>NC_064890.1:14073397-15323397 GCF_929443795.1 Astur gentilis
CAACAGATCTTTGACACGACATTAATGTCAAATCAGCTACCAACAGAAGCAAAATGTGCCTAATACTGTCTTATCTTCATCACTGGAGTAATTAAAAAATTCCTCCTGCTGTTCCCCTTCCCCCCTCCCATGTTCTTCTTTCCTTCCTAATACAAGGCAAGAAGAAACACATGACGGGCTTTGGTAAGACTAGCTAATTAGCTTAGGATTTTTGGTGCTTAGTGCATACTGGAATACCACTGGATTTTACAGAAATGAGAACAATCTAAATTGTTGATCCAACAACTAATAATTAAAGATACTCCAACAACACTGAAAAGAGTTATTAATAAAGCCTGTAATGAAAATACAAGAAGTCTATGCATTCTGGATAATGATATAGACTTCTTGTGAAGGCACAATTATAATACATATAGCTTTTACACAGTGAAGTACATATCCTGCATAATATGGGTTGGTTTTTTTACGTATGCAAAGCACTTGGTACAGATAAACTGAACCTGCCCACCATAACAGGGTATCACTAGGCACACTCAATGCGGAAACTGAAGTAGTAGTCTGCTCAAAGGACATTCTATCTGACAGTGCTAAATAAAGTACGGAGCCCTTAGTTTGAATTTTAAACAAACTCAGAAGTGCTTTACAGGTTGATTTAGGTGTGGAACGAACATAGCTGGTACAAGCATCAAAATGGCTGAGGAAACAAGAAGTGCATTTCATTGATCCCTATCTAGGTTTTTCTATTTCCGATTTACTTCACTGAGCTCCTGAATAATTGCAGGCACTTAACTAAAAAATTTCATATGCAAAGCAATAAAATTAGTCCAGAATGAATTTCAACTGGGTCAGACAGACAGCTTTACAACCGGTACAGTGTAGATTTCTTTGTAATCATCCTTTATTGCAGGTATAATCTGTAAATTAAAGGGGAGTGCTGCAGTTCTCCACTACCATCAGAGCGCTGTATATTCTGTACTATGAAGTACACCTTAGCACTGCCTTCCAAGTGCTTCAGTCACTAACCAGGTTTCTGACTGGTCCTGGCAAAATATGAAGCCTATTGTACACATATGGAATAGGGCAGTGGTCAAAGACAACTGAAAACACCAAGCATGAATTTTACACAAATGTGGCCAAAGTATAATGCAGCACACTGCCTAGAAAGCTGTACACACTGAGGCACAACCACTGCTACTACTACAAGGTGCAGATAATGTCTAGAAGCAGGACACCAAATTTAAAACAGTAAATTGTTGGAAGGGATCCCAAGACCGACATAGGTTTGCTGTGCTTCTTTCTGAAGTCAATTATTATTATAGAAAAATTACAACCAAGATTATCTCTCCCTTAAACATGTTCCATGCCACATATCCTTTGAGAAATCCCCAAACCTCTGGCCATCATGTGTTAGTAAGTAACATGGCTTTTCTGTCCATAAAGCTGATCAAATTCCTTCCTTCACAGATAATTCATATAAGATAAAAATGAAAAGTGTAAGCTCTTTGCTAAATACTGACTGTGAGATTTATAGCTTATGCATGCCTTCTTGTATGCTTAAAAGCATTACTAACACCTATTTGTTCAAAAATGCTTTCCCTGGTTCTGCACCCTTCAGCGCAGCTTTTCCAAAGTGCAGTCAATACATTAGAAAATACACTGAGAAGTAATCCTAACTGTCAAAACTGTAGCAATCGTAACACTTCTTGGCGCCACAAAGATAACCCATGGCTTTCCAATATCCATTACTCCTCATGGAAAAGAGGCTTCTCTCAGAGGCTGCTTCCCCTGCCTCCTCCTTTATATACAATATCTGACAGAAGCAATACACCAAGAACAAATAATGGTGTATCCCAGTAAACTGGCACTGTACCTTTAGTATTTCAGTACAAATACTTGCTCAGGTTAGTTTTAACATATGCAATTTTTTTCTCCTTGTGGACTGAAACAGAAAAACATAGATTTGCAAACACTTCCATTAGTAAATGACAGCAAATATTTATTACATTTTTATGAAAAAGGTGTAATGCATGTAGTAAATGGCAGTCTGGAGAAAAAAACAAAAGTGAAAATTTTTACAATGAGACATGCCAGAGGTATTTCATGCAATACAAATGATGTTAGTAGTATGCTTCATAAGGCAATACCTATTAAAAAGGAAAGAGTGTAACTGTAATTTATGACTGAGCTAGGGGGCCATTTTTGCTGGCTTTGTAAATATAAACTGAGCTGGATAAATCAAAGGGTGTGAAACTAACAGAAAGAAGGAAAAAAATTAAAGAGGCAAAAGGTATTAACCCACTTTTTGAAAAGAATAAATTGATAATAAAATCAGAAAGGCAAAAAACTTAGAAAAGTCTCCAAAAGATGCCTAATAAGTATTAGTTAGAAACTGTCCTATTTTATTGATTAGAAGAGAGGTAAAAGCAGTCTAAATCAAGGACAGCAAACATTCATGTATTTACCTGCTTTGAGCATGGCACATTGCTGTTATTTTTTTCCATGAGGGACCATTTCAAAATATTTGGCAAGGTTGGTGATTTCCACGTTGGCCATGGGTTGACAAATTTCCCATCTTTCCCTCTCTTTGATTTAGTCACATCCTCTTCTAATCTGTAGTCCAGCCTGAAGCTTTTCCTGGAGGTCCTGGAAGAATCACTGCCCCTGGAACCTCGACCCGAATTCTGGCGTTTCCTCACCGCTTCTTTAGGATACTGGTTACATGCAGTCAAAGGCTGCTCTTCATCTGTTTTCTTATCCATATCTTTTTGAGGAGAACTAAAATAAATTTTAAATTAATCAATCTTTTCTTGGACTAACATCAACATTCATAAGGTTGAATGTTCTCACACACATTAGAAACAAACCTGCCCTTCTCATTTTATGATCTACTGTATTTTTTTTTTCTCAACAAAATATGCTTTTAAAACAGTTGCTATTACACAAAAGACTTCAAAAACATGCTGTGGCAAGCAGACATGAGATCTCTTTGTAGTTCAGGCAGAGTTTTACTCCCCGGTATGCACTACTTCATATACTAACACTATTATCTATCAACTGCAAGAGTGAGGGGGAAGGGTTCCTTAATTTACATTTTGGAAGAATAGTAAGTTCCTCCAGAAACTTACAACATTTAGTGCCTGATGCAATATGATCCTGCAAACCTGTCCAAGAAACACTGGAACTATACAATACCTTAAGATTAGCCTACATAGTGACCTTGGTTTGTAGTAAGAGCAGCAGCCTCATGTAGCATGAATAACACATTACTTCCACTGACAAGATGCACATACATGCAGAAAAGTCAGAATGCAAAATACATTTGGTCCTATTTCCCATGTTGCCCAAAATTAAGGAAAAGCTTATTGTAATAACAGTAAAAGTAACTGTTTCAAATACAATTTTGATACACATTTAACTGAACTGACAAGTGAAAGGCCACAGAAAATTGGAACATCTCAAATAAGTCATGGCTGCAATGTCTGTTCTTAGTTCCATTGTGAAATATAAAAAAGTGAGAAAATTATAGAAATAAGCTTTTCTCAGTTAAGTCACAATTCTGGCACAGTTCTTGGAAAACTGCAAACTCAGTAGTCAGAGTCTCTTATTCCAAATGGCACTTAAGTGTTGCAGAGTTTAGGAATATGGAGTCCTATTCATCTCATGATATCCAAGGTAGAAAAAAAAATAATCCCCATTTCATTTTAGAAGTTCCTGAAGCAATTCAGTTGAAGCTAAATACCTCAGTTTCTATATTTACTTTCAACATTTCAGTTGAAAGTAAATACATTGTTCTGACAGTTTTTTAAAAAAGATAGGGTGCTACTTCAAAGAGTGCACAACTTTCTGGTACTTACAAACTCTACCTGATAAAAACTAGAAGATGACCAGTAATGAACAGAAAGCATGATATACTGCTTAGGTGCAGGAATAATTTTTAATAAGAAATTGTAAAGTTTGTCCTGTAGAAAACTCTCCACCCTGTGTTTTAGCCTATCTACTATTTCATTAACTCAGATACTCAAACTTTAGCTGTATACTCATATGAGAAGTACTGGGCTGGGGTAACAAAGCCAGTCCACTCAAACAACATTTTCAGAGAACAGAATTAAAGCCCACAGTTTTGTTAGAAATTGCATAACTCTGTGCCCCTCATAAGTTCATAACTACAGGGAAAAAGAAATACATTGTCACTGTAACATTACAGCTAAGATTTTACACACATATAAGAAATGTTATCACATTGAACCCAAATGCATTTACTGGTGATGCTCCAACTTCAAACGCAGAGCCTGTCCCTGCTATTTCAGCTGCAATCGATTACTAAACAGAAAGTATGGTGTCAGTTGCAAAGATACACAATTGATAAATATTGTGACATTTTCTTAACAAAATAACCATTATTTTGCCATACAGTAGAGACAAAAATTAACACATCAAAATTCACTTCTGATAAAGAAGCACAAATAACGTTCAGAAAACATTGCTGATAAATTTTTTTTTTATAAATAGTACCCTTGGTCATAATCTTGTTATAATGTAATTGCTTTGTACTCTAGTTTCCCCATAGTTTTACTGAAACCACTTCATTTATGTATTTTCTATTTAGCAATAAGATACCACATCTGCATCATAATTTTAATTTAACTGTTGATACTCCTAGGCTTTTTTCTCTATTTCACTAAACATTTACTGGAATCAGCCTTCAATGAACAGCCACCCATCTTGCTCTATACCATTTTAAGCAGACATTCATGGTAACAAAAAGAATCAGTGCCACAAAAAGGCAGATGGAATACCCCCAAAATTGTAGTGGATATTTTGACTGTTACTTTAACTTAAGAGGGTTTGCTTTGGGTTTTTTTGGCATTCCTCAAAGAACATTTTCAATGCCAAGTCAGCTTATTAATTTAGCAAAGCATACAGACACAGCATAGTTTCTCTTCTAGAAAGCATCATGAAAACAAATCACAAAAGCTTAATCAGATAGGTACTTAATTCCAGGAAATTCTTCTGTTAACATCTCAGATGTCTGATTTTTAAGTATATATAACTACCATAATTATTGTTCCTACAAGACATTTTATATTAGAGACTGGAGTGCCTAAGGTTTTATTTTTAAGCTTCTGTTTATCTATGCATTCATCTCTAAAATAGGTGAATTCTACTTGTGCTTAAATTTTCATACAAACCTTTGATCTTATTCTGAAAGTATAAACCTCTAGGGGAAGTAGGGATCAACTATGCTGATTAAACAAAGACAATGCCAAAGCATTTAAGGCACTGCAGGTATCTGTCTGCCAACATATTTTCCACATGATGCACATACATTACTTTTCCTTAGTATTCCATAAGCAACTGAAGGGATAAAAGACCTCAGTGCTCACAGAACACTTTAAACCCTTTTACATGCATAAGAAAGGCACACATTTACAAACAATTAACTGACAAAGTTTTCCTGATGAACTGTAGATTCCTTTGAAGCATCAATCTTGCCAGTTCATTTCTGTTTCATTTAAACTGGCAAAATATATCCTAGAATATTCATGGAATACAGTAAAAGAAATCTAATTTTTCTTATTTAAAAAAAAGGTAGATGATCATTTCTTGAAAGCCAGCAATCATTAGCTTAAAATAAAACTCAACCAGTTACTAGTCCAAGGAGATTCTTAACCTTTTGCAAAAGAAAGCCTCTACAGACAAGGAGATTTGGCAGGTATATTTTAAATATTAGAAAACACCCGATCAGAAATGAGCTGATTTTTTCATCCAGCTGTCCTGAATTCTTCCCTCTAAAAAATAATAGTTTGGTACTTGAGAAATAATTTAAGCACTGGATTGCCAGCCAAATTATGAGTGATGGAGACACCAAAAATCAAACTGGAGTAGAGTTGTGTTCACTTGGGAGGGGCAGGGGTCATATCCTTGGTGAATATTTGTTATTGTAAAGTTTCACAAGAAGTCTTCTATTTTCCACACTTTTAAACAAAGAGGAAAATTACTATTCTACTTAAAAGCATTAAACTGCTTTCTTAACAAAAGGAACCCATCCTTCAGGATGAGGTGACTTATCCCCAAACAAGGGCAAGTGGATTGCCACCACCTGTAATAGGGGCTCAGGCAAGACCCAATGCAACCACCCTCTCTGTGCTAAGAGATGCATCACTGTTTCAACTGAATTCAGAAAAAGAAATGGACAAAGACATAGAAACTACTAAAGGAGACCATTAGTCATGCTAAATCCATGAGGCCAGAAGGTACTCAAGACAGAGGGGAAGAACACCACTATCTGATGAATAGAATGAAGCCTAACATGAATCAAAATGCAGAGCTCACATAACTGGTTTTCCAGCACCAAACACTAATGGGCCCCTAGTAACCCACAAATCGAGAGAAGTGGTAGATCAGGCAGGACGTGGCATGGAAAACCCATGTCTTATGTCCCAGTAAACAGGCTTACACCTGTAAACAGGATATAGCCCTTAGGACAACAGGTTTAGGGTCAATTGTTTATTTTAGCATTGCTTATATAACTGAAAACTTGGATACAAATATTTTGGCTTTGAGTCTTCTGTTTATCTAGGAAAATAATTAAAAGTTTAACTAAACATTTTAATACTTTCTGTTCCAAAAGAAGGCTGGATACATTACAAGAAGCACTCTGACATTAAAATTTTTCTTTTTAAATGGTCTTTTAAACACAGCAGAGCTGCAAGCCAAATTATTTTAGCTTTTTTTTGAAGAAAAAATGCATTGACATAGAATCTGCTGTACGAGTCTTCACGTTTTCCACCCAGTCTCTTCTAACATCCACTGCTCCGTAAAAGAAATGGATGTAGTACCCCTTACTAAGCATACAGACATGCTACTAACCGTGAAGTCTGCCAGAACAGACTTATCCCTCTTTTCTACACAGAAGTGTGGTCCTTATCTAACAAATCCATAAGCCAGAAAGTTTAAGAAAGAGTTATTATGAAGCTATGGTTTACTGGAACCCAACAACAGTCGCAGAACTTTATACTTACCTTGCAAACATTCCATAGTTTTCCAAATATCCTTAGTTTTCTCTATTTTTGAAGCAGTCAGTTAGGTTAATTTCTAACCACTGTCTCTCTGTATAGACTACATCAGAACTGGGCTACACTACACATCACCTAAAAGGGACAACACACAATTCCTAGCAAATTCATACCACTGTAGCCTTACCAAAGCAAGAATCTGAGCGTTCTGCAAGCCATATACTGCCACACAACTCGGAAGTTTTCTTGCAATATGCATATTTTTAATGACTGCAAAAAGCACACTTTTTGGCTTGAAACTAAAAAAAAAAAGTTTTCAGCTAAAAGGTCAGGTATTTGCAATATTTGCAAACACTAGGGAGCATTGAAAAAAGGCTCCCGCACACTCAACTATCAAATGACTGCCAGCTAAGTTTTGGCTGTGCTTTTATTTTTCCTTCAGGTCTGAAACTGTCTGCTTTAATTAATGAACAGTTTCAGACTGGAAAATTCTGAATGCACTTCAACTTTTATTGTTCAGTACTTCAGGCTGTTCACCACACCACTGTAGACCTACCAAAGCAAGAATCTGACCTTTCTGCAAACCATATACTGCTACACAACCTGGAAGTTTTCTTTCACTATACATTTTTTTTTATGATGGCAACAGCAGTTGCAACAGCAATTATTCCAGACACTCCTGGTCTTATGATTTCACACAAAGAAGATCTCTCAAGCTTGCAGCTAGCTGATCTATAAATACTTTTATTATTTGGGATTTCCCATTAAAAGTTGCAAGCAAGAACAACCATTGCAGAAATTGCCATTCAAATTATTTGGTGTTTCAACAGCCAGCTTGGGATTCTGTGTGATATCCTATTTCCATATTTTCCAAACATCCACAAAGCAAAAAAAAATCCATGCTATTACAGCCACCTTCCAGTCTTGGATGCACCCATTTCATAGCAGAGCTATAAGTTGCCAGCCCAGCTCTTCTTTGTTCTCAGCAGATCTGTAAGTATCCTGACTCTGCAGTGATCTTGTGTACCATTCAAGAAAGATGAATAACCAAGTTGGTAACAGAAACATCTCTCTCCATAAACAACGCCATAGAATTAGGATGAATCCTTTACCATTCTTACCTAGTTTTGAAGATCAACAGTAAAACAAAGCAAAGTTTTATTTAGACATAACAGAGAAAAAAAATTAGTTACAAATAAAACAAATGTGAAGCATTTACCCACGGTCGTCTGTTGTTAGGCATATTCTTACAACAGCTGTATTACTTAAGCAGTCACCACCATGAGCCAATCCATTTCTGCCCGCATTACTCCCTCAGGCTTGCCAAAACAAACATTTGCATCCACATGGTGAATTAGTTCGATAAACTGATCTAGCTGATAGTCACTTCTTACCTTCCCATCCCCTAGAGAAGCACTTAATTTTCACCTGCATCACTGCGTAACCAGGCAAGTGTTTGTACCAACAAACTGGCTAGGACAGGGAAGGGTGAGAACAGGAATATATTGTTGTAAACAAAAACTACTCATGCCAGTGCTGCTATAAAAAAGTAATTCATTAAAAACCCTCCATTTAGAATTCACGCAGTGTAGCTCAGTTACGTACACCACCAAGTTAGCTTCAACGATTCCCCCTACACTTAATATATTTCAATCTATTCCCTAGCCAACATTTCATTCACATTTAGTACTGATGCTGCTTAAACTCTCCGGCTGCCTCTTCCGAGAGTGATGTTTTGTATTATAACCATGCAAATTCAATAGCTACCTACCACCCAAAAGGCAGCCCACTCTGGGCACTACACATTCCAACCTCTACTTTCCTGGCATTCATTAGGGGAACTAAACCAACAGAAAATTATTCATAGCCATTACAAGTGCCTATCAGCTACACCCTTATATGCCTCTGGATACAAACGCAAATAGGCTTTAGAGTCAGGTCCATCAGTAGCAATTGGAGCCAGCTATTTCTCAACCCTGGGTTAAATCTGATCAGCTATGGGCATTGTATCAACTGCATAAAGAAGCCTCTTCCTAGAACTGGGACAATACATAACTATTTTTCCTTTGTTTCCAGGTGTCCCAGCTGACTGTCCCTGTCCAATATGAGCACTTTGTAGTTCCCAAACATGTTTATGAACTGTATTTAATATTATAGAAGTCTTCCGTTACATGCATATTCTCTTTAGGTTATGACCCCTGATATGACGGTAGTTGTCCATAGGGGCCACACATGTTAACAGAGATGACAAGATGACAGACCCAGTAACCAATTCCTTTAGCTAGACAGGCCTATTAAATTAAGTTTTTTCCCTCTCTACCCTCATCTTTTACTGCAGTCTTGAATAAAAGCATCCGAAAGTTGGCATATGGCCATCGCATTTAAAAGAGCAGCCTAGACTATCATTATGATTAAGCACAAGAGCAGTGTAATTCTATGCTATTGCTGAAGCAGTCACCAAAGGAAAGCAGGAGTCAATTTTCCCTACACTGGAACAAAAAGTGCTTTCCTTTGCTCTCCCTAAACAACCAATTTCATATGACAACTTAATGTGCAGGGAAGAATGCTGAAGACGCAAGAGCCGGGATGAAAGTTTTCCTACCTGCCCTGAAGGACTCAGAGTGACAACATACAGAAGCAAGGTTTGTGTGTTACAGCTGTGTTATGGTATGCAAGACAATAACTGGATCACAAATCAAATGCAGACAGTTTTTAAAATCAACAGAAAAATAAGAGAAGGTAGCACATGCACACAGCTGGGCAGATAAACTGTGGATTCCAACAGCAACAATAATCTCCATGGATGGCTCTTCACACTTGTACAGAATTTCAATAAAGCTTTTCCAAAAAAGCAAACATGAAACTTGTACCAACCCAGCTACAGGATCTGAACCCCAACTTTAGTGTTCTGGCACCAGCTCCACTCCTGTAAGTATTTATGCAAATGAGTAGTTCATTAGTTTCATTTGGTCTACTGATGTGACTGCAGTTAATAACAGAGGCAAATCTTTCCGTGATGGGGCTTACTGTTAGAAAAAAAACAACTGAACTTTAAAGTTCAGCATTTATAAACACACTTTAGCCACTCCCATGCATTAACAGCCTATGCATCTTGGGTTTAGTATTTTAAGTTATTATGTAACATTGAAGCTGTTAGCACATGTTTTTCTTAACCAAAACAAAGTTTTAAAGTTGTACAAGCTTGCACCTCATCCTGAGGGTAAAGATTTCCCATCTAACATCTTATGTCAATTAGATATGACTAAAAATAAATACTACTACACATAATGAAACTAAGGCTCCACTTGAACATACTATAGGAGAAAACTGATTTCCTTTGCAGCACATGGCCATAGAAGCAAGGTAAGAACTGTTTCCATAAAAGTGCATAGAAAGTACGTTAAAACCTTGATCCATAGGATCCACGTGGCAAAGCAGGATCTGAACCAGTTCATTTGTAATAACTCTGGCACTTTTATGTCTGCAACTGCACAATTGCTATCTCCACCTCATTTACTAAGCCTTTTAATTTTCTTTTTCCTTTTCTCTCCAAGCCAGAAAGGAACAAACTCCTATGCAAACTTTCTCTAGACTCAGACCGACAATAATCCTTTAAAACCCTATAAAACCTCAGTTGTCCAGGAAGCACAGCAACGCCCAAGCACTAAACTAGTTTTTATTCTTAAGTTAATACACAGTCATACAATTTTGTTTATATACATACTTAAATGTTTGTCTATTTCATTCCCTCTCTGCAGTTCAAAGTCCAAGCACATAGGACCCAATGTTACTTCTCTGCAATATAAAAGTATTTCCCTAAATTCTTTCTAAATCTACTTAGATTTCAACATAAGCTCAACTTTTTCTTGTCCCAACAACACTCTCTCTCTTCCTCTGTCTGCGTATGTATGTACACACACCCCATAGATATATGGATTTTATAGAACTATTTATAACATTTGACTTCAAATTTATTGAAATCCAAACAAATCATTTCCAGGTCAGTTAAAGAAATCAGAATTTTTGCTTTGTTGAAAAATATGTTTTTCATGAATGCCACTGTTCAAAGACCATCTTTCACATGAGTTAAGCTAGAAGGTCATCAGCCTTCCAAATATAAAGTTTCAAACCTCCAAAACTTCATACTGGAAAGCCAGAAAGCATATGCGATACAGCACCCTTATGGTTCTTTAACTGTAACACAGCAATTAAAAGAAACTCCAAGTGGCAGAACACCAGACACAGCAAAACACAAATCCCAAGGAAACTGGAAACATCACAACATGTTAACATTTTTCATGACAAACCTTTTTCCTATATATAACCAGCCTTCTACCATATCCTCACGACTCTGAATTATGATGTCTCTTCATGTACTCTAAAGGAAATGCAAAGTGCTTTGGTTGTTAGTCAACAACAGAAGTGTTAATATTAAAAGTTGTTTGGTTTGTTGTGTTGTTTTTTTCTTACAGAAGAGTCAAGGCACATTTCCAACACACATGTGAACCATCTACTAATTTTCAAGGCACCATCCTAAATACGTAGGTGTTTTAAGGAGACAGAGTGTTTCATTTAAACACACCTAAATAGACACACATAAACAACTTGTTACTGCCACAATCTCGTTATTCTCAGAAACAGCTGAACCTCACTGAAACCCTCCCTCAAAAACCAGTCCACAGCATGGGACATTTCTGCCTAAACAACTGAAACTATTTCCAAATATTATAAGCAATAAAAACTGAAATCTTATCATAAGCCTTACTCAGCAGACAGTAGCTCTACCAGCTCCAACCATGGTAACAGGTCTTACACAAGAAAAATATCTTGATACACATCTTGATATACATTCCTTACCACTTGACTTTTCACTCACATAACATCTTATTAAACCTTGTTTTTCACAGTAGAGACACACAACAGCAGCAAAGTGTTTTCATAGCATCACTTGGTAATGCCCAATTCTCTCTGCTTAACAGCTGTGTAAGGTTTATCTGCTTGGGCGCAGTTGTATGTTATTCAAACCCAAATCACCCCTTCTGCTAAATACTAAGATATTAAATGCAGACAGTAAATAACATGTAACTTCTTTCCTAGATTTTCTAAGAATATTCAAACCAAGTGCAACATCTGGTTTACAGAAAAATCCTTTTTACTGAAAGCTGCATTTAGACACAAGATTTTTACCATGGTCCTGGCTCTGAGTATATTAGAAGTACGATTCTGATTACAGTGCTAGCCAGCATACTGCAAGCTACATACTTAAAGCAATTGACTGAAAAAAATTAAAGCCTGATCAGGAAGAGTTTCATAGATGTGACAAAAGTAAAAAGTAATTTCACAGTGGGTGTTATATACAGGCACTAATTAATATGGCAGCATTTCCATTCTTCTCATCACAGACAAAACAACTGCCTTCCCATTTGCAGAAAAGAACTTAAAAAGTTATTTCTGAATGGAGAATTAGCAGGTTTGGTTCAGAGGAAACAGCAGATTTCTACTGAGGTAATTCTTCAAATCTACTTGGTTAATACAAGTGAAGAAAACAATAATAATAATTAATTGCTTCCTTTTGAAAAGGCTGCAAGTCTCTTGATTTGGGCCAAGCTGAAACCTAATTAACTGTTAGTTATATTTGAACAGTTTCACCATCATCCCTTACTTCCTGCCCTCCTGAACACATCTTCTCCATCACAGCAAATGAATCAGGCAGGGCCTTCCAGTCTCCAGGTATTCAAAACTGCCATTATCTTTTCATGACAGGTTCTTCAATTTCAGATGATTTTGGGCATTTCTAAATCAACTGCTGCAATAATTCTTGCATAAATAAGATAAAAAAATCTTATTTCTTCTTGTAAGTCTCATCTATAAAATGAGTCAGGCTTCCTACTTTACTAACTGATGAAGCTGCTACTGTGAATTGAAAACTACATGACACTTTTCAAGGGTCTTTTGCCAGAAGACACAAGTGATTTTCCTGTCACTTTCTTTAATTTTTAGCTGGTGTAGCTTGAAAAATAAAGAAAAAAATATCTAAGTATTAAAACTGAAAACTTGCTTCATAATTGCCATTTAGCAAATAGAAGAGTAAGAAATCATAATCATCACTAGAAAAAAAACCCCCACTTCTGCAGAAGTTTAACACGAACTTAACTGCACTCCGTCAAGACATTCAACAAATACTTTCCCTATATCCTTACTAGAGGTAATTGCCGATCACTGAGATTATTTCACCGAACTAATTACATTAAAGGACTTTGTTAATGCCTTCCACCTCGCGCTATACAAGGCAAGAAAAACGCTGGCGACCAACGCTGGCGGTTCGTCTCTCCCGAAGGAAAACATCCACTAAACCGTCAATACCATGAAGCGTTCGTCGGGGCTTTTCTGTAGGCGATTATATAACTTGTTTCTTTCCGAGCGCTACTGCAGCATATTTTACTGTCAATTTACGGGAACCGAAAGCGTTGCCGCGGGGAGGGCGGGGGAAGGCGGTGGGACTTTAGCCGCCGGCATTTCTTTCACCGGTGTGAAAGGATCTCCCGGTCCCGAGTGTTTCTGGAGCCGGCGCTAGCCGCGATTTGTCACTAACCGCCGCGGCACCTTTCGGGGGCCGCCCGCCCCCCCCGGGCGGCGGCAGCCCCATTCCCGCGCTGCGCCAGCACCGCCGCCGCAGACAGCCCGCACCCACCTCAGGGTTCCGAGGCAGCGCGGGAGAGCGCCGGCTCACGCAACTCCTCTCCGGCCAGGAACCAGGGCCCGCCGGCCCCGGGCACCTCGCCCACCGCCGAACTTTTCCGAGCGGAAGCCCGCACTCGCTCTGCCCCGATGCCGCCGGCGGGGCTCCCCGCCTCGGCCCCGCTTCCCACCGCCTCCCGCGGCGGCTCAGCCCGGTGTGTCGTCGTCGTCGTCGTCCCCCCCCGCCCCCGCCCCGCTCAGCCGGCGGGACCCCGGTACCGTAACGCCCGGCGAGCCCCGCTCCCGCGCTCGGAGCAGGTGCGCGGCGCCGCGCTGCCCCGGCTCCCCTTCCCCCGGCCGCCAGCCGGGCTTCGAAGGCGGCAGGTCGGGCAGGTGCCTCTCCTCCGCACGGGCTCGGGGCGGGAGCCGCCGCTCAGCTCCGCTCGGCTCGGTCCCTCCCTGCCCAGAGGAAGGCGCGGGGGCAGCGACCCCCCGCCCCCGGAGAGCCGCTCACCTCCCGGACTGCTGCTGCTGCTGCTGCCCCTGAGGAGTCTCGTCCTCCTCCTCCTCCTCCATAGTGCCGCTCCACCCCCTCCGCGGCGGCTCCGCGGCTCTCCAGCAGGAGCCGTTGAACGGCTGCGGCTTCCCACCTGACCAGCCCGCCGCCGAGGGCAGCGCGGCGAGCTGCAGGCAGCAGCTCCACAGCGCCCTGCTCCTCACCATGGCGCTCCCGCGCCCAGCGGGGCCCCGCCGGCCGCGGGGGTGCGCGGGCTCACGGCGGCGGCGGGCCGCCTGGCGGCGCCTTAGCAAGATGGCGGCGGGGGAGGGGAGGGCCGGCGCTGAGGGAGCCGCGGCGGCCGGACGCCCTCGGGCCTGGAGCCGTGGCGGGGCAGCGTCAGGGCTGCCGGCGCGTCGCTGCCGCTGGAGGCCGGGCTGCTCGTCGGTACCGGGGAAGGGGAAGCATTGGGCTCTGGTTCTGCTCCTGGCGGGCTCCGAGGGCTGCTAAACGCTGCCCGCGGTCCCATTTGGGAGTACGAGCATGCTCCGACCACCTGGTGCTGCCGTGAAAAGTTTCCTAGACTCGGTTTCCTCAGGAACCTGAAGCGGTGCCGCCATCGCCGGGGGGTACCGGCACTCACGGGAGGTGAGGCCACTCGTGGCCGTCAGCGACCCCCCGCGCCCCACAGAGCAGCCCAGCTCGCAGGCCCCTGTATCCCCGTGGCCATTTCCCCTACGTCAGGAAGTTAAATCTCATGCCCAAATTTCCTCACGTGCTGGATTACAGCCATCACCTCACACCCTGTTTGCACCTGTGAATAGTTCCCACGCGACTCCAGCCGATGGGCTGGGAATTGAGGGATTTTCAGGCACCCGATCCAGAGAAACTAGGTTCTCGGAAATAAATATGTATGGGTTTACTCTTTCCTTACCTCCTTAAGCACAAAATACAGTGGAAGGTAAAGGGCAAAGCTATACAGCTGTGATATAAAAGAAATATATATATACAGCAGCAATATGAAGTCTAAGACTATCTGGAGCTCTGATAACACATTTATGTACATTTTATCTTGATGCTCAGGAATGGATGTCCAGTTTATTGGTGAAGAAATCTTACCTATATTCAGAGGCCAAGTTCTCAAGGTAGGTCTTGGGAAGCTAGAAATACGAGCCTTGCCCTTCCTATCATTAATCTATCATTCTCTTAGTCTCTGTAAGGTAAAGGAAGGGTAATACTACTAAATTATCTTGTTCTGTATGAGGAAGACATGTATTAGTTGCTTATGGTCAGGCAGATTTGCTGACCTTTGCCAGTGGAAAATCCTAATTTATTTCTTACTTCTGGCTCTTCTCACCTGATATTTCCTGATCGTTTCATCTCCTATCAGTATGTCTAATGCTAAGCTGGCCTTGTAGTAGCAATGACTTTTACTTATACATTGTTAAACACAAATTGATATTGACTGAAGTTATTTCTACTGTTACTTTATGGACTCTAAGGCCTACTAAATGAGTTAGATGATAAAGCTGCTCTCCACAGCTCTGATCAATCACCATTAACAGTTAGTAATGATTAGCGCCTATATATAGACATTTCTGTAAGCCACCAGGTAAGCGCCTCTAGGCTGGTAGTAACTGATTGCCAACGGTAGCATATTTGGGATGCTCATCCTATACTTCAGCTGAATATCTCCTGGTAGGCAGACCTGCCTCCACATGTTATTTGAAAGTAGTTTGTATGTCACCAGCACTGCAAAAGCCACAGTTCAGGAGGCTCTGCTTTAGTAAATATATTTTGTCTGTATTACAAATACAGATGTCAACATTTGGAGGCGGTAAGTGCAGACAACTGGTGTCTGTGCAGCGTGGAGTTTTCAATTTGAAAGAGAAACATCTCTTTTCTGGTGTAACAACTGGTGAAGAATTACATGGTGATTCAAGTAATTTCTGACACCACTAGAAATGTGTATCAGCACCTATTACCTACTCTGCCATGCCAGTGTGCACAACATGAGAAACTTCAACTTCAGAGGTGCTCTTCAACAGAACCAGTATTTTAAACTAGTTTACTGTTTCAGTATTCCCATGAGCCAACTAAGATCTCAGTCTAGTCTTGCTGCTTTGGTAGGTTTTGATCTTTCAATGCACATAAACACATTTAAACTCAGGAAAAGTCCCAGTGGGACATCTGTGCTCAAATAGTTGGGTAAACCCAGAACAGAGATCTTTCTGACTCTTAATACACCCCAGATGTTCTAATACCTTAGAGGACTGACGTTAGGATCCTGCAGGAATTGGAGGCCAGAAGTTACTAGCAAATGGGAAGGTTCCAGCCATCTGTGCATGAGGTAAGAGTTTTTTGCTTGACACCTAGTTTTAAGAAAGGGAGTTTTAATAATTTTATTTTCTTCAGTGGCATGCATTCCTGGCATTTTTACTACTCAGACTGGCCCTATATATTGTCCACTATATATGGAAATAAAAAAGATTTGGGAGCTTCTTTCTACCTCAGAGAGGCACAGATACTGAGGGATAGCAAAGTGAGGTTATTTTGGGGTCAGTGTATTTTATTTTCTCACAGTGAAATTTAACAGCTTTTTTATTGAATAAGTTTTTGGGGTATATCATTTCATTAACCACTCAGAAGGATAAGTTCCTTAACATAGCTTAATCTGCTTAATATAGCAACCTATATCTTAATTAGAATCGCAGTTAGTATTTAATGAATTGTATCTCCAGTAGTGTCTTTCCCTTGGTGATAGTGTATGCATTAATCATGGGCAGGACAGCTCAACTGACTTGATTATAAAACTTCTTTTGATGAAGAGTTTAACCTTCTATGCAACTGAAGTTTATCAGTATTTTTTTTTAGATCTCTAAAGTACAGAATTAATATCTTCTTCACAAAGCTTAATTTAGTTGGTTGACATAAGCTGTGTGAAAGCAAGATACTCATTGTCTTGGGCAGTAACTGAAGCACAATCTAAAGTAGGAAAAAGTAGGAATTCTTATAGTTAAAATTTTTATAGCTTTATAACTGAGCTGTCTTAACTTGATTGAAAATCCTCCTAAATAAAAAAAATAAAAAATGTTGTACCATCTCTCGCTCCATCTTAGAATACCAAGTCATAGTCCAAAATCCCTTTAGGCTCAGGCTTGCTATATACTAGGCAATGTTAAATGTTGTAGTGCAGATGCAGTTTATGGCAGTAAAAGAGCACACTTGCTGGAACAGTTTGTGTTGGATCTCTCAGTGAAATAAACTACCCTAGCAAAGAAGTTTTTCACCACTCTAATATTAGCTATACTGAAATTTTTACTAGTGCAGAAGTTTTGCACCAAAAGAAATTCTACTAGGCTAGTAAAACCCTCTCTGGCAAAACTGGCCCATATTGGGACATAATCAAAAAGCCTAGCCTTTCTAATTACAGTGTGGAGAAGAGACCACCCTTATGGTATCCACACTGTTTTGGAGAGAAATTATTTGGCACCTGTTGTAGGCAGAGGCAAGCAGACATTCAAATCATGTTGGATATTAAGTTACCCTGTGAAAGAGGGTTACACAACCAGCTAATGTATTTATATATATATACACACATATAGGTATAAAATGCCTCACAGTAGTGTTTAATCAAAACATTGAATTGCCTTAGTTACAAAATTGATATGTAATTGATATACAATACTTAATGAAATGACTGTAAATGTTTCATTTACCATTACAAATCCAAACCTCTTACATGATAAAGAATTTGACAATCTTTAGGACTACAGAGAAGGAACTTATGAACTACAGTTAAAACAAAACAAAATGTGCTTCTAAATATTATGTGAAATACTCTCTGATGCCTAGCTGGTATCTCTTTAAGTTCTACTTAGGGGACAAAACTGGTGGAGACATTTAGGCTGTGCTGTACTAGTAACAGGAGCATTCTCCAGCCCTGACACCAAATTCTACAATGCATGTATTTTCATACAGATAAACCTTCCTAGCCCTGAAGAGCAGTTGGCTGCATCAAAATTGCTGTTGAAAGTCTTCCCTAGCCCACACTAATCCCTGAAGCATGCTTGGGGACTATCTGGGAGAATGCTCGTTGGCATGAGTCAAAACTGAGTTAGCAACCTTGCTAGCAATTTCATGGTTATTAAAGTGTGGCAACGTCCAGACCCATGCCATAGTTTACAGGAATGCATCTAGCCTTAGACAACATCTGATTTTGAGATTTAACCATGTATCGCAGGGGAAAATAAAGTTGTTACATTTGTTTCCAAGATTGGTGAATCTTGGCAGTGTCATTGTGAACAAGCGCTACCATGAGATGATGCTGTTACAGTCAGTACTGGATAATGTATTGTAATATTGCATAACATTTTGCAAAATTACTATATTTAAAAGTTATCTAGGAAATTCAATTACAGTGTCTAAAAGGCCTGATCACATCCAGATTCCCTTGTGACTGGTGCTGCGCAGAATGAAAAATCCTTGTCCTTTTGCAATTGAATTTGTAATGGTGCACAAGATACAGTAACAGGTTTAATAAACAGGAAAAAGAGATTCCGGATGTACAAAGGAGAAAAAAATAAGAATATGTAGGCTAGCTCCTAACACAGTTAGGTTGTTATGAGTGTCTTGACTTTTAATTGTGAATTAAAAATTGTAGAACATTGTGCTGCTTTCATTGCAGGCAAGATGATGACAAACTGTTCCTTTGTGTCTAAATGCATTACTGAAAACTGTCCCTCTAACAATCATTTTAGACTGATATTAAAATGGATTGAGTTTGTGACTATACTTTATTTAAGGGAGCATTTCTTATGCATAGTGCCATGGCTTGAATGTGAATGTTGGCTGTTCATAGAATCATGGAATGGTTTGGATTGGAAGGGAACTTAAAGATCATCTAGTTCCAACCCCCCCTTGCCATGGACAGGGACACCTTCCACAGGACCAGGTTGCTCAAAGCCCCATCCAACCTGGCCTTGAACACTGCCAGGAGGTGACATCCACAAATGCTCTGGGCGACCTGTGCCAGTGCCTCACCACCCTCACAGTGAAGAACTTCTTCCTAATATCTAATCTACATCTACCCTCTTTCAGTTTAAAACTTGTCCTTTTACTACACTCCCTGTTAAAGAGTCCTTCTCCAGCTTTCCTGTAGGCCCCCTTTAAGTACTGGAAGGCTGCTATAAGGTCTCCCTGGAGCCTTCTCTTCACCAGGCTGAACAACCCCAACTCTCTCAGTCTTCATAGGAGAGAAGCTCCAGCCCTCTGAGCATCTTCTCTCAGAAGGCCCTCCTCTGGATCTGCTCAAGCAGGTCCATGTCTTTCTTATGCTGGGGGCTCCAAGGCTGAACGTAATCCTCCAGGTGGGGTCTCACCAGAGCAGAGTAGAGGGGGAGAATCACTTCCCTCAACCTGCTGGTTACGCTTCTTCTGATGCAGCCTGAGATGTGACTGGCTTTCTGGGCTGTGAGTGCACATTGCTGGCTCATGTTCAGTTTTTCATCCTCTAATACCCCCAAGTCCTTCTCCTCAGGGCTGTTCTCAGTCCACGCATCACCCAGCCTGTATTTGTGCTTGAGATTGCCTTGACCCACGTGCATTGCTAAGATCTTAACTATACCCTCTAGTTTAATTTCGGGTATGACAAGATCGCTGTCCGTATATGTAATAATCTTTATTCTCATGCCATTTCTATCTCTGTGGTTTCACTTTTTGTGTCTCTAAGAAGTATTTGGCTCTAGCTCTGTGCTTTTATTCACCACAGAGCAAGTGGGTTACTGTGGGGCAGAACGCATCATCTGACGACCCCAATGCTGGGTCTTAGTGGGTCTTTAAGATCATCTGACTGCCTTCATGGCTGTGAATGTAGCCCTTCGGCAGAAAGTGCCTGTTGTGCGTCCTCTGGAATATGGGAGGAAAATTCATCCTGCCAAGACACCACTTCCTTGTTTGGCATATGATCAGCCTGCAAAATGAGAGGGCTACTGCACTGGCAGTACAACAAACTGCTCAGAGAGGGATAAGATGCAAATGTGTAGGAAAGGAAGGAGGCATGTTATGAGAGTACGGAAGAATATACTCTTACGAACTTCATGGTGAAAATATGCTGGCTGAGGGTGTTCCAGGCTGCGTACATCTGCAGAAGGAGTATCTAGACTGCCTGAAGAGAATGCTGATAGTAAGCACAGGCCTCAGTTCTCACCAGCAGTATCCCAAATAGCTTGCTCTCAGGATGATTTTGGGGGTGGGGGTGCACCAATAGCGATGAGCTGATCATGGGAGTGCGACAGTCAGTCCAACCATTTATTCTACATGCTTTATAAAAGCTGTCTATAAAGCTGCAGAGTGTTAAAATTGTCTCTTCCTTCTCATGTTTGAACATAACACCTTTGAAGTCTTAGACTATATTGGAGGTTCATAGACATTTATTTCCTTCTAAACAGTGACATACCTATTCAGAGATCCTAGGATTGGAACAACTTCTTTGAATTCACTATCTGTCTCATTTTTGAGTTTAAAGTCGTAATACCTCTGACAACAATGCAGAATAAAACCAGTGATAGTCATGGAAGAACTGGGGCCACTGTTTACTCATATACTTTCAGAGCACATGGGGAAAGACAAAGCCACATAGAAACATAAAATCATATATAAACAGGCTTTTTCAGAAAGAAACTAAGCAAGCTTGGTATCCTGTTCATTTTTGTTCACTGCTCTGTACTTTCACCCTCCCAGCGCAATAATCCGAGCCCACTTCTCTCCATGCTTTCCATGACATATCTTTGGGCAAGAGACAGTGTGTGCTGTGGTTAATCCAGTTAGCCATATGTGCAGGCAGACTGGCCAGCAAGTGCACATGCCCACTGGCTCGTGCTAAGATAATACAGGCTGCTGTGTTCTACCTACTTTTCCCATACTCAGGGAACTAATTTGAGTCTCCTTCCTATATCCAGATACTAGTGTTAAAGAAAATTTTAGGAACTGAATTACTTTGGGCTGTATTAGGCTTACTTCAGGGGTATACTATTATGTGCTCCGAGGCCTTGGTCCCTTGACTGACCAGAACAGATGCCTTTGGAGCATCATTTAGATCCCATCAAACACAGATTTTTAAAGTTTACTTTCTGTGAAAACCAGGCTGCAGGGGAAAGGACAGATATACACCCAGGTTTCTTCATAGTGTGAACTGGGGTGTAGCTTGAGCTGCCTACCTTTACTGAGAAACTGGGAAATGCTCTAAGATACCCTAATCCACAGAAAGCCCTTTAAATTTCTTTCCTTGTTTCAAATATCATTGAAATTGACAGATTAGTTTGACAGAAAGGCACAGAGCATGGTTTCACAAGAAACCTGGTTAAAATGAGATAATGCTGGTGGTATTGTAACCGAGAACTTCTGCAAAATTTCAGGTAAGTTAGTTTTTAGATTACAATGAAAAATACATTATGAAAAGGAAAACAAGAAAAAAAAAGACTTTTTAAATCTTGTAAAGTTACTATAGGGAAGTAGTCATGAATAAGAAAGAAGGTGTATAGCAATGAGGTAAGCCAGAGCTTCCTTGTGATTGCTTGTAGATATTCAGAATCATGGGCCATCCTTTTCCTTGCCTGCACAAACTGTTTGTGTAGCTTTATTATACAAGCATCATAGAAAAACAGGGCTAGAAGGGGCTTCAAGAAATTTCATAGTCCAAACCACCACATTCAGTGAGGATCTTTCATAACTGGAGTATTACTGTAACTGTCAGCACCCCATGCAGGCATGCGATGTGCTACATGAAGCTGCTTTCAGATGCTAAGCTGCTGCTCCGGCACTAATGGAAACTGCTGGGTTCCCAGGCTGACCTCAGTACCCTGCTACCGCCTTCCTGAAATGAGTCTGAAACCTTTTCTTCATCCACAGCTCCCGGCAGGAAGAGGGAAAGGAAATCCGCTTTGGTTTTAACAGCTGGCACTGAACAGAGGAGAGAGTTATAAATAAACGGAAATAAAGAATGAAGGCATGTGACTAAAGCCATGAAGGTCACTTTTTGGTATGCCAGCAGATGAGCAATGCTCCAAGTGGCATTTGACAAAATGTCACTCTGAATGTGTAGACATGATGATGATGTCAAAAGAGGCTCATTTGAATTGGGATTCAGGAGGATCCTCTATTTAAATCCTGTCTGAGCTACTGACAGGCTGCATGACCTTCTACAATATACTGAGCGCCATGGGTCAAATTGGTCCTCTCTGCAACTAAATTGACTACAATGGAATTATTCTGGGAGTGAACTTGATTTCTCAGAAATCAAGTCAACACAGCTGGTTCACTGAATAAATGAAAGCAAGCAAGCATAGATGTCACTGGAAAACAGATGCATCTGAACAGAGTTTTTTAGTTTTGGCAACACTAGAGCAGAACTGCACAACTCTTACTTAAAATGCATAAATAATTGTTGATGGTGGTTTATTGACAATGTAAACTCTATGAAAGTAACAAAGCTACAAAAGTGCCATTGTCTTTCTCAAAGGGAATGTAATTATCATGTATGTTATAAATAACTTGGGAAATGACTGATGCTTCTTTAAGTATTCTGGTATAGATAGTTTTTTCTTCAAAATATAGTAACGATAAATGACTCACGTATACAGCACAATGCTCCACAGTGGTAAGCTTCTTCCATAGAAAATGCTTTTGGAGTCAGATAACAAAATAATGGTGTTAATTAATAAAATAGAATTGTTATTAAAAGTACTTAAACAACATAAGCAGAGGATAAAACTACCTCTAAAATGGAAAAAAAAAAAAAAAAAAAAGATTGCTTCTAAGCTTCCTGCTTCTTGGGATAGAAGCTTTTAGAAACCACAACTTCTATGGATTTTGGGGTAGATAAAGAACAAGTGACTCGCTGCTTTGTAGCAAATGAAGTGAGCAACTGGTGTTCTCTTACTGATGTTTAACTCTGCTATTTATGTTTAATCATAGAAGTACTGGAAGTTTCAAGTGGGATTTCCTCTAGTTTTACCAGGACCTCTACAAAAATAAGAGTAAGTTTCTTTAGAGTTGAAATTAATAAGTTAGATTGGGAGCATGTTTTCAAGCCTAGCTGAAAGGACACCAAATCTTGATGTCTATGTACCTGTGTCACTAGGAGAACTTTGGGGAGCTTAGAAAGTCAGTGTAAAAAGACCTAGACAAAACAGTGATTTACAGAGCAATTGCAAGGGAAGTACTCCAGCACATATAAAGCTAAACAAAGGGTTCTTCTCTTATCCCTGCCATTTCTATTATTTAAACAAAGCGAGCAATTACAAATCAAAGGGTTTTTCTATCCCAGCTGCTCATGTGATTGAAGTTAAAAAAGTATTTACAAAACACAAAATTGAACAACCTCAATAATTTTCCAGTTTTATGTATGCTGTACTGTTCTTTTACCTAATTCTAGATAAAATAATACTGAGATTTAACAAATAGGAAAAAAAAAACAACTTGGCATAATTTAAGAAAACTTGGAGAGATGACACTGGTACATTTTTTCCTCCTTTTTCATGCCAATTTAGTAATGAGGACAACAGAGTTGCTTCTCTAGACATGATTAAAAAAGAGATCTGAAAGGGTTTTCCAGTTCATCCTCTTGCTTCAGAGCAGAATCCACTCTATCTAATCAGCTCCTGACAGATATTTGTTCAACCTGACCTAGAAAATTTGCAGTCATGATGATTCTTCAGACCTCTCCAGAGTGAGCTACTGCATAACATTTCTTATAGTTCAAAAGCTTTTTGTAAAATTTAACTTAAATCTTCAAGCTGCAATTTAAGGCTATTACTTCATGCCATATCAAGCTGACATGAAGAACAGTTTGTATCTCTGCAATAGTTTTTATGTGTTTGAGAACTGATATCATATCTTCCCTCAATCCTCTCATTGCTAGACTAAACAAATGAATTCTTTCAATCTTACCTCATGGGTCACATTTTCTATACCTCTGAAAATGACACGGCTCTACTGTGGTTTCTTTATTGGTCCTTCTTCAAGTAAGGTGCCCAAAAATGGATGTTGTACTCCAGCTGAGGTCTTATCAGTGCTGATTTGAACAGAGCCTTGCTTCATGTATCTTTTATAGAGCTGTTTATACACCCCAGTGTGAAGTCTGCTTATTTTACAACAGTATGACAGCACTGGCTTGTTCAGTTTATGATGCAACACTACCCCTCGATGCTTTTCTGAGGGGTGTGCTGCTTACCCTTCCATCATCTCCTGTACAGCTGATGAGTCTTAAAAATAATACCTTACATCCTTCCATCTTCAACAACATCCTGTTTTTTTCAGACCACTTCTGTGGTTTTTACCATTTTTTATTCTGATGTTTATCCTATGACGTGACGTAGTTGTGCACTCTTACCACTTAGTCCACTGCATTAAGTGACAGATTCACTTTCCTGTCTCCTAAGGAAAGGCCAGGCACCCCTCATGACGGTGTCATGGGGCAGAACTAGCACAATTCATGCATGCCATGACCACTCCCTGCCCACTTCTATGTGGCCCTCAGGAGAAGACAAAAGGGAATGGGACGTGAGATGGGAGAATTTTCAAGGAAAATTGAATCTGGCCCCTAGATCCAGAGTATTTCCTTAGCTAGCCATGCATGCTTCCTGCAAGACCAGGTTAAGACCCTCATTATAGTCAAGATATGAAGCATCTATTGCTTCTCTTTAATATGCAAGGCCTATGTCCCAGTTCTGGAATGTTGCTTTTAATAGGTTGTTTTCTGGTAAAACCACACTACCTGTTACTTATCACCATGGGATTACAGGATAATTTAGTTTGAAAGGGACCTTGGGAGGCCTCTAGTCCAACCCCCTGCTCAAACCAGGGTCAGCTATGAGTTCAGATCAGACTTTATGCTGTTGGATTTTGAAAACCTGCAAGAGTGTAGACTTCACAAGCTGTCTTGGCAGCCAGTTCCATGGCTTGACTGCCTTATGGTGAAAATGTTTTCCTTTAAATCCCGTTTGAACCTCTCTCATTTCGACTTATGCCCATTGTCTGTCATTCTCCCACCACACAGCCTTTTGAAGACCCCGCCTCCATCTTCTTGATAATCTCCTCTGCTATTTTATGGATGCTTAGGAATACTTTATTTTTTCTATTATTTGGCAAAAGGAACTAAAAGGCAAAGAACTGCCTTTCCTGAATTCCTGAGTCTTGGATTCTCCCTTTTTTCCATTTGCATGCCTGACCATTTCTGTTCTTGTTTAACTTACATGTTCCTTACTTAGAGAGGCAATGAAGCAGTTACTTCTGAGAACTAGTAGAGAATGGTTTAGGGAGCTATATCAGGCTGATGAAATGTAGAACATTTAATTTATCTATCTAAATTGTCTTTATCTGTTCTTTCCCTTTTCTATCTGGAGTCTTATTTCCTTCTCTAACTTACAAATCAAAGCAAGGGAACATACACAAGCATTTGCAGAAGTCAAAGCAAGGAGGTAAAAAAAGAGACATTAGGAAGCATTTCTTTACCAAGAGGATGGTCAAACACTGGAACAGGCTTCCTAGAGAGATGGTTGATGCTCCAAGCCTGTCAGTGTTTAAGAGGCATTTGGACAATGCCCTTAACAACATGCTTTAACCTTCGGTCAGCCCTGAAGTGGTCAGGCAGTTGGACTGGATGATCACTGTAGGTCCCTTCCAACTGAAATATTCCATTCCATTCCATTCCATTCCATTCCATTCCATTCCATGTTCTACTGTGAGTGTCAGCCACCATTTCATGCAAGTAGTCTGTTTAAAAGCAGGTACTTTGAATTCAATTGGAGTGTCTCATTGACTGTGCCGAACTTTGATTCAGGCCTTTAGAGTCTTTACCTGCAAAGATCAGATAGGAAATCTTAACTACGTGCATAGTTCCTGGTGCTTTATTGCAAACTGTATAGATGGGGTTTCCTTATTCAAATATACATGATTTGGGGTAGATTTTATGCAGGCAGAGAGAGTCAATCAATACTTTTCTGAGAAATGTATGAGGGCCTTACATGGATGAGAAGAAAATTGTATGTAAATACCACATATTCTTTCTTGTATTCATCCAGAGGCTGCTGAAAACTTTGAAAAATTGTAAAAAGAATAGTTTCAAGAGGCTTTGGGGAGTTTAGAGTTGCTCAATAAATCCCTTCTGATCAATTATAACTATACTAAAAGTTACTCCTAGTGCTTAATTTGTAATTAAAAAAGAAAATATGAGTTGTAAATAATTTCACTGGTAGAAAGCCAAGACTGGAAAATATGGATTATCACAGAAGAAAAAAAAAAAAAAAAAGGAAAGTCAAAAGGAAAAGCTGTTGAGATTTGTGCACTGTGCAGCTGGCAGTAGATTCTGAAGCTTTCTGGGTTTATTTTTTATACCTGACTGGGGAAAATCGTTTCAGGATAAAATAAATACACTACATATAGTACAAAAAGTAGATCTGCCAGCATTAATAGACTAGCATGATGACTGATAGCCATAGTCAGAAACACATGAGATTCTGGCTAATGCTTAAAGTAGTGCAGCCACTATGCAATACCATCAATGCAATAACTAGCTAGAGAGTAACTGTCCATCCCCTAATTCTGTTGAATCTACTTAGTAGTTGTGACTTGGATTCCTATTCCAAACCTTCTTTTGTTTGACATACTGCAGCTCATCTGCTATGAAGGCCGTGCCATGTTTGAAAATGCCTCTTAGGTAGATCTCTTAAACCTCTCATATTAACCTAGTTCCTCCTTATACGCTTACTTAATTGGGATTTCCAAAGAAGAAATATATATTCCAGAGGTACACAGGTACTCTCATGCCTCTCAGTCAGTATCTGAAGTTCTAGAGGCAAATTTGGAAGGAAATGTGTTTAAGGCATACTGGATCTTTATGCATGTGCCTCAATTTGAATATGTTCTGGACATCTCAAACTTACTGCTTGACTACAAACCAACTCATTAACATAAATGAGATTCTTGCATTGCAAACCTGATGATTTTCTAAGCATATGTGGCTTGAGCTGTGTGGCTTTTGTGAACAAGAAGAATCACAGTGCGCATCAAATAGAGAGAAAACCTGTGCATGCACAAGGTCTGGGATTAGTAGGTGTTTGGCAGCCCGCTTGGAGTTGCTGCTCTGCACTAGCTGCCAAACATCTGGAAGTTAGTAGAAAAAGTGGTAGGGAAGAAAATGACCAGCAAAAGCAGCCGTCTCCCACAAAAAATGGCAGGTCTGGCACTCTGGGCTGTAATAGGATTTGAGAAAGGCATCAATCTGGGATATAGACCACAGTGGGTTTGAGAAGCTCCAGAAATTGTTTTCTTCAGAGAACTATAAAAAAAGGCCAGTGAATCTGAAATCAATCTGAAAAAAGGTCTTCAGTGATATGTACCACTAAACTCAGTGCAATCAGATTGTTAACTTGAAGTTTAAATATCAACTTTAGCAAGTTAGCTGCCTATGTGAGCAGAGATATCCAAACAATGTTATGCCACATTCCCAAACCCCTTCTGCTGGCTTCTCAGGTTATAAAATCCACAACTTTCTCTTTGCCAGCCATCTGTCAACACCCCTAGCTTTTCCCTTAATAACTTCTACAATGTGGTTATTCATTTCACAAAAATCAGCACAAAATGCAGTTGCTTGATCCCTGAATATGTGCAAGCATCAAAAAATAAATTTATTGTAATGTAAAGATAAATAACACAAAGATACTCAAGTGATTGCTTTATTTGTATTTAATTAATGATGAAAACTCAGTATTTAAATTTAAGTAAAGTTGCTGCAGAATTTCCAGGTTGTTGCACAAAAACACTGGAGGCCCTTACAGAATGTAAGTTCAACTTGTTGTGCCCTTGAGTAAATACATTTATAATCCATGTAATATCCTCTAATAATTTAATAAATTATATGGATCTGATCTTTAGATAAGGGAAGCCTGGGATGAGCCACTAGCCTGAAGCTCAGGGTAAGATTTGTTTTGCCTGCAGGTAGCTGCCTAGAATTTGGGTATCTTTAGTCTGCTGAACTAGTTATTCGTTCCTCTACATTCACCAGGAGAGATTTCTTAGTAAATATCCTAAGAGAGGTGTCCAGAGTACAATAGATAACCCACATTTTGGTGGTGCCCGTTTCCCTCTACTGAGTATTGAGAGAGTGTGGAGAACTAGTTTTATACAGCTGAAGTTAAGTGTGATGAGTGATACCACCTTAATACATGAGCACAAGGCAGGCCTACAGCACACAGAGATGAGCCAGGACTTGAATTTGGCCAGTTCACAATAGCGTCATGGACCCTGAGGAGTCTACAGCATCATGGCAGTCAGTCCAGGCTATAAAACCAGCTGAGAAGCTGGATAGAGCTGTAAATCTGAATGCTTCCACAGTAAAACTGCAACTGGGAACTGTGTAGCTAAACAAAAACTGCCCTGGATCAATGACTATTTTGGGTAAGTCTATACTCACACTGTATTAATATCTGTATAAAACTACATGGTCTGTAGTTTGTGTTTGCTAATGCTTACTTAAGCATTACTGAGATTATAGGGATTAGAGATTGAGAAAACAGGGTTTAAGGGAGGAGATAAAAGAGAAAACTCAGTTATCTGGATATTAGAATAGCATGTAACTGTACATTTACTATATTATAAGCTGTGACAAGTAACATTAACAGCATTTTTTCTGTAATGGAAAATCTACTCTCCTTCCATAGATTGTTAAGGAAAGCTGCTCACAGCATTGCTACCTGAACAGTGTCTGAACAGAGGAAGAATGAATCACAGAATCAAAGAATGGTGGCTGTCTTGGCTGCCTGATCAGGTGCCAAATTCTAATATTTTCTGTAATTGCATTAATTTAATTTTTCACTAACTGTGTTAATTTCTATTGAATTATACTCGAGACTTGAGTGACCTTTTAATTATTTTCTGGAGAAAATATTTTTCTAAAGTGGCCTTTTCTTAAAACAAGCAAAAGGTTGAAATAAATGTTGGAGTTTTGGGAAGTCATCCACCATCAAATCAGAATAATGATATAAAACAATGCATCTGTATGTAGTTATAGTTAAACGAAGGTACGGAAATGACACTTGTATAGAATGCCAACAAAAGTAATAAAAAAGGACTAATTTGTAAGATCCTTGTTCTGTAGTGAGCCTGGTAAAAGGCAAGGAGAAACCTATCTGTTTTGCTAAATCAGATGAACTTAACCACAGGAATTTCCTATTGAAATTTCCTTACTGCATCAGGCTGAATCTTTTGTTTGGCTTGTTCTTCTTGAAAAAGTGTTGTTATGAACTATCCAAACTCCTTCATTTATCTTTCTGATAAAAGCCTTCAGAAGTCAGGTAGTAAGTTGTTTGGTAGTTACTGACAGGTCCCTTGTTCTTATTTCAGTGCACAAATACCTATGAGAAAAAGAACTGCATGCAGACAGAATGCTAGAATATTCCCTGAAGAAAGTTTTTAATCAGCAGCTTCAAAGGAGTGCTCTGTTAATGAGCAACTGAAATGTTATAAATTCAGCCAACAGCCTTTATGTTTAATTTAGACAATCTTCCTTGCAGCTCAAGAGTACAAAAGACCAGTGTCAGTGGCCTGTAGGCCTTTGCAGTTGCTGCCCAGTGATTAACCATGGGAAAGAAAAGCTATTTGCAATTTAATTAGCTGGAGGATAACCTATAGGTAATACTGATAAAAATAATCAGTTAGATGGCAGTAAGCAGCTGGCATGAAAATCAGACAACACAGTATCCATTAAGTTTGATTCGTATTCTCAAAACAGCTTTATTCACAAAAAAACTCGCCTCTGAAAAAAGTATTGTTTCTTGAGCTCATGTTTTTAGGCTCGTTTGAATTCTGCTTGCTTGGCTAAGCTAAAGCCAATTCCTGGCAGCAGGATTTTGGCATATTCATTAAGTGCAATACTGTATCATTGCTTTAAAAACATAGCGGATTGTAAATAAACAGTGAACACAATGACTCTACAAAAAGCCAACACAGCACTAAACAGTAGTTTGGCTGAAGGCAATTTCAATTGTTAATGCTTTTACTGTGTGCTGGTTTCAGCAGTTTTGAAGGTCTTTTTCATGAGTAGTGCTGTTCTGATGCTCAGTTGCTGTGGCCTCATGTCTGGGGTTGAATCAACCTGTAATTCAGCATAGCTCTTCCTGACTACTTCTATAGTAACCCGATCGTGATATTGTGTCTTGCTGATATGAACTTTTTCTTTATTTCAGAAGAAATATTTTATCTACACAATTGAAAAAAAACCCCTTTCAATGTGATCATGCTTGCTTTGCTCATATCAAGATTGTTGTCCCAGTTCAGAGTTACAGCAGTGCTGATTTCAAAGTATTGTGTTCAGCCTGTGCTGACACATTGTTATATATGCATCAGGCATGTATGTGCAGATTTCTGGTTTATATCACTTTCACTGCTACTACATGGAACTGTTTTATAAAGTAGAAGTATTTACTCTAGAAGCAACCAGCTAGATCTATGAGTGCTGGAACCAGCTGAATCTTTTTTCATATTGGGTATTGTAGAGTCTCTCCCTGCGTGTGTGAGCTGATACTGCACCCTTCTCCTCGGCTGATGGCTCCTGGCTGCTCATTTTCACGAGACATAGGAGGGACCTTATTTTCGAGATCTCTGTGTCAAGTTTGGTTGATATTCAACAGTAATGAGCATGGTTGATATTGCACAGTAATGAGCATGGACACCTCTTTTCCTCAGAAAACCGGTTGGAACTGTATAATTCAGACTGTATATTTCTACTGGTTTTGGTGGAGTTCCTAATGAGTTTGAAGGGTAAAGCCTGCTTAAAAACCAAAAGTGCCATTTGGTCCTTTTCCAGAAACCTGTTTATGAGGGATGCTAATCTAAAATAGCTACTAAGTGTAAAATACAAAGCTCTTCATACTTGGGGTGAAATCTGGAGTCTGGATTTGAAGGAACCAGATTGTTATCCTGAGAATCTCACCTATATCATCTACCCATTTCATAAGGCTCTGTGGCATCCTGAACTTGGCAGGCAACTATTTATGTATTATGCTGATGACTGCAGGATAAATGACAAGGACATCGTTTATATAGAACTCCCCTCTGCTAATCCTGGCCCTTCCACTTCATTGTTGCTCGAGCCTGGACACATAAGAACTATGTTCATTTTCTCCATCTGGAAGCTGCAGATAATACTGTTTACCTAAATGAGAGGGATATTGTGAGCATTCATTGTTAGAACAGTCCATTTCTAAATAATCTCATTGTAAAAAGAGATTGCTAAAACCATTTAAAAAGTAGTGTTTTGTAAGAGTTTAGTGGTGAATGTTTATATATTCAGCTCCTACTGTTAGAACACCAGTATTTGTTTTATTTTATTGCATTTTTAGGTGAATAATAACATTTCTTGATTTAAAGTTGCATCTCTCTAACGACCTTTGTTGGATGCTAAATTTTAGATTGCATTTACATATGAGACACTGCTATTTTGTTAAGTAGGATTCATATTATGAGGATAATCAGTTTATCTTAAGCTGTAATTCTATGTCTAGCAAGGATTCAAATTTCTAGGATGGAGAATGGCTAATGGCTTAGTGAAGTCTGGTAAAACATCTTTGAGATAAATCCCAGCATAATGAGATCTGTTAGATCTAACTGTAAAATGGAAGAGAAGCTTAATTTCAATTTTCGAATGCACAGTTTGGTGCTTTGCTTTTTTATTTTACAACTTGACAGAGATATATCTGAAATTAAAAAAAATGCTGGAACTGGATGGATCTTTTGAATATGCATAAACTAAAAGGGAGAAACTAAAGTGGAAAAAAAAAAAAGAGAAGTAGCTAGCTTCATGTAAGATTGGTTTTTCTGTTCCACGGAAACTGATTTGCCTCTGATGTAAATTCTTTGGTGAAAGGGTGTGCCTACTTTGCAGTTACAAGGTCCTTCTTACATAGGTTATGTGGGTACTAAAATAGTACAGGCAGCAAAATAACAGTAACAATAATAATTTCAATCACAGTGATCTACAGTTACATACACAATCAAGGGGTCACTGTCAAATTAGGTAGCATCTGGTTTCTTGGCATTTAGGTCTGTATTTTAAGTAGTGTGTTAACAACCGTTTCCACGTTTATTTTTAAATGTATGCAGTATATCATGCTTTTGTGCTTTACTATTTTCATGCAATTACAGTCCTTGTGACAGAAACTGGACAGGCCCTGGTGCAGGATTAAAGCTGCTGTTTAAGCACACAGCATATAAAGTGGCAGTGCAAATTTTTTAGGGCAGTCAGTACAATTTCATTCTGAACTGCCAAGGGAGTAAGAACTTGCCTACACACACAAAATATTCCAGAAAAGCTATGTATTTAAAATACAATGTCTTTTTCTGACATTGTTAGAGTTTCTGACGTGTTAGAGTCTGAGAAGGTAAATCACGGTGAATAGCCTTCTCAAGCTTTAGCATCTGAGAAGGCTCAGGAGCTACTAACAACCGTCACTGTCATTTGTGAGTCACAATAGTTGTCACCTAAAATCTGCATGTGACTGCTAACATTTCAGGGGAAAGGGAGCACCACTTCTGACAGTGCTGGTGAATCAACTCTGAGTAACAGGACCTTGGCAGTTGTAGGAGGCAGCTCACACTGAGCAGATGGATCCTCAGTTCCCACCATTTTTAAGACCCAGCGTGGAAGTAGAGCCCTGGGCAAGAGACAGAGCAACTGAGGGCACTCATCAACTCAGCACTGAGCTCCTTCAGAAACTGGCTGTATCTATTAAAAAGGAAAGCACAAGGGGGCACAGAAGACAAGTGCTGAAGGACCTGGGGCAAAGCCAGTTCTACACCTGGGGCCCAATATCCTTTTCCTTCCGATTATCTGCCGAGAGCCCAGCTTTCTCTCTGTTTTTGGAGCAGAGCAAGACAGCAGTAGGGAAGGTTTGTAGCATCTGTACTGAGGCAGAGGATGCCAGAAGTACTGTGCTGCAGTCTGAGGTAGAGGGGAGTTCCTGGCTTAGGAAAATAGTACCAAAACACAGTGCCTTCCCCCCAGCATATGTAGTACAGATTTTTTTTTTTAAAGTAGTATTTTGGTTCTTTGTATTGTGTCACACTTAACACACTGTGGGGCTTGGACAAATAATAGAATTTCACCTCTGTTTTTCCTTCATTTTTGAGATAATACTTGATTAGCCAAACGAAAAGCTCCTAAAACTCCAGAAAAAAAAGTAAAAATTTTAAACAGGAAGTAAAAACTGAAAGCACTGCTTTCTGCGTGTCTATACCTATGTATCCACAACCATACACTCCAAACGTGCTCAGGAACGATCTTTGGCACTGAAATGAAGTTGCCTCTATGGGTACATTGCCAGAACTTTTCCCAGCCCAAGTCTGGCTATTGTCAAGTACTGTTCCCGCAAGCTTTTCCCAGCCCCTGGCAGCTGGTAGGGACTGTTCCCGGCAGTCTGCACTGGGCCGTCCTGTGTGGGGAGCTGAAGGAGTTCACCAGCGCTGGCATGGGCTGTTCCCTGCCAGCTGGCCTCGGTGGAACACTGTATTTACTGCTGTAGATGAAGCCTTCCTATCCATAACAGTCCAGCCTCTTAGGTACGTCGCACACTTTCAGAATACTTCATAAAACAAGCCTTTAGGTTATTATCTTGTTCCAGTCTCAGGATTTCCCCAGTTAGGGTGGATCTGTCTCACAGAAAATGCAGTACCCTCAACTAGCAGTGCGTAAATGGCCTATTTCAACACTGCATGGAAACACGTGGCCGAAGGAACCTCAGCGGGCAATAAGTTCTACTCACAGCAGCTCACAAGCTAACTGAAGAAACGCAGGACTTCGTGGTTACCGAGACTGGCAGTAATGGTTTATTGAGAGGAAAACTGGGTTTCCTGTATTGCACTGTTCTGTGGAGCCGAGTTAAGAGCAGGGCGAATAAAACCTAGGCCTGTTTTGCACAGTTTATAATTAGCCAGCTCTGGAATAGTTTGGGAGCATCTCACTGAAAATACAAATTACAGGGGAAACAGTGCTTTTGCGAGGAACACAAACTTCCCGTAGCTCGGATCGGGTACTGGTCCTCGCTCCCGTTGCTGGGCCCATACCGCGGAGGCCTGGTCGAGGCCCCGGTGCTGCCTCCTCACGAAAGGGTCAACCCCCTCCCGGGGCCACCGGCAACGCCGTGAGGGGCTCTGAGGAGAGGGGAGATTACCGCGCTGCCACAGAGGCTGGTTAGGAAACGGGCAGGAAAAGGCGAGCAGGCGGGTTTAACCGGGGGCTGGGTGGTGACGCCAAGGCTGGGACGGGCCCCGAAGCCGCCCGGTGCCGCCCGGCCGCAGCGGAGCCCAGGCGAACGCGGGGGCGGAGAGGCGGGAAGGAGGGAGCGGCCTCTGCGCCTGCGCACCGCCGGCCGGAAGTCCGCCGCCGCCCCGCCCACTCGCTCGCCAAGATGGCTGCGTCTACAGCTGGCTTAGCGGCTCGGCGGCTTTTCCTGCCTTGGTCCGCTCGCCTTGTGCGAGCGTCCGGCTCGGGGGACCGGGTAGGCGGCGGAGCGGGGGAGGGGAGGGAGTTGCGGAGAGCCCAAGCGCCGCAGTGGCTCTCTACGCTGGTGCTCAGGCTGCCGCAATGGGGGCGGGAGAGCTGGAGGCCGGGAGGCGCGGTGCACGCTGGGATTTGTAGTCGCGGAGGTGGGGAGGGCGGTCTGCCGCGGTGCATGGCGGGAATTGTAGTCTCCGCCCGACTGAGGCGAAGGCGGCGGCCGCCCCTCGGCGGGACACAGTTCTGCGGGGAATGAGCCCGGGTGCCGCAGGCCCCAGGGTTGGCTGACTGCTCACCGGAGCCGCTGTTACCCCATATCGTCCTCCGCGGTGCCGAGGCGTCGGGGCTGGCTCAGCGTCTGGGAGCCGGAGCGATGCAGCGCTGGGACTGGGGCGCGATGCCTTAGAGAGGGGCAGCAGGAGCCTCCACCCCGGCACGGGTCCTGCCGTGCTCACCCCAGGGGAGCTCAGAGAAAGTTTAAACCCTTCTTCTCTCCCGTGGTTAGATGGAGGCTGCTCGGAGGCCCTGATCCCAGAGCCCTCCGCTTCTGAGATCTTCCCCCTCCTCCCAGTTTGAAGCCTAAGCTTTCCCTCTGAAAAGAGGAGAGGGAGATTTTGGTTTCAAACGCAGGTTTTTCCTTCCCTGTAATGGAGACTAGCAGTGAAAATGATTCCTTGGAACAACCCAGGCTGGGAACTGACTGGCAGGGGAGCAGCGATGTGGAAGAGGCCTGGGGGTACAGGAGGACAGCAAGCTGCGCACGGGCAAGCGGCGTGTCTGGCAGCAGAGCAGGCTGGCAGCGGCCTGGGCTGAACAAACAGGAACACAGACAGGAGATCAAAGAAGTGATTATTTTGCACTTGTCAGGTGGTTAGTATACGGCAGCTGGTTTTGGGCTCCTCAGTGTGAGGAGGACATTAGTGAATTGGAGTGTGTTCAGCAGAGATGGTTACGGGCTGGAGCATGTGCCCTGTGAGGAGAGGCTGAGGGTCTGGGGTTTGCTCAGCCTAGAGAAGACACAGCTTCAGCTGGACCTAACAGCAGCCTGCCAGTACCTATGAGAAGGTTGTCAGGAAGACAAAACCAGGCTTTTCACAGTGGGGCATGGTGGCACAATGAGAGGCAATGGGCATAAGTTGAAACAAGAGAGGAAAAACTGGATATATGAAAAGCATTTTTTCCAATGAGGCAGTCAAGCCATGGAGCAGGCTACCCAGAGAGGCTGTGCAGTTTCTCACCATCCTGGGAGATTTTCAATACCCAGCTGCAAAAAGCCCTGAGCAAACTGGTCTGACACCACAGCTGATTCTGCTTGGAGAAGGAGGTTGGACTAGAGACCTCCTGAGTTCCCTTCAAACTTGAATTGTCGTATGATCCTAAATTATGCCAGTTTTGAGAGATCTAGCCTATTGGTATTCTAGGAGGAGAGTGGGTGAGAGCTGGATTTTTTACTTTCATGTTTAGGGCAGTTACATGGTGAGGGAAAACTTTGTTTACTTGATACATTTAGAATTTTTGGAATAGCTTATTGCTTGAAGTACGCATTTGGGATACATAATTAAATTCCTCCACGTTGAAAAAGTGCAATAAACTTTTTTTATCTTCCATCTTCCCTTCTTTTCTTCCCCATTCTGATTTAATGTGCTTTAACTGCCAGATGGTTGTATAAAAGGTGGCAGTTTCAGTAGCTGTCCCTGTTCTGAACAACAGGTGACTGTGATTTACAGTCCTGGACATAGGCCCTTGGACTATATCTCACTTCACTTTAGAAAGTGGGTACCCTAAAGAATTCTGGATGTTAAAAGATACATTCAAGGTCCTGCAAGCTCTTGCTGGCAGAACTGGGAAACAAATGTGGCTCTCGGAGTAGCTGGCTGATGACAGTAATGTGCTCTTCTGTCAGATCAGTTGATTGGAGGGAAGCAGATGCAGTCTACTCCATTTTAGTTATCTTCATGTTTTTCTTCTGAGTCAGGTTAATGCATCCCTGTTGTGAAGTAGTGGTGAATAAATCAGTGCTGAATTTTTTCTTTTTAATGCATGCTTTAAGAAAGATCCACAAACTTAATGTTTAAGTTCAGAAATACATTTTTCAGAAGAACATCCTAGGATATAACTTAACAATCTGTGCGTGACTGATGCTTTTTCCTTACAGTGTGTGCATGTTGGAACAGGCAGGCTCAGAGCTTCCAAAGCAGCAACAGAAGTAATCTTAAATGTTCCTGAAACTAGGGTGAGTCCTTTGGAAAACGGCTTGCAAGTAGCTTCTGAAGACTCTGGACTCTCAACGTGCACAGTAAGTAACTTGTAAAGGGAAGTTTTTTTCATAACTGTTCATGTATGTTCATTTCCTTGTGGAACTAAATTGCATTCTTTCAATGTTTATTAACGATTGTTCTTAAAACTTAAGCTAGGAAATAGAAATCTTAAGGCTTTTGTAAATGACGTGATTAGATTTTTTGTGAATATAAAATTTTTCTTTTTCTTGAAAACCTGCTTCGTTTTAAGGAAGAAGACATTTAAAAATAGGTCTTGAAAAGCTAAGTGTAGTTCATACACAAAACCAGCAAAGCTGCATTGTTAGCTGGTAAAATGACTTTTTTTTCCCCCACTGAGGTTGGACTTTGGATTGATGCTGGAAGCAGGTATGAAAATGAGAAGAACAATGGAACTGCTCACTTCCTTGAGCATATGGCTTTCAAGGTGAGTATCAGTATTGATGTAGAAGTTTACAATGGATTTCCAAATTATTTATCTTTAAAGATCAGAATTGTATAAAAGAATTCTCCAAATCGAGGAGAGAAAAAAAGAAGTGGACAACTTAGACTTTGGTTTCCATTAGAAAATGAAACTTAAGTCCTAGGTCTGTGTAGCTGATACACAACTATAGATTAGTAAAACAGGTCTAATTTTAACTCAACTTTTAACTTCTTGTAGTAATCTTAGAAGACACTCAGTCCCCCTTTTACCAGCTTTTTATTTTCATTTGGGAGCGTAGTAGGATTTGTATCTTACTTTCAAGCTTGGAGAGATTAGTATGCCAGTTTTCTTTCCAGAAGACTTTTTCTTTCTCTTGACCTTGACTTTTCCAGGCAAGAAGTAGTAATGACAAATAGGTGAATTAAAGGGTCTAGTTTGATTTTCTTATTGTTTTATTTCAGGGAACGAAAAAGAGATCTCAGTTAGACCTAGAACTAGAGATTGAGAACATGGGAGCTCATCTGAATGCGTATACATCCAGGGAACAAACCGTGTATTATGCGAAGGCTTTTTCGAAAGACTTACCAAGAGGTAACTGCTTTCATTCCTCAGAAAAGCAGCAAAGAACGAAATGCTTATCCAGCTCCTGATGAGACAACACAGAATGATGCTTTTGCACCGTATCCCTTTCTTCCTGGGTGAAAAGTCCTTTCCTGAACTTCACAGGAATGTGAGAATGCAGATTTGGAAAGGCGAGTGCCAGCGGGGAAGTTAATATTTGAAATATTTTTGTCTTTAGATTCCCAAAAGAAAATACCTTTTGGACTTCTCCCTTCCTGCAGAGCAAGTCTTTTGTCCCCTTGAAAATCTTATTAGCAAATCTTGGGCCACTTGGTCTTTGGGGTGGGTTTTACTTTTGGAACCAGATTTTTCTGGTAGTCTGAAAATACGCTTTCCATTCCCATCCCTATTTTCAATCAGCTGTGGAAATTCTTGCTGACATAATTCAGAACAGTACCCTGGGAGAAGCAGAGATTGAGCGTGAGCGGGGAGTTATACTCCGAGAGATGCAAGAGGTTGAAACCAATTTACAAGAAGTTGTCTTTGATTACCTTCATGCTACAGCGTATCAGAAGACAGCCCTAGGACGGACAATTTTAGGACCCACTGAAAACATCAAGTATGTCCAAATTTGTGGCTGTCTTTAATTGTGTAGTAAATTCTATATATTGAAAACACTCATCTGAAAATGTAGGGAACAGCATCAGTTTTTATTTTTACCCTGGAAGGTAGCTGAAATTGCACTGGATGTAACTATAAGAATTCCCCTATTGCCTTAATTACCCTGTATGCGGGCATCAAAGGGCATGTGAACTTCAGGTGTCTACTGCATGTCTTCATTATTTGCCATATTTTTCTTCTGTTTGTTAAAAATGCATCTGATACAAAATTGGAAATGCTCCTTCCTCCCATTGGTGAGGTGTTGGGCATTATCGTAAATACAACTGCGTTAGCACTGCTCTTTCAGCATTTGTTCATACCAGTGCAGACCGGGAGATTGCTAAATGTGCTGTTTTCAAATTGGCATGAGATCATTAGTGGATCCTGTCTCTACCTGACTGAGCTGTAATTCTCACTCCTTCTCAGGAAGCTAGAAGAGCTTTCAAAGGCAAAATGTATCAAGTTCCTGTTTCCTTTTTAGGAAATCACCCTTATTTTAGCTTTCTGCCTCTATGCACACCTCTGTGCATTGGCAGAACTTTATAATTATTTTGATATTGTATTGTTCTACACGTTTATCTCTTTTTACTCTAATAAACTTTACTGACATAGTAGTGATGTTTCCTTGACTTTCTAGATCCATAAACCGTAATGATTTGGTGGAGTACATAACAACACATTACAAAGGACCCAGAATGGTCCTGGCTGCTGCTGGAGGTTAGTATGAGACATTCACCCTGGATCATGTGAAACTATGCTTAAAACCATGGTCTTTAGGTTCCTGGGAACAACATGATGAATTACCCATTGTTCAATAGGTCCTGGAAACTCACTGTTAGCCTTGTGTGTTTTGTACCTTCATACCCTTTGAATTTTTGTTCCTTTTTCCTCTCAGCAATATTCCAGAAACCTTCTTAAACCAGTAACTAGAAGTGAATTGGAGGCCAAGGTCATTTTCCATGTGGGCAGGAAAAGAGGGGCCTAGAAGGGGTTCAGTGTGAAAAGGGGAGTAGCAAAGAAAGCAGAGAGAAAGAGAAAAAACATTGAGGCTTGAAACTGAGAGCAAACAGCTTGATTTGATGTAATATTAATAGAAGGCTATTGAAGAGAATTAAGAAGGGTGATCCTGATGATATTACTCTGTTTAATGGGGCAGTGTGAGGAATCTGAACGTGGGGCATTAAAGCGGGGGAACAATAAGTTACTACTTGGTTGAGTCTTTAAACTGTGCAGTAATTTAAATTAAGTGTTTACAGAGTAACATTATAAAATATGTTAAATATCTTTGTTCAGGGGTCTCTCATGATGAGCTACTTGACCTAGCAAAGTGCCATTTTGGTAACCTGCCATCTGCTCCAGAAGGAGGACTGCCACCCCTGCCACCTTGTAGCTTCACTGGTAGTGAGGTAAGCTGTTGGATGGCTTTTTGGGCTGGGCCCTATATCCCCTGTGAGCACAACTGACATGCTCTCTGCTGAGGAGAGTGAGCTGCTCAGCCACAGACTCAGCAGATTAAAAGGTTTCTTTCCCCCAGTGAGGGCAATGGAGTAGCTACTTTCCAAAGCTGTACTTTCCAACCTTTCTTGGACAAGCCTCACTGCCACCACTTTTTCTGCTTCATCAGTTCCTGGAGGAATAGCTCCCTTACCCCTGCTGCTACTTCCTTTTTATCCCCTTGCCTACGGTGTTGGAGCATTTCCACTTGTTGAGAATCACAAATTTAAAGGATATGGCAGAGAACTGAGGCATCTGCATTCTATTCCCAGCTGTATTTGGGCTTTGGAAAGTCAGCTTTCCTTGCTGCTGTTAGTCGTAAAGTGACTTGTAATGGCCTCTCTGTGTATGTGGCATTAGGCTTGCTGATGGTGAAATGCTCTGAAATTGCCACAGGGAAGACTAGTTAAGGCTGATGTTAAATAAAACTTCATATAAATAAAACTTCATATGCTTTAATTTTTGGTTCTCTATGTGCATGCTTTATAATCCAGATGTAATGGAAATGTCTGTCTTCGGACACTTAACTTCCTGTATATATTACTGTGTACTGGTTGTACTACAGCTACTTTCCTATGTTCCCACAGATTCGTATAAGAGATGATAAGATGCCCTTGGCACACATTGCGATAGCTGTTGAAGCAGCGGGCTGGTCGCACCCAGATACAATCCCACTTATGGTAGCAAATACTCTGATAGGTAACTGGGATCGTTCCTTTGGAGGAGGTGTGGTAAGTCAACCTGCAAGCACCTTCCTGCTCTTAATGAGGCTGGTGGGCTGGTGAGATCTCTCTGACTTGGGTACTGCCAATACAGACCCATTCAAACCTATCTGATGGCGTTACTGCCACTTTATGGCTATTTCTGAAGGTCCTTTTTTTGGAGCGGGAGAAGGGGATCCAGTCGTGAGTCTGAGAGAATTTGTTGCCCCAGATCTAGCAAAAACTTAGGAACTGGTTCTAAACCACCAGAGTAGAGAGAGGTGACTTGAGGTGTGCCAGCCCTCATGGAAAGTAGGATCTTTCATACCTGTATGTCATTGGAACCTGTAGGTATAACTATCCCTTTCTTGAACCTAAGTAGCTTTATGATTTTGGCTTAAATCTGGGCTGTTCATTGCAAACATGAGATTACATGCAAGAAAAGAAGCTGTTGAGATGAAGAGCTGATAATTAACCTTATAGCTTCTGCTGGAGCCTGTGATACTACTGCATGTTCTGTCATCATTGAAATGAAAACAGACCATGGAGGTGACTAGTAAACTTTCAAAAAAACTTCATAAAATAATGTATTTTTCTTTTGCCTCAGCAGAATTTATCCAGTAAACTTGCTCAGATTGCCTGCCATGGTAACCTGTGTCACAGTTTCCAGTCCTTCAACACCTGTTACACTGATACAGGGCTGTGGGGACTCTATATGGTCTGTGAGCCATCCACTATACAGGACATGGTGCACTTTGTTCAGAGAGAATGGTAAGCTAACAACTCTTTCTTTAAAAGATAATTTTCAGTAGAGGAATACAATTTAAAAAAAGCAGTCATTTAAAGAGAATATTTTTGTTTTTCTGCTTAGGCTTGCCTGGAAAAAACAAATGCATCAAGTTCTGAACTTGGATGCTCAATGCAGAGTCCCAACAGCCAGTTTCTGGCACCCTTACTTTAAGTGAATAGATTAAAGTTTAGGTTTGGTTTCTGTTCTGCCCTGGAAGAATAAATGTTAACTGTAGCTAATATAATAGCATTCCTTGTACAAGAAAATATGGTGGTGATTTTTTTTTTTTTTTGACTTGTAAAGTGACAGGAGTTATGAAACTTTGTCAAACCTTTTAGAATAGTACTAAGTCAATGTACAGTGCCCATGAACTGCATGTTTGACAACTGAAAGAGTAAATGTTAATGAATGAGAATAATGAATGTGCAATTACCTACAAACACCATTCGTAGTTACCCATTCTGCAGTTGCTATCCCACATGATCTACCAGGTGGTAGTGTTACATAAAGCTCTAGTAAGTACATAGGAAAATGAAATGATGTAAGGTAGGTGAGCTGTTATATATGGAATTTTGAAACCTGGGATTCTAGATAATATTCATTCATCTGAGGGTTAAATCTAAATTGAGAAGAGGTCCATAGGTACAACTATAATGCTAGAACTGCATATGTGATTAGAAACAGACATACATTATTTAAGAGCACTGATGTAAAGTGGGTGAAGGTGAAACAAAAGTTGAAAGAAAACTTGAAAATTAAGTTTCTTTAATTACGTGCATCAATTCTCATATACCGTTATTCTATGAGATCTTTGTAAACAACCTGTAGAGAAAATGGTATCATTTTAGCTGTCCACTTGCTGCAGCTTAGCACCAGGGAGGATATGAACCATCCCTGTGACAAAAGTGTGTTAGGTCATCTAATGCATCCGCCCGTCTTAGTGAAATGTTTCTTATGCAGTGTGGTGAATTATTATCTCACCCAGTGCCAGGACATAATGCATTGCCTTCTGGGCTAATTACCTCTAATTATTTGGCTCTTACTATCTTAGCAACAGCTATTCTCAAGATAGCAAGTATGGACAACACTTGGCTCAAAATATTAGTAAAATGAAATACAGCTCTTCTAAGGGGAAAAACTTGCTCTTGGGTGTATTGGTATGCTCCTAAAAGCCCCTATGCTTATGCTGCTGTTTTGCATCCTTTGGCTTGTTTCTATACCAAATTCTCTTACCTATAGAAAAGAAGTGCCTGGTAGGTGTACCAATGTACATGCACCTCTATATCACAGGCAATCTTGTGTGCTACAGGTTACCATTATTTAATGCCTTTGGATTTAAACTATTTTGCAGGATAAGACTTTGCACAAGTGTTACAGAAAATGAAGTAGCTCGAGCGAAAAATCTTCTAAAGACAAATATGCTGCTACAACTTGATGGTGAGACTTATGAGAGCTTTTTATTCTTAGTGGAGTTGTATGCTGATAACTGAAGCATATTTTCCCCTATTTTAGGGTCCACACCCATCTGTGAAGACATCGGAAGACAAATGCTGTGTTACAAGCGCCGAATCCCAATTCCAGAACTTGAGGCAAGAATTGAAGTAAGTGGCACTCATGTTGCAACTTTTAAATTAGGCCGTTGAGACATTTAATTGCTACAGGAAGTAACAATACAGAACTTAGACTGTGTCCAACTGAGAAAACTTTCAATTGTTTTGTTGCCTGTTCCCCTGGATTATACAAAATTAAGATCAGTGGCTCTTAATACTTTTTTAGATGGGATTGGTAACAGAGGTGTCTCTTTACCCCTTTTAGGCTATTGATGCCCAGACTATTAGAGAAGTTTGCACAAAGTACATCTATGATAAGCATCCAGCAGTTGCTGCCGTGGGTATGTTGTACAAGTTTCCCTACCCTCCCATAACCCCTCCGCACCAATTAGTACCAGTTTAGCATATGTCATGGCCAACTTTCTTTAACTTCCAGGTCCAATTGAACAACTTCCAGAGTATAACAAAATCTGCAGTGGCATGTATTGGCTTCGTGAGTAGTGAATAACACGAACTTTCAGTATGTTTGAGCTTTAAAAAAAACCCCAACAAACCAACACAAAAAAAACCCCAAAAATCAACTACACCCCTGATTAAAGCTTTTGAGTTGGAGAAATGCATTTAAGAAAATTAAAACTCAAGAACCAGCCAGTCCTGTGTATCTGTATAATTAAGGAATGAAAACATGTACAGTATTTGCATTTTTATTATAAAACAAAGATTGTCAGTAAGAGTCATTTCTTGACTTTAGTAGCATTCATCACTTGTTCTTGAGCAGCTTTCTTCGCCTTGACCATTTCAACGAGTTCCTAGAGAGTTGGAGAAAAAAAACACAAAACAAAACAAAAAAACCCTTTATCTAAATGTGGAACTTCTTAACAATGCTGTGGTTTTGAACACTACGTATATTCAGCCTGAAACACTCTAGCTCTCAACATAGTGAGGAATCTAGACAGTTTAATAACTTAAAACAGTTTATCATAGAAACAAATAAATTAATGGAAGGTCAATGCTCATCTGCTTCCCCTGTAGCAGGAACGTTACCTGCAGGAGGCTAGGGATAGGACTTCACCATCTACAAGAGCCTGTTGTCAAACTGTAAGGCAGATCTCATGAGACAGACTTTCCTTCCCAGCTTCCAGAGCCACTACTTTCACTGAGGAAAACTTAGTCCTTACTGGTCTTTTGGGGTTGAGTTACCACCAAAAAAAAAAAAAAAGTCTTCCCATAAGGCTCCATCTTGTGCTAGTTTGCAGTTGTCAGATACTGTCTCTGGTAGGGAAAGCAACAGTAAAAGCAAAGGATTCTAACAAGACCTGGGCTAATTACAATCCTAGAAGGAGGTGAGGTACCTTACCTTGTATCGCTTCATGCAGTCTTTTTTTGACCGGCCCGGAACAGCTGCTGCTATTTTCTCCCATCTTTCGGGAGTATTTACTGGATAAGTCTTCAATGCTTGTTCTAAAAGCTTTTGTTCTTCTGTAGTCCAGGGGGATGAATCTAAAGGTGATCCTTTTTAAATGCAAAAATGACAGTAAGAAAAAAAAATAATTAATAAGGAATCTATGAGATAAGCCTAAGAAAATATTGTAAAATCTATTATAGTTGCTTTAAAATCCTTGCAGTTTTGTGATCCAATTAGTCTGTCCTAAGGGCTACCCAGTACTAAAAACCTGAAAGAAAAGAAAAACCCAACCCTGAAACTGACTGGATGAGTGGCCCTTGAGATCTTTAAATAAAGCACGGAGAAGTTAGAAGGTAACATCTTTCATTGTCAGCTGAGTGTTAGATCACTGCAGCTGCCCTGTTAAGTATCATTAGGGCGGCAATGTAGCTCTTCCTTTTGCGTTTCAGTAAGAAACACTTAGTAAGGAAACACAGCCTTCTGCAAGTGTCTGCAAAATTTGGAGTTGTTTGGGGTTTAACAGGAGACCAAAGCTTAGCTGTAGGATGATCCTGTATCTCAATTGCATCCCCTCAGGCCTACTGTTACCTGAAAATGTAGCACCCTCTGAGGAACAGATAATCTCAGCATCAGCCTTAACCTGTTGCCTCACCAGGAAGCATTTCAAACTGTCACTAGTTAGCTGTGGCTTGTACTGTGTGTACCAGAAACCCTCAAATCCAGTAACAGAGCGTGGATCACTTTCTTACTTGCTACGTAAGTTTGTAATAACCAAGTTTGTTTGTAAGCAAGTCTTAAGTAAGTTCTGGATTACTTTCTTACTAAGATGCACAGGGTAGGCAACTCTGCAAGAAGGTCTCTTTTCACCTTTACCTTCAAATCGTTCTGAGGGGGCAGCACTGTCCATCTGAGGCACCACACCATGTTCTTTTTTAAATTTGTCAAATGCTTTCTTGTTTATATCATCTTTTTGATGAGGGTCTATGAGCAACAGACATCGGATACAATAATTAGTACAACAAAATTAAAGCTGGATGTAATAATAAAAACATTGTGTAGCAGTTATTGTAAACTCATAATCACATAATCAAAAAACCTAATTCCTACTTCCTTTGAAATGATGGTAAAGAAGGTGGTAGATTAAAAAAAAACACCAACAAAAAAACCTGTACTCAAAGTATCAGGCTCTCCAACCCCGATCCTGCTTTATACTGCTCAGATGAGTACTTTTTCTGTATAAGTTTAAGCTTGAATCTGCAACTTCACTGAAATCAAAAGGGATTATTCTATCAAGTAAGGGCTGTGGCACAAAACCTGCATATTACACCCAGAGTACCAGTGTGTTAGAGGGGCAGTCAGGAACAGTATGAAAGCTTGGGTCCTCTTTGTGCAGGTATTGGAATGGAGAAACTTAAACTGTTTTTTTGGAATGTTTCAATTTTCCTTAAGAACTTGCCTCCTCTCGTTATCCAAGCTCTTTAGGCTCCATTTACCACAAGAGGAGATAAGCCACCTTAATTCAGGTGTCTTCTGTTGCTGAATCCTATTTATCTTTTTAAAGTATCTCTATAGCTTCATCAATTTCATTTTTCTAGATGCCTTCCTTTGTAGAGAGCTTTTTCAGAGGCCCGCTAGTCCCTCTCTGAGTGTAGAGGAGCCTAGGCAATGCATGTGGCCTAGACATCTGTGCATCAAGTTAGATTAAAAGAATTCCTGAGATTCACTCATGAGGTGGTGACTTACATGATAGGTATTAGGCTGAAAATACTGAGTTACATAAATACTCCTCTAAATCTTCCATCTGAACTACATTTCTTTTCGGGATATATAGAGGATTTTCTCATAATAGAAACACAATGCTGTTCAAAGAAAATCAAGCTGTATAGAAGCATGCAGACAATCTTATTACAGAAATAAGGTAATAGAGATACCAAGCTTTTGGAGGCTCTTTGCTTTATTAATGACATCTTTTGCTGTTCGTTTTATTCCAGTAGCAGAGTGCAAGTTCATGTAATTGGCAATAACTTCCCACCTAAAGCAAGAATAGATAGGGTAAGCCAGTGTATTACATAATAGCATATCTTCATACAAGCTACTGTCAAGCTCCCGTACACATTTATATCAACTCTTAAGTAAGTTTAATCATACTTAAATACAGTAAACTGTCATGGTAACTATCCTGTAAAGCTTTTAGTTGCTAAATGCAGAAGTTTCCCTTAAGAATTCAGTCAGCTTAGGTAAGCTTCTTGGCTTCTGATACCAAAGAAGGACGGGGTAGAATATATGTGTGTAAGTGCAAACCTGTAATCCTCAAAACTGCTCAGCTGTTGCTTTCCTGAATTCCCTAAACACCTCTGACATTAAATACTGCAGACTGCACTGAAAGGGCTGAGAAGTTACTAACCCTGTTTCCACTGCCCTCCAAAAGAATACCTAAACATCAGATAAAGGGGCTTCAACAGGAGAGACCTGGAACAGGCCTAGCCCCCAAATTATTCCTAGTGCATTCTTAGGAAAGGGAGGGGAATATTTGCACTTGATAGACAGTAGGATCATATGTAGGCCTGTGTTCTCAATGAGTACTTGTGACTGCTGAGCTGCAGTGCAGAAACAGGTATTGGTATCATCTCCATAAAGAGTATGACAGCTTGTTTTTTTTAAAAGCAAGCATCCATATCTTGTAATGGAGGCTTCAAATCTGTGAATCCTAAGTGGAAGAAGGCATTTCACTCCTGGGAAAGAACAGGATTTAAGGCATGCTCCTATTTGATGCTTATTAGTAAGCTGATTGCCAGTGCTGCTTTCTGTGAAGCCCAGCCTTTCCCTTTTCCCCTAAAGAGAGCTGGCGCACTTAACTCGTATCTCTGGCTGTTTTCCTCCTACAGTGTAGAGGAGAAACCAGCCTCACGTTCATTGTGGAGCTACTGGAAGTAGCTTACACACCTGTGTTCCTACCCAGCTGCATCATGGTCACTGTTCCGGTTTTGTTCTCTGCTTTAATGACTGGAGCCTATGCTGAAGTAAGCTGTGTGCAAACGTGCACCTCAGCACCAAGTTTGGGGGGGGAAACGAAACAGGACCAGAGCTAACTCTGGTGACACACAGAGCATGGTACCAAGAGAAGTCAAACCACAGGCTGCTCAACAGTCAAGGAAAAGGAGGAAGTTTAGGGAGTCCCTATACTGACATCATACTTGGGATGCTCTGAAAAGAAGTTGTATCATGCTTGTTATTTAATTAAAAATTGTTAGTAGTGCTTTTAACACCAAACCTGAGAAGTACCTCGAGTTAGTCCCTGCTGGGAAGAGGTTCACAGCTTTAATTAACAACTGTAAATCATCTTCTGGCCAATTTTTGCTTCCCCCTCCACCACCAGTGGATGACTTTTCTGAACTCTTTGTTGCTTGGCGCATACGAGCTTCTGCCTCTTCTTTCTCTCGCCTTATTTGTTCATTTATTTCTTCTATCTGAAGGATTGTAAACAAGCATTATTTATTTATTTATTTTTACGTTTTACAGTGAACACAAACTCCTCTCTCTGGCATGACTTTGAGCCTTGAATTTTGCTTAGTTTCTGTTCTGTATGTGATACATAAGGAAATGGAGGAGCTTATCTGCTCCAGTATTATTTCCTTCCATCCCATGCGTAAATTTGGCCATCCCAGATTAGGAGCTATGGCAGAAATCCATCACAAGTTCACTAGGAAATTTAGTGAACGCTCCCAGGATTAAGGCAAAACTTCTGAATCTAGTGTGAATGTCCACACTAACACCTGACTTACAGGGACAGATCCACAAAAGTACTAAGAACCTAAAGTGACTAGTGAGGGCAGTTAAACATCTGTGTTGGATACACTGACTCCCAAATCTTCCAACCTAACTTTTACCCTAGCCTGGTTATGCCTGAAATTCTCAGTTACTATGGTTGTACTAAGTTAGCGTTAACTGCAACAACCCAGATTTTAGTTACTAAGTGCTTACTCAGGGTTAGATGGCTACATGTAGTTTGTTAGCAAGCAATTCAGCAGAACTTAAGTTATCGATTGTACCTTTGTGAACTGTAATGACACCCTGAGACTGTGGCGTGACATATCTTTAAGGTATCTGCTTCTGAGTATGCCTAGTCCAGTCTTGGCCATATTAAAAAAAGCTATGCGCTTATGCCTGTTGGCAGGATGCTCAAACTAGGTTTCTCACTATCTCAATAAAATCTTCCTGGCAAAAGGAAAGTTATCTGATAGATAACTTTTATTAATGCAAAAGTAGAACAGTTTTAACAGAGAGACAGAAAAGTGACTGTCCCATGTTTGGAACACTCTCCTGGAGACTGGGAGATTGGATTCAGTCTCCTGTAGAACAAGAGGGGTTTGAGTCTTAAGTTGTCTGATGAGTAAACCTGAAGCTGGGAAGGGGACAGATCATCTTCCTCACCAGGAAAGAAAGTTCACAGCTGTGAATCCAAAGCGGATGAGAGAAAGTACCTTACACTTTCTGCAGGATGTGGGTTCAGCCTTATTAGTCCAAATGGCTTTTCCCTGCTGCCAAAATTTAGGCAGATCCTTGCTGCATTTTCTAAATCTTGATCGCAAGCATCTTGCTTTTCCCATACTTTGGTATCCAACCCACTGGCCCTTCCAGTGGCTACAGCCTGCAGCACAAGTCCTTTTGTGGATCTAGCCCCAGGTCATGGATACTAGGCTAGGATTTTTATTGCATAACAGAATAGGTTAAGACTGCCCTCCTTCCCGTCTAAGTAATTGCTACCTGTTGGGCAAAACTTAAATTCCTCTACTGTTTCTGTATACTGTACAAATGGTAGGTTTTATGTCCTTTACTAATTAAAAATGCATATTTTTTTCTCAGCTGGCCCTGGTTATTTCACCAGCCATGAACTGCACTATGTAAAATGAAGCAGAGGTCAAGTCTGCCTGAGGACTCTGAAACTCAGGTCTTTGTGTTTAACAGGCAGGATTCCACAGCAGCTATGTTGTATCTTACTTTGATTTGGTCACGTAGATTTCACAAATCAAATTATTCTATTATTTTGATTTGACACTCAGCATAATTACCTGTTTTACTACAGCCGCCTTTCCTCCTTCCCTTGTTGTGGATGTAAGTGCTTCATTCAAGCATTGCAGACTAAAAATAAATTATTAAGTTACAACGGATAGCTAGTAGAAAGATGGGCATCAAAACGAGCAGAAATCAGCAGCAGGAAAACTTACCTTGCTAGCTCAAGACGATCACAAAGCTTTTCCACCTCCTCCATCATTTTAACACAATCTGCCTCATTATCAGAAAAGTAATTCCAGTTCTGGAAGCAGAAATACATGTGCTACAAAGTTCTTGAACTTTATTGTCCTGTTCCTTCAGACAAAGGCTTAACACACAGCATTCTTCAGCCACTGCTGTGTTTGGACCTATTTGGTCAGCTTTACTCACAACTCAAAACTGTATAAACCATATGATAAGTATGTGTTTTCATATTTTGCTTTTTAGTGAACCCACTTTCCATACCCATCTCCAGCGACAAGAACACGCAAGCATGTGGTAGGGTCCGATCTAAACACACATAGTAATTTCACTGATGTAACCTGTATTTCACTATAATAATATTTAAATACCTTGCATGTCGTTCTCAGTTTTTGCCTTTCTTTCTTGATTGCTTTTTTCTGTATCTCTTTTTCCTTTTTTGCTACTAATGCTTGTTGCCTAACTTCTTCTTCCTCCTTTTCTTTTGCTAACCGTGCTGCTTCTAATTCTGCTTGTCTTTGCTGCAATCAAAAGAAAAAAACAAACAAACAAACAAAAATCAACAAAGCCACACTGTTATAGGGTCATTCAGTCATTCAATATTAAAATTTGCTGTTTCTGGTTTTGGTGGGGGTTTATTGTTGTTGTTTGGTTGTGGGTTTTGTTGTTTTTTTTTTTAATACATCCATACTTTAATGTTTGTTTTTCCAAGGATTTTGAGGGAGGTGATGAAACGTATACCAGTTGGCATTAACTCAAATACTCACTATAAGGACCCCTAGTTTATAAATCCTGACTTCCTTGATTCCTTGACAACGAAGTTATAAAACTGTATGACATTTCCTGTGCCTGCCCCAAGAATATGAGCTTTGAAAAACACAGTGGTCCAATATTTCTCCTGCATCATTATTAACATAGAATCCTGCAGTGCTCCAGTATTGTCTTTTAAGTCACTTTTCAGCACCTTACAGTTCCCTTTCATTCCTGGTCCTTGTTTTGGAGCCATCTTTTCCAAGCTGTTAATATTAATCAAATATGTTACCTCAAAGTGTTTCATACCAATCAACCATTCTCAGACCATATGCACAAGGCAAGCAGCTGTATCCATTTTATGAAAAAGGAAAGTAGGCCATAGAATTTAATGACTGCCTCTAAACCAGAGGAAGTGTATGCAACAACAGAACTCAATTTTAGAAGTTTTTTTTGTTTCAGATGTGTGCTCCTTGTTTTCATCTCATTCTCAAAAGGCTGTCACTCTTGCACTGCCTGTTGCACAGGAATCGAAGACAACACATCTTTAAACCCCAATATAATTCTAACAGTAGCTTTCTGACACATGTAGAACCAGAAGCATTGGATCAGGTGTGAATGAATCAGGGTTTTTCAAGCCAAATAAAGCAGTTAACTTACTTTTTCTTTTGCTTCCTGTTCTTTTCGTTTTGCTTCTACCTTTGCTTTCTTCTCTGCTTCTTTCTTTGCCTTTTCTTCCTCCTTAAATTTCTTTATCCTGGGGTCACAGCTGTATGCATTGTCTGGCAGAAGAAAGGATGCATCATGTACAAAATAAAAACAGGAGATTTCCACTGTTAGTTAACAAATCTCTCTTCAAAAAACCCCAGCAGTTTGCATGCTCACCAACAAGTGTCCTGATTCTGTTCATTTCTTCTTTTTTTCTCAGTGCTCTAGCAGCTCTGTTCTGCTTTTCAATCCACCTCCTTTCATCTCGACTAAAAAGGGAAAGCATGGTTAATTCAGTGCTAATATCCTACAGTGTCAGTCTGTTAGAAATTCACCAACAAACTTTTTAAAAGTTTCCCCACACAGATGCTCTTCTCTGAATACTTCAAAAATAGACTTAAAAAAATGAAGTTCCAGGCTCCAAGCTCATGTCAAAAATGCTAGGCGTTTACACAATTACATAAACCTTCAAAACACTTGACAAAACAAGCTGCTTATCTGTCATTGCAGGTCATGGACTTTATTTCCAAAATGCAGTTCACTTGTTGACCTAACATTAAACCCAGGCAAAACAACTGAAATGCTGGTATACAGTTTAATTAAAGGGCAGCAGTATAATCAATGTTAATTATCTCAATTTTACAGAATATAGGTCATGTCACATAAACCCATCTGCACAGAAAGAACACTTTCTATGAAGTACTGTGACACTCTGGTAAAATCATGCTAGATTCACTTGAGTAAAATATAGCTCAGGTTAAATGGATTAAAAATTGGCTGACTAAACCTGAAAATATTTGTCAGTGCTGTCAAGAAAGAGGCAAATTGAACCCCCAAATAATGGGGGTCTATGTCCTCATCCACACAACCAAATACAGAACAATATACCTTAGAACAAAGGAAACAATCCCCATAACAGAGCAGGAGACTACTATGAGTAGATTGAAGGTTTAAAACACAAGCAACATCACCTTTGACAAGAAGGGATAACAAGAATCATGACCATCTGAACAGAAGCTGAAGTGTAGTTCTCTAAAGTACAGCGTAATACGTACCATTTGTCTAAACATTTTTAAAAAAGGACACTAATGACAGGAAAAAGCACAAAAAAGAGCTATGCAAATAATTCAAGAGCCTTCCAATGAGAAGCCTAGAGATTAATCTGTGTAATTTATCAAACATAAAAGTGATATGGAATTGATTACAGTGCCTTCACAGAATCTTCATAGGAGCAAGAACATGGGGTCCAGAGAGGCTCAAAAAATTAACAGCAGGAGAAGTCATTAAGAGAAGAGGAATGAAGGCCTAGCTATAGCCGAAATATGGCAGGTTTTAGCCACAAAGCAAGCTAACCACTGACTAACTACAAAATTGATTTCTAGTCAAACATGGAAGAAGAGGTTCATACAATGCCAGTTATGGTTATACAAGGATGACTAAGTGAAAGGTTGTGTCCTGTGAAATAACGTGTTAGACTCAATGATTTGCTGCTCTAACTTGAACATTCTGTGTTGTAACTGTAGGAAGGATAAAAATAGAATGTGTTTTCCAATGGCAACATGGTCTGAGTAATTCAGCAGCTATCACTACATCAACAAATACACAATTTTTATTAACATCAAGCCATCAGAACTAATCTCTCTAAATTCTAGAAAGTATTGCTTGTCTCAGCACAGTTTAATAAAGAGTAGGAGAGAGAAATGATACCTGCTTACTCATCCACTCTTCTGGCTCCAGGTTCAACCTGTGTTTGGGACTTGCTGGAACTGCAAGTCTGAACTTAAATGAACACATTTCAAAGCACCTCAGAAACACCTCTGTGATGCAAGAACTACTTCAATTACACAAATAAGACGAATAGAAGCCACAGTCAGTCCAGTTCAAGTCCATGACTGACTACTAAGCTGGGAGAGTGGAATTCTGTCTTAGTTTGGCTACCTTTCTTCCTATGACTTACAGTCTAATAGAAAGTTGGAAAAATCTTGCTGTATCAATCTCTCAGTCTCCTGTCAAATTTCTTTTTACTTACATACCATTCTGCTTTTTCTTTTTCCTCTTCATCTAAATAGGAAAACTCTCGCCAGGAATCAAAATTATACCTACAGTAAACAACAGTAAAAAAAAAAAAAAAAAAAAAAAAAAAAATCAAACAAAGAATGAATGAAAAAAACCCAACCAAACAGCAAAACTATTACAAATAATCTACCTTTTTTACTATTAGGTTTTTGTAGGCAATTATACTGTTATTTACAGTTTATACTACATAATTTACAATTATACTGCACCTACAATGATTCCACTGTGTTAAGTCAAAACACAAGATGCTATTGAAAGTAATGATTTACATCTATCTGTACTGTAGGACAGCGTGTATTTTAGGATGGGATCAGTCTCACCAACTCTAAATGTCTACAGTGCAGTTGTCTAAGCTCCCATTATAGGCAGTGGAGATACAGTGCAGTCTTTAGAGTTGAGAGAGAAATTAATTTAATCTTTATGTAAGCATCTGTATTTATCAGGTAAGTTAAGCCATAAACTCTACTGACTTTATTGGACTAGACAGACTTCCCTTAACTAGGGGAGCTTAAATACCTAGTAGACACCTCCACTAAAAACACAAGTTAAGTGAGATGAATCCTAGTTCTAGTCTGTGGGTCAACTGTTCGCAGCCATTGTGGTCAGAGAACTGTCAGAAGCTCCCGCTCTAACTGTGAATTTACAACATAGATGCATTAGCTATGAGAAAGCCAGCTCAGTTTGTGGAAGGCACCAAAGAGCTGTGGGTAATTTTGTGATGTTAGTAGGTCAGAACAGACCACAGCCTACAACCTACATACAACAGGGTCTGCAAGCCCTTCATATCACGTCTTGAATACTGTGAATAGAAACTGAGGTATCGGCTAACTTACCAAAATGAATAGAATGCATCTACCTCTTCAAATGATGAGTTCATGTCCCCAAGTTTAGGAACATTTTTCTTATTTGACCACCTGAAAATAAATGGATATATTCAAGAAATAATATACATAATCTTACTTCATAACATGGCAGCGTTAACTATGGAATCAAAATGCCACATCAGAGGCTCCCTCCCACCAACACAGAGGGGCACCAGGAAAGAGGAAGAAAATGGGAGAGTTCCTTCTAAACATCCTCCAGATTGGGCCTTGTTTGGGGAGCTCCCCCAGAAAGGCAAAATCCTCCTGCCCAAGTTTGGTGTGCCTACAAGGAGACCTGATGGAGCACAAGCTATCTTTGTAGATATTCAATTCTCCACACACATTCTCCTGGTAGAAAACCTTACAGAAAGTGGATAAAAGGTGCTCTGTGAATAACTCAGTCTGTGGTAGGCTACAGGAAGTTTCCCACATACTCTAACAGAGTATGAGGGAATAATGCATGCTCTGCCTCCATTCCATTTTTTCCCCTAAAAGAGGGAAATCTTCCATAGGCTCTAGAATTTGTTATTCCATGACATTGCATCCATTTCCAAGCAGAGAAGGGAACAACCCATCTGACAACCACAGATCCAGGTCTGAATCTCTGGAATACTTGATAAAAGATGCAATAAATAATCAATGGATTGTTCAGAATGTGTTGTAAAGTGCCTCACACAATAAACCACTTTTTTTTTTTTTTTTCATACAGGTAAAAGGTGAAATAAACTTCTATTGTGACAGCCTTAATACAAAGTTAATTGGCAAGCATGAATCAAATGCAGAAAAAAAGTCACACACCTTAAGAGAGAACCACCAAATATTGATAGTTACTTATCTTCTCTTTTAACCAGCTAAATTGTGAACATAACTATTGTCTTCTGTTAATGTCTCACCCTCATAAGAAAATCATAAAAAAAGGAATTTTTAGTCAGTAGCATACACACACTTGGTATAGTAAATAATTTTAAGATGAAACAACGTGTTGTACAAAAAGGACAGTAAGTAATATGGCGCTGAGAACAGACTTTTTTTTTTAATCTCATGGGTCAAACTCAATGCCACCAATGTGACAGTTCAGATTATTTTAAAATGAAGTAATAGAGAACGCACTATTTTACTTGTAATACATTTCTAGCAAATTAATGCATCTCTCAGCATCCCTTAAAACCACACTTGTTACAAACACAATGCAAGAAGACTTTGCAAATACTGATTGTCCAGCAGAGGCAGTCTGACATAGCTTACCTGGCATTTCTTTCAAAAACTGGTGAAAAAACTTCAAAGAAGTTTTCTTTTGCTTCACTTTTGGAAGGTACAGAATTATCAAAAGTAGGATCTATGCTGTTAAATGCTCGTCGTTTCACAGGATCAGATAATATTTCGTAAGCTGAAAAAAAGTTACCAGACATAAAACATGAGACTAAAGTGAGTCTTCCCCACAAGGTGCAAATGTTACAGAAAAGCTTCTAAATGTTTAAAAAGGTGCTCTCAGATCTATGTTTGATCTATCATTCTGTACAGCTTGATATTTAGTTCTTTTAGTGACACCAAATAGCGTTGCTGTCAATTCCTATTAAACTAAGTAGGAGAAAAATGTTTATGAAAAACACCACATTTAACCATTACAATGTAACAAACCAGATTATATTTAAAATAATTTTATAGCAGTAAATTCAGTTTAGGCAGTGGGAATTTGGGCATGACATCTTCAGGCCCAAACCTGAACCTACACCAGATCCTTGCAGATAAATTGACAGAACAGTCTACGAAGGCAGGCATGGAGGAAAAGCAGTCTCCAAGTTAATATGATGTCAGAACTAGCAAGAACAGGAGCCATTCATTAGAATTTTTGCAGCTCATGATGAAGTTGTACTGAGACTTGGTGGTGTGGTTTAACCCAGCAGGCAGCTAAACACCACACAGCTGTTCGCTCATTCCCCACCAGTGGCATGGGGGAGAGAATCAGAAAAAAGGTAAAAGTCACGGGTTGAGATAAAGACAGTTTAATTGGGCAGAAAAGGAAGGGAAAGTAATAATAATGATAAGAGAACATACAAAACAAGTGATGCACAGTGCAATTGCTCACCACCCGCTGACCAATGCCCAGCCAGTTCCCAAGCAGCGGGCAGCCATCCCCTGGCCAACTCCCCCCAGTTGTATTGTTCAGCATGACGCCATACGGTACGGAACATCCCTTGGGTCAGCTGGGGTCAGCTGTCCCAGCTGTGTCCCCTCCCAGCTTCTCGTGCACCCCCAGCCTCCTCGCTGGCAGGGCAGTATGAGAAGCTGAAAAGTCCTTGACTTAGTGTAAGCACCGCTCAGCAACAACGAAAACCTCAGTGTGTTACCAACATTCTTCTCATACGAAATCCAAAACAGCTACCAGCTACTCGGAAGAAAATTAACTCTATCCCAGCCAAAACCAGGACACTTGGAAGGAGTATAAAACACCACATAGCTACTAGCCAACACATGCACGCGCTCCCAGTTTTCCTGTTTTTGCAGTCCTGCAGCTGGGGAGCACCTCATTACTGAATCTTATAACCTGGAAAAAGCTACACACTGTAGCTTCAGTAAACTCTTGTTTTCTCTCAAGGAAGCGTGGAATTACTTTGTCTGTTAGTTCTACAATACCCACTATTTTTCAATAAGACTGAAAAGTCAAAGGAATCAAATTCACATTGCGATCATTCATGGGCTTCTCTGACTGTAGACCACCACACCATGAAGGCGAGATCTAGATGATAAGCTGGAGGAGACTGTGGTGCTCTGTGGTTCTGTAAACTGATCGCACTGCATGTGGTAATGGAGAGAGGAAGGAATCCAAGGGACCACCAATGAGCTGCTGTCTGCTCATCTTCCCTTCCCCTCTGGGAAGGGACCTGCCTCTGCCAATACTCTAAATGACCCCAATTACCCTCTACATTGCAAGCTAGGAGCTTCAATAACCCTCACACCATTTTCCTGATGCAAGAAATTCCACACACACATCCATTGGTTCCTCTTCCACTTAAAAGATGTCCCTTCCATAGAGATCCCCAATTCTACTCCCACAGACTCAGTTCTCCCAGTACTGTATCTCCCACTCATTCCTTTGTCAGACCCAGCTCTGAATCCCACCTACGGACTCCTGCCTTTCCAAGTTTCTTCTCTCCGTTCCGTTACCACTTACTCCTACTCTAGATTCCCCTTCCCTACCACTGCATTTCCTTCCTCCAGGGTGCTGCCTGGAAGCATTACTCCTCTTCCATGCCACCTCGTGCTTTCCTTTCTGTTTATCCTTAAACTTGGATAGTAAGAAGTCAAGCGGAAACATATTTTGCTCCTTGCATGTAGAACATAGAGCATATTCCTTAATTCAGGTGCAGGTTGCTCTTATAAATGTCTGCCAGTTTCTGACAGGATTGTGACTATGGGGGAAAAAAAAAAAAAAAAAGTCCTTTGGCAACTTTTTCCCCTTTGACAACTCCAAAGGAGGCTGAAGACATCATTAGCTTGTCTAAGATATCATTTAACATTTTAACTAGTATTGTAAGAAGACACTCAGAAGAAGAAAGTTTGGAACACACAATTTCCAAGATTTCCTCCCACCTGGACCTTACTGAGTCAAAAAAAAAATGTTTAAAATAAACAAAAAAGCCAAACTCCAAAGCATTTCTGGAGGCATCAGTCATACACCTAGAACACTCCCTATGGTTCTGGAATTGGCCAGCAGTGGTGTTCTAGGTCACTACAGGCAAGAAGGGAAATGTTATCACTCAGTCATCTGTGGGCAAAAAAGAGCAGCTGAAAAAACTGATATCCTACATCAAATCAACAGATGTTCTGTTGGCAGAGTAAGCAAATTAGAATTCAGTTTTTCCAGTTGCTGTTGGTGTCTTAGGGGAATCACTTTAGAGCACACCAGTTTATCCCAGGTATGTGGCTTCCTCTAGTGGTTCATTTTTGCATACGCTGCTATAAGCATTCACGTTCTGTCACCAAGTAGCACGGCAGACTATCAGCTGCATTCCCATGCTGCTTCTACCCAGAGGGAAGTTATGTTAGTGCGATCTCGATTTATTGAGGCAGTTTTCTAAAATGGAGAGAACTTCTCTAGCTTTTTAGTAATTGACAATTCTTTAAAAGCCTAATAAAGCACTACAAATACATTTCAGATTATCAGGTAGATTGAGAGAGTATAATAAAAGAGATCAATTGCCTACCTTTAGTTATGCATGTAAAATAATCATTATCACCTTCTCCTATCTGTTCCCCGGCAGCTTTTCGCTTGTCTGGATGATGTTTCAAAACCATGGATTTATCTAGCAAATAGATACATTACGTTTAGAAATGCTTCATCATCAACAGTTTATTTCTCACAAACTGCAAAGTAACACAATAATTGCAACTGACATTTCTCTAATTAGATACTTTAAAAAAAAAACAAAAAACAACAGAAAACCCAAACACCAAAAAACATCAGGAAGAAAACAGATATGAGTTAATGAATTTTTCTTTGATTTAATGCTATTGTCATAATTTAAATTATTTCATCTTTGCTGGGACACAAAATAACCACAACTCAGCAACTCTATTCCACCTTCATCGGCTGAAGAAGTACTGATGTTCTGGGACTTATTCTACTATTATGCATAGTGAAGTCCTTCAGTGACTGTAAGTGTACAGTTAGCTTCAAAATGCATAATGCAGCTTCAGGACCTTAATTGTGCAAGATTGTACAATTCCCTGTGCAATCACACTGAAAAAATAAAGAATAATAATTAATGTAATTTTAGTTGTTATTTTTAATGAAAAGCAAAGTAGTTCAGATAAAATAAAAATTGCGTTCTATCCCTTTACTCAACTTCTGCACATGATCCAAGACGAAACTAGCAAGGAAACTACAGCCATGAGCCTGTGAAGACTGCTGCACTTACCCATGGATAACATTAAGCACACACACGAGACTTCGTGGTCAAGTTCTCTCTCTACTTAGGCCTTAAATGCTGAGATATAACTAACACATATAGAGTATCTACTAAAGTTGCTACCAAGGTTGTCTTTGTGTTTAAACACCAAACCAGATTTTAAACTGATTTCTTTGCCAATAGGTCTAGCCATATTATCATACAACGTAAAATGTACCTTATTGGCTCACTATAAAATACTAGAGAGAAGATATCATGCAAGTAGTTACAGCAACCTGCCTTTTGAGAAACGAATGAGAATCCTTGTTAAAAATAGGAAAGCAGAGTATATATTGGTGAGAAAGGCTCACATCTCTAAAGCGTCATGTGACAACTGAGTGCTGTTAGGATCCTGAAGAGAGAGATGCCCCAGTTCTTGCTCAAGAAGAGTAGTGAGACCACTAATCATCACCAGAATAGGTGTTGCTCTATGCTATTTTTGTGGTTTAAGCCCACCAGCAACTAGGCACCATGCAGCCACTCTCTCACTGACCCCCCCCCCCCCCACCCCCCGCAATGGGATGGGGAAGAGAATGGGAAAAAAAAGAAAGGTAAAACTCATGGTTTGAGATAGGAATTATTTAATAACTAAAGTAAAATAAATTGTAATACTAACAACAACAATAATAAAATATAGTAATAATAATAATAGTAATGAAAAGGAATGTAATACAATAAAATTAAAAAAAGGAAAAAAAACCCAAACCCCAAGAAAAGACAAGTGATGCACAATGCCAACTGCTCACCACCCGCTGACCGATGCCAGAGCAGCGATCCACCCCTCCCGGCCAAATCCCCCAGTTTATATACTGAGCATTATGTTCTATGATATGGAATATCCCTTGGCTAGTTTGGGTCAGCTGTCCTGGCCATGCTCCCTCCCAGCTTCTTGTGTACCTCCTTGCTGGCAGAGCATGGGAAACTGAAATATCCTTAACTTAGGATAAGCGCTACTTAGCAACAACTAAAACATCAGTTTGTTATCAGCATTGTTCTCACACTAAATCCAAAACACACTGTACGTACCAGCTACTAAGAAGGAAATTAACTCTATCCCAGCCAAAACCAGGACAGCTACATTAGCACATGCTCCATAATGGCACTGCTAAACAACATGTACCCAAGGCAACATAATTTCCTGAGTCAGTTGGTAATTTGCTGATTACCACCCATTTTCATTTGGGAGTAACTTAATCTTCGTCTGTGCTTTCACTGGGGACAGTGATTCTACTCTACTATAATCAGTGCAGTGATACAGGCAATTGTTTGCCAGATCAGCTCACAAAACCATCAGCTTATTTCATAAAAGCTACTGAACAATCTTCAGAGTACTTTTAAATCTTTCTCCACTAAATACCTGCATCCTTCTTGCAAAGTCAACTCTTGGTCACATTGCTTTCTAGGAAAAATGTTCTGAAGCCCAACATGGCGTTCCTTCACATGCAACTACCACAAAAGACTCCCAATCACCTGCATGTGACTTTTGAATCATGTCTTAAGACACAGGCCCATGACATCATCAAGCAGCACAGATGCACTTGAAGTTCTATGGTTTACTTACCCCAAACGTCAAGGAAACTTAACCTCACAAGACTACGTTTTTAACAGCTTGGAAACATCCCACAGATACAGCCACAGGAACTCTACAGTTTTCACACGGTAAAATGACCACAGAAGAGAAAACCCAAGCTTCTCGGAGGCCTAAGTAACTTTTTGTTACTCGAATACCCCAAAATTCAAGAGCTACCGCTCCATTCCCATGCAACACTCAGTCTAATCAGAATGATAACAGTAGCATATTTCTTCACCATCCACTAGCATTAACATGGCACCTAACCAGTGTAAGGGGGCTTCAAGGTACCAACCTACTGAAATACATACGGCAGGGCTAGCTGTATTCCTCTGCCTTTCACTGAGCCTGGCTGCAGACTCAAAAATGCAGAAACGTATAGTTATCGTCTCAAGGTTGTTGACAAAAAAACCCCACAAGCAAGAAAGCCGAGATGTGAACTCGGTGATATTTTTTAATTCCCTAGCTTTAGGCCTGGGGATTTTGGAGCTGTGATGTGAATTTAGAAGGCTGGTAAGCAACGCAAATCAAAGAACGGGCATTTTTAGGCCTGTGAAATGGCAAAAATCTCGTCCGTGGCACGTATGTATTTTCACGTGGAAAACAGTTGTGTACATCTGAAAGAAAGGTATACTTATGCAGGAACGGTACTTACGAGCTGCTTTGATTTGTTTCTGAGTAGCCCTGTATCGTATATTTCCTAGCCCAAGGACTGCATAATGGTCTTGGTTCTGAGGGGGGAAAAAACAAAAACAAAACGAAACCCCTAATAAACACTGGTAAATGCAACCTAAAAATCCACAACACATACAGAAAAACAGTTCTTCTCCCCATCTTTTAAAAGCAAGAGGCAGAATTCTTCCCTCTCTCAACAAATATTAGAAAAAGAACAATTGTCGTAAAGGCCATAACTATTGAATAACCAAACAGTAATAAATTAAGCCACTGTTACAGAAATTCAAGTAGCTTAATCTAAATTGGATTCAAGCACTGAATCCCAGAAAGTTTAATTACTGGAAAACTGAATTGCTGTCTTTAATATTAAGAGCGCTAACACAATTCCAGAATAAGGGAGGTGGCAACAGGGAGGGGAGACAGTTTTACTGCTTACAGGCAGTAAAATGAAAAACAACAGTTCAAGACAAAGATCTTATCCTGCTGTGCGCTCGAGTTTCCCTTCATCAGCTGGTTATGCCTGGGAAATACAAACCCAGACATAACGCTAATGGACACAAACCAATTCAGATGGGGGTGGGAGGGGAGGAGGAAGGGGATCTTTAGCAGCTGGGAAGAGCAGATAACTTTGACAGGAGATTTGCAGCAAAAATAATTAACACTAAATCTAGATCAACTGAATACCTTCCAGTCCTTTGGATCAAGGGTTTTTAACATAGGAAATTCTTCAAGCTGCAATTCTTCATCCCCTGATTCTTCAGACAGTTCCTTCTCATCTTCTAGCTCCTGGAAAGAGGCAGAAACATTTATGTTTCTCCTCTTAATAAATGCTTCAAACCATCTTCCCACAGGTTCCACTTGACAGAGTACCGATGCTATAAGCAAAAACATAAAAACGACTTCACCTTCTGCGGTTTACTGTTTGGTGTTTTTTTTTTTTTTAAACGTCTTTTTTACATCAAGCCCCACGGAAGCACTGCATCGCACAAGGCTACAGATTGCCAAACCTTCCAGTTCGCTCTAAACCCACCAGACTCCTAGACCGCAAGAACCCGAACACGCGCCTCTCGGACGGCTATCTTCCAAACGCTTCCCTGCGTTCTCCAACCTGGAAAGGCGCTTTCAAGTTAAAGGGATGCCCACGTGAAACGGTCCTTAGTATCTTCCCGGCTTTGGCCACGGAGGAGGTAGCTGCGGCAGACAACAGCGAATTCGGGTTGCTCTCCCCTGCCTCCCCGCTCCCCCTCTTACAGCCCGCTCCCCCGGCAGCGAAGCCCGACTTGTTGCTCGCGAAACGAGCCACCCGGGCAGAGGCAACGCGTGAAGGGCGCCGGGCTGAAGCGGAGCGCGGAGGAAAGCCCTCCGCAGACGCGGGATTTCGCACAGCCCCAGCCGGCGCTCCAGGGCTGGCTCTTCCCCGCCCCCCCCCCCCCCAGCAGCACACACTCGCTCTAACCACGGAACCCCCCGCTCCAGGCAGCCGCGGCGGCCGGTGGAGGGGGGATCCCGGCAGCGACGCCCCGCTCCCCTCCCCGAGGCGCCGCCTCCGCCGGCCGCGGCTCGGCTCCAGCTACGGCCCCGCGGCCGGGCCGCTCCCGCTCCCGCTCCCCCCCCCCGCCCCGAGGAGCCGGCGGTCCCTACCTGCCGACAGCGCCCGGGTGACGGCCGTGAGCTGCCCCTCCTGCGCTCCCCGCAGCATGGCGGCGGGCGGCGGGCCGGAGCGAGCCTCGGGCCTGGGCGCCGCCGGGCCCCGCTCGCCTCGCCTCGCCGGTTGCCAGGAGCCGGCGCATGGAGGCGCCCCGCGAGCGCTTCCGGGGCGGCGGCGTGCGGCGGGATAAGCGGCCCGCCGGGGTCCCTCGCCCCACCGCCGCCTCCACGCCGCCTACGCCGCCGCGGGGCCGGCGGCAGCCCGAGCCCGAGCCCGAGCCCGAGCCCGAGGCGGGTTTAACCGGCGCGGCGCACGCCGCTCCGCCGGCGGCTGTGTCGGGCGGAACTCTCTGGCGGCGGCAGCGGCGCCGGGGGGGAAGGAGATGGTGGTGGCGCGGGGCCCGCGGCGCGCACGGGCCGGTGCACCCTCCTTTGGTGTCCCCCCGGCGCGGCGCGGCGCGGCCGGAAGCCCCGGCGGTGCTGCGTAACGCATCCGGGGCAGGGCAGGGCAGGGCAGGGCCGGGGGCCGCCAGGATGCCGGACTACCTGGGCGCCGACCAGAGGAAGACCAAGGAGGAGGAGAAGGAGGATAAGCCCATCCGCGGTGAGAGGCGATGCGGGCGGGGGCCAGGCCCGGCCCGGCCCGGCCCGGCCCGGCCCAGCCGTCTCTCCCGGGCTCGCTGTCTCGGCCGGGCGCGGGGCAGCGCTGCCGGCGGCCATTTCGGTGCCGGGAGCGGCGGGCTTGGAGGAGGGCGACTGGAGGGAGGAAAAAAAAAAAAAAAAAAAAAAAAGACTTAAAACCCCTTTCTGACGTGATTTCTGGCGCTGCGGTCGCCGTCCCCGGAGCGGCCTCCCCGCCCGGGCTTGGCCGGTGCCGCCTGTGCGGCCCCGAACGGGGAGGGGGGGGCGTTTGGGGGACGGTGGTGTTAGACGTCAACACCGGTCTGTTCTTTAAAGATTCTGAGGGAGAACTGAGGAGAGCCAGGTCCGCGAAGTCCGCTGCCCGTTGGGGAGAAGTGCGTTGGGAGCGCGGTGGAGGGTTGGTCCGGGGGGTGACGAATGCCGGGGGGTGCCAGGTCCCCCCGGCGCTGCGGGGGAGCCGCGATCCAGAGGGTACGGTCGGGCTTCTCTGTTGCCACGGCTCTCTCAGGTTCTCTTAGAAAAAGCTCCTAAGAAGCCTAATTTGGTCTCTGTAAGACGAAAGGCCTTTTGCGCTTTGAGGATTGGTGAACAGGTCAGCCTAATAAAACATCGCAATTTGTCTCCGCTGGTGGAGTCCTGCAGCGCTGGCTGTCAAACCCCGCGCGTTGCTGCTGTCATAAGTTGAGGTGGCAAATTTTTCTGGCGATACCGGCATAGCGTGAAAATTGCCAGTTGCTTCTCATGTTTGAATTTCATTTGCCTTTTTTATTTCATGTTAGTAAGTATTGAATAATGCATCTGGAAACAAAAGCAATACTTTATGTAATCAGTGCTGGGCTTTGAACTGTTCCCACTCAAGAAAGAGTTTTGAATTATAACAACAGAGTGCTTGGTAGACATAAAAAAGAAATAATCAGTGGGGTACTACAAATAACTGGGAAAGCAATAAGGATCAACACACAAAAAAATCCTCTCAAAACACTGTAGAATACGTACTGCACCCCGATCTTCAATACTGCGTGGTTTGGGCTCCCTCTATCATCAAAAGATAAAATGGAATTAGGAAAGAGAGAAAACTGAGGGCCAGGGATGCTTAAGGTGAAGGCTATCCTTCAATTGGGAAAAGAAACAGCTTTTGGGGGAAAGGAGAGGGAATGTTAAAGGTCTGTTAAATGACAAGTGATATGAAAGTAAATAGGGTGTGACAGTCAGAGAGAGTTCTATTTTTCTTAGAGTTTGCTGGAGCGATCTTGTGGGACTCTGTGCAAAAGCATATGCATTTTAACATATGCTGACACTGCTTGTTCTGATATGGGAATTCTGAGGCTCAAGTACAATTTTCAGATTCCAAGTTTAAGTCAAGTAAAAGGAAGCAGGGTGCTGATTTAAACTGGGGAATTCCTTCCTCCATATTCTGCTGATAGTTTACAGGGTTTCAAAAAACTGACAGAAAGAGTCACATAAGGAAAATTTTTTAAGGGCTGTTAATAACAACGTGTGACCTGGGAGTGGGAGCTCACTGTGTATTTGCCATGTTTGTAGACCCTCCTGTTGGAGAAGGGATATTGGACCAGACTGCATATCTCATCTAGTACAACCATTCCTATGTTTTCTGTTTTAAAATATTAGAACTCAGCATTGTATTAGTAGTTATTGATTCTGGGCCGCTTTAGTAGGTTGTAGTATTTTTTTGTTGCTGAGACCAACTTAGATTTGGTTGCTGTTCCCTGCTCACGCTGGGCATTTTGGAAGAGACACATCACTGGGGGAAAGTGGTGGCAGTTTTTCATTGATGTTTTCTTAAACATTAAGAAACACAAAGTTAAAAAGATGAAGTTTTGATACCTTCAGTTCCTTATCTGTACAGATGCAGGTCGGTAAGCTACTCGGAGTGAGGCAAGGTTTAAGTTGCTTGCTTGCTGTGAGCTCTGGGTGGTACAGATTTTTGGACTGAAGAGAGTAGCTGGAGACCCTATTTTGTTTTTCTTGAATGTCTGATACTTTTTTGTTCCACTTTGGTTTAGTGAAAAAGTAGAAACTCAAAAGAATCTCTTTAAAATACATGTTTTCATCTTTTAGAAGCAGAATTGAAACGGCTGATTTTGTTTGTAAAATTGGAAGCTAAGTCTTTCCTGTCTTGTTTCAGCTCTGGATGAAGGAGATATTGCCTTGCTGAAAACATATGTAAGTAGCATACATATATACCAGAGTGTTAAAGAAAAAAACCAAGTCCTGTTAGGAATTGAATGCAAGAGTGGAGGGACGTGTACTTAGTGAGTAGTTAGTAAATCTGCTTCTCCTAATGCTTTTCTCTCCTGCCAAAATCTTTTCTCCCTTTCTGCCTTCCAACAAGAAAGCCCCAAACCCAACCCACAACCCTAAAAATAATCCAGTTGGTTTGTTAGCTTGAAAGTAATGAAGTTGGTTTTTTCTGTTTTTGTTTTGTATCTCGTAGCTGATTGTCATAGGGGTCTAACAGCTAGGGCTTTACTAGGGCTTCTTCACTAACCGGTTTTCTTGCTTTATAAAGAACAATAACTTTAAGACCCCTTCTCCCATCAAATTTACTTGCTTTTAGCCATCATGTTAACAAACTATTAGTGAGAGATACATGGACCTTGTCAAAGAGTGTAATCTTGGGAGGCGTTTTCCACAGACAATAAGGCTTAAAATGCAAATCTCCCATCTCCACCAGAAGGTACAGTGGGTCTGTGAAAGAACTCTTGAAAAATGAAAATTGCAGCTTCGTGTATGTCTGGATTTGGATAAGTTTGCCAGAAGTCTGAATTTTGTTGACACTGAGACTCCTTTACGAAGCTCTGAAATATGGCTTGTGTCCACTGTGGCTTCTTTTTTTGTTGCCAAGTTGATACGAAGGAGGTCTTGTAAAGGAAATCCAGATCCAGATCTGTCTGCATTAGGCAGGGCAAGATAGTAAAGCATTTTATCACAAGCAAGACTCTAGTTTCTGATTTGCCCCAGGATCTTTCTCCTATCTTCTTTGGATGATAGAAAGTTTGGGTAAGGTAGTTAAAGCACTCATACAGATGATTTTTGGATAATGTATACAGAATTCTGTCTATATGTACTTTTTACTAAGTCTTTTTAAACTTCAGAAAAAAAATAGTTTAAAAAATATGGCTGAACAGGTTTAAAAGAAAAACAAGTCCTTGAAGTTTACAAATGTGAAAAATTTCCACTTGCGCAATTGGTCAGCTGTGTAGCTGCACTCTGTTTTTGCGAACAGAAATGTTGTTACTGGACCTTAACACTGTCTTTTTTTGGCTGTGATCAATAGTTGGCTGTTACACCAAGACCGTCTATTGAACGTCTTGACGCTCAGCAGCTATTGGCATTTTTTCCTAAACATGAAATAATTTGAGTTACGAAATCTACATGATATTTCTTTTCCAGGGCCAGAGCACATACTCAAGGCAGATCAAGCAAGTAGAAGATGATATTCAACAACTACTTAAGAAAATCAATGAGCTCACTGGTATCTTTCTTTGTTAAGATAACTTTCAGTAGAAGAGCCACATATACCAAAATGAGTGTTTTAAAAAGCTGATTTTAACCAACTTCTGCATTGGTTTATTATTGTTATTTTTCCCAAAAGAATACATTTCTTTAATTGGTAACGTGAGATTTTTGCTTTGTAGGTGATGGTCTTTTTGATTGGGTGGGGCTAATCTGTACATATGATTATGTAATTTTGTAGTTTAACACATTTTTATTCAAAACTGTAATTTTTATATATTATGGTGGCATGAAAAAAATGCCCCTTTCTGCCACTAGATAATTTGTTCTGATTTGTGTCAAGCTGCGTTTGAATAGTGAGTGAACTTCCATAGACTGCAAAACCTCAACGTAGTATCATTAAGTAGTGGTACCAGTCCTTGTATAACGAAGAAACATCTATTAAAGCAGTTAGCATTTGAAATCAGCTGGTCAGTTATGGCAGTTAGAATAAAAATGAATTTGTTCCCTAATTTTTCTTCGTTTGTTTTGCTGATATATGTTTGTTGCCCTGTTGCTAATCCTCTAGTGGCCCTCAGTTCTGCCAGGAAGACTGCAGTTTCTCTTTTCCAGTAAAATCCTTGATTCTTTCAAATACATCATGGAGATGGTACTTTTTATATCCATGTTTTGGAAGATTTATAAGGTTTTTCATCTGTGTGAATCCCTTAGCTTCTGATACCTTGCCCTAAAGCTTTCCCTGAGTGAAAGCACTTGCAGAGTTTTGCTCCTTTTCTGAAACTTTTAGAAATAGGCTTATCTCTGATATCTCTATCAAGCTTGGTTGTAATCGCCCCCACACTGCAAAATTGTATTAGAGGATGGCTAGACTGGTATTTGCATGTTTAGCCGGCACAGTCATTTAGGCCTCATTTCTTTAGGAAACTTGTTTTTTAGGAAGTCCATCAAAGATGTGTGTGCGTGTGTTTTGGAGATCTCTCAAAAAGCTTCCTGCAGGCTTATGTCTAAGGTTCTTGGTGTGGGAAGGACTGCTGATGTACCAGTTAGCTGCTTCCTCCTCAGCTTGTCTGTGTTGTACATAGGAATCAAGGAATCCGACACTGGCCTGGCTCCTCCTGCCCTTTGGGATCTGGCGGCAGATAAGCAAACTCTCCAAAGTGAGCAACCATTACAAGTTGCAAGGTGGGTGCGCTTTTCCTCTTTACAGTGGAGCTGCATAGTGTTAAAAATGTGATTTAGAGCTTATGTGTAGACTTTTTAAAAAAATAAGGTTCGCATGTTAGGCGTATTGAAAGTGCTTTTTACCGTTGTATCAAAAAGGAACTGTCTTATGTTTGATGGTGCCTTATGTACTCATACTTATTCCTGTAATTATTGTATGATGCTATAATAATAGAATCACAAGTACAATAGCTATTTTGGTGTATTTGAAAAATACAAATCTCTCCTCTTGACGCTTATACAAATAGCAAGCCAGTTAGTTTGCCTGCTTGGCAGTGTTAAATTTTATGTTCTGTATTAGGTGTACAAAGATAATCAACGCTGACTCCGAGGATCCCAAGTACATTATCAATGTCAAGCAGTTTGCCAAATTTGTGGTGGATCTCAGTGACCAGGTGGCACCTACTGACATAGAAGAAGGCATGAGAGTTGGGTAAGCAAAATCTTTATGTTCTTGTCAGTTTTCCCGGAGACTGAAGCTTTCTCATCTGATCCATTAGTTTGACATGTCAACAGCTATCACTTCATATTTTTGCAGTGGTTGAAATTATAACACTAATGCCATTCTTTTGGAAGATGGTTACTCACCTGCATGCTGTGCTGGAATCTTTTGATTTTGATGTCATTCTGATGAAAACCATGTCATGGCCTGAAGCCTTTCAGTTTGGGCCCCAATAGCCCCAGCTTTCAGAGAGCCTGTGTAGCCTGCTTCCTCTTTGGCAGTCTGCAGTTACACACAGGGGGTGACTACAGGAAATGTTCACTAAGGAGGTGAAGGCTGTTACTTTTAGAATCAATATTTTGCTAGTTTGCTCTGTGGGATATTTCGAAGTTTAGTTTTCACAATACTTTGGAATTAAGATTTTTGGAAACCTTAAAACTTTTCTGCACAAGGAATTCCAGTTTCTAGCCCATCTGACTGTTAGCTTTCAGGGCTGGGCTGTCCTGATGCCAGAGAAAAGAACAGTTTAAGAATTTGGCTTCTAATTTACAGACTTGTTTCTACATGACAGTTTAATTAACCGGTGTTAAAATAATAGTCCTTATGCTTTTTCACCAGGGTGGACAGAAACAAGTATCAAATCCATATCCCCTTGCCTCCAAAGATTGATCCCACAGTCACCATGATGCAAGTGAGACTGCCTTTACTTATTTGACATTTACTTATGACATTGCTTTGTCTTGTAATTTTGATTACTGTCGCTGGATTTTGTTCTGGGCTGTTGAAAGCCTAGAGCTTTCAAAGCATCAGACTTAACTGCTCGCTCAACTTTTTGTTGTGCAGGTAGAAGAAAAACCAGATGTCACTTACAGTGATGTTGGTGGTTGTAAAGAGCAGATTGAGAAGCTGAGAGAGGTGGTTGAAACCCCTCTGCTTCACGTAAGTAACCTCCAGATTGAAACTTTTATTATTTTGAAAGTATTCTGGTCGTCCGTTAGCATTTGAAAAAGCAAGAAAAGATAATGTAGCTGAGTATAAACACCTAAGTGAAAGGAAGTCTAGTTTTAACAAGTGAAATCCAGCCTAGCCTGGTTTATATTGCTCTTCATTGATGATTTTCTTATGTGCATCAAAGAGTATATGCAAATTAATTTTTATTTGCACATAACCTTGCCTTCTGTTTCCCACTGTTGCAGCCTGAAAGATTTGTTAACCTTGGAATTGAGCCTCCAAAAGGAGTACTTTTGTTTGGGCCACCTGGTACAGGCAAAACACTTTGTGCCCGGGCTGTTGCTAACAGGACTGATGCCTGCTTCATCAGAGTAATTGGATCTGAATTGGTGCAGAAATATGTGGGAGAGGTAAGAGCAAATATTCGATGGAGCATGGAGTGATTTGCAGATTTCCGGTCGTGGTGACCAGACACCATAGTGGGTATGACGGACAAATGTACTTGCATGCTTGGAGGTACAAGGAGTGGGGAGGAACTGTCAAACAAATCACTGCAGGTCAGGCAATCAGTTGTAAAACCCGAAGTATGCTGCCATTGATGAAATGGATTTTGCAGTGCAGAGTTTAATGTGCAGTTTGGGAGGACTCTAGGATTAAGATTCTGTTCTCAACACTGCCACTTATTTTTCACTTGGCCCTGAGGTAAATGACTTCAGCTGTACTTCTGAATTTAAGAGTAGTAATTTGTCTCTTCTTTATAAATTGCTTCAAGATTTATGAATGTACCATTATATATATGTGTACAAATAAGAGTTTTATCATTGGAAACTTAGAAGTTTTTGGAAGCACAAAAAGTTTAATTTTGATAGTTTTCCTTTAATGTGCCTTGAATCTTTAACGAAATCTTGATTTTTGCTTTCAGGGAGCTCGAATGGTTCGTGAACTCTTTGAAATGGCCAGAACTAAAAAAGCTTGTCTTATATTCTTTGATGAAATTGATGCCATTGGAGGTATGTTTGTGGTATCTATAGCTTTAATCTCAAATGACAACTTCCAGGTTTTCTTTTCATGTTGTAATTCTTTATCTGGACTGCTGCATTTCAAGAAATGTGCTTGTAAATACCTATTCAGCAAAACTAGTACCAGAATGTCCTATGTCCAGGAAGCTATCAAGAATTGGTTTATATAGCTTGAACATATTTAGCCCAGATGAGAATTCATTTTTGCACATTTAGAACATCCAGATTATGTGAACTTCAGTGAAGACTCTCTGTATTGTGTTTGCAAAAGGTACTGTTAACTTAAACCCCCTTCAGCTTCTGGACTACATACTAAATCTTTATTACTGCCTGAAAATTCAGTCATTTTTTTTCTCAAAGGAAGTACATGGGTCCTTTGAAAGCAAAATAATTTTTACACAGACAAGGTAGGGGAAGATTTTGGTTGGCGGGAGGCAAAACAAAGAAACAAACTATATTTACAAATTTCAGCAGCCCGGCTGGTTATTAGGCAGGGAGATAGGCCCATTTATACTAAGGATGAAGATACAGTGCCTGTTATAATGGACAGATAACAGCACGCACTCTTTGTTTGAAATGTGTCATTTTCAAAGAATCCCCTCACACCTTTTTTAAACTCATGTCCTGGTTTCGGCTGGGATAGAGTTAATTTTCTTTCTAATAGCTGGTATAGTGTTATGTTTTGCATTTGGTATGAGAATAATGTTGATAAACTGATGTTTCAAGGATTTTTCAGCTTATTATTGTATTATTAATTTTATTATCATCACCAGCTTTATTTATTTATTTATTTATTTATTCATTCATTCATTCATTCTTCCTTTTTGTCCTATTAAACTGTCTTTATCTCAACACACGAGTTTTCCCCTGATTCTCTCCCCCATCCCACCAGGGGCGGGGAAGTAAGTAAGTGGCTGGTTGGGGTTAAACCACAACAACTTGTCACAAATATTTGTATGTAATTTAAGATTATTTTTCCAGGTGTCTTCTATGTCGCAGCTGTAACTCCTCCTCTATGCTCTGAAGGTCCCTCTCTTATTTTGTGAAACCTGTGTCTTTTCTCTCCAGGTGCTCGTTTTGATGATGGGGCTGGGGGTGACAACGAAGTGCAACGTACTATGCTGGAGCTGATCAACCAGTTGGATGGTTTTGACCCACGAGGCAACATCAAAGTGCTGATGGCTACAAACAGACCTGATACTCTGGATCCAGCCCTGATGAGGCCTGGCAGGTTGGACAGGAAGATAGAGTTTAGCTTGCCTGATCTTGAGGTGAGAATGCTTTCTTTCACAGCTAAGTATGTTCTGATATTGGAGTGTTTCTTCAGTTAGGGCATTATTGTCTGGAAGCAGTTTATGAGAATTTACAAAAGCAGCACTTTTAACTTACGTGAAACTACATGGAAATTTGGGGGATTAAGGATGTGCCAAAAAGGTTTTCCCACACTGCCCATATTCCATCCCTGGCCGAGAAGCTATGGTAAATAGCTATATTCACTGTATGTTCCTGACTCAACAGATAAGAATCCTTTAACCAGATCCATGATTTAGTTCTTAAGTTGGAATGTGTTTTGTTTGGCTCTTTTGAGAGAGATTCCTTGAGGTACTTCTACCATTAAAGCTCTTTTTAAAGTTATTTTCTTAGTTTATATCCTGGACACTTAAACATGCTAGTCCAGACGTAGGGAACTATAGTTGAGCAGCAAATAAAAGATTTACTTTCCATCTGCCTTTGCTCTGGATGTGGACAGCTACACGCTGAGAGTCATCCCCTCTTTCATAGCATGAACGCTTCTATCCTCCGCTCTTCTTTCAGGGACGAACTCACATATTCAAGATACATGCTCGATCCATGAGTGTTGAAAGAGACATAAGATTTGAGCTGTTGGCTCGGCTGTGTCCTAATAGCACAGGTAAGCTGAATTTTGGTTTTTCTTTTTCACAATTCTGTGTATGCTTCATCTCCACTGGTGGTCAGTGTTGAATTCATTTATCCCTTTCTTTCAAAGGTGCAGAGATTCGCAGTGTCTGCACGGAGGCAGGCATGTTTGCTATCCGAGCACGTCGAAAAATCGCAACAGAGAAAGACTTCTTAGAAGCAGTGAACAAAGTCATTAAATCGTATGCGAAATTCAGTGCTACCCCCCGCTACATGACCTACAACTAATACCTTGGAATGTTTTTCCTGTTCCTGTTGTTAAACTTCCTGTGAAACAAAAATTCAAGTAATTCGTGTCTTGTTCTTGGAAGCTAGAAATAAATGGAGTATTCCAGACAGTAGGTGTGAGTTCATTATGAGTGTGTTCTACACCGGTGGGGCATTGCTGCTGTAGAAGAAAAAAATCTCAGGGAGACTCTAATAATGCAGCCTAGACCAGTGAGATATTTTTAAATCAGATACCTGGGCAATGTTAGAAATCCAAATTTTAGATCCCTAGCCACCATTTACACCCCAAAACTTACCATCTAAGCTGTAAAGGTGCTGAAAGATCCCTATGTGACTACAGTGTTTCCGGGTGCGCTTGCGTGACGTTCAGCACTGAGGTGCAAGTGTGTCCCGAGAAAACTCTCAGGAACTGCCATGGGACAAGAGCTGAGGAGAAGGTGTACACAGCTCAGCTCAGGTGCTTGGTGGTCTGAGTCAGTGCCCAGCTTAGGGAAGACGCGAAGGGATATTATTTCTCTCCTTGGGTGAGCGCTCTGGCACCATCATAACTTGTTTTTTTTCTTCAGTGGTTTTTTTCATTGCTTTTGCTGAGATTCTTTTTCTTAGAAAATAGTAAGTGGGTCAAGACAGAGGAAGAAGTAAGCATAATTTCTTAGCTTTAAGGGAAAGAAGATTTGTTTTTCCTGTTCTTGCTCTTCAAGTTTGGCATCAGCTACGAGTGAGCACTTTGATAAATCATATTACTTGTCTAAGATGCTACTACACATGGAGGATGACCCCGATAGGGTCCTGATGCTCTGGTAGCTGGGCCATAGCTGATAGTTGTTGGCAGCAGGCAATGTTAAAAGGTTGATCTTCATTCATCTAGTATGTTCCTTTCATGCTGGATGGTTTGGTCAATGAAAAGCAACAGCCTTTCGTTTTCTTTTTTTCATTAAATTTGGAGGTGGGCAGGGGAAGATCTTGAAGAAATACCAGGGTGGAAGGAAATGCTTTTGGGAACTGCTTTGTCTTGGAAGTGAGAGAAGTTTTATCGGGTCTCATTTTGATACAACTGACATCAATTTATCAAGCTTAGAAGCAGCCACTTAATGTTTTTTTTGAAAAAGGAGGTGTGTACAACAGGGGAAAAGCGTATGTGGTACATGAACTTTGTCAGGATTTTGGCCAGTGTCAGTAACTTGATAAGCAACCTTAGGTAATCCCCTGGTTTTGCCCACACCTGCTTGAAAAGCTGAGCTCAGTGGTTATGTGTTATTTTGGGGAGGGATGCAAACTTATTGGTGGGACAGAATTTTTTTCATTTTGAGCCTGAAAGTGGTTCAGAAAGTAGCGCTGAGAGTATCTGTTTACCACGAGCAGTACTCAAGTATACCTTTTAGTTCAGAAGGGTAAGTGAAGTATGTAAAAAGAGTTTGGGTCTTACTGGGTATCCTGAATTATCATCAGTACTCTTGCAAAAAAGGAGGGGGAGAGGAGCATTCTGTTTATTATGAGGCATCAAACTGGACTTAGGCTATCCAGTGACATTTGCTGTGCTGGGGCTTCAGCAGTGAGGGGATAGAGGTGCTACCCTGTCAAGGCACACAAACTGGAGAGGGGAAGGAGATGAGCCCTGTTATGAGTTTAAAGGATGGGGGTTTGTTTAATCTAGCACTGACAAGTCTAAGGCAGGATTTAAACTTGGAGATAGCAGTTTGTTAATCAGTATAGGAAAGAAGTTGTCATTTACTTTTCAGTAGGTGACTTAGGCTGGCAAGAAGGAAGCAGTGCTTCAGCTGGTGGCAGCAAAGCACTGGACAAGGCTGGCCAAAAGCTGCCAGATTTTATTTTACTGGATGAGTTACCAGTAGTGCTGGTGGTACCCAGGAGCAGGTGGCAGAGTACTAGTGCTGCACAGGCTGGGCTCTAGGACTTTCCTGGGCAAAGGTTTTCAGTCCAGCATTTCAGCTGCTCCCCAGAGGATGGGCAGTGCAGCACTAATTGTATCACGCTGAGGCCTGGCATGGAGAGGGCTTCATGTGGGTGGGGGAGCTCTGGGGGGTGAAGAGCAGGAACCTGAGCAGCAGGGAGGAGCTGATGGAGGTGGTGACCCCTGTAGCAACAGACACTTGGATCCGGAGACCTTGACTCGCCCCATGCACAGAGTCTCACCAAGACAGAGTGGAAAATTTTGACAAGTCATGATCATCACTTTATTTTAGAAGTTGACAGGATTTTGACGTGAACTGAAGAGACTACATAGTTAAAAACTGAAGCTGCGACAAGCTGAAAAGTAGAAAAATATACTGTATGTAGATACAAAGGCTTATTAAACTAGTTAACATTATAAAATGTACCAAAAGTTGTTTAAATAAACACGCACAGTGTGTTAACATGCATTCAATTCATCTTTTGAACTCCAGCTAAGTGGTAATTTCTGATGCAGAAAGCCTCCTATCCCTATTGGCAGGGGAGTCTGATGAAATAAAACATCTTCCTCAAGTGCCCCTGGTGCTTGGGAAACTTGGTTTACCTGAAGCAAGCCCTAATCGCAACACAGCCTGAAGCAAGATAAAAGTATTAAGTTCTGCATTCAGAAAAGAGAAAGTAGTTTGAATTCCCTTATGCACAGGACCTTTGATTTGAGGGTGCTAAATGAAATGTCACTGACACTCCCCTCTTCCCCTGTGCTGTCAAAATAACCTACAGCGAAACAAACACTTTTAGGTTCCTATCTCTGCTCAGATTCATAGTGATTGTTGTTAGGGAAACACAGGCATTGAAGATTTCTTTCTTTTTCTTGAGTTACATTTCCATGTTTTTCATCTTCCACCTGAAGTTAAGCAGTACCACAGCAGCCAGGTTGTGAAAACATAGAAAAAACCTCCACACTACTGTTTCTTTTTAAAAAACCAAACACTTAATTAACACTTTTGATTTCTATTGAAATCTATTTCTCAAAGCACTTAAAAGCTGAGGCAGAAGCAGCACTGGTGGTAGGAAGATACCTCAGGCAACAGAAAAGTGTTGGGTTTGATTTATCTTTCTTGGCCCACTGAGACATTAGACTTTGTCTATGTTTTTATTCTAGCTTAAGAGACTGCATAGAGGGCATCAGTTCTTAATTTAATTTTAATAGGCTTCACTCCTGCCTCCTGACAAACCAGTTTTGTCTTCAAACTTTGAAGGTAAAATAATCCTAGCTTAAAATCAACTGTATTCTTTTCTAGAAAGCACAACTAGGTTTTGGCAGTGGAAGTACCATATTGATAATGTAATAATTAAACAATGAGTTTCTAATTTGAACTTCAAGTGAAAATGGTCAGGCAACGAAGAGTAGTTGAGAAAGGTTAGATATTTTAAAAAAATAACTGTACCATCCAGGTTTAAAGAGAGTAGCAGCTAAATGCTACCAGTGTGAATTCATTAATCCAGCCAGCAGATTATTATAATTTATATGAATCTGTTTTACGCAGATGTTGACATCAGGCTTTAAAAGTCATCTAAGAAAGTTCTTTAAAGACACTGGTACAGTGCATTGCAATTGCGGAAACAGTCATTTCCTGCAAGATCCCACCTCGTAGTGAGTTAAAGTGCCCATTTTCTCAACAGTAATAGGAATGTCACCTTGTCTATCAGATTCTGATTGTAGCAGAATACACCGAATTTTCTTGTCTTGCATAATTTTGTGTTTGTATGTTGTTGGGAGGCTACACCCTGACTGGAAGAAAAAAAATCAAGAGCATGAAGGCTTCCAATTCCTTATCCACTCTTCCTACAGAAAATAAGCACCACCCTATACCCGTAGATTAACTAGCCTTAGGCTCTCTTTAAAGTGTGCAAATTAAATATTCAGTAAGAGTCTCCATCAGCATAAATCTGGCTTCCATTCTGCTCGATGCCACTCTTCAGAGGTTAAAATCCGTCTGTGAAGCAGACCTGTCTTTCACTTGGCAAGCAAGGACAGCATCATGAATGCTGTGAAACAGCAACTCTCTTGTTACAGTGTTATCAAAAAAATTCAGTCTTGTCAGCTCAGTCATTACAGGGCCTACAACATAAAAACCAAACACGGCATCAGTGCATAAACTAAAGCACAAAGATGGAAGACAATGCTATCTCAGGAAGATGACAACTTGTCCTCTTACTTGTAATCACTTAAAACATTTACAGTAGCCAGGTGGATCACATGCTACTTCTACTCCAAATGGGTAATTCTCTTATCCAGACATACACAGAGGCCTGTTCTTGGCAGAAGATGCTACAATTCCAAATATCAGAAACTTGGAACATTGCAGGCTTTTCCTCCTTATTACATTATTACAACAATTCCAAGGTGCAAAGTTCAGTGTGGCATTTACAGTTCACCAGCTGGAATAAATGGGAGCAGGATCTAGCCCTCACAGAACTCATTATCTCAGTGCTCTACTTTCACTAAAGTGAAGGCTCTAATGCATATATGCTTTTCCTCAAATCCAATTTTATGTGAAGTAAGTGCTGATAGTACTGAGGCACCTGGCAGCAGAAAATTCAGGGCCAGAGGGAAAGAGATAAAACACAATCTCTTGCATGAAGCTCACAAAAAAAAAAAAAATAAATCTCAACTCACCACTACAGCTGGCAATACAGACACAGACACCAACTTCTTTGTATTCTTTTATAATCTGCAACAGAGTTAAACCAAAGTCAAACACAGACCTAATATTGCATACATCGCAGTTTTGGAAGATGTAAGCCAATTACCATGACAGCTGCACAGTCCACGTTCCCCAGTATTCAGCTAGAACTGACAGAGCTACAGAATTAAAACCTTGATTAGGTGAGATACTGGATTGTATTTGAGCTGGCATTTATGTTCCCTGTTAAGTATCTCACAAGTTTTCTATGGGTTTTTCTGGGTTAAAAAAGCCCTACTTACTGATTTTAATGTTTTTGCTCCAACTGAATCCACAAAGTTCACTGGGGTGAAATCCAGAATTAAAGAGTGGATGTTTGTTTTCGGCTCCACAAACTGTTCATGCTCATCAGGAGACACGTCTTGTACACTAGCATCTGCAGATGCAAATTTTCCATTTACAGGTAACTCATCATTTGCTATCTCATGTTTTACACTTGCTTCCACATCGTTAGTCTGGGAGAGAAGATAAATAAAGCTTAATGACAGCCAATGCTTTTTCAGTGTAGATCCCCTTCCTCCCCATATTCATATTTCTTTCAGTCTTTAAAAGCTGTACAGCTCCTAACCATTACAGAAACTGGCTTTACATCCACACGTACTTCCATATCTTACATATATCAAGGTTTATTCTCTTATGCCCAACCTTTCTACGGTCACATGCAAGCAGCTTAAAGCTATTCTCTTAGGAGTGAATTACCCATTTCCTTCAAACACTGACACCTGTTCATGTTTTTACTCCATTTCCTTGCCTTATCCCTGCTGATCCTGCCAAGGCCTATATATCCAAAAGAAGCAACGACAATCATGCTCTTAATTTAGGCATTTGGTTGGTTTCCCATGGTAAAAAGCATACACCAGCTCCCAACAGGGGGGTGAATTTAAACATGCATAAAAGCACAAGCATGTTTCAAACAACCCCTTCTCAATGTACCTGCCTCGCTTAACCATGCCAGGATCAGCAGTGCGGATGGCACCTTTTTATTACACGGGCTGCTAATTTGAATTAATTTTATTATATCCTATTTCTGCATGATTTTTCCAAGTGTGTGGGGAGAGGCAGAGGTAGGGTCCCTCCAATTTCTGCTGAGACAGTATGACAGTGTGGAAAGGCTCTGCTCCGCTATGTGCTACCTGAATGTAATAAGGTTCAACACAATTATCCAATCCAGCCGCGGACCCTTACGCTGTTCCCCCAGTAGCCTGTCCGCACTGCGCAGTGCTTGCTCCCTAAGCCTTTCTACCTGATTTGCACCCTGCACCTTGTATAAACAAGAATGGTAACACCAGAAAGCAGCAGCATGTTAGCTGATAAAGCAGAGGTAAATATTTACCGAAGAATTCACTAGTTTCAATACAGCTTTCTTTCTGAGTTCATTTGCCGCCTTTATTTCCCTGGCATGCCTCTTCTGGGCTTTTCTCCTTGCTGCTAATATGGCACAAGGATCCACTCCAGTCTGTCACAAAAAGAAAGCACAATCAGAGGAGATTCAGCTTGTTAGGATGACATTGCATTATCAATTAGCACTGAATTCATCGCTGTCATAAATTTAAAACACAAGCCTGCATTGTTCAGCTTCCCTTGATGGGGGTGAGAACAGTATAAAGTAAGAAGGAATAATAATCTTGGCAAGCACAGTGTTAACAAGATGAGGAAGAGATGCATCACATTCTTTTCTTGAAATCAGAGCGCACCGTGTTTCAACCGAGTGCTGATTCGAGTGCAGAGAGCAAAGGCGAGAGAAGTGCATTTGGACATATATTGCCAACACCTCTTGCTTTGTGAAGACAAGTACCACCCACCTGTTTTGTACAAGACTCATCATGGGAGCTACAGAAAAATTTTTCAGAAGTTAGTAAGGGTGCAATTGCTACCAGGTCAGGTAGTTCTGCCCTTAGCTAGTTCTGTTATTGCCATTCCCACCCAGTCAAACACTGGTTAGACAGGAGACGAGGCATACTCTGTATGCAGGTAATTTGTTGCTCTTGAAAGGCATTGAATGCCTACAGTATTCCATGGTCTTGCACCCCCGTAAAGTTTGTCACCCACAAAAGAAGCTTTTACTCCCAGACATTTTGGTTTTGGTTCAGCAACTACTTATTTCCTTCTAAAAAAAAAAAAAAAAAAAGGCGTTTGACCAGTTTGTGCTCTGCAATCACCAGACCTTCCATTCACAAGCAGTTAGTATTAAGCTACTCTCTTTCCACTTACTCCCTCCCGCCATGTTGTTGCTTCCTAAGATGATTTGCAGCTGGCTGGAGAGTCACCCTCTCATGTTTTACTGATCACCAGGCTGAGAAACACTGTGCTAGGGGCTACACTAAAGGAGCTGAAAGTCGAGCATGTTTCAGAAGCCAGTTTGAATTTTCAAGACACAAGTCATTAAAGAATTTGGTTTACTCACCTTTTTCTTCAGTGCACTTGTATATGACTCACTATTGGCAAAATACAGTGATGCATTAGCTTGAAATATTTTTATTCCAGGATATTCTTTAACCTAAGGAAAAGAATATTGGATGTGCACAGTTAAGTATTGCCTGCACTAGAAGAAAAGTACCTGTGTGATCACAAGACACATGAACATGCAGCAGCCCAAGAGCCAACTCTGAATGGCTATTCAGCATGTGTCAAATAAATGTTGGCACTGTCGTGAGCAAAGCCAGTCAGGTCAGAACCTCCCCCTTTTCTGGTGTAATACTGCACACAATCCATGCTATGTAACATTTCTCCTTCTTTATAACAATGAAATGTACAGACATAAAAAGGAATTAAATGTTTGCAGTTCTCTGATGTTGCTGTCTGCAGCTGGTATTACCATGAGGAAATCCTGCAGATCTAGGAATGCTTCCTTTTAGCCTCCCTTTATACAGGCATAATGACTTATTTCTCTGTTTCTCTCTGTCCTTTTCTTTCTTGTCTCCTCAGGTACCAAAAAAAGAGCCTTTCAAATCTTTGGTTTTAAACAGGCCTTCAGATAGGCCTCAATATCACTTTTTTCCTCTACTTTAAATGAGTCATCTCTAAACAGGCTGCACTCTGACATTTTACATGCAAATAGCCTGGCCAGCAGCTGAGATCCAGCCTGCCCTATGCTGCCAAGCCCATCTTTATACAGGAGGAGGAATGCTAACTGCATTCAGTGTAACAAAAAATGGAGTCTCCTCTTCTTTGCCTACAGCTATAAACACGCTCGCATATACTTTTGCTTAGTATCATATTCAAAGCGGAACTGCTGGTGAGAGAATGTTTTCAGATTACAGAATCATCTTTTCCCATAGGTTTTTACAGACTGGTTCCGTAGTAAAGGGGGATGTAGCCTTCATAGCAGCATCTCTGAGAACTTGACAGAGAGTGCAGAAAATTGTAGTTGCTGTTTGTGAATAAATACAGAATGTTTACATCCATTATATTGATAAAATTTACTGCTTTTACCAACTTTTGCTTGAACAAAATGGCATTTATAAGAAGCTAAGTGCATGGCAAGCAATTGTGACATTAATCATGTATATTTAATGAGCAGGGGATGGGTGGAGGCAGGGAGATACTGTTTTGAACAGTTCTTGCAATTCTGAAGAACATAGCAGTTTGGATCCTGGGTGCCATGGATTTCATGCAATACTGCCACAAAAGTAAAGAAGGTGGCTTTGTACGCACTTGTGTACATAGCAGGTTTAGCAGTGGTATTCCTATAAACCTTACCATTTTGTACAAGCTAGTACAATGGAACTAGTATAAAGGTTACTTTTGATCACCTCCTGGTCAAACATACATACAGTACAAAAAGCTAGCATTTTCAACAAAAAAAAGCTTTTGCTACCAAAATCAAATTTATTTTCTTTCCCTTCAGCACAGGTGAATGCTAGGCAGACAGCACTATATGTGCAGTATGGTAGGGCTAAGCAGAAAATTGCCACAGTCGTCTTTGCTCACTACATAAAACTCTTCAGTGCAGAAGAATACACTCTTACCTCTTCGTACTCTTCCACATCACAGTAGATGTCAGTGTCAGGAATCTGACCAAGGGTTCTGTATTGAGGCCTAGAGAGAAATGGAAGCAACTGTTTCAGTATTATCACTTATAAAATGGAAAAGTGAGTGTTCAATACAGATTGAAACTTATTTTAAATGGTCATTCTGCAGTGCCTGTCTTGTACAGGCTTATCTAAATGTGGGCAAATGCAGTGGGCAGTTTACGGAAGGAACAGAATAAAGGGGCCAGTTGGTGACTAGACAAGTTTGCTTCTGTCAGTGCAAAAACAATTTATAAACTTAGCACTGTAATGTTATCATTTTCTGAAAAACTTAGGCCAAAGCATGCAAAGGTACAGGGCAAATTCTCTTCGGCATGAACTAGTGCAACTCCATTGACTATCTTGCAAATACAGAAACTCATACTGGCAGAATACATGCTGCAATTTCAAAGAGCCACTCTGCTCCCAGGACAACACCTGAGGAGATAAGTATTCCCAACTCACAAGCAGTGTGACAGCAAAGTACATTACTGTTCTGTTTGCAAGAACAAAAGAATACAGAGATGGCAGAAAAATACTCTTATTTATGTAGGGCAGAAATCTCAGAATTTGGTATCATTCCAATGCAGACTGAAAACTAGACTTTTATACATTTTCCACCTAGATGTCCCAGACCTTGAGCCTAGAAGCCTCACATGACAGTCCTACCCACACATGCAAGAAATCATTTTGCTGTAGACCTGGAAAGCTTCACAGTAAAAGCTTTGTCACTTTGAATGGGAGAGAGGAGAAGTGATTTGAAAAACTAGAAGGGCAAGCACAATTTTTTGATAAATTAGAACTTTCTTATAAAACGTTCATCTACTAATAACCTGACACAGCTTCTGCTTGACTGTGACAGTTAGTGCACACAGAATGTAATCATTTACTGAAACTCATAAAGCAGATCTGAAGTTCTAAACTCTAGGCATTAAAAAAAGTAAACAAGAAGATTAACCAATATAAGCAATCGAAAATTTTCTGTTTATCTTTGAAACGTACCCTCTAGAAATTTTCTTCTCAGAAAAGTAAAATGTGAACCCTGGATCAGAGCCACAGGGCATGACCTATTATGAACCAGATTCTATACTGCATGCAGTTGAAGAGGGTGGAAAGGTCTTCTGCTTATTTGTACTGCTTAAACAAACAAAACCACATAGAAGATCAGCAAACACTAATTTTGAAGAAGAAATCAGAAGAAATCTGACCTTTGTGTTCTGTAAATAATGGTTATCATTGCAAACGCTACTGCAGTAAGCAAACCATAGTCTAGTCCCAGGAAAAGAGAAGCCACAAAAGCTACCACCCAGATGGCCTAAAACAAAGAAAAGGTCTGAATTATTATGCATCCTCTTCTGTTAACAGCAAAAACAATAGCATAATTCAACCTCAAAACCTACATATCACTTCTGTTCAGGAACAGGCTATAATGTAATCCAACATGATAGCAGACTGTAATTGCCTTAACCTTTCAGAAGGGCATAAAAGCTCAAGGTGCACTAACATAACATCTGACAAACTGTCACATATTAATTAATGCCTTAAGTCCTGTTCTCCAAGGAATCTTGTGTTACCACCAGACTCCAAATACCTTAGGATTAATACAATATTCAAGGCCTGCAAGTAGCTTTCACTTACTTCCACCCGCCAGTTAATCCAGGAGAAAAATGCTACCAAAATGTTCCCTCCGATACTCCTAGTTCTGGCCCACTCCAGCCAGGTTTTTGCTTTGTCTTAAAATATGGCAAATACCTTCACGTAGTTTTCTTTGTTAACTCTGTTTTTCAAATTCTTCTCAGACATTCCCACAGTCTCCAGTGCAGTTCCTATAGCAACACTGAAAAGCTTTGCTTTTACTGCAACCAAACTACTTCTGACCCGAGTTAAGGGTTGTTGAACAACAACAACAAACATTCTTGACTGCAACAGATCACTCTCCTAGGGTACTTACAGCTCCATGTCTTATGTTCATCTGCAATGCAACACCAATTTGTAACTCCTTGATAAGTTTCTACCCTTTTTTGGGGGTTAGGAAGAAGAGAAGCCACGAATTTAATACAGTAAAATATATGCACTGAGCTGTGCATTACTCACCAGCTCAATCTTACTGGTTCTCCAGAAGTGCACGACATCTCCAAACTGTTTAAACATTCCTTTCAGGTTCACCATGACAATTGCAGCTAGCACTGTCTAAGAATATTACACAAATGCAATTTTCAGAAGCAAAATAAACCCAATGCCAAATAAGAACTTCAAAGCATCACAAATAACTCTATTTCTGTGCTTTGTACAACTGATAAATCTACTGAGCAATGTTCGATTTAAAAAAAACAACTTTTCAAGTAGTTCAGTGGAGATATGCTTTTACTGCAGCTGTAGAAATGGCAAGCTGGTCAGTACAGTTTGATTTACTCTTTACTGTCAAGAGAAATCACATATTCCTGAGCTCCATGCTGCTGCAATTATAGTGCCTGTAGTAGCTAGACTATAATCTCAAATTCAAGTTTCTCTACAATATATTGCAGCAATTCCTGCAACAGTCATATAGGTGTAACCCAAGGTATGTCTCCTATAAAAAGGAACAGGAATTGCATATCATCCTATGCATGTCACCAGAAACAAACTTTTTTTAAAGTCAGAATATATTTATTCACGTAAATATATTTTTATACAAATAAGTAAAACTGCAGCAAAACCAACTCATTATGCTGAGCCATCACCCAGCCTCAACCCTTTCCTAGCTGAGCTATTACTTTCTTTTAAATTTTTAACCTCTTCCCAGAATTCCTATGCTGCAATCAAATGCGGCCAGCAGGACTAAGGAAGTGATTGTTCCCCTGTGCTCAGCACTGGTGAGGCCACACCTCAAATACCGTGTTCAGTTTTGGGCCCCTCACTGCAATAAAGACATTGAGGTGCTGGAGCGTGTCCAGAGAAGGGCAACGAAGCTGGTGAAGGGCCTGGAGCACAAGTCTTATGAGGAGCAGCTGAGGGAACTGGGGTTGTCTAGCCTGGAGAAAAGGAGGCTGAGGGGAGACCTTATTGCTCTCTACAACTACCTGAAAGGAGGCTGTAGTGAGGTGGGTGTTGGTCTCTTTTCCCAAATAACAAGCGATAGGACAAGAGGAAATGGCATCAAGTTGTGCCAGGAGAGGTTTAGATTGGATATTAGGAAAAAAATTCTCTACCGAAAGGGTTGTCAAGCATTGGAACAGGCTGCCTAGGGAGGTAGTTGAGTCGCCATCCCTGGAGGTATTTAAAGGACGCACAGGTGTGGTGCTTAGGGACATGGTTTAGGGGTGGACTTGGCAGTGTTAGGTTAATGGTTGGACTTGGCGATCTTAAGGGTCTTTTCCAACCTAAATGATTCTAAAGGGGATTTGTTTGAAGTTATCACTTTTATGTTCTAAACACAGAGTCCAGAACGTCCAATATTAAAAACAACAACAAAAAAATATGCTGGATCCTTCAAAATTCAAAATGTTATTCATTTCTAGTCTAACTTATAGCAAAAATGCATACAAAATTTAAAGGTTTCTGGATCAAGGCCTAACTGTGTTGGTTACTAATCATCCCACAATCTCACTTTTAAGCAATACTCACTGGCCTCTGTTCACCGACAAAGCAATGCCTAAGAGGCAAAACTCCCTTACCTGTGGAAGTGGTTCAAAGAGGTATCCAATAGCCACAATTACCAACAGAACCATAATTGAAGAGAGGGCACCTGCAATCTGAACAAAAGAAGCCAGAATTGATTTATAAGTGCCCCCAAAGGGCAGTATTACTGATTAGCTAACCCCTCTCATGCTTGTCACAAGGCTGGTCGTTCAAGTGACTTTTGATCCCTCCCACTCAGTTCACCCCTTTTGGCTGTCGTGCAGCTTTCTATCCTGGCCCAATCCGGATTTGAAACAAGGGAAAATCCAGTTATTCCTTCTGCCCCAGGCAGAGAAATGTGGCAATCTAGTGAAGCTGCAGACTCTAGCTTTGGAGCTCCAAAAAGCAAACTTTGTTTGGCTCAAAATTTGGGTTTACATACCTGAGTTTTCCCACCAGTGCTTTCCTGAACAAGACTTCGAGACATTGAGCAAGTGATTGGAAAGCTTTGGAAAAATGACCCCACAGAGTTGCATATTCCCAAGGCAATAAGTTCCTGTGTTAAACAATAGAGTAAAACAAAGGCAATTATACCTGGCAACTGTACAAAGCTGGAGCTATCAATACATATTAATAACTACAACTTATGTACAGTGCTTTCTAGCAACCTTATTATAGAGAATAAACAACCTTATTGTAGCTTATACTTGTGGTTCTCATACATGTGCAAATTGATGGATGTTAAATCATCTTTTAAATAAAGCACCTCATGAAGTGCTGGAGACATTTCCCATCCTTAAATGTTACAGTAATGAGTCAGACTGAAAACTAAAATGAATGACAGCATTGCTTGTTTTAAGGATTTCTTCAGCTTGAGGATAACTTGGATTTTAACCCTGAATATACATGGAACATAGTTTCTCATACAAACATTGTTCTTTGCTTCCCACCCTAAACTATCTGTTTAGTACTATTAGAACCAAGAGCAGCCTTGGCTGTGTTTCCATGGGAGGTAATCCATTGCTGTACATGAAAAAAACAATGTGTGTCCACTGCTTCATCAGGAAGATCCCACATGAGAACTGTTATTGTGAGCAAGGTCAGAGCTCCATCTACCTCAGTACTGTGTTTCTGATGCCTAGGAAGGTACTTGCTTGTAATAAGGCCTCCCCGGGTTACTCTGCATCCTGCTATTTGTAACTGAGATGATTTGAGTTACATGTTTTGAACAGTTCTCAATGAGTTTTTCTCTTTGCATTTGTACAACGCTTTTTTGATCCATTTAAACACTCAGCATGCACTGCATCCTGTCACAAGGAGTTCTATAGTTTAACATCCAGGTGAAGTAGCATCTGGTACCTCCTGAGGAAAAGATCTAGATGCTTATCCTAGGTCAGTGACGATTACTTTAACTAACATAAACAGAGCTGATTCCATTTATGCAGCTATGGACTTTTCTCTCTTTGGGTAACAAAGAACAATGATGTGAAGGATGAGATTCATCTGACCAGATGTAAAACTCTGTAGGTTAAGGTCATTTAAACTCCATTTACTCTCAGAGGAAGACAGCCATTTTGAGAAGGTGGAACAGCTGATCTGTGCTGTGTTAGATACTTGCTCTAGGACATGTGTTACAGCATATGAACTTTCTGGCTCCCGTGACACCACAACAATATCAAGTATCAACCAATAATCCAGCTGCAATACTGATTCTAAATTGCACAGGAAGGACAGGGTAGCTGAGGAGGACATACCATTTTAGTTTTAGAGAGTCCCTAACCACAGCCTTTGTCACTCAAATCGTGATAAGAATGCTAACTATGGATGGAGCCAATTGCTGCCCCAGAAAATGACGAGCTGCCTATCTGCAATGGGTGGGAATAAAAACAAACTAAAAAACATAATTGGAATTTCTAAACCTTAGGTAGTAGTTCTTTGACAATTAAGGCATTATCATATGGGAACTCTATGCTTTGCTCTATTGCAGAAAGCAGAGATAAAGTAGCTGGCCATCAGGACAGTAGGCTAAGTAATTGCTGTTCCTACAATTAATATTCATGCATATATCTAAGTCTAATAGAAGCAAGTTTTCAAAAAATGAAGCTAAAAGTGAAACTGGTTATTAAAACACAGCCAGAAGAAGAACTTACTTCCTGGCATTTAAATGTGTAGGCTGTCAAAAACCTGACCTGATTTGTCTATGAAAGAAAATCTCATTTTTGTCCAATATCCCATTCTATGTTAATGATGTAACAAAGGTGCTACTGAGAATTTTCAACAAAGCAACCCCAATACTTTTACCTGATTCCCATCAATGGTGTAACCATGTTTAAGGGCAAAGATCTTGGCCATTGATACAGCCATTGAAAATCCAACTATTGCTATTGCTATTGCATCCACAAATATTGCTGGGATGAGCTGAATCTCGGGAACTGCTGGTGCACGTAACCTTGGAGATGAAATAAATGTTTACAAATTACTATAATAAAAGCTACATGCCATACAGAAAAGGTATAGTTTGAATAAGAATATATCATCCCTACCCTTGAGGAATATTCCCAACAACATCCACTCTGTATGACTCACTCAGATTCATTCCAGCTGACACTCCTGTGCCAATAATTACCTAAAAATCGACAAACACATTTGTAAACATCAGCTAGAAAGAGATAAAGCCACCTGAAGAACTAATAACAGTTAGCTGATTATGAATAATATACACAAGGGTTTACATTTCTTTCTCAATCAATTTTCTAAGAGTTAGAGGATAAAGAAGCAGATAAAAAGGAGGAAGTATCACAATTTTCCCTCTATCAGGTTCAACCCTCACTGACTTTATAAAGTTTTCTTGGAAACAGTTAAAAGGAACACGCTATGATATGATCTGAATCACTCGAATTCCCTTTGCCTGAGCCAAGCTCAGGCAGAATAGTGTATTGAGAAATTAAATGCAAGGACAAGCCAAGGACATCTGCACTGCCATATTTTCATGTGCATAACCTGCATGCTATCTGTGAACAGAACTGGTGCAGCAGCAGTGAAAGGAACAGGTGTTAAGATCACTTTGCTATTGCCTTACTATCAAACTACACCCTATTACACCACCTCCACCATCTCTCAACAGCATCCCTTTTCTTTGTTCCTTCTATCTAGATTGTGCCACACCTTCAGTTATTCCCTTTCTTGGGTCTGATTTTGTGCAGGTTGGTTGAGAGCTCTAGTTATCCAAGAACTCATTTTAAAATCCAACCACTTTTCAAGGTGAAAGGTTATCAGAGATGTGGGCTTTGTGTGTATTAAGATAGTCTGCTTTATGCATGTATTTTAGAGTAGTCATTCGAAACAGAATCAATTCTGCAGTCATTTATCAGTCTCAAACAGAGAAAGGAAGGTTAAGTAGTAAATCCTACTGGTTCCTGCTCTTCTTTCTACCACTGCATTTTAAAAAGCAAGCAGGCCCCACAGAACCTCTGAAACAGGCATCTGTAAGCACCTTCCTTCAGGAGGGGGTTATGAGCTCCTGGACTCTGAGTGGGAAATGCCACTCGGAGGCATACCTTGCAAGAGAATCATTCAGGTGCCAAAACTCCAGGACAGAGTGGGTTTTACAACAAATCTCTACCTACCCATTGCCATAGGGGACTGTGGGTGTTTAACCGGGTTTTCAGTTCTTCTTTGGGAGCTTATGCCTAAAACTTGGGCATGTCAGTCTCTAACCTTATGAGTATCTAAACCTTCAACTGGATCAAGCATCAAATGAATTATGTCCAACCGAAGTTATTCTAAAGCTCAATAAGACTTGATAGAAAATGAGACAGTTTCTACAGCTTTAGAACAGTTATATGATTTAGCTGTAGAATTTCCCAACTGGCTTACCACAATGATCTCCATAGGAATAGGAACTGGGAGCTTCTTCTTAAACCGGAGATTGATTTCTTTTCCAATCAACAATAGAACAATGCACGTTAATCCAACAATCAATGCAGCAATATTGGTCGTTGTTATTTTTGAAAGCACAGCAGCTATGCTCTGTAACACAACAGAAGTATCATAATTATTCCTAAGAAAATATAATCTTCATGGAGATTTGTCATAAAAGAGTAAATTATACACTGCTGTTCAGCTGTGTTTTTATTCTGCATTGATAACCACCATGAATCAGTGCCTCACCAAAATCCCCATTGTTCCCACAAAACACAGAAGTTCAGAGTATCTCAGTGAGGGAGATGCACTTGCAATCATTTACAAGATCAGTCTTCCTCAAATGGGGCAAAAATTTGGAGAAAAATCCACCATGGGGAAAAAAGTCTAAACTACATCCCTTATCTTCAACATTTTCACACATATTTCATACTGGCAGCTACCTGAAAACAATAAACGCAAATTCCTTCTAATACCTTCAAATATTCTTTGGCAAGTCACATCTACTTAGAGCTGCATAAACCATTGTAAAATGATAAGGCTGCTGATACAACCACTGAGGTTACCATAGCAATATGATTAAATAACAGTAATCTTGCAACACCGCTGGACATTATTAACTGGTGATTATTCCAAATATCTTCTAGTTGAAAACACTATTAAAAGGATGTTAAAAGAATGAAAGCTTGCTGGAACATGCAAGTTGCTACAGGGTAAATGATTTCCTTACCAATTACTCCTTGTTATTCCACTGCATTAAAAAAAAAACCAAAAAAAACCCCCCTCTTGGAGAGGTCTTTGAAAGAAGATGTACATAACCTTCTTTAGACGTAAGGAAAATTACAGCAACTATCAGGATATTATACATTCAAGATGTCCTGGTAGCACATCTTGCATGTGTACCTTCCCTCCTATTTATTTAGCAGTTAGTATGTCTGGTTTCCAGATTAGTGAAATAAACAGCAAATTTAGGAATTAATCATTAGTGCAGCCTTGTTTCCAAAAGGTTTGCAATATCTGCACAAATATACAAGAAATATTCCCACAAAGTATTTTCTGTAGCCTCCATGTAGTCGAAATCCTGAAGCTTCATTATTGCTGAGCCATCAATCTGCTCAAAAGCTTGGGTTTTCACAGATATCTGAGATCTTCCCTATTCTTCCTCTCAGGAGTTCTTGTCTGCAAAATCAGAGCATTGATTTTGTGATAACAACTTGGGGCTTCCTACACTGGCAGGCAAATCAGATTCAGATGCATTTCAACTCTGCTTGTTCATAACAGCAAGAAAAGTAATGTTCATACCAACTTAAAAGCTTTAGTTGTGATTTCAATTAGAAATGTCCCTTTAAACAAATAATTTGCTGCATGGGATCCATTACATTTTTTTCAGAGCCCAACTGTCAATTTTAAATTCAAATGAATTTAGAGCTTTTGGTTTTACTTAAGTCATACTAACCAAATCATAGCTTTACACTGCATGGCTTTTATCCCATCCTCTCGCATCACTATGTGTTAGACAGAAGGCAAGTGGAAGATTAAACTATGAGCTATGTCAAATACTGGATCCCTACATGCTCTGAACAATCAGTTTTAATGCTTAGGTTCTTCGATAAATAGCAATGCTTTACACTGAGTGTCCTTATTTCAAAACACTTTTTCCCACTACTCTAAAGAACAGGTACATTTATCATGCCACAGCACTTTGTGTCCAACCACACTACAAAACAGCTTACAAACAGGAAATGAAGAATACTCCCATCAGGAACTGTGCGTGAAATTAAGAGAAACACAGACTGGGCAAGGTTCCGAGAATAACATTTCCTAGCTTTGCAAAACACGTCTGGTCTGCAGTGAAGCATTTTAGTAGCACATTTTTCCACTACGTACAAGACACTTGCTTCAGTGAACATTATCTGTTCTTATTACAAAACTACATTAAGCAGAATCCTAAAATTTGCCCATCTCAGACCATGCTGATCTATGAAGTCACACCCAAGCTGCACTTTAAGATGCTCATATATTGCTATGGCACTTAAAGACCTCATACTCAGTTTTGAATACTGCAGCATTATTCTACTTAGTGCCAAAATAATAATTAAAAAAAAAATAGGAAAAGGCTTAAGTACTAGATCCAGACAATGCAGAATTTGCATGTTTAGTAAATGTAGTTACTCACATATACAACTGAGAGTGGTCCACTGTATCGGTTAGTCTTAATGCCAAGGAGATACTTTAACTGAGATGTAAAGACATGAACCGCAGCAGCAGTAGTAAATCCTCGCACCAGAGGCTCCGTTAGATAGATGGCTACAAATCCAAATCGAAGGAGACCTAAACATAACTAATGAAGAAGAGAAATATTAACTATGTGACTCCCACTGTAGCCTGAACATCAGCACTATATAGCAGACAGGCTACAGGACACCTCTTCTAACCTCAATGCCCAAGCCAGATCAGGCAAACCTGAACCTGGCCTCTCTAAAGCCACAGTTCAGTAAGCAGCCATCAATGCACCAAATCTTCCATGCCACTGGCAGGTGCAATGTGGGATATGGGTAAATATAGGTGTTTGTGGACAGATTAGAGAACATTAGGTTGAGTTTTTCTGATGGGATAGGAAAAAGTGAAAAGAGGGAGCTCCCATTTTTCCCAGCCGAGCCAAGATGCCAAAGACTTGCCTCCAATGTATCCCTCCCCACTTCTGTTACGTGGCTGCCACGAAGCAGCCTGTGTTCTACACAGTGCAGTGCTGAAGCAAAAGTCTATTGACAGGGGATCCACTGTGACCCAGCACGCCTTGGAACTGCAAGCCTAGCAGCAACGTCTGAACTGGCCCTTACAGCAAACTGCAAGCACATACCTGGATAATTCCTGAAAGAAAGGCGAGAGTCACAGCTACTTGTACCCTCTTGGTATCCCTAGCATGGTAATATTCAAAGGAATCTGTAGAATTAGTAGAATTATAGCCTACAGAAATAATTTCATCAGGCACTTGTCTCACAGCAACACCGCCGACCATCATACTAATCACAGCAAAAGTGCCTGAAATAAGAAGGAAAGGAAAATAATTGGTTAAAATCCTGGCAGGTTTTTTTTTAGGAGTCATTCTTATTAAGAGATAAGTGGAATTAAACTATAATAGTTTTCTACTTAAAAGTTGTATTTTTTAGTCCCAAAATCTGCTCCAGTACTCAGCACCATTAAAGCAATTAGATGGTGAACATACACCTCTATGATAAATAAACACCATCTTTTTTTCTATCCTAGTTTCTATTATGCAAATTAAAGATTCATCCCGACCACACAGACAGCTGACAGCAGTGATGAAATTATAGTTCAGGAGTTCACAGCACACATTTCTAGATCTAATCCAATAAAAGATGCTGTTCTGTTCCTTCTGAAGTAGGATGGGTAAATTAACAACAACAACAAAAATGCTAATGTTTGACACTTTTGTGTTTCTCCTATTCACTTAAATTTGAATTTATAGAAAACAACTACACTTTCTATTTATCCAATTTTATTTTTTACAACTTTATTAAATACACACGCACACACACAGACTTTCAGTTATCCATACATATATACCTATTGATATGTGCTTGGAGGTTCCAAAAAAAGTATATAGAAAGACGGGATAAAATGAAGAATATAGACCAAATACTGGGGGAACAGCTGCCAGCAAAGCATATGCTAAACCTAGAAAACAAGACACAAATGTGTATGTTAGGCAAACGACAGAAAGCGTCTGAAGCAAAACGATTTAAGCCCAGTAAAATTGAAATCACCTAATAGGAAATCTATTGACATATCACAGGTTTAAAAAACAAGAAGTCTTGCAAGGAATACTCTTTAATATGTATAATACTGTAGGGCAGTGCCTAGAAACCTGATGGTTTGAGTCAGGAAACCAGAAGTCTCTAATTACAGGCACGGCAGGTGTGTGAGTGGATGTTTTTGTGTACATCTGTGCACTGGTTTTGCCTTTGTTTTGCCTTTGGGGCTGGAAGTACTTCTTAAAAGCCAATAAACACTTTTTGTTGCTTTTGTTTTCATCTGTCACAACATGTAAATAGAAACACCCAAAACCAACAGAACATGTTTGATTTTTGTCCTCCTTTTCTCATCAGACATGATCTTCATGGTAATCTATGACTGATTAAACACTTCCCTCCCCCCTCACCCCAGAACGAGTGGGATGGCATAACAGTTTACTTTTCCACAAAATATGCTCCAAAATGTAAAATAAGCAGAGAATCATTGCTTGCAATCTGTAAGGTCATAGAGCTTATACAGTCTGGTATTCTCCCCCAAAATGAAGTTCTTTTTTTTATTAAGCCCCGTCCAGTTCCACACGGTGGAACTGCGATCCACACCATTCCTATTTGTAGTGGGGGCTGGCAAGCACAGCAATGAAGCTGTGGGGGAACAGCTCTAAGGGACACCGGGGGGGACACACACTTCCCACGGTGCTCCCTCTCTGCGTGACTGAGCGTATGCTTATCACAGGAGCAGGCTCACAAGCAAATTCTGGGCACCACGTGATATGGCGCATAACTGTCCTGAGCAGTTCCAGCAAAATCAATAGTTCTATATGGCTTGCGTTAATGAGAATTAGACACCAGAACTGAACAAATAGGCCTCGAGAAGAAAATGCTGTGTCCTGGCTTGGATTGGTTCTCCAATTCACTTTTGCGAGTGCAGACTCATGACACCTGAGGAAGCTGTGTGTTCTTACCACACTTGGGCAGAATGGTCCAAGTTAGTACCGAAAAGCTCAACAGTCTAGTGCAAATTACAAAAGGAGGCAATGGTTCACCTGCCATGGAGAGCTACTGAGAGTCAAAAACACCTCTCCCTATTAATTTAATTTTAAGTTGAGAGACAAAGCATCAAGTCACGATGAAAGAACAAAACCAGGAATGGATCTTCTGTGTCATCCAAGCACACTTGCGCAGTGTAATAGCTCACATGGCCTTGCTCATGCCCTAAGCAATGTCTGAGTCCTAACCAAGAATTCATATTCCTATCAGAACTGGACTGATGATATCATTTATTCTCCTGCAGCAATGAGCTTTTCATTAAGTTCTTCTGAAACTCACACCACATATATTCTCTGCCCCAGGGGCTACCCCTCATGTCAAGATTATCATTAGAACACCCTTTACCATAACAGCCTGGCCTTTAACATGGTGATGAACTTAACAGTACAAACGACCAGAACTGAAAAGCAGTGGTTTCAAAACTGGGAGGGTGGGTCTATGTGAAGCTCCTGATCTGAATACCCTTTTATTCCTTTTCCTTTTCATTTGTACTGGCATTTTTAAAGGCTGCAAGTGCCAAGGAAATAAAAAGATATTGACATGACAGGAGTTCACAGCTTAAACACCCTGGTCATTGTAGTTCTGTCTGGAATGATTCCCAAGCTTCTTTGAACTCATGGTTGCTTTAATTACATCCATTCCAGAAAAATAAAAGTTCAACTTTTGTCTTTTTAGAAAGGGAAAGATTAGGAGGAGTTTAAGGGCATGTCTGCAGTCACCGAAGGAAAGAATAATGTTTAGTTTAAAACAAAGTCACAAAATTAAGTATAGAGTTCACTGCTGACCACTTAAATTTTACTGTCCTTATCTGGTCATCACATAAACTGTGTTTCAGTATACAACTGGTAATGTTTGTGTCTCGTATATGACAGATTTGCTTGACAGTTAACCACACTACTTATCAGTTTAAGATAAGCTGATGTTTATATTTGTGTAAGAAAAAATATCCGTAATTACAAAAAATAGCACAAAACTGGGAAGCTACAGAAATAAAACAGTCAACTGCATAGACTGAGTTAGAATATTCCATTGCTTTAATAGGTTACCAGCTATTAAAATCTAGGCTTCTTGGATTTATAGATTAATTCTACAGAACTGCCTCAGCCTAAAGTGGAACAAGTGAGGTGGAAATATGAAATAAGCCAAAATGCAAGTAAACTTATATATGCTTAATTACATTACCCTTAGCATGAGGACTCCTCTGGACTGTGCTCTGCACAAATTCAAAAATTCCCTCTGCTCCAAGACCACCTGGGGAAATCTACTGGGACTGTGGCAGCTGTCATGAAGCTGCCATTCCCAGAGCAGTGATGGCACCCCATAATGATACCGCTGTAAAAATGCTCTCACTTTCTAACCCCATAGCAGTTCTGAAACTGCTGATAGTAAGTGTCAGGCTGAACAAAAGATTGCACTGATCCAGTCACCAAGAGCTGAACAGAACAGTGAACACTGGCTTTCACTTCATCTTCCACAGACCCTGCTCCTGCTTCAGGGCCAGGCTCCACTTGGGGTGAAACTTCCAAGTAATTTAATAGAAATTCCACAGATTTGCCGTCTTGTTATAGAAGATACTTTTGATTTCTTTCCACCATGTAAATCACTGCCCACTACTATGGTTCCAGCTTAAACTGGTGACTTCTAGCCCTAAGAGAAAAAGAGGGATCAGTCTCTTGATTTCTTGCACATTCTTCTCTGGTTGAATTCAGTTTGGTTACTTTGCAACAGCTGCTGTCCTGAAACATTATGTCTACATGCCTGTTAGATACTGCTACCCTCTGTAGGAAATTTGCTACAACTTGTCAGGATGACAAGATCAGAAAATAATTGGGTGCATTCAGCAAAGGTTTAGACATGCACTTAAACTGTGAAAAGTTGTTCTGTCACCAAGAGCTGTTGGTATTGATCAGAGAGGCAAGCTTCTGTCAGAGTTTGCTCCATATCACTGACTTGCAGTTTTAAGGGAATCATCATTATGGGCTGCTCCCCAGAATGCTGTACTGATCTTGACACACACACCTGAAATACGCATCCTATTCTCATGAGCACATGTTCAGGAATCCAAGCACTACCATAAAAGCGCACACAGAAAAAGCAAAGAGGAGGATAAATAAATCCAGAGAGATACTCACCCTGAGGAAGCTGCATAACCCCGGTACTTATACCCGAGATAATGTCTCCTAATAAGTATTCCTTCACTGGGTAACGGGGAAGCCATTTTAAAATTGGTAAGAAACTGTAAAGATGAGACTTGGCTTTCTTAGAAGAACAACTGAAAATACAAAGCAGAAAGAAAAAGTTAGACACTAGCAGGGGACAAAAAATTGTCTTTCATCCCTGTGCAGGGAAACAGCTCCATTAAAGGCAGGCTCAGACCCCTGATGACAGTAATTTCTCAACAAAGCTTAAGCACAAACATCTATGACTCCAGTTAATTTAGATCTTTATCACATGTTGGTTGCTGTGCACAAACCTTATGGAACAGTAGAAGAGAATCACAGTCTTGTGAGGCTAGAGGTCAGTGGGAAGTGAAACTGTTCCAGTCCATGCACGATTGAGCAGTCACACAACACTTTTTGCCGAGATCATTCCGAGTAACAATCCCCTGAGGATAACTTGCTTTCTGCCAGTAGTTTTCACTCATTAAAGTGCTTTGCAATGCTTTTTCCTATTTTTATTTACTATTTGCATGCTTTATACTTTTTTGATTACAACATTTTATATTATTATGCTTTTTTTTAAAAAAAATATTATTTTACTAATGCTTGTTACTATCACTGGTACTGATAGGCTAACTTTAAGGCTATTTGAGAACATAACCCTTCTTTACCCTGAAAGGAAATGCACTGAAGCCAGCAACACTGATCCTTGTGTCTCTTCAGCAGAGTTATTAACCTTTTGAAACCCTGACTCATGAGAAGTGAATAGAGCCAGGAAATAAATACCTCTATCCAGTACTGCCATACATCATACTTTGATTGTACTGTGGTAAGGAAGTTTAACCTTGGGTAAAAATATAACACTGGGATCATATAAATGCTTTTCTGTGTAGGGGAACTGCAAGAGAACTGCAGAGATTTGTTAACATTTCTGAATTCCATGGGACTAAACTGCATAGTGAAGAAGCTTATGGCTACAAGTGAGAGGGGAACTAGAGTCATCCGCAATTCTCCATGTTTAACCAGATTGAATCACAAGTCATAGCTCAGGAGGATTTTGATCCACATATTTTTTATTCAGGACAGAGAAGGTTTTTGAGGTGGAATTAGGTGCCACTACCATTAGAATGGTCATTCCATTAACCAAAACAAATCTCCAAATGTCAAGTCATGTAAACAGAAATATTTTACAGACATGCAGTCAGGCAGCAATCATTTGTTGCCTTGCAGAACAAGGTTCTAGTAAGAAACTGAATGAATTCTGCAAATGGAGCACAGATAAATATAAAGCTAATGAGAACTTAACTAGAATAAGTTTTTCTTCACTATCCTCTGGTACCACAGAGGAAGAGTTGCAGTTAAAGACATTCCCTAACCAGATGATACTTAGATTCCAAGGCAGTTAGTTAAAAGCTACAGTATGCCTCTATTAAGTCCCTATTAGACTAGTAATTTAGATTTCTACACAGCTATCATACATCTCCATTCTTCTGCGAAAGGATCATGTGAAACATAAATTTGGCCGTAAGTATTTCCGCATAAAAAGGACAGATATTTTTCTGGGTCTTATGAATTCATGTCACATGATTTGACTAATACTTCACATTCCTATGCTGCATATTTTTCCTTTGCACTTTCATGAAGATTCAACTAATTTATGCATTTTTTTGTAATACAGTTATATATTATAATATAAAACCATACATACAACTTCATCAGAGTCTTGCTGAATAATCAAAACAGAACTAGTGCTTTTATCTTTTAGGTTTCTTTGAAGAGATTACTAGCTATGTGCATGAATCAATTAAGAATTAGAACATTTCTAACCAATAAAATAAAGACAAAAACCCCTACCGACAAGAATGTACAATCTTCTGCCTTAAAGTCTGAGGTGTTCTTTCTCGTCTGTGCAGCTGCCCTTGCAAGAGCTCTTGGTTATATATTGGTCTCTCCACACAATACATCTGGGTTTGCTCAAGACATGCTTCATGTTCTTGAGCATGTTCCATACTTGATCTTATGGAGCAGGAGCCAAGGAAGAAAAGTTCCACGGTCTCCACTGAAAAACCTGGTTGTAGACAAAATAAGTTTGGTTACTTTTTTAACCTTGGATTTGGCATTTCCTTTCAGATAATGTATTTTGACAAGCTAGAGACAAGAACTGTGAATGCAGTTTAAAAGCACTAATTAGATAGTCTGTAACAGCAGCAAGTAAATAAACCACACTCACAATCTTTACTATATGGAAGCCATTAATTTATGCTTCTCTTAGGTAAAGAAAGCTTTTACATTAATTACTCTGTAAATAATTGCAGAAAGAAAATTGGAAGGTTATATTCATGCTTATCTGAATTTTCCCTCCTCAACCTTTAAAGAAAATGTCAGTGTCAAAGGGAGATTACTTTATTGCTGAGTTACTTCCTGCTTACTCACAAACTGTCACGTCCACCTCCAAAAGACAGAACTCCAATTTTAACACTGAGAAAGCCACTTCTTTCTTCTGGATAGCCAGTTGCTTCCTGTATCTATCCACCTGCTTTCTCCTCCATTTCAGAGGCTTCTTTTTCCAGACAGCATCTCAAGGATGCACAATTCACTATTTTCAAAAAGTTATTCTTTCAGTGGATGTGCCACTTACTGCTATTCTCAGTCCTGCGCCCACTAAAACCGGAGTCAGGAGATGTACACGATTTTAAAACTAGCCAGAAGGATTGTAAACATCTATTCTTTTGTCTGATTCAGTGCCATAAACATCTTAACACGTTTAGGAGATACTCTGATAATTCCTTTGCCCTGTGTTTGCTGCTTCTAGAAATATGGGGCAAGAAATGTAACTCCAAATTACAAGCAAAATGACAGGACTGCTATATCGTTAAGCAGAGATGCTGGCTAGTGCTACATTTGATGACAGAACGTGAGTGCAATGGGAAACAGAGCCATAATTGTGAACAAGGCCCTTGGGCTCCAGTCCAGCAAGTCACTTAAGCATGTGTTTGCCTTCAACCAAGGGAGCTAACCCAGAGGTGTTTAGTTTTTAGCTGTACATCAATACGTTCCTAGAAAAGGGTTACCGCGCAGAAATGAAACAAATTGCTACCTAAACACTCAAAGCTAACCACAATTGGTCCAACGTTCTGATTTAGCAAATACAGTCTGCCTGGCAGCAAAATACCAATATTGCTACCTAAGCCCTTCAGTCTGATGAAGGTGCTGGAATTTTCCACTCAGGGCTTGCTGTTCTCTATCTCCTAGGCCAGACACAGCCTAGCATCTCTTCAGTTCTCATTACTTTGTAAGCAACATTTTTCCTACATAGTCAGTCACAAAAGGGTATTTTTATTGAAATTATAATTTTTTTATTTACACCACATTCAAGATTCATTTCACCTTTATTGTGTGAAATAAGATACCAAAACTTGTTTGTAAGAACAGTATCATATCAAGGGTACTATCAGAGATTGTTACCTTTGTACTCCTGAAACACATCTGAAGGTTCTTTTACATCTTTCCATAGTTTCAATTCACTGAGAAGCCTGAATGACATTTTGTGAACTGTTTTCTCGTGTTATTGTTTAGCAAACTGTAACTCTCAGCATCACAATTTTTGTCTCCTACCTGCAGATTTTGATCCAGTCAACATTACAATAGGATTGTTCTACCAGCAATTTCCATCTGAGCAGCCCTCTGGCTTTCTTCTCACCTCCATATTATCACATGTAGCTTATTTCGTATTTACAGCAATGCCGTCCATACTAAGATGTATGTTTGGCCACTAACACCTGTAGCACTTTTTTTCCACGTCAGTATCTACCTACCCACAAATACCACTTCCTACTTCACATCTTGCCCTGTCACACAGTGAGCTACCCATGAATCCTAGTGTATTAACTTCTGCCTAGTGAAACTGAAACTTTAACTAGCCTAGTGTCTGCTGGAAGGCCAACACAGCAGGGCACAAGCAATCCAGGAGCCTTCTGAGGTGCAGTGATGATAGCTTCCAGCCACAGGTGATGGAGGAGCTGACAAGGAGACATGCTCTGCTGGACATGGTACTTTTAAACAAGGATGAACTGGTCAGGAATATGAAGCCTGGGGGCAGCCTTGGCTGCAACGACCATAAGATGGTGGAGTTCAGGATCCTGAGAGAAACAAGACATATAGCAGGCTTATAACCCCAGACTTCAGGAGAGCAAACTTTGGCCTGTTCAGGGACCTGCTTAGAAGAATCCCATGGGATATCGTCCTGAAGAGAAGAAGGGTCCAGCAGAGCTGGCTTATTTTCAAGGGTTACCTCCTCCTGACTCAAGAATGGTCCATCCCAAGCAACAGGGATCCAAGCAAGAGTGGTAGGAGGCCTGTGTAGATGAACAAGGAGCTCCTGACTAAACTCATACATGAGAAAGAAGCATATGAGAGGTGGCAGCAACAGTAAACACTGGGGAGTCAATCATCTGGGAAGTGGCTGTGCAGAAAAAAGACCTGTGGGTCCTGGTGGACAAAAAATTTGAACGTAAGCCAGCAATGTGTCCTTCTGGCAAAGGCCAGCAGCATCCTAGACTATGTTACGCAGACCATAGCCAGCAGGTTGGAGGAGGTGATTCCTCCCCTCTCCTCAGCACTGGTGAGGCACATGTGGAGTACTGCTGCTGGGTCCAGTTCTGGGCTCCCCAGAGCAAGACAGGGGCATCCTGGAGAGGATCTAGCAAAGGGCCACAAAGATTATTAAGAAATTGGAGCACCTGACATACGAGGAGTGACTGAGAAAGCTGGGATTGTTCAGCCTGGAGAAGGGGTGGGGAAATCGTATCGATGGATATAAGTACCTGATGCAGCAGGGAGTAAATAAACAATGGGCACAAACTGAATTACAAGAAATTCTGTTAAAATATAAGGAAAAAAAAATTACTGCAAGCATGCTCAAACACTGGAACAGGTTGCCCACAGAAGTTGTGGAGTTTCCATCCTTGGAGATATTCATAATCTGACTGCACATGGTTTTGGGCAACCTGGTCTAGGCGACCCTGCTTGAGCAGGGGGGTTGTACTCCTATGATCTCCAGAGGTCCCTTCAAGTGTCAACCATTCTGTGATTGCATAATGGTCCCTTATGTCATTATTCACATAGAATGTATCTTTTCCGGTAATTAATTGGTGTGTTCTGGCAACATCAGCCTCATTTACAAATTATGAAGCAATTTTAATCAGTCTTAAACAGAAAACCCACTCAAACAAACCAGAACAAACAAAAACTACAGCTGCATACAAAAAGCACAAACCAAATCAGTTCAGAGGCTTAGTTTTGGCCAAACTGTTCCAATAAAATGAGAATATATAATCAAAACATTTCTATCCAAGGTTTTAAAAACACGCACCCCTTCTTCCTGTTCCAAAAGACATAGCAACACAAAACAGCCCCCTGCTAAGCCCCAAAAATTCAGGTCCTGATTGGGTTACATACTTTTCACATTCAAGTTTGTTAGGCTTCAAGTAGATGGGTTAATATTTGGAAGAGACACACAAGTTTGTAATATAAATCTAGACATGGAGAGGTCTTAAAAACTCTAGCTCCTTTCTCATTTCTGTACACATGCCCAGACTATTCCAGGTACTATGAGCATATACAGAAGAACAGAATTTCAGTCCTGCCTCCGTTCACCATGGTGAAATAAATGATACAGATGTATTTGACTAACTGAACAGGGCTCAAGTCTAAATCAGTTATCCAGATCATGGCAAGTGTTAGTCTGAAATACTACCAGAGATCACAACCCAAGTTTCACCACCACTCAGTCTGAAGGTTTCTAAACTGTAGATTGAGCATTTCTGATTCTGTTTGAACAAGGAAGTTACACTGCACTGAATCACGAGAACCCCCTAACACAAAAGTAAACCTGAGGGAGGATACAAGAGGACCTTGTGTTTAGCTCTGGTTCACAGCAGATACCAGAACACAGAGAACAAATCACATGCCATTAAAAGAGGTCCTAAAAAAAACCCCAAACATAAAACCATAGCTGGATGCGTCATTTTATGTATTGCACGCCATATCACCAACCTCATCTTAACAGTCCTACATAACCATGTTCTCTGATGATAATTTTGAATTCTAAGCTGTAGATGATACAATAGAGGAAAGTCTTTAATATTGTCCATCTCTTGAAAAGCACACACAGAGCAAGGACTGAGATACTTGTGCATACAACAGATGATATGCATTGTCCATAGAGTAGCAAAAGAGCAGCATTTCATGACTGGTTGAAATGTCTCTGCAAGTGTTTGCTGAATAGCAATATGATGAACTGCCAACAGAGATAGCCAAAGCTTGGAAATTCAGCCTTACCCTTCACTCCCAGCATGCTCAAGGAAGAACAAAAGCAGGTACTGTCATTTTCATTAAGACAAAGCTTACTGCTATGATTTCTGAAAACTCCCAGACCTTTATACAAAGGAAAAGAAAGGTAATTTCTGGGCATCTGAGTCTTAATTACTAGTGGAATACTGCTCTTTTACAACCTTTGAACTTCATGGCAAGCATAAAATTAAAAAGCTATATGAAACACTGCCATTAATCTTATCAGCCAGATAAGAGTTGAGCTGAAGTAGTTAAAAGCTGTATGCAAAAGGCTTAAGAGTTGGTGATTCTTTATCTGACCGATAAGGGCCTGTCTTATGTCTTTACTGCTATTATCAAATTGAAGGTGTTAAATAAAAAAGCGAAGCAAACATCAATTTATAACACTATCACTAATAATTAAGTACTTCCTCTTCCCAATATTAGATGATAAAAGAGGGCTGTCAAGCCATCTACACTGATTCTTGTAGGGGACAATAATTTTTGATCTAGTCCACATGAATTAGAATGCTGCCATAAAATTTATAAGGACCACGATTTGGCTGCTGTTCCTTAGATTCAAAATATGACTATGGGGAGGAAAAAAAAAAGGAGGAAAAAAAAGAGAAAAAAAACCAACCCTGGAGACATGAAGAATAGCATGCTGTGTGACTGTTGCAGCTTTAATAGGCTTATAATTATAAAATGGGGCACTTTTGTCCCTAACCTTGTGTATCTAACCTGCATGTATCTGAACTACCTAATGCAACAGGGGGCAATCAGTGGCAGATCCGTTGACTTGCCTGTTTTAAAAGAGCAGAAAACCTTTCTTCTGGTAGCTAAGCACAGAGTTGGCTTAAACAGTGGAAAAGCACAGGTAGACAGTACAGTGTTACAGTAGAAAAACATATCTGTGCAGGGGAATTCCAAGTTAGATCATGAACAGCAAAGTCTATGAAGTATTTTGTATCTTTAAGCTTACAAATACAGATGACTGTCATCAGCCAAAGGGCTGGTAGAAAAACTGCCACTCTTTGTAAAATACGTTCTCCCAAATGCACACTGAAAAGCAGAGTTATTGCAAGGTCGGTTCCTACTGTCCGAAGAGGCTAGACACAAAAATTGAGGCAATTTTAGGAACCACATGTTCTCTCATTTCTTTCTTTCCTCTCTGGCTTCACTCCCCAGTGCCCTATGCCCTTCCACTTATCACCTTGAGTGATACGTATAAAATTACACTAAGCCGGAACAGAAGTATTTTTTTAAAACAAGCACAAAGGTGTAAAATGACTGGGTGGGGTCATAAAGAATGCATTCTCCTCGTTTTCTTGGACTGTGCTTATCATCCCCAGTCCTTCTCCACTACTCCCACTAAATCCACTAATGAATATTGTTTAGACCTGTAGCCTTCATGTAAAGCTTCACAAATTTAGAAATAACTTGTGAAGCAAACAGTTTTCCTTGTGTATGTCCTAAGCTAAGAAGTGCACTCCAGGAGTGAACCTTTGGGAAAAAAATAAAAATTAAAAATCAGGACCTTGAATTCCTATGTAGCTCTTAGATAGGCAAAATTTCCACTCTACTCCACATAGAAAGGTGAGATGGTTAAAGAAACTGTGTTGGATTGTGTGATAAAAGCTCTTCCGCACACCCACAGTTACTCAGAGGGACAATGGCAGGACAGAGAGCCTGGATAATACCCTGCTGGGCTACTCCCAGGTCCATCACAGGAGCCATCAGCCCATCAAAGGCTCATCTCCACTAGTCCAGAGCAGCACGGGAGGGTCAGCTATGGGACCATGGGAGACCCTGCCAGCTCTAGGTGTGAGAGCATATGCCTATATCTACGAGTAAGAGCATGGCGGTGGGGGGCAGCTATTGGGTCCTGGGAAGTCCTGGCCAGCCATGTGTGTGCACATGTGATGGTCTGTACCAGCAACTGGAGTGGGGCTATGGCCTTGAGGGCTCATAAGCCCAGCTGACAGCAAGTGGGGAGACTGGGATGCAGGAGCTAGCTACTGGGCAGACTGATTATCTGAGCCCAGTTGCTGGAGGGATCCACCTTGTACATACATGTGTGTGTATGTGTGTGTGTATATCTCTATATATGTATATATATTCTCACTATTGGACCTCCATCCTGCCTAGCCAGAGAGGGGAGGAGAATGAGGCTGTCAGTGTTGCCTGCCTAATCTGTGCAACTTGCCATGTATATATGTGAATATGTTGTGTATATACATGTTCTGTGTGCATGTGCCTACTGGGAATGTATCTTCAGCCTCGATACTGGCTGGACCTGGGGACATAGAGCAGCAGCAGCAGCCTCACCTTCACCTTCCTCAGGCTGTTGGATTCAGTATGATGTATTTTCCTCTAATAAACTGATCTTATCCACTGAAAAGAGCATTACAACAAAATGTGAGGCAGAGATCCTCGTCTCAGAAAACAGTAACAAATCAGACCTATATTAAAAAAAAAAAAGATTATGTAACTGATAAGGGTTATTTTATATTTCATGTGCCTTGCCAAAAAATACTTTAGCCTCTAAAGATTTACTCCATGGACTAATGAATTCATTAGTATCTTAATGGTATCTCTTATCAACCAGCAATCTTATGTTTGTTTTCAACAAGAGAATGTTTTGGGAACCTGTTATGATGATTGAGCTGTGTAATCAATTCCACATAAGACAAACACCTGGAGCACTTTGAGCAGCAGAACACCGGTCTCTTTCCCTCTCAGATATAGATAAGAGATGGCTTCTGTTTCCAGTGCAAACACATTGATGGCCATGAGAACCCATGGAAATACTATCATTCTTATTCCTTCTTTTTGTGGCTTCAGTGACCTTGGGTCTGAATCTGCCATCCTCACCCCTTCTGAAATCCAAAAGCAGTAGCAAGTGATAGTGGAATCAGATAAGTTAATCAGAATGGTACCACGGCTGATGACCTCTTTGTCATGCTTAAGCCAAAATGGTACCACGGCTGATGACCTCTTTGTCATGCTTAAGCCAACTGATAAGCATGTACATCCCCTCAGAGACAGGTAATCATTTGCTAGCTTCATTTTTCCAGAGGTAATCCACTGCCAAAAACTTTGTTGGAGCTGACTTCATCATAAAGCTCCAGTTGATGATCAGAGGAGAGAACATAAACCAAGATCATGCATACACACCAAGCTAACTCAGAATAATTTCTATACTTCATGTGACCTCAGTGCACCAATAACCTCCCAGCAGCTGGTTCATCTTTTCTGGCAAAGTGGAACAAGCAGACATCAAACAAGTGTCTGTGCAGACGGGAGAAGTTACATGATATGCTTCCTTCAGCAGAGAAGCCACCAAAAGTCCTTTCCCTCTGTAGCTGCTTCATCGACCCTGTTTACACACACGACTAGCCTCTCAAGCACTGCATCAAGCTAAAAATAAACAAAACAAAAAAAGCAGAAGGTTGTTATTTATAACCAGAATACTTTCAGTCATCATGTTTACAGTGCAAACCTCTCAAGTCACAGGGGAAGCTGAAGGATAGATAGTAAAACACAGTGTGGTCACAGGAAGAAATGACTGGGGTGGGGAGAGGGAAGAAGAGGGAGTTTAGAATGGATTATAAATTTATATTCCAGTTTCACTGCTGAAAACAAGGCACGAAGTAACTACTTTACTTAACTAATACAAGGTTTGGAATGTCTCCAATGATCCTCTGTGAGGCTCTCTTCCTAACGCTTTCTGAAAGGATTTGCCCTTCTGCAGTACAGGCTACAGCCATTGCCGTACCTGGAGAAATTCCTGAAGAACTGTTGCTTCTGACAACACAGCACAGGGCAGACACCTCTGGGAAAGTAGTAACGATAACTATTTATCTAAGCTGCAACTCTCTTGCTGCTAGTTTTGACAAAGAAGTTCAACTTCCCTATCCATGTTCGGATCTGCATTTGGAAGAAACATTTCATTCTTAGTAGCTATTTTATAACACACGTTTTCTGTGTATATCTTTTGTGCACTAGGTAGCAAATGAAATCCTACATGAGCAGTGAGTAGGACTTATGACAGATCCTGTCCCCACTTATGCAACTGCTGCTTGGTTAAGATTATATTATCCAAGCGATAGTGTTTTCCTGTCTCCTATGTACTTAAGGGTGTTGCTTCATGTTCTGAAGGCGATTACCAGCCAGTGGGAATGACCCTCCTCAACATCCTGACGCCAAGGTTACATATAAAGGCCATGAGTGTGCAGCAAACACAGGCCAGTGCTGCTTTTCCTTGAAATATTTAAAATTCATAGTAAGCAAAATGAACACGTAGAGAAGTTTCTCTGAGAAGTATTTCACAGCAAAGCCCTGCTTTATTTGCAGACTCACCTTATGGCTTCACGTTTCTTCTGTGGCTGATGACAGAGCTCACATCTTAACGCGAGACAGCCTTGTGTCTGTTCTTAACTACACAAGTAAAAAGCTTAACCTTCATACAGCTAGAGAAATGACTCCACAATCCCAAACGGAGCAATCAAATAAGATGGACAATATACAGGAATTACTTTGGACAGACCCTAGTTACTGGTTGGTGCTGAACATGTTCATATGTTGAAGGTTCTATGCTACAGAGTACAGGAACGATAAAAAAAACCCTACCAGGCTCATGTCCTGGCAGTTGTGCTTTAATTTTACTAGGCTACTGAAGCACAGGACTTTCAGATGTGTTGGTCAGGTCTTCATAGATCAATGACATTTATTAGGTAGAACTGAAGATATGTATGGTCTGTGAAGAGCTCCAAGAGAGCAGTGGTGTTCATCATCCATGCATACAGTAAAGCTAAGAATCCACCTACCAAAACATCATCTATACCAGATTTGTAAAGATGTCAGTCACAGAGTTTAGTTCAAACAGGTTTGTAGGGGCAAAGAGTTCGCCAATTGACTCTTCAAGTGTGTTTGGCAGAACAATCCAGCATGAACGGATTTCTGCAACAGCTGACACGATAACAGGTCCCATAACAAAGGAACTGGAAGAGCAACAAGGGTGTCTGGGCTGAGGATCATCAAATGAAATGAAGAAAGGTTCATTGAGTAATTTTCTGGTGACTACTTCTTGCAAGAACCTTCCTTCCTCAGAAACACACATGCAAAAGAGAGAAATGTCACCAGAAAGTAGGGAAAAAGAAAATCAGACTCGCTACATCTGTAAGTTAAAGACTCTGGTCACCTGTTCATCTATATGGACACAAATACAGCACCATCTATAGCATTGCAATGCCACAGCGAAAAAAGATCATAAGCATGATTTTAAACATGAAACTGGCAAAACACAGAAACACATAATACAGACCTGAAAACAAGAAAACAAGTTTTATAGTGCAAAATTGAACAATAAAACGGACCAGAAACGAAGATAAAGAAACAGTAAACCTGAAAGAAATATGGAGGGCTTAGAAAACAATGTTATGTCAAAGCTGTGTAGCTATGGCACTATCCTAATAAAGCAGGACATGCAGGTTAAATCCCAACATGCTGAAGTCGTAACTGAACTCAGGTCTAGCTTTCTCTAGGAAAGGACTTTAACCATGTTATGCCATAAAGTTATGACAGCAGCGGCAAAACTTCAGTATTTAGAGAAGATATTATGGACACCTGTATCTATGAAAGATCTGTGCTTTTGTTCCTAACATGCCTCTTCAGACATGCCTGAGCTTAGCAGAGCTCTGTGAAAACAGGAACAGGCAGTTCCCTGTGGGCACCTCTGAGTAGCAATCTAAGTTTTCTCCTGGATGGTACATGGAGTTTTGAATTCTGCTCCATGAAAAACAGGTGCCAAAAATTGAAATTTTGTAATGCCTGATCAGCTCAATCCTTAATTTGATCTGGCACTACTAGACTCAACTCCAACAAGGATGTTTCGAACGACAGACACTGTGATCTTAGATTTGGATTGGAAAATTCTGCCCACGCTTTAGTTGAGAGGTTTTCTGAGAAGTTCTCTAAAGTCCCAGCCCTGCCTCAGAACCCGATTTCCATAAAATAAATGAAAATGAACAATTTGACCTTAGCTTTAGTCCAGTCTAGGTGTCAGAATCTCAGGTTTTCAATTAATAGATTAAAATCTATTAATTAGCTAAAAATAAAAAGAAAAAAACCCAACCCAAAACAACCCACTACAACACAAGAACACAAACAAAATTTGACATACAAAATGGTAGGCAACAGTCAAAGCAGAGCAGCAAAACTTGATCCACCACTGCCTGTGCAAAACTGGTAAGAATTCTTCAGTGAAGGCTGGAGAGAGACTCTACCCAGGCAGTGAAAACACAGGCTCATTGTCAAAAAACTCCCAAGAAGGCAATTACACTATTGTTTATCACATGGAAGGCCTTCCCAGCTTGCTACTGCACAAAACAAAAGAAACAGTTAATGCAAGTCTTTGAGAACAGTAGTCCAAGTTCCCGCATAGGCCAGTTATTCACATATGTACTCTTACGATCATTGATAAAATCTAAATCTTATCAATGCAACTGACTTGCAAAACCCATTCAGCTGTCTGCACAAACTTACAGCCGTATCTTCATACCCATGGAAGTACTTGACATTGTCTATAGCTTTCTGATTACCTGGGCACCTGGAAAATAACTACAAGACCTGGACTTTGCTGCTGCTTATATTTCTGAAGAGCAAAAAGCTACAGATAACTAGCTATAAAATAATAGCAATGGCAGCTCTCGTAGCCATATTAAGAAATACTATCAAGAAGGACTACCAAGAGATACTATCTAGCAGGACAACATTCTGCTGGCTAACAGATCTAGGGAAGGAAACGTATCAGGATAAGGAAGGCGTTTAATTCATTAAACTTAACTGGGAAATCAATAGGTTAATTTGATCTTGAGAATTTTAGCTTCAGCATGGTCATCTTGTGCTGAAAGTTATAGAGCTACCAAACAATCAGACAGAAAAACACATGCTTTAGAAAACCAGTTCTTACAGAAAAAAACCATATCAGCAATGAAATAGAAGAAAAAATAGCAGTCAGCAGTTCATCAGATTCAGAAGGAAGTATATGCTGGATCATGGGGAAATGCATGAGAGATGCCAAAAGACCCTTGTGTAAAGCTATTAAGAAAAAAAGTGACTACTATTAAGAAATGAGGGAACCCACAAAAGCTACTGAACCTCGAGTTGTGAATTAAAGCAAACTGTTTCAGTGTTGGAGAGAAGATGGCATAATTAGTAGACAAGAATGAAAGACTTTTTGGCTTTCTCCCTGTGTGCTAATGTTAGCACAGGAAGAATGGACGGCTGAAGTTAACACAAGCTCTTCCCAGGAATTTTGGATACTCTGATTTAATCATCAAACTGACATCTAATGTACATGCACAGATACATTTCATTATTCTTTGAGATTCACTATCCTTCCATTATTTGGCTAAAGGTCTGATGCTACCATGTAGGACAACAATTTCAGAAACTGTCTGGATACCTTTAAGAAGTTGCTAGGAAAGTTACAATAATGTAAATGCTTCAGCCACTGTGCATTCAAACTGGGAACTAGGGGACAATGATGTATTAAGCCTTAATAGCTGCCTATTAAATCAGGCATAGCTTAGGCCTAGTAATTTCTGGTTGCAGCCCAATCCTGTCAAGTTTACATTATTTGTAGCTGCTACTACCACACTGACCTCTAGCTCAGTAGCACCTGGCATACCAAAGTTAAAGCTGAGTAAACCAGTGTGGCTAGGACAGTCTGCGTAGGGAAGGGCTAATGCAGAGAAAACATGGAACAAAAACACCCCACCAAAATGTAGAGTGGAGGCTTGTCTTCTCCAGGGGAAAACTTCCTCAAGACACAAAAAAAGCAGCAGGCTCCAGAGTCACAAATTCCTTTGTAGCTCCTTAACAGGGTTGACTTTAGCAGATGATCAGCCAAACTAAGAGAGGCAGAAGAGCTCAAAGGACTCTGTGCTTCTGTAGGCAACCCATGGGCTGCACAAAAGTTTTGCTCACATTTAGAGGCTACAGCTACAGTCCAAATGAACAGTAGTTTAAGACAATAACAGTCTGTTTATACTATAATAATAATCAAAGCAGATAAACACGTTTGGTTCTTCTTTCTCAAGTTATTAGCAAAAGAACAACGTAATTGCAGCCACGTGCTAGATCTGTGCCTCAGTACTGCATGATTTTAGTGTCACGTTAAATAATAACCAACTTCCCATGTGGTTTTGGAATATTTAAGTTCTAAAAACATTGCATCCTTGGGGACAGGCTACTATACCTATGAAGAACTGTGTGCTAAAGATATGATTTGAATCACAGTAATGGACTAGAAACTCCAAACAAAAGGCAATACTTGATGACTGTTTTAGTGCCCCAAGTCTTAAGATGTGATGGCTGAACCCAACGGAGCACTTCAGTAAGCACTCAGCTCAGAAAACTGGGCTCAGTTTGCGGCAGAGGCTAAAGACTGCCATTTCCTACGCTCTCTCCCCCAGGATCATGCTCAGCCATCTTCACTTCTTTTAACTGTGTCAGCCTTTAAGCAAACTGTTATCCTACACAAAATTTGTACATTACAATCAAAAAACCACATCAGGTCTGGACAGATTACTTGGGTAGAGGAAATACGGTTTAGCGATCAGAACCCAAGCCTGAAAGTAGCAGCAGGTTTTTTTTCTTATTGAACTTAGAGCTTTCCTTCACTGAAATGTGATTCTGCGTATAACCCAATATTGCCCCAGCTCCCCCCACAAATATACCTTTAAGCATAGTGAAGCTTTTAGCAGGAGACTGCTGAACTTAAGGCCCTCAAGTCTATACAAAGGGGTAAATGCTATCTCAAATGAACATGCTTTATCAGCTACAAAAAGCAGCTTTGCATGGGTGAAACTCCATTCTCTCCCTATGTACCCTTTCCCCATTCCATTTCAGAGATATTTCACAGTACACTGCAAGACAATAAAATACTTCAGCTCAGGAATACTGCTAAATGCAGAACTGGAACACCTATCGTATGTCCCAAGAAGGCCTGGAATTGCCACAAACAAAAAGTATTTCAAAGTGCGATTACTACCACCTGAGAAAGGCCAATGCGAGAGTTGATCCCCACAGAGTTAATTCAGTGCAAGTCACCTACACGTGCTTGCTTCTGAAACTGTACAGTTAATTAACCTTAGTTCTTCCATTTCTATAGCAGCTAGTAAAGCAGCATCTTACTTATGAAAATTCTGTAATATAAATCAAGACACCTGTTAACCCAGAATACATTCTATTGCACATTCAGTAGAAGACATTTTAAAAGCCTGTCTGAAAATTTTAGTCCTCCTCTGTGAAAACGTCAGCCAAAAAAGTTCCAGCACCAGGCCCTTGTTAAGACTGTCAGTCATCCCCATCCACACCAATGCTGTGCAACTGTGTTGCTGTGGTAGATATGGAGAATTATGAATGTACATTCTGCTGAATCATCAGCAGAAATAACAGCAGCAATTTTAATTCCCCCCCCCCCCCCCCCCCGTTTCTTACTACTAGACTATCTCTAAATGCCTGCTGCAACATCCATTTGGGTTATCTGAAATTCCGAAGCATCCTGCAAACAGCTTTAAACCACATTTCAATGTTCAGACAATTAGAATTTTTGCAATAGCAGCATGAGCACCAGCACTGCAAACTTTTAAGCCTACTTACTCTTCTGGCTGGCTGTTCCTGGTTGCTTTCGCTGATCCCCGAGTTCTCAGGAGTTCAAAACGTTCCCACAGTTCGCAGACCAGAAGCTGAAAAATACTGACAGGGGGAAAGCCACAACCTTACTCTTTGCCAGAAAAGGGGGCGGGGTGAGGCGGGTGATGCGTGTGCGTGGAAATAGTTCAGTCAAGGCTTTGGAAAGGTTTTGAAGATCTTTGGGTTGAGGTGAGTAACAACAAGGCGCAAAGCAGTCACTTCTTGTTATTACGGGACTTCTCGGGCAGTCCCTCCGGCCTAAACTGACGGCCCGCAGCTTAACGTCAGAGGGGTTGCAGTCACTAGACGAGGAAATGACTGATCTCTCGACCTCCCTCTGGTTTCCCCTTTCTTTTTTTCTTTGCTTTCTTTCCTTCCTTCCCCGCGCCCCGCCAGCTGCCCCAGGCGTTCTGCGTGTACCTCACAGCCGCTGCCGGCGGCCGCTGCCTGCTGCCCGGGCAGCCCCCGACTTGAGGAGCGCGTTGAGAGGAGGCGCGGACCAGCCCGGCTGCCTCGGGAAGCCGCCGAGGCCGGCACCTCCCTCAGGACAAGTGCCTTTTAAACCGCTCCCGTCGCCCGCGGAGCTCCCTCCGGCGGGGAGGGCGCGGAGGCAGGGGCGGCGGGGAGAGGCGGCGAAGGAGGGACCGGGGAAGGCACGGCGAGAGGCGGCAGCGCCGGCCGAGACCCTCGGCCCCCAGGCCAGCCCCCGGCCCGGGGCGACCGAGCCGGAGCCGCAGGGCAAGCGGGAGAGCACGACCCCGGCGCGGCGCCCCTCACGGCGAGGCCCGCCCCCTCCCTCAGGAGACGCCCCCTCAGGAGGGACCCCCCCCGCTCGCCGCGCTCACCTCCGCCAGCCCGGCCGCGCTCCGCTCGCCTCCCGGCGCTGCCTCCTTCCAGCCCCAGCGCCTCCCCTCCGCGCCCAAGGTGAGCGGGCGGCGGCGGCGGCGGCGGCGGGCCGCCGGCCCCCGCCTCCCCCCCCCCCCGCCGGCCGCGGGCGAGCGCGGGCGCGGCTGGGACTCGTAGTCCCCCCCCCCCGCAGCCCCCGCCGGGCGCGCCCCCGCCGCCGCCTACAAGCCCCAGAATGCAGCGGGGCCGCCCCTGCCGCGCACGTGTGCGCGGGGCCGGTGCGCGCCCCCGCCCGGCGGCGCCCTCGCGGCCGCATATTCCCCCCCCCCCCCCCCCCGGGGTGCAGCCGGGGTGTCACCCCCACACACAGACGGAACCTGCAATTATAGTATAAATATGACTTATTTCTAATTTAAGTATAAAAGCGCACCTGGGGAGCGTGGGGTAGGCACCGGCTGGCCGGGGCGCGACGTACAGGCCGTGGGCCGGCTGCGTCTGGCTGGGGCGCGCCGCGGTGTTCCCTAAATAAACCCCGCTGGGCTGTCCCACAGTCCCGGTGAAGAACCTTCAGGATTTATCGTCCGAAATTAATTCGAGAAAGCAGACGTCGGCGCTCTGTCCTTTCGGAAGCGTAGTACCTACGCCGGGCGGCCAACGCAGCCGTGTGCCGGTCACGGGGATGAACGTCAAAGTACAAATTTCTGAAGGACTTCATGTTGGTTGAACGCTTCAAGAGACTGACTTACCGTTATTTTCCTTCTTTTTTAACGAGGAGGGTATTTTTGCCAGCTCTGCTGTCTGAGAGCACGCTCGTCAGCCCGGGCCTCAGCGTGGTCGGTCTCACAAGTGACTGGACGTAGTGTTTTATTTCTTTAGGGATGCAAAGGATAGGCAGGTATCGATTTCCTTGTGAACACGCAGGAGTTAGTAGTGAAATATCTTCACAGGTCTCATCTTCCGGTCCGTGATATGGAAGTGTTTTCCAACACGACGACAGCTCGGTCTCTTGCCCAGGAGAAAATGTTTTCCCACTTCTCGGATTCTTAGAGATTTGGTTTTGTATACAGAACTGGTAGAAAAAACAAAAATTTTGAAATTCTTATGCACTGAGACCACAAAAAAAAAATTGTAAAACTGGTGTCTACAGGAACATATTGTTTTGAAAACCTTAAAATGATTCCTTGACATGTTAGCCCTTGTTAGAGTTTAAGAGCAACTTAAAAAAAAATTAAATTAATTCAAGCTGAAACACAGTACTTTAAATTTCAGTATTGTCATACTGAGAAATTTCAAGGTCAAAACATTTCAAAAGTTGCATTTTAAATGAGAGGTTTGCTATAACCAGTTTTATCCAAAATAGGCTGTATCAAAAAGGCATTTTGATGAACAGTTTCAGAGTGATACATTAGATACACCACATACATCAGACTTCACATGGAATGGTGCTGGATGCTGTTGTTACACAGAACAACGGGTAAACGGAGATAGTTTGGGAGAGACGCCTTTTTTTTATTCCTATTTATTTATCCAAAAAGCTTTTTTTTTTTTTTTTCTGAACACGGGCATCTGTAGCTTGTGTTAGAATGCAGTTGTAATTACCTTATGGAAGTGTGCTGTCACCACTGAGGGACCGAAATTTCAAAATGCTTTATTACCGGTAAAGCATATAGTGCAGTAACATACCACCGGCAGACCTCTGCTTATACACCCCGCACAAAGCGGAGGGAGAGGAGAAAGCCTGAAACAAACACAGGAACGGCAGGTTTCCTGCTAGAAAAATCCGCAAAGGTATAAATCACTTTGGATGTTAGAGTAATCCACAGTGCGGATTATGTTACGCTAATTGTGTCAACGGTTGCATTTAAAGACAAGCTGGTTTTAATTTCTTGTGTGCGTTTTAGCGTGACTCACTGGGAAGGTTAGTAGTTTTTTATTGCTTCTTTCCAGCATTGTCTGAAACGGTAAAAGGTGCTTCGGTTCTTCAGCTCTGAGGGAAGGGCAGGGATTAATATAGTGCTGAACTCAGTAGGAACAAGATGAAAAGAGGAGTTTTGGTCAAAGCAAAAAAAGGGAGGGGAAGTTAACACAGAATAAACAATAGGGACAACTGGCGGGACCGAAAAAACTCCTGTGAAGGATAATTGGGGGAAATAAGTTAATGGCCCACAGACCACGGGAGCTGTGTGATGACAGAGGGCCCAGTGTGAGCTTCGAGGGCTCATCTGGCTCGCAGGGGTCGCAGCAGCGGGAGCCATTGCTCTCCAGCAGCAGAAGGAAAGCCGGGAGGGACTGCCAAAGGCCGGACCCAGTGCTCGCAGCCGCTCAGAGCTCCAGTCGCCGGGCTGTTTAGCTCTCGACTGCCTCAAACAGCCGCTGGTAGAGCATGGGCACAAGGGCTAGCTGGGGGGCCGGGGAGCGCGGAGACTTCTGCTTGTCTCATTGGCGACTTCTGCTTGTCTCATTGGCGTGGACATCCCAGATGGGACATCCCAAGTTAGCGAACTGCGTCAGGCAGGCTCCATCGACTGGGTCGCTCCCAGCCGCTCCCTAACTACCCTCAGAATTCTTCTAATAATGAGACAACTTTCCAAGGCAGAAAAAACCCCTGTATATATTTGACCATGGAGTCTTACGCAGGTCCTAGGACAGGTCAAACCAGCTGAATTAGTAAAGTCGAGGTGGACATTTCCAGATTGAAGTGAAACGCGTTTAGATTTACAGGGACTTTCCCACTTATTTCAGTGGCAGTTGGCTTGGTTCTCAAAGTGCTCCTGTTAATTAGTTACTGCCCACATCCCATACAGATACATTAGTCATGTCAAGCTTTGTTATTGTTCATAACAACACAATTATTCTGGGAGAGGCCCAAACATTAGGACATTTTCCTTTTTGCCATGTGAAGTTCCTTGAAAGTGGCAGAGCTCAAATCCTTTAAAACATCCCTTGAGAAGGGTGTGATTTTTAAATGAGCTAAGTTGGGTGTCCAGTCATGAATATAAACCAGTTGAATGGCTTTGCACGTGCTGTTTCTAGCACACAATACGGAGCAATACGGTATCAGCAGAAGGCTGGCGTGTATCTGCACAGTCAGCGTGACGGCAAAGAGGAGCCTGAGGCTATCGGCCAGCTCTCCTGCTATCAGCAATAGCACCCTAACGCAGAAACAGCCCTGAAACCTGCGGCTGCCCAGTACCTCCCCGCGTCCCGCCTTCGGCCCAGAGGCAATTCGGGAAGCTGCTGAGCCCTCTGAAACAGCTTCTTTGCCAGTCACTCACAGATCATCCCCGAGCTCAAAGGCACAACCCCATCCTCTATTTCTTTTCTAAAGAAGCTTAACAAACTTATTTTATTTCAAAAGAAATACAGATTCAAACTATAAAACCAGTATTTATCTGCATCCTCCAGTACCGTATTCCCCCATCCCTGGAATACCATTTTTACTGGGCCCCTCCTTGCTGGGTGCCAGCTCAAACTCTCCCCGTCAGGCCCGGTGGTAATTAGCCATGCATGGGCCTAAGTCCTTAGGCTTGCTGCCAGGTCGGTCCCCAAGAAGAACTCGGGGAAGAAAAAGCAACAGTCATAAAACTTCAGTAACACAGGAAAACACTAGGCAGTTCATCCACGTGCCACCTGTACGACTTTTGCAGCCTCATACCTCAGGGTCCTTTCTGCCAGCAGCAGATCCACACTTGCGGGTGGTGGGTGCCGTGCCTGCTCCTTCACGGGAGACGTGCTGCAAGCGGCAGCGTGGTCTCAGCAGCTCCAGGTTGCTAATAGCCCTTGAAGAGCTCGTTAGGGCCACGCTTAAGGTAGGCAAGTCCTTTTGCTGATCTCGTTTGGCTTTGAGGCTCTCTCACCGGCTCAGGGTTAAGGCAGCTCCCCTCTACAGCTAGCTCGTTCCTGTTAACTCTAGTGTTGAGTCACGTTTAGTTAAGCCTCGCTACAGAGCCGAACTGAGTGGGGTTTATCTGCTCTACCTTGCTGCTTGTGCGTGGCCCTTTCTGTGTCCATCAGAGGGGCTTGCAGAGCCTCGCAGTGGCTTCCTGCTTGGATAATAACCAAACCCCATTCCCCGCTGATGGATAAATGATGAGGTGGTCCTGTGGCAGCATGTCCACCCAGTGACATTTGCCCTGAAGGGTTAGCAAGTAAATAAAACATAGATGCATGTTTATGGCTGTTGTCATGCCTCTTTCCAAATGTTTTCCTTTCTAGACTAAACAAACCAACTCTCTCCACTTGGAAGCTCATGGTTTCAAGGGTCTCGTTTCTGCTGCTGTACTCTGCAATCTCTCCAACTCGTTTACGTCTCTGTTTAAGTGAAGGGCTCAACAGCTGACAACTGCTGTCTACTAGCATGGCAGCCGTATATATATTTACCATGTTTTACCATAAACATTTCTATTGATACAATGCAAAATGGCATTTTTTTTAAACTGCTTTACATTGTTGATTCTCCTCCTGTAGTTTTGCTGCCTAGCCAGATATTTATCCACTTTGTGTGCTGGTACCCTGATCTTTGACAGTGTCTTGTCCTTGAGTGTATTTGCTGTGTTATTTCCTTTCTACCCATCTCTCTAAATCGCCAAGTTCATGCAAAGCCTAATTTGGTCCTTCAAAATACTTGTGCTCTGCTCATTTCCTGCAGTTCAGGTAATGTTGCCACCTTTGGATGAAGCAAGCTCAAGAGAAGAACATTTAGGCAAAATTGTGAGAACTTCCAAGTTTTGGTTATTGCAGGAACTCCAGCAGGTCAGAGCTTCATCTTCCTGTATTTTTATTTAAATTGTCTTATGTTCTCCTTATTCCACTGGAACATGGGTTAGTGAGCTGATAGGAGAAATGAGGAAGACTGTAAGGCGTACTAAAAATGTCAATTTTTGTAGTTATGCCTGCCAAAGTTTTATACCAGTAGATAAGCTTATTAGTACATTTTATAGCAGTGTCACTGTTTTATTGCCATTGATTATGTGCTGTGTCACCCTTGCTATTTTAACAGCTATTTAATGTCAGATGAACGATTGTTTTCAGTTATATGGGAGGAAAAATAAAACAGCACATACACTCAGCATGCAGTATGTGCATGCTACCTTGTGTGCTGTAGGAATGGAAAAAATGTAAGGGCTTCCTGGAATCTGGAAAGGGCAAATGACAGTATCACTTGAGAATCTACCAGCAGGGATGATTTTCTTGAGAAAAGCCCGTGCACAGTTTGTAGTGAGTTTTGGTGAAATGCCTCGTGGGATTTCTCAGTAGTCCTGATTACATACGTTATTCAAAGGAAATAAATACAATTGTGAAAAGCAGCTTCTCTGATTATGCTGGTCTCTTACCTGGAAAGAGAAGTCAGATTAAGTGCCTTGCTGTATCTAATAAATAAATTAACTCCCTAGCAACATACTAGCTGCACACACATTTTAGATTGAAATTTCACCCATCTATTGACATATTAGGGCAAATAAAATTATCTTTAAAAATAGGAGTGTTTATATCTTGCTTTTTTGTTTGTTCAATGGGTGAAACTTTTCTTACAATATTTTAAAATCTCTTGCCTAAACATTAAGCCAGTATATTCTTTAATAACCTCATTTTTTTCCTTCCTGCTCTTTCTCTGAATAGATACTTTATCTTGTTTCAAGGATTGAAAGCACACGGACGGTTCTCCAGAACAGTACGGCAATGTTGCAGCTGCAGGAGACTGGGCTGTTGCAGTAAGTTTCCAGGTCTGTCAAAGGTCTGTTGCATAATTTTGATCAAGCCAAAGTTTTGACTAGCTGGTCACTGAATGACTTCCTTTTTATCTGCACTGCTCAGGTACCTTTGATGAAAAACCTCTCAAAAATTAAACCTATTTTAGGTGGCTGAGCATGCGTGTGTAACAAACACCATTCTGGCTCAGACCAGTATAGTGCCAGAAGCAGATGCGCACGATGTAAGAGCACAGCAGGTGTATATGGTACTTCTCTCTGATGAGGAGCGGCTGTGGGAACTGGGGTTGTTGAGCCTGGAGAAAAGGAGGCTGAGGGGAGACCTTATCGCTCTCTGCAACTACCTGAAAGGAGGTTGTAGCGAGGTGGGTGTTGGTCTCTTTTCCCAAGTAACAAGTGATAGGATGAGAAGTGGCCTCAGGTTGTGCCAAGGGAGGTTTAGATTGGATATTAGGAAAAAAATTCTCCACCGAAAGGGTTGTCAAGCATTGGAACAGGCTGCCCAGGGAAGTGGTTGAGTCACCATCCCTGGAGGTATTTAAAGGACTTGTAGATATGCTTAGGGACATGGTTTAGTGGTGGACTTGGCAGTGTTAGGTTTACAGTTGGACTTCATGATCTTAAGGGTCTTTTCTAACCTAAATGATGCTATGATTCTAAGAATTAACAACTTTGTTTTGAACCAGGTTCCTTATGTGCTGCGCTGTAGCCCCCAGAGCTTGGAAATGCCAATTTGCACATTGGGTTTGCAGATAAAGACTGGTGAGAGTGTGTATTGGTCCGTGGTCCCATTTTGTTCCTTGCACCAGGACCTGTTCCAATGACCATGTTATGCCCACAGGTGGGAATGGGAAGATCTCTTGCTTTGTGTTATTTGCAAAGTTCTGTTAAGTGTGATGTACTAAATATTAATAAATACCATCAATGTTTGTATTAGAATCTAGGTATTTAGTAAAAGAATTTGGTTTATGATTTCATGTAGGGCCCGCATGGCTTGAAAAGTCTAATGTCATAATTCTTTGTTGACATTATTTTTATTGAAGCATGGATCTTTAGCTTGGTTCACCATAAAGTGAAGCATTTTATTTATGATAATAGACAGTTTAGGGCTATAGGGGCATTATAACGTTGCTGGTGTAGATACAACTTTATCAGAAGATACAAACATGACCCGCAATAGAAACAAACACTAAAGAGAACACGATGAAACGTTCACTGTTTACAAATCACTTCATTACTACAGACACCAAATGGCAGTTACTGTAAGTAAGTCAGTTGCAGAGAACTGACTACATTTAGACAGGGAATTGGGAACTTCTGTTTGGGGCTTCATCCACAACTCCTTAGTAGAAAAAAGTTTAATGTCAAGCATTCTTTTTTTATCCACAAAACAATGCTAACCAACAGACATATCAAAGAATAAGACCAAAGGATATCAACGCCTTTACAACTACTTTTGCAATTATCTTCTTGATTAAGTACTTGATTTTTTTTTTAATACATTTCGTCAGAAGGTAAATAGCCCAAAAATCAGCAGCAAAAATATTACAACAACAAAACAAGTAAATACAGTGCCAATGTGTCATGTTGTAGAAGAGAATACAAAGAGGACAAACAATGATAACTTAATCATGTAAAATGACACAGAGCTGAAATACAGTGCACTTAAATACTTATGTGACAAAGAATGTTAAATTCTGTACTTAGTATGTAGGTTTTTTTAAACATAAAATCTGAAAAGTCTTTGTGCTTAACCTTTTTTTCCTGTTAAACAGAATTAGTTGCTTACTTCCAATACTGCCACTGTAACTGATATTACAACAGATCACAATTTTCACAGACACATCAACATTAAAACATTTACCTATGAGAAAATAAGTCACTTCTCATTAGTTCACAGTGCGAAAAAGTGGCGTACACTCTGTCTTGAGAAAGGCTTTCAGTTATTCATCAAGCCAGTTGCAGAAAAGTCCTGATACCAGACGCAGTGCTAGATTTAAAGAATGGAAAGCAACACATCACATGTTGGGAGGAAAAAATAAGTGTCTCGTTTCTTCATGGATATCGTCTAAGTGACCTTCGTCTTCTGTTGTAGAAATGCCTGAGCCCATGTTGCCGTGAAAAATTCATCATGTAATTTTGTTTGCGAGTGCTGTTAAAATCAAAGGGCGGAGGAAGAGAAGAGTGTCAGTTTCTTTTATATGTACTTCAAAGTCTTTTGGAGCAGTGAGCTAGTGGGACAGATTCTTCTTTGTCCTTGCATGACCTTTCAAGCCTGTGTAAAGTGGTGTGAATCGCACCCTTTGTACGACAGCAAGGTACAAGGCAATTGAGAATCTGTCCCACTTTGCTTTTATTTACAATTCATTATCTTAGGGAAAGGTTAAGAGCTCTCAGCTATTGAAAACGTCCGCTGCCTAGGGCCAGATTCACTAAAGCTGTATGCACTTCATACCCTCTCAATACAGGGCATTTCTCTACAGTGGTTTTATATTCCAGTTAGCCTTCTGTTTTCGATCATTAACTGCTTTATCTTGAGAATAGAAGAAAAGCTTTACTCCACTTCATTATCTTCTGCTTCTACCGTATAGGAAGTGAAGTACAACACTTTTATGCAGACTTAATGTTTCCCTCCCCTGTACGCCCCCATCCAAAATTAAAGGAAGATCTGGGAAATAAGCATCATCACGTCTGGGAGGACACCAGGCAAGAGACAGTCTGACTGCAGCCTAATTGAAGAAGGGACACTTGTTCAGACCTACCTGGAGGACAAGACCCATCCCACCTAACACAGGTTTCTACTTCTCCCATTGTGGGAAGAAAGAACCACGAGAGGGCAGCAGTGGACAAGACGGCTGTCTGGGACTTTGATACCTCAAACCCATCTAACCCCTGAGGGCTGGATCCCACCTTCAGTTTCCAAATTTCAGCAGTTTTGGAAATGAAGCTGTAACATCTGTGGTGCATCCTTGTGAGTCTACTTATGGCCTATACGGACTTGCATACACCTTGAAGAGAACTACATGTGCAGCACCACAGACCCTCTATATCCTACTGCCTCTGCTGTGGCAGGGGACTGCAGAACAGCCACAGAGCTTCATCTGGCTGTGCCTTTTCTTGGTCTGCTTACATAGATATCCAGACCCCTAGCACATGCACACAGATACAGGTCTCACAGATCTACAGCCAAACTGCAATCAGAATTACATGAGAATGAAAAGGTTTATGTATTCTGAAGTTCTGATAAAGGATGTCTCCTCTCAGACCTACAACTTGCAGTGCACTTGGCCAGACGTATAAAGCACCTGAGATGTTGCTGTAAGAGAGACAGTGACTCTTGCACTCTACACTGTAGAGTCCCAGGGTATGGGAAAGACCCTTTGATCGGACACTACTTTTAAAAATAAAAATGGCATCACATACTGCTGCCAGACTCTAGTTTTTAGAGCCACCTGACCCCCTTTCTCCACATGGAAAAATGGCATACAAGGTAGTCCCACAGAAGCAGTCCGAGGATGCAGTTTCTTTAAGAGATCGGCGCACAGCATTAACCCTGCAGACCCCAAGGACAACCCCAACAGGTGTAAGGAGCTTCACTCAGGAGGAGCTGCTGGTGACTGCATGGCCAAATTTTCTTTTGGTTTCCAGGGGAAAGGAGCTGCAAAGTCTTAGTGAATATGTGCAGTCTCGGGCTAATTTCTGACTCCTTCTCCTAATGCTCACTGCCTGCTTAGGACCTTGTGCTTTCTAGCTTCTTCCTGCAGTGGGAGAAGGATGCCTGGCCTAAGCATCTCTACTCCAAGGGACTGAATGTTACCAGGACCTTCCAAACCAAGTCCATCAGATTTTAAAGAGGATCTGTGAAGTAACGCCCTGCAGTAGACATTACAGGCAACAAATCTCCCATTTGTGGGTGCAAGGCAGGTTTTCACTTGTGAGTTTTCTCTGTGAATGAGAAGTAAATATTCATACTGTAATTAGTTATACCTTCCTCCTTAGTGCATAAGCTTATTTTTTAGTGAATGTGGCCCTTAGGAAAAAGGAATAATTGCATGCTTTGCAAAACACGTATGATCCTCCAGAGGCAAAGACAGCTTTTGCTGTAGTATGCTAATTTAATCTAAAAAAAATCTGTATGACAAAATTATACCTTTTTCAACAGCTAATCTGGAACACAACTGACTAAACTGAATAAAAGCAGTTGTGTCAAAATCTAGGCTATAAACCTCTAAGCAAATCCAAGTCGCTTCTCAAGTAGTTTTCCAAGGCTTTGAAATTTTTATTATTTTTTTTTTTTTTTTGCCACTGGAATATACATACAAGAATGAAACAAAGTCCAGCTCCTGGTGACAATGAAAGCAAACACATCTATACTTGGCACAACTTTTGGCACTCTCACAATAAGGCAGAGCTCTAGAGCATTTGGCAGTTGAGAGAGGGGTTAATGTTTGAGGTTGACTTATCCTGACTTTCACCTGACTTCTTCAAGTGAAAAGGAGAGGTCTGTGCTGATTTGTAAGAGCTTCGTGTGAGAGAGTGACAGCGGTGAGTTTATATAGTTTTAATGCCACTTGGTAGCGTAAGTGCAAAGAAGTATTGAAGATCAGTCTTTATTCTGGTCCTGTAGTCATCTAAGTGGAACATCACCCTCAGAGAGGAAGGCAGGAGGGAAATCATGACCCTGATCACACTCCTGAAAGTGGCTGCCATTGGTCATGAGGCCTGAAGGAGGTATTAATCTTGCCCTTCCTTTAATTACCATTGCCTGGGAAGTGGGTGGTTCCTTAGACATAGAGCCTTCAGGATGACATCCTACCTCTCAGAAGAGCATCCTAACCATGAAGTGAGGATGGAGCACCTATCTGCTGGGAGAAGGCTGCTCTGCAGCAAAAATACAGGAGACAGGGGCGTGGGAGAAAGCCAATTTTGAGTGGCCTTGCCCTAGGTACATGGGACCAAACACAGCCTGTCAATGTGCTTGGCTGAAAAAATTGCCATTTCTGGACATTGTTAAATTTGGGACTGAGCTTGGCCGTGAGTGCCTCAGCTTGGGCAGGACTTGGACAGCTACAGTCCTCGGTCCAGGGGCCTTCGTGTTCCCCCATCTCCCTCCTGCCTTTCACCCGCTCACATTCAGCAACAGCTCAGCAGAGATTTTCAGGACTCATTTTGGACACTGCTAGGTGCACTTGGCCTCTATTTCACTTCAAATGCCTAACCGTTTTGCATCTGGCCTTAAAGTTATGATGAAGATGTTTAAAACAATGAACAAAGGAAAAAAACCAACAAAAAGGAAAAGAAAAAATTGAAAAAATGAAAAATGAAAGGGTTACCTAATAAAAGAGATTTACTTATTTTTATGTATATAATTCTGTTTTGTTATTTTATAAGATGATCAAGAAGTTACAAAGAAACATATATTTATGTCTTATGCTGAACACCAGAGCAATGTAGTGTGTGAAAAATAAGAGAAATCTAAATTCTCAGGAACTAAATGCTTATTTTTTTTACTTGCACTGACATGGTTTAAACTTGTCCTCACTGATGTCTGAGATAGACTTTCCAACTACTGGTTGGATGCCACATAAAACTTCATGCCTGCTATAGAAAATGGCATGATTTTCACTCTTGCTATAGGTAAATATGTATACCCTATGTATTATACTATCGTATTGTATTGTACAGTAAGTATAGTCTGGTATCCACAAAATCAGAGTAGGTCTATATTTATTCTTTTGAAATAATTTTATATATTGGTAGGAGACAAACACTGTATAAGAGAGATCAATAGTGCTTTATAAGGTCACGATAAGTATTATATAATATAGTTTGCAGGAGTACTTGCGCATTTCTTGCATTTGGTGGATTTAAGAATGCTTTCAATATTATTAATAACAAATTTAATTTGTGTTTTCACAGACTGATAAAAGAATTTACCATAATTTTGCTGTTGTTTTCTTGTTTGGAGCACCCAAAATGTGCTGGGTAGCATCAAGCTATATTAGGAATAGACCCCCCCCCCCCTTCCATAATGGAAGGTGCAGAGGGAACTTGTGTTTGGATATCAGTGGCAAATTGAAGGCTGCTTTGCAAGTGTGCAATGGACTGGTCAGCATCTGCTGAGCCTTCTGCTTTTTCTGTGCATTCACTGAACCATCAGTCAATCAGAAAAGTACAGACCCAAAATAGTTATTTGTGTATTGCTGATGGAGCAGACAGGAAAAAAAGCAATTAATAGGAGCAACTACTGCATAACCTGTTCGACAGTTTTGAGTGCGTTATTAAACAAAAAAAGATAATGCTGCTCCAATTTATGTAGGAAACCCTACATAACTTTCCAGTGAAGTCACTGGAGTTATACTAGTTAGATGAAAACAATATGCAGCCAATATAGAACAAAATTCTGTCTAGGGCATGTTCAATAAATACGCACAATAAAGCAATATATGAGAAGGAGTCACTCTGCGTCTTTAGTCTTTAATAGAGCATTCTGGCGATTGCATGTTTCCTAAAGCACAGTTTGAACTACAAGTCTTCAATGTAAAATTTATGAAAAGAGAACATAGCCATATGGAATGAGAAATATATGGTTAAACCCCCCCCCCCCCCCCCCCAGTATATACTAATGTCATTCATTATTTCTGTGTTTTTATTTTTAATTGACAGGGCATAATAGGAACCAAACAGAAACAAAAATATTTGGATAACAAAATGAAACATGAACAAAGCCTTAGAAAACAGCAAAGGCATGCCTCTCAGGACTAGGCTTGGGGTAAATTTTGAGGCTGAATTACAAATGCTTTGTTAGGAGGGTACTATAATGAGAAAAGTGATGAGCTCTGACTGAAGTCGTGATGGCTGATATCAATGACAAATGTTCTTTGGCTCCGGTGAGGTCAAGATTTGAACCCAGAGCTCAGTAACTATGTTGGTTAGTGGTATCTATTAACTGCGACAGGACAAAGCAGCAGAGTTAAAAGAAACAAAAAAACTCTGTGGGAGACACTTGCTGTGTGTCTAAGGGGCACGTGTGGCTAAGCCACTATGCAGATTCACTGGCATGCACTGCCTGGCTGTGGCTTCAGCTCTGTGGTCATTAATTATGGAAAAAAGTGGGAATTCCCCCTTGGAGCTGAGAGGTCTCCCATGCAACATGCTGGGAGCCCTCCATTGGCAGGTCTCATTGCACCGCAGGAGAAGGAGAGGTCCTTCTCACCGCAGCCTCAGTGAAATTCTCGCTGCAGTACGGGGTGAGCTGCTGAACACTTTCTGCCAAGTCTAACTTCCCTGAATGCTCCCTGGGAAGAGCTGCAGGCTCAGGGCTCTCAAGAGCTACATGGCACATCTCGGAGAGTACAAATAGTTTTCCACCAAACCATCATTGACCAAAGTTTGTGAAAGAGGTGTAGCTGTAGCAGAAACATACATCGGATACTGATTCAGGGAAAGTACTTACCTTATTCTAGTGTAAAACCAATGACAGCAAACAATGAAATACAACACAAGTTAGAAAATGCCTTTCAATGCATGCAGCACTGTGATTAGTCATAAAACCCTGATGAGGTTTAGAGGCAATATAGGACTTTTCGTCTCTTTTGAAAATAAAAATTGAACAAATTATTTCCTGATATTTCAAATAAATGCTTATATTTTTATTTTCTATAAAATTCAGCATGCACTTTTTAGAAACATAATAAAAATGTCATAAAAGCACAGTCTGCATCATATTATATTTGGCATAAATGTTGAGAATATTCAGACAATATCCTAACGTTTGAACTATTTCTGTTCTTTATTTTAAATATGTTGATACTTTAATTTAAATGCATTTTTCAAAACATTGCTTTTTACTAAAAAAATGAAGCAGATGAAAATGCTTTTCCACATGAGCACTTGTTGTTAGAGCTAGAATATATAATTTGTATTTTAATGTTGCAAAATAAGAATAAACATTCTTTGCACCAAATGCAACACAAGTTCTCACTAAATCATTTGTGCCAAAAATGTGAGAATATCTTGACAATGAAGAGCATGGAGTGATGGCTATGGAGGAATTCGTTCTGTTATCCAACAGTTAACCATAAAATAGTAGGTAGGGATAATATTTCTTGCATTCCTTGCACAACTCAAATTCCTTTGGATCACATCATGAGTTTTGGGGTGCAAAGAAAGCAACATCAGACCCTTAATGTTCAGCTTATCATTACCCTTTAGTTTTCAATACCTTTGACCAGAATTGAGTTTATGAGAGGTCTATAAGGGCCTGCCCTATACACAAAGAGATGGCGATTCCAAATGCACATGCAAAAAAGTGCGTGGTGTCTGTGCAGCAGACAGGCTGAGAGCTGTGCTTCCAGAGAAAAACAATGTGCAAATGAAATGCAGAGTTGGACATGGGCTTTTCTTAGGGCAGAAGTACAGGGGCACAGAAAAAGGCTCCTTCTTAAGTCTGGGGTAAAATAATTTTTTATCCTAAGAAGAGCCACATGGAACATATGAGAGTTGTGCCCAAAGCTTTCTTTACAAATGGAGAGGAAAAATGCTGCACTAACAAGGAATAATCAGCACTAGCTTTAAACGGGACTGGACAACTTGACAACTAGTATCCTCTTCCCACCACAGGATAGACATCAAGCGTTGTTAAAATAAGTTGGCAAGATCAGTTTAATGGTATTGTGTTTCACCTCTTCAAAAGAGGTGCTCAATTTGAGCACCATTTGCAGCTGCTTCACATTCTTAATGATACTGCTTTTTAATGAGTGATTCAAATAATTCATTCAAAAGTGGAATGATTTTAAGTAACATACAAAAATATCCATCCTTGGCCTTTCTTATCACTGCCAGGTATTTTGCATGCACGTATAATCTGCAGGTTAGTTTTTTCTCCCCAGCAATCCATCTTGGGAGCAAAAAGGAAACAAAGAAATTACACCCTGAAAACATGTTTGCTGGTGAGAGGATGATGGCCCTTGACTCGGAAATCAATTGGACTGAACAGAGTGTCATGACCCTGGCTAAGCATCGTCTGTGACCAGTATCTGCATGTGACTTGGCAGCTGGGCCTGTGACAGAATTAATTTCAAATCTTTGGATTGCTGAGAAGAGTTGAGCCATGAAAGCAGGTATTCACAGATTTGTCCCTGGGGTGAGCACTGTAAGGAGGAACAGGGACATCCCCCACGTTGGATGGGAAATAAAATCAAGAAAATCCTTGGTTGTGCTACATCCCTCCAGACCAGCTCTCCCTGCTGGCAGGTGCTTTCCCCATTTGCCCTCTCACTCCAGCCCTTGGTCTGCTCACTTGCACCTAGGTGTGCATCTGGGGGTGCAGGCACGCAAGCCAACACCTAGGGCATGTGGGAAAATCAGACCTCCTTGTCAGCCCACAGGGTAGCGGAGGAAACACAAGAGGAGATGTGTGGAAAGCCAGGAATTTCTGTATGTCCCAAACCACACCTCCTAGTATAGGTCAGCTACTAGCTGTAACGCCTCAGAGGCTAGAGGCTTGCCTGCTGCATCAGCGTGGGTACACAGATCACAAACAAACATGAAAGTCTAGGACTTAAACCAGGGCCAGTGAGAATAATTTTGACGGTGCCCACAGAGGTATATGGAATCTCATTCAGGTGGGTGATGGAATGCAGGCTTATAAGGGGACTGAGCACAGACTGTGTTAGACAATGACCATCAACAGGCGCTATAGCCAGGGGTGTTCATGGCTTTCTGAGACAAGGTCAGAGTGCCAGCTGGGATTACTTCCAATTTGTGAGGCACAGTTGTTTTCTAAGGTATCCCAGCTTTGGGATGAATAAGCCAGGCAGAAGCCTACTGACTCTCCAGTGACTCCCTATAGAATTAGTGGGAAGAGGTAATTAGAGCACTCTGGTGAGCGGTTTTAGTTCAGGCCATGCCTCTCTGCAGCCATGTCAGAGAGCCCTGGGGGGGCTATCACCCACAGAGCTCACCTCTGGCAATCTCAGTGAGAGGCCAGAGCGCCCGAGGGATGCTGCCTCCCTCAGCTCTCACTGGAGAGCTGCCTGGGCAAGGTGGCTTGCTCTCCCCAGGGCAGGCAGCGTTTCAGGAATATTAAGAATTAAAGCTAAGTCCTATCCCTAGTATTCATGGTGTGATCCTGGTAGCCCTGGTGTGTGCAGGATCATCCAGGGTAAGTGCTAGCAGATACTGATCCAGGCTCCCTTCCTTCTGCCTGCCAGCACTCCGTGGAGGTGACTGAGTGTCTTCATCATTTTACAGTGAAGAAACTGAAGTACTGGGGAAAAAGCGACCAGCGTGAGGTGGCTGAGTGAAACAGCAGAGCTAAAGGAAAACCCAGGTAAGAGTATCTATCAACAAGGAACAGTATGCCTCCATTTGGAAAGCCTTCCAGAGGCTTTATCAAACCCTTTGCCGGTTACTTGCAAATTAAATTTAAGAGGTCTACAGAATATTTTGATGAATTAGAAGGTGCAGATAGAACTTAAGCAAAACAGAGGGGTCAAAGCCACCTGTCAGGTCTGAGGACATGCCAGCATATGAACCAGATGCGCCACAGCATGTAGTTCTGTCTTTCCTGAGAGTGGCATGTCTCACGTGTTGTAGTTAGCGGGGACTGGAACTCCACATCTGGCCTTTGGGAAAGATACTGCCAATGGCACTGCATTTCACAGTACTTGGTAAGGGAGAAATCTCTCTGGTTTGGTCTGTCTTCCTCTGTGGGTTGTACCAGGTGTCACCTGAACAGGGTGGAAACTACCTGTCTCTAGCCTGATGTTTTGGCCAATATTCAGAAGAGCCTTAAAGCTCTTTAACAGGAAAAAAGAAGAGAAGGGAGGAGGCACCGTCTGCCCATCTGGTTCCTTCTCTAGGCAAGGTGTGATTACTTGCTATAGCATTTCTATTGCTGTCTCCGTTCTAATATAACATATCTCATATGACTGACTTGTCACCACTCAGCTCGTGTGTCTAGTCTGCAAGCTGGCAGATCTCATTGTCAAGGAAGTTCTCCATATTTCAGCCTAAGAATCACTTCTTAAAGATTTGTCCTATTCCTACTTATACTCCCTCATTCAATGCTCAGATTGACTGGTAATACTATGCTCTATTTTTTTTTTCTGACCTGATTTTTTCTTTTAAATTTTTTTTTTTTAATTGCAAGGTAGAAAGACATGGGAATATTTCAGAACTACTAGTTTCCTTTTCCATGGTTTCCTAAACACTGTGAACCTCCTGCAGGTTCATACTCTTCCATATCTTTCGTGATGCAGCATCATACAGCCGTTGATTAACTAAGTCAGGAATCACATCTGTCCTTCTGTTCCTTCAAGTTTTAAGCTTAATGTTATGAAAGCAGAGCCCAGCAAGGTGTGTAAAAGCAGCAGAGCGTGTACAGTTACTCAGTGTTGGGACCAGTTTGGTTTGGGGGTGGTATGAGTGCCATGCAAGCTGGTGCTTCTTGGTGGAAAGAACAGGGCTAACTAGCAATCAGATAATTCACTTTGCTACTGTTACAAAACATTACTTGCAGCGTCTCTGCTAATTCAGAAACCTCATGGTTATAATTACACAGTCTGGAGCTTATCCAAGCCCAATTTCTTTATTGCTGCTTTTTAAATTGTTCAATAAAAGGAACATTTGAACCTATCTATGGAGCAGGCACGCCTCTCTCTGCCAACCACTGTCAGCGATGAGTTCCCGCCCGTGAAGCCACTAGAGTTTCACTTCTACTGGAACTAAATTGTTAGAGAAAAAGCAGGTCATCTCTTCGTGACGTAACACAGGAAAAACGGGTTAGCTGCCAGCGAAACCCATCTCAAGAATGGGAGAATCAGGAGGGTGCAGACACTTTACTTGGTAAAATCTTGACAAGGGGATGAATATAGAGCTCGGACCATAGGAACCTGATATAGTGAACCCTGTTTCTGAACAGTATCCTTCTTACTAAAAAAAGGAAATGAATAAGGCATTAGTTGCTAATGCAAACTTTTCAGAGGCACAACAACATTACTTTGTGCAAAGAGCAATACAGCAGATTCTTTTGTATCTTTGAAAGGATATAAATCAGCCTCACAGGGCAGCACAGCGTTGAACAAGAATATCCTTTCTTACGTCCCAGCACAATATTTTTTTGACAGTCATTGCTGCATTACAGGACCACACCAATACTTGGTGGTGATAAAGCCCCACTTTCCCTCCTGCATTTTTCCACGATGCACAACACATACCCCTGCTGTGCCACTTATTTCATGGCTGTCTTAACCACTGACAGTTGCAGTCAGGGCAGAGCATTAGCAAAGACTGGTTCTCAAAGGTTTCCCTGGGCCACAGTGGTTCTTACTGAGCTTAACACTTGTGCCATGCTGGAGGAATTTCAGTGCTTTCTGAGATGGGGTGGGATGAGGTGAAGCTGATACTCACAGGACGACTTCTACGTGGTCCAAAGCCCACTGATCATGACCTGTTCCGTTGTGACGGGGCTGCCACCAGCGCAGTAAGACTCCTTTCATTCGTGCCTCCCTGTCATCACAAACGCAAGAGCCTATGAGAGCTCCAGACTTCTGATGTTTTGCACATCCCTATCTACCCCCCAACAGGAACTGAGAGCAAAGCCAAAGCGTTATTGCTACATCCCTGAACATCAGCACACCATATGCGCAAAACATTTAATGGTGAAAAATGCACACAGATAAGGAGGAATTCCTCCCGCCCCGCCCCCCATCTTTAAAACAAGTATTCTGTTTTTCTTTCAAGTATATTGGTAAACACTAGGCTGGAATTTCTTAATCAGCCTTCCCCTTAAGTTTTCTTCTTTGTTTACCCTCTCATCAACATTTTTTCTTGCACAGTGATGCAAAGATAGATTCTTTCTTAGCAGAAATATATCTTGTGCACTTAGAGGTAATGAAATGTGACTGGGTACTCACAGGGGAACATTATAAGACACTCTTTGGGCTTGTATAAAGTCCTTTGGCTGATGCTGTGCAATTACTTGCCATGTAATTCCATTATTTACACTGTATTGCAGGAGCACTGCCTTGTCTACAGTGTTAGGATCACTCAGATTGGTATTGCAACTGTCTGTTTGTGAAATACTTCCAATTTGCAAAACAAACATGATTTTGCTGTAAAGCACAGAGAGAAAAGCTATTTTCAATATGCAAAAAGTATTCAAACAGGAACAATAGCATTTCCAGGTTTATTGCAGTTACTTTATTAAAACTTTGAGCATCCTCAAGAATCATTACTTTTAACATGCAAAATAAACTTCTCACATCTCTAAAACACAGCTCCCCTTTCAAAGTAATAGTTTACTATGTATAACATATTGCCATATAGTTGGAGGCAATAGATCCAATTTTACAATGTAGCTGCACAAAACTCAAATACATAAACAATATAAACATGCAAATGAGCGTATGAAAAGCTAAAAAAGGGCAAATAAAGGTTGAATATAATGAAGTGCCTAAAAGATTTATCTTCTACCTGGGTGTTCAAATAAGAAAGGAAAAGCCTAATTTATATCTGGCCCACTTGCCAGTTCATTCTGTTTCTAATCTTGCTTCAGACAACTAAATACAAACCAGTCCAGAAAGCTGTCACTCTGTTAAGAGCCAGTACAGGCTGGTTGCATTTGTTTTTCCATGGCCAAAGAGGCTCAATAGATGAAAAAGATACTCCTGTTCATTGCCAGGTGAATATAATTCTGTTTGACAACTGAAACAGGAAAATGAGTCTGTAATTACTAATAGCCTCTTTGGTCATAACCGTCGTGGAGGCACATACAAACATGGGATTTGTCTTTTCAGATCAGGCACTGGTCCAGACAGTCTGGTGTCCAGTCTTTGCCAATGGCTTCGTTGTCAGTGCGGGCTTACTAGAGAGTGCTCTGTTGGGCATGACAAAAACATCTGACCTTTTCATCTGACATCGCTTCCTCCTCACTCTCCATCTCCCAAATGGAAGTCACAAAGCATATTGCCAATCCTAATGTTTATTTGCCAGCAACATCTGACTGCATGGTACAGCCAGGTCAGTCCATCCTCGTCAGTACTGGCCCACATGGCTGCATGTACATATGAAGAGTTTCTTTTCTCATGAGCTGCTAAAAGAGCATTTTAGGCTCAAAGTATTACCTTGCTCGGGTGAGATCCAGAGGCTTAGTCACAGCTTGTCGTATTTGACATCCATTAAAATAAAGCGAATCTCCGTGGGCGTAGGGTGCCAGCTGTCCACATCCATTCCCTATCACTCCCCCCTGAATGGTTTCCCAGTTTATTTCAGTGACTCTTTCAGATTCAAAATTATCTTTGATATAACTGGGGAGGTCATGGCTAAAAACAGAGCAGTCATCACCTAGAAATGACACAGTGAAGTTATAAACCACAAAAAACCCAAAAGAATTGAGAAAATTGAGTTACAGTTCATTGTAATTCCATTCAAGGTTGTGGCCCAATATACAGTGTGAGCACAGGCTGAATATATTTCAGAAGATCCATTAATAATATGCACATTGCTGTACAGCATTAATTTTTAGAAATTTGAGGCTGTGAGTCTTATTTTTTTACATCAGTATAACTTCAAGAACTGCAGTACGGTTTCTCCTATTTTGCATTGATGCCAGTATGAGAAACCTCAAATTGCTGGTTGAAGGGAAATGCTTCTAAAACAGGGAAGGGATCTGATCTTATAAAGTTAGGAGACTCTCTCCTGGAACATTAAACACTGGCTCCACTCCCACAAAGCACTCATAATTTAACGAGGGCACTCAGGTACCATTAGGCATGTGCTTAGCTGCATTGAGGGATTCAAGCAGAACACTCTGTCCTGATGGGGCACAGAACTGAGTCCCTTACAGGTGCCAGTCACCAACATCTGGATCCCATGTACACGTTCCCTGGGAGTGCATGCACCCTTGGAAGGAGTACAGGGGTGGAAGCCATTTCTGGGTAAGCAGGTAGCCATGTTCTGCCTTCAGTGCCAGACAGGGGAGACTACTGACTCAATCCAGAAAGAGTAAAGCGAGGGAAGAGCTGTTATTTGCAGCTCTGTCAAATTATTAATTTAGAATTTGTTACTCAAGCATTCCAGTGATTAATTTAGACATGACACATCACTCTGTCTCTTTGTTTAATTTTGGGCTAGATTAGACTGTAGCAGATGTATAAGAAGGAAACTGAAGAAATGAAACCTTGGTATCCTTCATCACAAATGCAAATGGCTCCAGTTGTGCAATATCCATGGCCACTGCAGAGCTTAGGGCACGCTTCCCCGATGTACACGTGGTCAATTGCCCAGCTTTGTTTCTCTAGTTCTTCTCCCTTCTGAATCCACCTGAACTGAGTTGCACTGCAAATATCAAAGTCCAAACACAGTATTATGATATCTAGCAATTAAACACATCTGTACAGTGACATTCAAATACACCAGCAGCAGAAGTAATGAAAAATGTCATAGGAGGGGGCTGTGACTTCAATAACTGGAAAGACCCACCCTGAATGGGTGGCTGCTACATCATTGGCAGTAGCCACTTCTATTAACAAAAAGCTTCCTGAAAAACATTAATTATGTATCAGACCTAAATCCAGCAATAACGAAGCATTTTTAACTCACCAGCTGTTCCACGTGAACAGTGCCAGCAAGACAGCTGATATTTTATAGGTCCACAGTGAGCTGACCTTTCAATAACCTACCTGGATGAGACATGATCAGGCAGCTGGAGAGTTATTCTTCTCCACATAGAGCTGTTGACAGAATTATAGATGGTAGCTTCATGGAACTGAAATGGGGAGCAGCCAATGCTATTAGATGAGGAAGGAAGACAGTGTGTCTGGACAAGCTGCCATGAGTCTGTCCTGCAGGAAACAAAACAACGAAAAAAAAGTTTTAGAACAACTGAAAGAATAATGAAAGGGAAACAGGTAATTCTAAGGGTCATGGCATTGCCTGTCTTACTAAACAAACCCAAGAGATTGTCAGCAATAGTTTCCATGCTCCGTAGCCACAAATAGCCAACGGGTGAGAGGCTGAAGCACCAGTGAAGCCAGGGAGGACTTTCCAGCACCAGGTTTGAGTGCTGTGAAGCCCTTGGTGGTGGTACACACAGCAGAGTCCAACCCGGAGCTCCTCTGGGCTGGCATGACAGAAGGATTTATTTAGGAATCTGCTCCTTAGTCTCTCTCTTACACTGTTCAGAAGAGTCCCAACAGAATTTGCTCCATGTTCATCCACAGTCATTTGAGCACAGAATATACCTTCATTTTTACAAATTATAATGCACTACTATACTACAGCACAGGAGACAGTGTTGTTAATTGTTTTCTAGTTAAAGACCAATTCGGAGTTAAGTAACTCTTCATTACAGCTTGGTCCTAAATATATAGTCCTGTATCATACTAAACCAACAGTTTCCTGTGAATGTGGTTTTCTGCAAGCACATTTTTAACAGGCGCATGCCCATGACTGTAACTGCAAGCTCAGTGCCATGAATCTGTCAACATCTGGGATAAATTATACAGAGAATTTACAGGAGTTATGTAGACAAATCCCAGTGCTTGCACACAGGCTTTGTTGAGATCCTGCTACAAGATGAATAGCAAAGTAATTGCTTTAATAAATAAAAGCTCTCTAGGTTTTTACTATTATACTGTGTGTTTCTTTTAGGTCTATGCATTCTGCTGTTATTTACCTGGCATCCTTTGTATACTCCAGCATCACAGAGTGGAGGTCCCCACAAGAAGTTGCCTCACAGCCAACCACGATCTATAGCACAAATAAAATTGGCTGCTATAGCAAGTCAGGTAGACATTTAATGTGATATATATTGAAATCTTGCTCTCCTTTTGTTTTCATTACAGGGTGTATAGAAGAGATTGCCAACTTAGATCTTGGACAAAATCCATCAAAAGTGGATGGAAAACAAAAGACCCGGTATTTCAGACACTGCTTTTACTTAATGAATTTTACTTCATTGCTACTGTTATTTTCAAATAGAATCCTAACACTACGTTCCTAAAGTTCAAATTAAATATCTAAACAAACATTGTTTCTGAAACACAAAGATGTGGTAGCTCCTTGGCATTTCAGAAAGTGAAGTACTTAACTATCTATTAATTACTTATGAAATTTATAACTCATAATGATAAACATGTGAATATAAACTTCAGTCAATTCAATTTAAGAACAGAATTATTCTGAATATTTAAAACAATAAATATATTTGTGTCATATTAGAGTGGAAAGATAACAGTACCCAATGTACTGTACTGAATAGATAACAAAAAGCTAAATTTTAAGAGCTTCAAAACCAAATGGCAGCCATGCACAAAAGCTGAGTTCTTAGTTTAGAAATAAAATCTTTGTTGTGCCTGGTGAAGAAAAAGGAGGAGAGAGTCAGGAGAGAAAAACTTTGCAATGAGATTTTAGTAATATGAACTATTAAATGCTGATTGGTTACCATAATCTTGGCCTTAAAATAGAGGAAAAATATGACAGGCTGGGTAAAATAAGCAGCTTGGGGGGGGTCTTGGCATTCAGTAGTAAAAAGCATGTCAGACTCCTTTTTTATATAATGTCTTTGAAGGTGGCATGCTGTGTGAGTGGGAGAAGCAGTGCTTTAGGGATTATCCTAGTCAATATAAAATAGACAACAATGTTGAGAAAAGGTGAAAAAAATTGATTCGTGGAAGATTGAAAATTCTGGAACTGTCTTGTCAAACAGAAAAGCAAGAAAAAAAAAACATAACAAGAAAATGGATGACTATTTTGATAACCCTGCTTTCCTATTAGTTTCTGACATATTTAAGACATGGTGCTTGGGGAAGGGCTTAGAACATATCTGTACAACAAGTACATGTTGCCTTTGGCCCTATGCAGAATTCTACCGTAAAACAAAGTAAAATATTCAGAAATGTTTCTCTGATTATTTAGGTCATTTGCCATGACACAAGTAAGTAGAAGGGGTACTTCTGCTAGAGCACTTTTGCATTTTCCATATGCCACTCTTCTCCAGCCTGCCTCCACCTTGCTGTTTCTGCTTATTCACAAATTAGAGGAAAATGGCATACATTGCATGGTGTGTATTCTCACCTTAGAAAATAATTCCTACTGTATCTGATGATCTAGTAATTTCAAGAAAAAGGGATGAGACTTCCAATCCCTCTCAGTAACCCTCAAAGCATACAGACAGTCAGAATAATTTGACATTTAACATTCATGCAATCTTTCTGGTTCTCATTACCTACACTTCAGAATTTTCTTTAAATTCTAATAAAAAGTCATTATTAATTATTCATCCAATAGGGCATTCTAGTTGGAAGAAGAATAATTTCTGGAGACACATTAGATGATTTTTCATTGCATAGTTTACTTTGGAGAGAGAGAGAACATTTCTTACTTTAAACTGCATCATGTATCCTGGCTGTATAATGAGCTCCCTGGAGGACAAGATGTTGTGTGTTTTGTCTTTTTTCTTATTTGGCCAGTAGAGATGGAATGATGGATTTCCACAGAACCCTGCAGTCCTGACTGCATTAGGGTAAAAACTCCAGTTTTCTTCATGAGAGGTGCCTTCTATTAAGATGAGTTAAATACAATTACTGCATTGTCTCGGTAAACATCAAGGCTTAGTAATGAATCCATAGAATCACTAGATACAGTACTTTAGTGATATATACACTAAATATATGCTACCTGTCATGACACACAGTAAGCAAGCTAGTAACAGACGTAATAAAAACATCAGCTCCAGAGAGGTAATTAAAATGTTAAAATAATAGCACTTTAAAAAAATATGATTAAATAAAGCTTTACTACCAGGATTTTAAATGAAATGAGTTGGACTGAAAGAAAAATTTTTGCTTTTCTTATTCATATATATATATATGTATATACACACACACACATACATATCTGAATATACATGTGTATATATATTTACACACCACTATTACTAGCATGAAGAATAGCATATAAACAGCATTACTCTACAAAATGAAAAATTTGCAGAGTTAAAAAAAAATAAGTGTGCTTGCAAGCTCACGGGGCTTATCTTAGATAAGATAATGCCAGACAACAGATTAGCTGTCACAGCCTGTCTTACCATCATCAAATGTATCTACCAGCTGGCTGGGGTTGATCTCTGCTCCTCCAATCAGGATGTTATCCAGCGCCCACTGCGCCCGGTCAGGACCTGAAACCACAATCCCGTTGCTGATGGTAAAAGGCTGCCACCAGCGCAAGCGGGTTGTATTGGTCAGAGCGTGTTCGGGGAGGAGGATGTAGTCATGCCTGACTGAGATGTATTTTTGATAATCCATCTCATGAAGCAAAGTCCAGGATATCCCTAGAATGAAAAGATGCAGGTTTAGTAATAAAAACAAGTGTATGGTAGAATCTTCTAAAATATTAAAGGAAGAAAATAGGAAATAAAAAATAATAGCTGTGGTCTTCTGATAGATAAATCTTAACTTCTAAGGGTGGTTGGCAACTGCTACTCATTGCAAGAGCAATCTTGTAAGTGTATAAAGGAATCAAGTTGGCTGGAAGCCACCGATTACTGAAATCAGGCAGGAGTATTATGGAAAACTCCTGAGCAATAGATGGAAATTTTAGATGGGGAAAAAAATTCACAAGGACAAAAATAACATTACAATTAAAAATTATCTTATTATTTTGGATGTCTCTGACAACCTCTCAGATATTGATGGTGCTTGAATACAGAACAAGGCTGTAGCTTAGCTGAAACTACAGGATGTACTTGCCTCCATCAATGGAATAGTCTAGCAGCACTCCCTCCTTTCTGCAAGTTGGTCTGTGGCATGTTGTCATGTTGTTTTCACTCCCAATTCTGCCCCAGTACTGTAGAAACCTAAGAGTAAATGTATACATTTACATCTGTTAAAGATCTGCACAAATCAAGAAGTTTGCTTTCTGTTAGCAGATGTGCTGTAAATGTTCAAAATACCGCCATTTTTAAGCAAGTAACATCAAAGTACAAGTAGAACAAAGGTTCCTAAAAACATGGCCTAGTAATTCTCATGGGAACCTCATGAAATTCAGCAAAGTCCTGCCCTGGGGAGGGCCTAACTCCTTGCAATGGTACTGCCTGGGGACTGACTGACTGGGAGCCACTTTGCTAACGGTTCCCTGGGAGTCCTGGTGGAAAGGGAGCTCAATGTGAGTTAACAAGGTGCCCTTATATCCATGAAGGACATAAAAGAAGTTGATACACTGAGGCAAGGTCAGGGGAGGCCACTGGCATGGTTGGGGCTGGAGCATGTGCCCTGTGAGGAGAGGCTGAGGGACCAGGGCTGGTTCAGCCTGGAGAAGATGGCTGGGACTGGGAGACAGTGGTGACATATCGAAACAAGGGAGGTTCTGATTGGATATAACAGGGTGGGGGGGGGGGGGGGGGGGGGAAATACCACTGTGAGAGCAACTCAACACTGGAACAAGCTGTCCAAAGAGACTGTAGGATCTCTGTCCTTGGAGTTTTTTCAAGACCCAAGGGGACAAAGCCCTGAGCAATGTGGTCTGAATTCAGTGTTGACCTGGCTTTGAGCGTGTGGTTGGACTAGAGACTCCCTGAGGCCCCTTCCTTCCTGAAACGTTGTGTGATTCAGAGAACTCTTGGTGAATTACAGAAGTGAGAGTGTGTGGCTTCATTAAAGCCATACAGTCAAGGTAAATGATGTTGAGGTTGTCTTCTACATCATGTCCTTAGCTTGTCTAAACTGACATAATCCCACTGCTCTCCAGTTAAGTCATCCTTTTCTACAGCACGTGAGTGGAGTGGGTCTTGTATGGGCATCCAAGAGAGGACAACCGGCAGAGGTTATGTTCTGAACTCAGTGGGAGACTGTCCTGGTTTCAGCTGGGATAGAGTTAATTTTCTTTCTAGTAGCTGGTATAGTGTTATGTTTTGGGTTCAGTATGAGAAGAATGTTGATAACACACTCATGTTTTCAGTTGTTGCTAAGTAGCGTTCAGACTAAGTCAAGGATCTTTCAGCTTCTCATGCCCAGGCAGCAAGAAGGCTGGAGGGGCACAAGGAGTTGGGAGGGGACACAGCCAGGGCAGCTGACCCGAACTGGTCAAAGGGGTATTCCAGACCATGGGATGTCATGCCCCGTGTGTAAACTGGAGGGAGTTGGCCGGGAGGGGCAGGTCACTGCTCGGGAACTGACTGGGCATCACTTGGTGGGTAGTGAGCAATTGCATAGTGCATCACTTGTTTTGTAAATTCCAATTCTTTTATTATTATTGTAATTTTATTATTGTTATTATTATAATTATTTTCTTCCTTTTTGTTCTATTAAGCTGTTCTTATCTCAACCCATGAGTTTTGCTTTTTTTCCCGGATTCTCTCCCCCATCCCGCTGGGTGGGGAGGAAGTGAGCGGCTGTGTGGTACTTAGATGCTGGCTGGGGTTAAACCACACCAGAGACACAGCTGGTGACGCCAGGAGTGGAGACAGCAATGCCCAGGAGACTGCAGTATCTCACCACTTTGCAGGACAGGCTTTGCTGACCCTAGCACATTCCTGGGAAGGGGGACCTGCTGCTTCACCTGGACATGGGAGACCCTTCCCACTGTGCTAGGGTGAGCCTTGCTCTCTGTGACTCATCTGAAAGCATCACTGCCTTGACAATCATCATCTTCTTAGTGTCTACCTGAGATAGTTCTATGAGTGTGGTGTCCTAGGAATTCCCTGAGCTACAAGCTATGTTGCCTGCTGCTTTGTCAGTGTTTAACAGAGTTCCCCATTAAAATGACATGGAAACATGACCTACTTTGCTCCCCGTAGGTCCAGATCTTGAGTGACAGCCTGCCTTACAGTCGCACCTCCAAAATACAGAGTTGTATCTTCTGCGAGAATCCCACACTCAGTACATGTATTTCCACCTTCTAAGGACATCCATAGATCTGGTTTAATTTCTTCATTGTCAAAGCGCTCTTTCAGGAAAGTCTGTAAGTAAGGTGTTTAACATAAAGCACAGGTAATCATGATCTTAAGCCTTTCTGATGACCACAGATGGAACTGACCTAAACATGTTTGAAGGGCTCATGAACACTAAAAAATTTTTTTCAGAGTGACTGAACATAATCACTTCTGGCTGAATATTTAGCCACTTGAACGGTATTGTCCAAATGTGAAAATATGTTAGGGCTAAATTTTAAAATACTTGGGAGGTAATCCAGCACACTAAAATTTGCATGTGCAAATGAATGGGTATATCATGTTTGCGCAGTAAGGTTTTGGTAGCCGGGAGGCTACAGGGGTGGCTTCTGTGAGAAGCTGCTAGAAGCTTCCCTGATGCCCGACAGAGGCAATGCCAGCCGGCTCCAAGACCGACCCACTGCTGGCCAAGGCTGAGACTATCAGTGACGGTGGTAGGACCTCTGGGAGAACAGATTTAAGAAAGGGAAAAAAATTGCAGTGGGCACAGAAATGGCAGCCAGAGAGAGAAGTGAGAACATGTGAGAGAAACAGCCCCACAGACCCGCAGGTCAGTGCAGAAGGAGGGGGAGGAGATGCTCCAGGCGCCGGAGCAGAGATTCCCCTGCAGCCCGTGGGGAAGACCCTGGTGAGGCAGGCTGTCCCCCTGCAGCCCAGGGAGGTCCACGGGGGAGCAGATCTCCACCTGCAGCCCGGGGAGGACCCCACACTGGACCATATGGATGCCCAAAGGAGGCTGGGACCCCATGTGAAGGCTGCGCTGGAGCAGGCTCCTGGCGGGACCTGTGGCCCCATGGAGAGAGGAGCCCAGGCTGGAGCAGGTTTTCTGGCAGCACTTGTGACCCTGTGGGGGACCCACGCTGGAGCAGTCTGTGCCTGAAGGACTGCAGCCCGGGGAAGGGACCCACGCTGGAGCAGTTCGTGAAGGACTGCAGCCCATAGGAAGGACCCACATTGGAGAAGTTCGTGAAGGACTGTGTCCCATGGGAGGGACCCCATGGTGGAGCAGGGGAGGAGTGAGGAGTCCTCCCCTGAGGAGGAAGGAGCGGCAGAGACAAGGGGTGAGGAACCGACCCCAAACCACATTCCCCGTCCTCCTGTGCTGCTGGAGAGGGAGAGGTAGAGAAAATTGGGCATAGAGTTGTGCCTGAGAAGAATGGATGGGTGGAGGGAAGGTGTTTTAAGATTTGGTTTTATTTCTCATTACCCGACTCTGATTTGATTGGTAATAAATTAAACTAATTTCCCCAAGTCAAGTCATTTTTGCCCGTGACAGTAATTGGTGAGTGATCTCTCCCTGTCCTTATCTTGACCCATGAGTCTTTCATTATATTTCCTCTGCCCTGTCCAGCTGAGGGGGGAGTGATCGAGCAGCTTTGGTGGGCACCTGGCATCCAGCCAGGGTCAACCACCACAATGGGTCTTATTCACAACTGTGGTTATTTAAGGGTATGTAACACCACTCCAGTACATATCTAGTATGTGTGGGAGAAATTGCTATTCTATATTTTTTCCCCCAGCAAAACCAGTACTGCAATGAAATTTTAGGGTTATTGTAGTGAATATGCATTTATGCTACTGTATGCACAAATATTTGCAGAGAAAACCATCTAGAATATATCTCTGATTTCCACTTACCTCCAGGTATGCAGTAAAACCAATGCCATGAGTGAAATCCTTGCTTTAAGGAGATAGTAGTAAAACTCCCCTAGAATTGCTATTGCTAGCATTTTATCCCAAATGTCCTTAATGTGAAGAATACATTACTAATTAAAAATTGCAAACAGATAATATTTGTCCATGTAATTAGTATCTCAGATGAAAACCAGAAGGTTATAATAATTCAAATGACATGATAAATGAAAAGTTAAGTAGTTAAATTCTCTTTAGACAGAATGCTGCTTAACCTGTTGTTTCTGTGGAGGGCAGACCTATTCTGTTCTTATCTGATGTAGAAAAAATGAGATGGTAAACACTGCATTTTAAACTAATTTGGGGTTCCTTACATATTCTTTTCTATTATGTTAAGTTTTAAAAATATTTTAACTTTTAAATTAGCAATATCTAACTAGATTTCACTCACTTGTTATAGGGTAACACTACTAATAGGTAGGTGAATTCATTTTATGTAATTTTATGTAATTTTCTTGTATTATTTACTTCAGTAAGCTGTTTCATAATAAAGACAATCTTTCTACAGGTCTTGATCAAATATAATCATATGTGCAAGCGTGATTTAGATCATATAATGATGATCTAAGGATGAACAGTGAACTTTATCACAGCTTTTTCAGGCAGTGTTACATGCAAAGGAACAAACCCGTCCTTCGATACTGCAGTAATAGTTTTATTAAAAAATTATAAAAGGGCTGAAAATGGATTTGAGTATCTTTAGGCTGACAGGAATCAAAGCTAAATTTCCAGTGGGATCTCTCTCTCTCTCTCCCTCTCTCAGCCAAACACATGGCAAAATTCATTCTTTAAAACATGCAATAAAATTACCTTCAATGTTTGTGTCAGATAGCAGTTTGGACCCGAATACCCAGGATCACAGATGCATTGCTCATTCAGGCAGTCTCCATGACCTCTACAGTTTTCCAGACAACCAGGGCCCAGATAGAAATTATCGATGGCCCACTGCATATCTGAGTATTTCTGGTAGAACCGAAACCTCACGGGACTAGATATAAAGGAATGAAGAAAAACAAGACATATGTATAAAACAACTTCGCTCAATTGAAAAAAGGTGGGTGAAACACAATGTGCTTATGACTGTACTGTGCTCCAAGCTTCCACAAGTTAATATCTGGTAGTATCTGTTGAACTGATTTTATACATATCTGTATCTTCTTCTTCACGTGTGTACTCACTGCGATCTATGGATGGATTCCAGACACTGCTGGAGCTGGAAAAAGCTATTCCAGCTTCTTGCAAGAGAATTTCAATTTTGGTCATACTTCCTGAGTAGTTTACTCAAAGAATAGAAAATATTTTACTTTTACTGAAAAAGACAAATGGTTTGCATATGTGTGGACTACTGCAGACAATAAGGGTAACTTTTCCACTCAGTAAGGTCATAAATCTACTCTTTAAGTGACCACAGCTGTCTGAACAGAGCAGAACATGCTGTACAGGAGCAGACTGCAGAGAAGCAAGGATAACTTTGCTGGTTGTTCAGACCAAGAGTCACGGTCAATCCTGGTTGATAGGAAATAAAATTATGCAGCATACAAAATAAATGTGAACGCTGCTAGTCTGCACTTTCCTTGAAAGAAAATGAATAGGCAGATGTATCCCCTGTTGTGTTTTCCAGAAGGTACTGAATCCAAGACAAAATGACTACTGAATTCGTACTTACTTGCCCACAAGGTTTTCAGGCAGTGAGTAAGTTACTCTTTTCCATCCTTTTGTGGGAAAGAAGACAGATGGCTGTGAAACACTTCCAGAACATTTTGGATCAGCTGGTAAACACTGAGGTACTAAGTAACTCCAGCTAACGCCAAAGTCAGTGGAATACTGCACATGGACCTGATTTTGTGCAAGTTTTTCTGAGGTTTTACATCCAACAGAAACCTAATAAGGAAGAGAGCATAAGTAAATTAGAATTAATTGTGATGGTGGTTAGAGTTTAAAAAAATGTTTGAACCTGAAAACTGACTGCAGAATTTTGCTTGAAGTGATGGCAGTAACAGTGCTTGTATGGTACCAATCATCTGTAGATCTCATCAATATTCCCAAGACTGAGAACAGGCACCATATTCTGAGTTTCATTTTCTTCTAGCTAGCTCACATTTCTGGATTTCCAGGTTTTGACGCTTGTGCCATATACCCTAGTACACCATAATTAATAAAGTTAATGTCCCCTCCCCACAACCTAAGATTTGAGTATTTCGGAGGAGGACACCCAGCTTGATTATGTTAGGCGGACCGTCTTTATGGGACAGATGTGCAAGGAGCTCTTAAAACTTCCATATACTGATGGGTTATTTCTTTAATTTAGGTAAAGGGCTGTATGAAGGGCAGTTTGGGTGCAGGTTTGATGTGAATGCATGACAGCCTAGGAGTGGTGTGGACTACTTTGGAGCTGCTTTTCATTCACCAAGCAGCTGTAACAAAATAGGCACCTTGTTTATGTGTAATATCCGTATTACATGATGTCCATACAACTGCTGTGCTGGAAGAGAAGTCTGTGTCACCTCTGAGAACAGCCTGTGGTATTAAAGCTGACCAACACAGAGTAGGTGAGAAAAATGAGGATGGCCTAATAGTAACAATTTTCCCTGCAGGGAATGGCTCATGCATAGGCCTATACATCATCCTACTTCCTGAAAAATCTACTTAGACATGGAGAAAAATGTGTTTTTGAATAATTATATTGCAGACAGAGATTTTACCTTGAACTGCATAATCCAGCCCTCTGTAGGAGTCAGGTCGTGGGTGACTGCGTAGACCTCTCTGCCGTCATGGCTCCCACAGATCATGACACCATCAGGAGAATCACAAAACCTCTCAATTGAGCAATCATCATGGAATAACCAGTGTTCATTCACTTGAAAATGAATGCCAATGTCAGTAATATACAATGACAATATAAATTAAAGAAAACAGGGAGTAGTGTTAACCACTAAAGGTGATTCATGGCTTTATTTTTCAGCCTATGTGAGAATTATTTAGTACTGCTCCTGAGAATGTCAGTACCCCATCATTCCCATGTACGTATTTATTACATGTATCACATTAATTGCTCAAAGCACTTCTTACTACTCTCTTACATAGGCATTATAGCATTATTTTTTAATGTTCAAGAAGTAAGGATCTGAGATTTACTCAAAACATAAACTTCTGTTGCACTGGACATTATGGGAGAACTTTTTAATGGGTGCTGCCTACATGTCTGCACAAAGCATACCCCAGCATTGTTAGCTGTTAAACCTTGTAAACATCCAGAAATACATCCACTACAAAATTTAGTTCTAAAATGTAACAACTTCCCTAAAGAATGTTTAAAAAAGTTAGGAACTAGGAAACAGATACTCAGGTTAAAAAATCTGCTTAGAATAACCTGGCACTTTTTAATCGTCTTTTTTTTCTTTGAAGAGAAATTAATCTTCTAAGTAAATTCATGCAGTAAAAAAAGAAAAGTTACATTACATCTTTTCATTTTGCATTTTGTGAACTAAAAACAAAAGACAAGACCCCCTATAGCGATGGTATTGTCTGTGGTATCCATCACAGTAAGACAAAGATTCAGAGGCTCAGCAAGATTTGGAAATTGCTGCACTGACTTCCTGCTTTTTAACTTAGATCCACGTGAAACCTTTACCTGTAGTTTTGTCTTCCATGATCATGTCAAAGGCAATCCTCCCAGTGGGCCCTGCATCAGCAGGGGAGCGTTCATGCTGTGGCAGGGGAGCACTGCTGAATGTGTCGAGCATCACCGTCCTCTGGTCAGCTGAGCCGGAGATCAACACGTTGTCAATAGCCCAGTCGTTCTGATCCAGGCCATCGTGTTTAGGCTGCCACCAGCGGAAGCGCGTCCCAATGGTTTTGGCATCATAGGGAAGGAGGATGTTCACAAAGCTGAAATAAAAAGTGGAAATTAGTTGTAGGAAAGCCACAAGAGGAGGACACTTCTCAATGCTCTGTGCCAGGTGCTTTGACCAGGTCCACTCCTCTTGTTTCCTAGAGTATATGGAAGTTGGGAAAGAAGGAAAAGACTGGGTGATCTAGCCTATATTCCCCTATGGGAGATTGCTGAAACAAAAACCTTCCTGATCCCTCCCAATGTGATCCCTGGGGCAGGGGCTCAGAGCAAGGGGGGAAGGGCCAGCAGCCAGACTGTGGCATGGTTTGAGCAACCTCATGTGCTCCAACAGTACTTATGGGACCAAATGCAATGGTCTAGACTAGCAGGGTATGACCATAAGGTCCTAATTAAGGGAAATGTTAAGAAGAAGAATGTCCACAAGAACTGGACAGGCTGAACTCTTAAAGATCTGACATCCAAACCACAGCACTAACATGTCCCACAGGTTCTTACGAAACATTCAAGGCCACCTTCCTTTAGTACAAGAAATTATATATGCAGAAGAAGGTAGCTACAAACCCAGGCTTGCTGAACTGATCATAGAAAATTTCCATTAAGAGGCTCCAGGTGATTCCACCATTCACAGAATACTCCAGCAGCACTCCTTGGTTGCGGTTGTTAGGAGTTATCAGACATCCATACATGAAATAAAACTGGATGAATTCTGCACTGGTGAGGTTCAAGTCCACTGTAACTAACATACGGCTGCAACCCTTAAAAGCAATGAAAAAATACATTGGCTGGCAAAACTTACAAACATAAAAAGTGTTAGACTATGCAGTCACTATTAATACGACTTCATGCTGTAAAACCTTCAAAATTGTACAAAATTATACTAATTATAACCAAGGTAAAGCTACAACAGAACAATAAATGTTCTTTCCTGAGGACATAATTTCAGTTATGTTCCATCTTAAAAATTCCTGTTGTGTATTCATACACGTTGCTACTTGTACCTACAGCTTTACAACATTCAGTATCAAGAATTGTATTCACTTTTCTTCTGAATACAAGAGTTAAAAAACATCCATGCCCCCAGTGTAAAACACAAGGTTTTCCACACAGAATTAATGAATCACTGATTATGTGCTAATGGCTCAATTTATGCAAACCATCAAATGGCACAGCAATTTTAATATGTATGTTGTTCCATAATCCCTTATACATTTCACAGTGCTTCATTGCTTAGTCTATTTAATAGTTAGTGGTGCCTACTTAGTCCTACTGGAAGGAAATGGAAATGTAATGCATCTGTTAGTTTATTTTAGAAAACTTGCATCAGTTTGAAACTAGTTATAAATGTGCATGGAGGGGATCTACAAGCATACCTTTTTTTCTGGCTGGACCTACTCTGTAGGACCTGTCTGACCTTCAGCTAGGCAAAGGATATAAATTTTTTTTGTATGTTAAATATATTATGCTGGTGTTTTTTAACACCTTGCTATTTATTTAACTTTTTAAATCAGCCCCATTTATACTGTCAAATGGAGTGAGTTGGCCCCCGTGCTGAGCACACACCCCGCTGAAGTGAAGAGCCATCCCAGAGGCTACCGCCCCGCAGACTGTGCTCAGTTTGCCCCCATTCACTGTCAGCCAGTTCTGGTTCGATGGCGAGCGATTGAAGTTGTCTTTCAGTTGTGTCGGAAGGGGGGTCTCTGGCTCGTCACAGTACAGCCCACCCCAGTGTTCATCGCAGCTGCAGAGGAAAACAAATGCAAAATTCAGCTGGCAAAGGCTCTGCATGGAGGTTTAATCAGTGCCATGTTATTCCACATTAAGGTGCCATCTTATTCAGCGCAGAGGCAGTCTGCATCATTTACTAGCGCACAACTGGTATATGGGGGTTTCAAACATCTGCCACTTTTTGTAGTTAATATGAAACAAAAATGACTTTAGGAAGGCTAGTATTATGTATCATTCAAGCTGCTAATACAGCACAGAGTAAAATCAGTAAAATACATTGTACTTGAATAGATAAACCTAAGAGAATGTGCCAAGCCTAACAATGTTCTGCTAATGTTAAATTTTAAGTAAGTTTTTCTGTAAAATTTTAGTGGATGGGTACTTTCCTGTTGTTTATTTATATAGTTCCCCTTTTTTTTTTCTCCTCTGAAAAACCTTCTTATATTGTGTCAAAGACTGGATAACAGCATGGAAATGTGTTCTGCTACTATGCAGATTCCACCAGGGAGATCGTGCCTTGGTACTTCAGTGCTGTCAGGATAGAGGACAACACAATAATATGTCTATTCTGCAGTGGAATATATTTCTAACAAACACAGTCACAGCACAATTATACAACCATTCTCCCATTTCTGTTGCCATTTGTGGCTGGAAAAAAGCAATACATCCATCTGGAAGGTATTTCTCTGTTGCCAGACAGACAAATCTGGGGAGATCTGGTTGTTGTTTGTTAGCTTTGCAGGGCTCTATGTGGGCTGTTATACAGACAGTTAGAGGATCAAGCCAGTCTGCTTCCACTGGCAAACCCTACCATGGAGCAGAGGCATCAGGCCATCAAGCCAACACCAGTCCCAAGGCAAAATCTGGCCCTGTGAAGAACTGGTGTACATTGTTCTGCTTAGTGGACATGTCCCACCTCCAGCCCAGGTCTTCTGCACCCAGCACCAGGACGAGGGCACAGGGGCACAGCGTGAAACCTCTTGGGAATAAGGATGACATCTTCTGGGAAGCTCCTGGACTGTATATCCCTAGAGGGGTGTGCAAACTCAAGGGGTCCCTTCTCCCTACCTGGTGGGAGGGGAGCCAAGATGCGGCACAGGCAACAGCAGAGGCGATGCATTGCCACTGAAGAAAGGACCAGCCAGCATCACCTATGATGTGCCAACAGGCAGAGGTCTGGCAGAGCCAACCCCTGCACTTACCCTTCCTCTAGTTATTTCTATTCCCACGTGGTCCCGGTGCCCTGCTCTGTTTTAACAGCAAAATCAACCTTCCTTTTAAAAAGTGTATCAAAGTCTTTCCCACAAGTTCATTAACATGACAGAAGGAGTGAAATGCTACAGTGCTGGGCAGGACAGGGAATAAATGACACTCACACGCAGTTGTCTTGTGTGCACTTCCCATGGCCACTGCACATGTCTATGCAACCATCCCCAATGTAGATGTTATCAATTGCCCACGTTTGCTGCTTATCGAAAGGAGCAGGCTGGTGCCAGCGGAAACGAGTTGCTTGAGACCTTTGGGAGAGAAAGAAAACCAGAAAGGTAGTATTTCTAGCTAAGCTAATCTTTGTTTTGACTGAAAGGAAACATCAGTCTTGAGGATAGACTGCTCCTGGAAGGTTTGTTTGGTATCAACACAACCCAGGGCTGATTACTGACAACGGACAAGGTCCCTGAAAAGCCAAGAACAGGGTGCCCAGATTTTGAGAGCAGGACAAAGCACAGGTGCCTGATAGCATGCTGAAAGTGCAGCAGGTGGGAAAGGGATCACTGGTGAGAGCAAAGCAAGTGGGCTGTGGCTGGTGCAGTGGAGAAGAGGGTAGGAAGAAGGTGTTGTGCCCAAAGGGAAGCTCAGACCAGTCATAACCACGTCCCAGCACAAATCCAAACTTGAGGGATGGCTAGGAGCTGGATCAAGGCAGAATCACCCAAATCCTCCAAGTTTCATCCTGAGCCTGAGTTTTATTGCTTCCGTTCAAGTCAACACAGTAACCCAACTTTTTCTCTCTGAGTTCTCCCAGCTACACTTAGGTAAGAGCAGCTCTAGGGAGTGTGTTGGCTCCTAGGCAAGATGCTGCCATTTATAAATCTACAGGGGACAGGTGAGAGCGCCTGTGCAGGACTTGTGGCATGATCCTGGTTTTGCAGTTTCCTCCCTCCCCTCCATCCAGGGCTTGGCTCAGAATGTTAAGAAATTATCTATAGTGTGATCCTGGCTCCTTTCGGTAAATAATTTTCATTTTGTTGATTAAAGGGGGCCTAGCTCCCTATTCAAACACCTTGCTTTGATGTAGCTATATGTGAATTAAGTGTCTCAGCTCCCAAGATAGACGATGAAAACCTAGACAAAACAATTAGGGGACACCACATAGCTATTCAGCTCACGCAGCAGTAGATATCTATATTTGAATAGCTGTGAATAGATGAATTTCTGTAACTTATCAAAAGCCCGATTTTAAATTCAAGCTAGTCCATGTTTTGCTGTATAGCACTAGATGGCAGCCTTGAACTTTTTGTAGTCCTGTTTTGAAACTCAGAGAAGTCACAATTATTGTAAACACCAAAACAAATAAACAGCAGAATTCCCAAAATTTATTCAGTGTAAAAATACACCTTTTATGGTAAGGTCAATGTTATCCTATGAATTATTTCTTTACAAACATGTTACATGAGGTGAATGAATAACAAGTTTATCCAAAGAGAAATCTACTGCTGTGCTGTCTAGATGTTCACCAAATAGCATTTTTAAAAGAAATCCATAAACTGTGAGGAAGTCCCTTAGGAATAAAGACAAGCACCTGTATCTTACACTGCCTGCTTTAGATTTGGTGCTTCACTAACAATTTATGGAGCTGATGGTCCTGGGAGAAGCTTTGTGTTTGCATTTGCATTTTAAACTCAGCTCTGAGTAAGTTAAAACTAAGTGTTCATTTCCTTCTACAGGCCAGAGGTCAGATAGCACTCTGGGGTACATGAGCCCTAAAAGGCTATGTTAAGTATGGGTGCTGTGTGCTGGGCCAAGCTCTTCACTACGTAGACTGCATGTCCCTAAAACTTACAAGAACAAACAATTGGAGACACACACTGCTATTATACAGCTTGAAATAATAAAGTAGCATAAAAATTATATCGCATCTAGACTAAAGGGACTATTAGCTGCACTATTCCATATTCTAAAGCTTAATGTCCCCCTTGCTTGTGAGCTAAGGTTGTAATAATCTCTCTTATGCAACCCCTATCTTAGTATCTTTGGGAAATGGTATTACTTGAGGCAACAAATACAGTTATTGGATTGGACAGAAGAACAATCTTTGCCTCAGCAGGGCATCAGACTTCTTTTGACATATACTGCTCAAAAAACTTTTCAGTCTTAAAATCACAGTTATTCATAAACCTGAGTTTATCTTGGGTGGTGGATTCCTTTCAGGTCCAAATTCAATTGGTTTGGAACATCACACCCAGTCCTGATTTATCCTATCCAGCCCCTGAAAGCCCCTCCTGGACAGAAATTTACAGACGTTATACAAGAACTGTCGGGGTAATGGATTTTACAGACAATGTGTAATAAAGCAGTACAAAAGAGGAAGCAGAGGAGATCAATGCTGGGAAGAAGTCCTAAAAAAGCACTATTGACATGAAGCATTGCAGTGAAGATAGGGAAGTGTCTAGATGCCCCAAGTGATTAGTAATAGAACATGGGCTTTTCCACTACTAGTTTAAAAATGTGTGGCAACTATATAGGCACTCTCAGTACAATTGCTAAAGAATAAAGGTCTCTGTTTCCAAACTTCTATGTGCATTAGCTGGCATCTTTCATAACAACCTTCTCAAACAGGCATAGGCTCTGCCTGTGCTGTGGTACTTCTGTGCCTGCAGTTAGCTCAATCTATGCCTATGGGAGGATCTTGCGCTCAGCAACAGGAGCAAAGCTGTAGAGTCAAGTTCTGAGAGCCTAACGTCCATGCTACCTGTGTTTGCAGAGCTTTAATTTGGGCTAGCTCTACGCTGGCTTTATCAGGTGTGACTGCATGGAGAACAGTCACAGCTATCACTGCAAAACAGCACATCAAGAAGGATGCAAACTGGAAGGCTGAACTACCTAGTTGTCCCTAGATGGATCTTTTTGACAAACAAAACAAAAATCCAGCAGTTTTCAGGGCACTGGAGGGAACAGCATGGCAGCACTCTCAACAGCACTGCCAGTCCCAAACAGCTCCTTTCACTGCAGCCTCCCAACAAATCCCACAATTTTTCTTCCCTCAGAGACAAAACAAGGTAGGAAAAGGAAGAGAAGGTGAAAATGGGGCATGTGTAGAAACAAGGACGGGAACATCAGAGCTGAGAGAGACACAAAGGATACAAGGAATACACAGAAAAACAAGAAGCCTGGAAAGTGCTACATTTAAAACACCAGCTCATAGCCAACACCACCAAGCACAGGGTGCAGTGGGGATTCAGCCAGTCCAATTAGCTACCAAAACAACCAGAATTTAGTGAGGCTGATGATAACATGAGATTCTTTAAAAAGTTCTCTTATCCCTCCCCAGGACAAGACAGACAAGAATTTCCTATCTTTAAGAAAAGTAAATGCACGTAGTAGCTTTGCAATTTTTATGCAAAGCGGGATGGGGCTTCATTTACTTACTCTTACTTGTTGCTATATACATGGACCAAACAAAAATGGCAAGGTACAATTATTTTAACACTGTACTGTATCATGCCTCAATACACAGTTATGCATTTAGATTTATTCCGCAGAAAACCAGAGGGAGATACCTAGTATAGGGAGGCAGAGGCAAAGTAACCCGGGTCCATTTGTTGAAAGTGTCTGAAATGAGAATCCTCTGGAGATGGTACTTGTTGCATTCCACGTTAGTGGGAAGACAGTCTCTCAAAATCGGGTGCCAGGTCAGCCCAAGGTCCACTGAATATTCCAGTTCAATAGCTAAGGGTGGAAATATGGTTAGTTACTTAACTCAGAGCCTTACCTCCATAGGTCTACAATAAACTGGTAACCCCAGAGAGCGTTAGTCCCAAGTCTATGCTGACAAAATAACCACTCAAAACTTTTCAAACCCTTTTGTCAGTAGCACAAAGCTACCCCCTTTGGTGGCAGTGCTGTATATGTTACATGTTGCTGAGCAGGTATAGCTCACAAGAAGGCTGCAGTACTCCTCCGCATCCACCACCTAACTCAAGGGACTGCAGGTGCAAAGACAAAGTCATCTATCAAGTTGCCAGGGTTAAGTCAAGCCAATTTCTGTAGCTGCAGTGTGCAAGAGAGTGATGTGACAGCATCATGACCAGCAACTTTTTTTTGTTTTTCAGGCTGAAGGATGAGATTCAGCTGGATGTAATTGTTGTGTAAGGCAGAACAACACTCAAATTCAAACTTTTGGCTCTGTCACAAGATGGTTTACTCACTCTTCCACCCCCCTCCAGATCAGCTCATTTCATTATCCAGCATAAGCAATTTTAAATTGCGTTTGTTAGTCAGTGAGCTTGTTTTCATTCAAACACAGTCTAGCCATATTGAACTAATGTATTAATTTCTCAGCAAAAATCAGCAATTTCATTGTTTTGATGTTTATGGCTTATAAACTTTTATTATGAAAAATGAAGGTTAGTCAAGCTCACTAAGTACTTCAAGTTAAACTTTTATACAGCCATTAAAAAGTAAATAATAATAGGCACAGAACTGTAACTTGAAGTAAATGTTCCAGCTGCCAGGCATTCTGGCTGTGTAAAACATGGAGCGTGGTTGCAGTGACAGGGGTGATAAATCTGCTATCTTTTTAGATTACTGCAGACCCATTTCTTCTATCCTCATGCACAGAGAATGACCCTTAATCACCCAATTGGTCCTACTTGATGTCTACACACAGAAGACAGTGCTATAGACATACAAGGAGAAGTGGTTACAAACAAGGGTAAGTGAGTTTTTAGTGTTAAATCTCTGTCACCAAAATGAAATGCTTTGCTCATCATGACTGGAAGCATGATTAGGTAGTGTCCTGCCTAATTTAACACTAAGTTAAGATAATGGTAAGTTTAGTAGACAAAGAAACAAAAAAAGAATGACCTGTTTCTTTGCTAGTATATAGCTAAGCTGCCAAAACACTTTTAAATTTAGCAGAGATGACCTTAGGATGCCGCAGTCTTTTTAATAACAAAAGGAAAAAAATACTGTTAAGCATGTGAATAAGATATCTCAGTTACTTCCATTGGCTTCAGAACAGCAAAATCAGAGAAGCAACTTCTGGGTCTTCATGTAAAGTCTTCTTCCATTTTGTCGTGGTTTAACCCCAGCCAGGAACTAAGCTCCATACAGCTGCTCAATCACTCCCCCCCCCACCCAGTGGGATGAGGGAGAGAATCAGGGGAAAAAAAAGTAAAACTTGTGGGTTGAGATAAGAACAGGACACATTTTTATGCAGAATTCTAGAGAATATTCAGCAGCTCAGTGAATTAACACATGCTACATGCTGCAACAGATTGTATTCTCCTCCTCATAAAAAAAAATCTATACCCCAAACCGGTATGCTAAAGGAATGTGATTTAAGATGTACAAACAAGCATTCAAAAGGTAGGAAGACCTAATTCTTGTGCATCTTAAAATTCACATAATGAACCAATTTTTAATTTCTGTGTGATACGTATTGAGTGCAGAGCATGTTTTTGTTTACATGTGTATGTGTGTGTATATATATATATATATACACACATATAAAAGCATGCTCTGCACTGAATACACATCATATGGGAAAAAAGGAAGCTAGGCAATTAAAAATTGCATCATTATGTGTATATGTATATATACACATGTATGTGCATATATTTATGCATGCATTTATACATGCACACATACATATATATATACACATGTTTATTATTTCATATGGATGATACAAATTTTTGCAGTTGATGCTGACTTAGCGTGTGCCAGATATATGCTGATATAAATGAGTTCTTAGTTAAACACGTGCAAGTGATGTCTGACCTGAGACTTACTTCACGAAAAATGCAAAACCACAAAGCAAGAAACATATCCTGGGAACACCCAGCTGCTTATTATTAGAACCACAAGATCACCCCAAGCAGTGGATACCATATACTGGTAAATGGATTTGAGTAAAAAGACAGCTGTTAGTTTTTTCTTAAATGAACTGAACCGCAACTTAAGTGCTCAGAGGGAATAATGTACTTTAGTTTATCTTAGCCTTCAGACCCCTAGAATAAAAAAGATGGTATTACAATTCTTAACAGAAACATGCAGCTTGCTTTTGCTTCTCAGTTCTCATTATGATGAATAATGGAACCAGAAAACAAGAGAACTTTCCTGTAGAGGAGAGGAAGAGGAAGGGCAGGAATTACTACGAAGTGATTACCGTAACAGGAGTCTGTGACAGAGCAGGATGCTGCAAAATCTATTTGCAAGAAAGAGTCTTCATTGACAACAATGTCAGTGGTGACAACATAGCGGGTGCTAGCTTTCTCAATGAACACTAGAGCATCCCCAGTAGAGCCACAGACTGGCATCTTTGTTCCACCAGGATGGAGTAGCCACTTTCTACTATCCAGTGTGGTGAAATCATCTTCTAATACTGTATTGCCAGAGATGTTTCCTCCAATAAGAATCTGAAATATTAGGAAAGGAATTGTTATTGAAAAGAAAAAAATGTCTAGAAGTCTTCACAAATATACACGTGCCATAGCATCCTGGAGGAGGAAGAGATTTACCGATCTATGCATATATATTCTGCTGGTTCAAAATGGACAAATTTACTTTGTAAAGAGTTTAGGTTATGAGGAAGGGGAATATCTTTTTCCTATAAAGGGGTCTTAAAGAGATCAGTTCAGCTATACAAATCTAAAGTTTAGGGAGGTAAACTCCATCCTGGATGAAGTAAAACTGCTCACAAAAATAAATGTTGGTAGGTGCGAAGTGATTACATTGTCTTTTTTCCTACTGACTGTTCAGCTCTACTATAATCTGCTGCACTACTATCAGCTTGCATCTGCTGATGGAACTGGGGAAGTAGGCTCTGTTTTGCCATTGACTGTAAGACGTCAGCATTTTACTATTCATCAGCAAGCAGGGTAGAATTAATCTTCATTTGTTACTCTGAATTCAGTTTCTGATTGTTCTGAACTAATATAACTATATTCAATGAAGATAATAGGAATGAAAGAATGAGGATTTTTTTTCATTTTTAAATAGAGGGATGGAAGTAAAATTTCGTAACCATATCATTAAACATGGCTCGGAGTTCAGTTTCCGGCTTTCTCCTAAGGACCTGAACTATTTCCTTTAAAAAAAAAAAACATTCATAAATATTGAAGCAAGTTGAACTTGGAGAGCCCAATAACATGACTTAGAGACCAATCACTTTAGTGGGATTTCTTGAAATTTATACCAAGTCATACAAAGCAACACAATAATCTTTATAGAAGCAAATCCCAAATATTAAACAAAACCTTGTTTTCAAATTTAGAAGATGGATATAGATTGACATTTTTTATATTTTTTCTATTACATTCTAACAAGCCAATTACGTATTTGGATAGATTTTAAATGAAGTTTTTTGAAGTTTAAACTCAGACTTGCATGTTGCATGGTAAGGTCTTCTGCAATGTGAACCTGAGGCTCTACCCATGTATAAAAGACTTCCCTAGCTCCAAAATGGGCGTTCAGTACCCTGCATGGAAGGGTGCTTTAAAAACACAAGATTAGCAAACAGTAATTGTGCTCTATTATTTTGCTAGATTACTATAATTCTGGAATATCTTTATACAACGCAGTCTTGCTTGACCCAGTGAAATGACATACACAAACAAACAGGAAATATTAAGACTGAAAACAGTCTAAAGTTGTATTAAAAAAAACTACCCAGAGGTTTCCTTACCTGGTCGATTACCCAGGGACTGTAGAAATGCCCGTTCTCAGATGGCTGCCACCAGCGAAGCCGAGTGGAGCTGGAACGGGCCTTCAAGGGAATTTCCAGGGCAATGTATCGTCCCACGTTGCTGGAGTTACTGAACAGGAACTCCTGGAGAAGGCTCCATGTGAGGCCCCCGTTGAGTGAATACTGCAGCAGCACAGGCTGGCTCCTGGGGTCTGGCACCCCCTTGCCACATCCCAGTCTCATGAAGAACTGCACAAATCTAACAGAGGGAGCAATTACTGGAAAGATTTCTTTTCTGCAACATTCTAGACAACCAACTAGAGAGACTTGGAGTTTGTCTATTGACCAGTCCCGTGATTTCCTGCTGTAAGAGTCAGCTTTAGGAGATCTTATGATTTCCTTTTTAAAGCCTCCAGAATAGAAGTAGACAGACAGGTGGGATGACAAAAATTCATTTTGTCTGTGTGGTAGTTTGCCAGGCAGAAGAGGCTGAACGAAGCTGGTCATTTATGTTTTGAGCTTTTGTCTGCACAGCAGGTGGTATTGCAAATATCAGAAACGTAATTCTGGGTGGAATTTTTATCTTGTAGCCCACGAGTACGGATTTTAGTGGCAGAAAAGCAATGGTGCCCTAAGTAGATCATAATTTGCTATGAATTTGCTGAAATGCTTAAATTCAGAATAAGCATCCTGGTTTTCCATTGGCATAAACTAGAGAAAATCTGGACAGGAGAACAAAGCACGTTTCATTTTCAGGGATCATTTTGTCCATTTAGTCAGCCTGGGAAATTTGTCTAAATCACATCACTTAAATGTGCTGGCTTCCCTGAAGCCAGCCCAAGCCACCCAGGGACACCAGCGCTTTCATCCCCTATTTAATTGGCTTCTCCAAAGCAGCACAATAGACTTGTATCAAACTGCGAAATTCTTCCCATTAGCTGATGCTCATAAATAGCTCTACTATGCACTTGGAGTGGAAGGAACTGCTGCTGTAATGATATTTACCTATTGGACTCGCAGGGATATTACAAGTATTAATTCATGTTTGCACAGCTTTTGCACAGCTTTAGAGCATTGTATCTGTTCTAATTATTATTACATTAGTGCTGCCTGGCTCACTGTTAAATGAAATGGTGCAAAAGAAGTTTTATATCCAAAGTCTTGCTCTGGTTTGATCTGCAGGTAGATCCGCTGGGAGTGGAGGCTGCAGAGGTGCTGGGCAGACAAAGCTTCAATAGAACACCAGACCGGCAAGTCAATTAATTCTGGTCCTCACTGTGACTCATGGTTTCTCTTGCTACTGTATATAACTTCCTTCGCTGTAGATTATATCCACCTCCACATCCCAGACATAACATATTGCTTGTGCTGTAAAGGAGCACTAGGGACCCTCATGGATCAACATATCAACTGTAATGGCTTGGATTCACTGCTGGCAAGTCTTTGTGCCTCCTCAGATTTACTCTGACATTCACCACATAATTCAAAGGAAATAAACCCAGGTGACCTTGTCTCTGTAGAATCTGCTCTCTGTGGATTGCTATTCTTTTACTTGAATTTTTACTACTATAATAATAACCCACTCAAATATAGGTAACATAACATCTAGCAGATTAAAAAGTTAGTGATTTTAAATATCTCTCTTCTCATCCCACAGATATTTTGCAAAGGTTCTGCCTGTTTTGAAATGGAAAAGCAAAGTTTTTTGTAGATCTAGTAACACTAAGATGTGTGGATATTCTTCTATTAATTCAGAATTGAAAAGGATTTGATCAGGTGCGATACCTAAAATATGCTGTCCCTACTGATATTTCATGCTGTGCAGCTTCAGCTCCTGGCATCACCATGATGGTGATACACTGTCCCCTGTGTTAAATTCTTTAAAATGTAGATGTCATGGGAGGGGACAGTGGATTGCAGAGTCCACTCACGATCCCCGAGTGCTGAGCGGGGCTTGCAGCACCAACAGCACTGTTCGCCTCTGTACTTCAGGAGATCTCCTTGGAAGAAAAGGGGAGGTTTTAAGGTGACTACTGAGTCTAGTATCCTTTAAAAGATCCATTAGAAACGCTGATTCTCATAATTCCTGGCATAAATTGAAACATCTCCCCAGATCTGTTGTGCTTTGCAGGTGGCCAATAGAGTCAGCCTGGAAATTAAGAAAATCCCACTGCAATTACTTTAGGTTGCTAAAGAGCAGCCCCCAGCAACGCCGCTGCTGTCTGCCTTGCTGTTCAGAATAGAGCATACAGTTATTTGTTAAAAACTGTTACTTTTCATCAGCGTATACAAGAAATTAAACGTACTGCTTTGTTTTCCTTTTACTAAGACAGAAGTCATTGATGTCCATATAACACCTTGAGGTCAATATATGCAAATCCAGCTACAGACTATGACGGAGAAGAGATAATGACAGTTCTTTGAACAAGAGCAGTAAGAGAAACATGTCATTTAGACTAATGGAGCAACTTACAAGATCTCTTGTACCTTTTGTTAAACAATCTTTTAATTTCAGAACGGTATAGGAAATCAAATTAGTGCAGAGAATTGATGTTTGTGTTTACCAAGTTCTGAAAAAAGTTTGCTGTAAGGTATCTTACAAATTCAGTACAGGGATCTTTAATATTACACCTCACTGAGAGTTAGCTAATTGCTGACCTAAAAAATATAATAGTTAGAAATTAGGTCGTCTGGCCATGAGGCTCTGCAATTAAACCATAATTTAAAGCTTCAATGCTAATGAAGACAAGCCAAAAAGAGATGAAGTGCCTATTAAAGTGTTTCCCACAGAACATTAGAGAAGAGTAGGGTGTTTACAAGAGATCAGTAGAGAAAAGTCCCAGAGAAAATGCAATCTCTCCGAAGTAATAATATAAGGATATAAGCTAAGATACTGAATAAATTAGAAAATTATGCCTATTTGTTAGCATGCATGCAATTAGAATGTGGTTTAATTTGTATTAGTGTAAATTTTTTTAATGCGGCTTGCTTAGCGTGTCTCACTCATCAGATATCTCCTCTGCAGGCTGTAATGATACAACAGAGTCTCTAAATACTCTAAAAATATTTGTTTTTCAATGGCTGTGCTCAGTGTAGCTGATGACAGCTTGCTGGGAATTTCTCAGTGAATTATTGGAAAGAAATGTGCACAATAAGAAGGAAGTAAGCTTCAGAAATGAAAGAATTACGAGATGATGAATGTGAGAATTACACTGGCAGCAGATACTCCTGTTTCAGCAATGGTTCATAATACAACAAACTGTAAGACAAGCAGAGCATGTGACATGCAATTTATTTCTCATGTTATGCATTTAAGAAATAAAAACTTGCATAAACTACTGAAGGTGTGGCATCAGATCCTGGAGTTCTTATTCAAGGAAAAAAGTATCATTTAAATAGTTAATCCCATTAAAGTTCAAGTTAAATTTAATTTAAAACGGTAAGAGTGGTTAAAATGGAATATTTGCTAGAGTAAGGACCACAGAATAGATCAGCTTTCCCTTACCACAGAAGTACCACATATGTATTATTCTTCAGTATATTATTTCTTCAGTGAAATCCTGAAAGAACTTTGAAATTGTGTTACCTCGCTTGTGACAAATCTAGGTCTCGAGTCATCAGCATACGTAAGCCTTCTTCATTAAAGAAAAGGTTGTTTCCTCCAGACATGATACCGCATTTCCTTGATGGCTTTCCACCACTTACAAGCAGGAATCTATCTGACTCCAGCTGACCTGAATACAAAGTAAATACATATTTATGATTTACTCTGAAGCTCTCCTACTGCAAGAGTACTATTTCCGGAGGAGGAGAGCTAAATTAAACATCACATGCAGAGAGAACAAATATGTAGTATTTCCGATGCAATGTTTTCTAGAAAACTGCTATGAATCAAAATAAAATAAACAAAATAAACACAGAAGTATGAAGTTTGGGTCATAGTCTCCAGTTATTCACAGGATTTTCTACTTTTCTTCATTTTTTTCAAAGATAACAACAAAGTACCCAGGTCTGTAAAAGGAACTTTGAGTGCCATGTGGTAGCATGCAAGCAAGGGCTGGCAAAATTGAAAATGAACAGCAGCACCTATGAAGGGCTGAGTTTGGTTTACCGGTGCTGCTTTATTCAAAACATGCTCTTCTTGCCATGCTTGCTAGTGGGGGAAACCTCGAGGTGGTTTTAGAGTTGTGTGTGTGGATGCTGTATGTACCTAGGCACGCATGAGGCTTTGAGTTCCCTCCTGGCACTGCTCGCTTGGGGTCTGCTGTGCCTGCCAAGCAGTGGCCCTCACCACTGAGACACATGGTCTGCTCTGAAATGATGTTTGCCGTATTAAGGCCACTTAGATTTCCCTTGTAATGAGAAACCGCACAACCTTGAAGCCCTCCGTTGTTTGCCTTGCTTGCATGCATTCTGTCTGCACTGAAGTCAAACTACCATCAAACTGCCATTTTCTTCTAAAATTATTTTCTACATGCAGTTTCAGGAAATTCTGTTTTGGTGAAGATTTTCTATTCCAGCATTAACAACTTCACAAAGAGTCAAACGCTCCAAACCAGACAACTGATAGCCATCAGACATTCACAAACCATGCTTGAGAATGACATCTAAACTACTTGGTTTATGTGAATACCTCCACAGCATAAATTACATTCAGAAGCATGCAGCAGTGAGGAAGACTTTGCTGTTTTATCCCCTGAGTGCTGGGTTTCACTAAGACAGGCAGAATTCAGACACCCCCCAAAGAGATACCTTCAAAATCATCCTTAAGGAAGTCAGAGTTCTTGGTACTTATTTTGCAGGTTGGCCCAGAGTACCCGGGGTCACAGATGCACTTGGTGCCATTGATACAGCTGCCGTGCCCGTTGCACATCTCCTCGCACTGCGGGCCGATGTACACGTTGTCAATGGCCCAAGTCACTGGCTGGGATCCAGCAGGGTAAAATCCTTGGTACCATCTGAACCTTGCCAACCTGAAAAAGGCATAAAGTGTACTTACTTTAAATAACAGTTCCATCTTTTCTGTATATACACCAAACTATGCATATATATAGTGTTCTTTCTGTTGGAACTGGCTTGATAAATAGCTATATGTAATTCCTTCAGTACGTCATGCATCTTTATGTTGACGTTTAACCCAAGTATGGACAGAAATAAAAATAACATGATTCATTAGTTGTAATACCAAAACTGAATGATGGACTTGAAAATGGGATTTGAAATCTAACCACTCTTCTCTTCGTCGTTCATGGGGAGGATGAATGGCCATCATCTGATGGATTTTCTTCTGCTTTGGCGTACAGTGTCTGGGTCAGACTGGGCTACTTTCAGCTTCTCCTGGAGAGTGAAATCCTACTTCATGCTGCCACTGTGCCCCGAGGGAGACCACCTGTGGAGCTGGGGCGGTAGGATCTCACCCTCAATTATGTGGAAAGAAGACATGATCTGCCATGTCACCAGGTATTCAGCTTGCTTTCGGGTGGCTTAATCTTAAACCAGACTGATATTGCAAGTTGTTAATCTAAACTACATTCTCCTTTGGGTGCTGTCTTGTCATTTTTAATTCACCTCCTATGTGCTACTCACATCAATGCTGCATATAAAGAGGAACTGACTGGGGAAGGAGGCAAAAAAATTGAAATAGGGAAAAACACTTGAGAGACTAATTTTATTCCCAATTGAGAAAATGTTTTAAAGGAGGAAGGAAACCAGAAGAGCGAGAAGGGAAAAGCACTTAATTGCCTTGCATGTTTAATGTGTCTTATTAGAGATATCTAAGTGCAGCAGGTGAATCAATAGCAGTGGTAGCTGATGAGTTTTTTTTGTCTTGATTTGCTAAAAAGGAATTTTTGTGAGGGGATTCAGGTGATAAGGGATAGCTGATGGGTGGGGATACTGCTAAGAGTTTCAAGAAAGCTACCCGAGAACCGGAGTCCTGCTGGAAGTCAAAAACATTTTAGTGCACCCTTGAGGTAAAGGACACAAGTGTGAGGCTGGAGGTGTTGTAAGCTCCTCTTCACAGGAGATCTCTGCCCCAGGGGCTGGATTCATCCCACCTCTGAGGCACGTCAGGTCCTTCTCTGGCAAGGGTTAAGGATGACTTGTGTCTGAAGCAGAGAGTGAAATACCAGTCTTGCTGAAGTCAGTAGGGGTTTCTTCACTGGCTCAGCAGGCTCTGGGCTTTTCCTTCAGGACATAAGTGGACTACTAAGTTACAGCTGTCTGCTGAGAACATATGTTAATTTCTAGAATAACATATGTAGTGGAAATAACTGAAAATGTCTTCATCTTCATTTAAATATAATCACTTGACACTTCGGGGAACAAAAGGCTGGGTTGTTTTTATAATTACACAAGGAGTCAGGTTTGGAGTTTTTTTCTTGTTATTCCAGTGGATTCTGGTGGAGAAAATCCCCCTTCAACCCTCCGGCCCAAGAATTTCATGGCACCGAATGCTCCATGGAAGCTGCTCTGTGTTGCTGGTTTGGCTGGCTATCAGCAGTTGGCTTCTGGCCTTGCATGTTGGGCAAGGAATAGGAGGGAAGGCAGGTGAACAGGACAGAAACACCCAGGAACAGAGGACTAAAAATACCTGGAAGGCTTAACTGAGTTAGGAGGCTGCACAGTCAAAAATTTCATTTGGAGGGATGTATTGGTAGTTGGGTAAAGGGTCAAATGAAATTCTTTTGGGCAAAACCAGAAGGACAAATGAGCTGCTGCAAGAGATGGTTACCTATTTCATGCTTGAAACATCAACTGTCATAAACCAGAAAATTGACGTTTAAAATTTAAACATTTTCTTAAATTATTAAAAATCCAGGCTTTCCAAACTTGGTTCTCATCTCTTATATAGGTCTTTTGATATTTTCAGAGGCACATATAGGGCCACTTATTTAGTAGAGGGCCCATTGCATGCAGTAGTTTCATACTCAGTCTCATAGTTGCATAGCTCATTTTCATTCATACATGCTACAGTTTCATCCTTAATGACGTGGTTTTTTACAAAAACTGAGTTGATGCTAGAAGACAGTTCTCCCTGAAAAAGTAAACAGTACTGTTTTGTACTTTGAAAAGTTGCATATTATTATGCCTGCTAGCACATACTGTTTTTCTGTGCTATGTAGCTATTATCTTCCAATCTGGTTTGTTCCACAAACTTCAAGTTTCTGAGTGGCTGCAGCAGTTAATTTCTCAGAATCAGAGAACTTTACAGCTACAAGAGACCTTGAGTATTTAGATCAGTCCATTTCCTTACATTGAAGTAGAATCAAGTTTATATAAGCTCCCATTTTACTGCATTTTCAAATGGATCTTCAGTTTCATGCAAGAATATCCCTGATGAGTTCAAATGGCTAATGCACTGCAGTAAAGAACATTCAAAGCACTTTAAGGACAGTCAGCTCCGGATTAATTTTACCAGGCAACACACTTTCATAAAAATGTCACCGATTAGATATTTGGATAAATAGGAAATTATCTGTGGTTATTCTGCATTAGTGTTAGGCCCAGCATATTTTTGGGAATCACCTGAACACTAACTAACATTCGGGACAAAAAGCAGAGAAAAATTGGTCATCTGGTCTGCTCTAGTGCCACAGTTCTTATGCACCACTCTTGCGCTGGGAGAACATTTTGGTTGGAAAACAGAAATAAAAACAAGCCAACAAGCAGCTAGGCAGGAATAGGAGCTGGACACTTACCCACAGAGGTGCAGTTTTCCAAAGTGAATGACCTCCCTTCTCCAGCCCTGGGTGGTGCCTGCGTAGTAAGTGCTACTTGGGTGATGCTCAGTGGAGCACAGGGAGCTGAGGTGGCTGCTGCTGCTGTAGCACAAGGGGAGCAGCAGGTGCCAGGTTGCCCCCAGATCTCGTGAGAACTCCAGCTTTACTGGGTCAGCAGAGGAGCTATCAGTGGTGCAGCCGATATTGATCTGGAGGCCAAGACGTGAAATGCAGAGAATGACATAGGGCAGGCTGTGGGACTCCTAATCACTCCTCGTCTTAGTCAGTCTCCCCCATTTGGTATGGTATTTATTTAGCCCAGGAAAATGGTGATTTGGGAACTCATTTAACAACTGGGGTGATGCACTCAGAACATGAACATGAACTCTTGCACATTGCCCTACCAGTACATGGGCACACCGCGCTCTGGCTTATCATAAAACGAATGTAATACGAAATGCCCAACTACTTCTACTAAAAGAAAACCATAAAGTTAATTAGACAAAATCCCAAAGGAGAGTTGCTAACATTGCTGGAGCAAATGCATGAGCTCTTGCAGTTCGCTGGCAGGTACTGAAGTAATCACAGCACAAAAAAAATGTGCATTTTAAAACACAGAAATATTAAAATGTGCAAACATAAACTTTTTATTAATTGCTGAGTTGCACTGTGGTCCTCTTTTATGTTACACTTCCAAAAAAACCCACCCTTATGCCACAGGTTGTGTGCTGTATCACTTCAATATGCTCTTCAGCTTTCATACTCTCTACCCATTTGCTCACGTATAGCAGCAAAGCCCTAGGACACAGCATTAAAACAGTATCATAGCTGGATTGGATTTAGATTCACTGTCACACCAAAACATACTTTGGCAGTGTCAAACTTCTCATGGTGTTCTTACAAGTTTCCTGATGTAGAGAACAGTAGAAAAGGCAGAAAACTTACATGAACAACCATTCTACTACCAAAGAAAACATAAAATGATGTTTTGTACAGAATCTGAGACCTCTTAAGACATATTTTCTGCATGCACCCAGTGCAAATTAGTCTGCTTTTCTTTCACACTGATATTAAGATGTTCTTTTAGTTTCAAATTGCTTATATAAAAGAAGAAGAATTAGTTCCCTTACAGGGTGACTATCATATAAAATAAGATGTACTATACTTACCATGCAATAAATAAAAACACATTGCTGATGTAATACAAAGCCTGTACTAGAACTATGAAATATTTTGGGGTTTTTACTTATCTTTGTAGTAGAAAATAAGTGTCTTTCTAACATGCTGCTCTGTAATGAAAATCTATTTATTTCTAAAACGCAGTAATACTTAGAACTGTGCATGAATGTTGAAAACGTATCCTACATCGAATTTCCTTCATCACTGCTCAGCGCACATGCATCCCATCAACCTACATTCGACTAGAAGGGTTGTCTACTCATCTGGAAGCTTAGAGAAATGCTTGACCCAATATAGGTTTTGACTCTTGAGACACAGAGAGAAACTCTTCTGCATTATGCATAACTTCTTCATTTATACTAATGTCCTCAAAAACGTGAGCTGAAAACAATGTTCTTACCACATATGGGAGTAAGAATGTAGATTTTATGAGGTTAATGCTCTGAAGACTTATGAATGTCTTAAAGTGACCTCAAACATTTTTGTTCTACAGGCTGTAATCTATATTTTAAAACAGAAAATGGTTTGCATTCAATAATTTATAAATCAGTTGCATGACAAACTGAAGCATGCATGAGTACACAGCTAAACCTAGTTTTCTTGGAAAACCCTTAGTATCATTTTAGTAATTGTTTATAAACTGGTATCATTTGCTGTTTAACGCTACAGCATGCTACATCTTTGTTAAAAGCAGCCTGGTAATTGTGGCACGGCAATTTACATGAAAGATTCTTTTACAATTTCTCAATTACAATATAATGACCCCTCTAAACTAATACATACTAGGCTAAATGGTTACTCCCTTCAGTAGCTGCCCTAGCCAATGCACAGTTTAGATTTTAGGATAAACCAGAAACACAGTTTAATTTAGACTATGTGTTGTCATTGGGGTACCTGTTTCCACTGACTATATGAGAAGCCAAAAAAATATGCTCCTTATTCATGAGGTTTAGATAACTCCCTAAGGTGGGATGAATTCAGGACATCATGGCCAAAGAACAGCTTCCGCTAGGGTGTCTATGAAAGCATGGGTAGAAGCAAAAGGAAAGCAGAACCGTGGCTCTCTGAGAAAGTACAACAGTGAAGTTAAGCAGGTAGGAAAAATTAACTTCTAGTGTCACAGATGAAGTTGTAGCTTTCCACTGGGTCAGCTCATGGAAATGCTGCACACTTAGCCTGTGCAGGCTGTGAAGTGGCAATATGGACCCTCATTATATTTTGCTCATCATCTTGTCTGCCAGTGGTGACTCTCCAACTCGTAGGACATGGACTTTAATGCTATCCGTGCAAATATACAGGCATGGACAAAGTAGTAATTTAGGCAAGAAAGTATAAGACTTTGAGGGAGAAATTTCCCTTATCTGTGTATTAAAAGCTTCATGATACACCTACATGAGGGAAAGTAATATCAAAGCAATTACAGGGGAGATTAGACAGGCTTCTCTACTTGGCAATCCTAACAGCTCAGCAAATACACCAAAGAGCAGAACCTGAAAGAACAGAACTCTCCAAGCAAAAGGCAAAATAACTTTCTGCGGACAAGTACCTCAAATTGGATTATAGTGTTTTCATTTACACTCAGGTCCCTTGTTGTAATGGAGTGTTCTCCAACTTCATTTGAAACAAATACCATAGCTGAATCTTCTTCCCTGTAAAAAAAAGGAAAGGAGTAGTTTAGACTCAGTTTATTACACAGTCACTTCTTTCTAATTTATTGCTGAGAGATGCTTACGGAGCTCCTTTAGATGAATATGGGCAATAAAGCCCAATGTTTCCGCCAGGATAGAAAAACCAGTTGTCCTCTTTGGGACCGAAGTCAAATGTATCCAAAAGGATCATGGGATTCTTTAGGTTATTTCCATCAATAATGAAGTCATCAATAATCCAGATTTCTTCTTTTTTGCCTAGAAAGAAAAGCGGAACATTCCTATTAAGACCTAATACCACTATTATTAGAGAGAAGAACAGTAGCCAGTATTTATGGATTACATGGAGAAAAGGGTGCTAAAAGCGTGGCTTCACTATTTTCATTTTCCATGAAAATGGAAATGGAAGATAAAAAATTTTCTTTTTTCCATGAAAATAGTCCCCATAATGGTCTGCAGCCTGACCCTACAGAATTAACTTTTATTCCTCTAAAATTTATAGAAGTCACAGCAAACTGAAGAGTGAAAAACCTGTGTTGAACAATTATCTTCTGTTAAAATCACATTTACTTTGAAATTGTAGCATCAATGTCTTCTTTAATTAAGAATCGTCTAAATGAGAAGTTGCTGTACAGCTCAAGCAGCCTGAAAGGATGATTTCATTCTACACCTTTTTCCTTGCACTCAGCAGCCTGTGTTTACCTGGCAAGAGCTCTTCAAGAGAGAAGGCAACTCTGAGTGACCTTCTCTCCAATGGATTATGAACTCAAATATGTTGGAAAACTGGTGATTTCAAACTGGAAAGGAAAGATTAGATTGCCAGATCTTTTGTGTAACTGTTTTTTTCATCTATCTAAAAGTCTTTGTGTTGATCATAGAAAGTCAAAAGGCTTCTTTTAAATAAAATTACTACTTAAGGATAACGTCTGCAAGAAAAGTTTAGTTAAATGTATTAGGCAGGACCCCCCAGAAGAATGAACTGGAACTGGATTCTTAGGACTGGATTTCAATTTGATTTTTTGTTAGAGGTGTGCTAGGCATTTGTCTGCATGGAATAAATCATTGCTGTATCACTGTCTCTAAATGATTGCTGGAATTCTTTAGAGCCCTTAATGTCAGCTCCTGCTAAGAGATGTGCTCAAAGTAACTGAGAGCAGAGGAGAGCTTTCTTCAGCTGGCACATCTTCTGTAATCAGGAGGAATGAGCTGCGTTCCTCTTGTGGTTTTCTACAGTCCTTTACAATTTAATCAAAAGATTAACTGCTCACTACATACTCTTTCTAAATGGGTTTTTAATGCCTAGTTAATTCTGAGCAAGGTAGGCCCAGTTCCCATTTACACTTGGGACACTTTTGTATAATTGGAGCATTCTAATGGGGCCTTAGTGTAAACGAGAATCAGATCCATTAAAAATAATGAGAAGAACCTGACTGAAGTTAACTTTATTGGTGTTGCTTGATCTCCCAGTCCCTCCAGGACCAAAGCTGATAGTCCTCTGCACACAGTCAAGGGGTATTAAGTTAAGGTACTTTCACTTTAGACCATACAGCAGCTTTACAAAAACAGTAAACATAATCCTGCGATGATTTTAATTGAAGGAGTTCAAATATAAGAAAACATGATTTAAGAGTGTCTACTATTGTTGAGTTCAAAAATCTAGCCTCCTACAGATGCTTAGCTATGCAAGTGTAGACCTGGAGTCCCACAGGCGTCTCTTCCTTACCGTTGTTGTAAGGTTGCCAGAGTCTGAACCGCGTTGCATTGCTTTGGGCTGCATAGGGCAGAGGAACATTAATAAAGAGGACATCTGTAGTCTGTGTGAAGTAAAACTCATCTATCAGGTGCCAAGTGATGCCACCGTTGACAGAATATTGCAGCAGGATGGAATGCGATCTCTCAGGGGTGCCTGGAGCAGAGAGCACATGCGTTTACATGCATTATAATCGGGTTTTAAAAAGCACTAGTTCAAAAACACTTCTTCATGAGTAAATACAATTAGGTTACTCTGACACCTATTACAGAGTATGGGCTTCCTTTAACAACAACTTAAGCTGTTGAGACATTACATGTATATTGTACATATACGTGTTCCTATGCTTTCCCTTGCTTGAATGTCTGCAAAATGCTAATAAATTAGGGGCTAAATTTACATTGCTGTTCATTACATGTACGGTCACTGTCCTCGTTTTGGCTGATAGAGTTAATTTTCTTTCTAGTAGCTGATACAGTGTTATGTTTTGGATTCAGTATGAGAAGAATGTTGAAAACACACTGATGTTTTCAGTTGTTGCTAAGTAGTGTTTAGACTAAGTCCAGGATTTTTCAGCTTCTCGTGCCCAGCCAGCAAGAAGGCTGGAGGGGCACAAGGAGTTGGGAGGGGACACAGCCAGGACAGCCGACCCAAACTGGCCAAAGGGATATTCCAGACCATGTGACGTCATGCCCAGTATATAAACCGGGGGGAGTTGGCCGGGGGGGTGAATTGCTGCTCGGGAACTAACTGGGTATCGGTCAGTGAGTGGTGAGCAATTGCACTGTGCATCACTTGGTTTGAGTGTTCTGATTCTGTTATTATTATTGTTATTATTATTATTGTTGTTATTATTATTTTCCTTTCTGTCCCATTAAACTGTCTTTATCTCAACCCGTGAGTTTTACTTTTTTTCGATTGTCTCTCCCATCCCGCTGGGTGGGGGGTAAGTGAGTGAGCGGCTGTGTGGTGCTTAGTTGCTGGCTGGGGTTAAACCACGACAGTCACAGTTAATTACTTAGATGAGAAGCTATCTCCGTGTTATAATTTTTTAGATTAGAACAAACCAGCTCCTTCTACCACAGACATTTTTCAGTAATTCAATATTTATTTGTTTGTTTTTCCCAGGTACCAGGCATTATCATCACCTTCTGCAGCACCCACAGATAAGGACACAGTCCTTATCCTCACAAATTTATAGTCTATGGCTCCGACAGCAGACACTGATATGAGGACATTCATGCCCAGAAATCATATAATTGATGGAAAGCACTGAGGATCTTTATTAGCATGTTTTAACAACAACAAAAAAGGAATATTCTGTGCTTTAAGCTAGGCCTAAAAATCAGTGCTAGAACTGAGAGTAAAATTTGCTTACTTAAAGCTTTAAAGAGTCAGTAAAGACTGTTTACAGCCCTAGCTGTTAACACATGAGCTGAGTTCTCACTCAGACAAATTTACACTCTCTACTCCCTTCGTAGTGTGGCACAGTGATGGCACGTCCCCAAAAACTCAGTCTGAGGGCAGGAACTAGCAGCAGAAAAGGACTAAGGGACAGTTTCTTCATCCCTGCCTCACTATGCATTACTGTGCAAGTTTCTCCCATGTTCTGTTCTTAAATTAACCAAATTTGCTGAAGCCAAAGTGCCTGATGTGCACACTCCCCCTCCACTCTGCTCCAGTGCAGTCTCCAACCACTGCATGTGGAACAGAGCAGGGAGGAGATATTTGCAGTCAGGAGCTGATTTTGGCTTATCTGTGGCAATTAACAGTAAACAACACACTGCTTTTAATGCTTACAGCTAGAGATGTGCCCAGCTGTATTGATTTGCATCCAACATTAGGGAGCTTGTTGGGACTAAGTCCTGGATCCAGGCCTAGGGCTAGCAAGCCATATATATTTAATGAGAAAAGATTTGTCCTGGAGTTTCACTGCTTTACCTCTTGTGGGTCAAGTGTCAAAACCCAGCCTTGAGCCTTTGGCTATTCCTGCCTTTCAGAATGATGTTTTTACTCATCATATTTTTTAATATTTTGGCAAGGATCATATGTAGAAATATTTTCAAGGCATAGTTCTGTAAAAGAAGTCTCCACAAAGATTGTGCTTTTAACCATGAAATATTGGGCATGTTATTGTTTTGGGGCATGTTATGTTTCTGGCTGTTACTGTTTCCTCTCTTTTCCATAAGTACTTAAACAATAGTAATAAATAGCCAAGTATGTATGATTAAATGCCTATTAAAGAGGTACATTTTTACTTGCCCATACAGAGATTTGGCTAAGATATTTATTTAGGAAGAAAGCAGTGGTTCAAAACTATTTTCATGCTGTCCTTTGGCAAATGGCAAGTCAGTTAGGGTCCAGTCCCAGAGTGCTGAGCTTCCCGCAGAAGCTATGAACGTCTTCCACCTTCCATCAAAGGGAGAGGAGTTTTTGCATGTTGAGGGTTCAGACTGGAAGTGCTGGTTCTACACGCAATGCTGGGAAAAACTTCTGAAATCGCCTGGTAGTGACTCAAACCCTCAACCAGGTTATTGGGTCTCCACCATGTCACTTCTGACTTGGATAAAACTAATTTGCAAAGCCAGAGATGGCAGGACTTGGAGCAGGGTAAGACTGAATCATTGGCTTGAAAATACTTGTACTAGAGAAACTATCTCAAGCTTGTTACACCAACGTGTAAACTTGGCTTGCAAAGCCTATTCTTCTTACACAATTAAATAGAATTATGGAGTTTTAGTAATTTCTAAGATACCTACTAGGAAGTCAAATGGTAAGAGCTTTTAATGAAGTGGACTGAAGCTTGAAAATGAAAAACCCTGTACTTCACTATCAGTCCCTTAAGTAATCTACTATAGGCCCCATTTTATGACTTAAAAAACGGATAAATTCATTTTTTTCCCAACATACTGCAAAATTTCTAAAAAATCTTGAGCTATTTTGTTTCTCTTCTGCTCAAACACTGTACTAGCTGTGCTGGTTTTGACACCACTACAGTTTACTTTTTTCTTAGGAACTGCACAGACGGCCATGTAGGCTGGTAGCAAGGTAGGGATGATGCAGAATCCTAAACAAATTCTGACATTATCTACCATAAACTGATGAACATGTACACTGAAGTTGAAAATGTAAATCCATCTTCTTTTCTGTGATGCTAGTATGTATGAATAAAGCTAGAGAAGTGATAGGAAATCAACGGTGATCTTACCTTTGGCAACAAATTTAAATGAAAATTGGATGTACACGGTATTAGTGCAATCTAGATCTCTTGAAACAAGCATTCTCAGTCCTTCCTGCAAATAATACAGAACATATAGCGTGAATCTCAGTTCCCACTATTGAAGATGCTCTGCAGCTTACTATTGTCTGGACATTGTCTGTTACTGACTGCTGGTGGCAGCGAGAGAGGTAGTTCTCTGCTCTACACCTTCTCCCAGGCAGAAAATGAGGACAGTGATAGCCTTGGCAAAGTGAGCCATAGTAATGGAAAGGGCTAGATATAAGTGTGTGTCACTACCAGAGGCACAGCTACGTGATCAGGTACAGACACAGGCACAGCTCATTCAGTTCATGCTCTGAACCACTGGGATGTGAGCTGATCTGCAAGCACTGACTTACTCAGATATTGAGTCCAAGCTAGTATACTAATTTTTTGGGCAAATTGTGTAGTAGCCAAGGACCCTAATTTCCAGGCAGGAAGACTCCTCTCTAGGAGCTCTTTTCTGTGCCTCAAAAAATATTTTGTACAAATATCCTCTTCTGGGGCAACCTCTTGACTTAGAGCAGTAAGAAAAGGGAGCAGACAGGAAACCTCATTGTGAACCCTAGGGTCCTGTCCATCTCTGCAGATGAGCTCAGTGTTGTGTGGAACCTGGGGCCAGAGCTGGTCCCTGTTCTGCAGAGATCTGGCAAACCACCTCTCAGAGCTTCCCTCTTTCTCAGACCGATTCCCCCAGGGGAACAACCTGCAGGAGCAACCAACTCAAGTTTTAGACAATTCGCATCCTGTGATTTGTGGTTTAAATGATCTAAAGAGTTGAACTGGAACCAAGGTTTTGCAAAGAAATATTTCTAAAGAATTCATTTCTACACCAAACATTACTAAACTTTGCATTTTTGGGGCGCCTGAATTCACAGTGTCAAATGAAGACTCATGTGTGAGCTTAAAATTTGTGTGCTTATGTGAACAAAAGTCTTTCTATTATGTGTTTTGTTGAAGAACTGAGAAGTTCAGAAAATATGATATTTCCTGGCCTTTTTTAACCTGTAATTAACAAAAAAATTCTTAAAGAGCTAGAAAACTTCAAAACGATAGAATTAAGTAAAACACAGGCTAACTACATAAACACTGATTACATAGACTACAGTGCTGACTAATTTGTATTATTCAAAATACTCAAAAGCCATTCAGGGGATTTCAAGACACAAACCCAGTTGATTGTAATGTGTACCATATTTCCAAATCACTCACTTGGCCTCAGGAATCTCAGCCGCAGTTTCATTCTTTTCCTTTGGTGGTTAAGGAGGAATTTATACCACAAATGAAAGTAATAGCCAACAAACAGATTAAACCCATTTGTTCATAAGAAACAACTGTGACAAACATGGTGCATATTTAGGGCAGGAAAAGACAAGAAAAATGAAAATGTCAAATTCTAGCCTAAAGACTTTGACATAAACATATGGGGGGGAAACAACAAAAAATGTACGTTCTGTTTTTAACTTTACTGGGTTTTATTCATTTTTTCAGTGTAAGTAATCTCTGACCCCTTTAAAAATGAGAGCTGTTCCAGACTTGATGGTGTCACCATTCAGGTTTCCCCTCTCAGCACCGTAGACCTCAGGCCAAAGGTCTGGATGCAAGTTACCATTGAAATCATCCTTCAGGACAGACGGCAGAGGAATGACAGGGACACAGTACGGACCACCAAAGCCTCTGTCACACCTAACAACAAATTGGGAGGAAAAGGTGTTATCCATCTGGCCTAGATAAAACACAACATCCTTTCTATGAAGCAGGTTAAGCAGGTTGCTACTTACACACAATGACCTGCGTCACAGATGCCGTGGCCTGAGCACATCCAGGGGCACCCTGTAGCCAGGACCACATTATCAATAGCCCAAGAATCAACACCAGAAGCATAGTTGTACTGAATCCATCTGAACCGTGTTCTGGGAGAGCTAGAAAAAAACAGAGTGAATGTATTTCAGGCTTCAAAGTGTCTGCTTCACAAAGTGCTAAATAATAAAGAAAATGCCACAGACTTTAGGAGAAGAAAAGCATATTAATAAGCATGACTCCCTGTATTTGGAAAAGATTAATATTCCAGTTGAAACTGGAAGTTTCAATTTCTCAGGTTAGTTTTTAGGCAAAATTCCAGCAGACTCTAAAAGAAGGTGCCCAAAGTGAAAACCAAGAAAGTCAACATTGCTGCAACTCTTGCTAGTCAGAGAAGTGGTTGAGCAGAAACTATTGGCTACACTAGCATTCCACAGCTTCATGTGTTGCTAGCAGAGTTAAAACAATATAATCACTTCAATAAAGTAAGAAGTAATGAAAGTTCAGTTTTACTAAGTGTTGTGTAAGGAAAAAACGATTACATATTTTCATATATATAACAACATATGAATATGTATGTACAAAAACACACTGCTGTGATTGTTGACTGCCTTGTCAGATGAGGAAAGTATTTTGGGAACAAAAATCTATCAAAATCCTATGGGTTAGATAATCTTCCATTTGTTCAGGCAGGAAATGTGCTGTGCACGACACACAGAGAATTGCCCTCAGACTTTGACAGGATCAGGTTATCATTATATTTGTGAAGAAGATTCTTTGGAAGAAGATGTGTGGTCCTCTGGAGTGAACTATGGAATTAGAAACAAAGATGTGAACCCCAGTCCTGGTTCATTTACTGTGTGCCCATTTTTACCACTGTGTTTTCTTGGTGGTGAAATTTACAGAGGCAATGTGCAGGGTGCTTTGAAGAATTACAGAACTATTCAGAATAATGGTAAGCAATATCATAATCATCTGTTATTTCTAAACCAGTGCACGGTTTTATTCAGAGACAGATGCCAGCATATCTGCCACATCCATTTACAACCATGTGATACCATTAGGAGGCAGGCGGAACTCTCTTCCCAGTCAAAGGGGCAGAGGTGGCACATCCAGTAACATGTGTTTTGACTTGCTGGATGCCATGACTAACATGCCTAAATGTTGGATGACAACTTACATGCAATGACAGAAAATACTTTTATATGAAAGGATGGGTCAGAGCATTAATTCTTGCTTCTTATTGGGTAAATGTTAGAAAAGCTTGGTGTAGCATTCCTGTTCTTGCTGTCATAGATTATAGGCAAGACTTAAGAATTCACTCATCCAAAGTTGTTACTTCCTTAAGTTCCTGCAGTTCACACTATATCTGATGTAATATTTTGAAGTGAAATTTAAAATTCCGATGGCGTGACAACACACATTGAATAATTTAAAAGACATGCAGAAAACTCCCAAGCTGGGGGATGTTTGCTCAAATTAGATCAGCAAAATCTATATCATGCTAAACAGCCAGAAGAACAGTGCTCACTTGGTTGAGGGTGGGAGGTACACTGTAATTCTCTTCCAGTTTTGGAATCTTTCTGAAGTATAGATGGAGCTCTCCGTGTAGTGCTGACAGCCGATGGTTGGAGGGACGCACTCCTCTGTCACCAGGTGCCAGTCTCTCCCATTGTTTAAAGAATACTGCAGGTGAATGCTATGGGAATTGCTGTATGGCTTGCTGCAACCCATGCTCAGCTCAAACTGCAAGAAAGTGGAGGCTGATACATGGAAGTCCCAAGTCTCCGCATAACGAGGTTTTCCTAAGAAAAGAGAAAAACAGACAAAAAAAAGTATACCTTATGCATATGCTTTCAGTAGTCATTCAAATGTTATCTGTATTTTCACCTTTTTTTCAGCCTTCTCTTTCCTGCAGATTACTATATACCTGATTTTTTCTATAGCTCCCATCTTGTAAAAACTTGACCCATAAATAATTTGTAAAATAGGCTCGCACAAACATTGGTTTGGTGACACATACCAGTGTTTTCACTGAACATCAGAGCTGTATCCATAGACAGGCAGTCGATGTCTACTTGACCTCCTTGTATTCTGTACCAGCTTGCTTGTAAATCCACAGTTCCATCAAATTTATCCTGGAAGCCAGTCTGAGAGCTGTCATTCATCCCAATAAGGACATCATCCAAAGCCCACTGAGCTGAATGCTTCCCTATAAAAAGCAGAACGGGCAGGTTAGTGGAATCTCTGCAAGTTATTTTTTATGCCCATATCCTGTGTTCACCCAGTGAGCACTGCTCAGTCATGTGGACTGAGCACTGTTAAACAAAACTAAGTCATTGCTCAAGGATGAACCTGGAGTATGTTTCTATTTTGGATAAACACAGGTATTTCCCTCTTCATTTCTCAAGCTTCAGTGCCTTCATCATCATACACTCTTCCTGTGTTTGAGTGAGACACTCCCTGAGCCTCTGGATTGGGGATTTTTATTTTATGGGTCAAAACCTTCCTGCAATTCCCCACAGCTAAATCAAAAAGGCCTCTGTCTAGTTCCCAAAGTACCTTTTGTATGGAAGAGGATAGTACACAAAGGAAAATGCTGAAGGCTCTTGATATAGATGATATTCACAGAAGTGCTCTTCACTTTCTTCTTCCTGAAAACCTCTCTTTTCTTGCTCTCCAGCCTACAGGCGTCTCAGTCTTGGCAATAAATTGTAAGCTCGCAGCAATGTGCCAGGACTTTTGTCTTGCCACTATGAGAAATGTGGGTCATGGCTGATAGGGCCACTCTGCACTGAGTTATGGCAGACAGAGGACAATCTATGAAGGAGTTAATATCTGTAATGAGGAGTGGTTGTCACTTATGGGCACTGGTATGGAAGGTGGTATTTCAACCTCCAGTCATAAACTCTCCCTCTTACTAGGAGCCACAGGACTGCCATCAGGTGGTCTCAGAGTGAATGCTCTCAGCCAGGACAGATGTCATCTAGGTGCCCACAGAGCAAGCGGCCACAGGCAGGACACAGGTAGGGAGCAATGGGTCTGACATCGTGCCATTCACCAGTGCAAATGATCGTGGCAGAACAAGGGTTTGTGGTGCACAGCATTTTTCCCAAATGAACTGGCTGCTTAACTAAATCACATCCCTCTTGCTTTGCCTACTCTCTTGTCTAGTGAGGACAATTAACGCCAGCACATGCATTGTAAGAAAATGTACGAATAAAAAACAGCCATCAAAATGATAGATTATATCCAAGAAGCTGCATACCATAATTACCTGAACGTAAGCTGTGTGCTTTTCTCCCCAGGGAATTGCTGTTAAAATGTACTCTGCTGTATTTCTGAATATGACCTTATATTTCCTGCAGGGATCCAGGAGCTGCTGTCTTGCACAAAGGCAAGACACTTAATCAGGACACATTTAATAGTGGTAGCGTGCCCCCATGCAAGCTGGTAGCTCTCACAGTGGCTGTAGGTATCAGTCAGCATCAGGGATTTACTTTCAGCTGAGGATGCCAGAAGTGGCTGAGTGGGCTTTGGAGGTGCAGCAGAAGGCAGGGGAGCAGGGCTCTGGGACACCAGAAATGGCAGGGGATGGGGGTCCTCTTTTGCAGTGTGGAGATATTAAAAGAGTGAGATGGGAGCCACCAGGTAGGCAGATTCAAGGCCAAGTTATGCCTCCTCTTCCAAAACAGAGAAAAAATGAGATAAAGTGTGCAAGCCATTTTGCATCCCAGGTCACTCTATACTCAGGTAAATCCTCTAATCTTATTTAGGCTTTTCTGTGTAATATTGTTTTCCTTTCCCCTTTGTTATGTCTCAGCATCTTTGGTTTAAACTTAGCTCTTACACAATTTTACTCTTAGCCCACTATTCCACTTGTTGCTATAAAGAAAATCAAGTCTGCAGTGTGACTGAGGAAAGCCTAAATATGTTCTTAAGCACCCAACTGTTCACCATACTGTATTTTTGGCAAGCTGAGGTTTCTGCAGAACACTGAGAAGCATTGACATGTGGGTCATGTAAAGCTGCTTAATGAATTTTTAGGATGGTGTTGCTTACCATGTTGTGGCTGCCACCAGCGGAAAGCGGTGGCAGGGGTTTTGGCCTCCCGAGGTAAGTCTATCGAAACAACTTGGGGTTCCAGGTACGACATGAAGTCCAGCTCTCGCAGCAAATGCCAAGTGATCCCGTTGTCATTTGTGTATTGAACAATAAGCCCTATATTTAAAATTACAAAAGACAGTCTGACTGTACAGAGCAAAGGGGGACAACTCTTCAGCCTGTGCTCAGGAGCTGCCAACCTCCGTTCAGTGCACATGACTTTTAGCATCTCCCCCATCCCTTTTGGCATCTCCTGGTCCAGGAGCATTTTGTGGACGAAGTCCTACTGCAAAGGTGATGTGGGCTCACCAGCTGCCACACGTTATCTTGCTTGTCTTCACCAAACTCAAAGGATCAAATCTTTTACTACCTCAGTGAAACTAACGATTGTAGCACAGAAACAATAGGAATAATGTGACATTCTTTATATATTCAGTATTTATTTCATGTTGGGTATCCTTGCAGTTTGTGTGGGACACTGAGTTGTAATTCTGATAGCTGGGCTCCCAGTATGGGTAGTTCGCAATGCTCATGCTACCTATGCAAGCTCACAGCATCCTTAAAAGTTAATTATCATAGTATTTAGATAATTTAAGATAGTCTTGGTATCTATCACACAGTAGGGCAAATACTAGGACATAGCAGAATTGTGAAGTCACTTATGAGCTCATCAAAGGGGACAATACAAGAAAGAAGCACTTCAGTATATTTCTTCTCTTAAAACTTTTCTATCCTGGAGTATGTTCAAAGAAAGGATTTTCTTGTGTCTTATACTGGTGCAAATGAGAGAAGAATCAAACCCTCACTGTAATCTGTTCTGAAAGATGACAGTTCTGAGTCAGTATCAATGTAAGTAAGTGCCACACATCAGGAAACAGTCCACTGATGTTAAATTATTTATATTGAGAGGAAAATGAAGTTTTCTCATCTACCAGATGTCAGTGGTCTGTCTTCATTGAAAGGTGACATTATAATGGGGGTCTGCTACAGGCCACCCGACCAGGAAGACTGAGCAGATGAGGCCCCCTACAGACAGGTAGGAGCAGCCTCATGTTCACAAGCCCTGGTCCTCATGGTGGACTTCAACCACCCTGATATCTGTTGGAGCGATGACATGGCAGGGCATAAGCAATCCAGAAGGTTCCTGGAATGTGTTGGTGATAACTTCCTTCTCCAAGTGATGGAGGAGCCAATAAGGAGAGGTGCTGTTCTGGACCTTGTTCTCACCAACAAGAAGGGGCTGGTGGGGAATGTGGAGCTCAAGGGCAGCCTTGGCTGCAGTGACCGTGAAATGATGGAGTTCGAGATCTTTAGGGCAGTGAGGAGGCTGCACAGCAAGCTCGCTACCCTGGGCTTCAGGAGAGCAGACATGGGCCTCTTCAGGGATCTGCTTGGTAGAGTACCATGGGATACAGTGCTGGAGGGAAGAGGAGCCCAAGCAAACTGGTTAATAGTCAAGGATCACCTCCTCCAAGCTCAGGAGCAATGCATCACAATGAAGAGGAACTTGGGCAAAAACACCAGGAGGCCTGCGTGGATGAACAACGAGCTCCTGGACAAACTCAAAAACAAAAAGGAAGCCTACAGAGAGTGGAAGCAAGGACAGGTAGCCTGGGAGGAATACAGAGAAACTGTCCAAGCAGCCAGGGATCAGGTTAGAAAAGCCAAAGCCCTGATAAAATTAAATCTGGCCAGGGATGTCAAGGGAAACAAGAAGAGCTTCTATAGGTACACCAGTGATAAAAGGAAGACTAGGGAAAATGTGGGCCCTCTCCAGAAGGAAACAGGAGGCCTGGTTACCTGGGACATGGAGAAGGCTGAGGTACCCAACAACTTTTTTGCCTCAGTCTTCACCAGCAAGTGCTCCAGCCACACCACCCAAGTTGCAGAAGGCAAGGGCAGGGACTGGGAGAGTGAAGAACTGCCCGCTATAGGAGGGGATCAGGTTCGAGACCATCTAAGGAACCTGAAGGTGCACAAGTCCATGTGACCTGATGAGATGCATCCACAGGTCCTGAGGGAACTTGCAGATGAAGTGGCTAACCCACTATTCATCATATTTGAGAAGTTGTGGCAGTTTGGTGAAGTTCCCACTGACTGGGAAAGGGGAAACATAACCCCCATTTTTAAAAAGGGAAAAAAGGAAGACCTGGGGAACTACAGGCCAGTCTGTCTTACCTCTGTGCCTGGCAATATCATGGAGCAGATCCTCCTGGAAACTACGCTAAGGCACATGGAAAATAAGTAGGTGATTGATGACAGCCAACATGGCTTCACTAAGGGCAAATCATGCCTGACAAATTTGGTGGCCTTCTACAATGGGGTTACAGCATTGGTGGATAAGAGAATAGCAATGGACATCATCTAGCTGGACTTGTGCAAAGTGTTTGACACTGTTCTGCACAACATCCTTGTCTCTAAATTGGAGAGACATGCATTTGACAGATGGACCACTTGGTGGATAAGGAATTGGCCAGATGGTCGCACTCAAAGAGTTGCAGTCAACGGCTCCATGTCCAAGTGGAGATCAGTGATGAGTGGCATTCCTCAGGGGTCGGTGTTGGGACTGGTGCTGTTTAACATCTTTGTCAGCGACATGGACAGTAGGATTGAGTGCATGCTCAGCAAATTTGCTGATGACATCAAGCTGTGTGGTGTGGTCGACACGCTGGAGGGATGGGATACCATCCAGAGGGACCTTGACAGGCTTGAGAAGTGTGTCCATGGGAACCTTATGAAGTTCAACAAGGCCAAGTGCAAGGTCCTGCACACGGGTCGGGCCAATCCCAAGAACACACACTGGGTGATGAGTGGATTGAGAGCAGCCCTACAAATAAAGGACTTCGGGTTGTTGGATGACCAGAAACTCAATATGACCTGACAATGTGCGTTTGCAGTCCAGAAAGCCAACTGTATCCTGGGCTGCATCAAGAGAATTGTGACCAGAAGGTCGAGGGAAGTGATTCTCTTCCTCTACTCCACTCTCATGAGACTCCACCTGGAGTACTGTGTTCAACTCTGGGGACCCCAACATAAGAAAGACATGGACCTGCTCGAGCAGGTCCAGAGGAGGGCCACGAAGATGATCAGAAGGCTGGAGCACCTCTCCTATAAGGACATGCTGAGAGAGTTGAGACTGTTCAGCCTGGAGAAGCGAAGGCTCTGGGGATACCTTATAATGGCCTTTCAATACTGAAAGGGGGCCTACAGGAAAGATGGGGAGGGACTCTTTAATAGGGAGTGTAGTGATAGGACAAGGGGTAACCATTTTAAACTGGAAGAGGGTAGATATAGACTAGATGTTAGGAAGAAGTTCTTCACTGTGAGGGGGGTGAGGCACTGGAACAGGTTGCCCAGAGAGTTTGTGGATGTCACCTCCTGGAAGTGTTCAAGGCCAGGTTGGATGGGGCTTTGAGCAACCTGGTCCAGTGGAAGGTGTCCCTGCCCACGGCAGGACAGTTGGAACTAGATGATCTTTAAGTTCCCTTCCAACCCAAACCATTCTATGATTCTATGATTCATGCAACTGGATGACATTACATGGGGAATCTGCTCCCAAAACTCTGCTGATCCTTCCCAAACACAAATATCAGCCCCCTGTCCCGATAAGTCTAAGCATATGGATAAAATAAGAGAGGAGACAGCTGGGAAAGATTAATTTCTTTAGACTAAATATTTATTCATCTGTGGCTTTATAATTTTGAATTTCAGGTAAATCATGCATGAGCTTGAGTTGGAAGGCAATCTTCTATTAGACCCATTGGTGTAGTTGAGAAGCTGAACAAGTTTTCAGGCACACAGCTCTTCAGGTCAGAAATGGAGGTTGCCCACTTTATCCTGAACTCTAATTTTATTCTTTTTATTTCAGACCTGAAGAAAGTCCTACATACTTGTAAGTTTACCTGTTTTCCAATACTATCAAGCAGTTTAATAAAAGCTATTTCTCCTTATCTTGTAAATGTTGTCTTTCTAAACCATCACAGCTCCAACAGTTACTCCTACTGATAGATCACCGTTAGGTTTGATGGAAAAAGTTATAAATACAAATGTGGAACAAAAGTCAATAGTTTTCTGCACCATTTATGAAAACTGAAGGGTTAACTGATTTATGTTAAAAATAAAACAAACTTTTTTATTTTGTAAAGGCAGTAAAAGGCAAAATCACTGTAGAAGACCGAAAATATAAAAAGCTTATTATAAAGAAAAGCAGCTTTACCTTCATTCCTGGCTCTTGGTCTGTTGCAGGAATTACCAACAGCCTTGCTTCCAATTTGTACATAAAATTGAACTAGCCTGTTAAAAAAATTAGGGCAGAAGAGAAGCGTAAGTATGTTCTGATACCACAAGATCAGTTAGGATAACTCTCCTCTCTTAGCTAATGTGGCATTTTCAGTTAAGTCATTATTCCAGGCTTATTGATTAGGTAATGTTCCCAGTGAAATAAAGCATGGCCAGAGTAAACAGTGAAGGATCCAAGACAGAAGAAGGTGATGTGGTTTATTGATCCTGAAACTAATAAATGTATTGTTGGACTGAATAGCAGTATTTAGCAGTTTCTTCTTTCACACAAAGATGAAAAATCTCCAAAGCAGGCAAATCTGCTCCTTATATCAGATCTTACCTTGACTTCTTGTAACTGGAAATTGGTTTAAGCTTTAAAATACAATATTAGAGTTTTAATAAAATTATTATATCCTCACTAAACCACCAATCCCCTTTTGGTCCTTAAACTCTTGATATAAACAGTTTTCAGTGAAAAGCGTTCATGGGACATTTTGTGAAGTAGACTTTTTGATTTCGAACCTATACATTTTGATTTCATTGAATATCCTCTTGTTCTTATGTCATGAGACAGGGAAAAAATCTTCCTGATCTGCCTTTCTTGCAACCTTCCCTGTAGGCAGTACTTTTATCACTTCCCTGCCTTCTCTTATTCCTTTCTACTGTAAACCATGGCAACCTTTTCATCTGTCTCTCTGCATGAAAGTTTTCCCATGTCCTTGATTTTCCCCATAACCTTTTTCTGCAACCATTCTAAAGCTGCAACATCCCTTTGAGACAGCGTTGCTGGTTTTATTGACAGAACTTTGGATTAGCCTGGAACACCCCTATTTAGCTATATTTGAATTAATAATTATCCCATCCTTGTGCTCCAAAATATTGTTAATTTTTTTTCCCCCATCTGCAGTGATGCCCTGGTATCCTTGCTGAACGGATATTTTTAATTGTGACCCTGTGGTGTCAGTGTAGTTTACATTTCCTCTTAGATGTGCACTATTGTGCTATGTAACAGCAATTCGTTTCAATCAATGTCCTGCTGCTCACTCACCAAATTTCATTGCATGTCTCCAACATTCATCTGAGTCTTATCTGGTCATAACTAATGTAAAGAGCATAGAGATGATTGAGAATGCCATTGCCCCCTCATCTATCTCACAGGTTGTCTGTGTTGCACACCTGAAACAGTGCCCGAACAGAGCAGGGAACCTGGACTCATCCCTACGATGAGCTTTTGCATGCTGAAAGTTGGTGATGCCATTCTCCTTCTTGTTTCCTAGCCAGTTTTTGACTGAGGATGATGCCTGCCTGTTGTGTTATGACTATTGGTGTACTTGCTGATGTGATGTTTTTTGGAAGCAATTGCTTGTCCCTTGTGCTGGGGATGTCCTTGTGGAGCACATAGGGTGAGATGGCGTTATTGCCAAACAGGGGTTTTGAGGGAAAAAAGGACAAAAATCTAAAGTATTTATAAAGCCTGCAGGCTTTATTAATTCTACTGCTTGTAAATAACTTCTTTATTTTAAATACTATTTCTGAGGTGAATCTGTATCTCTGTGTGAAGAAACGAGGCTTCATTTGTCACTCAAACAATTCCCCACAAAGATAATGCTTTGCACTTTAGGTGATCTGGTCCTAATTTGTAGTGATATCAGTAAAATCACAGACAAGCCACAGGACTACAGCCAAGCCCAGTACAATGCAGACAGGACTCCACTTTCCCTCTACTACATACAGAATGTCATGATCCTCTTCTGGTTCTAAACCCAACCACACTCCAGTTCCGTTATCAAAATCAGTATCTCCTATCTGAGATGTTTTGTATATCCAGAGCGACTAGGACAAGCCAGAATATACTTATCAGTCTCATTCATAATATAACCCCATAGATAGCTCAAGAGCAGGCAGGCTCACAGCATTACACTATTTAGCCAAGTAGCTCCTATTGTGTGCTGCAGTTCTGTTGTCTGAGACAGTATTCAGGCAAGAAAACACTAGACAGCAGTCTCAGAGGTGAAAAGATTTACAGTCCTATGATGAAATTCTTTTTTATTGCTTGCCAAATGTAAAGCTTGGTAAAAAAGCAAAAACAAAAGACAAAAAAATCCCTTTCTGCAGAAGGGTGAATTGGTCCATCTGATCTGTAAGCATTTGACCCAGAACAGCTCTCTGGGATGACTGCATAGTTATTAGCAACGGAGTCTGTAATGCAGATGGGAGCCAAGTCAGCTAACAAGCCAGATGCCACTGCTTGGAAAAAAAAAAAAAAATATTCCATGGTTTTTATCTAGCTGCCAGGTATGTACTGTGTGCAAATGCTCTCACTGAACAGATAGTGAAAAGTGTCATAAGGGACAGGCCATCAAGATGGGTGTCAGTAGCTCATCAGTAACCAAAATGCATCCAGGTATCATATTGTCAGTTAGGAGGATGGAAATACTGCTGGTGAAATTGTGCCTTTGGCACATTGGGACATGCAAAAGGGAAGGGATGGAGAGACTCCAGGGGGGTTCTGAAGTGTAAGGCAAAAAAAATGGCCTGGGTGAGATGAATTTTGACACTTACAGGTCTCTTAGTGCTATGGGACATTCTCCTAATATCTGTGAAAAAAGTGCAGTCAATCATATAAAGGAATAAGGAGACAATAGGACAAACAAAGCTAAGATGATGATAGCACTTAATGTATATGCTAAACATTGAGTGCTTGTTTATGAAAATTGCCGTCAGGGAGCAAGCTTTAGTTTTAAATGCTCTTAGCTTGACACCTGAGTTTGGCAGTGCCCTGTTGGGCTTCTTCCCTGAGCAGCACCACACACCTTGGGATGTCAAATCAACCCCTTTGGAGCAGAGCAGACTGGGAGCACTGAGCCACCATGCACCTCCTCTGGGAAGAGAAGGGCAAAGGGGAAAAGGGTCTTTGTACTTCTTACAAAAAAGGACAAAAATTCTTTACATTCCTTACATAAAATTTACACTTTACATTCAGGAAGCTGTAACGGAAGAAAGATGATAGGGAATATGCATACATTGGTCTGCAGGAATTCAGAATGAAAATAAAAATTTAATGTCTTGCAATATTTTTCATTTTTTTGCTCTTCCATGCCTGATTTAATGAAACAAGATCTTAAAAGGTCTGGGAAAACGCTATTAACCTGAAAAATAAGAAGCTTAAAATCTACTGTAGCAGTTTCAGCCTTCCTATTCACAACTCTCAATCCACATATCTAACGATATGTCTTTCAAGGCATATTTTCTTGCTGTTTACTCAGTCACCAAAAACCCCCAACCAAAAAATCCACGCAAAAATAAAAGATAACTGTGCAGGGGCTAAGATGACCCCTAATAAGATAACCGAATTCTATGCAAGGCATTATTGAATGCAAAAAGCAATACCAAAATGGGAAAAAGTGCTTCCCTCTAATCTCCTCTTTCAAGTGACATTAATTTTAGCTCCAATAATGGAAAAAAAAATTCTAGGCTGAGGAATTATTTTCTTTTTAGGGTATGGGTCTTTCAGTTAACTCCACACTCTCTTACAAACTTAGTCTGCCTTTGCTTCTAGTAAAAAAAGACCCACTTAATGTTACAGATGGTCTCAAACATTAAACTGGGATGCACCTGTTCTAGGCAAGGTGTCTGAAGCTGAATGTCTGTTTTACATGGCCAACCTAGACTGCCTTATAATTATATGAAAAAAATACAAGCTTCCAGAAGACAAAGCACTGGCCTTAGCTAGACCCTATTTTAGGATGAGTTGCATTGCCCTTTTGAAGCAGCTATTCTCTCCACTGAACATAAAAGCAGCCTGGGGTAATTGCTGTAGTCTAAGAAGTCCATGTTCTGGTCAAGTGGCATGCGGTGGTTACTACCCTTGAGCACACACATGGCTGAAGAAACAAAAAAAATCAATGTTAGTCCCATATGTGTTTCAGATGACCAGTGTGTTTCTTCTGTCTAACAAACAGCCCAGGGATGTGGCTTCAAGCTTAAAATGTTCAAGGAGGTTAAACTGCTCACTGTGATACTTATAAAAAAATTAAATGATGATTTGTTTTGACAAAATGACCAGTCACAGCTGAGAGCAGCTCACATGGAGAGCATGTGCTCAGAAGAGGGATCCTGGTTGCTCTTACCAGGTGTCCCTCTGGCCATTTATGTTCCTGGGGCAGTTTTAAGACACCGGATGACCATATTCTCGTGCAAAGCAGAAGCAGTGATAGATTTAAAAAGTCAAGAAAGAACATTGCTCAGTATTTTAAAACTTCTTTTGGCTTTTAAAATGGTTTGAATTCTGTAAAAATGGAAAGCTATAAATATGAATATCTAGCATTAAAATTGGTTTCAAAGTAATCTTAAAGCTAAAGAAAATCCTTTTCTTTTATAAAAAGATTTCTCTAGGAAAGAAGGAATAACTCAAAAATACTGTTTGAATATAGACTTCTTGATGATGTGGTTACTTCCAATATTATGCTTCACAGGATTAATAACATAAGATTTAAAAAGACAGTGGAACAGAAGAGAAGTGCTCAGATCTTCCCAGAGTTCCAGTGCAAACATGTACTTGTCCAAAGTGTATTTGTCAAACAATTAATTAATTTAATTATTAACTAATTTACATAATTATATAAATAATTCATGTTATTTGTCAGACATGCAGGGGACAGAGGAAAGGCAGCTGGTGCTGTGCTGCTCAGCGCCAGGGAGCAGCTAGGGATGTCCCCAAACCTACAGCACCCATACTGCCTTAAGGAGCGCCACCAGCCTGAGCTGGAGAGCAGTAGCAGTAACTTGTGGCCAATCTTTGCCGAGTGATCCCACAAATTAAATAAGGCAGCAAATCGTGGCATTACTTAGTCTTGGAGCAGTGTTTGTCGGGAGAAGTATCTTTTGTTAAGCTAACTGTTATAATTGTAGGGTGGGCAAGGCTTCAGGTGCATGATGCCTCATAAGACTGGACACAGCAGCAGTAAACTCCAGGCTAAATAATGGTTAGAATTAACAGTCCTTTGTTTACCCTAATTACGTTAATCAATTAGACAATTTGAGAGAAAAAGGATAATTGCTACCAGTGGAGCAGGATTCAGTGGCAGCAGGGAGAGAGGTGAAGGCTTGTTAGCCTCTTGGCTACACAGAAACAATTTACATTCCATTTTTTTACACTGCTGACAAGTAGACTAATTCACAACATCTGGCAAGTAAACAACAGCTCATTGCTATGCCATCGCTATGCCTGCAATTCAATGCAGTCAGGGGAAAGGGAGTTTTTCTGTCCAGCTATAAGCAGAGGCTTAGGTTTTGTACAGTCTTAAGACCACATCTTCTGCCTGTCCATCTAGAATACAATGCAAACCATCTTCTCAGACGGATAAAGAGTTCACGGGTTTTTATGCTGCTATTTCACAGTTTCTAACCTAAGTACTCTCTCTATAGAAAAAGAAATAGTACACCAGAATGAACAAAAAATGAACTTCTCTTCCTTTAAGATTTCTTGTACAGGTTGCAATTACCAGAAAAACATTTCTCACCTTCTCACATCTACACTTGTAATAGCGGAGAGGAGACAACATGAATACACAGACAATTGTGAGAAGCAGCACTGAGGATTGACCTGATATTTGTGGTGTCCAGGGGAACAGTCCTCGCCTCCCTTTTGCCAGGTCCATTGAAGTACAGAGATTTTCTGTCGCTGAGCACGCCACAGCCTGTCCCAACCTGACCTCCTGTTATCTTGTACCAGAGAGGGCTTAGCTTCCTCTCAAACCTGTCGAACATCTCACTGTGATTAGGCACATTAGACACACAGGTTCCATGCGATGCTTCAAGAAAAAAAAAATATATGGAAGATGCTTTGGTGAAACTGTGCTGAACAGAGTAAAGGTCAGATACAGTACATTGGCAGACGGTTCTGTTGCTTTTCTAAGAAAATGCCCTGATGACAGGATTGTAGCTTTTTAAACCCACTTTACAAATTTTCGTAGGCAGAATAAGCTCTCTTCCTCTAAACTCTAAGATGGCTTATTTCACTAGGTGAAAAACAGCTGCGTTTTATGTTGATAAGGCATTTTATGTAAACAGAAAAATAGTATCCTTATATTTCATTTTAAGCAAATTGAACAAAAGATGTTAGCTTATTGCTTTGTTGGTATAAAGGGTTGAAAAGACTGCAGCGTGCAACTGGTTGTGTCAATCACTGTTTTTTCTGTTGGGTTTGGGTTTTTTTTTTTTTTGTATTTCAGCATAAAAGCCCCTGAAACCACAAGTGAGCACAATTTTCCACAGAAGGGCCTGTCAGAACATATGTTCCCTCCTGGTCCCATGCCATCTGATGGCCAGGGGACTCAAAAACAGCACCAATTCTTTTGAAGATGATCCAAAGGCTTTTAAGAAGACTTTTTAGTTTATAAAATTTTGTTTTCTCTTGTATTGCTAGTCACTTCCCATTCATACAGACGGTGATGTTCAAAGATTGTGGTTGCCAGAAACATCACCGGTGTCCGCTGCCTTCAGCTGCTCTATTTTGCCTGTGCTGAATTTTATTTAACAAAATGAAAAGACTCCTGCTGGCAGCCTGTGAAATTTGTGTCATCATATATTTTTCCAGAATATTGAAGAGGAAAAACAAGATGCTAGATTTACAGCTTTAACTTAGCCAATGCTTACTCTAATCCCACCTAAAAAGGGTTGTCTTACCTGTGTAGCCCAGGTCACAGAAGCAGACCCCTGAGACGCAGTCCCCGTGACCATTGCAGTAGTTGGGGCAAGGCTCAGAAATGTAAACGCCATCTAAGCCAAAAGGAGGCACGCTCTTGTGGGAGCTGCTCTCCTGAATCCAGCGGAATCGAGTCTTACTGTAGAGAAACAACGACGAAGACTTGGTATTACTATTCCCAGCTTCAGTATCTACTGCTCCTTGTTTAAGATTAGAAGGAGCTTTTCCTGAATTAGCCATTTGCAAGTAAGATGCAAATGGATGCCTGGAAAATATTTCTGACATCCTACATTTTGTGCAACTTCACTTAAGGATATTTTTTCCAGATGTATTTTGACTTCCTCTATTTTTCTGGCCCTTATCCACCTTATCCAGTATGATGCAAAGAGCAGATAAATGGTTTTACCAACAAGAGTGAATGATTAAACGTGACTCTGAAGATGCCTTTCACTACTCAGTTCAACCTGAACTGCTAATTACATATTAAAATCCCAGAACTCCATTTCTTACAGTACTTATGAAAGGAACTCAGAAATGGCAGTGATACAGAGTTTATTATGGGACTGTACAATTTTTAGTAAAAAACCTTCAAGTGATTTGGATACAAGAAAAATCATCCACTTCCTAAAAATAATGGCAAATAATGTGTCCTACAGGACATGTGGACAGAAATACAAGATTTTTATTCTTGGACAACAACATGAAATTCCTGGAAAACAGTAATCTAATCCTTAACTTGTATAACTGAAACTGCTCCAGGGACTTCAGTGAGCCTACACTAAAGTTACTGCAGCTGACCCACTGCATAGGAAATTTGTTAAAGAAAAAATATTTTGGTTATTCCTTTTTAGTCTTTAACTTTTAGCTGAATCACTTTAGAGGAGCTCCAGAGAGGGGAACAGCCTTAAAATCTCATTGCCAATCCAATGGATTAACTAAGATCCTCTTTGCTACTCTGCCTAAAATATAATAAACCTATTGCTTTTTTTCTGCTATGCACTGGGATTCGGTAGGTAGATGATCATCGTGCTAGTGCTCTGTACCAACTGATGAAAGGGGATGCTCTCTGGATAACCCGTAAACCATGATTTCCAAAGTGACCCACAACAAATTCAGTTTTCAACACGCCGAGACCCTCATCAGACTCACACTACTTGCATTTTTAATGTATTAGCATGAGCTTCTTATTCCTGATCACATTACTGAACATAATGCCAAACAGATTGCTGCTATTGATTCTGCACTGCTTGTTTTGGGTAAATCAAATCAGTTGGTGTCAGATCTGTGCGATTTGGCACCTGCTTTTATTGGCCAATTACTGAAGAAAAGACAAACTTGTTACGGTACACGCTGCTATTTCAACTCCTTGCGGCAAAGGCAGTGGCTTTCCTGCTACACAATATGCCACGTACTCAAAATCTGTGCCAGGGCTCGAGGATGAGGAGCTTGTGGCAGGAGGATGGGGCTGAAACCCAGGGGCAGCTGCCTGGGGGGAGAAAGGCAGGAGGCAGCGAGGGCATGGCCAGGGGCTCAGGGGGACGGCTGCCGGCGGCGCTGGCAGCACTTGGTGCAGGCAGCAAATCAGACTGGGGCAGTTTACTGACAGCGTATGACAGCAAGCAAGGCGAGTGAGAAAATTCAGCCAAATCCAAGTAAGATTGAGAAAAGCCTCCAGATGTCAAGACTTATTTGCGTCTTCCACCACCTGATGTTTTCTCATCTGTATTAACCCGATGCTGAGGTTGTGCTCGCAGGTGAGCACACCTGTCATTCCTCCCTCCTTTGACTTCGGCTGTCCCGGCCACCTTCAGTGACACAGCACATTATGCAGCAGCTCAAGTACCCTTCTAGGGTTTCTTTGCCCAGGGGTAACTGCAAAAGTAATCCTGTTCCAATGGCTTATTTGATTCAAGTGACTTATCACTCTCTTGCTGGTGCCTCTGACCTAACTGATATGTGTAAGGGGACACAGCACCATGATGAAGAGATTGATGTAAAATTAAAATGTTCCAGGTTCCTTGTTGCTTTGTAATTTAATTTTGTAGACTGTTGTGACACCTTTAAAATGGAAAGCTTCTCACTGTTTTGGAGAGCATGGTGTATTTTTCCCAGATCTGCCGATTTTTAACACCGCTTTTACACACAGCTTGCATTTTTTTCCTAATGTAATATCAAAGAAGAGGCAGCTAATTCACGGGTACCACTAGCATCACTGGTTTACAATGTACAGTACCTGGCGGCAAGCGACCTGGGGATAACAATAGTAATTCTTGTCCAGTCCTCAAAGTCTCCTGTGTGATACACGGTTGGCTCGCTCAGCTCCCGGGAGCTTCCCTCACATCCTTTCGTGCCCGGAGATGCAGGGTAGCAGCCCTCCTTCACGAGTGACCAGAAGAGCCCAGCATCGTGCGAGTACTGAAGTCGAACAGGAGCAGAGCTGCTGTACTGGTTCGTGCAACCAATGTTCAACTGCAAAAAAGCAGAGCATCATATACGAGCAGAAGAAACCTGTGCTGTTATTGGCATTTACTGGCTGCAAACCACCTCTGACTTTTTGGTTTAGGAGGCTTAACGCTCTGAACACTTGCTTTGAACCCTGCTGGCAAACAGTGACTGATGCTTGGAATCTGTTTCCTACACGTGTATGAAATTTCTCAGTAAAAATTCCCACTCTCCCTTCATTGAGATCGCTGGGTTCAGCACATTGAAATGTGCAAATAACTTCTCAAAGGTCCCGGTGCGTAGCAGGCCACAAACAGCAAACTCTGCACAGGCACCTACATGCCCAGAAGGAGTGGGAAGAGCTGTGTCCCCTGAGACCCATCCCATCTGCAGTCCACCCAATGTGCCCAGAGGATCAGTCTGACTCCAGGGCCCTCCCCTGCCCTGGGCTGCGAGCCCTGACCACAGCCTAGTCATTGGCCTCGCAGAAATGATGTCTGGGAGTTGGCACTGAAGTTTGGGCCCCCAGAATAGGGCAAAAGTGGATGAAGTAGAAAAATGCATATTAAAATGTGAAATGAGAATGTAACCAAGACAAAAATCAACTGCTGATTTGAAGTTTTCAGTTTCATTTTTCAAGCTATCAGAAAAATATTAGTTTGCATTATTTTGTTGCAGAAATTCTACTTGAGCTGTAGAATGTAAAATATGAAACAAAATCATTCATGTAAAATGAAATAATTTTGACAAATTACTGTCTTTGAGTTTATCAATGCAAAATTATTCCAGGCAGCTATTTAAAATGGAAATTTCACAAACTCAGGAAAGCATTTAACCATATGTTTAAATTTAAAGCACGCAAATAGGACTAACGTATTTATGTGCAGGCCAGTTTAAAAGCTTTCCAAAAAAGAGAGGAGCATAAATTCAGGCCTCAAATAATAGAATTCATAAAGAAGAACTCAATGTTCTCTGATACGCATTGTTTATATTTTGTATATTTATGTTACATTGCCAAGTATTTCAGTGATGGAAGGTGTATGAAATATCTTTAAGTATTGCTTTTTTAGACTAAACAATTTTTGAAATGCTGTTCATCATCAAACCTACAGAATGGAGACTTAGTCACTGAAGGAAAGTGGTGAAGAGGCAAATAGCATCTTTTCCCGGCTAAATGGTATTTATGTATTGAAATATTTTGGGGTTTTAGACAGTTTAAACTATAAAACTACAAGCAATATTCACTCAGAAATTGTACTGCAATCCCTCAGTTTGTGTAGCATTTCATTAGCATAACTTTTAGATGAAATGAGATTATTTTACAAATCCCATTATTTCTAACTAACTTTCCTATTTATAGAACTGTGGGAATTATATTTGAAAAGCTGCCTGTAAACATCTGATCTCTTTAATAATTCCACTTGTAAATTATTCAGTGTCTGTATCCACCAATTATGTAAGGACCATGTATTTGTGGTGAGCTCATTAAAATTGCATTGCAACCAACCTCCAGAATTCACCAATGGGATTTCATTATAAACTCAATAAAATTTTGATTAGGGTTCAGAAACAAGAGCTTGTCAAAGCAAATACACTTTCTTTGGAACCCATATTCTGATGTATTGTCAGACCACTGAAATTTTTGTAAGCCCTTTAAAGAAGAGAATGCTAATTGGAGCCTATATTCACTGACACAATAAAAGTAAATTATATGAAAAACCCACACTGGAATACAGAGCAGCTTGTAAGTCCTTAAATAGTTTAAAATACAAAATATGTACGCAAACCACATTGCAGCTTTTGTAGTCATGAAGCCCCAGATAAGATAAATCCTTTTTCCATTGACACTGCAGTAGCATTTCCTAGTACTGACTCGAATATAATGACAGTCACTTCAACCCACTTCTGAAATGTGTTGAAGAACAACAAGCTTTAAAACTTCTCCAGAGGGGTAAAAAAAGCTCTCCTGCACCAAGGTTTTGGCTATCCTTTTAGAAAGCAGCATGATATTTTACGCTGTATGAATTCATACTTGTGCTCTTCACACCTTTTTACACAGTGGTATAATTTATCACCTTGTTTTGAACTGTAGCCTCAGTGACATCTTGCAAGTATTGACAAAGGGCAGTTTTACTGATATTCTGCAGGGATTTATGTGTAAGGAATACCTTGAACTGCAGGACATATCCAGGCTTCAGTGTTAAATCTCGAGTCACTGCAAACCGGTCTCCATCTGATTTACCAAAGAGCATGGCGGAGGGGGTGGCAGAGCAGAAACTTTCGTTTTTGGTCATCCCTTCGTTGGCTAACATTAACCATACACTCAGTTGGTTCATAGGGTAATCAAATGCTGGCTTTTCATAAAAGTTCTGTTAGAAATGAAAAGGAAAGCAACAGCAAGTACTATCACCTTGCAGTGTGACTTCAGAATAATTCCCCAAATGATCACCTTTCAAATTTTGCAATTAATATTTTCTGTCATTATCAAAAAATTGTCATTTCCAAAATTTGTCTTGACTTTTTGAGGAGATACATAATTACATCCTCTGTCACAAAGATTAGGAGCCTGATGGTTTTGTGATAAGACTCAGGTTATTCTCACACAGAGAGACACAGCTGCAAACACTATGGCTGTTTCTTTAAAGACACCCAATATTTTCAAACAAAATTATATTGAAAAAAAATTCTACTGACAGAGAGGATGGTTCCTGTTTTGTGCGGATGCCCATAGCCTGCTCTTACTTATTACCTGTGGTAAAGTGGGATTAACAACGGGAATGATGTGCTTCTGCTTCTCTGACAAAATGATGATGTCATCAATGGCCCACTGATCATAGCCTTCCCCTGAAAACACGGGCTGCCACCAGCGAAACCTGGTGCAAGGCGTCTTGGCTGCAGCTGGCAGCTCCAGATAGACAAACCTGAAGAACAGAAATTCAGCAGACTTTAGGGAAAGCAGTTTGTAGAGAAATGGAAGAAATACCACTAAATAGGGAAGAGAGGCAGGAAAGCCAGTATCTATCTTACATGTAGAAACCCTCCGAAATCTTCTACATATCTGCATACCTATTTATACACTTCATATCAAGAAGCTTTCTTTGTCCTTCTTGTCTGTGGAGAATGTAAACTCTTTAAAAAAATGGGTATTTTTCACTCTCTATCACTATATTGCCTAGCACAATAAGCAACTGATTTGAACTCTTCAGCTTTGAATTAAACTGTTCAGCTGATCCATGTTCAGCAAGTCTTAACATTCTTCTTGTGCCAGCAAGTAATAGTGAAATATGCTGGCAAAACTGATTTCTCATTCTCTTCTGCTGGTTGGGCCTATTTGTAGACAAAAGCATCCTTCTATTACAATGCAATAGATTATGTAGCAGAGTTTTCTGCTGTGGATAAAAATATTTCAGCCCTCCTATATGGATCTTCATAAAAGAACTTTAGGTCTTCTCAGATAGTTTGCTTTACATTCAGCTTAGGAAACACCTTACAAAAATGATGTTAAATAAAAGTTAAAATTTCAAACCTAATCATACTTATGTTAAAAAGTACAATAATTAATCAGTTGTTTAGTTCTATTTCAGACACCTTAAGTACATGTATTTATACATATATTCCTTTCGGTACTCTTTCTTTATACCACGTTATTTTGTACCACAGACCCTGCTTCACTTGCTGGTTAGGCAGACAGGGGTGGAGGAATTGTTCAGGGGTACAGGGAACCTTCTTTTCCAGAGGATTCATAGATTTATGTGTTGGAAAATAAGGAATTGGAAAATAAGATCTGGACCACATTTGAAGCAGCAGAAAAATAAATATGCATAGCTATATTCAGTAAGGACTATCAATCTTGGTTACTCAGAGGGGCAAATGTTTTGTCTAAAAATAACATGTTGGATAGTCCAGTGATGAAGGTTTCAGCATGTAGCTTCGTTGTTGGACGTGTCCTGTAATTTTGACAAAGTAGAGGCTAAACCACCCACCTAGTAGATGCAGGGAAGGTGGTGGATGTAGTTTTTCCAGATTTTAGTAAGGCTTTTGATACTGTCCCTCACAGCATCCTTCTGGACAAGTTGTCCAAGTGTGGGATGAGGGGGTTCACGGTGTGCTGGTGAAGAACTGGCTGAAGGGCAGAACTCAAAGTGTTGTAGTGAATGGGGCTACATCTGGCTGGTGACCAGTTACCAGTGGTGTTCCTCAGGGTTCAATCCTAGGGCTAGTCCTGTTCAATATGTTTATCAATGATCTGGATGCAGGAGTTGAATGCACCATTAGCAAGTTTGCTGATGATACCAAGCTGGGAGGTGCTGTTGATTGTCTTAAGGAACAAGAGGCCTTGCAGAGGGATCTAGACAGATTGGACCACTGGGCAATGATTAATGGGATGAAATATAACAAGTCGAAATGCCGGATTCTGCACCTAGGATGGAGTAACAATGGGCACAAGTATGAACTGGGAGAGGGGTGGCTGGAGAGCAGCCCTGCAGAAAGGGATCCGGGGGTGGTGGTTGACAGCAGGCTCAATATGAGTCAGCAGTGTGCCCTGGCAGCCAAGAGGGCAAACCCCATCCTGGGGTGCATCAAACACAGCATAACCAGCCAGTCAAAAGGGGGGCTCATCCCACTGTATTCAGTGTTGGTGCAGCCTCACCTTGAGTACTGTGTGCAGTTCTGGGCTCACAGTTTAAGAAGGATGTGAAGGTTCTTGAATGGGTCCAGAGGAGGGCAACAAAGCTGGTGAAAGGTCTGGAAGGAATGACCTATGAGGAGCGGCTTAGGACTTTGGGCTTGTCTAGTTTGGAGAAGGCTGAAGAGCTCTCTACAGCTTCCTGAGGAGGGGAAGTGGAAAAGGGAGGTGCTGAGCTCTTCTCCCTGGTATCCAGTGATAGGACACGTGGCAATAGTTCAAAGCTGCACCAGGGGAGGTTTAGACTGGACGTGAGGAAGCATTTCTTTACCGAGAGGATGGTCAAACACTGGAACAGGCTTCCCAGAGAGGTGGTCAATGCCCCAAGCCTGTTAGTGTTTAAGACGTATTAGGACAATGCCTTAAATAACATGCTTTAACTTTGGTCAGACCTGAAGTGCTGAGGCAGTTGGACTAGCTGACAATTGTAGGTCCCTTCCAACTGAAATATTCTATTCTATTCTATTCTAAACAAAATTCAATGGTTTTATACTTCCAAGTGCCTAGATCACCTTTAGAAAAGGACAGTTTACTGAGTTACAGAAGTCCTTCTGAAAACATTGTTCATTGCAATGCAAACTGACAAGATGGGAAGCTAAAATTTTTTACATACTGAAAGACATGAACTACAGGTAATAGAAATAATGTTAATACCTATGCAGACAAATGCAATTTAAATTTTCACTGACAAGCTATCTTACAGCAAATTTGAAATGCTCAACATGATTTCTTCTCCTCCTTAAATATTTCTTTCGAGTTTTTGTTGTATGTGACATTAATACATGTTCATTAGATCTGAAACCAGAGTCAGAGGAAATGGCAGATTTCTATACCTCTTTTGGGCAAGTTCTGTATTTGCTTGCTAATGTTTTGCAGATCTTAGCATTTTCGTCATGTTTCACATGGGAGGTGAGTGATTGGAAACTTTACATTTTACTTCAGTTTTAAGGCCCACTTTCATTAGATTTTTCCTTCCTAGTGGCAGGAGTTTACTGTGGCAGCCTGGAAAAGTTTCCATATAATGATGGCTTTTAAGCATTATAACTTGAAATTATTATTCATGTTTTCATAAACTGAGAAATAGTTTTTTTTTTTTAAAGAGCTGATGTAGTATGGAATTAATTTAGACCAAAATTATACCTGGGTTTGCTGAAGTCAGAGAAATACATTTCTGCAAGCAGCTGCCAGTTGATACCGCCGTTATTGCTGTACTGCAGCAGCACACCTTCTTCTCTGCTGTCTGGTTTATTGCATGAAGAACTTTCTCCTCCTATCTGGATGTAAAACTGGACAAAATCCACCCACGTTGTGTCCAAATCCCAGCTTACCAACTGTCTTTTCCCAGCCTACAATACAAAAACACAGAGGGGCAATAATGCAATAATAATATTAAATATGACACCTTCACTACGAACAGACATATTTAAAGTCCAACACAGATGAATCCACAGAAAATTGCACAACATGGAGGACATTGAATTTTATGTTAACATGACTTTTTTTTGTCCCTCAGACAATAATTCTGCTTGGCCATCCTTTATGTCTTAATCACCCTGGTGTGATCCTGCAAGAATTTTTATTATCAGATTTCAACACACAATCTGACTGCACAACACAATTTCCACACAACTATTTCACCTCATTCCTTCAAGGTTCCAAGTACCTTCAGGAGACAAAGAGCAGACGCTGGATATCCTGAACCAACGAGGGCTAAATTTTTAAGTATCCAGCTTTTTAATGATAAAGCATAAAGCAGTAAAAGGACACTTCTGAAGTCTCATTTCCCCAGACAAATCTTGAACTGTATAGGGTTACCCAATCATCTGAAATTATAGCCCCTATAATGTCTGTTGCTTGAAGCCCACCTCCTACACAAGAACAAGGGAGTGGCGTTTTCTCTTCATGCCTCACCTGAGTATGATTTGTTCCTACACAAAACTATGCTCTTTTCCCAGTAAGTGTTGTAAATCAGGAGTCTCTCAACCTGTGGGTTTGGTGTCAGGTTTACCTAAGCACAGCTGACAGAAAAAATAGCCTCATAAAATGCAGTGAACAGCATTTCCAAGGATGTTTTTGAGTTCTAGCAGGACGCAGCTCTTGGACATCTACGCTGTGGTCAACATGGTTGCTCTGTGCATGTTGGCAAAGGAAGACAGAGCATATTCAGCTAAAAAGAAACTTTCAGGTTTAAGACCCTTTTATTGTAACTGGAATTATCCTGTTCCCCTCTTCCCCTCGTGCCCTGGTGCTTGAGGCTGAGCTTGTGGGCTTGCACATCAACAAGCCTACCAGATGCTGATATGTGATGTGAAGCTGCCTGCGGTGAGGCAGGACACAGGGTGAAAGCAGTGTCCCTGCAGAGGTGACTCGCATGCCCTGCGCCTGGCACAGCCCCGCGCCTGGCACAGCCCTGCCCCAGCACAGCGTTGTGTCGCCACAAGCTTTTATAGGTAGGGCAAAGCCAAATATGTGCAGCTAGAGGGAGGATGTGGGGATCATATTTCTTCATTCATTAAAAGTAGCTGCAACCGGGCACCGCCCCCCAAAATGGAGCAGAACCGGCAACATGCCTACTGTTTCTAATTCCCTAAAAAATCATGGGTTCCTGTCCATCTCCAAGCATAAAAAGGTATCAAAAAGGAAAACCCGAGCTAAGTTACAGAATTATGCCTATGTTTTAATTAATATTTATGTTTTTCTCATCTCACTTGTACATTCATGATCCTTCTGACAAATTTCCAGACAAATTTGAGATAATAAATTGACATGATCTAGGTGGACATAAGTAACAAGATTTATGAGCTGAGATTTAAAATATCATCTGTGTTTTTTAATAAGATGATAGATGAATTTAAATCCTGTTCCACTCATCACCTCTTTCCTCCTTCTCCCCAGTTCAGGGTAAACTCAGCACAGATACATGCCTCTTGCTTCCTTACTCAGAACATTTCGCTTTGCTGGCGTTACAGCCTGGGTCCATAGCTCATTTGTAGACTCTGCCAAACAGGCCTTATCACACTGCTAGACTAATTTCTGTAGGCTGAATGCTTATGTTTTTGAAACTTGGTTAGCTTGCACCACTGATGACAACTAAAACCTGTGAAGAATCCTTTGACCCTCAAAAAACTCATTTAGGATACAGTCATATTGATCTGGTATGAACTATGCCTCCTATTTTTGCTCATTTGGTGGCTTATCCCCAGCTGAGCAAGCCCTCCTGGATGGTGCCGTGAGACTGAGATGGGCTCAGCCTTGGGTGCAGCCCCGAGGTTCCTGGTGCAGCCCCACGTGGCTAATACTGGCCAAGGTGACACTGATAATCTCTTGGTAGTTTGCTTTCACAAATTCATTTGGAGACCCAAAGGAATTTGAAATTACCATCATCCAATCAAACTAGTAACGGATAATTAAGATGCAAACACCTTTGCTGCCCCATGGGCAGATGTGTCCCAGCTGGCTGGGGGTACCCAACGTACTGACCTGTAGTGGATCAAGCTCTGGCTGTAAAACTATTCCAGGTGGGTTTTCCGTATCTACACCCCACAGCAGCTCTGCTTGCCAAAGGGTTAACCACAGAACCAGGTTAATTGAGAAAGGGCACAAGTGACATAAAACCTCAGAGGAATTGCAGGGGCTAATTGAAAGAGCTCTGTATTACAAACACACCTACAATTGATTAAAATGAGTTGTAAAACAAAAGAGGGTCGGCAGAACAAAGCCAACATTAATTCTGGTAGCAGTAATTGATTATGGCAGTAAACATTAGACATTCAAATAAAAAGTGGCTATTTGAGCAAATAAAAAGAAATGGAGCCTGTGAATATGAGCTCCCAAAACAACACAGAACTGTTGGGCAACTATAAAAATAATTTTTTATTACCTACCAGCATGGCCACTAGATGCCTTGAAAAAGATCTAAACAGAAATTAAATAAACCACCTTCTGTTGATGGCACACAGACTGCTACTACTCAAGAAATGAATGATAACCTAACCCTTAGAGATCAATAGGAAGAAGCCAAGAATTTCTAAATGAGTTTTTCACTCCTCCGTAGCAGAAATCAGAAGAAAGATCATAGCAGGTTAATTCTAATTTAGCAAACTACTTTTGAGAAACTTGGCGTAAGGAACTGAGCCAGAAGGAAAAACATCTAACAGAGAAGACGATTATATAAAAAAATCCAATTATCACAATTAGCTAGTTATACTGATTGGTCTATTATGAAATTTTCAGCACAGAGCTGCATTTCCAGGGGAGCTGGATGTGAGACTATGTAGGAGTGCTGAAAATTATTTGATGGGTTAGATTTTTGTAATGAGATAAACAACACACAATTACACAGTGTGGCATATTGGGTTATTCTTCTGGGACTAATCTGGCTATCATGACAGCAGTGGCAGTTTGATCAAACCTTTAAAAGACAAGCACATAGCTGCATTTATACTCTTCCTTTCAATTAAGAACAAAACAAAACCCAGTACTAGACCCGAGGAGCAACAATGAAAAATAAATCTGTGATTACAACCCATAATCTTACATCTGGTCATAAAGATCTCTTTTTATTTTAGTTATAATTGCTATTAATTAGCAGAATTCCCTATATCTCTTTCCTGCTCTATTATTTTAATCTGCAAAGCATCCAAGTTATACAAAAGAGTATCCTCCCACAGGCTAACCACTTTCTAGAAGTCCAGAGGGGTGGTTTGTTCACTAGTTTTGGTCCTGTGACCTCAAATTGAGCTGCTTGTCCCCTGAAAAGCCAACCTTTTTCCATCCATAGCCCAGAACAGTACAGAACAAACAAAGGGGAGCTGCTGGATGCTGAGAAAGAACTGAGTCTTAAACCAGAAAATACATAATTAAGACAGTACGAATGTACACACTTCCCAGCACACTGGCGATTTACTTCCTTCCATTACAGCTGGTATTTCTTGAATACATAACGCACGTGTCTTTCCCTATCTCTTTTGATTGCTTTGTTCTTTACCTGCAGAGCACAGCTGTGCTGTTTAATGCACTTCTCATACTGTGAGCAGCTTTCTGCCACCTCCCTTTTCTTTGCCATACGACCACATCATGCTCCATTCAAACCTACAGTACGTGCCTTTCTCATTCTCCCATCCCCCGTTAGTACCTTGTTGAAGTAAAGTGAGGAGCCAGATGAGATGACCCCACAGCCTTCTTCAGGCTTGACGATCTCTCCCCCAATAGTTTCCTGCCACTCTGTCTTCAGGCTGTCTGGGTTCTCAAAATCAGACATGATGGTTGAAGGAAGGGGATTTTCAGGCTGACATTCAGTACCCCGAAACCCCAAGTCACACCTGGAAGGAAGTGTAAATGTAACATCTTTTAAAGACTTTATTTGACATTGACAATTACTTAAGGTGGTGCGCTGACCTTTTAAAATTAGATGTGAAATAGCAAATCATTCTGGGATTGGAATTTTGGATCTTGGAAACAAACTAGAATAACCGGATAATGGAATAAAGCTATGTCTTATTTCTAGAAAAAAGCCTGTGGTGTCCAGAAAGTTTGTAGCTGGCAGGCAGTAGTCTGTGCCCTTAGCAATGCACCTGGTCTGACAGCGGCTGCCAAGCAGCACTAAGCTGGTCCCTGGCATCACTCTGATGCAGCAAAATTGCTCTGGCACTAAGCTGATCCCTGGGGTCCTTGTGCAAAAGACTGGAGTGGCCACCAGGACACTTGCAGCAGGGCAGCCCTGTGCCACTGAAAGCTCTTCCAACGCCTGGATCTTCCAAGGGTATGGGTTCTTGGACAGAGAGGTGTGGAGCAACAGGCTGTTAATGTTGCTTGAATGGTCTAACCCCTAATAGCGCTTTTAGTTTTTAATGTTTAACCTAAAAGTAAGAACAACAGCGAAAAAAAAAAAAAAGAGTATGCAAACTAATAGGATACCTGAAGTATCAGGAGACCATTCTTAAGAGGAACTGGCAAATGCTTTATACCTGCAAACGCCATGGTCACACCAGCCATGTCCGCTGCACATGTTGGGACACTGCTGTCCGATGTAGATGTTGTCTAAGGCCCATTCATCTTGGGCTGTGTAGTAGCACTGACTCCAGCGAAAACGTGTGGCACTTGACCTTAAAACCAATAACAATACTTTAATTTGTGATTGTTTACAGAACTGTGGGAAAAAAGTTAAAATGCAACTATAAAAAATAAAGTAAGTTGATATCACAATCACAGCCCAGCCTGCAAAGCCTGGCACAACCAGACAGATTTTTGTAAATTAACTTTCTAGATGATGCCACTTGCTGCACAGAGCTATCTAATGGGCTTTCCAGTTCTTAATAACATTTCTGAGGAAGGCTGCAGAGGTGTTACAGGGCCTTTGTGCATTATCTTAAGATAAACCTGTCAATGGATATTATGAGATTTTTATTGAGTGCCATTCTGCAAGGGTCACAGGTCACAGGCTGCAAAACTAGAAAGGTGGATCTAGGGCATGACTTTGATTTTTATAGTCTTGGTCACAGTTAATGGGCTATAAGTTGTGTAAAAAGGTTTCTTCTGATACTTATTATTAAAAAAAAATCTATTAAAGTTCTTGAGTGTAAGCGTTTCTCCCCTTTGAATACCATCTATTTCCATTCAACAATAGTCGACTGTTTTTTATTGGATATAGAAATTTCCTTTTGTCAGGATGATTCTAAACTAGATTTTGCTCACATATCACTGGTGACATTGCGATCACAAGTTTTTGACAAAGATCCTGTTTCATAGCACCTGTTTTTTTTCACATTGCAAACAGCTTGCTCTTGGTGAGCTACTCAAACAAAATCTGTAACACCCAAGGATTGTGGTGGGGAATCACTGGATTAGATTATTTGCCTATATATAACTAAGCTCTGGATATTTGCAATATTCTTCAAGCAGAACACCTTGCTGTAGTTTCTCCTTTCTAGTTAAATAGTTTCTCTTCAACAGCTTTATTTTTCTATATTATAGTGGAGTCAGGTAACATTATCTATTAAAAAGTGCTTGATGTTGGCCCTCTAGGAGATTGTCCAATGTGACATTGAGATTTTCTGTGCTGAGTGACTCCTGCTAGCTAAACCCAGCCTGACATCCATAAAAAACAAGGCTGGAGAAGAAACTTAATCACAAGGAGGGTAATTTTCGTCGCTGTCGAGCCTTTCCAAGCTGCCCTGCCAACCTGTACACATCCAACAGGTTACACGCGTTGGCTAGTGGCAGCTCCCAGCTGGTGGCCGCAGGGACCCTCTACTCCATGCTTGTTCCAGGACGAGATTAAGAAAAATACACTGCATGTAAAGTGAAACAAAGATGGGAAACCATTCATTGTGATGGAGCAAAAGGGGCTGTGCTGGCTGCGTGTTCGGTCTGGGAAAAAAGGGGTGGTGGGGGCAATGAAGGCGCTGAGACTGAGTCACAGAGCTGTGGAGGGGATGGACAGGGAAAGCAAGGTCGACTGCAGAGAATTAAAAATCAGTCTTTAAATTGGGACAGGCCTGTGCCTGGCCAAGGGCTGACTGGGTGGGCTGAGGAGGTTCCTATAAGAAAAGCTTCTTTCCTAAGTGGCTACGTTAATGATGGCATGGAATATAACGCTGTTACTCTAATTTAAGATAAAAGCTCTTTCCCCCACACCCCAAAATTTATGTAGAATAAGACCTTCTAAAATGAATATTGTAAAGGTTGCTGAGCACCTGCTTGCATGTACGGAAGTGAAAAAACAGTAGAGGCCTGTGCAGCTAAAATGGACAGTACGTTAGAGCAGTTAAGCCATCCAGCCACATACTAGAAGCATACAAAGATTAGTTTAGTCCATGCTTGGAGAAATTTTTAAAATACCACTTTTGAATTTCTTTAAAAAACAAGTAAAGTTGCCCAAGGGCTTGATTTTTAATTGAAATCACCCTTGTTGTCTTTAAGTATCTGCTTGATATTGCAAATACTGTAAGCACTTTTACAGCATGCAGAGTTAATCTGCGGGGGCAGATCTGCCGATTAAATACTCCCTCAGGATATAATGTATTGATGGGTTACATTACAAGAGCTATGAATTATCCATTAGAAGTGCACAATGCCAGTAATCTGCACACAAAGGACTTCCTAAGCTTGCATAGGCATAATGGGCAGTCAATATTCACCACAACTAGTTACTGTTTATTTTTGGAGTGCTCTGAAGCCAGCACATCACCTCGGTGGTGGTGTTCATGTTTGCTACAGAGCATCAACGGCACCACAGAGAGCCCTGACAGAGACTGTGTGCTCTGGAAAGAGCTGTCATGACTGGTGTCAACTCTCGTGTGTGCTGAGGAAAATAACAATACTGAAACCAAAGAAAGGTTTTAGAGCAGGCACCCCATCCCACCCCCAAAAAAATTGTCTCATGTTGTTTGCCCAGGTGACAGGAGGGACAGCACCGAGGCCGGGCTCCTCTGGTTTTCATTAGTGAAGGTGTGTGGATAGAGGTGGGGTGTGTGACTCTGCAGCCCGGGGGTATCTGCAGCAAACTGGGGGGGATTTACAGTGATGTAGGGGCAATTTTGCCATCCTGTGGAAGTCTCGTGGTGCCCAACAAGTGGTGGTGCCCCCCGAACGCAGCTCCCGCTGCTGCTTGGTGTGGCGTCGATGGCATTTCCTCAGCCGTTTGCCGGCGGCTGCTGGGTGCAAACGTCCCTGCGGTGTGGCTCTTCGGGTGCGTCGCGGCTGGTTCTGGGGCATCAGGCTCACACCCGCCCTACACAAACAGTGGGGAGAGCCCACCCATGGGTAATAACAAAGTACGTCTCTGCGCCCAGGGGAGCACCACACCTGGAACCCCACCGAGAAGACCCCTGTGCAGCACCGCCGTGGGGCTGTTCCGAGGTCCGTGGGCCCACACCGCAAGGCGCAAAGCTGACACCAGGGCCGACAGCCCATGCTGGGGCCTGTGTGGGTTTCACCTGAGCAAAACGTTTCCCTGGAACAGGCTCGTCGTCCCCCTCCTGCTGCAGGGGACTGCCACCCTGCCAGGGGCAGAGCACAGAGCCATGAGCTGCCAGGGTGGCTCTGCCTTCCTCCTCGGGTCTCAGACGTTGGCTGCACATCGAGCTAAGGCTGAGCTCAGCTCTGCTCGTTACTTAGAAGCTCCCCCAGATGAATTCAGCGATGGCAGTAGATCTGTTTCCCTCATTTAAGGGGAGGGGAGGAAGGGAGGAGTCGCCTTGCTGCCTGGAGATGAACATGAAGCTGACAGGGAGGTTCGTGCATCAGCCGGGCGGCTGGGGACGATCCCTGGAGAGCCACATCCTAGCAGGTAGGGGTTATTTTTAGCTGCAGACAAAGAGAGCTCTTGCCCAGGGACAGCTTCGCTGCTGCGGGAATCCCACGGCCCCTGAGCTGGAGCAGGGCGAGGGGCTGCCCTCGCCTTCCCACCCAGCCAGGTGGTCATGGGGGTCTGTGGACAGTCTGGTCACCGTCACACGGCTGTGGGCAGCAAAAGCTCTCACAGATTCAGATTTCTCTCTGGGTGAGGGATAACACGTGTTAGTCTGAATTCGCAATTGCAAAAGCAATGCCGCTGAAAAGCCAGTCCTGCTCACTGTTTTTGAAAGCTTTCCAAGGCTGCTCTGCACCTCAAGGTAACAACAGTTTAAGAGGATTATGCTGTTAAAAATGGTAATCAACAATTTTAAAAAGCCATGTTAATTAAGAAAAGAGAATAAGAAGCTGAGTGTCAGCTGCATTCTCAGTGATAAAATACTGGTTTTCTGGACAGTCACCATTTAGACACCTATTCAAATGGGAAGTGCAGTATCGAGGAGTTATGAAAGCATTTTATTACAAGCAAAATAAACCTCCCTAGTTCCTCATATTTCTCTCCCCCCCCCCCTTTTTTTTTTTTTTTTGATGCTACTGGAAGGCAATCTGGCTTTCTGATGACATTATATCTAAGTCAGGTTGATGTCAAATGAAAGTCACTTTTGTTGCGTGACATTTTACATATGCACAAGGAAATCATGTCCCAGATGTATTGCAAGTGAAATGATGTTCTTCCTGTTATAAAATTTTTCAGATATGAGTTAAAATAAAATCATTGTCTTCTCTCCTGATATTAAAAACCCTAACGATCTAATGCAAATTTGTATCTGATAAAATTATATTTGCTACCTTCTGAGTTACCATAATTACATTTACCCAATTATCCTGAAACTCTCATTCAGTCATTAGGTGTTGATTTGTTTATGAAGTCAGCAACTGACAGCTGCTTGTATCTCATTAAGGCCTGTTCATATGTAAATGCCTTCCATAAAACTGAAATTAATTTTCATCAGTGTTAGAAATGTTCAGTTCAAGTACAATACAATTTCAGTGAGCAGGTGCATACATTTCATTTCGCCGATACAAGTCTCACTGTTGCAGCAGATTTCCTAACATCCCAAATCTCGGATAACACAGACCTTGTAAACTCACGCTTGCCAGATGCAGAACATCTACAGATGTGCAGAAATACCAGCATGCCCAGAAAGTTTTACGAGAGAAATAGGTACTGCTATGAACAATTTTCTGGCTGCATGAGCACAGTACCGCAGCCTGATGCTACCTGTGCACCCAAGGTGCAAGCCCTCAGCAAAATGCTGGGCATGCAGCGATAAAAGCTCCGGCAATTGTGGCACGGCTGTGCGGGGGTATGAGGGCATGTTGAGGCTACCAAGGGCCAGAGCAAGGCTAATGAGACCTCAAGCCTCGGTCCTGAGTCCTCATTTAAGTGTCTTGTGGGGCTGAGCCAGAAGGAAGGTCCGCAGAGGTCCCTTCCCCTCACCCCAGTTTTGGGAAGGCAGAAGACCTGGCTCTCCCCCTCTGCACTGTTCTTCCTGGCCACTGCTAAGTTTTTGCCCATGGGTGGTAGGAGAGGGAGGGAGAGTGCCCCAAAGAAGAACCCTATGGAGTATATTTGCTACCAGGCCCCCGGGCTGATGCCCTCTGTATGGCCAGGCTGGCAGAGGAGCTCTGCACATCAAACGTTCATCAGTAATGCCAAGGTTTGTAAAGGCAGAAAATTGTCCTCTGTTAGTAAGTGTGCTTTAAAAATGCAAAAGAAATTCCCCTCCCAATCTCAAGCCAAAGGAGTGACTGAGCCCTCAGTCTGCTCCTTGCCGGTGGAAAAGAGGAAAAAAGAGGGAAAGGGGCTGAGATGTGTCTGGTGTGCTGGATCACTTCTGGTGTGGAACATGCAGCCATCCTTCCTCTTCATCCTGATAGTGCCACAGCACAACACAGTCATATTGAAAATGTGTTTTATGAAGAGCAAAGTAAAGTTCAGTGGTAATTTGTGCCTTAATTACAAACAAAACTCTGCTAACAGACCGGAATCCCTTCAGATACAAGATAGAGTGTGAAATATTTATGATTTGTGCGCAGCATAAAACAGGAACCCGCCTATTATTTCATCATAATTTCTCCCCACAGTCTCCTAAATTAAAGAGGAATTATTTACTTCTGTTACCTCATAAGCTGAGGAAAATTATTAGATCCTAAAGAAAAAAAGGCCCACAACATTGGTATTATCATCAACTATACACTGTATAATAATAACGTTCAGTACAGTACACATCTTATAAATAAATTTAAAAATAACAGCCTACTTTAGAGTTTAACTTGCAAAATTGTAGACACTTTTTAAACTCCTAAGTGTCTAGGTGAGCCACTGATTTTGCAGCTGGTGGCACATAACAGCATGTAAAATTTAGTACATTATAATGTAACTACAAAGCAGTTCTTCTTAGACTTACTTGTGCTATTTGGTATTAACTGACCTGATACGCTTTAAGGATTCAATATTTGCCCTGATGTTTTGCCTGGAAATAGGAAATTCTGAATATTGGCTGTACAGTAAAAAAGGCCAGTGCGTTGAAAGAAGGTGTCGTGGGGTGGTTGATAGAAATAGATAGTGTTGAGGCTGTGGAGAGTGCAGAAGAATGATGAAGGTCTGGGAAATACAATGATAATTTAATCTGAGCAAGCTCTCATTGCAATTGCTGTGATGAATTCAGGTCAAATATAAGCAAAGTGTAACTCTAACAGGAATAATTTAATTCTCAAATGAAGGAAGCTTTGAAGATTATTGAGATTTATGACAACTTTTTATTTGTATGTTATAATAAAGATTTTAAAATAAATAATGGAAGAAATAATCTGGTTAAATAAAAATGTTAGGGGAGGCAAAACAAGTTGATTACAATAAGATTAATAGGGTAAGTGTTTCTGATAATTTTTGTTGCTGTTTTTTGCAGAAGAGAATGTTATTTTTTAAGACATGCTATAAAAAGAAACAAGAGGTAAAAAATTCCCAGAAATGAATCATTAGTTATTGTTTATACAAGGCTTTGGTCTGAAGATGTAAACAATAAGGAATGTGCAAAATAAAAATTAACAATCCAAATAAAGCCTTCCTCCAGTGCGGCATTTACAGACAAGCGCCACTATTTTTGAAAAGGTCTGAACTTTATTAGAAGAGTCACAGTATGTATTAAAAACAATCTTAAACAATAGCTTCTGGTGACTTCACCAACATTTCACTCTCTAATTATGTAAGGAAGGCATTTTATGTTAAATACCTGCAACAGGGTCAGCTCTGGTACCCTGGAACCCCACCCACCCACTTGAGTATGATCTACAGAGGACTTGATCTTTGTCACAGCAATTTAAAAGGAGATGAATTATCTGGACCCCCCCGCCCCCGCCAAAAAAAAAAAAAAAAAAAAAAAAAAATTAAAAAGAAGAAAGAAATGCTCACCAGGTCTTTTGTGGTAAAAGGACAGTGATTCTCCTCCACTGCGTAAATTCGCTGGAGTGGTAAATACTTGCTGATGTAAACTCCTGACAGCTCGGCATACTGGGAAGACATTCCTTGAAGTAAAACATTTCAAAACCAGATTTAATGTTGAGGAAGAATTGGGAACAGAAGCAAGGGTTAAACATTCACAGAACCAGGAGCTTGCCGGGGTTCAGATGTTGGAGTGAAAGACCCAGAGGCAGAAAAATCCTGCCATGATGCAGAGAAATTTCTCAGAAAACTGACTGTAGTACAATTCAGAATAGGAGAAAGCCATATGACTCATTTAAGGAGTTTAGCATTAGCGACTAGTAATGTTTTGTTTTCCTCAGTGAGGATGCCTAGCTCATTTTTTTTACTATCCTCACTCCAGCATCTACTGCTGACTATGAAGTAAGTCTACAAGTCCACTACGGAAAAAGTCTACGAAAGTGACCTCCAGACCATTACACCAGTCATTTTAGAGACTTACTTGCGAGCCCTTGCCGGGGGATGCTGGCTCCCCCCAGTGCCTCCATCTGCAGTGGGGAGCAGCAGTAGGAACAGACAGAGCCACACGAGAGCATCCAACTGCGGTCTACTGAAGGTGCCTCCAGAGGCCCTTACTATGCTCTGCAGCTGTATTACCTTTGACACCTACAGCAAATGGTGTAAATTCTCCCTTCCTGCTCCTAGGATTCCTTCCACTCAGATTCCTAGAGAGGTCTGTTCCCCAAATCTTCTTTTTTCTTTTCAGAAAATCTGATAACTATGAAGTCTTTTTTATATTAAATATAAATGAAGTCCATTATCTCAGTCTTACTGTTTTCTAGACCTGCCCTTCCCATGTTACTCCATTTTTCTGCAATATTCCATTCATTTATTTATATACTGCTAAAACAGCACCCAAAACTTCTGTGCTATTGTTTTGATGAGATATTAATAAAGTGCTTGAATATTATTATGAACCTGCGTGCTCCTTTTCTAGGTACCCACTCAGAGAATCCTTTCTGCCACTGCTGCCACAGCACAGCTTCTCTCGACCGTCACCACATCTCCGAGAGTCTTTTGCTGTTTGCTGCTGTGCTCATCCCCGTGTGGGGTGTCAGGCAAGAGGGGGACCTCTGGGACAGACACCTGCCTATGCAAGTAGCCTACTTTGACTGCTCTTAAACTAATAATAAAGCAGTGATTCTCTACAGTAGTTAAAGCAATTAAGAATATTTATATAGTTAAATTATATAGTAATAGTTATACATTAAATATGAAGAAGGGCAGAATATATTATTTTACAGAGAAATTTATTGCTGAAATATTTTAGACTATGAAATGAAGATCTGATAGCTTATTCTGTTTTGGTTTTTTTTTCAGTACATTTTCTAAAGGCTTTGTTTCCTTTCCAGCAATTTTCAAACATTTTTTGTTGATTCATCTCCCCTGAAAGATCTTACAAAACAGGATCTGATCAGTCCTTCGAAGCAAACAAAACTTTCAAAAATTTTAATTAATTAGTGTTTTGTGTATTTGCCAGATTACATCCTTGAAATATACTACAAATAGCCTTCTCTATTACTTTTTTATCACAGCAACTTGGGTGGTGTGAGAAAAATGATTTGGCTGCAAGTTCTCTCTCTGAACTCAGCTCCGCTGAGAGAGGAAAGGAGCACTACAATCTGAAGGCAACTGATTTTCCATTGATGGCAAGGACAAAACCCAAGCACCCACCACTAGGAACTGTTCTTGGACACCATGATGATGCCTGCTAGGTATAAAAGGCATGAAAGTAATTTGAAATACCATGTTTATACCTTTCCTCTGAATTCTGTTTAAGGTAAAAAAGCATTACTTGGATTTGCAACATTTAACAATTCAGTTATTGCCATTTCTCCACTCCGCCCACCAAAGTAAACGTGTTGAAACACAACATGGCAAAAGGTAACAGGACAATGCTTTCTTTGCTCACAGAAGATGTGGGACAGGACATTCAAATCCCTCTGTGAAAATGCACCAGGACAAGTTCTCTGGCACCCTCTGAATCTGCTCAGAGGCAGCTGAAGGACCTTGGTTAGTTCACCCTGAGGCCAGGGAAAGTCCAGCTTGCCATCTAAGATGGAAAACAAAAGCACAAATTATGCCCAAATGCGCTATTCGCATTTGTGCTGAGACAGGGCTGAGCCACATGGGGAAATAGCAGCCAACACTGCTATTTGCACTTCTAGCAGAGATGGGGAAACAGCCGGTCATTACGGCCCTGGACTGTGTTTGAACCAGGGATGGGAGATGAAAGGCTCTACATTACAATCCCCCAAAGGAATGCGCTTTCCATTTACGAAATCGCTGCGCACAAGGGCAGAAAAAATTTCTATCCATTTAAATTCCAGGAAACAGTAGATGCATTTTGCTTTGAAAAACAAAGCAATAGCACAGGACAGATCTTGGCCATTACTCTGTAGCTCTGTCTATCTGTGCCCCAGTTCTTTTCTCAGCCTTGGTCCATTCCTGTCACAATTTTGTGTTTCAGGCTCTCAGATACCTTTCTTCCAAATATCACGAAGAACAGTTTATTAGTCATTTTGACTGATTCCAACTGAGAATTTTTTTATAGAAAGGGGAATGAGGAAAACATCTCCCTTCGTTCAATGCCACAAGAATATTTCAGATGATCTTTGTCTAAGCAGATTTTATGGAAGACAAATGTCCTTGCTGCCAGCCTCACCTCCTGAACAAGATGCCACGTGAGGCCATGGTTGGTGGAGTAGTCCAGTTTCACCTGGTTGTCCATATGAGGAGTAAACGCCTGACTGCAGCCCATCACTAAGTTGAACTGTATCATATATGAAGCTCCGATCTGCATAGACTGGGTCTCCACATAGCGCATGCTAGAAGCTAACTTCGAATCTCCTGTAAAACTGAGAGATGTAAGGAAAGAATCAGGATCCATCCCCACAATAATTCTGAAGGGAACAGTAGAAGTGGTTCTGGGTTAACTACAGTGATGCTTCCTTCTTGGTTCTGGAGATTGGTGCATGGGATGAGACCGTGTGCAGAAGCATCTTTCTGTTGGTACTTCTGCAAATTACAAGGAAGGCCTTGATGTATCCCAGAGTGTGAAACACTGAATAATTCTGTTAGTTCTTACTATATGCTCTTTGTATTAATGATCAAGTTAGGATCAAGGAAAGGATAATGTACAGAAAAAACAACACAAAAGAAGTTCATTCCCCAGGAGTGTCCATTGCCTAAGGTCATGTCACAGTAACAGCTGTAATTTCATGCAAGCACTGGACAGTAAAGATACATTGTGTTTAGTTTAAAGTATCCTTATTACATAGACTTTTCATTCCATTGATTTTCAAGTGATTCTATATACAATGCATTCACTGACTTTTGACTGTCTTTCAGAATTAATATCACCTGTCCTCAGCTTCTTTTCTGCAGGATGTACTGATACAAGAGTTCTATTATCCAGTGGAATGGAGAAGATAATTTTGTCAGTAGTAATGTTTGGAACACAACAAGCCTCATATGTGATACAAGGTACCCAGTTATCACATACATGGTAACACAATATATATGAAATTACAAGGTTATTTCAATTTAAATGCAGGTTTTTCTTCTATGCACTATTCAAAAGGAAAAAAAAAAGTCAAATGCAAGAGAGGTATAAGGAGGAAGTAACAACAACTTAAGCTTTGAATTCTGCACACTAGGCTTCAAAACAGAATGTTTTTAAGAAAGAAATCGCCTCCCTCTCCTTAGTTTGAGATGTTTAGTTAGTGTCTTCAGAAGTACTGTAGTTCTTTCACCTTCAACATTTTCTAAGACTGTTCTTAAACATGAACAATTTAGGATAGGGATTGCATCTTTTTAAAGAAAAATCACTGCAAATCATGATGCAAAAATAAAAAGCTACATTCAGGACAGTGGTGATGAAGAGAATAATCTAGTTCAAGGTTGTCCTTATGGTCAAGTAAGTTACAGTTTATCATCTTAAATAAGAAATCCTAATATTTCAATATCATACAATAAAACTTATTAGCTTCTACCCTGTAAAAATCAAGGTCACAATGAAGTTGGTGTAAGGACTAGGAATACAAGTCAGTGTTACTTAGCACTCTTAAACTAATTCACCGACCCACGCTGTTTTCTATAGCGTCCTTTCCAGAAAGAGCAGTCAAGCCATAAATGTCAGCATTCTACCTTAAAGCTTTAGAAGAAATTACTGAAAGCTGACATTACTTTTGTCATTATCAAATAGCTGTTGCTTGGCACAAGTTAAGATCCAGGCTCCTTTTTACTTTCTGACCTTGCTCTCTGTGACTTCATTTCCTGAAGGATGATCCGACTCATGGCACCATATGAAACTACCTAGTCTACGTGATCAGCACCAGGCAGTGACTGTGGATGGACATTCCCTTCACTGTTGGGGCACTGTCATGGACAACTGGACCAGAAGGCAGTAAGTTGCCTTGGAAAACTGTATCTCAGCTGTTTGCTCTTTCACCCAGTGTTGTCAGTGTTTTTCTTCTCAATAGGAAGGATAATTTTAAGTTGAGCAGAGGATATAATGTATGCTCGTCAGTGGTCCAGCTGGCAACCTATGGTTTGTGGCTTCATTGTTAGAACTGAATGCATCTCAGAAGAATTTGTTTGGGTAATGCCTGAATTTATTTTTCTTCCAAACTTTATCTTGTATTTTTCAAAATGACAAAAACCTGCAAATTTAAAAGGTAAAGCTGACTTGGTCTGACACAGTTTCAATTTCTACAACACACCTTGAAATTTCATGGCTGATGTGGGAAATCGAAGTTTTACCTTGGGAAATCTGTGCCAGTACAACCAGGCTCTTCAGGTATCAGTCAGCCATGAGCAGTGTAATCAGCCGAAAGTTATATGTTGCAATGCTTTGGAAAATGATCTGGCATTGCACACATAAACCTGGGCACAACACATCACAGTTACCTAAAGCTCATCTGAACAGAATAAAGGAGTTAAAACTAAACTGTTTGATGAAGCATCTGCCCAGAAGCTGTCTTCCCCAAAGTGATGGAACACAAGTGAAGGACTGGTACTCAGTATAGGTGCAAAGAATTAAATATTCCATTTTGTCTTTGTCTCCACAAAAATTCCCTCTATTCAATATTACTGGTGTAAAACTAGAAAAAAAAGATCTTAAACGCTAATCTTCTTTACTGGTGGCATTCAGGTCATGATTAAAATACTTTAAGTTTAGTATTAATTTTTATTTAATAACTTAGCCCTGGAAATTTTACACAGTATGTTAAGTAAGCATTGTTTTAAAGTCAAAACAACTCTTTAAAATGGATATTAAAGAAATGTGAAAAAGGAAGCTAGTGATGAGATGAAGACAATCTGTGATACTCCATAAGAAGCTCTTTTCAGGAGAGGAAATCACACTATGGGTTCACAAAGACCTTTATCATCCACAAATTGCCTCCAGCTGAACAAGGGTAGCATTAAAGGTGGGGGCTCCACCTTACTTGCCACTTCTTTGCTCTCCAGCTCTCCTGTGTATGTGGTTAGGGGTATGCTCTTCTGCTGGAATACCAAATGTTTTCTTTGTTCTGGGAGTGACACAGCTGGAATACGTTTCCAGATTTTGTAAAAGACAGAGTAATGTCCCTAGCATAACAATAATTAACTAAAAAATCTTCAGAAATGAGAATGCAGAGGCTACATTTTTGTATAAATATGTAGCTGTGGGTTGGTTTCTAGTGTGTATATAATTAGACCTGTGAAGGCGCAGGAACACAATACACATAGGTGCCCTCAGAACAATTGCTCTCCCTCCAAGCACTGCCAACTAATTGGTACTTCTGGGAATGATATCACAGCCAATGTCAGCCAATCTGTGCTGCTCCAAATTGCTCTGAGATCCCCAGGGTTACCACGTTTTCATGGCTGGTACTTTCAGGAATACTGAAAAACCACATGGATGTAGCTGGTTTTGTAAAGCTGCATTGACCGAGAATATTGACGTGATGGGCAAATGCTTATGCTAGCCCCAGCTTTGCTTCCATCAAAGGCAGGAGACATAAATGTCTTTTTACATCACATCATACCTATTTTGCTAAATAATTCCTAAACGTATTACTATATTTTAATTAAGTCAATTACCTGAAAGAAACTTTCTGCACATTACAGAGTAATAATCAATCTAAAAGACAAAACATTTTATAAACACAGGTGAACTATCAAGCTGATGTAGAGCAACTGTATTACATTGCTGCATGAGGATAGTTCATTACGAGCCAGATTTACAGTCTTACCCCAGGCTGCTCTAGGGACAGTGGGACACTCTATTGTCTATTGTCCGCTACATTGAGTTAAATCATAATGTCATAATCTGACTGAAGACAGTTTAATTACAGAACATTATTTTATTTGTGTCCAGATGAATATTTTTAAAAAAAAGAAAAAGTGTTAGTATCCTTATCATTACTTAAATGCATTTCAGCAGGTGGTTGTAAGTAGTCTGTAATGCTCCAGAGGCATTTGGGTCAAAACCTTGCCTGTGTATGAGCATTTTGGAGTAGTGATGAGTTAATGTACGTCATCAAACATTTAATTTTAAAAGTGTTCTGTAGTTCTTTCAGTATTCTCAGCACACTTGCTGTAATAAAGTCTAAGAACCAATCTGAAACTGCACGTTGATGACTATGATCAAATAAAGTGACTGTTCCAGATATAGACAATTATAAAACACTCAAAAATCACCTTTGCTCAAAAAGTATGTATATCAACATACCCCTCTTTTCTAAATGAAGCCAGGTATAGAAAAGAACAACCTTCCTCTTCAATAAAAATAAAAATCACCCTCCTCAGTTTTAAGTTTTTGCCAATTTTAAGGATAAATATTTCAGATTTACAGATTCTGAGGCAGAAACAGAGGCCTAATAGACAATTAAAGGCAATTCAGTGAAAACGGGCCTGGGGATGACACCCTGTAAAATGATTTATAGCATATTTACCATAGTACTACTAATGAAAAAGCTGTTGTCAGACTTTTCTCAAGAGGATGGTGTCAGTGCTACTGCAAACTATGCTCATAGAAAGTCATGAGTTAGAAAATGAGAACCAAATGGACTCACAGCTGGGAAAAGCCAACAATAATTAATTTAACTAGCAGCCATTTGTACAGAATTTGTGTAAGTTTAAAAATTTCCCTTGAGAGAAACAAGGTCAGTGAAGGATAGAGTTCATGTCTTCTAGTGATAATGAAAAATACTTACACATAAATAGTAAGGAAATATTGCAAAGCTTTGATTCTTTATTTGATGCATTAAAAGTTCAACATTTACACTACGACTGAGGACTACAAATCTTAGCCAATATATGGGATGGAGAATTTAGCTTAGCATTTATTATTTCGATTCTGATTTAGAGTTATAGGAGGAAAATAGAGGAACCTCTGCTATCTTAAATAACCTGTCCCCTGCCCCCCCCCCCCCCATAAAGTGGTCTTACAAGAACAGAAGGAAAACAATGTCATTAAAGGGCTTTCATTCCAACTCTTTGATGAAGAAGATGCAAACAGTTTGAGCCCTAACATGTTGTTTCATTTTAATGAGCAGCGAGTACCTTCCTTGTCCTTATTAAAGTGGTTAATGGTGCTTCTACTGCCTCATTATCACCGCTAGAACACATTCCGTGTTGTTCCTACTGCTAAGGCACCTCCTTTTAGTTTGACAGATGATCAGAAAGTCAAATCAGATTGCTCAGAGATACTTGTTAATAAATTGCAACACTGTTTCTCTGAGTGTCCATGGGGATGCTAAAATTGTTTATATTTTCTTGAGGTTTTCTATAATTACTGTGATTGTACCTTCTCCAAATAAATACATCTATGCTGATTAAAGCTGTACTGGGTTTACATGTTGATCAGACTAGCATGAAACTTACTTGGTTTTAATCAAAACACAGAGATTAAATTGAGCTTCCTTTGTATTAATTCCAAATGTTACACTTATGTGCTCCAGCATTTAATTTTTGTGAAGCAGGTTAACGTTTTACTAAAAAAGCTTATTTTTACAGTCATAACAGAATTTTCTTTTTCTTTGTTTGTCACTTCTTTTTCTTTTCTTGCCTTTTTTTTTGCTTTGGGGCAGGTGATGTTTTCTTGCTTTTGTACACATTTTGGGCATAATTGCAATATGTCATAATGCTGATCACAGTGTAAATGACTAAATGGATATAATACCAGACAAAATAACTACAAATAACTAATGTCATTCTACCAACATTCTGCTGCCTTTCCTTTTTGGAGTGTAATCTAATGGCTATGTAAACAGATCTGAACATCACTTACAAAATATTCAGGGCCTGTGCTTAACAGATTAATTCATAACCTGTACATCCATATTAACCAGACTGTATTTTAAGCCAAGATTATGAAAATCTTCCAAATCGTTTCTATTAGGATATTCTTTAAATAATTTGTGGGGTAAGAATGCTACATTCAAGGTTCCCATCAAACATAAATCTCTGTGCAAGGGGGTGTAAAAACTTACTGCTAATTGCAATTAGATTAGCAACTGTATTTTTGTCCATAATGTGAGGATGAGACAATTACTCTGAAGAGCTGCCAGAAAGACTCATTTGCAGAAATCACTTTGTTCTTAGCAGGACGAATAGACAAAGAAAACAAAAGTAGAACAGAAATGAATATGTGGTTCTCACCAAAGAGTCCAGTCATGTCCACAGTAGGGCTGAACATTTCCCAAGTAGAATCCCAGAGACTGTGTGACTTCCACTAGGTTGGTGAAGTCCAGACTGATGCTATTGAAAAGCACAGAGGTCATGATGATTTCATCGATCGCCCACACATCTTCACCTTGAGAAGAGTGATATGGTTGCCACCATCTGAACTGAATGCCGATCTGCCTTGCATCTTCAGGCAGCTCCACTGATATTATTCTGGAAAACAAACCAAAACTATTATTGAAAGTTGTCCTGATTTTGGCTGGGACAGAGTTAATTTTCTTTCTAGTAGCTGGTACAGTGTTATGTTTTGGATTTAGTAGGAGACCAATGTTGATAACACACTGATATTTTCAGTTGTTGCTAAGTAGTGTTCATACCAAGTCAAGGATTTTTCAGCTTCTCATGCCCAGCCAGCAAGAAGGCTGGAGGGGCACAAGAAGTTGGGAAGGAACACAGCCAGGACAGCTGACCCAAACTGGCCAAAGGGGTATTCCAGACCATGTGACATCATGCCCAGTATATAAACTGGGGGGAGTTGGCCTGGAGGGGGAGATCACTGCTTGAGAACTAACTGGGCATTGGTTGGCAAGTGGTGAGCAATTGCATAGTGCATCACTTGTTTGTATATTTCATTTCTTTTATTATTGTCATTTTATGATTGCTATTATTATCATTATTATTTTCTTCCTTTCTGTTCTACTAAACTGTTCAACCCATGAGTTTACCTTCCACACCCCCCCCTCCCCCCCCCCCCCCCCAATTCTCTCCCCTATCCCACTGGGTGTGGGGGAAGTAAGTGAGTGGCTGCATGGTACTTAGTTGCTGGCTGGGGTTAAACCACGACAAAAGTTTTGCTGTTTGTATTAATTCCATAGGGATGTATTTTATCGTTATTTTTTCTTACTGGCCCTAAAAATCATGGGTTAAATTCAGCCCACAAATACCTTAGCATCTACTGGTACAGCTTCTACTAGTGACAGGGGCAGGGGAATCATTAGTTCTCTTGGTAGTCAATGTATTTATTGAAAGACAGCCATGTGTAAAAGCCATAAAAAAGAGTTTCCACCAGCTTTGTGAATTTTGCTGCTACTGTGGACTTCTCTGTAAATTTAAAGGTGCTCTTCCTTGCCAGAAGAAACCAGAATGCCCTCCATTTGAAGCCCAGGAACTTGGACTGGCAAATGGATGATCAGCTGACAAGGACTTATGAATTCCAGCTCCATTTTCGCAGACTCAGTGGATTTTATCCTGATCTGAAGACATGCATCTTTTTAACATCTGTGCTTGTTTCTGCACAGCACTGACATCCTGCCTGTGTTGCTCTTGTCCTAGAAGAACCCACTCCTGTAAATTGCCACATTCAAGTGGAAAAGGTTCAGCTTGTCAGGCAGTGTGATTACGTGTAGTCTTTTATGGGAAACACTTCTCTTCTGTAGTTTATGCATAGAGATGCAACCGGAGGTGAGTCCCAGGCTCTTCTCCTGGTATGCAAGGTCACCTGATTTGTCATGGCAGCTATGACAACAAACCTGTAATTGACAAACTGCAAAGAAAATTAAGAGTAATATCTAATTTCCAGGAGCAATTATCATACACAGCAGCAGGGAGCACGCGTTAATTGCCACAGCAACAACACCTTCTTGAAAGCTCCATAAATCACCATGACCATGGTGCCCCATGCAACGCACGTGAGCTGTGAAACAGACTGGCAACGGGGACATTTGTCTCCATCGGTGTACAGTTACTTGCTGGCAAAAGGGTTTTTGGCAAGCTCATCATGTAGCTGATGTTCTTCTTTCTCTCTTACAGGAAATGTGGATAAAATGACAAATCAGGTAAACCGGAAACATAATTTTATCCTTTAGCACGAAGTTTTTTCCAGATTTAAGGCTTTCTAAGCTGCCTGTTACAATGTTTTGTTCTGCGCATATGAAACAGTCTTGTGCCTGAAGTGCTCTTACTGCAAAACCACACTCTTAAAAATGACTTGCTAAACTGACCTTGTGAAGAGTATACTTATAATACTGTTGTTTAATGTCACATTGATTTTAAAGAAGAATATGTTAATCCATTAGCAAGAAAAAAATCAAATGGCTTGGCTAAACAGGTGGGAAGCACTCAGAAAGTCCTGGCGTTTCTAGGAGCTGCTTTCTGCCAGTTGTAGGCTGCAGAGCAGTGTTGAGGGACAGCCAGAGGTGACCGCTGCCGTGTCCCCATGGCAAGGGACCAGCAGTGAGCACACTTTATGTATGATGGATACATTTCTTTTGCCACTCAAATAAACATGCCTGAATGACTTCATAGCCTTCTAAGAGAAAGACCAAGCCCTATTACTCTCTGGCACGTGAACAAATTACAAGGACTTTCTTTCTACCAAGGGTTCCCTAATAAGCAGCAGCTCTATGACTTTAGGGGTCAATTTTTATAGGCACAAATGACACTAAATAGCTACTGATGCTAAAAGGAACCGATAATTTTGTCTTCCATGGTTCAGTACGGTGAACCTGAGGAAAGCCGGTACCCTGGCTAGGAGGAGCACTGTATCCAGCATATGCTGTGAAGCACTTGGCACTTGTGTGAGCTAATGCTCTGTTATAATCCTGGGCATATTTCTCTGCTGGTGGCTGTCTCTGATGCCTGCATCTTCCCTTTCACTTTTAACTCTCATAAGCTTACCCACGTGGACACTAATTCTCACTGACAGTAATTTACAGAAAATCCTAAATCATGACATACACCACTGATACACCCATTGGTGTTAAAATATTTAACACATGTTAAAACAAATTTATCATCCCAGGGGATTAAGCAAACACAATTTTAAAATGTTGGTGTAAACCACCATCTATGGCACATACATTTAGTATGCAGAACCTGACTACATCTCCAGTTATAACAGCTTCTCCTGTCTGGTTTTGATTTGTTGGAGATAGATGGAGAGGGAGGGGGATTCTTGCTAATGACTTTTCTGCTGCAGAGAAGAAAAGTGTTCCTACTAACATTACCAGCTACCATTAGATTTCTTAAAAACCAGCTGGGAGACCTTTGCTCTGATCTCATTCTTTCAAGCTATGCGCATACCTAATATTGAAAAGCCACCGCTGTTCTGCTCAGAAGAAAAATGCAGCTGTCAAATGTTAGCAGATTAAATGCACCTTTTCAGCAGAACATTAAATGTGTAATTATTTTTTGTATGACTGAAGATTAATTAAATTTCTGGTTACAGATTGATTACCAAACTTTGCAGCAGTCCATCTATGTTACCAAAAATGCTGATATATTCAGACAACATAATATGAAAAGGTGAAGCTTTCTTCATGTTCTTCATCATAATTACTGCCAGCATTATCTTCAGATTTGTATGTCTGTCATTTTTCTGTCTACCCAGAGTGGACTATACATATCCCACAGCAAAACCTTTCTAACCTGTGTATGTTGTGCTTAGCTCTTTGCCCTGTCAGAACAACAGAAATTGGGTTTCATACTTAATCTCAAAAAGCAAAAAAGGTCTCTGGCATCAATATAATTTACTACATTTATATCTTAAACTTCATTAAAATCAGTCACCGGAATGTGTATTTTCCTTTTTGTTATAAAAATTTCATAGTGCTATATATTAAAAACCTTTAGGGAAATAGAATTCCTACAGCTGTAATCTTGAATCTAAGAATTAGAAACAGGGCCATATAAAATATATATGTGACTACAATAAAGGATAGGAAAAGAAATTTTGAAGAAGGCTTATGAGTGTTCCAGTTTGTAGGATCTTTCCTTTGGAAACATTTAAAACTTCAGAAATTAAAGTCCACATGCAGTATACTTCTACCAAATACAGTCATTCCTCTCAGATTTTTCAATATTTCTTACAGGTCCTGGGAAATATATTTAATGTTACAAGGTTTTTTTCCATTAGGATATTCTTAATCACATTTTGTATATTGTATATTTTGTACTGAGTTATTAACAAGATGAGGAAATCTAGGTGTTTTTTTTTAAAATGCACTGATCTGAGCTCAATAAATACAAATAATGAAAGTTATACATAGTTAAAGTGACATGTAGACTGTCTACCTGGGGTTGACTCAGGCCTTATCCTGGAACTGCGTGGAGGAGTAGAGAAGAGGATGCAGGGCAATACCTAGTGCAAAGACATCCCTGGGCAGGAATGGACCAGCTGGGATGGGACGCATGATGCCACTGTCGGCTCTGCCTCTCATGCCCCCTTGCAGAGAATCTCATTTCATTGGGATTTATTGGCTCTATTGGCAGAACCCCGTGAAGGTGGATGCTTCCAGGTTTGAGTGGGTTTGCACAGAGCCAGCCCAGATTGTTCTGGGCTTGCGGTACTGGTATGCTCATGGAGACTCCTGATTTTGCATTGCTTTATGAAAATTGGTGGATGGTCTCACAAATGTAACAGTAAAGAATACCTTCTTCTCTAAATACATCAGATACATTCCTCTCTAATCTGGTGCCAAGCATAGATGCTGCTAGATGAGACGAGCGCTTTGTTCAGCTTCTTCATGATTTGTACAATTCCCAGGCACAGTCACCAGCAGGTCCTCCCAGGGCACCAAGTCCAACCCACAGGCACAGGCACAAAGTCATGTAACCCCCCTCACAATGGGAGCAGGTGCAATTTCCCTGCTGACCTGGAGAGACCCTCACAGTTGGATTTTGTCTCAGCTGTCCCGCGCTACCTACAAACTGCTAATCCCAGAGGATGGTGTAGTGATGGTATCTATGGCTTCAAAGCTACAAACAATTTATGTTAATTTTTCTTTACAAGTGACTGCTTCCATGGGAAGAGACATGCCCCTATTTCCCACAAGTACATTTCTACTCCTCATCCCACACTGCCTCAGCTTGTTCTGTCACGTCACCTGAGACTCAAATGCCATTAAATCCATGTGTTCATTTTTATAGAGGCAGGCAAAAATGGGAAGTGCCCAGAACAGCTGCAAAATTTTAAGGAAAAGCGATAACTTTTCAGTGTGAAGTAAAAGATCTTCATTCCACTCACTCCCATACCATGTGGGCAGATGTACTTACTCTCTGCATTGCAGTGACTACCACTACCAGCATTAACTGCATGTAGATAACACTCCTTGTAATATTTATGTATATACCTTGGCTCATGGTAGTTGAGATAAGAATAGTGTTCCAGTAGTTTCCAGGTAATCCCATTGTCGTAGGAGTAATGCAGCAGCACTCCTTCCCCAGGCTGGTCGGGTGCTTTGCAGGTACTCAGTACCGACTTGCTGCCCAGGCGTAGTGTGAACTGCAGGAACCTGGATCAGAATTACACAAATATTTATAGGGTACCATTTGCCTAGTGGGTGTTTTTTTCTCCTAACCAGGTTGTTTTCAGATCTTTTCAATCTAGACAAATTTTGATAAATATCAATTATGGGGTTTTGTACGCGCAATTTGTTTTTACTGTCAAGTAATGCAATGTGGCACACATAGTTAAAAAATGCCAATCATTACAGCATTTAATTATTTATTAGGCACTGAAGGGGAGGGAGAGATAGTGAATGGATCTAATCAGCTGCCACAAGCTGTCAAATAAACACAATCTTATAAATAATTAATTAGCACTTGGCTTTGACACTCAGGTTTGATATTAACATTTCATATTTTCCATCCTTGCTGTACAACAACTTCCCTCCAGTCTGTTTTGGGCTCTGTTGTTTACAAAGCAGGAGGAGGAAAAGCAAGGCTATGAAATCACCATTAAAATATGGAACTAGGAGTTTTTAAAAAACTTCTCTTCCTGCTAAAACAATCAGCTTAATAATACACAAGGTCGTAGCTGGAAGGGAAGGGGTTCCCCCATTTCTTTCCCTCACTTTACTGCTCTTTTCCTCTCACCTGGACTGGGAGCTGTCAAGGAAGGAGGTGATAAGCTGGCGCCTCCCATCCTTGTTGAAGACCAGGGCCTTGCCGCTGGCCAGGACCCCACAGCCGAAGCTGACCTCAGCCCCCCGGATGGAGTAAAAATTGTGGTAGGAAGAGAGGCGGGAGCTGGCAAAGCTCTCAGAGATGAACACGGGAAAGGTCTGCGATGCCATTTCACATGCTGGCCCTGAAAAGCCGGGGTCGCACCTGCGGGTGAGGAAGATTGAACAGCGTAATTAATGACCCATCTTCTCCGGTGGTTGGTTGGCAGACCAACACAGTGGCTGCAGTTCATGAACTGAAGATGCCTACAAAGTCCCTCTCAAATCTAAGGACCAAGAACCTCTTTAAACTTTATTTAGTGTTGCATAGCCAATGGCTTTCTTTTAGGTAGTACTTACTTTTCCAATTTTAAAAAATCACAGTTGTGAACACCCCACCAATCTACACATTAAAAGCAATACGGAAATATTTTTATTCATTTTTTGGAACAAAAATACTGCTGACATAATTTACAGTTGTTCACATATATTAATTTGCTTTTATCTGTAGCATGTCACATGTGATTACAAGAAATTGAGTAGCAGAACAGAATGCCCTGTGGGTCACGTTCTTGTTAATACCTAAAAATAGTTACACCTAAATTTTGAATGTGCTTACTGGTTTTGAGTAAGTACCTTTACTTTTTAGGCTGGAACCCTTTTAACAAGCCTGACTTTCAGAAAAAAGTGGAGTGCTGACCTTCTGTCCTTGAGGTCTGTTAGGCTACAGGATATTAGAACTATGAAAATTGTGATTCTTTCCCAAAATTTAATATAAAAGTGATACAGTCCCAAATCACCTCTAAAACCAGTATATAGCATGCATCACTGACATTTCAGCATGCTCTGTAGCACATTTTAAGGTGAAATGAAAGCTAGACTCTCTCCCAAAAGAAAATTATTAAAAAAATATTAAATATGCTGCCGTTTAGAAAGATTGATCTTTAGCTCTCCAGTGAGTTTTATGCGTTCTGAGGACTATGCTAGTTTTATATTTAGTCATCTCAAAAAGCAAGGGGTGAAATGAAAATCACTTCAACTTTCAGATCATCAAGTGAACTATGTGACAGAAATTGAATACAAGTTATATACTGAATTATAACTCTTACTTGCAGCCATTTCTAGTACACTGTCCTCGCCCTGAGCAGAATTTGAGGCAAGCTGGACCAATATAAACTGCAGAGAAAAGAAATCAGTTGAATGAAGGGTTATGTTATGTGATAAACAGAATATAAAGAATACAAGAAAGTATATAGGCCTGATCATACCGTTAGTGTATTTATCTTAATCCCACTAGCTGCAAGAGGTCTACAAAAGGGTAAAATGCATTTGACTGTGTCAAGGATAGCCAGGGACAATTTATTATTTAATAGGTAATGTCTATCTGTGGGCTTGAGACACTAGTGATGTTTTAATTAATGTACCTGATTTTTCTAAGACTGTGAATGAGATCAGATGATTTGCTATGCATTGACCATTTTCTTGCTTTCCCTTTTCTTCATCTTATTTCGGAGACATAATCCAATATATATATATATATATATCAGTACATTCCAATAGCAATCTTGTAGATTTTAAAAATATGCTGCTGCTTCTCTCACTGAAATGCACATAGTTAACTGCACTGGACTTAATATTGAATTAGAACCTGCCCTGATATGTCTTAAGTAAATATTAAGTATGACACACTTTCACTGATGGTTCCAAACTGAATAAAACTCAAATCATATGCGCTCAAAAATACTCCAGACTTGTTTGTTTTACTCTTTTACTTCATCTTCTTCCAATGACTCCTAATTGACAGGGTTGATAATTTGTGAAAAATATGAAGGATGGAAAGATGAGCAAATCTCAGTATAATCTACATCTCATTGCACTACTATAAACAAAAGCAATAATCTGGGTATAGATCAAATGCATTAATCTGGGTGTAGCCCAAAGCACAACTTGTGGGCAATGTTCTTTCAATACAATATGATAAACAGACCTTAACCAAGAATAGTGGTCATCTTTTCTGTTGAAGAATGACTATTACTTGTAGTTATCCACTTGCACTGTGGCTTTTGGAATGTCATCCAAATAGCCACCAATTTGAAATCATCTGTAACAAGCAGTACTTATTCCCTCTCCTAGTTTTATGATGCCCGTCACAGCAGTGTGTCAGTACTCCCTGGCAGATGCACTCTAAATCCCTGTTAGCTACTCCCTGTAACTTACTCCCCATCAGATTTCATGTGATTTCTAGATTTTCTCACTTTTCATGGTGGAAAAATTCTGTTCTGTTTGATTTATTTGTGTCTTTTGAGGTCTTTTTGAGGGGGTGGTAAAAGTAGAAGGGTTAAAGATGCAATGATGTCGTTCAAAAGTGAAAAAGCTTTATGGAAACTGGCAGTTTTCCAGTGTTTCTAAAAGATGGCCAGCTTCCAGATTTCATTTAAAACTTAATTTACATAAGGAACAGTTGTGAAGCTAGAAGTCAAGAGTGCTGAATCCTTGAAAATCTTCCTTTCTTCAAGAATTTGAGTTCTGTTCCAATATTTATAAGTCTTTCCCTACAATACAGTGTAAAGCTTCAGTTTCGCTAGTATCTAACAAAGGAGGCATGCAAAACCTCAGAAACATGTTCATCTTTAAGACTTGATTCCCGTATCATGGTTCTACACCTCAAACAAATTTTGGAGCAGGCAGATAGTTGGTAAAACTTCTTTTGAGATGGTACACACTGGAGCATGCAGCATCCTTTGATGGAATTGTATTTTGTTCTACAAGCAAAGGTAGTGCAGATATATGAATCGTCCAGTGATTTTCAAAATCTTGTTTTGCTCTGTTGTAAAGAATTTGGACCCTTGGATTGATTTCATCTTACTCTTCTTTCTGTGAATATCTATGTGTGTCTCCAACACTTACAGTTTGCATTTTGTTAGGTAGCAAGTCATCTTTGCAGATACTTATAGACATCTTCTTATGTTTATATACCTAAATTTTCCCTTCATTTTACTTTCTTTTTGATGTCTCTAAAGACAAGCATTAATACTCTATCCAGAATGTCAAGATGATGCTACTTCCCATTAATATGATTAAGAGAATAATTTTCATTATTTTTTGTGAAAAACTTTCATTTGTGGCATTACCTTATCAGCTTCAAGGATTTTCTTTTCAATACTAGGCATTAATCTATTTTAATAATTTTGCAAAATGTAACTGTTTACCATTCCCAGGCTCCATATCAAACCTTATTGGGAATCACTACAAAATTTCATGGGCAATTGTACATCACTGTAATCTTTAAATTACATACTTCACACATCTAACAAAACAAATTCTGGATGTAGTTTTACTTAGTCCCAAGTCATTTAGGGCTAATAAGCAAGCTAAAAAAATTTGCACCTTCTCATAGTTAGCCCTTTCAATCATGCTTATTTCTGCATTTCATACATTGTATTTATTATATCCTGTGTTGCTAAAACCTTTTTCTGTGCTTTAAAGTATTTCCTTTCAAGACTGGCCCTGGTTATCCTGTGCACTACGTTTTATAATCATATGAGTCAATATAAGCTCCTCCCAGTTCTCCACATCCATTTAAGAACAAGTTAGTGAAAAATAATTTCCTAAAAGAAGAACAGTTCCCTGAGACAGATGGTACTTTCCCCCTGAAGGTACTGTAAACAATGTAAAAGTTTTGTCAGTGTTTTGGTAGCAGCATTGCTTTATGATGGTCTTCTATGTCCAGAAGGAAAAATATGTCCCAGATGCTGTAACTATTGCTTAGTCTGGTGCAGTACATGTCCTTAATAGTGTCGTGTAGTACCTATTTATGTAAGTAGAACTAAGCAGTTAGAGGAAATGTTATATTAAGCCCTTGCCAGCAATATGTTTTCCTGGAAAGTATTCAATTAAAAGGAAAAAAAAAAGGGTACTCTACTAGGCTATTGTCTTTTCAAATAACAGAATTCTGCTCTAGCTTCAAAATGCATCTGTTACCAAGTGCAGATAAGAAGAAAAGGAATTTAACAAACTGAAAATCCTTTGACTTGTGATTGTGGAAAATATATTTACTTGAAGCAGCACATACAAATTTACTCTTCTGATGTATCATGATCAAGTATAAGAATACTAACTATTATCGATTGCCCACATATTTCCAAGGATTGGTCCTGTTTGTCTCCATCGGATCCTGGTGTCACTTGTTAATGCAGCATTGGGAAGGGGAATAGTTATTCGGTTCCACCTGAAATACATATAACACAAATGCTAGCATTTTACATTGATAGTCGTTAAGCAACTGTATGTTTTGCAGATATGTTTACTTATACTGGAAGCTTTGTGAGAATTTTTAATTCTAAAATCTGCTCAAATGAAGCAGTGAAGTTACTGCAGCTTTGGAAAATACAAATGAAAAAAAGAACATGGCCCATGACATTTTCATACAATATGAATGTTAATTATTACATCATAAAACCCAGCCATTTTTCTCCCCTGCATGAATGCATGAAGTCAGCAAAGACCTTAACCTGCTTCGCTGTAGTGACTTCTCCATCACAATGAATATCTCCTAAATTGCATACTGAATTAAACCTCTCGGTATGACTGAACTCTTTGGTGGAAACCCTTGGGGGTGAGAAGAGGGGCACAGAGGATTTGGCCTGCTGTGGTCTGGACCAACATTCTTATATCATCCACGGGGGCTAGACTTCCTATGCACATCGGGGGTCATGGTCCATATGAAAATGGTACAGGAATGGCAGGGTCACCAGCATAGCAATGCTTCAACTCCACTTGCTTCTCATAGTCAAACCCACTGCTCTGAAGTGTCTGTGGAAGTTGGAATACAGAAGGATACACAGTGATGGGATTTGTGCTATGTCACGGTTCATTTTATGGTCAGAACAGTACCAAAGAGACTTAATAAAGAGAAGAGTTGATATAAGAAAGTGACACTAACAACCATCTCCATCTGCAGAAGTACAGAGGATGTGCTTCGTTGTAACCCAATATTGGGATTCCAAGTGAGTAAAGGTGTCTGAGGATGTAAATATGGGTCTGACTGATGGTTCCTCTGACTAAGAAGAAAACTTTTGTGGCTTTGACAAAATATAACTTTTCTTCTAATTACCAGCATGCTGTCCAAAGGGGTTTTTTTTCGTAATTTATCTTTAGCATCAGAAAAATAATATTATACCAGAGAAGCAGCCCCATATATTTCAAATTTCATTACTGGGCAGCCAGGGAGACCAGAACACTCCTGCCTTGCTCTCCTCAGCTATTCAAAAATGAAAGATGACACAGGGTTGTGTGCTTTGCTGCTTTCTTCTGTCACCTATAATTCACTTCTCTAATCTTGCATCCCAGTTAGCTTTGCAGAGAACACTCTCACCCGCTGTAATTTTCAGAGGCGTAGATGGTGCTGTGGGGGAGGTGAGGCCCAGCACATATCTCAGGCAAACACTCGGTATGGAGCAGGGACCAAGAGCGACCATGGTTGGTTGAAAACTCCAAGCTGACGCTTATAACACAGTGAAGGAAAGAAAGGAGAAAGACACTGTAAGCCTACCTGACAAATAAATCAATGTAGAAGTACCAACACTGAGAAACCACCAAATCTGCCATTCCTAATAACTGATGCTGAAACATGAAATAATTTTAAGGACACTTTGAATACAACAAATCCTGAAAATACAAACTTGAAACAAATCCGAGTGTTTAAAAACCAAAAGGGTAGTCTGCAGACTAAGGATTGTTTAAACACCTAAACCTTGTTTGGCCACCATCTAGCTAGTGTTTTTATGCTGCTGCTGCTAAGTGAGTTGTTGTTACTCTCATATTTCAGCTAGACATGGTTTCAAAAATAATGAGGAGAAAACTTGGATTAATCAGAGCTAGACAGCATCATGTGAGCACAGGACACTTATAACTGCCAGCTGCTAACCTTTACGTCTTCAGAAGGTGGTAAAAGACCACTAGTTATTCATGCATTGGCTGGCTCTTCCCTTCTGTTGCTGATAAATATCAACTTCATTGGACTCCTCAGTCATCTGACTCCTTTATCCATTGTGCCTAAATGGAGATCAGAAAAGCACTAAAACGGCCAGCCCCACCGAGGACTGCAGAGGGTGGCGAGGACCTGGGGAAGGGCACCCTTCAGAGAGTGCCCAGCCATAGTGGTCTTTGGAGGCTTCCTCCCACCTCACAGAGCCTGGAGCGCTCGGTAGTGAATTTTTACGAATTTTGTGACATAACCATATGTGAAAACTCCAGATTTGCTTGGAAAAAGGCTGCTGTTCTCTGGTTTCATGGACTAGTAGTAAACCAAACCATCCGTGTACAGATAGTTTAGAAACTGTATGAGAGCATCCACTGAATCTATGTCAATGAGTTAATAAACCCATTCTCCCAAAAGTTCATTGACAAGTTCAATTTTCAAAAAGCTACTACTAGAAATTTTTCCTTCCCTATTACACTGATATTTTTAAAAAACACATTGTTTACAATTTAGGAGTGTAAGGAAAACCTTAGCTGTCTTGCATTCTGAAGAGCTTGAAAAAGTAATAGGGAAAGTGCTTGATTTATTATGGATTTAGTATTTTACGGAAATACTCTTGTAATTTCCTCCATATAATTAGCTTGTAATATTCTGTTTTATTTTAAGTAATATCAGTGGAACATTATAAAAGTCATAATTCATCACCTCAATACTAAATTATTGGATTATAACTTTTCCTTTTCATTATAATTTGCTGACAATATTACTTTATTTAAATGTACTATCACTGTGATCTTGTGTGTATTAAAATGGTTTATAGAGGTTTTGACTAATTTATTTCAGATTTAACTATACTGATACCTTGGAGGGTCATATTTACTGCATATATTCAGTGCGAGTCTCTCACATTTGCAGTAATGAAAGCATTATGAATAATGCTGTACACCAGGAGATGGGAAATGCTGCCATATTTGGGAATAACAAATAAGGAAAATGGGGACCTAGAGCTTCTTTTGTTATGAAGAAGCTCACTTCTGCTTCAGAAATAGTTTACACAAAGGAAGAATATTATCTTTCAAAATATGTACTAATCCCCATCAGATAACAGACTGAGACAGAGACTTTATACAACACCTATTTACAGGCTAGGAGTGTTTACAGGCAAAATTTTCACTTTCCATGGAGAAGAATGTTGCTGCTTTCCCTTCCTATCAAATTTAAGTGCAATGCCTTGATTTTTGCTGCCCCTTGAATTCTGCTGCCCTGCATGGTTGCTAGGACTGTCTAATGAAGCTTTTTCCAGTTGGAAGTAGGTGCCATGGGACATGGATGTGAAAGCATCTACATCTTACTTTAAACTCTTGACTCTGGAAAAATATAAAGTAACTCAATCCTCATAAAATATCAGGATGAACAGCCTCACACGTACATAAGGAAAAAGGAACAGTGGACAGTTTGGTTTCCGTATTTGAAGAAGGATGTTAAGAAACTGGAGAAGTGGAGCAGAGGATGACCAAGATGTCCCTGGCCTCAAGCATCGAGCTAGGAGAGGCTGAGGAGCAAGCTTGGTCAGCCTGGTGAGGAGGGATGACCTACGGCAGCCTGTGATGGTGCAGAGGGCACTCTCAAGGAAGGCAGAGGCAAACTCTCCTCAGTACTGGCAAGCACAGTAGAAAGGGCAATGGCCGTAAGGATGTGGCTTCAGAGTTTTGTACTGGATGTTAGGAAACACTTTTTCACTTGAGCAGGTCATGCAGAGAGGTAGCACAATAACCATCCATGGCGATTTTCAAGTCATAGATAGGCAAAGCCATGGCTGACCTGACCTGTGCTGGTAACAACCCCACCTGCAGCAGCAGGTTTCACTAGGTGACCTGTGAAGGTCCCTTCCAACCAACATTTCTATGATTCTACACAATATGGAGCAGCAAATGACTCCTTTCTTTCCCTTTCCCTCTCCCTTAACTCCATGGAAAAAATCATGTTGAATGTCCCAATGAAGTGAGGCCAGCAGAAGAGTTCTGTGGTTGGTCTACAGACAGTGAGGTCCTCACACTGATGGTCGTTAAGATGAGGACCGTTTATCACCAGCCTTACAAGAATTAGATACTCTGTGGCATTAGTAATCCCTGGGAAGTCAGAAGGGCAGGTTTCTGCCACTGCCTTTAATACTTTCCCCCGTACACAGTATTAAGAGGTAAATCTCATATCCATTGGAAACTGAAGCAAAAGTTGCTCTGAAATCATGAGCATATCTCAGAATAATGGACTAAGAAAACCAAGTTTTGACCTGGAAAGCTATTTAATAGACTCCTTATTGCATGTGAGATGATATATAAACCTGGGCCTGTGGAGATCAGGAGAAACATTAGCTTTTGAGCAGCTTCTATTTGTCATTATTAATTGGCTTCATTCTTTCTGAGAAAAAATAATTCCAAATACTCATGTAGATGTTATAAACCAAAAGGTACTAAAAAGCTGATAAGCAAAAGAGAGATCTTGCCGGTTGTACCTGTTACCAGGTTGGTAAGTTCCACAACCCAAATTTACGGAAAACTGGATCATGTGAGTCACTGTGGAAGGGAGCACTGGAAGGACGTGGAAGTAATCCACAGCCCAGACATTCCTGTTGTGGCCTTGGTGACTCTTTTGCTTCAGGCAAAACTTTGTTGCGGGAGTCTGCAGGTCCGGACTAATGACAACAGAAACCAAAGATGGAACCTTTAAAAGAAATTAAATCAAGCTTAAATAAAACAAATAATATTAACAAAGATCACAAGGTATTGTTTAACATAGAAAAGCAACTTCAAATGTGCTGAACCAAACATGTGCTTTTCTCTCTCCTTGCTTCATTTCTGTTAACTTTTTTAGCCACCTTTTTCCACAGAAGACCCCAAATAATAGCTACGCACATAATTTTATACTATGTGCGTAGCTATTAACACTCTGAATACCAGTGCTGCTTATCACTTTAGTGGGATCGGATTGTTTGGTTGTAAAGACACTGTAGAAAAGACTGTACCTTCTGTGTTCTGAAAAATACTAGTTTATTTTGTCAGTGCTTGGTTGGTAATGGAAGATGATATTTGTCCTGGAGCCTTTCAGCTCAGAGAAGCAAACACAGGGTAATGGCATGTCTAGTCTGAATACGTGAGAATGGAGTAACAGCATGAGTTCACAGGCATATGTAGGGAGGATGTTATGTTGTTGAAATAAATGAAATCACTGCTTTATGAAGCCTTTGTCCTAAAGCAACGTAATTAGACCTTCATTATGTCAAAAGAGGATGTCAGCTTTCAAACTGCTTGTTTTAAAAAAAACTCCACAAAGAGCGCAGTGTAATTTCAGATCCTATCTCTCCCTGAGTTCCCCGATTAATTTTTTATTATTTTACAATTACAGTTTCCTTAGTTTTAAAAAAGGTCTACCCGTCTTTCACACAGAAGCAGGCAAGGAGGGAAGCCACGCACAATGAAACAATGCAAGTGACTCAACCAAACTCAGGTCAAACCCTACTGTAAACATTTGCTCTCTGAATGCTAGAGTTACAGTGAAAATGCACAGGGACCTGTACTTGAAATCAGCTGCATCTTTACCACCAAATTTCCCACACACTGTGTAAGCATACTGCATTTCAATCTCTAGCACATCCATGCGTATACGTAGTACGTATCAATTTTTGCTGTCTTGTTTACAGCAGCAGAATAGGGACGCATCAGGACTGGGTTACTCAGGGTAGGCATGGCCTAAGTGCTTCCTTGCTCTAGACAGGAAGGATCCTAACAGCAAGCTCGAGGTCCTCATTGTCCTGCCTGAGGGTGGTGGACGTGGTTGGAAGGAGGCTGCGCTATCAGCAGAGGAGATGCTGCCTGCGCACGCTGCCAGCAACCGCCTCCTATGGCTGAGTTCAAGCCTGCATCACTGCAGACCTTCTAAGAGGGCACACAACTGTATTTTAAAATGGAAAGAAAAAGTGTAAAATGTGTAATTCCCCGCACTAGGTGTGGGAAAGACATCCAGGCATTTCCAAGTCACTCTCCTCCCAGCCACTGATCCCACCATGACTGACCCTCTCAGGACGTACCTCCTGAGTGTCAAACAGTGGCTAGCAGGAGCTTGAGTGGAGACAGGAGTAATTATTTGTGAGGAGACATGACCACTAAAGTTTTTAGCTGATCGCTGAAAATTTTTGCCCATTGCCCATTTGCCTGTTATCCTAGCAGTAGCCAATGCCGCAGTCCTGCTTGGGGGTTGAGTAATCGGGAATAACTGCAGAGCCATGCTGCAAAGGCACCCTATCACTGCGAGATCTGCGCATGATTTATGTGCTTGGGAAGGTCATGTTTGACTGTCCCTATGGAATTCAACATACAACGTTGTTGTGATGGCTTGAAAATAGGTTGATCTATCCATCCCATCCACCTACTTCGTTTAAGATGACTTACCTTGTAAGCAGCATAGGTCAGGGTATCAAGAGGTATGTGTTCCCTCCTGCCTTCAATCTTGGCATAAAGTGTGACATCATTTTCATGGGATTCTCCAGAATCACAAGTTCCCCCTGTACAACACATATATGTGGGGGAAAAAAATTAATTGAAGCCCTTGTTATTGGAAAGTGGAATCAGCCATAATTATGAAAATACTTACAACCAGATACCATTTAACTTAGGATATGAAGCAAAAGAACACCAGCCCTAAGGACACAGTGTTTAAGAACTATTTGACTAGGTACACCATGCTAGAGATCAAGGGGATTGACAATTACGAAAACCTCAAGTACCTCTCTTAATCAGTTTATCAAAATTATTTTAATATAAAACGCTGTGCCCAAAGCAATACTTCTACCTGTATGCTTTAAATCCTATTTACATAGAAATGCTCTGCTTTTTGCATTCTTGTCAGTAAACTGTTATTTAGTACTCAGACTCTGTGCAGCCACACACATCAGATGCGAGAACCTCTTAAATACTTCTCAGCTGCTGGTTTGGCAGCTAAGAACTTGTTCTTAGTAGGAAACGAGGAAGACTTCTGTGTACCTTATTTGTTGTGCTGCCGTTTCTACTGTCTACACTATATCCTAAAAGGAATGGATGGAGTCTATTGTACCACACAGAACATGTCTGACATGGTTGCCTCACTGGAATGCGGCAGCATTTGAAATATCTTCATATCAGTAGAATCCAAAAAACTTATTAATCTTCACCAAAAGAGCAGATGTATTGGCAAATATGAGCATTAAGTTCTGCATTATGGTTACGAGATGGACATCATCACAAAGCAAAGCATCTGTATTTGAAACAGGAAACATCATTTCCCTGTACAGTATGGGTACTGCAGGTATTAAAAAAAACCCCAAAACAATGGAAAAAACAGGATGAGGAAGTTTTTTTGAAAAGTCTGTAAAGTTGAAAGGTTGCATATATGAAACACTTTCTCCGTTTTTTTCACTACAGATGGCCAGTTCTTGGAATGGACTAGGCAAAGCAATCCTGAGAACTAGATAAGATGTGAATCTTTGATGCATATTATACTGTAATAAGGAACATTCATGTGTCCTTTCAAATCCTCTTCTTGCCTGAATATTTAAACTATTATTTAATTTACAAGTACGTACAGAATACGTTTTTCAAGTGAGGTCCCACTATCGTCTGTGTCTGAATGTGCTGACAACTTCTCCCCTAAGTTCAGAAGGTTGAGCAAATTTCTTTCCTGTTTCTCTTGCAGGTGGTGTAATGCCTGGAAGAACTGGGAAAGAGCATCCTCTTTTTCCTGTGCTTTATTGGTAATTCATGTAACACAGAGGAGATGTGTGACAATATAGAACAACATGAGGTCTTCCACTCATTAAATAAAGTGTGTTTTTTCTTGTTGATTCAGAAGGTTGCTTGTGCAGGTTACAAGTTTAGTCTCTGCTTCTTCCTTTATTATTCTATTATTCTCTACTTTTAAGCAAAAATCCTCACCTCCTCTAAACATGGTGTTGAGAGAATAACCTCATGCAATTGCCTTTATGTGCAAAATAAGAGTTCTGGAAAAACACTGTGAGGTATTGAATGATAATCACCATGTTCATAGGGATTTTGGTCAGTTGCAACACCGAAATAGTGGAGTTGCACTGACAACAACAGCGGGGAGAGGAAGTGACAGGACAGGTTTGTTCTTGGCTGCCTTCTTAGCCCTAGTAAATGACTGAGGTTGGACTTTGTCCCAGCAGGGAAGGTCCACAGATGATGCTAACATCACATCAGTGCTTTTCCTGAGGGATACCACGTGTAGGCCATACCTCCTCCAAGACTGTAGCACATTATAGCATACTCTGTGTGCATCTCACTGTGCACCAATACATTAGCAGAGGAAAGTGTTTATGAATATAGTAAGAGCTTTCGAGCAGAAACTATTCTAGTGGTTCAACCAGGTAAGGCTGTCCCACCTCTGTGCTACTCCTATCTCATCCTAATGATTTAACACCAAGGTCTACATGGATATGACTGCAGGAGGATATGACAGGTACCTATAAATCCTCTATGGTGTGGTAAGGATGACAAAGATACAACTATCTCTTCTAATGAAGGAGTAAGGGCCATTGAGTGAAATTAGATGATAGAAGACAAGAAGATTCTTCTTCACGTGAAGAATTGTTAAACTATGGAGCTGTGGGCACAACAGGCAGGTTCAGTTGATTAAATGCTAGTACCAAGGATCATTTTAGACACCACAGAGGGGCCTGCCTCCCCTACCTGCTACTCTGGCAGGCTGTGACTCTCCCCCAGATCCTGCCTTATATCTGCCAGTCTTGTGCTGATGTCTCAGATAGGGTTGGACACCTCAAGTGGCAACAATAACATGTGCTTGGGTAACAAACCTGCCTGAGGACCGAACAAGAGTGAACCCACACCTATGTGTGCACCAGGTGCTTAAGTTTCCTTTACATCAAAGTAGATCCAACCCATGCAGTCAGTGAAGGGAGCTGCTCAGCTGGTGTAGCACAGCTGTCTCGCCATGAGCTGAATGGGGTTTTGCAGCAACGGTACTGATCACATCTCCTCTAAATAGAAAGGAACTTTAGACACTGATCTTACATGTAACTTCTATATTAAACTGTTTTAACCTGGAGCTAAATATTTGTATCAGCCAAAAAAATGGCTGGATAAATCCATGTAAGAAAAGCCCACCAAGGGCTACTAAACCCAGAGTGCCCTGGCTGACTCAGAAAGTTTTTCATCTGCAAGTCAGTGTCATCCGGGAGAATATTTTTGGGAGGCCTATTTATGTGCCCACAGTGTCTGTACACCTGTGTGGTCATCCAGAAGGGTGGACTCTCGTCTGACCGACAGTGGTCAGTCTCACATCCTCATGGGCATCACAGTCACAAATCGGAGCTATCCTCTTCTGAGGAGTATTTAAAATAGTTCTAGGCACACCGCACAATTTAAATCTCACATGCTTCACATGTTGTATTACATTAGGAATATATATACTCACCCATACTGAAATAAAATCTTAGGTTCCCATAACCTGTAGTGTCCATGTATGGAGTGCATATTTTTCTTTCTCCGTCTCTGAGAAATACCATAGCTGAGCCAGATTCCAGTGTCCCACATTCAGTACCAATGACGGCTCCAAATATGTCCCACCTGGAGAGGTCAACAATGTGCAGTGGCACGTTACTGATAAACTCATACAAAACATGTTCTAGGAGTTCATTTGTACATACAAAAGTAGCTGCTTCTACTCTTACAGAGGACAACAAAACACAGTGTTTCAAATATGATTCCTATGACATTACTTACGTATTCAATACTGGCTTTTAAACTCAGTTGGCTCAAATAAAGCAAAGTTAATGTAAATATTTTAAATAAATTGGCAGAAAAGCATGAATTATTAAAAAAATGAGGCTTTTAATGAATGTTATTAAATATTTAGTGTTGCATTGTTCTATCATCTTCATTATTTTTCTGGCATAAAAATGTTTAAAATATAACTGCATTCTGTTTCATTTTGCATAATATAAGGTTTATAGATCAATGAAACTTGAAAAGGCACATGTCCACCATATCTGCTATACAGTCATTAAATATGTAGGTAATTGCTGAAAATGTTCTCTTTTAATCCTTTTGAGCATTTAGGGTAACAGTTTTTAACTAACACATGAACAGAGTATGAAAAAAGACTGCTGTGTTTCTAATATGTGATGATACGATCTTTCTCAGTTTTTCTGTACAACATTTTATCTTATTTTTATTCAGTGATAATTAAAAGAGCTGTTGCAGAATTTTTCAATTAAATATTTTTTACTAAAAATATGTTTTCATCATGAAAGCGTTGGTTTCTTCAAAACTCGATTAAAATATTTTGGAAGATTAGAAACTGTTAAAAACTTGTACATTATTTTGGTCTGATACATTATTATCCATGTTGAAATCCTAATTAATTCATAATAAAGTATTTTAAAATTATAAGGCTGATAAAACAATGAAATTATTTAGAATCACTAAATCCTAGTAATCCAATCATTTAACTAGCCAGCTTGATTCAGGATGAATAAGAAAACATGGACATTTGGAAACCTTTGTGGGAATGCAGAGCCTTTTCCTGTCCCCTTCCAGCAGAAACAATCTCTAGCAGCGATGTGGCATATGACAATTTCAAAAACTGCCATTTTGAGAACTTAACAGTCTGTTTATCAGTTTAACCATTCCAACTATTTAAAAATGTATTTCTAGGATCTTCTTAAAGGCTGCCAGTTTCCCTATTGACCTAAGCTGTGACAGATCAGCAATGTGCCTGTTTGGAAATCCTGCTTTAAAACTGTCAGTCTTTTATACAGGAATTAGTGAGCTTCACATCACTGAAAAGCTTTATGATATAAATATTTTAATGGAAGCATGGTTTAACCTAACCCTAATTCATCATGCAGACCTTTTAAAGGTAATGTGCAATATAATCAAAATATAATTTTGAAAATGGGTATCTTGGGCTGAATGCAAGTACAGAATTAAACAGTTGTGCCTACTTTAACTTACATGACAAAATCTCACGATGCTCCATTGATCTTTTGTATGCTCTATTTAGCTCAATTAAAACACTCTCTGCACTGACCCACAAAACAACTTGGGGTCATGAATGATGCAGATCATGGATGTTTCCAGGGATACTCTCCTTTTAGGTAGCATTAGAAATGAAAACCAGAAAGTTCTACAACGTTAAAAAAACCTGGCACTTTAATAGAAATACATCAACATACTGTAAGGACAAATGGAGAAGAAATCTGGGTGATGGCATGACAGAGATGAGGACATTCTTGATTTAACATTACATTTGAATTAATTTATCCCTCACATGACTCTTGAAATTCTTCTTTACAAAATAGGTGATAGAATGATATATGGATCTAAACTAGATCAAGTGGACATGGAGGTCCAAAGCAGCAATGTACCTGCTAGAGGCAGAGGCAGCCTGATGTGGGCATCTGTCCACTTTTAGGATCAGGCCCTAATTTATGCAATTAAAGAGAAGCAGATGACAGTGGGAAAACACGTGGTACTAACAACAGCAACCCCTATCCATGTAGCCGACTGCTTTAGGTGGGACATGCAAAAAGTACCAATCAACTGCTTATTAAAAAGCAACGATAAGCTCCTCTGCCCTCACTCTTGAGCTCTTTCAGCTGTCTCACCTTCGAGAGCATTTGGTGCAGAGGAAGGAGGTGATGACCCCTACACGTGAGCCTCCTTTTGCTCTCCCTTATGAGGGATGCTTTTGCCTTTCCTTTGAGAGCTGACAGGCTCCAGCTGACATTACAAATGGGAGCCTGAGAAGCTCCTACAAGCTCTGTCTTGGGTATAAAGTGTTTCTGTGGCTATCTGGATACAGTAAAACAGTATTTCAAATATAGTACAAATAGCATTCAAAAATATTTCTCTAAGAAGGTATTAAGGAAGCTCATATATTTGCAGTTGCGTACAATTCTCAAAGCAAAGCCCCACAGAAATGTTGCAAAGAGGGACAGTGGTGGTGACAATTTTATACCATGGGGATTTAGTCCATAAATCACCCGAATTCAGTGTGTAATCACGGCTGCATGCAATTTAAACCTCCATTCTTATAGCAACAATTGAAAGAAGGAAGTTTTTAATATAGAATAAAATTTGAAAAGCAAAAAATTAAAAAAAAAAAAAAAAACAAAACAAAAACCAGAAAAATTGTGAGGCCTTGGGCTGGCCGCTCAGAAAACAAAATTACCCCCTGCTAGGGCAGGCTGTCACACCACCAAGATTTTACATGCAGGGGGGCAGATCAGGGCCTGATTCCTGGGACTGCACGCAGGATGAGAGAGCAAAATGCATCTGCCGGCTGCACCCTGCCTTGCTCCTAGCTGGGAGCAGTGGCACCTGCAGATTGGAGCTAGACACTATGTGACAGTGAAAATGTAATATTCCTAATTCAGAAGAAATTGTGCATTTCCTAACCAGGGTGGTAACTGACCCAACTTAGCTTAACTAAACACCTGGTCCAGCAGACACAGGATCTACAGACAGGGCAGATGCCCCCAGGTAACACTCCCATTCTGTTTTTCAAGATGGAAAAGAGTCTGAGAGAATATCTCAAATGTATCCCACATGGTCACCTAACACAAAACACACACGTACTTATTTTCTTTCCTTTGAAACAGCACCTACTGCGCCATGGGTTGGTTATTCAAACTGGGACAGAGTTCACAGTGAATATTTTTTCTGTAAGCCCCAACTAAACCACATGTCCACAGGACACATTAGCACACATTTCATAAAAGGTGCTTTTTACCTTCAGCACAGCATAGGCACCATTTGAATCAGCTGTTAATGATCTGAAGTACTTTGTAGGTCAAAATCAACATTCAGTAGAGACCCATAAATTAACAGTGTATGTTTCTCATTGCCCTGCGGTTACAGAAACTAATGAAATTCTTTTTTTTTTTTAAATAAAAAAGAATCAAGACCACATGGTTGGTTTTCTTTTTGTCAGAATTTATACACTGAGGTATATAAAATGATACTTCTTTATCAGGATACTTCAAAGCTCACTCATGTTTTGGTAAGAGTAGTAATTTTGCTGTCCCGGATGGTTTCTTTACTTTCTGTGCCCTTGCAGCAGTCCCTGCTGGATCTGGCTTTACAGGTACTCTTTGAATCCCAATGTATATATCTAAACTAAAAATAGTAAATTATCAGCCAGATCCCAAGCTCTTGCACGGCAGGCCTGGCCATGCTCTCAATGCTGGAAGGTGAGAGCAGGCTGCTGCTTCAGCTGTCCTGCCTCCACATCCTCCTCCCCCTCCGCCGGCACCTGCAGGCTTCTGCGTAAGCAGGACCTCTGCCATGGCAAAGCATGGCTCGCAGCAGCGATCCGGAGGGGCGTGAATTTCTCAAGGAATTGGATTTCATATGGATATGAGTTTGTTAACAACACTCAGGTGTGAGTGAAAAAACAGATCAACATCATGTGTTTCTTCAGAATGACTACATAATTCACAAGCATGACTTTTTCATTAAAAATTTTGGTGGGCGACAGGATGGTCTGGAAACAGACTGTTCCTCCTGGGCTTTCTGGACTTGTTCCTTCCTAAAATCCACAATCACCTGTTAGTTATTGTAGTGGTATTTATCCTAGTTACAATCTTCCCTGACTACACAGCCAAGACAAAATGCAATTCTCTGTTTATCCAGTTTCCTCAGCCCTGCAGTGATGCTGTACACCTGCTTACGGCCCTGTGCAGGTGAGGGGCACTCACCCTTTAGGCTGGCTCTCAAATTCCTCTGCCCACTGCTCCTGGGCGTCCTCTGTGGAGAGGTCCACATCCCGGGTTGTGGCAAAATTGAACTCGCTGCCTTCTGTCCCGTGGAAGTAGATGGAGTTTCCATCCGACTGGCAGCTATGCTGTGGACAAGAGGAGCACATGGGAGGTGACGTTACAACAGGTCTGTAAGGTGTCCTGCTCATGCACTGTCAGAGCTCAAAGCAAGCTGTATGTTATCTAATGACTCACCGGTGACTGAAACAAAATAAAAATAAAAAATGGACAGTCATCTTTTATCTTTCTTGGCCCACCCCCAATGATGATTCCTTCCTAATCTCCTACCTGCTTCCCTACGAATGCACTACAGACCGTTGTAAAATTGTGCTTGCATAGAAAAGACAGGTACCATATCTTTGGGTGTTTATTTCTATTTTGAAGTGTTGCCATTATGTCTGGTACATACACAACTGTGTGTACAAATAACTTCAGTAGTATATAAAATATTGCTATGGGTATTTTGTCAGCTTAAGTTTCATGCTGTGAAACACATCAGATCCCCATGCCTGAATTTTTGCTAGAAAAGGTGTTTGTGTGTAAAATTGCCATACAGTGAACCTTGGGCCTGAAGTGTACAAGCGAAAAGGCTATATTTGCTGTATTTAATTTGAATAGCATAACAAATAGCTCTATAGGCAACTAGCTCCTGTGATACAGCAGTCTCAGGGGTCCTGAGGCTGCCCCCAAACCCAACTCTTCTGCTTTTCCTATTGCATTTCTGTTTATAGCACCTCAGCAGCATCAAATGAAGCCATGTGTCTGCCCCAGCATGCCCTGACTACTACGACTCTCTAGGAGTATCGGCCTGGAAGAAGCTACCTGTGAGGAGAACATGGAGGTTACAGTACAGATTTTCTTCTTTCTCCCATCCCAATTCTGCGTTCTTGTGTGTCTGATAAAATGGTAAAAGTCTGCCAGATCCACATGTGTAGCTGAAACAGATGCTGGGAGCTTCTAAAGAAGACCTACCTGGCCTTAATGCAAACTGAGAACTTGGCATTTTATTGAATTGTTTGTATTACAACAAATACTAATAAAAGTAGTAATTAGCTCAAACACTTATTCTGGGGAAATTTTGGTCGCATTAAAAGTGAAAGCTGAAATAAAAAATGATTAATTAGAATAATTCTGCATTCTTACCATAGTTCAACATCTGAAAAAAGAGATACAATAATACCAAATTGCATTGACCTTTTCAATATCGTCTATGCAGTGCCCTCTTGTCTCTGAACACCTTCATAACGCTCCAGGGGAAAGTATGACAATCACCTCATCTGCGTTTAAAAAGGTCATGGTAGTGCCATGTAAGTGAATAATTAAATTTTTAACAAAGAGAAAGACGGGGCAAGAAATGAAAACTGCCCGGTACGTCTTTGTCTATGGGATTTTATGAGAAAAGTATAAAAGAACACATTTTGTCAGATTCTGTAACTCTTCCTTCATTTATCAGTGCAACAAAGAGACATAATTGAAACTCTTTTGTTGATGTTTTTGAGTATGGTTGCTACTAACTTAGCAATTAATTTATATTTAGGAATGTAATTTGTGACTATGTTTGTAGAGGTGCCTACACATAGTTAGAAAAAAATCTGAATACTTGAAGTCTGATTTTTGTATAGAGACTTTCTGGTCTCTAGTTGAATGACAACAGCTCTATATTTATTAACACTGACTAAATATCACTTAAAGAAATAAAAACACTATACAAATGTAGACTGTTTCAACCGCTAAAATAAACAAATTGCTGTTAAAGTGTTTTTATTCCAAAGAAAGGTCAAAGCAATAGAAAGATTCTGAAGTGTTGATAATTTATCACAGAAATGAAATATATTTTGTCCTAAGTCTCCTTGCTCTGTTAATGCACCATATACACAGCACACCATATATGAAGCGGCTGCCACTGAAAAGGCAGAATAATTTACACATTAAATATTTTATAACTAGCAGAAATTAATGAAACAGTTTTATATTTTACTTCTCTTAGAAAAACACTGGTTTTACTATGCAGTTATTTATAATTGACTGAGAAATGGCTTTTTTCACTGATTTTTATCCTTCATGCTAACAGGTATTGCTACTATCAGAATTTTAAGAATAATTTGTTTATTTTGCTTCTTGCTTTTCAGCATTTTCTTCATTTGCTGAACAGAAAAGAAGTTTCCTTTACCTGTCAATCAATCTGCCACAAAACTCCCATTATCTGCAGGCAGTCAAGTAAATACACTAAAAATAAATATTCAAGCTAAAACTTAATTCAAATTTATATGTAACCCTTCAGGTCTCAGGAAACAAATAGACAAATAGATCCTACTGAGCTAGTTATTGCAATTGCATACAAGCTTTGGAAAATCCTTTATAAGCCTTACTTATTTCTCAGATGCTAAGTTATATGTAAGTATATACTTGATAGTGTGGTATGTAATTAGTAATCTCTTGCTGATGAAAGCCACCTATTAAAATAAACACAAAACAGATACAACCCGATTATCATTTAACGTTTGTATGTCCTTCTGCTGTCTAACAGAATATTTACTGAAGTACATCTGATGAAATTTACATTTAGGTTGTCAAGATAAATAAATGGGCAGTTTGGCAAAGGGGTGAATAAGTAATTATTTATACAGTGGTGTATGATCAACCCTTTATGAAAGCTCAAAAGCATCATTTATTTCATTAGTTCTATAAAACTATCTTCATGCTTTTATACACAGCTACATGGTATCTATGAATATGTATTTCATGCATATTTTATGTGTTAATGAACCACACAACATATGGCTCCAATCACCCTCTGCTCATGTTAGCTTTGAATCTCACGTGAAACAGCTATGCAGAAGAGAAGTTCAGACTGGGGTTTAACTCCTTCTGCTATTCTGCATACCTATGAAACCAGTAATAGAAGCTCATTACCTTTAAAAAGAGTAAGATGCTCAAAACACAGGTACACCTTTTAAATAAGTTCTGAGGGAGGGCCATCATTTTCTACTACATTTTTGCCCCAGTGCCACCATTTGGGACCCTGGACACATGCCCATGGGAGAAGCGGATGAGGATGAGTCCCATTTGCGTGAGCCGTGCTGCCCCAGCAAGGGCCATGGCTCCTCTGCTCGTGATCTCGTCCTCTCCCACCGGCCAAATTTCCCTTGCCTGTATAATCATCACCCCCAGTTCACACTTAGCTTCCATATTTTCCTTTTCATTTTTCCAAGCAGTCGCTATCTGTCACTGCTTTTACTACTTTTTTTCATCTGATGGGCTGCTGAGGGGTGAATAACCTCGAAGAGCACTCAGCCAAATTTTCCACGAGCAAAAGAAGCTCCACAGGAGATGGTCCCTCACCAGCATTGCCCCCAACTACCTTGTCAGTCTTGTTCAACATCCAGGCGGCTACTGACTGTGTTGGATTACTTTGCGGTTTTGTAATAGGGCTTGAACAGATTAGAGACTGAATTGAAACCATCAGACCCATTTTCTCTTGGGTTCAACCCAAGATTTGAATCCAAGCCTTTAGAAATAAAGAACTAAGGTACAATTTATATACTGTGTTGCCTCCTTCCCAAATTAAAAGCTTTACACTTGCAGTGGTAGTCTATATACTTCCAGTACTTAAGGATGGAATTTTACAGGTCTTTTTTTTTTTTTTTTTTTGGTCATTCTAAAGTGATAAAAAATGTGGAATGAACATGTACTGTATTTTGAAACTAACTGGATTAAATTCTCCCTAAAATGCAGATACTCCCTAAACTGCAGATAGATGGAGAGTTCTCTTTTACAAATTCCAGATTAAAATTGTTCTCTGTTTCATGTTTATTTACACTTAAATGATTTTTTAGATAAGAACAAATTAGCTTGCTGTGCAAAATTTGTAACTAAAAAGGCCAAATGACAGCAACTTGTCGGATATTTCTCCTTGTTACCATGGAAGCATCAGCTGTAGGTCCAAAACTAAAGGAGAGTTTAATTTTATTTAAAGGGGATTAAAGGCATGTGGAACATTTAGTGTGTCCTTGTGCAAATTACAACACTGAAAAGTTAACTAATTTGTGAGGAAAAATTAATTTACAGAATAAATCCTTTGGCAAATCTGATAACCTTCATTAAACAAAGTCTTCTCCCAAATCACCTACATAATAGAACATAGGACAGTTGCAAGCACTTGAATGGAGCCATTTCACACCACTAGCTATTTTCCATTGTTTGCAACTGGAGTGGGATTATCAGCCTGCCATAAGTAAACTGTTGTATTCCTAAATAAACAACCCCTGCCTGTTGCCAAATGGAAAGAAGCCAAGTTCTGTTCAGGGACTGTGGTCATCCCAAGGGGAAAAAAAAAACAGTTTAATTTAATCTGGCGCTACCAATTCTATTATTCACTAGCTGCAACTGTTAAGCTATTGCTTTGCATGAATAGGGCAAAATGAAAATTGGCTGGATGCATTCCCATCTCTCAGCATGCTTGGATTTGCTTTCAATCTAATCTTCACTCTGAATTTTCTGTGTTTCTAAAGTTTGTCTGCTGGATAGGTATGGTATCACTCCTTTTCCCTTACTTGTAAGGCCCTGCATGGCTCATCCTCACCTGCCTCCATCATCTCCCATATGCACCATCTCGTGGCTCACTTTTCCTTGACTGCCGATGCTTGCCACTACGTCTGCTGGTGAGACAACCAAACTGATGTACCCTTGCCCATTCTGCCCACCATGCTTGGCAAATTCCCCACAAGATGATGTCCTTCAGACACTTCCTTAGTGCTTTCCTCAACAAGCCTTGTCACTGATTACACTGAAGAATCCAGTGCTTACTGGGATAAGCACTTTCCCCTCTTGCAATATTTCCTTTTACTCCCACATCTCCCCAGCCTCAGCTTACCTCCTGTTTTATAGATGGATGGCAATTTCCTGGGACACAGGCTATCTTTTTGGTTTGGGCCTGAAGAGGCAGCAGTGGTACATTCCTCGCTCAGGGCTCTTTGACGCTACAATGGTACCATTACTACAAAAAACACATTTTCATGCTAAAATTGCTGTTATCTATGAATATTTCTAGTCTATGAGTACAGTTCTTAGCCAAGTTGTCTATGAGAGCCAGCAAGTCTTATTAATTCAGGTGAGCTATCTGTTCTACATTATGAAGGCATTAGCTAATAATTTGAAGATACAGACTATGGGAGAGAGTAGTGCATGGTTTCAAAATGAAACTTTTGTCAGGAGTCTGTCACCCTCTTTATTCTACTCTATAATCCTTACATTTTACATCTTCTACGTACAGCTTTCATCTTTTTTTGGTAGGTGCTTTTAGGAAAGGCTCTTGATCATCTGAGATGCAGAAGGGTTTCAATTACCAAAACCATTGGCTCAAAACCATTGGTCAGCAAAAGCAGGGAAATCAGATTTGGTGAAGCAGGTACTTTCCAACTGGACCTATTTATGTTTTCATAAACAACTACTGACCAACTTTCCATAGCATCTAAATGGCTTAAGGGTCCCAGGTAGGATCCGGGATCCTACATCATGTAACATGCTATATTTTTAAAGACTTGCATGAGAGCACCACGTAAGGAGACAGCTGCTATCCTCAGTGTGACCTCTTGGCTGGGAGGGACCTCTGGAGGTCTCCCGTTCACCCTGCCATGTGAAGTACCACAAGCGTCAACCAAGATCAGCCTATGCCACAGTTGCAGCTAAGGACACAGCCGTGAAGATTTTTAGAAGCTCAAAAGACAGAGATTAGGAATGTAAACAGAAGCATTGAAGTTCATCCAAACCAGCTTCTGTCCCAGTTGTTCAAGTCAAACTTGTGAATCAATAAATACCTCTTGGCTTTACAGTATGGGATTTCTTTACTTGGAGAGCAGAACAGAGGGCAACTAGATGATACAACTGTGCCATTCAGAGAAGCATCAACAGGAAACACTAGTGTGAAATTCCTCAGTGAAACAGATTTTTGGCTGAGGTGCTGCATACTATCTTCCCGAGGTTCGTCCCCATGCTCCCATGAAAACGTTGTTCACCTCTGTGCTTCACCTCTGTGCCTCTAAAGTATCCACAGTCATCTTTACCATCATTTAATTAGGTTTTTATCAGAGACGAACACTGATGCACCTCTTCATATTATCTCTCCTGGGCCTAATGGCCCCGATGATTCTTTCAGACAGCTGTACCCTCACAATTTATTTTTTGGCGACATTTCTTGCATTGGAATGAATGTGTTGGGCATTTGGGCAGTGCCAGCTTGCAAAGGGCTGACGGCAGATGGAGAGAAATCTGCCCAGTATGCCTTCACCTCTACACGAGCAGAGGGCCATCAATTTCCCCCATTAAGGAGTTGTCACGCAGCCCACCCAGCTGGAGGAGCATCTCTGATAGCCAGGCTGGCTGGCGTATGCTATTCAAATAAAAAACACACTTTAAAAGGAAACAAAAATATCGTTTGTCGGCAAATTGAAAATGCATGGCTTTGACCGCAGCCAATTTTTTAATGACTGTAATATTTTAAGTGATTATTTTTGCCACTTCAGATTGCTCCTTAGAGAGGAGAGGGTTTTTTAATTAAAGTCTAGGCAATGCAAACAGATGAGATATGAGAAGCAGAGGAACAAGAAAAAAGATGAAGAAAATTAATTAAAGCAGCATTGTCAATGTAGCCATAAATTAGATATTGTGCCTTTCTGGGAATGAGTCACACAGGTTTTAAAAATTTTTAGATTTTTACGTGGTAGCAGATAGAAGGATGGATCCAGTCTTGATAAAACCATACTCTGTATGCAAAGTCTTAGCCAGCAAAGGTACAGACAGAATATAGGAAAGATTCTAAATTCTACATTCTGTGGATTTGGCTGCTAACGCTTCTGGGCTGAAGTCCCTTCTTTAACCAAAGGAAAAACCACAATGTGATTAGAATACTTTCCCATGAGAAAAACAGTGCTTTAATCTTTCCCACATGCTACATTTTTACATCATTTAATATAGGTTGCAGAACGAAAACCTTGGCTGCACAAGCAGGCCAGGTGCACGGCGGGTTATAGTGCACCTTCCCCTTCCAAAACAATGGGATGAAACTTGTCCTGTGATGTAGTAACAGTTTATAAAGTGTGCTTTCACTCATCATTTCCAATTACAGACTGTTACTGAAAGGGTAGTGCTCAAAACACTTTGCTTGTTTATGAGTGATTTGTATGATTCATATGGTTCTTAATTTTCTAGGACATTTCATGATGTTTGTACAACATCGGTCATTCTGGCGATGACTGATTTCCTTAATGAGTCATTTAACTGGCACAAACTGAACTATTCCTCTATGTTATTGGGAACTATTGATGTTTCTAGCACTCTGCAGTGAGCATCATTAAACCTCATCCGTTCTTCTGAAAGTAACGATGTGTATTTACACCAGTGTACAATTAGAGTGAGAAAGAGTCAACCGAAGTAGGTTCTACTCTTCGGCATCTAATGGCTCAGTTCATGTTGTATTTATTAATGTGCATCTCACAGTGACCTGCAAAGACCAAATTCTTTCCTTCTAGGAGGCAGGAAAGGCCCCTGGTGCTTTGACGCCAGCTCAGAGCTAACGCTGGCTCTCTGCCACCCCCCCCCCCCCCAACTTCTGAGCCACAGGGAACTGGTATGGAGAAAGGTGCATGTTCAGCATTGCTGCCTGACAGCGATTCTCAGCTGTCTGAACAACTCACAGCACCACAGTCAACCACCTATCAGTTCCAATGAACCCCTAGGCATTGTATCTAAGTGTTATTATTATCTTATTTAAAAGTGTGATTATTAACACAGAAAAAAGCACAAGCAATTCCATGCATGGGCTATATCCAGCCCTATGGATATACAGATGCCTCCTCATGGGCACAGCTCAGACTGCCCACACTCTCACTAAAGGGAGCCGGTTGACAGGTTTTGTGCACCCTGCTCTGCTTTCTTCATCTCTCCTCCCCTCTCACAGTCCTCCTTCCACCCACAGAGAAGCAGGAATGGCTCTCAGATGAGGTGCAGCAGGGAGCCTGCTTGCCTCTTCCCAGGAAGATGTGGTAGATGAGAGCTCCTGCGAGGCAAAGCAGCTGGCTAGAAGGCTGGGTTTGGCCCACAGACCAAATACTGCCTTGCTATATCTTATTCAAAAACCAAAAGCATCTTGTCAGGAGCACTTATATCTGTGTAATTTTGTCCAACGTAAGGTGATAGCAATTTCAGTCTGCCACTTTCACACTAGCATACCTACAGCATCACCTTTCCTCCTGCAAACAAATATATTTGATGTGATTCAGACAATGGGTACCTCAACCCTTTTTCAAACAAGAATTTAAAACCAAAAAATGGAAAAGAATCTTGTTCATTTCAGCACAAAGAATTAAACCCGACAAAGATATATATGGAATATCAGGATGTTTGTTTTGAAAGAAGACTACCCAATGCCATTCCTATTAATTAACAGAGTATTCAGAGATTTGGAAATCTGCTCTGGAACTGGGGAGGTGGAATAGCTTAATCAGCCTTTCTTTTTGCCAAACTCGTATGCCTGTGCGCATGTCTTCTCTGCTCAGTGACAGACAACACAGGTTCAGGAAGGACTCGCAGATCTGGGCTGTGCATAGCCCTGCTCTGCTCAGGGTGTGGTGAAAGGTCATGGTGTTTTACAGACACATTTTCAGCATATTTTTCTGGGTGTGAGTGTTCAGTTCTCCCACCCTCTTCTTATGCAGCTTTCTCTTCTGCTAAGCTGGCATGCATTTCCGGGAAATCAAAAGGAGCTGAATAGTGATGACCTGTTACTTAAGGGTCTTACTGTATCAGGATATTGGGATTGGGATGTTTTCAGGATTTATTGGTCATGTCCACGGTAGTGAATAACATGCATCAGGTACCATTCCCTGGTCCTAAACCCAGCTTGCTCAGTGAGGCTGGCACAGACCTTCCCCCCTTGTCCCATCCCATACTATGCCAAGCTGCATGTTTGCAGCTCAGCAGCATAGACAACCTCAGGTGTAGTCTGCAAGTCCTGTAGACCAAACAAACTAAGCTGACCAGCTGGACTGCAACCTTCAGCCACCAAGTGAAGAGCAGCTGCAACTACTGTGAGACAGCAATTCTGTAACTGGACTCTTCTCAAACGTGAGAAGTGTCACTAAGTTAACACATCATGACTAAATACATCATTGCTCTAGTGTCTATAATGATCTATACTGCTTTTTCCCACATGTGGAAAAATTCCAGAGACAGGTGGTTTGGTCTTAATGATATTTTTATGGAATCAAAGCACTGCAGAGACATGAACTATAAGACTGCTGAGGTTGTCTCCTTTCTCAATCTCAGTTTTTGAGCTTGCACACTGAATCTTGGGCCAGGGCAATTAGAGAAAACTCAAAAACTTGGCAAGTGTTGTACCTCAAAACACCACAATTTCTGGTCAAATATACAAGATATATGAAGTGTCCACTGAGAGATGAGATAATTTTCCTGTTCTATAAGAGTAGAGATCCAAGAAGCGTTACTGAAGGAAGATTTTATCTTTCCCCCCAATTAGTTATGAAGCGTCACAGACTTTTAACAGCTCTCAGAGCATAGCACTGCTTCGTGTGTTTCAGCAATCTCAACCACCAGCGCAACATCCTAATGATGCTCGGTTGCAAGGCCATGCTTATGCTCAGAGCTGTCACTGGAAATACTGAAATGCAGTCAGGAATTTATCCTGTTCAACACCCTTCCACACAGTCCAACACAGATAAATATGTTCCAGTGGATCCAATTAATCTCCTAAGGGTTGCTTGGCCTTGCTAACAGCGTCTTTCTTGTCTTTTGCTGTCTTCTTTGGAACCAAAACACACAAATTCAGTGGCTTATCTCTCAGCTTGCTTCCTATCTCAGTAGCCAGTTCCAGCTGCGTCTGCAACCAGCCATGTGCTTTCAAACGAGTAGCAACCGCTCCTGAGCGCAGCAAGAAACGTAATGAAATTCCTGGTCCAAGCTCAAGCAGGCTGGGAGAGGAGGAGAAACCGCTTCCCAAGCTGGGCACAGGCAAGTTCCCACAAGTGTTTATTGAGAACACACTGTCCAAATCCACCAAACTGGAGTGAACACATTGTGCATAATTACCATTAATGCTTGCACTGTCTACTCTAGTGACTGAATCCATCACAGAACCTAATCTAGGACCCAGACAACAGTCTTCATGGTAGTACTTTTCTTTGTTTCAGCTGTCTTTTCACCTTATTAATCCAAGAAGCTATTAATCCGAGCGGTTTTACCAGCAAAATTCCTGGATTTGTAATGTTTGCTATTTATTTTAGTAGATCTCAAGTACTACCAAAGTAAATCTTCTACCGAAAAGAATGTACTTTCTTTGCAATTTGATAAGCATCCAATAAGAGCATGCACCAGGCATAACAAGCAATTTCAAAAGCCACCTCCTGAGCAACTCTTGGAAAAGAACTTGCTGAACCACCTCTAATTATGCGAGCAACAGCAGCGTTTATTCTAAACTACCAAGAAACCATATCTTAATGCCTATCTTTACTAACAGAGTAACCCACTAAGGCAACGAAATGGTATTTAATGAGGATTCCGTTAAAAGTTTTGGAATGGCTGAAGGGATGGGTGAGGTGAGCAGTTCTAACACACTAGGACCATAATGGTAACCAGATTAGGCCAGGGACCATTCTCTGGCCTTGACAGCAAATGACACAGCAGAGTTTGTATCCACCTGGGAAAACACTCTCCTTCCAGAAGAGTGGTGTCATCCCCGGTGGCCTACTGGAAAGAGTACCTGGCCCATCCGTGAGGGTACACCCCTGGAAGATAATGCCTCGGAGATTGCACAAGCCAAAGCCAAGCAAGGGGGTGTTGTAACAACTAAGGTGTGCAAAATCATGGGCTCATGTTCGTACCCTTCTTTGCTTCATTCACTACCCTGCATGTGCCACAGAGCCTCCAAGGAGAAGGTTCCACCGTCTGTGCAACACTTGCTGGGGCAGTCCAGAAGTAAACACCTAGAGAAAGACTGTTTCTACTCCTTTTTCTACTAGAAATCAGTATGTATTTTTACCTCTTCTTTCAGTTCTGACTGCCAGCTGGATGAGCTATCTCAGACTGGCACTGCTCTTCCACCTGATAAATATGCAATATCAATTATTCTGCATGGTGAAAGGTGGTGAGCAAGAAAGGATGAATACAGAAAATAACACCAGTAAATGAAATAAATTTAGAAAGAGAATTTTTCTTGTTTATTTTTGTTTTTCTTAATATTTCACTCCCTCAGTCCAGTGAAAGTACTTATCTTTATGGCACAATTTAGGAAAGGAACTGACCCACAGTTTTGTATATACTAATCAAAACAGAGTTAGACAACAAATAACATCGAGAAATGTGACTGCGTGTTGGCATTGTCAAGGAAACCCATAAGGAAAAGCACTGAAGGAAGCCAATGAAGAAGTTAGCACAAACCTCAAGAAAGATTTTTAAGGCCAGTTTATCTAAAATACTAATTGACAAAGGACAGGAGGATATGAATTGAAACTTGTATGGCACAAACAGGCTTAGATGGCAGAGAAAAGGTCTCATCAGCTTGATATGGAGTTTGGCACAGTGATAGACTGTGAGTATGGGAACTTCTTCAAAAAGCACATAGGTGAGAATTATGAAAGGTAGCACAGTATAGCAATGAAATTTGCCGATCCCTCAGTAAAAATGTAAATAACAATTTAAAATTTCTATACAGACTTTCTGAACAAACATCAGGACTATTTAGCAAGTTTTAGATGTCTGGGAAGCAAAAGTACTTGTAGGAAAAAGAGAACTAGAATTAGCTTTGATGCAACCTATCACTATAGCACTGTCAAGGTTTCTCCAACATTATTTGGCAGGCCAATGTCTTTGACTATGACAGAGAAATCTCTTAAAAGCTTCCCCCAGTTTCTATGAACTCTTGCAGCCTGAGAGCATTAACAATATGGGGAATCCTGTGAAGATGTACCACCCATTGCTGCCGTCATTCTGCCATTATACTGGCCAAGTTATCGGACTGCTGTGAAATGCTGCTTGAAACAGAGGTGACTGGTGTGGTTACATTTAAAATGTGATGTAACGTCATTAGTACAATGTACAAAGATTCTCATGCTTCTATTTATACAACATAGTGTGTTTGTGATGAACTGAGATTAGAGCTATGCTAAATGTTTTAAAGAAAATATTAGAAGTTTTTGTAAAGTTTTATATAATGTTCCAATCCTGTAAAGCACAAAATCTTTGCCCAAAAAATTGTTCTTGGTGTTATAATGCTATGACAGGGTCTATGCTGAATCTGATGTAAATCTTGACCCAATTTATAGTTTTACTTTTTGACATAACATGAAATTCACATTGCAAAATCTGTTCAAATCATATTTGGCAAGATTGTTCCTGAAAATTTGAGGAAAACTGGAGGAAAAACCTTAAAAATGAAATTTGAGTATGGGAGTGCTCTGGTGACAATCCAGAAACACTAAAAATGTTTGAAATAGCTACAGGGTCCCAAGAAGAATAAAAGCCCTGCATCACACATAGCCTTAATCCAGTGTGACTACACCACAGTATTATACATTGCCTTAATCTGATGTAAGTGGCTACACATAGCCAAATGTCAGATGGGAACAGACATTTGCACATTTCACTTGTCCCTAAAACAGAAGATGACCTCGGAGGAATGGCAGGTTGGTGAATCCTCACCCATGTCTCATATAAGGTTTGAGCTTGAATAGGATTTCTGTCTAGAAGCACTAAGTGATCTCTGAGTTTAGGTTCCTCGTCTTTCATGTAACCATAGTTGCGTATTGACACAAACTGGCTGAGTTTAACTAAACAAAACCCCAAAACCCCAACAACAACAAAAAAAATCGACAACAAAAAGAGGTTTACTTGCTAAAGTTTAGATGCTTTGTATGCATGTTTCAGAAGGAGCAAGCAGTGTTTAGGCTCAGTCAGCTGAGAAGTAACTGCACCTATGGCTCATTAATCCTTGCTTTGCTTTCACACCTTCATGTGCGTGGGCTGCATTTTAAAATCCAGAGATAAGACTGACAACACAACGAATATGAACTGATCACAGAAAATTACTTCATTAAATACACAGGACACTACTTGATTCTAAAATCTCTTATAAAAACTTTGTCATTGTAGTTTAAATGGTCTTACTGAAGTAAAAAAAAAAAAAAGTCAATATGCAGGTACTATGAGTAGATTAGTGGGAGTATTTATTTCTAAAAAGATTAATCTGAGGCCATTTGTATCAGGTTCTGTGGGAAAAGGATGAGGTCATAACCAACCTCTTGCTGCCCTCAGTGTTCGACATCTGTTTCCTGTGCAATTGCCAAACCCATTACCAGCATCATAAATGAACCCCAACATCAAAACTGTCTTTTTTGTGAATGAAAAATAGGATAAAAACAGAAAATCATCTGCTGTTCAACTTCTGGCTGCTGGGAAACATAGAAAGCAAGAATCCAACTGATTTCCAAATGTTGAACAACTCTGCATTTGAAGGAACTTTGTGCACAGAGATCTTGTAGGGCTCCTTAGAGTTTTTCCCAAGCTAGTATGGTCTTACTGGATCTCATATATCAAAACAGGATCTTACTGAAAAAGAGACTTTTAAGGAGCAGCCATTACCTGAATGCATGCTGCAATGGAGATGTGATATTCACAGTCAGAAAAAGTGGGAAACTGTATTTTTTTTTTGATGGTTTGTGATGAAGCAAGTAACAGTAGCTGAACAACACCAACATAAACAAAACAGATTTCAAAGTATCCAATGGAGAGACTTGAATTTGTTTCAAAAACATTGCACTGTTTTGCTAAAAGGAAGCTGTTTCCCATTTTCTGTTACATGATCTTTGACATGATAGTATAAACTGTCATTTGGTATTGGTCATGGCAGAGAAGTTGCATTGTTCTAGAAAGCCCCGGTGGGACAGAGGAGAGGTAAAAACAAAGTAAAAAAAGAGCCCAATTCTAGAAGCAGATGGAGTGGCCTAAACACCCTTGTGTGTTCAGAGTTTGGTTAGATGTTACTGTCTTCTTCTACATACAAGAGTATTCATAACATTATGCCCTAGAAAATCAGACTAACCTTAACTGTGGCCCCAGGAAAGAAAAGCCAGTTGCCAGTATCCACAGGATCAAGATTATCTTCTAACACAACTTTTCTGTGAGCAGCATTTATGATCAGGATGTTGTCCAATGCCCAACAGGCTTCATACACATCACCAGTGTGAACATAATCCTGTTTCCACTGAAAATAGATGTTCTCCCCTTTAGCATCTTCAGGAAGGTACAAGATGTGGATGATTGTGCTGACATTGGAAGGAGCGCTGAAAAACAATGATATGGAATTAGACTAAGTTTAAGCCATAGCCAGGAACATTTTCCCCTCATTTAACACATTTACTAGGTGTGACACTGTTGTGCTGATGTCCCTTGTATGCTGAAAAATCTTCCATGGAGATGAGAAAATACCTGCCCTGAGGCAGAGTCCCACTGTGCCAGGCGGTTCACATACAGCTCAAACAGGCAGCCTTGCTTCAAAGAAAGTGAAAGCTAAGGCAATAAATAACAGATCAATGCAGATGTTTGGAGAGCAGGAAGAAACAGCAGGGCAACATTCATACTTAATGCTGGTCACATCTCCCAGGTGACTGGACATTGTCAGGTATTTTGCAGGTATGGCCAAAAGGAAATATTAAGGACTCACTTTACAAAAACAGGTCTCCCAAAATGTGATTTTTGTATGAGCTTTCACCAAAAGAAACTTCTGACTTCTGGTGCCTCAGTCCCTCATAGATCTAGATGGAGCAGAATGGCCAGAGGGAAAAGCTGGGAATTTTCTCTGACAAACGTGTCCTTCCAATCCCACACCCCTGCTGTCGGGATAATTCTGTGGATGGGGAGGGCCACCTTGCCTGCCTTTCCATGTTCTGCTTCAAGAACAATACAGAAGAAACAACCCATTTGTCCTATCTCTCACTGCTGAAAATGGAAAATGTGGGGAGGAGAGGCAGACCTGGAGTATTAGTATTAGGCAATGATCAGGGCCTTGAGCTCCGCTTCCCAGAGCTGTCCTCAGAGCTGCGAAAGGATTGAGGTTCACCCCAAGCTCTGAGTGAATGTCTTTACATTGCCAGTGGCAGTGAAAGGACTGAGCTTTGTGTGCAAGGAAGGGATGCTGAGAGTTATTACTTTTGTTTTATTAATCACCCAGCAAGGGAATTAGCTACATTCAAACCTCTGGCTGCAAGGAGTTACAAATTTTGGGTTTGCAAGTTGTCAGCTACTCAATCTTGCCTCTGCCTTGGTGGCAATGCTTTGGTGGGTGAAGAGCTTGTCAGAGGCAATCCAGAGCATTTAGGGAAAAAAGGCACCAACAGCTTGCTCATATAGCAGCAAATGGAGGAACTTCTCTTTGTAAAGCAAAACATAGGGTGTAGTGAAATGTTGAAAAGCAACTGTATTTGTCCCATATTCACACCCAGAATCTGCCCCCACAAATCACCCTACACTTGCTAAATGTTATGTCTGTCACCCTCCACTGCAATGTTGCTCTGAGACGTCGTCCTCGCTTCTGCCTGAGCCCACACACAGCACCCACCTTCCCTGAGAGGTCCTTCCCCTCCCTCCCGGGAGTCCAAAGCTGAAATCCCACTGACACATCACACACCGACACACTGACACGACACCTCCCCTTCACAGCTGCCCTCCTGCCCCACCTCTCCCCAGTTCTCCCACGATTCCCTGGAGCTGCCTGTAGTGCAGTGAAAGTCACTGAAGCACATGCAAATAAATACTCTAACTCATACAGACCACAGGAGAAATGAGCATCCTTTCATAATTCATCCTCTCCACTTTGCACGATACTGCTCTATTGACCTATTTCCTGCTGCCGGCTCCAGCAGTCAAAGTTAAAGCAACACAGATCAGACTATATGTGCATTAACTTCAAAAAATTTGGGGCTTGTGTTTGCACCATCACAACTCGAATTTCCTGGCTTGCAGAGCTATGAGGGTAACTGAACTGATGTTAAGGACTAGGTGCATAATTCTGCATCAATGTGAGAAAAATAAATGATATTGTATGGTTACTTTGAGGCAACTCCAGTGGCTGCAGTGAAGTTACTCTTGCTTTATATTTTTCTGAAATAAGAATTAGCACCATTTGTTTAAGTAAAGTTGTTCATAATTTGTGCCTTTGTCAATTAAATCGTAATCCCACAAGGACTGGGAGGATAAAATACTGAATTCTACAGCCTTGCAGCTAGAGTTTTGCTTACTCATCAGGAATTAAGTAGCCTTTTGCTCTGCAAATTGTCTCAATGGACTGAAAACAGGCTCAAGCAAATCGCCTGTGTGGCACAGACACTACGGTAATGCAGGAGGGTGGACTGAGACATTATAAGGACATTACATATAAATGGCATTTTTTCTTCCCCTGTTGTACTTGTATAACTATCTATATATGCCAACGCACATCTCCTAATATTATTTAATAAAATGTTGGTTCTGCTCTCTTAGAAAAATCCATCTCCAACACCGACTCTCTCTTTAAAGGTGTGCATACTGCAATAAAAGATTTTCAAATCCCCATTCATAATCCTTTGCACTTTCACATAAACCAATTTGTTTAAAAACATGGCATAAATCACCGTATTCTTGTTATTATAACAGTGTTAGGACCCAAGCGTTCATATCAACCTATAAACTATTTTTATTGAACATTTTATCCTACCAAAGTAGAAGCTTGTAACACTATAAATTATGGCTCTTGCTGACATTAACAGCAGTGCTAAAATGCAAAAGTCATCAAAGTTTTGTTTTTTCAGGCACCTGAACCTGCTGGTTATTGGAGTTGCATTTTAACTCCATAGTAATTTTCCTCCTTACCTCCCACATAATCAATGGATGAAATTGTGATTTACCAAACCCAGTGGCAGTTCTGCAATTCACCCCTCATCTTTTAATGTGTATGAACAAGTGAGAACTGAAAAGTTAACAATTAAAACAAGTTTTAAAGGAGCCAGGTTTAAACACCACCTGCTCAGCCAGAAAGCATGAAAATTATCAAAAAGCTGTAACAAACCTAATTTTCTCCAGCTGAGTCCAATCTGCAGAACTGTTCTTACTGTAGGACACGGTGATGCTGGGATCTGAGTAACTAAAGCGACATGAACCTGATCCTGGGAAAAGCAATAAAATGAGAAGTATTACGACACAACGAAGCAATAAATGGTTCTCCAATAACCACAGTTGCTGACTGTGCCTTTGTCACATCACCACTTCTCCCGATTTTTAAGCGCTTTGATTGATGATGAAATTTCCTGTGATCTGTTGCTGAAGGTAAACACAAAATAATGCATGCTTTATGAGTCAGAAATAAAGTAGAAATGATAAATCACAGCAGTGCTGTGTAATCTCGGCAAATTTCCCAGGGGAAGCCAAGTAAATTACTTAACACCCCCCACTGCAGGAAAAACCCCACCATATACTGTTTAAACAAAACCTTCATATTAGAGAATAATCCACATAGCAGAATTCACAGGGAAGACAGTAAAAGACTGTTTTTCATATTACTATATTAAAAAAAAAAATCCAGAACTAAAAATACAGTAAGTGATAGGAAAATATGTACAGAATTACTTGAGCCGAGAACAAATGTGCTTTAGGAATCTAAAAGAATACAGACATTACAAAATTAGTTATTTTAAGGATGCCTGAAGAGAATTAAATTAAGAAGTCATCCAATATACTCACTAGACCCTTTAATTAATAATAAACATTTGATGCTGATCTGGGAATCTCACAAGACTTTACAAAAATGAACTAATTAAGCCTTATGGCACCCCTGCAAAGTAGGGTAATATATTTACTTTTGATTTATAAAAGGGTGCCTTCTGGGTGTTGTCACAAAAAATGTGCTTAACAATTAATAAAGGGGACAGTCAAAATAACAAATACTGGGATTGAAAAATTCAACGTAGAAAACATGATAAACAACCTGAGTGGTAATTAAATACACTAAAAATACTATTTTTCCTCAGACACCAGATAAGTCATCCACCTCAGAAAATTCAACACCCAGTGAAACAGAAAAATCCTAACCTGTGCTCCAAAGATCAAAATTTCTACTTCATAAGCATGTTGAAATGTGAGATTCAGAGCAGCAGACATCAGGTACCTTCCATATTTAAGAGAAGCAGCTCTCAATTAAACAGCACCTCTGATGGCATCAGGATACTACTGAGTGAGTACCACAGCTTTGCTTAGAGTAGGAGTATGTATTATGCGTGCTACGAGTAGTATGTTATGTTTATGTGTGCTTCAGGTATGTTCAGTCACACTGAAAGTTGTGTATATACATACTTTTATATATGTATGAGTGTATATATATACCCAGATGTGGAAACTGCTGACTATAAAATATTATCATTTTCCAACTAGAGGTACTTATTTTTGGAATGAAATAAATGGCCTGATTAAAAAGGTGTTAACTGCTTGTACAAGAGAACAGCTTACACATTTTAATGGGAACATATGTCATTAAGTACACTGCTTGCAGCCCCAGCTCCCCCGAGGCAGTTCACATTCGCAGATCTCGGCTCTACAGAACTGCTTTTCTACTCTGAGATACACAGCACATACCTCTGCAGGGGGAAAACCACCCCAAAACATGGGATGAAATCCTGTCTCTATAATTTTGCCTGATACATCAACTAGCATCCTGGAAATGACCCACAAAGTTGCTTTCTTATATCTTTTACTAATGATAAATTGTAAATAGAGGAACAGGTACTTCTGAGCCACTACAACTGTGTGTGGTACGTTCAGCTGGTCTGACACGTATTCTTGCTGTAATGAGGCACAGAATAATTAATATTTCAAAGGCAGCAGGACTTTGAATTGCCAACCATGTACCCAAAATGACTACAAAGCAACTGTCTGGTTATATTTTACTGACAAGGCATTTTATTTCTATCATATTAAAACCAAATGATGTCAGGAAAAGCCTTTGCGTTTCATATTTGCCCATCTGCTGAGACGGTCTACTTTACTGAGTGACATCTGCTGTGGGTTCCTGCTTCTGTGGCATTTAGGAGTTCCAACCCTTAATCACACTCATTCATTTCATTTCAGGGGAATTCAGTTCAAAAATCAGTGAACTTCAGCCAGTTTAACCACTTTGGCTGGCCAGAAGCTGTGAGGCAAAACAGCAACACACTGAGTTTTCTGTTAAGACAGAAATTAAAGGAACATAAACAGTAAAAACAACCAGCAATATAGACTTTATAACATGTACCATTTCAGTTAGCATTACAATCAACTTTTGGTACAGCATTCTTAAACAAAGCCAAGTCCAAATATTCTGCTAAAACAGGGGAGAAGGCCATATTTGCTGCCCATACTGCGAAGACGATAGGAAATGAGTGTTCCCTGTCAGTACAATCAATATGAAAAATGCTGCCAGTTAAATCTGAACATCCTCAAACTATGCAATGAAGATCAAAGTTGTTGCTTAAAAGAAATGGGGCCACTGAAAAAGGACTTTGCAAGGTAGATGTGGTATTTCCCTTGTGTTATTGGTAAGGGAGCAATGGAGACAGAATTAAAAGAGATCAGGCAAGTGCTGTGTTTATTATTATTTTAATAAGCAGAACAGGTTGTGTTAAGATTAAAATTAGTTTGGGAAAGTCATCAAGATCAATGTAAGTAGCAGTTACTGTGTATGACGACAATTCTGTTTTATGTTCTTGACTCAAAATCATAAAATAGCAAGATTATTTATCATTTAAGTATCTAATTCTGCAAAACTTGAACTGACAATAAAAAAAAAAAAAGAAATTAATCTATTTGAAAAAATCATCAACAAGGTTCAGGCATTATTCTTTGCCATTTGAACCATCTGTTTTATATACACAAAACCAATACTCAGCTTAGCTTACCCTAAGGGTTTCTCCCCATGAAAAGGGAGAAAGGGTTTACTGAAAGCCAGTGGCTTTCAATATAATTTTCAATATTACTTTCAATATTACTATTACTTAATACTATTACTATTACTCCATATTACTATTATTTCAGTAATCCTAAACTAGGATTATTTAAATCATTTTGTAGAAATCTGCAGTTTGGATGTTTGCCTCTACCTTGACCAGCCAAGCTATACTCTGACTTTGTGAACAAAGCAGGAACTGAGGGCAAATTCAGCCGGAGAAGGGAGGTGTCCTTCACACTGCTCCAGAGATGGTAATAAACAGTTTGTCAGCTCCAAGCAGAGCGGCAGGGGCAGGATGTCATGCTGTAAATCTTCATACCCTCCTGTCCTCCAAAGAAAAAGTTGTACAAGATGACATAAGACCTTTTGAATGAGATTAGAATAGGCTTTTTTTAAATCAAGAATGCCCAGGTTTTGAACTAGCCATGAAAACGGGTAATAAACCATGCACAATGATTACCATAAAGAAGTCTACATTAGTAAGTTACTGCATTAGAGAGAAATGCCTTTTTTTTCTTAAGCCAAGAATGTCATAGCAAACCTGATGCCTTGGTGAGGTTATTGCTAGCTAAATCTGACTAAGAGTTGGGATTATACTTTCAACGTATTTACTGGAGCAGGGAGGGCAGTGACCAAACCACCTCCCAACCAAGAATAGACTCATTTTTTCTCTATGTATGTATAGGCAAGCTTGTCCTTGGGTTTCAGGAACAAAGTATTTTTCTCCTAGCTGAAGTTCACAGACTTCTAAAACTTTTGGAAAAAAGCTAAAGTAGACACAACCTTCATGGATTTAATTTTAAATGATATATTTGAAGTTCAGACAGTGTCCTGGCTTCAGCTGGGATAGAGTTAATTGTCTTCCTAGTAGCTGGTACAGTGCTATGTTTTGAGTTCAGTATGCAAAGAATGTTGATAACACTGATGTTTTCAGTTGTTGCTAAGTAGTGTTTACTCTAAAGCCAAGGATTTTTCAGCTTCTCAAGCCCAGCCAGCGAGAAAGCTGGAGGGGCACAAGAAGTTGGCACAGGACGCAGCCAGGACAGCTGACCCAAACTGGCCAACAGGGTATTCCATACCATGGGACGCCACATCTAGTATATAATATAAACTGGGGGGAGTGGGTGTGGGGGGGATTGCCGCTGAGGGACTAACTGGGCGTCGATCGGCAGGTGGTGAGCAATTGCATGGTGCATCATTTGTACACTCCAATCCTTTTATTATTACTGTTGTCATTTTATTAGTATTATCATTGTCATTATTAGTTTCTTCTTTTCTGTTCTATTAAACCGTTCTTATCTCAACCCACGAGTTTTACTTCTTTTCCTGATTTTCTCCCCCATCCCACTGGGTATGTGGGGGGGGGAGTGAGTGAGAGGCTGCGTGGTGCTTAGTTGCTGGCTGGGGTTAAACCACAACAGACAGCAATTTTGTCTGTTCCCAAAAACGATGAGCAGCTTCTGTTATAACACCCAGCTATTTTCATATACTAAGTATTTTGAAACATTAATTTATCTGGCTTGTGCTTTACATGCTTGGATTTTGCCCCAAGGCAAATTTTAATAAAATAAAATTTGCTTAAAGTTGAATTCAGACACTGATGCTAATAGGGGAGGGTTTTGACTGGTAGAGCATGGGAATGCAAAACAGCTCCTGACCACTGCTTTGTTAATTCTACCTAAACCAAACAGGAAAGAATAGAAAACAAAAGTTTGTTTTCTCAACAAACACAAGTATGGTTCTCAATTGTTTTGCTGCTTGTTTCAGAGGATTGGTAACCCATAGCCAGGACCTGAGTAGTACTGACCACCTGCAACATGTCCAACTGAGATAGTCATGACTTTTTTGCCTATTTTTTGTAAGTCTTGTTAAGCTGATAGTCGTGACTTTTTTGCCTATTTTTTGTAAGTCTTGTTAAGCTGATTTTAGTTTCCTCCAATGCCATTGAAAGTAGGAGTCAATATTTTACATACCTTATTTTTTAAAATATCATGTAGGTAGAAGTACTAAGAGCACAGTATTTCAGGAGAGATGTTATGAAGACACTTCATACCAGGTATTGTACGCAGGTATTCAGTTTTTTGTATCCAGGCTGACAATGGCAGGCAAAATTACTTCTCACTACAGCTTTGTCTCCAACTGTGTCAGATTTACAGAAGCCCGAGTCATACGGCTGTTGGTCTCTAAGATTTCTTAACAACACTGATTAGAAGCTGGTGTTTTGCTGAGATAAAACTGGGTGCCATCTGCAAGGAAAGCAATATTTTGCTCCTTATAGACTGTGACGTCCTCCGCCTCTTGACAGCCTCTTGATAGTTCCTGCAAGTGCTTCCGTGGATAAGCAGATGAGATATCTAATGCTGGCTTTCAGGAGAATGAGTCTAATGTGGAACTGTACAAGAAAAATTCACAGAAAAAATTTGTAGAAGGGTTTAAATTGTGTTCTGACTTCAGCCTGAAAAACAAAAGGGAGCTGAAAAGAATCCCATTAGATAAATGCTAGAAGATTGCTTTTATTCATTTTGTTAATGTGATGAATAATGATTAGTGTTTGCTAAGGATTATGATTTGCTGATATTGCTTGAATTAAGCCAAACTGGATAGTATAAATTACTAGTGGTCAAATATGGCTGGCTTGCTAATAGTTTTTTCCAAATTAATGAACCATACAGTTTGGTATAATGGATGCTCCGTGGATCCTGATTTTTTTTAGGTGTATGTTTATACTGGCTTCTGATCAAGAACCAGATGATTTTAACCATGTTAAAAGATGGAATGTTTTGTGGTGGATATATTGGAAGCACTAGTACAAAAATGTGCAACTCACTGTTCATCCCATTCTGCCTCTGAAATTTGAATTTAGTTATGTGTGATTTTTAATTATGACATATTTTAGATCTTTAGATTATCTTTTAGAAGTTTGTTTTTGTTTATAGAACAAGTTCAGAGGACAAATAAGTATTTTAAGTGTAAAAAATCTTCAAATTAAAAACTGTAGAGAACCGTACTCTATTTTGTAGTTGTAGCATACATTTTCATGGAAAGAATTAAATATTTTTATTGCTGGCCACTTTTTTCCTCCCTTGTGAGAAGAGGATTTTGACTATCTGCACCCCTGTACATGTTCTGATAAACAATCTGAAATAAATACCTGACACTGGAAAACAAAAACGTCAATGGTGTTTGCCTTTGGTAAAAATCAGATCTACTCTAGTATTAGTGAGAATTATGAATTTTGAAATGCAAAGTCTCAACTTTTCCACAGGTTTCAGAGAGCAGCTAACTTTTGTTCCACTGGCAGCTTTAGGCTATTGCTCCATTTTGGAAATGCTGGGTAGTTACCTCTAAATAAAAATAAAGAGTTGACAAGCATACTAAAAGCCTCCACTGTAAAACTACAAAAGATGAGAAGAATAACTAGTAAATAAATAAATTTGATAAAAATTAATCAGAAGCACTTCAGAAATGAAGTCCTAAAAAGTAATCAGTCAAACTCCAAGCGGAGGGGGCCCTGAGCCAGCTGCCCTTGCCCAGAGGGTGGTCCTGGCTGGAGCATGGGGGGAGCACTGGAGCCGGTGACCTCCCACGGTCCCTTCCCGACCACCTCCTTCCAGGATTCCCAGTAACAGCAAATGTACTTTTTATAAATTAATGCAGCTAATTTCCTTTAGATGAGAAGTAAGGTCTGAGGAAATACTTATCTGGCTCAACTTCCTCGTAGTCTATTTATATTCAGAGATATGATGTGCTTCCTGCGCTCACACAGATTTGTTCTCTTCTAATGAACAAGATCAGATCACAATTCATAATGCTTTTTGTGCTGAGAACATTAAGGGGAGAAAAATAAGCCAGGCAGAAAGCTGTATTTCCCTTATGCCAGTTTCCAATTTATTCTGATGTAAAGATGCTCAGCTATTTACAGTGTCTCTTTCTGAGATACAGCCAGCAGGTACCTGCTTGGATAATGTGTCTGTTGCCAAATAAATAATTACATGATGCTTCTAAATTTAACCATGTTCTTAAGTGCACTAACATCGTATAGAGCACCTTGCTAAAGGCAAAGTGAGCAAACTTGTTAAGATCTGGATGTAATGGACACCCAGGAATTACAGCTACTGAAACAGTACTATCATTAACACCACAGAAATACTCTTACAGTGGTTCTTGAATGTCTGACCAAGTAGTAAGCCCTGTGCTCAGCAAGCATTTTCTACTGGTATACCTGTACTGTATGCTTCAACATTACTGCCATTAAATGCTTAATGTCAGATTACATGGAGATCCTCTAAGTGAAAGGGTCACCTTTCAATGAAGCTGGGCAAAAATTAAATTGTACCATCTTAAACTTAAATTAGTTCAGCAGTACACTAATATGTATTGATAAGTAGAAAGAGATATTAAAACTCTGTTTAGCAGCCTGGGACAGCTGCAAAGGTCAATAATCAAGAAAATGAGCACCATAAGATGCTGATAAGGGTATTAAAAGACTGCAGGAAGGTAAATGATGTTTTATTTAGATCCCTACAGCCAGTCCAATCTAGAGAGGCAGTAGAAAACACACACTGGTCACAAGGACTGCTGTGTAAAAGGAGGTACCTTGAATATAAAGATTTGAAAGTCCTTTCCTTGCCTGCTATAGCGAAATTCCCTGGCACCAAGAAAATCTGGGAAATATTTTTTCTCAAGCCAAGTCCTGAGCTGAAGAGTCTCTCTTTTCTGAAACCCTATAAAACTGATTACCTACCTTTAACTTTATATGTGGGTAGATAATAATTAGTTTGGCAAAAGCTTTTTTTCACCCTGATGGGCTTTTCTATTTTTATCTGCTTTTGCTTTCATGGAAACCCCCTCCCTTGCCCACTGGAGAAAGACCCAGGAGCGTTTTGCTGAGCTGGGGGCTTCTCTCTTCACCCCTGGGAACTACAGATGCTTTGTTGTTTAATTCAAAAATGGACAATTTTAATCATACAAAAGTGTTATCCTCACACAATGATATGAGCAGGATTAAGATGAAAGTCAGTCTGTAATCCAGCATTTATTATTTGCAGCAACCAATTCTGTAATGGCCTGCGTTTGACTGTGAGGCGGTGGCTCAGCCACCTGCCCTGGCTCTGAATCCTGAGGCTCTCTTTATCTTTTCTGCTTTTCTCCATGTAGTAAATCTGTAATGCTCACATTTTAATTCCTAACAGTGGCAGAGAAGCCCTGGTACGGAAGTAATAAAGACAGTATTTCATTGTAACCTTGGGCTAGCCAAAACAACACAAATCATTTTGCCCAAGGCCATTAAAATGTCTTTCAAATACGGCATTAACTTTAAACCTTGGTTTCAATCTAGGCATTATCTAGGCAGCCCCTCTTGTATAACTCAGCAAAATCAATAAACACCACCTAACATTTCCACATGCTATGTGAAGTGTGCTAGATGATGTTACTTACCTGCCTTATTCTTTCACATTAGATGTAATTTATAACCTATGCATCTACACAAAGGACTTTTCTACCAGGAAGGTGAAACTAGTAGGTTTCACATCAGGCAACAGCAAATGGCAATTTGGGTGGTGAGTCAAAAATCTTAGTATTGTTTTATCAGGGGAAAATGGGAAATGAAGCAAGCAGAAGAAATGCAGAATGGTGAATGACACTAATTTTGGCACTGAATTTTTCAAATTCTCAAGTTTTTCCCAAATGTAAAGGAAAGAAATCAGGAAAAAATAACCTGGGTGTTCAGATACACTCAGTGCTCTGTTCTCATTGCTTAGAGGGGCTTGGATCTGAATATAGCAACAATCAAGCTTCGTTTCATAATATTCATTTCTTATGGACATTAGTGCTTTAAATTATCTATTTTAAAAACTGTTTTAATGTACTATTTAAGCTCAGTTCAGACAGGGTTCTAACACAATTTTATTAGCCAGCTTCCTGGTAATGAATTCCTTTAGAACCTCATGCCAGCCCAAAAGTGCTCCATATTTGCCTAATGCAAGATATTCTATCTGTCCCGTGGCCATCAGGCCAGCAGAACTGGCCAGCCTCTTCCCTGTTGGTACCACTGTCAGCACGACCGTAAGGATGTGCCATGCCCACACAGCAAACCTGGTGCTTCCTGGAAGGCATTGGAGCAGAAGAAATTTGGGTGGCTGAAGGTAATCATCTGTGCAGGTGACTAAAGTGCAGGAGGGGGCTCAACATGCCCAAAACATTTGGCACCGCAGTTTCTACCAGGAGTGTTTTTGTGTTCAACTAACAAGATAGTGAGGGATTTAAAAGATCAAATACTCTTCCATGCTGAATTCAGAAGGGGCTTATTTTTCACTTTGGTATTTCTCTAGAGACATGTCAGTGAATTTTCGTATCAATTCTGAAGGAAATTGCTCATCTCTGTCCTTTTCTGCTTAGGGCAAGCCCAGTGCTACCTCATGAAATGGCCATTACAGCATTTGTTAGTCATCTGATAGCTTCTGCTAATTGTAAAACTGACTAAACAAGACTGGAAATTAAGAGAAAATGATCAGCAGTGGCTCCTCTCAGCCAAAGCTATGGCCTATTTAACAAAACATGTTCGGATGCATGAATTTCTATCAAGTGGTCTGAATCCAAGCAGAGGATAAACAGACAACATAAAAGCAGTACCGTCAATATAACAGCTGCCACCAGAACTGAATTAAAACATTATAAAAATATAAATGACAAGTGCCTTCAGACTGTTACATGGGGCCAAATGCAGTCATCATTGTTCACACAGCTGAGCCAAAGTGGAGTCGGGATGTTTCTGGCGGGAAGGAGGAGGAATCGCGGTCTTGTGCAGATGCTCTGCAGAGCCCTCCAGATGCTTCTCTAGAGGACAGCCCAGAGAGACTGCTATTTCCTCCACAGAAATACATAGGGGTCAGTGAATCAGCTGCACTGTTTATGTATTAGATAATTTTTGTAAGATTATTTTTTGTCTATCGAGGTCTTCTATTTGCTGAGGTTAATAGGGATGTAAATGTGTTTTCTGAGGAATAGAAGCTTTGCAGGTAAGGACTAATCCAAAGGGCACATTCAACAATTCTGATTAATAATAATAATAATAATAATCATCATCACCATCATCATCATCATCATCATCTGTAGTCTGAATATGCGTCAGGGCAAAAAAGAAGTATTACCATCATCTACACAATTACATTTTATAATTTAATTCTGCAAGACTCACACTGGTAACAAAGGCAAATTGCCACTACAAAAAATAAAGGAAAAAGCCTAAGCCTGAAAAAAATTGCGTTTTTTTTACTAAAGGTGATAAACACTATCTGTGCTTCGTCTTCAACAAACAACACTGAGACACTTAGCCCACAGACATGCTGAGTAAAACAGCTCTCATGTAGACCCTAGCGACCTTGGTAGTTCAGGAAGAGTAATAGAGGCCACTGGTTAATGATTCACTAACCTGATGTCTTAGGGCGAGGCAGGACATGACATGAAAACCCTTTTGGAACCATTATGTCAAAGATCTGCATCGAAATCAATGACCCCTACTCATATGCTGATCAAAAGCAATAAGTAGCATATTTTAAACAGTCTTCTCCATTACACTTACAGAGGACTGTGAAATCAGCCAGCATTAAAAATAGACTGTAAATAAATTAAGCTGCATGGAAGTTCTTGGTATGTGCACTGCGCATGTGCCTCACCTCTTGAAAAAAATGACAGTATAAATATAAAGTCATCACAGGTGATACAATTACTCTTAAGAACAGCTGATGGTCTGATAGATTTTAAAAGCTCAAGGAATTTGATGTGAAGACAGGGGTGATTGCTCAATCAGAAAATAAAGCTGCAAGAGTGGAAAGTGTGTTGAACAAGATTGGAGAAATTATTAGCTTTGTTACTGGTTTTAGTGATTACACGGCAAGATTATCAATGGAATATTTATGCATGTAAAAGCAGAAAGTTTAGCATTTTATTTCCTTTTAAGGAAGGTAGAAAACAGGGACAAATGGGGTACTACTGAAAGAAGAGCACCCAAGTAATGTCTCTGCACCCTGAATTAGTGGAGTTTTGTCTTTACCAAAAAGTCCTGAATAGTTGAATAGCAATAATAATCCTTCTACAGTAACATTTTAACCATATTAAAAACAATAGATACACACATTTATCCTTGCTATAGGTTTCAATTAGAAAGATATTAAGAGAGATTGATAAGTTGCAGATAGGTATTGCTAGTGATTGTAATAAGTTCATTTTATCCATACGGAACCCTGTAGGTTTTATCCTTGTCAAATACTGTAATCAAGAATGAACTTGGTCATCTGATGGATGTTTAGACAAAATAAGTTGTAACAATGGAAGGGACAATAGCAACAGATGGCAGAGAAGTGACTGGGTGATGTGAAAGAAGCTAACAACATGTTTTAACTTTTGGTCAGCCCTGAATTGGTCAGGCAGTTAGACTAGATGATCATTGTAGGTCCCTTCCAACTGAAATATTCTACTTCTATTCTATTCTATTCCACTCCATTCCATTCCATTCCATTCCACCCCAGAAGCAGGAGGAGAAAAGGGTCATTCTTACTCTAAGGTCCAAATGCTTCTGGTTCCAGACCAATGTGAATATCATAACATGAGTGACTGGTGTTACGGATAATACCTACTGGGATTTTCCTGAGAGGACAAACTGAGTCCACCTGGCAAAATCACAAAGCACTCTCTGAGATTAAAGCCTACTACTAAACCCCCACACTGAAACCCGTGTTTTTAAAGGAAGATTGATGTGCTAGACACATGTTTTGCTTCATGTCAAGTCTTTTCTCTAGCAATAGCTGGGACTAAGCATATGATCCATGCAGCAAAGATACATAAGGAATTTCCAGTGTCAAGCCTGTTGGTTGTGCAGGCATTGAAGCTCACCTTTACTCATGCATCCTGCCTCTTCAAGTCTTTCATGTTAATAGCAAATAATGCCCTCAGAGAGTGGCACCTTCATTGCCAGCTCAGCAGTACTCAGTGCCCACCAGAACCTTAGGGACAGGTTTTTATTATTTTATTTTATTGCAGGAAGAGTTATTCTGCATCATATTGAGTTTCTTATAAGATGTTTAATTTGTCATGGTGAACACGTACTCCAACTTTTTCAAGTATGCCATGGTCTTGCCACTTTAATCTGAAGTATAAAAACTGTGGCAAGTCATGGGGAAATGCGTAGCTGTCACAGACTTTCTGTACATCCTTTTCTGGATACCAGGAATTCTGGCATGATCACCACTAAGCTAACAGAAAGGCACTTCAGAAGACTGCATTAAGCATAAAAGAAAAGAAAGATTACAGTTAACTTTTCTTGATAGGGCATGGGCATGGCACTGATGGATTTCAAGCTTTACCTCACATTTCTTGACTTTTAAATAAGATTTTACATACTTTTACAATTTCCTTTTTACATTACCTCTCTCAAATTCAATGCAGTCCTTTGTAGGATAATTAAGTGATGCTGATATAAAAGTAGTAACTCCACCACAAGATCACAATGAATAAGAAAGATGTCTGTGAAAATGTGCTATTTCTATATATCAGACAGCAGTGTGCAGAACAGTAAGCTGCTGAGAGGTTTGATTCTTAGGAATTCATGCAAATAATTTTTTTTTGCTTTAGTACCATATTATGTGTCACCTTGTGCATTTCATTTCAAATTCCCTTTTGTATTAAACCAAAGCCAATGCTACAAGGATGAAATGACCATAACTCAGCTAAAATCAATTAAGGAAACACAGTTTATGATTAGAAACAAATTGAAGATATTGCAAGTCATGTATTTGTCACAGAAAGGTAATTTTGGGGCTGACTGAAAGTAAGGATTAATGATTGACCCAAAGTAAAACCTGTTAGATTTGGGAACCCAACTTTCACAGAAGTTCTTTATCATGATTTTTTTTGAAAGGAGAGCCCAAGCCCAAGCTTTTTTCCTAAATAAAGCAAAAAAACTTTTGACCCTTTGGCTAGCTCTTTGTTTGCAAAACTAATGGCTTGATCTTTAAAAAATGGAGACGAAGTGACAATTGTTTGAAATGTTTGAAGACTTATTCCCTCTCAGAAGATAAAAGAAAGCTCTTCCCCCTAAATCAATTTTGGTTTAATATAAGATAGTAGGGGAGTTAGCTTTTTTTAGAAAACGGGGGGAGCAGAGAATTGCTAATTTGCTCTAGTAATGACAGAGGATCTTTGTGATAATGGCATAAAAGTCAAAGGGAAAGCATTTTTAAAGCAGGAGCCTGCCTTACAAACATTATGTATTTATCCAGTACAGGATACTGTCAAAATCATTCTGTTCTCAGAGGAGTGCTCAAGAGTTTTCATAACAAAGCTGAAGAGTGTGAGCTTTCCTTATCAAGTTATTCCCATTTTCAAATATTGTTTAACAGCCAGAAATGATCCAGACATGTAAGGAGAGAGCTATGGAACAAATTTTTTCAAGGTAATGTAATATTTTCCATTAACAATTTTCATGTTGAGACACACACCACTCCGAGGAGCACCTGACCTGGAGGCCAGGCTGAGCATTGGTACTGGTCACAGCACCTTCAGCTTCAGCTTGGTGTTTGACTCAGAGGCGCTGCAGAGGAAGGAGGGATGGGAAGAGCCTGCCAATGCTGAACTGCCCACGCAGAGCGTGTACAGCCCACATACACCGCAGCCACAGGAGCATATGCTTGAAGAGGACACCCAAGGAACAACGCATGAGCAGAACCGCTTGCACACCTCATGCCTTGTCACTGCTCCCTTAGAGCCATTCCTCTTCTCCATATGGGATTTCATGGGTCTCTTTCTTCTTGTGTTTAGCTCAGTCACTAATCTCTCAGTACTATAAGTCACCTTCCATCACAGTGGCCTACGCGAATGACAGATCATGTTCATCCCTGGAGAAGTCCAGGGATGTAGCTAAGGGGAAAAGCCTGAGATTTGGAGTGAGAAATAGAGAATATTTCAGCTAATGAATCAGACTACCATTGTGTGGCAGCTGACTCCCTAGGCTTTTACACAATATCCTGCAATCCCAAGCTGTTGAATTAGATGTTCTGGCCTGAGAGAGCCCAAAGGCATTTCTTTTAAATAACTCAGTTAACAATCCCACTGAACATTAAGGAAACTGCTAGACTTTGTCTTTCACATGTCAGCATTTGGTCTTGGAGAAATGTAGTCATGGATGATTAAGACATCTGAAGTCACTGAAATTTTCTGCACACTTGGGCAGAGAGTGCATGAATGTAAACATCATCCCAGCCCTGGACCAAAAGGCAATGCCACCAGCTCCAAGTGAATGCTGAGTGGCAGAAAAGTTGCTTGCATTTGGAAAGGATACTGCACATTAATATTGTCCCATGTGCTGAATAGGCCTTACTAATTACCTTTTCATCCTAATTAACCCTTCATCTTAAGTGCACCTTTTCAACCCTGTTGCCCTTTAAAGGGCAAGACTACCAAATAGGTGGTACATGAAGGAAACTACACAGAATATCAACTAATGAAAAATTCACTAGGGTATTACCCTTCCTGACCACACAGTTTAAAAGGATCTGGGATTTATGGTGAACTCAGGACCATTTTTTTTTGCTTCATTTCCCAGTCCTCATCTACCTACATACCTACAAATACAAAATTCCATCTGATAATTAGTGGTGAGAGAAATCAAAGGGTATGCACTTTAATGTGGCCAAAGCTATGTGACGAATTTAATATAAAGATACCCCCTGAAGATTACAGCTTAAGCTATTCCATGTTCGATAGAAAGCGTTAAATATTCTTCAAAAAACCTGGCAATTCCCTTGGATGAATTCCTAAATAGGGTTATGATTAAATCAGACATTTGGGAACAAGCTGGAAACTGGCAAATGCCTAGTTTAGATTTATGAGTTTAAAGGCAAGTATTGCTGAGGTCAGCAGCAGTCCCTTGACTCATGCCAGTTTTTATCAGTTACAAAGCCAATCTGCACTGTATTTCAAGCTCAACACAGGCACATAGGGAAATGTGATACATTTTGAACTTCAGGCTGAAATTTGATTTACTCAGATGTGCATTCACCCCCTCCTGCTCCATCATACTGGGGATTTTACTGGTTCCTACTGGTACACGTTAAGGTGTTCTTACCATACATTCATGACAATCTAGTCATATAGGGTACTTCCTACTCAGCCTGTTCTTACCCTTTTTTTATTTGACCTCCCCCAGCTGATAGGTTCAAAGGCTACTAATGAAATCTTAAGTCTAATTTTGGAACTTATGGGAGCCTGCACCTTTCTGCAGTTCACCTGCAGCAAACACCAGCCAACGAGCTGTGACAGCAAACATTTACCTACCAATCCATTCAGCTTACACGCTGGGCCACTGTAAGAATAATCCATAGAAGATTTTTGTAAATTTTCCTGAAAAACAAAATTCCTCCATCATCGCAAAGCTGCAGTATAATAAAATTCACCTATCCTAGGGCACAGCCAAGGGCGGGCGAGCAGGCTTCTGCAGGTGAGCGATACGTCCTAACAGATCAAGTGAGCTGCTCCCCTTTCACTGGCTGAATGAAACTGCAGGGTAGCTCCAGACTGGTTTTCACTGTAGGTGCCCAATATTTATGCAATAATTCAGTTTAGGAGTGGATACATTCTTCTGGTTTTTTTAAAACAGTAATTCAAAATAAAAGGATAGATACCAATCCTTAGAACTACTAACATTGCAGTCAATTGCAGGGTGACAGGTAATGATGACCTCAATAGTCAAATGAACAACTTCAGACAAAAACAAATTTAAATGACATATTTCTGAGCCTTCTAGGATTTTGACTTCCAATCCATTAAAAAAAATCAAGCTGCTTCTCAAGCTACCTGATAGCTCTTAGATCCAGCTGAGATTTCCAGAATTTAATCACACATCTGCTGAGATACTTTTGGAGAATTACTTTTTTAAAAATAGGAATATGATTTGGAAACACATATCCAGGGGCCCACAGAGGAAGCAGGCTACACTTCCTGCTTGCTTTTTTATTGAACCATTCATACCATAAAAACATTTTTCCTTCATATTTTGAAGACTGAGATATGAGTTAACAAATCAAATGTGTTCACAATTTGCCCTCAGCCCAAGCCACAACTTCTGCCATAATTTATAGCCACAGCTACACAGTGAAAATGTGCAATAACTTACAGCAGGTATTCTAAGTAATACAGTGTATAACCACGCTGTTGATAATATGAACAACAATATGAACCTATTCTGTTTGTACAGATGTGTTAAAAACAGCTCTACCCACCCATAACTTGGAACATAGCAAGGGTCTTAAGTGTTAAAAAAGTTCATTTTTTAGAAACAGTAATCATACTTCAGAGAAAGAGCAAGAGATTATAAGGTTATCCGAAAAAAAACCAAACCCAGACATGACTATGCCTCTCGTCATCAGAGTATCCACTGGAGTTTCTCCTTTTCAAAGTTTAGATTAGGAGCTCTAGATTAGGAGATGAATGAATGTGCTGCAGTTGTTAAAAGATTTTTTAATCCCTCATGTCAAGTGGAACATCAACCAGAAAGGTAAACCTGAACCTGAGGGCCATCTTCCTTTGCAGAAATGACTTTTTACACTTTCTCAGGTGAAAGAGTAAGCTAAACTTACCAAGGGAAAATTGAAGGACGGATGCAGTAGTTGTGTTAAGGCCAGTGGTGGTCTACAGGAAGAAAAGCAAATAGCAGAGAGGTTGTGTTAGATCACCAAAACAATACATTCATCACTTGTTCTTCTCTGAAAGCATGGAAACTCTCTGGATACCTAGATCTCCAGTGGATAAAACTATTCACTGCCAACCCTTTTCAGGTTGAGTGATTGTGGACATTTCTGTTATGTCATTTTGATTATTGATGTCTCATCATATGTCAAAGCTGGAAATTTTTTTCTTTCATCATATTAATGCCTACAAAGCAAGCACGTTTACGTGAAACACTGGTGCTTGACCCAGTATTTAGAAGATTGAAAAAATGAACCCTGTGGTTTATGGTCAGCTTAGCATAAATCTGTATATACAGTATGGTTTTAACTTCTCCCAGCCCAGAACAAGAACAAAAATTACCATAAATAAATAACAAAAATAACATTAAGTAAACCTAAAATAATAAAACTAAATATTAAGTGGGAATAACAGAACCTGTCTTCAACAGCAAAACAAAAAAAACCTTGGCGATACTGCGTAATATATACAATGAAATATTGTAGTGGCATCTACGCACTGTTGACATCCAACCAAGACATAGAAACAAGCAGAAAACACCAAGCAGCTCACTCCCTATTTAGCACACTACCCTTCTTTGAGGCCTTTCTTTCTCCCTTCTTTCAATGCCCCCACATTTTAGTAGTTCAAATTAGGACTGTTTTCCTGAAAATACTATAAGAAGCACTAGAGTGTTGTGAAGGACACCTATTTATTTTCAATTCCTTTTGAAAGTTGGACTTAAGGATATTGCTACACAACAAGCAAGGCAGAAGCACTGCTTAAAACCACTGCCTGATCTAATTATTTTGTCAAAGAGCTGAAAAATCATTGCAATGTTTAGCAAGCAGAAAGACCAACTGGAGGGTCACCCCAAAAAGAGGAGACTCAAAGTTTGGCTAATTCACTAGCAAAAGACCCAGCAAAGATATAATTTATCATTATAAGCAGAATTTAGAGGCTACATTGAAGGAACAATGTACAAGCTGAAAGACAATGGCAACTTTAGATCAAAAGAGAAAAACGGCATGACCTGGCCAGACAGTAAGTTTACACGGTCATAAAAGAAGTCATCTAACTGGTAGAACAGGGACAGCAAACACCTTAAATAAATTAACCTGATATTGTTGCCAGTGATACCTGCATCCTAGATTTCAAGACCTTGGAGTTGTCCTCCTATGTCAGACCCTACACACCAGTAATTCATGTAATTTCCCATGAAAGCAGAAACAGAATCTTCCATCGGATGTGCTCCTTGTGATCTGCATCCATGCACCACGTTATATCGTGAATATGCCACAGAGAAGTCAAACTTCTGAGCAAATTCAGCCCCAGAAGTAAGGTCCTGGGGCTAGCAGGCTTTGCCTACAAGAGCTCAGCTGGCAATCTGTGTGGAGGCAGCTCCAGGCAGAGCACCCGGAGGACTTGAATGATCCTCCTTCTTTGCTTGTATGAGTGGTGTAGAGGAAACTGAACAGTAGATAAGAATGAAAAAAAGTTGTAATCTGCAAAGTATAGATGAACATTTGAGCTCATGGACACTAAACTGTCATCTTTTAAAAAACCCAGCACCCAAGTAAAGATTAGACTCAATGACTTGGAAGATGCTACATTCTTTCAAGCACCCATTAACTATGGCAGTACTACAAAGGCAATTTTGTCAGCATTTTGTAATGATGAACAGTACAATTTCTGCATAATTTCCGAGTCACACAGTGAAAGCAGAGATTCTTCCATTATCAGGTATTCCTGCGCTCTTTAATTATCTACTACGCAGATAAACATCAAAACTGCTGAGAGAGATCTCTCTCACGACTGAAGTCCCTTATTGCCCTGTGCATCATTGCATGACACTGAACAAAAGCTAGTCCTAAATGCAGATGTCTTCTGACTGTTATTTAGGACTCACTGTCACAGAACAAATGTTATCTCTCAGTCACATGTATTGCTTGGCTTTTCTGTCTTTGGAGACTTTCAAAAGAATTTTCATCTTTGCAAATGTATATTCAGAATGTATATTCAAATGTATATGATTAACAGATTCTAGGTGACAGCTCCCTCCATTCCATTCCATGTACTAACATCAACTTTTGGGTAGCTACATGTTAAATCAGCTTGAATAGCGACTTCTGTTAAACTAATAGTCTTTTTCTGTTTGCAAGTCAGTTTTAACCTGGATTAATTTTCTGGTGTGGTTTGCCATGCTGCCCACCAATGTTCATATGAATACCACCTCTCCCCCTGGTGGGATGGGACAGGTGGTGATACAGAAAAGCAAAAGGGACCGGACTTCTTCCAGTGCTGGCATGCACCTAGTTGACATATTCATGAAATGATGCCTTTGAAAATAATGGATGGAGACCTGCATGAGTTGGCATGGGGTTTTGGTGTGGGTTTTTTCTTTTCTACATACATATTACATATGGAGAGGAACTTCTCATAAATATTAAAGAATGGGTTCTTCGCTGAAATGCACTGAAGATTAGCTGATAACAAGACTACATGTGCTTTAGGAGGGTGCATGGAAATTTAAGAAATTTATCACAGCTATTAATGCTCTGTGAACTAAGACAGATTCAGCAGGACAGATTCCCACGGCTTCACAATCATCTCAAACAGCAACTTTTAAAACTGCCTGAAAATTTGGCACTTTGGCACCATCTGTATGAGTGTATGTTTACTTAAAATACAGTTTTCCTCTCTTTGGAATATTCCTAACAGGTAATTTTAGTCCTTAAACAAAAATAGGGAAGCTGCATTTGCAAAACTCCTTTAAAAAATAGTCACATCCCCATTTAAGTCCATTTTTTAAGGATCAGTTCAGTATTAGGTATCACACCTATCATGCCAAATAATAAAGTACTTTCTGACTTGAGTTATGAGTACCTATTACATTAGTTTACATTCAATTAATTATGTTGTGCAAGTTCTAATTTGAAAATGAAACCCTTTTTCAGTGTTCAGTGGCTCATATCACCAAGAAATTAAATGTATCAGTTATCACAGAAGAGGCATTCATGTAGACTTAAAAGAGACTATGTTGTGAATCATTTCAGTAATGCTTAAGAGAAAAGCATTAGACTTACTAAAAACTTTCTGCAAAGTTCTGCAAAGGACTACTGAGTTCAGGCAGTGCAGAGAGGCTGGTAGGGAACCTTCAGTAGCTATTTTCCTTCACTTGCAACATCTCTGATGCTATACATCTTTCCAGGATTTTGCCAGTGGTAAATTCTCACCAACAGACATAGAAAGTTGGTATGAAAAAACCCCTCTGCCTACAGTAACAGGTGGCTGCTGGGAGTCAGGAGAAGAGACGGACATCAAGGAAGCAAACCAGCAGCTGTCACAGCTGTTGATATAATGTATTTTGCAAATTCAACTCTTCTTGACTAAGTATTTTAAAGCAATAATGTGGCACTAGGAGTCATGAACAGAAACAGAGATTTCAAGAGCCATTTCAAGCAGGGACAGAATAGGATTCAAATAGTAAGGGTGATTGATAGAATAAAAATACAAAATAATTGGAGAAATGAAACAGGTTTTAAAATTTGTGACAGGAAAAGATATGTCATGAAATCGCTGAAACATGACTACAAATCAGAAACAAGTTGGTTCTAAGAAAATAGGACTTTAAACCTATGTCCATACTCAAAAATAAAACTATCTCAGACCTCTGGCATGAACACCGTCCTGTGCTCATCCAAAATGTGAAGCCATTAGCATGTTCCTTCAGAAGGATTTGATTTTTCTGCAACACTGCCATAATATTTATAAACACTTTCATTATTAGGCTGCTAACTGTTTATAAGCATAATGATTTTTTCAGCTGATTATTTAATCACACCACTTTGGCATCATAATAAATTTTTTCAAGTTCCTGATGCCATGGTAGTGCTATATTACCACATGGTAATACAGTCCAACACTGAATTTTGGAGCCAATTCATGATTACTAAGGATAGTCTAAATTACATATCAGCAGGGAGAAGACAGCTAATTAATAACATTTCAAAACTCTCAGAGCTGGGACCCTGGGCTTGCTAAATGTCATAAATAGATTGTTTTTCAAGGAGTGCTACCTATGCTCAATACTACAACTAAAAATGAGTTTAAAAATTGGGAAAAATATCCCAGTGGTGTGACTTCATTTTTGCACAGGACATAAAACAATGCATCTCTTCTCAAGGCAGCTAATGAAGCATAGTACATTCAAATAGGACTCAAAGTAGCAGAGAAGCAATTTAGCATCCCTGTCAAGATTCCCCGGCTGGAGATGGTTGTGAGGGAAATGACTGAAATTCTCCTTTATCCGTAAAGCCTCTAAATTAGTTTTATATATGTTTATGACTTTCAGTCACTACACTAGCAATATCTGCATTACATTTATGGAATTCTGGTCTCAGTTAAGGATGTAAAATTAACCCTGTTAGAAGGATTGTCAGTGTCTGAAATGAAGAGAAGATGCCTGGCCAAAAGCACTTCTGTTTTATGGCTCACTTCCATGTATGCTCTTCAAATAGCTCTAATCAGCCTCTCCCTTCGCTCAGAAGACTGTTGAAAACATGAAAATTAACTTTGAATTACACAGGCATTGAGCTGGCCTTTCAATTTCTCAGTTCTTTCCAAAACTCCCATTTTATGTACATCATTGCAGCTAGCTCCCCAGTGTTAGCATGTGGGCATTGGATATATATCTTTCTATTCATTTTCCACACCCATATGATCACAAGTTAACGCAAATTGCACTATGTTGTTTCTTACAGCAATTTCATGACCAAACTACCCCCCAAAGAAATGAATTCTGTCCCCTTCATCATGACTCAGTTTGTTACATACACTTTCCTGAGACTGGCAGGTGCTTGCTCCAGGCTGCACTGAAGTCTGTAGGATGCATTGTTCACAAGTGATGTTTTACAACCAAATTAACATTTGTCAACAGCAACAAGAAAAAACAGGGCACAGCTAATAAAATAAGAGGAGAAAAATGAACCTTGTCTCTATTTCATTGTTGGAAACAAAAAGACAATGATGTCAGTTTGACAACACAGTTCTATTTCCTTGCCTTTCCAGTATTTTATAGATACTTTAAATAACTTGGATGCACACCGGATCAAGAGACTTTCCTTTGCAAGCTATTGCAATAACCTTTGGTTAGCATCTATAGTTTAAAACACTGGGGTGTTCCTGGGGTGCTCTCCTATGGCCCTATCACCTTGCCTAAGAGCCTCTCTGCTGAACAACACACTTTCAAAGCACACAAACATCTCTGCAGCTGATGCAGACTCAATTCATAGCCTCAGTCCCAGTCCCGGCAGATAAGCTTCACTTACCAGTTCTCTGGGACCATATGGCTCGCAGAAAGTAACGGCGTTGCCGTGCATTATCACACCGCACTGCTCTCCTACCTCACAGTTACTGCATTCAGACCTGCAGGAAGAACACACCATGTTCAAAATGGAAATCAGAAACCATATGTTTGAGACAGCATTGGGCTTGTAAACTGTAAAATAAGACCGTTGTATCTTGGTGGTCAGACGAATTGGACTGTTTTGTTATCATGGTGCTGAACATAAACATTGAGCAACTCTATGTATGATGTACTAGAGCTACCTCTTGAGAAAGGCCCTTGCAAATAAGTACTTGCTCTCTGCAAACTGTCCCCCCTCCAAAAAGGAGTGTCCCTGCTCGTTGACTGCAAAACACCACACCATGGGAAACCAAGTGAACTCTTACATGTATAATTTATGCTGAAGTTACTCTTCTTCCAAAATCTTTACTGCACTTTTGATACAGCATTTGTAAACCCACCATCGCGGAGTTACCATACAGAACAGGTCAGGAAAAGGGGTTAGGGCCAGTCCCCTTCCAGCCCACAGGGTTATTTACCCCAAATGGCAGGCTTGAGGCTGCAGACACTACCCAAAACTGGGCACCAAGAGGCTCCTACAGCCCAGCTGCTGTAACACAGGTCTTGCTGCTGCTTTCTGTTTGTATTTGTCATATCTCATATTCCTAGTAACAGAGAGTTGCTGCTCTGCTCACCTTTTAGGGGAAAAAAGTATGAAGAAAAACTCAGAGAGGCTGGTAAGTGCTGCTGAGCCAACTAATTGCACCTCTCCTAATATTTCTTAATTTAATATGAAGGACTTCGTGGGCAGCCTGAATGTAGAGCAGAGGTAAAGGGCCCTCTCGCTCATCTTTGAGTATCAGGGTATTGGTTCTTGGCATGAGCAGCAGATTTTAAAAAAATTTTGGAGATGCGCCCAGCTCCTGACAAACTGCCTGTGACAGGGCTGGCCAACATTGCTTTCAGGCATCCAAAGCTCAGCTTTAACACCAAACCTACAGGCAAACATTTGCTCCCCAAGCAACTCCATTGTAAGTAAGGGTGAACTCACTCCAAACCTTTTTATTTCTTGCTGATTTTTGTCTGTACTTTGATAACTGGTATTTTTAGAGCTTTAAGTGCAATGGACTTATGTAAGGGGTGTTTAGGCAGTTTTTTCTTTGGCTTCCCTCACACAGAGTGCCTCAGACTTGGCCACCCTTTCTGATGTACAATGTCACCAAAATACACATTCCCATATACACAACCCAGATGTAGTTTAGTAGCATGCAAAGGTTTGGTCTTCTTGTCTTTTCATTCTCCAGCTAATTTCTGGATAGCAGATCTTACAGGAAATCAGATGGAAAGGAACAAATCCCAAGGAGATAGGGACTTGCTGTCAACATATGTGATAGAGCTTTCAATGATCATAGTTGATCATAGATATTGATACATACTATCAATGTATAGTTGATTCCTGTACAAATTTCCTTGAGGTTTTTTTACCTCTTTTCCTAATTTATGTTGCTTTTTTGTTTTTCCATTAATAAGTGTCGTGTTAAACCTCTGCAAGTCTTTCTGTAAACTGCTTGGAGCAGGATTTTTCTATTCCTGAGTATCTGAAAATCATCAGCCCACCATGGTCCCGAACAGGGCAAATGAAATCTCCAGATGCACTGTGAGGAAGAGGCTGGTGGTATTGTCAGCTACCCCATGGGGCTGGGACAGCTCTTCCCTCCACGGGCCACGCATGCAAAAGGTCTGAGCAAGAGAGGGAGGATGGACTTCTGTGAACCCAGGTAGTGATTAGAAATAATGTTTAAATTAATCTTTAAAGTATGTGTTTAACTAAGTGGAGCTACCTCATGGTCTACTCCTGCAGCAGACTGGGGCTCCTCACCACTCCCCTGGCTTCCTGGGGCAGCAAAGTGTGTGTAACTTTTGGCAGAATGGGTTAACTCTGGGCTGCATATAATACCCTGCAGGTCTGTGAGTGCTAAGATCTGCTGAGCGAGAGATGTTATGTTTTCAGATGCATAGATGTGGTGAATAATTGATTGCACTTGTTATTTCGGGTCTCTTCAGTTGGTCCTGGGTGAATTCAGCACAGGACTGGCTTTCTTATGCCCAAGTCCATTACAGAAGTCAAAGATAAATGCCTTGTTCTCACTTTCCAAATCCCTCCTTTATTCTGAGATTTTATTAAAGGTCAGTTTCAGCTCCACTTCCCGAAACAAAGTCAGATGTAAAAAATCCTTGAGTTATGTACCTGTACGAGCATGTCAATAAAGTCATTCAGCATCTCACTCTCATAGCATTTAGGATTTTGAATTTAAGCAGCAAAACTAAATCCTCTAATGAAGTAATGTAGTTCCCATACACTTCAATGAGTTAATACTTACTTATAGAAGCCACAGTCAGCCCATAATTTTATTTCTCAATATAAGGCAAGAAAAGAGCATGTGAGTGAATGAAATTGTACTTTAAGAGAAAGTACAGAAACAGAGTTCATGGAGGATGTGTTTTGTCATTATCTAAATTTCACCTGATCCCTAAACTCTGATAACTGAAGAACAAAGGGACAGGAACTAGAAGAATACCTGGAATTCTGTATGATTCTGGCTGTTTATGAGCATTATTTTCATTATCTGCCCCTATATTTTGGAGTTTTGTAGTGGAACATCAGACTGAACTCCTGATATGTGCAGGGAGAGACAGATATGGCAGGAAAACTTTGCCTATGAGTACTAGGTAGGGGCCACTTAGTTCCTTGTGAAAGGTCAAGCCACATAATCCAAGAGATATTTTAATTTTGTAATTCTTATATTTCAATGAATACAAAGTGATTCAGCTGTTCTTCTATTCTACTACTGTAATGTGGTCTACAAAATACTGTCTGGAAATCCAGAAACACTGTCCTTCTTAATACAGCTGTTTCATCATCACTCGTCTTTTCTAGAATGATGCCTCCCATAAAAAATTGGATGGCTGTTGGTAATCCTGATTCAAACCTTTGTGCTCTCTTTGAAATGAGATGTGGTGAATAATTGAAATCTCTGACAATAAATTGCTCACTAGCTTGACAGGAATGCATGAAGATTAAGATAATTGATCTGCTGTTCCTTAGATGATCGTCATAGTATTGCATGTTTAGAAACGATCCAATTTGCTCCTCTCCTGGTGTAGACAGGAAGGTTAATTTCTTTTCCATTTATACAAACAGGAGACAGTTAATTGCCTTGGCTGGGTGCAGCTTTTTACATTATCCTTCTCACCTGCCTGGTCTAAAATCTTAGCATGTTAAAATCACTTCAGCTTTCTCTTCACAGCTGGTACTCGCTGCCACTGCTGACATGTGTCATATTCATCTAGATGTCTTCTCTGCAGACCTGCCATCACTCTCATCTCTGGCTTAGAGAGTCCTACCTCTCTCTGCTATTGTTCTTCACTTTGCTGAAGGGGAAACATCTGCTGTTTCCTCATCTCTATTTGTCATCTCGTTTCCCTCTACAATACCTGAGTTTGTGGACATTATATTGACTGATGTCTTTTGTGATGTCTGGACTATAAAGAAGATAAACATCTCAAGCTGCCAAGAAATTTTTAAACATAAATCTTTCTGAAGTTTAATCCCACAGTTTTAGTGCAATTTGGAAACCACTTTAGGACTTCTCTCTCCTGTCACAAAGCTTTCCTCCACCTCTTTGCCACTGGAAATACTACTATACCTCTTCATTTCTCATATGCCATGAAGAAGTGATGGAACCTCTTTCTTACTGATTGATTTTTACATGCTCAGCTTTTCTTTATATCATTTTTTAAGGATATGTCTTCTGTAAGTGATTGCTGTTTGGAGTGCTGATAGGCTTTGAGATGAAACATGGCATCAAATTGGGAAGGAGAGTTTAGCCAGAAACAAGCTTCTGTACAGAGACTTTCTTTTTTAAACATACTGAATCTCATGTTCTCTACAACCCTACTGTTAAAACTGTTTTATACAAAAACATACATTAATGCCAGCATCTCTTCTTTACTAATTCACGCATCTTCTTTCCCCCCCCCCTTTTTGTCTCAACATCAAATTATTTATCGTAGGAGTAAACACAATATTTTTTTCTAGATTTGTTCTTGCTTGGCCTGTTTTAGTTCTTATGTAGCACCTTTTTTATACTCTCCTGTGCAATTTTATGAGGTTACGTGGAGGCAAGATAGTCACAGAAACAGGTGCTCAATAACCTAGACAGTCTTACAGATACTACCCATATTGGTCCTCTTTTCATCCAGCCATTCCCTGGCCCTTCCCTGGCAAGTAGTACATGGTGCAGGTTCCCTTTCCCTACAGAGGAAGTCAATTACTTTCATGGTTCCTAAGCTTTCTGAACTAAAACAATCCTGCCAGTTTTCAGCAAGTCTCATGTACCACCAATCACGTGCACTATTAGACTTTTTATTGAAAAATGCACTAAACGTTACTGTCTAATTAGTTCCACAAGTCATCTGTGAACTGCTTAGTATGGCCATCGGTGCTACATTTACCGTGGAGTGGGTGTCACTTACCTACCTTAACTTCCACAGCTAATACATGTTAGACCTAAAATATATTGGGCATTTATGAATGTGTGGAGCACACTTGTTTCACAAGCCAGAGAGTTCTTTGTAAAGTTGGTGGCAAATGAGATCCAAGAAATGAGGAAATCTTTGCTTAAGTAAGCAGGCTTGTGCCTACGGATTGGAGACTTTGGAAATAATCATATTCTGACATGATTGCATGCTGGAAGAAAAGAATATAAAAATCAGTTGAACACACCACGCAAGAAAATCCTCATGGTGGTAGTGTCCCAAGAAAATGAGAGCGATGAGACATGCTCTTATTCCTGCATTCCCAGCACAGAAATCCTCCCTGCTTCCTTCTCCTTATGTGTCCTCTTCTGCTGCTTCCTTGTCTCCTTGTCCTTTCCCACTTTAGCAGTTTATCCTGTTTTCTTTCAATCAGCAAACTGTGATTTAGGTCAGCAACCCATTCCCAGATGCTGTGATTTTTCTGTTTATAAAGAGCCCCATCCCAGCCTTCCCTTTCCTCTCCCCTTGCATCTCCAGAAACACTCATAGCCACTCCTTCCCTGCTCCTGAGCCTCCAAAGAAACAGATGGCTGCTGGTTAGGATGTGTCTTGATGCATTTGAAAGAGCAGAAATTCATAAAAAACAGGCACTCTTGAAATCATACAGTGCCCTTGTGCAAAATAGATATTTGATATGAGGCCTCTCCCAGCGATGGAGTGACACACAGGCTCTGCTGGGACTCATAAAATTAGACGCACACAGAAGCTATAAAATGCGTTGCTTGTGCACTTGGACTGTACGTTTCTGCCAGAGCTGCACGTGCCAGAAAGGGGATCAGGAGGAGTGGGACAATATTAATCACATCCAAGCCAGTGTTATGTAGGATTTGGGAATAAAAGATCATAGAAAAGTACAAATATTCCTCTTTTCATCTTTACACAACTAATGTTTTCAGAAATTATTAGAGTGGCTTAGTCTACCTGGCCCCTGGTGACACAGCACTGCTGGAGTACTGGCGCACACAAGGCAGTTGCTACCGCGCACTCCAAGCGTAGCAGACCAGGGACTGAGCAGGGCTGGAAATACTGGTCTAGCAGTTACCACAATTGTTTGTGGTAAAGATGGGATTTTAGCGGCTGCCAGGGGAAAAAAATGCAATTTTAGGGTGGATGGTGTAAACTGTTCATAATCCCTGATTTAAGTCCCACTAGACAATCAAATGAGAATGAGCTTTCTGCCACTAAGAGGGTCTTCACTGGAGGCAGAGCTACTGTAGGAGTCCTTTATGCAGAAAAGCTCATGACACCTCATTACAGCTTGCTTTTATTTGTGCTCCACTTCTGTTAGTATTGCTGAAGATGTTGGCTTTCTGATGTTATTATAGGAAAATCTGTCTCAGGATTGTGTTGAGTTTTGGGACCCTCTCTCCCAGCTCACACCTCTCTGCACTGACCCACCAACCAAGGTGGATCAAGGTTATTCCAGAGGGACCAAACCCAAATCTTGGGGACAACAGGAGCAGGAGACTGGGGGCTCTTTTAGTCTGAAATTTCTCTGTTGAGACTTCTATAAAGCAACGACGAATTTAAAGATAAGAGAGCAATGGAAAAATAAATTATGAAGGCTCCCAACAGACAGGCCCTCTGTGAGTTATGAGACATCTGCAGGGAAATAATGCCTCATCTCATTTCTCTCCACTCAAGTCCATTTAACACACTGCTGCTAACGCTATCTACCTTGGCAGCTATTCTGTAACCCATTAAGAGTCCTTGATCTATTAATTCCCATAAAGAAAGAGGGTTTTTTATAATATAGTATTCCAGGTCCTTAATGCATCTGTCCAGAAAAACTTTTTAAGAGATGATACAAAAGGAGGAAAAATAGTAGGTACATATTAAAAAGTACTACAATAAGTATGTGCAAAAGAAAAATATCCATACAATTCCATAAAGCACAATCTTTTTACCTAAGATGGTGAAACTGTGAAAGACCTACACAGATGGAAAACTGTGACAGGCCTTATTAAAAAGGAACATTAAATCAGATTTCACAGAGCGTGTACATTCTTAACTAACAAATGAAGGTAAGTGCTAAAATGCCTGTCAAGAATTTATTTGAACAAGATAAACTAACTCAGTAAAATATTTCTGTGTCTTGTATGAATTAAATAAATAAAATTAGTTTTATTTATGAAATAGGATTGGAAGGAATAGAAAACTCAGTAACAATCTCATATCAAAAAAGGAGACTCCAACATTCAAAACTTCCAATAAGACGACTGATAAATGTTAAGACCGATAGAGGTGTTTATCTGGGTATAGTACAACCAGTAGCTATGTTCACTATAGATAACAGAATCAGTTTCGTACTATAAAAGACCTATAACTTCCTCTTTTGTGTCATACGTACATATATCATATGAATTGGTACTCTATCACTATGATCATTGTGGTGGTAAAATTATTAATATTTAAGATTGAGAGGTCTGGCTAAGAGTTATCTTTGCTAAAAGAACATTCCTTTTGACTAAAAGCTAACAGTGCAATTGTTTCCAACTCCCCACTTCTGAGCTAAGATAATACTGGGTGTGCCAGGTTCTGCCGACAGCCATCTCTCCATATTGTCCTATTATTTACTGTTGGAGTCCTTAGAACTGTGGCAGCGACTTAGAGTCCATCCCTCCCAGGGATGGGTACTGGCTTTATGAACATTGAAATGATTGGTTTTCCTCACCTCTTTCCTTGTTTTCTGCAACTGTGTATGGGTTGGGTCTCTGCAATCACTTGGCAGAGAACAGGAGAGCAGAGGGGGAGATGCTGAGTGCTCTCTCGCTATGATCATAGTTAATAAAGCTTCTGCCTGACCTGTCCTAAATTGTACTTGTCTTACTATGCACGTGGAGTCCCGAGATTCTCCAACAGCATCTACTGGTTAAAGAATGATAACAATCTGTGCTTGCTGTTTCAGACACAGGCTGTGATAATATGAATGACCTTACTCAGGAATCTCGACGAACGAAAAAATCCTAGCAATTGGGAGTTGCTCTATAGAGCTGGGAAGGGATGGATTTTCCTTCCTATACAATACAAAAGTTTTGGAAAAATTTGCCTTCCACAAAAAAAGATAAAAAATAAAAAATCAACCTTAAATATTTTCAGCAGCTGAAATTTAGATGGAGGTATTTATTTCCAGTTATTTTTTTCTTTTGAATGATTTGGAAACATTTGATTTCAGTTTAGAAGGAATCTTTACTGTAGTTAGCTTCACCAGAAACATGTACTACATGAACATGAAATAAATAAATAAATAAAAAAGAAAAAACGAAGTTTAATTATTGAAATTCATCAACTTTTCCATGAAAAGTTATGCTTTCAAGAAATTAGAATCTTCATACAAAAACATTCACTGAGCTCAGCTCTAGTCCTTCTTTATATTTTTGGATTAATTCAAAATTTGAAGTCAGTGAGAATTCATCACTCACTTCAATGGGCTTAGAATTTCTCAGTCACACATTAATCAATTAATTGATAAACTAGTGTATTTAGGTACCAGTGGAGTTAAGACACACATAAGCTTACACCAATGTGAGCTGAGGTATGTATGAATTAATATAATACAAATACTTCACTATAATAACCAAAATGTTGTAGTTTGCTCCAATATGTATAAAGGAAAGCAGAAGTCTGAAACTCACCACATGGTGGGATTCAGTTCTTGCTGATGGTAAGAGTCAAAGTCATCTCGTAGGATAATGCTGTCACTGTGCATTTCAGCTACAAAGAAAAGAAAACACTATATGAAAAAAATCCAGTGTAATTGTCCAGTGCTTTCTAAGTGTTGTCTTACCTAGAGCTAAAGCAACACATTGTAAAATGAGAAAATCAGGTTTTTAAAGTATGCTAGTCACAAAAGCATGGTTTTCTCAGTTACAGGTTTTTTTGCTCACTCTGGATCATAGTACCACAATAAAATTAATCAGTACCCCAATTTATCACCAAACTGTGATGGCTATAAAAAGATGCAGTCATCAAGTACGTACTAAATGTTTTAAGAACTTTTGTTCCAAATTGTTGGTTGTTCTGAAAGTTCAGAAAAAAAATCCCTCCAAATCCAGAGTTTGGAAACACTGGCACAAGGAGGGATGAGATGTCCCAGTGAACGTACTACAGTTCTAACAGTCAGGGGGCTCATTCTGAAAACTCATAAGCAAAAATCCATTAGCTCATTGGAATTTCTCTGCTGCTGTCAGTGAAGCTGGCAGTAAAGGTCAGCTCATTTAAGGATATAAACTGTGAGTTACGTTACGCAAATGCTTCTAACCATCTGTCTGCAAGCTTCGGACTTCAATTTTCCCCTAGATTTACTGTATCATTTACATATAATGACCAAAAAAAAACCCCCAAATCCCAAAACTTTGGCACCTGTATTTGTATTAGACAGACCCTTCTCTACATACACTTCCATTAAATGAATGAAGTAACTGTCACCTACTATTCAAAAGGAGCAAGGATGCCAGAATCTGTCCTGAACTAATCAAATTGCAACACACGGGTTGGTGCAGGGCTGGACCTCTGCTGTGTGCTCCGTGCCCTGCTTGGAGAGCAGGAGAGGCAGTGCCCTGCTCCTGGGTGCACCTTGGAGGTGCACTGGGACAAAACCTTCCTCCCAGTGACCCAGCACTGGTGTAACGGTGCTGTCCCACACTAGGGGTTACGGGTCATAGAATCATGGAATGGTTTGGATTGGAAGGGACCTTAAAGGTCATCGAGTTCCAACCCCCCTGCCATGGGCAGGGACACCTTCCACTAGACCAGGTTGCTCAAAGCCCCATCCAACCTGGCCTTGAACACTGCCAGGGATGGGGCATCTACGTCCTCTCTGGGCAACCTGTGCCAGTGCCTCACCACCCTCACAGTGAAGAACTTCTTCCTTATATCTAGTCTAAATCTACCCTCTTTCACTTTAAAGCCATTACCCCTTGTCCTTTCAGTACGCTCCCTGTTAAAGAGTCCCTCCCCATCTTTCCTGTAGGCCCCCTTTAAGTACTGGAAGGCTGCTATAAGGTCTCCCCGGAGCCTTCTCTTCTGCAGGCTGAACTTCCCCAACTCTCTCAGCCTGTCTTCATAGGAGAGGTGCTCCAGTCCTGGTCCTCATGCAAACAGATGCTCTAATACATAGCTAAGAAGAAAAGCTTCTGCAGTATCATATACTTGCACTGCAAGTGTTCAAATGCAATAAATAAACAGCAATAAAAATCACAACGAAAAAACAACTAATCAGAATTAGACATAATTCAATTAATTTTATGAGTCTCATTTTTATTTGAATTCCCCAGAGCTAGTTTCATATGACCTTACAGATTGTTTATTATAATAAAGTTAGTGATTCTGAGTTTTAGTAATAAGAATGACAAATCACCTACCTAGGTGAGGATGTAAGGGAGCTTCTGTCGGGGCTGCAGAGAACAAAGACACACAATGCATGAATATCTTCTATGATCAGGGCTTAACTGCAGCATTAAAAATTGATTCAGCATAAAACAAATTGTACAGTAAATGTTCTCTTTAGTCAACTATCCTGACAGTTCAATTATGAAAAATGTGATACATACTGAAAGTTATAAAAATATAACAGGAAAAAAAATTCTCTAATTAAAATAAGCATCAATAATAAATGAAAGACAGAAATGCTTGTATAGAAAGGTAAGAAAGATCACTTCTAGTCTAGGACTATGAGAGATTATTAGAAATAATTTGGATTAAGATTCAGTAATTCAATGATTGACAAAGAAAGTGGGAATTAGTCTCAACAAAAGAAATAGTCTAGGCGAGGCAGAGATGCCGCACTTTGACCGTTTATACTGCACTGGACAACATTTTACTGGGTATATTGTTGGGAGAAAAAAATCCTAGTATTCCTAGTGCAACAAGTAACAGATTGACTCTGCAAATCATTGAATCAAACACTTATTTGAAAGCACATTTTTACTTGCATTGCTGAATCAATTCCCCAGTAGGTCTCTGTCTTCATAGAAACAGCTAATATCGTAGTGACACACCGCATGGCCAGCATATGTGTGAAATGATAAAACTTTATTAAGTAGTCTTCTCCTAATACATTGCAAGAGGAGTCTCAGTGTAACATCACACAAATGAAAACAGAATGTATCTCAAAGGGCACAGCTACATAAAAAAATATGGGGAAGGCTAGAAGGTGGTTACAACCGAGTGTGCTAGATACTCCATGGTAGCTACTACATCCATAGCCTTGCCTGATCTTAAATCCAAAGCAACTTACACCTCTTTCACAGAGGCAAAGAGGGTGCAATAAGCAAGCTCCTGGGGAGCAGCTACCTCTTTTGCCACTCCGTACCTCACCCACGCAGCTGTATTTCTAGCTGTATTTTGTACTTGGTAAATTGAACACCAAAAAAAGAGAATTTTTGAAGCCAGGCTTCTTTTGATGATTCTGTGTTTCTTCTTGGGCACTGACCTAAATTGTACCACTACTCCTGATTTGTTCAGCATATTTGCAAAAAATTACTGAAGTACTGCAATTTCTGTCATAACATCTGACAAATTAAAAATAGATTAAAAATAAACATAAAAATGAATGCAGCAATCTGTGTAAAGCCCTCACACATAGTCATTTGAATAGAAAGACCAACACAAATCTCAAGAATTTTGTTTTTCTCTTCCTGCTTTCTCCTTAAACACTGGGTTTGCATGGAGGCATGACATATTGTAATGAAATTGCAACATTTCATGGGGAAGTTGGTGATTAAGAAGCCTGAGCAACAAACAACCAAGGTATCTGCAGACTAGAAAAGGATGACAAGCAGTCTGGCTTTAGCTTAGACAGAAACCTTTGATTTAACTGACTTACAGCTTGGAAGACTGACAGGTTTTACTCCATGCAGTAACCTTATATAAATATATATATATATATGTACACAATGCTGAAAACAACCACAGAACTACTGAAAGCTTTACTGCAGAGAAGAGCAAAGGCATTCTTAAGAGTCTGATGCTGAAGAGAAATTACAGACATGCAGAAATATGAAATCTTTCTTTCTTTATGCAGCTAACTTGCTCCATTTTTTTATACAAGCAACTTATCCATGCTATCTTGTCTTCCCCAGTAGAAATGTCAATAATGACTCTAGCAATGGCCAAGACCTCTCATCATGACAGTACAAAATCTGGAGCAATACAATGCCAATTGCACATTAAGCTTGGTGCTGCTTCCAGGATAAAACTGGGATGCACTGGTGGACACTACACAGGAGAAGACTGCATTTTTTCCTTGCAGTCCCAGGCATTGTTCTTAATGGAGGCATGTATAAATTTCTCTAGAAAACTTTTAAAAACTATTTGCACAGAAAAAATGGATTAAACTGGATTAACTGAATTATTTCCCAGATTGAGCAATGCAAGCTGCTTGGATTTTGCCTGTAGGAAAAGAAGTACATTATGGCATGGGATTTGAAATGCTCCTGGTATTGTAAGATGTTAAGATGTTAAGCTTAAAACAAGACCGCTGTCTCTGATGCTCTGTATTACCCCTTTTCATTAGTTCCAGATCATTACTAAGGGATGATCCATTGCAAACACAGGTGTGGCTGAAGCCCACTCTGCTAATGCTCATCTGTGAGGAGGATGGTCATGTCAGGCCATCTCATTAGTTGGCCAAGCAAATTTCATTAGCCTTTGAGAGTAACTCCATCGAAAGAGACCTTCCTTTCCAACAAGAGCAGTTCAGACCTCAAAATGAAAATGAAAGACTTGATTGTCGTTCATCCCAGGTCGCTTGGCATTGCTTTTTGGAAGATGCTTTCTGTGGAAGGCAGCCCAGCCCAGAATACACACAGTCACTAATAATACTTCCTGAAGTTATTATGCAAAATTTCAGCATTCGGCCAAAAGGCACAGGTATAGCACAAACTTGGAATCTTTACATTTGCAAAATCCTTTGACTTCAGCATTTTTAAAAAATATAACTAGCTGTTTATATGTTTAAAGAATACAAAATCCAGATCTGAGAATTTTTCCTAAAACAGTTCTTCAATTATATGCATAGCATATTGCAAACCAAAACTGCTTACCAATAGACTGAAATGAAGGAAATTTTGCAGATGCATACTAGTGCTACTGTTCACTCATTTAAAAAACTAAAGGTGGAAATTAAGCAGACACTTAATGTTGGACAAAAGGTTGTTCTTACAAACAAAGACTTTATGTTGAGGGGGGGTGATGGTTCCCAAATCTTTACAGGATCTGAGAGCCCAAGCATTTTTGCCTCAGGTATTCCTTCATCTGATTTGTAATTCAAATTCCAGGGCTGAGTATGACAAAAGACTGTGAAGGTACCACTTAATAAGCGATAAACCTAGACTTTTATCTCACTATGAATAATTTCCGTATTACATTTTATATTTCATTGCAAAACACCACTGTGTTGATCTTCAAGTGTTGTAGTTAAGGTCCCCAAAATAATAGAAATTCAGAACATCACACAAAACCAATTGTAGCAGTGTTAAAATATTTTCAGATCTGCCTTTTTTATCAATTTATAGAACTACTTATTTTAAAACAATATGGATTGTACAGTAGGCCATACAGTGTGGCTGAAGTCAAATGGAGTTTCCTCATGTAACATGACAAAGCTAAAAAAAATTATATGGTGCAGAGTAGCTATACAGTGCAAAGATATAAAACATTTACAGTATAAAAAGAATTATACAATACTTCAGATTGAGAGGGGGGAAAAAAAGGCCATTATTGTTTGTATTTTAAACCATGATTCACTTTTTTAGATTTTCCTTAGGCACATGGTTGGGTGGTTTTAAATTTAGGGTCAGTATTTGTGTGGCTCCAAAATGCATCTTAGATTGAAGGAGAATGTTGTACCTTTTTAAAAAAGTAAAGTAAATGAATTTATTATTTGATTTTTAACTAGCACCCTGGGTATATACAGAGCTTTACAAGAGACGAATTGTACTAAGCAAAGAATGGAAATGGAGCTCAACAGAGTTCACAATCTAAGAGGCATGAGCAAATACAATATGAGAAAATGTAAGGAAATGTAGGGTGCGTGCCTTGTAAAACAAGGCAATCCCTTTGGTAAGGAAAAGCACAGAAGGAAGTACACAATACAAAGTGATTCAGAGACAGAAAGGCCACAGTCAAACTGTGAGAATCCTGAAGAAATTAATGGGGAATTCAAAAGTCAATGGGGTCATTGTGGGTCTCTGTGTCAATGAGATGAGGGAGAGTGAAGGCATCTTTTGGAGTAAAAGGTTAACATTTTCTGTGGATGAAGTAAGGCTACTGAAAGGTTAAGCCAATAGAAAAATATGCCCTGTTTTGGTTAAACTGGAAGGGAGGGAAATAGGAGAGAAGTGGGAAGGGAATGTCATCTTCACATAGAGGAGCTGGAATATGAGGAGGGAAAAAAGATTTGGCGATGGTTCTGATGTCAATGGAAAAATAAGAACCAAAATCATTAAACATGGTAATGGTTGACTGTTAAGCAAAACTAGTCTCCAGATAAAAAGAGCTAGCATAATGCAAATTAAGCACATTTTCCAGCAACATCAGTTTGTACTATTGACACCCATATTCCATAGATCTGTGGGGTCAAGCCTGTGTACCGGGATAGAGAGGGAATACAGCATAAGAAAATATTCTTAAAGCTCACTGGAAAACAGACTTTTTTTTTTTTTCTTTTTTTGTTCTCTCAGAACCCTGAACTTTTTTTAAAAAATATAAAGGAAAAATTAATTACAGAAATGCAAATGCTCAAATGCTCCCAGACAAACACTGTGCTCAGGGTTCAACAGCCAGCAGCCATTAGCTGTTGATCAATTCATCACAAAGGAGATGTGGAGAGAGGTATATTCTATTTTGCAGATTATAAAAAAGTCCAATCTCCCTGTCATTAGCAGCCAGATGAAGACGAGGAAGGAAATGAATGCTTTTATTTAGACTCCTGCCAATACTTTTGCTCTACTGGTAAACAAAGTTACTATTGAATGATAGAGGCTGAACATCCCCCAAGAGACAGTGTGTTGCCCGAGGGCTGCATTATTCTCACTGACACATAAACCAAGGAACAATACGTCAGCTCTAAACTTCAGTCTTCTGTTCTGTAAAATACTGCTCTGGTCAAGCCTGAGAGCCTGCAATCTGTTTTGCATTTGTTTTTCAGTGTTCTTAAATTTTACAAGGTACAAAACACACCTAAAAGGTCTGCTACAAACATTCAGGCAAAAGTGATCAAATAAAAGAGTCTGGGCTAATTCTCAGGATTTACTTTCATATGGAGACATCTGTCAGACTGTAGACTGGTTTCTTAAGAAAGAAGTCCCAATCCTGTAATTTGTGGCATTGAGCATGAGACTGTATAAAATTCTAGGAACTATGCTGAAAGGAATGATTTTGCACTAGGAGGGAACAACATCCTTCATCTTTTCCATCTCTTAGGTTTTACTATTCTGTTCTCCTCTAGTCAGTCAGAACTAAATTACACACTCACGAACCTCCCAGTATGGTCCTTATTCCAAAGAACAGTGCTACTGGTCAAAAGTTACATAGTGTACCAGGGAAATGGCCTTCTTAACCCTTTAGCACCACTTGGTGTGGTAAAGGTAGGCAGGGTTGTGTGACATTTCAGCTGCATCCATCCCTGCACCGTGAGCTGTTTCTCCTAGCAGCATCGCTGTTTTCATACAGACCTAAACTCTTTTGAGTTCTACAGTGCAATGCAGCCAGGTCTGATGTTTTGTCAGCTCCATTTTAATTATGCTACAGTTTATATTGTATGATTTTTGTTCTACTCAAGCCAGGAATAAATATGAATCAAACTGCACAATAATAAGTTCACCTTATTTTCCATTTATTTTGCTATTAGATCAACAAGTTAAAGATATTGTTAATTAAAGATATTATTAATGGCAAGAACATCATCAGTGACTAACATCCTTATTTGTCCTTAAATGTATTTATAAGACATCTAACTTTTCTGTCTTGGCTTATACGTTTGGTGTTTTCTTGCCTATTTTTGCTAGATTAACTCTTTTGTGTGATAATTTTTAAGTCTCCTTTCTTCAATATCCAATAAAATTCTTATAAACTTTAAAGCTTACATCGGTTCTCAAAGATCTCTCTATCTTCCTAAAATATTTGTTATATGCTGAACACACAGCTTTTCAAGTGATTATTTTACTTTCTTTGGTATCTTTCCCTATGGCATCATTGCTTATTCCATTTACATTATATATAGGGCTGACTGTTTGGCATTGCCATCCCTTAATGCTACCCTTTATCATCCTCTAATTCTCTTCAAAATAATAACTACTTTCCTCTCACTGCACAAATCCCATTAACTCTATCAGGATTTACTAATGCACATCTGAGGGTGGACAGCCACAGTGAACATGATTTCTGAGATTCCTTGCTACTTTCATGTCTTCATGTATATCCTTTGTACTAGTTATTATGAAGTCTGATATAAACTCCAGTGAACATACTTATTAAAAAGATATCCTGTAATAAATCTATGAAGTTGCCCTGTGGTTTTATTTTCTTTACTTAATATGTCACATCATTCACTACAGCATTTCAGTATAGTAATGTTTAGGGCCAGAAAGAGACCATGAGACCTCATTTATGTCAATCTACCTTGCTGTTCTGCATATATCTTAATATGATATTTGGTCTAAATAAATTCACTAATTCTTTCTGAAAGAATCCTTTGTTTACATTAATATTATTGATGAAACTGTGATTGTCTACATGGAATAAAAGAAGTGAGGTTTGCTTCAAAGAAAGCATCTTTTATCTGAGTAGAAAAATTGATCCTAGTATTGTAAGAGTTATAATAGTACACACTGGTTAGGGGCACTAACGCAATGCACATTGCCTGCTGAAGAAATAAGTACAAAAGGGCAGAAGAGAGCCTGGTGCTAGAATGGATAGGAGGAAGGACAATGGGTAACAGGGTGGTTGACTATCTCAGTCAAGAAAACTGTGGCCAGGCTAGGAAACTAAGGGGAGAGAAGCGTTTGTGAGGATAAAAATGTGGGAGAAGGACCAAGAGAACCTCTGAGAAGCTTGCGCATCGGTATTGCAAGGAAGTTCGATGACTGATTGCATGGCTGTCATACACTGTCACCTGCTCATAGAACAGTACCTCTAGGTGATCCTTGACTGAGTCAAACCTGATGTTTGCAGAGTTACCACAATGACATCACATATTTTGGAGAAGACAAATCCACAAAGTCTCTGAAGTGACTGTATACAAAGCAAAGAGAATTGCTGGGAAGATCACAGGAAAGACAAAAGTCATGAGAATGCAGGAGACTATGACAAGTTGGGGAAGCTGGAGGCCCTTTCAGGGAAGCTGTGCAGGATGTGGCTATCAGTGGCTAGATGGGAGAAGGAGGCAAAGTGACTGTCACAGCTGAGCAGCCAGCGAAGGCCCAGGGATGGCACATCTCAGCATCTTTTATTCTCTACATACAACCAATACGCAAATCCCATTTTCTCCTTTTTGTGCAGAGTCCCTGTGAACTCAGGGACAGCACACAGTACTATAATGACTTACTGTTCTAACCAACTTAAGTGCTGCTAAAATGTTGATTTGAGGTTAGGTTATGCTCCAAAATTGGAGAAATGTAAAGCAGAGAAGGGTGAAAGAATTATAATTTCTGCTGTCTGCTCTCCTACTAAAATCTCCTGGTACAGCATGTCTGAAGAAAGAACTGTCAAAGCCCGTATGGATAGATTTCTACTCACTAGTCTCTGTTTATCAAGGTATTTTCTTCTAGCAGGGAGAAATCTTGTTGCTTTGCCCATATTCTCCTTGACTATGCTGCCAGTTCTGACACTGATAGTCAGCTTGCTCGCACGTAGCTTTCATTGTGCTGGTCACTGCCAGCTCTCTGGCCCCCTATCGCTCTGCCATCTATAAGTCTTTTACTTCTTTCTCCTTTCCTTACCTGTTCTGGCCACCACAGACCGCCTTTGGCTGTGGTGCGCTCACTATGCAGCCCTGCTTTGGAGACTTTCATCCGCTTATGAGGCTTTTCATCATTTTATGCTGATGACTCTGCATATTAGTTTTTCCACTCTTGACTTGTGTCCATACAGTGAGTAGCCTGTGTGAGATATCCTCACCATCCTCCTTAGCACATCCCAGAAGGTGATCCTGCCAACACTTCTGTTCCCAAATCCCCTTATACTAGTCACCAAGACACTACTCTTGCACACCCACATTATGGGGATACAATTTATCTCCTGGTCTGAATACCAAATGCATTTTGGTAATTTCTCCAGATGTTTTTTCCTTCCACACAGTAAAAATACTGATATATGCCTGGCCCAATCACCTTCCATCCGGACCATCATAACCCTCCCCTCTGATGGCCAGCACCTGTGTTACATTTTTCTAATTCATTTGAAATATAACTAAACTTCCTAGCTTGTTAGCTAAGATCTTCAGTCACCTCTCTGAATCCCACTTCCTACTTCCCATTGAAATATTAAAATACTCAAAACTCAAATACTGAAATTGAAAATTAAAACTTTTCCATCATTATCACAGAGGTACTATTCATACCTTTTATGAATAACTCAGTATATGCTCCTGACATGAAGTGCAACAGCTTCTTATTGCAGAAGTCTTTGCACAGATATTCCCAAACTCATAGGAGAAAAAAAAACCTATAGCTCTAATGCCCCCAAAGGATGTATTCTGGGGGATTTTCTCTTGTTTGTTAATATGACAACACATTTCTAATTTTGAAATATTTATTTTAGACTGTTTGGCCCATGTTTCACTGTCTCTTTTCACATGGAAGTATCACTGGAATTTTGCAGAGAAAATCAGCACAGAAATTCCTTTCTCTCCTATACCAAAAATGATGGATACCTTCTCTACTTCCCACTGCTTTAATGAAGCAGGTTCAAAGCAGTGTACTGTTTGTAGACAACAGCTGACAACAGGACATTTATTTTTAGGTTATTCTTCAAAAGGATATATATGATAAGCTGTGCAAACAATCAGATTTTTAAAGTTTGTCTAAGTCAAACATTTTGTTTAGCTATAAAAATGATCAAATGTTGCAGGTGACGGGAGAAAATATCATGGCCTACTTTCACAAAATGGGAAGGCAGGCTTTTCACAGAGATACGTGTGAGCTGGATGGTAAACAAAGCTTTTGTTTCAGGTATATTGCATTTTTTGCTTATAGTTAATACAGTGAGACTTAAAACTTAGCTTGTGGTTTTGACAAAAAACAAATGTTGGTGGTTACAGGCTGATTTCAGGTAAGTGTATAATGCAATAGGATTTACTTTAACTTTTATATATTCCGCAATGTTTAGAGAGAGGACAGAGGAGTTTCACAGATCACTAATGGGAAGCATGAAGCCAAAGAAAATATCAGTTTTAAGAATATAAATGAGATCCTCATATTAAGTTTTCTACAAAATAGCTTTCATAATTTGTAACACTGACATGCAAGTACAATGGAAAACCATATTTGCCATATATTTTTAATATGATGGTGGCTCTTACCTCCCTGTTCACACAGCTGTTGTGCTAAGGCATCCTTGAATATAACTTGGCCCCTATGAGTAGCTGTAGCCCTGTGAACATAAAAAAGACAACAATAAATCATGTAGTATTCTTATTTATATATGCATATGTATATATATGCATGACTAATCAAATCAGAAGTCCCATTCTGCTTTCTTCCTGTGTTCTTCTTTCTGCATTCTTTGAAATTCATAGAATAATTTGTAGGGATTTTTTCTGTGTGTGGCAAAAGAAAAGTTCCTAAACCAAAATGGCTAGGTTGGTAATAAACAGCACTGGCACAGGGATTCAATGGACATGAGTAAAAGTAAGCATATTGCAAAGCTAAGCACATCACTCTGTCTGACAAAGTGTTCCTGTCTCAGTACAGAATAGAAGAAATGGTTGCAGAGCTGCTGCCCTGTGAAATTAATAGTCACATGACCCAATAGGCAACAGCAATGGCAGTACTGTTATACGCTACTGATAGAAATGTAGAGCTTGAATGGGTGTCCAGAAATCTTTGGAAACAAAAGGAGAGACGAATAAGATCTCTGCCCCAGGCCTCAGTCAAACATCTCCAAAAAAGGAGACCGTACAACATTTCTTTGTTTTGGGTTTTGCTGCCAGTTAAGTTGTTCCTTCTTTTTATTTCCCTCATTGTCCAGACAAGCGGAAGTGGATTACTTTCTCCTTTTTTTTTTTTTTTTTTTTTAAAACATCATCGTCCTTTCTGTTTTTTTCCCTCAAAGTAAGAAGCCCGATACCTTCACACTGCCTGTCCTCTAACCATTCACTTTCTGAACAATGTACTGTTTTCTTGGTCTCTTCTGGTCTCAGTCTGCCCCCATCTTTGAGGAAGTGATATGCCTATAGCTGCACATAGAGTTTCTATACTTGAGGTCTCACCAGTTTTGTCTTAAGAATAATTATTTCCCATTAATGACCCACAGCTAATAGACCAGCTAATGTATGATGGAGAAAGATTTGTCATTTTGTTTTCTCATAATCAGCTAGAAATACAATGCAATTTGATATGTTTTTCTCTTACAGAGCTGTCATACTAACAGTGCTAGTTATTCTTTATTTCCAATTGCTCATTTCTTCCCTCTTTTCTAAGTGTGGTACTTCATAACTTCAGTTTTATCTCAGGGATTTCAAAACCTCTCGGTATTTGCCAGTGTTGCCTCTGAAGTCCGATTTCTTGCAGCCAAAGTTTTTCCAATATCTGTCTAGATTCATACACATTCTTCATACATCTTTTTCCTCTCTCCAAGTCAGTAATGAAAATAATTAACATTATTGGGATCAAGATAGATCCATATGAACTTCTTGAAATAGCCTCTCAGTTCAACAGTAGGACATTGAAAGCTACTTCTCAGCCAGCTGTGTGCCCTCTCTAATGGATCATGCCTCTCTTGGCTATGAAGAAGTCAGGAAGGACCATAAAGGAATGGTCCGAAAGGAAAGTCAAAATATATCACTTTTTTTCTTGGTTACTAGGCCAGTTACACTAACAAGGAAGAACAACAGAAGTAACACATCTAATATTAATTTTTACATATACAGTGGATCCTCAAGGCAAAATCTATCTGCAAACTGTCAGAGTACAAACAGGAGTAAATGAAAACTCCTCTGGGATCTAATTTGCTTCCTGCTCATTTAGAAAAGCTCTATTTACACCAATGTGCACATCCAGAAATGCAAAACTAAGGCCACCTGATGCTGCTATGGCTTTTAGGGCATTCCCTTCCTCTGCTTGCAGGAGAGCTGTGTTGCTTTTTCCATCTGCTTGGACTTTCAGAGGCATACGTAAAGCTGGAGCCTTGCCTCACCTGGCAGCAATAGTATTTTGGCCACAGTCCCGGGATCAGATTACCAGTGTGAGGTTTTGGTTGTAGTCCCTACCATGTGCATCATGAAAACTATTTTAGGATTTCCAACACTTCTGTAAAATACAGCAAAATGTCATGCCATAGCTCTTCATTAGCATTTCTTCATCTGCTGACAAGACTGGTGACCACACAGAGTACGGAGTGAAAGAAAAACAAATACATCGCCCCAGCGCATAAAGGCAAGATTGCTGAGACTTTAAGTCTCATTTAAAAGTATGAACTAAAGTATTTCTTAAAGCTTTGTTGTGATGAATATGCAAGAAACCATGTTCGGTCACACATTTCTGCAAATTTCCTCACAGGTGTATATGGACACACAAGTCAGAATGGGACCAAACAATCTCCAAAATCAAACATGTGCCCAGGCTTCTTTAAAAGGACCACATATCGTAACTTCCTCTAGCAGCTGCAATGGCAGGGCATTCCACAGCCAGCTTTGGGTCCAACGCAGCACCAACAGACGTGTTTTGCAAATATGTTTCACTGTGGGAATTCCATGTCTTGAGAAAAAATGGCTCACTGTGCTCCTGAGCACATACAAGAAAATGCCACACCTAAGGCATAGAAGGTATTTTGTACAACATTTCTATCCCTCCTCCAAGCTGGCAGGGTGGAAGAGAGGGCTCTTTGTAGGCAGTGAGAAAGAAAACTTGCATTAGCAGTGGACTGGGACTTCAGGGATGCTGTTCATGCAACAGCTTGGGACACAATTCAGGATGTAACGCAACAACAATGGCAACGACAAAATTCCTTTCTGAGGCAGATAGGAAACATGGACCTCATGCAGAGCGGCGCTCAAGTGTGGGTCTGAATGCAAACAAATACCAAATAATACCAATAAAACTAAACTGTGTACTGTTTACTGGATCTCTGCACGCGTGTGAGAAAAAGGGGATCTGGGGAGAGAGCCAGCAGCCAACTGAATGATCTGCATCTTTCTGTGTCTATCATCCCTTGCTTGATAATGCACACTAGGAGCCAATTATTGCTGCTCCATAGCAGCAGCTATCTGCACCCTGGGGACAACAGTGCCGTGCAGTAAGGGCACCACTTCCTACAGCATATGCTCACATTAGCATTAGTTTTGCAATGGGCATACGCACAAGTTCTGCACTAGCCGGTGCAGCTTCAGAGAATTATTAAGGGTATTGCTACTGTCAGTTTACCAGTATTATCTCCTTGTTTTTCTCTGTATTTATGCTTTATTCATGGAGGAAATGACAATAATGCAGTGCAATTATGCATGAACTAAGCTACTTTTAGATAGAAATGCAAACCATATCTTTTCTGTATTGAACTTTCTTTGCTGGTGATGTTCCTACCTGACAAGTGAGATTAATGGAACAGGATCGTGAATTTGGATTTTTCTCTTAAAAATATGTCACATATCCAAAACCACATCCATCCCTATATTCAGACTCAAGTCTAACAACTACATAATATTTATAGTAATTATAATAAAAATAATACTGGCAATGCCTGAAAGAGACTCTACTAGAGAAAGAAAATTATTCGACTATTCACTACGGGGATTTTTTTTCTTGACATATATATCCAGTAACTGATTTTTGTGCTGTTTTTCAAAAGTTTATACACTGTCTTTAATGTAGTTAAATATCGCTTAGATGAAGGGTACTATTAATTGGTGTTACTCCACACCAGTCTATAGTCCCACTCTGTCATTGTATGCTATTTATTTCCAGACAAAGGGCAAGTGACTAATCAAATCTGACCTGTCAGTCAGCCGAAAGGCAAGATGCAAGCTCTGTGTGTCCCCAGAGGTGATTCTTCACTAGGAATGAATCTTTCCAAAGGGATGAAAAATAAAAGAAAAAATGGGAGGGAACAGGAACATCCTGACATGGTAAGTGAGAGCTTTGAAAGAAGAGCAACTTAAAGGTAATAAGGTTCCTCTTTATATTAACTTCACACTGCCATTAGCCTAGACGTATTTGTCTGCTTGGGGCTATGCAAGACAGAGGAAAATGTGTTTTTTAAGAGCAGCAAGAGGAGATAAACTGCTGACAGAGGAAGAAAGAGGTCTGAACACAAGAAGACCATATCAAGTGTCAAGGCTTACTGTCAGTTCAAGGCATTACCAACCCCATGCTTCAATTACAGCAATTCTGTAATTTTCCTTCGTAAACCACAACTATTCAAGTTGAAATCGTGTGCCAATAAAGACTTTTAGATTGTCTGTCACGGAAAAGCAAAAAAAGAAATATGACTTGCTGATTCTCTACTTGAACTACATATAGTCCACGTCACCTGTGAAATAGACTTGAAGTGCCACCCTGCTCAAGTGCCAACAAGCTTAAAACATTTTATTCAAGTGCAGTATTGCCAGCTCCTCTGAACTTAGCCTAAGTAATATCAATTTGTCCTGTGTAATTCTTGCCAGGTGGTTTGGGAGAAAAGAAATCCAGAAACACATACATTCATGAACCTGTAGATAGAGAGACGTCCTTCCAGCCTCCTGTTGATTAGATGCAGCATGCTGAGCTGCATGTCTAGGAGCAGAGTACCTGTTCCAGGCCTTCCCCTGAAGCTGCCACCATTTGGTCATGCTCTGGAGTTCACACGCCCAGTGGTCACTCTGCCCTTACAGGGGTGCTTGGCATCTGTGAATTTCCCTGGCAAGGAAAGGCATTGGGACAAATTCATTTGCGGGGGGGACAGGAATGGGAAAAGACTCAGGTTTCTATAGTAAAATGCCTCATCTCATGATATCCCCCAAAAGATTTTCAATGGGACCAAGGAAAATGAGGTTATTTTTTTCCCCACACTAGCAGAGTTTAACCCTGTGCCTGCTGCTAGCAACTGCATTGCATATCTGTACACAGTGGCTCATGACTGCTTCCACTGGAGGAAATTTAGGGTGACATCCACAGTGCCAGCTCCAGGAAAATCAGTGACTGCCTAGATGAAGCTGAGATTGGTCTTCTCAAACCCCACAGCGCTGTCCCCCCAAATGAGGTCTGATCCACCGACAGCACGGACCATGCTCGCTCCCTGCTGCTGCAGGGCAAATGGTTGGTGCTGGGCATCTGATGAGACTGGTCTGGAGCAGAAAACAAAGCAATGCATACCCAATAATTGCTGTTGTGATTTTATATTGAAGTATCTCATATTTCACATTGGATTCACATGCATTGCTAACATGTTTTTATTAACAGATTGCATTTTAAAGAGAGTGTTTCAGCTCAGGAAAGCACAGGGTATGTGGGACTGAGCCATGCACGGACACTGCCTGTGTTGCCTGGCTCTGCCAGCTCCATGTGTGGAAAGGATGCACAGCAGCACTGCCTAGAGGCCAGGGTAGATATTTGCCCTCTTTATGCAAATGAACTGGTGGATTTTTAATACATTGTTAAATTTGCATGACCATCTCTGCTTGTAGGGTTGTCTTGTTTTAGCTGTTGTCTTTTCTAAAAAAATATGCTCCCCCAATATCACCTAATTAAGGGATGTCTAAATAAAATAACTTCAAAAGCAAGATGGAGAATAGGCCTTCTGGAGATTAAGTACACAGGGTAGTTGCGTCCAGCCTTTCTTGGTGGGAGTGAAACATTTTCTTGCAGTGCCATGCGAAGGTGGTTTAATGACCATTTACTATGCATGGCAGAGGTGAGGCCAGGCTGGTCTGCGTTTTAGCCTGTGTCTCCTACCATGGCTGAAATCTTTGGTGACAATTTCTTCAAGAGCAGCCAAGACCAACACATTACACCTGACTGGGAGATGGTGTTGGTGTTGGGGTCAGCAGGGATAACACACGGAGCACTCGTGGCTGCTGATCCAGAAGGTGCTTGGGTGGGAGGCTTTCAGCTACTGGTTTAATGCCTCTAAGTTGTTTTTTCAGTTTCCACTTGGCATGCAAGCACAGTCTAATTAAAGTAGCAGGAATTAGATCTGTGTGTTCTGAAAGGTGCATTTTTGACTCTGCCTTCCCCTCCCTGTCCCCAAGGGTTTCTTCCCTAAGGTGCTATAAAAAAGTCACCTGTCCTGACCATATTCAGCATAAACTTGCAGGGAAATTTGGCAAGTAAGATGTAATTACTTATGTAGACATTTGTTCAGGAGACTGAAATTAGCACACCTGCTCTAAAAGCTTTGATCAGAGGTGAAAAGTCTTCAGAAGAAAAGGATTAAAGTGGCCAGCAAAAGCTAGGGTATGTGTTAGAGGGCAAAGAGCTATCATTTCATTTGGGGCAGCTGTTCTGAGCTGAAGTTTGTGGTTCACATTCATAAATTATGCTCATGACTTACTTCATGGGTGAGTTAAGACTCCTTTGACTTCACATAGAGTAAATGCAAGAGGAACAAGAGCCACTTCAGTTTCTCTCTTGTCTCTGAATTTACCTCTGGGGACTGTGCATGTGGGGAAAGGGACTCAAAAGTCAACCTAAGGGTGTGGTCAGTATCTTTGTTAAAATTAAAATTTTGTTTAAATAAATTTTGAAAATAATAAAGTCCAAGAGACAGAAAATGTAGAACGAATGTCTAAAGTCTTCTCAGCAAGAGCCAATAAACACCAAGGGAAGAAATCAAAGTCTCCTTTTGCATATGTTTTTGGTATTAAACCAACATTTAAAGCCACACATGCATTTCTGCATATGGACACGAGAGCATGTGTACCCATATCAACTACCTTTACCTGAGACCACACTGACATTAACAAAACACGCACCAAAACATTGATATGGCTGGCAGAAACTCACTGGGTTGGGATAAAACACACCATGTGCAGAGATGGGCTATTTCTCCCTCACACACACTATCTATGCAGTCTGAAAAGCTAATTGTAACTCTTTCAGTGTTGGTAGACCCAAACCTGCATCCAGCTGGTCTTGCAGAACTTTTATCTCATCCAGTGCATGCCATGCAAACATGCATTTTTAAAACCTACAACTTCAACCACACTTCAGCCTCTTTTAAAAGTGTGCAGTGGTCTGTGCATGCTCCTGTGTGTTGACCTGATGTGTGCGTTTTCGACTGGTCTCCAGCACACTTACAAGACACTTGTAAAACACAAGGCGGGTTTTGTTGCTCTTTGGCATTTAAAAAAAGTTATATGTTTGAGAGACAACAGGATGATTTGGGGTAAATATAAGGGGAGGAATACAGCAGTTAAATGTTAACATCAGCCCAAAATGAAATGAATTTAAATTTTTTATGGTTTAACATAGAAACCTATGCTAGGCTGCGTATACTTAGGATGTGCTGGTCTGATTAGGGATTGATTTAAGTACATATTTAAGGACTTTCTTTAACCAAGATTTGAATAAAACAAATGTCAAGTAGAAAAATAAATGAGATTAACATATAACTATAGCCTGTATTACAGAGAATGGATCTAAGGTTACAGCATTGGAAGCATTAGGGTTCACAGGCAGGTCTGGTCCCTACACTTTACAATTTATAAGAACTTTCTTTTGTAGTCCTAAAAAGTTTTGGTTGCAAAGTATGAGTACAAAAGAGAGATACAGCAGAACAGTCCATATGCATTTTGAAAGAGGAAAAATTAAGAATTACTGTTTTAAACTGTATATAAACATTTTCATCCTCCTTTCCCCTGTATCTCAGAGAATAAAAAGATATTTTTTTTTTAATTCTATCTAGTTTTATGTGACTGGAATGACTAGAGCTTCTTGCTGACTGAAAGCAGATTAGGACAATACTTTCTTCTCAGCTACAGGAAATCCAACATTTTCATTAGTATTTTGCATTGTGTGACTACAAAGGAAAGCAAATTCTATTCTTTCTACATGTTAAATAAAGGGTTATTGCAGTGGCATCTGCCAAGCAGTCAGTTCATATAAATAATAGAACAAGCATCCATTGTCTCTCTACTGACACAGTGCCAACAACTAGGTCCCTGTTTTCCACCTTTTTCAGTGTTTGGGAGAGGATGCTGTCCTTGTCTTAGGTTTTGCAATGTGTTGTACTTCTTTATCTAGTGAAACACCGATTCTATGGATTTTAGGTTTTTAATGCATTGAGTATTTACAACTATTTGAAATCTACATTTAACCCTAAGCTAATGAATATATTACACCTTTTTGGTATAAAACCTACTGGTTTTCCCAAATTTTGCTTGTGTAGTCTTCTAAAGCCTATATTCAGTAAAGATACCATTCAATCACCTAAATTATCCTTCAAGAATGAAAAAAACTTTGTCTTTTACTGTATCACAAGAAGAAATGTTACAGTTACTGTGGATTTTAAAGTACTTGACATATCTAAAGGAACATATAGGTATTAAGTAAATAGACTTACAACACATAGTTATTTCCTATATGCTTCTAAAATGTGTATGACCCTTTTCTTAACAACATGTACTAATTAAGTTTGACAATGCTGATCAACTGGGATGAGTTCAGCAGAGGCCACCAAGATGGTTGGGGCTGGAGCACCTGCCCTGTGAAGAGAAGCTGAGGGACCAGGGCTTACTGAGCCCAGAGAAGAGATGACTTTGGGGGGACCTGACAGCAGCCAGCCAAGGGAGGTTGTGCAGTTCCTCTCCATCACTGCTGTATTTTAAGACCCAACTGGATTAAAGCCCTGAACAATCTGGTCTGACCCTGTTTTGAGGAGGATGTTGGACTAGAGACCTCCTGAGGTCCCTTCCAGTCTTCATTATCCTGCAAGCCCATGATTCTAATATTTTGCACGTCAGATAAAAGTAAAGAAATGAAAGCAAGGTTTGCATCTAATCAGATTAATCAACACTTATTTTGAGAACTGCTTTTCATAGTACAAAAGAATTAACCAGTTTATTATGTCCAACACTTTGCATAAATACCTATGATATTGAGTCTCCCTATCCATGAGTTTATGGCTGTGTATCTCAGAATATCCACCAGAAGTGCCAAGGGTTTTGCGTGATTCCAGAAAATCAAGAGTTTGCAAGTAGTTGATGCTCTGGGGTCTTCTGGTGTGATACGTTTTTACATGAAAGCCAATAAGAAATAACATATTCAACCAATACAGTGAAAACTTAAAAACATTTAAAATATAAAAGAGTAAAATCTGAAACAGCATATGAGATCCTATGATGAAAACAACTTTGGTTTTAGAAGATCTTAAATAATGGAAAAAAGGATTATTTTAAGGCCACCTTTTCAGTTCACTGCTCTCATACCATCTGTACCTCTATCCATTTCCCAGTTAGGGTTTGAGCAGCCTGCTCTAACCTGCTTTAGCTGCCTACTGCTCCCGAAGGACGTTGCCAGCAGTTGTGGATGAGCTGGACCATAGGAGAATCTGGACCCTCTATTTGCTTTACAACCCACAAGGAGAAATCTTCAAATAGCCAAATTAACCCCATTTATTAAAAACCACTCATTTCAATATTAACTACAGAGATGCAACTCGTGCATCCTCAACGTGCAAATCAGCTAGCTTACAAGGGAAGGATAAAACCTACCTCTTTATTCTAAAGCTAGAAAACGTTCCATCAAAAATCAGAATGTCCACAGGCTGCACCCCAGAGAACATGGGGCATGTTTCCTTTCCTAAGGCTTCACCGAACACTGAAATAATACACTCCTTGCCTAATGTTTCTCTGCAGTCTTCCCACTGTCCTAAACGTTTTCAGAGGACTGAAAAACAAATTAAGTACACTAACCTTTCACAGACTGATAAAAATCAAACTAAGGAAGAACCTGCTACCGTTGTTATTGAAGAACTGTTATTGCCTCCTTATTCTCACTTGTCTCCTGCTTGCTGGGAATATGGCAAACCACTTGAAAAAAAATGCAGGGTCACTAATCATACAAAGGACAGTTATTTCTCCTGCATGGTTTTTAATTTTCAGCCAGATTTATGTGTTGGAAGAAAACATATATCCCTGAAGACCATACCAGCTTACAAATAGAAATTGGCAGGTGAAATATTGCCTTAGAACAATAATTAATTCTATCAGCCATTGAAAAAATGACAAATTTTTTAAGTATCACAGAACTCCAGCCAAAAGAAGCAGGTGGAATGGCATCAGGCACACGGCATAAACTGGAGAGGCTATGGTGAGGAGGCCTGGCATCAATAGCAGGAGCTGGATGTACTGGGGAAGGCTGGGAGACTATTCAGGGACCCTGGAGGTATTGCAGGCAAGGCTGAGACATGAGGACACCTGGGAGTACTGTGGTGTGGGTGCTATGGGGACTTACTGCCCAAATATGTAGAATACTGGGCTTCATGGATCCTGCTGCTCACAGCATAGTTAGGTGTTTCTTCAACAGTGACATTTGTTTCAGAGATGCCCATTTGAGTAATGTCTTAAAATTTGGATTAAAGGACACTCAGAGACCCAAATTATCTAAATTATACTCAACCTCTCCCACCTCAGCTGGAGAGATCAAACAGAAACAGATTTAAAAGAGAACAGTCTGTTTTCAATAGGTCCTGTCGTCCAGCCCTGCTTTCCAAACCAGCAACTTTCAGCAGCTGTTAGGGGGGTAAGCAAAGCCCTTGTGCTCCCCTTGCACAGTGCTAGCAATGGCCCAGCATCTCTTGGTGCTGGCCTCCACTTCTGCTATGGATGGGAGCTCTGTCTTTGCAAGCTGGCAGCTGTAGTCAGGACCCAACTTCCCCCCCTGCTGCCAGCTCCAAAATGGATGAATGCAGCTGCTTCTGAGCCATGGGCAGAAGTTTTTCTTCCTCCACCCAAGAGACCATGGCCTGCCCACACAGACTCATCCTCACACCCCATGGAGGATCATAGGATTGTAAGAAAAGCCAGGTTGGAGGGGACCACAGGAGGTCTCCAGACCAACCTTCTGTTCAAAGCAGGGTCAGCTACGCTAATCAAACACATACAGCCCTGCTATGCCTTTTGCCACATTGCCCAACTGCATGTCCAGACTCACAGTTCTCGTATTTATGAATGTTTTTGCTTGATAAAATACTGCTAGGGTTATCAAGATTATGTTAAACAAAAACTGCTGTGTGAACTTTAGCTTGAATCGGTCAGTCACTTGACACAGGCATAAATACTCTCAATTTACAACTCATTTGAACAACAGCCTCCCATATAATATACTGTTCCAACAATAATGAGTTTGAACCCATGTTTCTCGCTAGGAAACAATCCATTATTTATCTTACTCAGAAATAAATTACCCACTAAGCTACACTCCCATAATATCTCCTTTTGATACTGCGTTGATAATTCTTTAAGCCTATTAGTAAAAAAGACATCAAACTCTAAAACCCCTTTTCTTAAAGTATTAATGAAGAGATTTATAACTGCAGCCTTGAAAGAAACCAAAGTGACAGAGAATCGAAGCAATAATGTAAGTACTTCCAGAATAGATGGTTGGTCTCAGTTCTTTGTTACTGACTTCATTTTCCTCTGAGCACAGATCTGTTTTCAGAAATCTCTGGCAGAATGAGCACAACACCAGAATGAATCTTTGTAGGAAAATATCCTGTTGATGTTCTGAGACTCTTTAGCACAGTCCCAACACTGGATTCCCTATGTCCCAGATGAACAAAAAATGGCAATATTGGGTGAAATGTAACCAGACTTCAACTCTTCATTTATTAGCTAATGACAGCTTCCAATCAAAAGGAATATATTGGGAATTCAGTTCAGTAATTTTCCCAGGAAGGTGAACTTTTCAAATACACACAAATAATTATTGCTCTGTTACATGAAATACTGCTTGGGAGCTCAAATTCCCATGTCTGGAATCCCAAATACCAAGTATTCCAGATGAAGGTATTCATCGGAGACTTGCACATCTGGTGTTGTACATAGCAGAGTGGTGCTGGAAATTAGGGAAATTCATCTGTAATTTGTATAGCTAAGAAGTTTATAGTTGATTAATAAAACAGCAAACTTGAGCTAACACTTAGCAATAAAAGAGGACCTCTTCTCAAAACTGATATTCTAATGGGGTTTTCAGAGTGTCACAGTTTTTAAGTTTTTGGTTTTTTTTAAAAGACTGCATCAAATAAACAACAACAAGAAAAGTGGGTTTGTTCTTGCAAATCTCTCCCCTTCAGTTAAGGAACTTTGGGTGGTAAGTCCACCACTGCATTTAGTACAAGCCCCTGTACCATTAGGGAAGAGACACTTCCCATAAGCTGCTCGGGATAAATTCAGGAATGTGTCAGGGTAAATCAGACAGGTTTTCTAAAACTTTGGTCCTTCTGAGCACTCCCTTTGGCAAAAATATCAGAAGTATTAGCTCCAGGCAGAGTCCCCTGGCAATGGGAAGCAGTGACATCCCATCCCTGAGATGAATCTTCCCATGCAGTCAAAGTAAAACTGACCACACGTCCAAGCATCACTGTTACAGATGGATTCATAAGAGATACTAGATTTGATGGGAAGTCATGTAAAGGTACCACAAGTATTTCCCATTTTAAATGGCATTTTCCCATTTTGAATGATCACCAAAAATCCATTGATCTCTGGAAAAAAAAATCCCATGTCTGCACAGAGAAGGGCTGAAATCTTGAAAAACTACAGTGAAAAAACAATATACCACAAGCCGGAAGGTACCTTGTCCCTACGGATGGGATGGACGTGGCTGTGAGTCAAAAGAATTGAAGTAAGACCCATGAGACAGATGGAAGGAATAGCACTAAACTGTTAACTTGTAAAGGCATACGGATGACAGAGTTACAATTATCAATTTAGAAGAAAATAAGACATATCCAAGAACAGCATCTAAAAACAATGCTGTAAAAATAGCAGCACTAACTATGCCGTACCACTTGTTTGGCACATGCTAAGGAAACAGGCAGACTTCATACATTGGCAAAGATTAACTTTGCTATGTGATACTAGTAGGAAGTGTGAAAAACAATATATTGCAAACAACAAATAAAATATTTTAAAATACAGCTGGTTATCTATGCCTTTTAGCTTCCAGGTGCATCCATTTCTGAGGATCCCTCAATCAAACAGCTCATAATAAGTTTGGTTTCCTTGCATGACATTGCTGCCCATCTCCTTTTTTTTATTTTATTGACTTGAGGCCAGTCCCTGAAGACTGAAGACCTGGGTTTATATATTAATAATACTCAGTGGACACATGCTCACATGTACTTTTAGCTTCAGAATTTCAAATGATTTATTTATTTCTGTTTCTCAATATATATCGCACCTAAACATTGTTCTGGCTATATTATTGGCTCTGTATAAAATTATATGAAAAATTATCAGAATTCCTGAACTAAGAGAAACAGAAAATGTCATAAATATTTTTCGATACATTTAGTCAACCACAACATGAATCTTATCCAAGTCTCCATTCACAAATCTTTTCATCTATGCTTGCTACAAAAATTTTCATGTTGTCTTGTTGTAAGGAAATACCTTACTTTTTTGCAGCTGTTATTAGTGTTGTGGAAAATTGTTCTTCAATATTTTCCACACTGATATTTGGTCTTTTGAAGAGTTTACCATTAAGAACGTTGTAAAGAATTTTGATCTGTTGGTTTTAGGAAGCATGATTGAAACTGTTATTTTTCCAGACTACTTCATATGCTTCATTATGCGCACAAAATACACTAAATTTCAGAAAGTATTTGTTTTTCAAATGCTAAGGTTTATTCTCTAGAGCATAAATATTGGTCCTGTTGAATTTTAAAGGAACTGTACCCATATTCCTCAATAGTCTATTTTAAACACTATTCACGCTTTGAAAAAATGTTTATACAAATTAACACTTCTGAAACTTGTATCAAAATAAATAAGAAAATCCCATTTTAATTTTTGGTAACACACTTTAAAAAAAAGGTCCTGTTTAAAGCCTTGCATTCCTGAACTCAGAAACCCATGGCTGCATTCCTGATGCCAGGTATGCTGAACCATACTGCTTTGTGATTTTATGATGAGTTTATTGGATAGTGGTTTAACGTAATGCATTTTCCTGTGCACCTCCACACAGTGGGAGTGTGTACACATTCATTCCCCACTTGAAGGAAGGAGCGGTGATTTCTAAGCCACAGAAAGTTCATCACTCGCAGCCACATTGGTATCATCTTTCTCTTGGTCTCTCAATTCAACTCAAACTCCTGCTGGTTGAGGAGGATTTTGATAAAACAGATGCCCAGCCAGAGCTCCTTGCCAAGCATGAGCTGCCCCAAATTTTTCTCCCTGTGATCCTCTTGTATATGATAATCCCTCCCAATGTTTCCTTCAGCACGGTCCTCTATATTCAAACACCCAGATAATATATTTAAAACACTTACATTGCTGCCAGCTTTCACTGGAATGGACCTACAAGTTCAAAAATAATTAGCGTAGGGAGAAAGAGGGGTGAACAGACAGCATTATCACTCCAGCAATATATCTTAGGCCAAATTAAACTGAATTTCCCTGCATGTTTTCTCTTCCTGTTTTTAACTGGCACAGGTACCTTTTCATGCTGGTGACAGAAAATTTTAATATTACTTAGTGACTGAAAACTGGACAGTTGCCCAGGAAGTGGATCTGTACCATGTCAGCATGCACAGCAGTTACCCGTTTTAAAACATAACCTTCCTAATCAAAGGACACACAACATAATGAAGAAAAATTACCCTAGTCACTGTTATTTCAGAATTACTAGAAGATGAAATGAGCTTGCAGTTAGTTATTGAACTGTTAACTTCTGATCCTAAAGGAGCTCTGTTGTCTTGAACATGTTAATGTCATTAAGCAGGTACACGATAGCTCTTTACTGAGCACCCTTATGCCCTGCCTAAGGATGCCACAACTAACAAGATACCTGTTTTCTTTGCAAAACTGAGGACAAGGTGTCCCAAACTACTCTGCTGCCGTGTGGGTGCTGGCTGCCAGCAGAGGTGGGAGGGATGCCCAGGGTGCTGTAAGGAAGACCTGGAAATCTATGGGCCTCAATCTACTATGAGACCAAGAGATCCCTCAGGGTCCGCACACCTTCCCAAAACCTCACCAGTCACGTCCTTAACATCAGCCAGCACAACAGTGGGAGGAAAGGGGGCTAGATGTCAGGTGGCCAACAAGCCATCATTGCAATGGAGAAGAGGAGCCAATGAGTTGTTCAGGATAAAGCATTTTTGGAAGATTTGGGACTAATACAATACTAATGGGAATTCCTGATTTTCACATATAGGTGCTTTTAGTTCTAGGAGAGTGTCTAAGTCTTGTTTACAAATTGGATAAAATTATGAATTGCAGAACTGAGTTAAAAAGACAATATTAAGCCAAAAAGTTCCCTTCCAGCATATTTTTAAGTGAAAATGAAAAAAAGTATCTTCCAGCTTTACGTACAAAATTCTATCATACATTTAAATTGATTTTTCCCTCATTCTAACACCAATTTTCTTCTAATCTTAGTGAAAGCTCAAATATTGTCTATTAATAAAGCTTTTAGCTTTTGATTCTTTGTGGCCTTACCCTTTTAGTCAGGCCTATAAAGAGAACAGAAATCCCATTTTGGGAGGCATGTCAGGACTCTGAAGTGTGCTTCTTTTGCACCTTAGAAAGAAATCCAGACACTCTGAAATTTTCATGAAATGAAACAATAAAAGCATGACTTAGAGCAGATAAAATATTTTCTTTACATTTTCATATCTTTAATTACAATGTAGGATATACTTTGTGGTAATTTTAAAAAGAAAAGTCATTAAGAAAGGAAAAATATAACCATCTTCCCAGACTTTCTACAGCCACCACACTTCTGCTTGCCATTTGCCACAGGGCTGCAGGGAAGCGAATAGCTGTCCCCACTGCATGGGCAGCCCAGCCCTAGTGTCAGTGGGGCAGAGGGGCCGTGGGATATGTCCTGCCTCCAGCGCCCCAGACCAAGGACAGGCAGCTGTGATAGCAAGCTGCAGTGAGGAATACAGGGGGTACAACTCTTTTCCACATTGATCCATGCTTCTTCCAAATTTATATTCACACATGACAGGGTATGAAAGCTGTGACATAAGGAGCCTGAGATCTGATTTCTCTCCCTGCCCAGTGATATGCTATTTGTTTTCTAGTACTTTGTTTCCACTGAGAACAAAAGTTTAAAATATTTTCACAAAACATGTTTTTTTCTATTTTCTAGTGATTTAGGTGTAAACATTAGCATTGTCTCATGAATGTAACTCCTTTCAGTCACACATTTAAAATATGCTATGACTATTTTGGTAACTCCAAGAAATGTCAAAGAGAACATGTCCTGCTTTTTGCACCTAGATAATGAACAAACTTCTAGCAAATGACAGCCCTGGCGTCATCCATAGATCTTGCATAATTAACACTTCTAATAAACTGCATCAGCAGCGTGAAGAGTTAAACCTTCTTGCTTCAGAATTACCATTATATGTGAGTGACACTGTCAAGAGTTCATATATACTTGGAATAATACTGAGGTAAAAGCACACTTTCAAGTCAGTGCTAATCCTAAATTTAGGCTCTGTAAGAATAATTTTTTTACAAAAGCTTAAGACTACAGAAATATTTAGACAAAATTAATAAAAAGTAATCAGATATTAGATAAATATTCTTACAGGCTTTTCTATGCTCTGGATTTCAATGCACTAATTCAAGAGGAATTTAAAGAGGTAAGTAAAGAAAGACTAAAATGAAGGGGGTTTTTCATTTCTGCAGGGAGAGAAGTAAAAATAACAGTAAGAAATACTAGAAAGTATTAGATTTTTAAAGTGTAATTTAAATAATCAACAATAGTATTTATTGCACAGAATAGGCAAGACTTATCCTTAAATTTATAGATTGTCTTAAGTATATTAATGTAAATATATTCCTTTTTGGCTTGTGGTGAAAATAATGATACCATTTGCACCCAAATAAATGAAAACACAGATGTTATTCACTTGACAAACTGCACTGTATTGCTATATATTATTCTCACACAGAACATAAGGGCATATAGAGAGGGTCTGAAATGCAATCAGAAGAGGTATTGTAAAGCATATTTTTGACACCGTCTAGCCTAGCCTACACCTAAATGAGAGACTGGTGCCTCTTATGAATTAAACATAATTCTTGATTTATGTTCCATTACCCTTGTATCAAAAACCATAGTTTCAGAGCAATGTCACTGTGAATTCATTTAATGATATTGATGATACATCTAACACAGAGAATACAAAGTAACAAGCAGTGCAGAGCATGGTTTTATAAATCACTCCTATAGAGCATTAGGCAATAAATAACAATCCATTCATTCATTCTAAATTATGCTAAAATACTTAAACTACTTGTGCAGCAAATTATAAATACCTGCCACTTCTGGTAAAAATGTGAAACTTCTGTCCAAGAAATTTTATCAAATCACATCATATATATCAGACTTCAGATTAACTGGGTTTGGATTAGACTTTCTTTCTCTAAAACAAGAAGCAAATTGCAAAGAAAATACTGCAGCTATGTCGTCCTCAACATTATATGAAGTCCAACAACACAGTGTGCCAAGCTGCTTCCAGTACCTGCATTTCTGAATTATCCATCTGCTTCTACAAGTTGCTGACTTGACTGACTGTATAGGCATCTATCTCAACAGCTAGTATCCCAGGAGGGACGTTTCCGAATTATCCATCTGCTTCTACAAGTTACTGATTTGACTGCATAGGCAACTATCCCAAAAACTAGTAGCGCTGCTGGAGCTCTTCAACTAAATATGAAGACCCAGGTCCTGAGAGCTCACTCACTTTGAGTTATCAGCACCTTAGCTGGTGAGAAGATCTCATGTCACGTGTGTACACCAATACTCACACTATGCTTAGTGAGGCTCACTACTCATGCAGTATCATCCTGTGCAATGTGATTTAAAATAGCAGAATCTGGTTAGGAAACATTTTCCTTAGGAAAATTAAAATTAGAGGACAATGAATGGTTAATTTACAAATCATTTGACATTAAAGATAGTTAAGAGTTGCTACAGTTGAGAGTCTTTGGCAGGGAAATGAGCTAATTTGTTTCTTATGGCCTACTTCCTAGTATTTTGGGGAACTTAATCTCAAGTGTTGGCTTTTCTGCAATTACTCACCACGAGTTATATATCTTTTTGCCCGTGTCTGAGAAACAGTAAAACCACCTCCAATTAAACTTATTGGTTATAAGTTTTTGAATCCTTAAGAGATCCAATTTCATATGCTGTGCAATTTGTTAGGTAGGAACTGTAAAGCTGGATTATGACCCTGTTGTGTAGGTCATGAGTAACAACCATGTAACAACCACAAAATAAATTTGCTTCCCCAGGAACTGCAGCATAGTCCTGACATATGACCCTAACAGGGAAACCCCTCGCATAAAGTTGTGCACAAACATCTCTCCCTCCTTGCTGAATTTGCCAATGGCTACAGAGGACATGATCAGAGAAAAGGAAGTGTGCTAAAAGAGCAAGACTGTCAGCCTAAGAAATCTTGTTAACGGACCATGCACCCAACCATGCTGGCTGAAGCCCAAATATTGCTCTTTCAGGAGACTTAGCCTGGCTAGTCAAAAAAAAGAGAAAAATAGTCTGATAATTTGTATGCTGTTGCACTCAGGGTGGATGTTTTATTCCTTCATAAGTCTATTAACACAAAGGACAAATTCTGCTGTTAAAAATCACAGTGAGAAAGCTGAGGGCTGAGGCTGAGTGCAGGAGATGGACGCTGTCCCCATTTCACACATATTATGATAAAAGCTTTTCATGATCACTTTTTATCTTAGTTACCAAGCAGTGCTTTTTAAAAAAAAAAAAAAAAAAAGCTTCAATTAAAAAAAGCTTCAATTATTACAACAAGATCTGTGTCAAACCTTGGTTGGGCTTCCCCAAACTGTTTTGGCTTCTCTACCTCTGCTCTTCTCCCCAGTAAACCAGTGATCTCCAGTACTAAGTTACCTCCTAATCTGACATTTTGACAGTGGAGATTTGAGGATTGCTACAGGCATAGACATGCCTGTAAAACTAAACTAAACAGCTCTGGACAAATAATGCAGTTGTCACTCAATGGTTTCTACTTTTTCCAAAATTTATGTAGGCAGGGTGCTCACTTTCTGCACAAACTCTTTCTTCCCAGGCCTGGCTTAACCTGCATCCCCATGAGCTTCGCTGTCTCACCACAAGCTCACTCCCCTTTTTTATTTCCCAGTTTCTTTTTTCTGTTCCCACCCATTTTTGTATTTCCCAAAATAATCCTAACTATTCGCCAATGGGAAACACAGTAAATGGTTCTTTCTAACTATCCCATCTGGAATTATATCTCCCATTTTAACTTTCCTTTGAAAAGAAACCACTAGTGAAACATTGTTTTAACTACATTTTTAGAGTAAAAATGTAATTATACTCTACATATATGAACTTCAATGTTAAAATTTAGCTTCATCTATCCATAATTGTGTATCAGTTGCTGGGAGACCAGAGATTATGCTAGTCTCTGTAGGTCTTCCCCTTGCTTTTTATTCAAACAACCTCCAACAGCCCTTTGCATACTAACAGCTGCATAGTACTTTTGCTCTTTAATTTGTTTCAGTGGTTGCATGAGCTGACTGAGGTCAGTACAATGCCCTCAAAATTCCTAGTGGCAAACCGCTGGTGTTACGTACATTAAACCTGAGGTGACCATAGCCCAGACTCCACATAAAAAATACTGTGTCTGACCCAGTTATCCAGGTTTGGCACAGGTTATTCTATACAAAAAGGAAATGTTCCCAAAGAAACACAGCAGCAGAAACTAATCTCATATATTGCAAGCATTAGATACAGGCAAAGCATCAGAAGTTCAGTCTGTAGAGACCAGGCTCAACCGTAAAATTCATCAAAATAAAGCTTTATAATATAAAGATAAATATAGACTTCTTATACGAACAATGACAGCTCAAGTTAGTACTGGTTTTCTAGCTACCATCTCAGTTATATTTCCTAATTCTAACAAAACCCTGAAATTAAGTACTGCCAGCAGCAAAAGTTACACTTTTCATGTTTTGCCGTAGTAGACCAGCAATCACTCTGTAGCTGAAGACAGCTATTCTTAGTTTGATGCTATTTTGGTAACACTACCGCTGATTTAACTTCACCCACACAGACTCTCTGAATGCATAACTTCATCTAGGTGCAGCAGGCAGTCAACTTTCCATGCTTGCATTCTCTGCGGTGTGCTGCCCAGCCCCAGCTGGAAGTGCTCTGGCCTTTGGCAAGTGTTTAGTGAGAGTAAATGTGCAGGAATGCACAGGCATGAAAGGTATTATGACACTGCTATTTGTTATGCTAATTTTGTTAAGGGTCTGTCAGAATTTCATTATAAACCATATTTTCAAGGGGCTCATAAATCAACCATAAAATGTATTCTGCACTCACACTTTCACATAAAGAATAAGTTCTAATAACATTATTTTGCAAATTTAAAGCAAAAAAATAAACAAGGTTTATTAAAATTTTATTTATTAATTTTTCAAATATAATCAGAAATTTTAAAGGTATTATTTAGGCACTGCTAAACAAAGTAATGCAAAGCTTCCAGCATTGGCAAACACTGAGCTTCACTTACCCTATGATTTTGTTACTCTCTGGAAAACTAAGGAAACTCATGAAAACTTCATACACTTGGCTTAACATTCATGTTCTGGCTGAGGTTTGTACCCCTCCCTTCCCCTCTGTCACTGGGTGTTCAGTGCTCCTGAATCTACCAGCTAAACACCAAAATCTTCATGCAGCTGAGAGCCCCAAGACACATGTCACAACCCTTGGAGGTCTGGGGCATGCGCAGCTCTGGACTGGCTCCCAGGTAAAAGGGATCATCCTTGGGAAGGGTTAACTACTCTGTCCTGGCTTTGGCACTTCCTGATAGCTCCAGCTGGGAATTCACATTCCAAGTCACATTCTGCACCAGAAAAGCCCTGCTGCCAAAAATGGGACACAAAGCCAGCTTTGAAATCCATCTTAACTACCTACAGTAGTAGACAGATACAGAATAAAAGTCACGAGTTGCCGAAACAAATAAACTGTCTTTACCAAACTAACTACTGCAACTAAACTACCTTTACTGACAAATGTAATAGTTGTCCAATAGTCATCTATATCTCATTACACAACAACTGTCAACTTCAGAAATACTTGTTTCTGATTTATTTTTTTCTTTCCTTCTCCTAGTCCATGGGCACTTGTAGTCAAAAGTATTGCAGAGCTCTGAACATAGTCACAAACAGTAAACCTAGCTACTAGTTAGATCCCTAGTGGGTTACAAATCCACAATGGAAATATCCTTACAAACACAAGTAAACATTCCTGACATATCCTAAATACTAGCAAGAGTGAGCTCTTTTTTGTTATTTTTATTTCATTCAGCTAACACATACTAACTGATTTGTAGCCATAAAGTGTCCTCCTGAGATGCTTTGTTTTTGCATCACAACAAAGCATTAAAAGATCAACCCTTAAAAGCTTAACAACAAAAAAGGCCAAGTGCAATCTATATGCGCTGAAACTAATGACTTTTATGACAATCTACTTATCCACCACATCAGTCTGGCAATCTAATGCCTGAACTCCCAGAGTCTTAGTGTCTACGGGTTGTGCCATATGGCACTGCAAAGTTAGATTTAAATTTGGCTTCAATATCAAAACAGTCATCTCTTTAAAGGCACAAATAAATCTACTAATAGATAAATGAGGAAGGTATTCATTTTCAGAAATTTAACATCAAACAATTTGCGCTTTTCTGAAGCATGCCTTACTCACAGGGACTGCTGTGCTCTGCCAGGATTGTGAAGTTTTTCACTATTGCCATGTATGTTGCTGCCATGGGAGAACTACAAATGAGCAACGTGAGAAGGAGAAAAAGGCTGACATGGATGTTCTGTGCATTATTGTGGAGGGATTAAAAAAGAGGAAATTTTATGTTAAAGAAAATGCCACACAAAGAGAAATATTTGCAAGACCACATTTCATATTGCCTAGTAAATGGTACTGAAATCCTTGCATGGGCTAGAAAAAGTGGAATTATGTACTTCAGAGCAAAGACAGTGTCATCGTTGACTACAGATCTATTTGCCCTCCCCCCCATAAGAAATAAAGCCGATGTTCCTCATCTGTTAGCACAGAGAGCTGCTTACAGTGCTAAACTAGTGGTTCCCCATCAAGGGACACCTCATGTGGGTTTGCAAGGGAGGCGGGGGGGATTGGGAGCCCATTTCTTCCCTTCCCCTGGCAAGCCAAGCTGACAATCTCTACTGGTGAAGGAGGCAGGAGCCACCAGACACTTGTTGCCTCCTGTCCAGATGGGCAGAGACCTCCCAGCAGTGACTGCTGCAGCCGGGCTAAGCTAGCAGGAGAGGGACATGAGCTACAGTCAACATTAGCTGATAGTGCAAAGACCAACTTGGAAGCAGAGCTGTCTTTTTCATCCCTTTACTCACTTGACTCTGGGAGTCTTGTTTGCTGAGAACAACCAGAAAAAAAATAAGTCCCCTAACAAGTTAAAGGCTCCACAGAGTAAGAAACCCATTGCTCAAAGCCACTGGGAGACAAAACACCATTCTCTGAAGTAATGATGTTTACCTCATGATAAGTAACAACAGAGGTCCAGCCTCTTAGAACTTTTTTTGTGTGGAGGTCACTCTAAAATAGACTCCTTGAAACAAAAAAGACAACAATTTGCACATAGATAATTGGAACGATGACCTAATTGCCCACAGTATTTAAAACACAAAGCTCTGGCTAAAAACCTCGATTAATAGTGCCAGCTCCAGGAGCAAACGGACAGTAGCTCCAAAGCTGGACACTTCACCCAAAGGAAAGGTCAGCTCTCCCTGGCAAACAGGAAAATACCCAAACAGATTTTGTGGCTGCTGGCAAGGTGAAGCGTCACAGCTGAAATGTTTGCCCTTGCAGACATCACAGTTGAAATTTCGCATGACTTTCAGCATGACTCGTACGCCGCAAGGGGATCTGGTGGTATGTAGGGCACAAGAGCCTTGGAAAGCAGCCCAGGGAGCTCCACTCCAGATACACCAGGGTGCCTCGCTGAAAGTTTCCTAGGCATATGGACTCAGACACGTGTAGTTTCCACAGCCTGATGAAGGCAGAGGGACTCTCCCAAACTCCCAGAAGGGACACTGGCGTCCGACCAGCACATCTACCTCTCAACAATGTCCTGAATTCAGCTCCAAGCAAAGCGGCCTCAGTCACTTCAGTAAACCATGGATGTTAGTGACCCTTTCCTCCACCTTTTTGGTAACAACCCAAAAGCCAAAGCAGCAAGCCTGGAAACAGTTAATATAGACTCAATTTCCACCTTGATTCAAGGATCTCTTCACAGAGCAGGGCTTTTCCCACTCACTTATAAGTCAAAACCTTCCATTAAACCCTGGCACTGCACAGCTTCTTACAGCCAGAGGAAGGAGTCAGAAAAAAAACACAAGGAAAAGCCCAGCAGATAGACAAGAGGTCTGAGTTTTAATCCTTAATTCTTCCATGGGGATGGAGTCCATGTGTTTCTGCAGTTATCTGTTCCAGCCCACAGACTTCAGGACATCACACCATGTCGTATGCAGCAGAGAGCTGAGCTCCAGCTCCTCCTAGTCCAGGATGGCTCCACGAAAAGCCACCTTCAGTAGTTCAGCTTTCTCCATCCACTACGTAAAGCTTACGTCATGTGAGTTAATGAGCATAGCCACAGCCCAGACAGAACAGGTGCTACCACCTCCAAACCCAAATTCAATCCTGCAGATGCAGATCAGGTATCTCTGAGCCACAGTCACCAGCACGTCATGCTGTGACTGGGTTTACAGGCTTAGGCTACATGACAGCACAGACCAAGCTTGGGGCAGGTATTCCCCAGGCACCTGAAATGGTGTTGGAATCCATGAAGAGATACATGTGACCTTACCTGACATATTCGGTTCCCAGGAGAGGATGTCCTCCTGGGGCTGGAAGCTGCACGGCTAGCTAAATTCTTCCATTTGCTAAGCTATGAAATCTCCATACTACCTTCATTCAGACAGGGAATTACTGACTATGTAACATCCTTTTCTGACTTGGTTTTGATTCCATAAAGACAGTTACTATATAATTAGCAAACTGAAAAATCCCTAATGTTAGCTGATGTTATTTATAGAGGATGAGCATTGCTTTCACTCTATTGTTTGAAGAGAATAAACCTTTCTAATAATTGTACAGGAACAGAAGCAGTTCTCCCAAATGCTATCTGATATGGCCCTCTGATTTATATGCACTTCAAATAGTTTTGGGTTGTTTTTTTTAAACTTCAGTATCTTCTGAACATGTCATTTTCCCTTTTAATTTTGGCAATCTTACAAATTCTAGGGAAGTTTCCCAGTACCTCACATGCTGTCACAGCATCTTCAAGCCATCTTTACAGCTCTTCCATCATATTTTGTGTAAAAAACTTTTAGCTCATCATTGCAACAGCTGCTAATGAAGATCTCTAGGCTTTCTTCTAATTGATAAAGAGAGAATGACAAATATTTTAAGTAGCCATTAAACTGTGCTAAATCAATGGTGATTTACACAGAATTTCTATAGGAGCATACAGCACATCCACTTTAATATCAAGTGAGTTAATTGTGATCAATGATACTACAGAGGAAGGCAAATGAATTCTTAATGACAAGAAACTTAGCAAGTTACAAAAATAGAAGCTAACAAGAAACCTCTTTGCTGCATTCTTCTCATTACTAACTCATTAGTAACTACTACTATGTTGAAAAAAACTAAGAAGAAAACATGAGTATTTTAAAGTCTTTTATAGATCAATCAATTTTACAAAACATAATAGGATTAGGAAAAAGGGTAAGTTTTTTTAACATTCATTTTTTTCTCTACATTATTGGAAATTTATTTTAACAGGTGTTAGAATAATTAAAAAGTTATCATCACAACATTCAGAGTTATTTTTTTAGCCACTGAATACAAGACTGGAGACTTTATGGGTGTCCTTGTCTCACTTTTACAACCTCTTTTGTTTGACTTGTAGGTTTTAATGTGCATCATAACACCTCTCATCCTGCAGTAAGAAATTCTCTGGGGAACACTTGCAGAAAATAGGACATTGAGTCCATAATTAAAGTAATCTCTTCTCAGGCAGATGCTTCAGTTGGCTCTGTTATCATATATTACAAAAGGCATCTTGAGGCCTATAAAATGTGCAGCAAATGGCTTTGGAGATGAGAAACAGTAATTTTTCATCTAATTTTGATCCATAGACATGTAAGTACTGTATTGCCACTTTTTGGTATAGAGCCAAATAACTATTGTGGTTGTTGAAATAAGCTTGGCAGTAACCAAAATTAAAGAGTACTCCAGCTTTTATCCTCAGTCAGGAAAGCCTTTTTCTAACCATCTTTGCACTTAGCAAATAAGCATGCCATCTCAAATATGCAAGTTAATGCCTACATCTGGATTTAGAAGAAAGGCTTTATGCAGCTTAACTCACCATACATATTCTCTCTCTATTTGCTTGTTAAAACCATCATTCAAATTACGGCCCTAACATCTTCACTGCTTTGCAAAACAGTCTGTGATATTGATTGGAGGCGTTTCTACTGTTTATCTTTTGTATTTTAGGACGTTGCTCTTTGAATGTGTAAGTAGGTTCTGCAAAGTAATTTGTTCATATCAGTTATAATCCTTTGCATAAACACTACTGCTGATAGGAGCTGGGTGAGCTTATGGAGCATGTTTTTGCTTCCTGACTGCAACCGATATGTTGTATGTGGGCAAAATTTGACCTCAAAACTAGTGAAATAATGGAAAAAAAGACAAAGAGATTGACTTTCCTCCATTATTCATTTCTTCAAACTTTCTATTTTAAACTCTTCCCTACTTGGGTGGGATATCATAGAGAGTGCTGGAGAGCTGCTTCCTGTTTAAGACTTCAAAAATGCATTTTTCACAGAAAATGTCTCAAGTAAATGTACATTACTACTTGGGCTAAACAGCTTATGATGAGCCAAGAGGGATATTTAGAAGGCTGTAAGAGAAAATGTTCTATTTGTTACACTTCTAGTAAGAACTAAAAGATCCAAGCCACTTGAGAGCAATAAGGAAAACAATGCCACGTTAGGAAAACCCTATTTCATAATGTTATGGTTGTATTGTATCTGTAAAATACATGTTATGAGAACAGCCATTAATTGGCAACAAGAGCCAGAAAATGGCATGTGAAATACTTCAATAATTTGCTCTTAAAATAAATGTTATTATTATTTGAATTAGCTTAGGATTGCCAAGCCTTCTCCTAGGTGATAACTCTTCTGTATCACAACCAGAATGAAACAGAACTCTGAGAGCTGCTGTGATGATGACCCTGTCATTATGATGTTATTATGGCATCCACCATTACAACATCACTCTATCATCATTATCAGATCAGGTGCCACCCCAATACTTGTCTGAGACTTCTGTTCCCATGACCGAGCTGCTGCCCACCAGGAACTGCTGAGCAGCCGATGTGCGAAAGTTGGCTGGACCAAAGTCTCCTGCTGTGGTGCTGTCTCTGCCCCAAACAGCTCACAGGCCCACCGATATGTCACAGCTACAGTTCAACTAATCACACCTAGTAAGACGCAAGTGATGGAACACTTTGATACAGCCATCCTGGCCTTTTAGCAGGGCTATTAAGGTAGATGCGATGACTTTGGAAATGGATGCACCATTTATTAATTCTGGAAGTTAACGCTGCACTTCTCTCAGATTATGTTTTTTACTTCCACGCTAGACAGAAGTTTCCAATGCATTGTTGTACAGGCTAGCAATAGACACCTGCTAAAATCTGATGGCTCTCTTGTCACACAGATGGACTCCATGTAGGCTACTGCCCAAAAGGACCACATTGCCATGGTAGAGGAGGGAGGGCACTCACCTAGGGGTGGCTGTGTGCATCTGATCATGCTGATCATGGTGCCATTTATCAAGCAATTTTCAAAAAGGGTGTATTCCAGGCCATAAAAGAAAAGGAGACAAGACAGATGTGCCATACCGGATTCAGGAAAGAGTTTCCCATTCAGGAATTACTTCAATTTTTCCAGAGGACAAACAGTACAAGACAGAGAAGAAAAAGGGAGAGACCTATAAAAAGATTCTGGTTTCAACCTCTCTAATGTCAAGAATGGAAGAAAAACAAAAGCAAAGGAATTATTATTAACTATTTCATTTACCTCTCTATATTTTCTCTTTTACCTGCCAAATGGTGATTGTGTTGGCTGACGGGATGCTTACTCCCTTTTCAGGTTTGGTTTGGGTTTGGTTTGTGTGTGGGATTTTTTGGGGTTTTTTTATTACCTGCAGATGACGAAGAGGAGCCTGGCGACTGCAGGAATATCCCAGTTAGCCCATGTGGTTTTTCTGGATAATGGATTCAGACCCTTGCAGAATGAATGATTGGCTTTGGCCGACAGGATGCTTACTCCCTTTTCAGGTTTGGTTTTGGTGTTAGGGTTTTTTTCTTTTTTTTTTTTTTACCTGCAGATGATAAAGAGGAGCCTGGCGACTGCAGGAATATCCCAGTTAGCCCATGTGGTTTTTCTGGATAATGGATTCAGACCCTCGGCCCTCTGAAAGCTAAGTTGAGGGACCAGGGCTGGGGAGAGGATGGGAGGAAGGGACGAAGCTGGGAATTGCAGGAAGGGGTTTTAAAGTTAGTGCAGGAGAGAGGGCTGTCCCAAAGCAGTCTCCTTTGCGCAGGCAAAGGGAGCAGGTTGCTTTTCAGCACAAGACCTGCGTGTGCCAGGCAGGGCAGTTCCAGCCTGTGTCCGCGGTGGTGTGTAGTTCTGACCCCTTGCAGAAACCTCTGCAAGTTTTGGAGCTCTCTTGGCCTTAGGGGTCTTTGGCTCTGGAGGGCAGAGTTCATGAACATATATAGACCACAATATGACCATGTACAGACCACTACATATAAGCAATGTTTGTATTCTGAATGACATCAAAAGAATTAACTGTCATGTGTGACTACTGTAAAAAAATCAGATAAAGACAGATACTATCAAATATTTTCCTAGTGTAATTCCATTCTGATGACATTTATATAATGTATATACTGAGGTTATAGAAGGATTATTGTATTTTATTATTTATTCTGTAATGTTTTATATATAATACTATTATAATATTTTATAATTTATAATTATAAATTGATTGAATTATATTTTATTCTATATCCACAGATAAGAATTATCTAAATATTAATTATAGATTTGAGTTTCTCAAACTGAGAAGGGAGGGATACACCCTATTGTTAAGTAAAGTTTAAACAATAATTGAGACATGTTTTAGAGTTCACTCTGTCAGCTAGCTTGAGATCATGGTAATTCTGAATACTCAAATCCAAATTTTCCCAGCATGTGAGCAGCAAAAGCTGATCTAACATTTTTTGTATCTTCAAGTATAGGGCTTCTTTCATTTTGTTTTTAAACTTTTGCTAGAACTAGATGCAAGGAGACTATCGTAGTATAGAAAAAGGGAGACTTTTTTTTGTCTTATTGGATTTTCACATTCATCATATCCAAGTTTTCACATTTTATACACATACATGAAGACTTGCTGAATATTACTGCATGTCTACATAGTACTTTGTAGATCACTCTATTGTAGTTCATCCAAACAAACAAAGTGAGGAAAGTTAATTTGTTTGAACTGCGAATACAGACAGAGCATCCTTTTATGTCCTCAGCTGTGTATACAAACAAAGCAAAATTTCAAACAAGTAATCTGAAGGCATGAATTTTAAAAAATACAAAAAGTGTTGTCTGTGCCCTGATGACAGCATGGACATGCATGATTGCTCTGCTGGATCAAGGCCAGTGCTCAGCATCCTGCAGTATTGAGCTCTTCACAAAGTTATTTAGTAATAGTCCCTTGCAAGAAGTGCTTCCCAAAGAAGTATAAATACAATACACTTATCTCAAACTCATTCATGCACTGGACACTTCTTGTATTATCTACTTGAGAAGTGGCATTGAAATGATCAGACTCTCTCAGTCAGCCCGGGGGACATCCCACAGCTACAAAGGGCTTCAATGCAGACACAGTGTCCAGTTGTATGGGCTTGTCTGCAGTACTGAAATTCAGCTTCCTAAAACATCTCTTACAATTGTCCTCTGCCTTTGCCTGTACTCGTGTTTTTATGCACTATATGTTCACCCCTATAGAATGGTTCCATGTATGTTTATTGCTCACTTTTCATATAACCAACATTTCCAAAAGAATTCACAAAAACTGTTTTGTGCCTATTTCATTAAGCATACTTCTTCTAGGCTGTCATTTTGATGGGTTTATTATTGATCAATTATTAGCAGCCAGAAGATATTTCATTCAATTCCTCTGTTACACAGGAAAACCTTCTAGTGGAAGCAAACTGATGGGAGTGTGTGTAATATATTTTATAGTCTAGTCATGTTTTCAAAATTAAGCCATCTTGAGAAAAGGGAATGACAAAGCATGTCTTTGAATGAAACAAAGATTTATGTTGTTGATGAACTAAAACATGCTCTCAAAAATAACCCTGAGGTTAAATTTCAGAGAGAGAAAAAAAAAAGTTCAAGAGTGAATTTTAAACACAACTACTGATAACTGTACTGTGGATTGTGAATTGATGGCCTCATGCACAAAATAATGGGTACATTGCTTAGAAAGGGAAGAAAGTAAAATCTAATCTCTGCTTCTAGAATTGCCAAATGAACATTTGTAAGAAGGGAAGTAATTCTCACCATGATTGTTTTATTATTTAGATAATACCACTAGAAAATGACTGAATTTCATTTTATTTCATGCAGGAGGAGCCAGAGTCCTATATGGAACCATGCCAAAATCTTAACAGAGTAGCCAAAGGCTATATTGAGCTGCCTTCTGCTATCATACATTACCAGTATGTGATACATTAAATTTGTATCATACAAAGAAAATAAACCATCCTAATATTGTACCATCTTGCAGTTTCTATTCTGGCATTACACAATGTTGATGAAAATAGCATTTTATGTTTTTTGCTCATCTTTTGAATTAAGTCCAACTAACTTATCAATAGAGTTTTCATGTGCTTTTATTTTTAGTAAATGTTCACATACCCATTCTTCCTAGCTTTGTTGGTTCTGCTTTTCTTGCACCTATACAGTATAAGAAGCCTAAAATAGCAAATGGCCCATTGTCTGCAAACTTGGAGAAAATGCGAAAACTGAATATTCCTCTCATTAAACTGGGCTTTTAGTAGGAGTATCAGAGATCTGAGAGAATATTAAACAACAGGTTTTACCTCCAAGGAAAAAAAGAAAAAAAAATTGCAAGATTTTATGAACTTTACAAAGTTGCCTCTTTTAATCATACCCTTCAGCAGATTTCAACTGTAAAGCAGCCTGCTCATTGGAAATTCTTGATGCAGACAAAGCTACTGAGTGTTAAGGTGGTGGGTATGAAAAATTTGTTTTCATAATTTGGCACAAGGTGCTTATGTTTAGGCAGCTGAGTCTGGGTGGTATTCAGGTCCAGATTTTAAAAATCTTAAAATAGGTGCCTGTATAAAGGTCTACATGGGAGCTAGGAAGCTAGTGATCCATTTTGGTAAGTGGAGACCTAGGGTTTGATTCAGCTGTCTAAATATATCTAAAATAATTTGGAATGTCCTAAGGAAACTAGTAGAGCTACAGAGACCTTCTAGACCTGCAGGTACCTCTTTCTAGATGTAGAGCTGAATGTCAGGCCCTAGATGTCTATGGAACCAGACTGCACTCCCATTAACTCTCAAGGGAGTTACAGACACACAGCTCATACATAAATACCTACCTGGAGATACCTACATATCCTTTCTCCAGTTGAAAACAACTGAAAATCCTTTTGAGGAGTGGAAAATCAAGTGCAACCAGTTTCTATCCTCCCTCACAGTTTTCTTCCTTTGCTTTGAACTGTTTTGAATACTCACCATCACAGGACACTTTGTGCTACCATCTTCTGCTAGCAAACTTTCTGAAAACACCCAGAATTCCTCATTGGTCATCTCTGTTTCCTTTATCACCACACAAAATAGAGGAAACTCAGACAAAACTATTAGACAAGCTAAATCTAATTCTGCACAGTCCGTTGAGTCTATGTTGCTTGGGGTCCTACTTAGAGAAGCCACAATGATTCCATGCACAGTGTTTGCATTTCACTGGAAAATTAACAAACACAGAAGATGAAGGAGGTAATCTGGGCACCACATCAAAATGGGACATGAGAGCAGAGCCAAGATCTTAATAAATATTGGCTCGTGATTTTCAGAATGTTACACATAATGCTGATTGACGGTACAACAATGCCTCTACCCAGGGAAGTGGAAAACCAAGCAAAAGAGTAATTTTTCTTCATAGTTCCACTGAACTGGCACACCAACAAGGAACAATTACTGATGATTTTTTTTTCCACAAGGCATAATTTATAAGCAATATGGAAAAATAAAATGACTGCAACACTGGGCTAATGTCAGAACTACCCTGACTGTAAACAAGGACTGTATCTTATTTGGTGCCTGTACAACCCTTGTCTCAAACAGGGTCCACACCAATACCAAAAAGAGTGGTAAGAAATATCCTGTTTCACCCTGACCTTGCAATAAAGAGTAGGAAGAGAAGGGCAGCACTTAACAGGGAGCTGGTGCTTCACAGAACCCCAAAGCCAAGGCTGTCTATACATGTGCGTTATGACACATTCTCCAACCGACTGCAAAGATTGCAAATCATAGCAACAATTAGGATGCTACGAACAACAATGTATTTCATTGTACAATCCTGTTTCACCATAAGAACATGAGGGCTAAAAACTTACATGACCATATAAATATCAGTTGAGTGATTATATATAAATACAAGGGACCTAAGGGACCTCAGTTCTGATATTTGCTATTTTCTGTTTACTTTCCAGTTTTAATATTTGTATGTATTATAATTGCGTATAGAGTAGACATAATTGTGTACTTAATCTTGAAGATAATCCTCTGTATTTGTTTCAAGCAAATGAAAAAAGCCAGTAAAGAGTGTCTTAAATGATGGTTTAGCTAAGTGGTTTACCAGGGGAATGTGGTTCCTTCAGACAATACAGCCCTTTCCCACCCTGGCTAGAGGACTAATATAGCAAACCATGTAATCTTCTTGGATGTTTATTCAATATTTCCATAATTATTATCATAGGTTTTCTATAAATGCTTTAAATAGGTAACCAAGCCTCTAAATCACAGTCTTTATGGTCTGCAGTGTTTGCACAGCATGATATTTCAAGTTCATATATTAACACAGTTGCCAGATCCTAGAAACAGGCTTAAACACATGGGCATGAAGAGATCAGTTCTGGAACAGGGTACTTTAAATTTCACAGAAAGGAGTTGTATCATTAGGTGATTATGGGAAAAGGCATACTCTCAGTGAAAAACACATCTCCTTTCTTGAAAGTTTTTCAGTAGTTCAGCTGTCTGTCTCAGCATTCAGTCCCAAACTTTTTCCAGGAGCTGTGCTGAGAACCAGTTGCTCTGGCTTCAGAAGTGATGTGGCAGTGCCCTGCCTCAGCAACCACTGCTCTCTTACGTCTGTCTTCATAGGGGGACACCACCACAGCTATTCCTGTTCCCTTTTAGCCATTTGCACTATAAGCTGTGCTAATTAGGTGTCAAATAATATATGATTGGGCCTTTTAGTACTTTCAAAGACTTCTCAAAGTACAGAATTTTAAGATCAGCTGTGATGGGTCACATCTGCTACACTGGTTATTAGACAATGCTTACAGACTCAGGCAGACAGCATTACAGAAGTCCAGTCCGCTATTAATAGAGGTTAGACTGAATATATGTATAGACACAGTCATTATTATAAGACAGCTGTTCAACAACTAGCAAAAATGGCTATACAAGAAAAAATACTTATTTTCCAAAGTAATTTCTATAGCAACCTATTCTATCTAATACAGTAACTCAAACTTCTGCAAGAAACGATGCTGATGATCAAGACACAATATGCTTTTGCAATTTAGGTCAGCTTTATCACTTTTACAAACTAGTAAGTTAAGCCATCTCTAAAACAACAGGCTTAACAACCTAAGATGTAACCCAGCGTGCCACCCTGCTTAACAGCCATTATTATCTGCCTGACAGGCTGAGCTTTAACTAGGTTAGCATGAGCTTAAAGCAGAAATTACAAACAGTGAAACGTAGCTGAAGGATTATGAAGACAATGTTTTACAAATTTGCACACAATCAGAGAAATCACTTGTTAGTGGAAAGGAAGACCTACTATTTTTTGGTGGTAAAGAGCATTTACAGATCCTGGCAACTTGCTTAGGAGCCCCTGGTGCACAATACCTGTTTAAAATACTCCTAAGTTACTGCTAAGAAAGCTATTCTGCAATAAATGATGCATTTTAGCTTTTATTTCCTCAACTCATCTGGAGGTATCTATGGTGAAAAAACACTAAAGGATTACACAGAGATGTACTACAGGCACACCAGCAGCTTTCTGTGTTTCTCTTACAAGTATATTTTATAAAAGGGTACTTCTAAATATTTATTTATTAGCCATAATAAAGTACTTTGACAAAAAAAAAAAAAAAAAGAAAGAAAGAAAAAAAGAAGAAGCAACAGTTTGCACATGATTGGTGTAAAAAAAATGGCTATTGCTTGATATTGCATAGAAGCAGGTTGGCTCCAGCCACCTTCCCCCATGGAGCACAGGATTCTGCACCACCCCTTGCCCCAGTGAAATAGGGGAGGAGGCTTGCTGTGTGAAATGCTGAGCCAAGGAAACATTCGTATCTCCAATCAGGCAACATTATACTCAGACCTGGCAGTGACACAGAGCTGTGTGCAATGATGGAAATAACTGGACTACATCAAATTGTAAAGATGAGGAAACTTCCAGCGGGGAAGGAAAGAAACTGAGTGCTGTGCTGGCAAGCTGCTGTACAATGTGTGAATCCCAGTTTGCTGCATCCCTGCATCTCCCATCCCCAGGAATAAGCCCACCTTCCTTGCAGGAGTCCCCTGTGGAAATGAGCCCCACATCCCTCCCGAGAGCATTCCCAGTTCCCCTCATCCCAGAGGATGAAAGCTTTGCTAGCTCTCCTTTCCTGCAACAGCAGCAGTACTTTGGATGTCCACCACTGGCTGTTTTAGTAAACCAAACATGGCCAAGAGCCATCCTCCTTAGCCACACCTGGGAAATGCGTGGTGGGCTGGTAGCTGGAAACTGCCAAATTTATGCCAGGAAAATTTCTGGCAGTTTATAGACAAGCATGTTTTAGCAGGCAGGACTGTTGCTGGGAATGTCTGAAATTACTGGTATAAATGCTCTACCTGGCTGCTGATTTTTATGAAACCAAGTATCTTGATATCTCAACCCCTTTGTCACATTTCGTTACTAATGGGTACAAGAGCTACAGGGAAGGACAGACTGACAGCATCACCACACAAATCTTGTTTCTTAGGGGTTCAGTCTCTTCCAGGACTGAGCTCTAAAAGAGCACACCAAAAAGCATGGATGAAGTGAAAGGGAATTTTGCGCCTGATGTCTATAGGGACATGACTTCCCTGTGTCATGTCCATGCTCCCAGTGGAAGCCAGATCAGGTCAATATTACGTGCAGTTAATAAATGCTAGCCAAGCACTGGCCTGTGGGAGATTTGCCTGGTGGACTTTGTCCAGCTCCTTCCAAGAATTGTCCAGGGAGATGTATCAACACTGCAAAAATCACACACCAAAGCTAGTGCTAATTAATAACTTCATTATCCATCTCCACAGAGCTCAAAGACTAATGAGCTGATCTGAATCACAAACGTATTGGCAACAAACAGCGTAGGAAGCTCTTCCCTATATTGCAGTGTTGTCAGAGTCTATACATTCAGGTACCTTTTGTAAATATTTTTAATTTATATTAAATTAAACTTTAATTAAAATTAATTTAATTTTTTTAAAATTTAAACCAGACTGGTAGTTAGTCTCAAGTGTTAAAAAATCTTGTTTAAGTTAATTATTTGCTATAGAGGAGCAAATGAAGACAAAGAAGGTAGAGCCAACTCTGGAAATCCTGAAGTCAGAGAACTGGGTAAGGCAGGCAGACTAACACCACACCAAAAAAATAGCTTTGTTTACTCCATCCTGTGATTTAGTATGCAGGGGAAACACAGCTGAAGCAAGGAAGCATGGGCAGCTGAAATAAAAATGAGGAGGAGGATTAGAGGTAAAACATATTCCTCCTCCCTTCATTTCCTTCAAGGGATGATCACATTTACCCAGAAGTCCTGCAGCCAAGTGGGATCCTGGAGTAAACACCGACTTCAGAGAAGCTGAGCCTTTCCACTCTCATCTGAATTTGTCCTACAGGACACCAAACTGATAAAACTGCATTGTTTTGCTCATCCTCAAAGACAAATGAGTACCACCCACGGAGTGTCCTTATACCATGAGGTGAGGCAGTCAGTAAAGCCACTGAGACTGATGGACACCCGGGCCAGGGACCCTGGGAGCAGCTGCACTGCTGGACTCGTCAGTGCAGAATCAGACCTCTCAGCCCTGCCAGTTTCATGGACACCAAGGAAAGACAGTTTTTGTGTCTCTGCACCCGGACTGCTGACATACGTAGGTGTACATCCATGCTGCAAATTAAATAGTCAAGAATAAATTCAGATTTCTGCTATGTATGTTCTGCACACTGCAGTATGGCTAAGGACTTTACTAACATAGTGCAAACAACACCATTTTTGAAGAGGTGCTAATGCTGAAGTGGTGCATTATGGCTTATACAAACAGGGAATTACAGGTTGGATTTCCAAAATTGTTTGGTGCCGACCTAACTCCATTTCTACTGAAGTCCAATGACAAACCTTCCATTGATTTCAAGATAGGCAAGCACTCATTGCCTTAGAAAATGTCTCTTTAATTTCACTTAAATGGGAATCGGCAGTCATAGTAGTATTTGTATTTCTATAGAGCTATTTGTCAGCTCTTCTTCAACAATGACAAACATGAACAAAACCAACCAATTCAAAACCACTGGGAAAAAAAAAATCATTCACAGGAAAATTAATAACTGTTTATAAACTGACCTCAAAACTTACAATGGAGGGTCACATCTCAGATAAATAAATACATTCACAGTCACTGTGCAAGCTAGGACCAACAATTATTTCTTGAATACCAGGAAAAACAAAAGTCCGAGAAAGAAAGGGAGTAAGCAAGACTATGCAGAGAAAATGCACTTCTCGTACCTCGTTTTTCTCAGGCAGCTCAAAGAACAAAATTTAGCTGCTATAACTTGATCAACAAAGGAAACTACTTTTAGAGAGAAATTAAAGGAAGGATAGAATTCACAGATTTTCCACAGAAAAAACATAGCTGACAGATTTCCTTGAGTTATATGAAACTATTTTATGAGGCTAACTTTTCTGACACAGAATTTAAGTAAAACAGTGACAATACTTCCTCAAATATTTCATCAAATTTGTCTTTTGTCAAATAGTGAATGGGAATCTTAAATATTGTAAACAGCTTCTCTGGTACATTGTAGAAGTTAATGAGAAACAAATACCTTCTCAGAAGTTAGTTACCACTCATCAAAACTATTTTTTTTTCCCAATTTATTGTTAGACATTTAGAAGAAAAAGAGAGCTAGAAATAAAAATGTCTTGACATTGCAGCTAATAAATAACATACTGTAATAGTATAGGCAAAAAAACCCCAAAAACATTATGTAGGAAAAGGAAAATATCAACAACACAGATCAATCAATCAACAGGTACTGTGTTCACCACCAGCAACTTATGTTCTCAAAAAAGCCAGTCACTTTTTACTTTTTACAAGGTGTCAAACACTAAAACAACCTGATTTTGTGGGGCACTTACCTGCAAATTCCCAGTATAGATAGAAAGGGAATAATACTCAGAGGAAGATTTGTTTTGCCAAACAGGACAGTCACAGGAACACAGAAAACGTCTCATGCAGTGAAATGTTGCAACTGTTTACTTATCTAATTAGGGAGCAGTCTGACATTTTTCCTACGAATGGGTCAAACTTGAAAAATTTTCTACTTTCAACTCCATTCTAGGTGTGTTTTCTCCCTCAGATCTGATCTAGCAAAATTTTGGGACAAATAATTAGAAATTACTTTAAGGTAAAACATAGTAATATATATTCTAATAATTCACATTAAGCTGTGTATTTTGTTGGCACTTTATATGGTACTAAATCATTAAATGATGACTTCGGTCTTTAAAACAAATTACCAAAAAGCCCTGTAAGAATAACTTCTTGGTTTTTTTCCAGGTTGTAAACTAGCTGAATTAAGTAGAAGTTAAAAGTGTTTATTATAAGGAACAGTAAATACTTGAGTATGGCTACTCCTGAATACTTGTATTTTGTGTTGATGCTTACAATCTGAGTAATACATCTGTGTGATGTTCTAACTCTTATTAAATGCAACAGATAAAAAATTAAGTCGATGCAAACATGCTGTATACTTAAAAAAAATCAATTATATGATTAATAACTAAGAGGAATCTATTTCTATTGAAAAGCTAGGCTTGATGCACTTGTACACCATTTCTCTGATGGCATGCTACATTACAAAACACTATCTCCTTCCAACAGCCTTTGAAATATAAAGCCCTAATGAGCACAGAAACTTTTCAGCTAGGAAGAACTCGGTATTCTTATTAAAATCTACAGTTAGCAGGACTGACTCCTTAACCCATAAGGTCCTAGTGCAAGCAGGTTAGATCATTTCATTATCTCCAAAGTGACTGATTATCTTCTCATAGGCATTGCGTGTATACGTACATGAAGTTGACACAGCCTGTCCCCGCAGGTGGAGCAATCCAAACAAAACTGAGGTTTGTAGTTGGGAGATGGCTCACGTGTGATGCAACCACACTGCACATAAACTGGTTTCCAAACTGGTGGTCAGACATAATTCCTATAAGACACGAGGGAGATAAACAGCAACATGTTAACTTATTACAGGGTGCTGACAGACCGAGAAATACATCTGCCATGTGTTTCATCGTGGCAACACAGAGTGAAAAAAACAAACAAGAGTATACCACTGAGTAATTAGAATTAACAACATTGAAAACATCAGAGCTGGCCTTTGCTTAAGCCAAGGCTGACTTTGTATTTACTCCAAGGCTCCATGTATTTACTCCAAGGCTCCATATATTTATTGCTGTTATTCTTCATGAGACCAGTATCATGGGAATTATTTGCACTTTTAAGGAGGCGCTGGATCACAGCTGCTGCAAATCAATGTTATTCCATCACCTGATTTACACCTGTATTGGGTTTGTGTGGCAGGGTTTTGGTGGCAGGGAAGGGGCTGCAGGGACAGTAGTGAGAAGCTGCTGGAAGCTTCCCCGGCTGGGAGCCGGACCCGGCTCTGGCCCAGGCCGAACCCGTCAGCGACGGCGGGATCGCCTCTGGGAGAGCGGATTTCAGAGGGGGAACCTGCAGCCAGGAGGGGATTGGGATGGGAGAGGAACCCCTCTGCGGATACCGAGGGCAGTGAGGAAGGAGGGCAGGAGGGGCTGCCCCCGCAGCCCGTGGGGAGACCAGGCGGCAGGCTGTGTGTCCCCAGCCCACGCCGGAGCAGGGGGTGGATGCCCCCCAAGATGGCCGCCGCTCCCTGGGGAAGCCCGCGCTGGGGCAGCCTGGGACTGAAGGTCAGCCCGCGGGAAGGACCCACGCCGGGGAAGTTTGTGAGGAACTGCAGCCCGTGGGAAGGACCCACATTGGAGAAGTTCGTGCAGGACTGTGTCCCGTGGGAGGGACCCCACGGTGGAGCAGGGGAGGAGTGAGGAGTCCTCCCCCTGAGGAGGAAGGAGCGGCAGAGACAGCGTGTGAGGAACCGACCCCAACCCCCGTCCCCTGTTCCCCGTGCTACTGGAGGTAGAAGGGAGAGAGAACCAGGAATGGAGTTGAGCTGGGAAGGAGGGAGAGGTGAGGGAAGGTGTTTTTAAGGTTTGGTTTTACTTCTCATTATCCTTGTTTTGATTTGATTTGTAGAAAATTACATTGATTTTGCTTCTTCCCCAAGTTAAGCCTGTCTTTTGCCCGTGACCGTAAGTGGTGAGTGATCCCTCCCTACCCACGAGCTTTTCTTTATATTTTCTCCTCGTCCCACCGGGGAGGGGGGGCGAGTGGCTCTGTGGTGCTTTGTTACCGGCGGGGCTTAAACCACGACAATGCCCATCACAGATCTAAAAGAAAATAAAACCTGAAGGACAAATGCCATGTTTTAATAAGCAAAATGAAGCTTTTAGAGAAAGGTGTTATCTTATAGTAGACAGGCACACCTATTTGGAACAACAGAGAGGCTTTGGATTCATGAACTCTTCTTCTGATCTGAAATAAAAGCAGCAACCTTGAGTAGTTTTACCAGTATACATGCCTTTGATTTTTTTTTTTATTTTTTTTTTCTTCCAAATCAGCCTCTAATACATGGAAGAATGTAAATGTCATCTATTAATCCCTCCCTCTGGAATTCACTGTAGTTCATCACTAGACAAAAGAACTCTGTTTTTTAACAAAAAAACCACCAGTATCAGACAGCAATCTTCTCGCCTCAGAGCCCTTCTGTAGTTTCCTACAAATTAGTGCAAACTTGGTTGTTTGTTTAACACCCTTCCCTTAAAGTAGGGCAATCTTACTTGAGTGGATTACTACACCTTTAATCCTAGTACATTAAATAGTAAATGTTGAAACTATTCTTTTGAATGCACTTATCAGACGGAAATGCCTTGTTCCAGGTTACTTCAAATATTGAACCTTCAGTTCAGAAAATAGTGATGTGGGCTGAAACATGGCTAATAGGATAAAAAGGAAAAGCGAATGGTAGCAGGTACCTCTGGGCTGAACAAGGTCACTGTTAGCTGTTGGGTGACTGTATCTCAGAAAGTTTATAGTGGCTGGTATTTCTTATATTTACTTGTTGCCATTCAAACAACAATGAAATAAAAACCATATCTGCCTCTCAGAATCCTCTACAGCTGTTTTCCATGGCAATTCTTCTGTAATGTGAACCCAGCAATTTCTCCTAACCCCTCACAGATCCAGAGGTGGAAGGAGTTTGCAAGCAAGAGATTTCCACTGAGGAGGGGGATGAATCCTTCCTAATGCAAACATGCTGCTCCACCTGGTGCCTCTCCAGGTACTGCCATGCTAGCAGCACCGTGCAAGGAGGAGGGCTGCCTTGCAAACCGTTTAGCATTTTATAGAACAAATGCAACATCTGAAATCCCATTCAGGTACTGGTGAGCATCACAGACTATAGCTCAGGGTTATATATGTTATTTATCCTGAGGGCTGTTAAATTCTAAACCAGCTTCAACCTGGGGGTGGGGGAAATGAAGCCACAGTGAGTTTAAGTAATCTATCCCAGGAATGACAGGAGGCAGTGGGTGATGGAAGTGATGCCTGTATCTCTTACAAATGACCACAACCTTCTCACCCGGGGTTTTTCAGTTAGTTCCCCACTGAAGCATACACGCAAGGTTTTCCATCATTCACACAGTTAAACCTTTCAGCTCAAATCTCCAAGCAATGCTAAAGCCTCTTGGGTCAGGATGGCCACCGAGAAGGCTCAGGCTCCCATAGGTGGAGCCTCTTTTCTGGAGAGCAGTAGTAAGGAAATTCAGGGAGATATTATTTTAATGACTCTTGTTTATTGCAAGACACTAGATGCAGATCAGGTTTGGCCATCTCTTGCCGTGCTGTACCAACATTTTAAGTTTTTGTTTGCCTTCCTTGGCTAATTGGGAGGGGTGGCATTAACATCCTCAAAGAAACCCATTTGACTGGTGCCCAGGCTCACTGCCCTGGTCTCACTGCTGAAGTCTACCCAGTCTGCCCTGCTGAGACAGCTGTGTCCAAAAATATGCCCAGAAAGGCCTCTTGCGGGGTGAGTGGTGTTTAGGCAACTGCTTTGCTTTGCTGAGGGTGAAAGGTGGGAACTCTGCTGCTTTCCCAAACTTGTGGGTCTTGTCCCTCTCTGAAGTTTGTGCTAAAGGCAGGGATGTGGTACGGGGTCTCTGGGACTGATGCAGAGCACCAGCTCTCATCTGTCATCATCTCTGCCTGCACAATGGGAAACAGAGCGAGGTACAGACTTTATCAGGTTAATTAAATAACAGACGCTGTTGGGGAGAAACAGGAACAGCCCTTCAGTTTGAAGAAATCCCCCCTTCTCCAGAGCCAGCCAAATACATGGGAGGACAAAGACTGCCCTACCACATCCCCCAGCCGGGACACACACACACCAGCTTGGGAAATGTGATTGCTTCCCTCTTTGGCAGCAACTTGTGAGTTAATGAATTCCCTAGGTTTCAGGCAGTAGACTGCAAAAATGTGTCTAATACATCAAACACATACAACATCTGTGGAGAATTTCTTTTTCCTTTGATTTACAGTTTAAAAAAAGAACAACTTTGCAGTGACTAGAATAAATTCTAAACAATGAAAAAAACCAACTCATTCATTTTTTTTGCAGAAAAAAGTCAATGAATTGCACTGAGAATATTAAAAATTCCAATTTTTTCATTTTATCACCATTTTCTCTTTATATTTTATTAATAATTTGTGATAATTTTTATAATAAAAACAACCAGTTCTCATCTGCTAGACCTTTACTGGGTACATCAACTCCATTTTGGAGTTCAGAGCCTTCAGAACATGTCACAATAATTAAGTACTGAAATGTCAGTGAGTGACAAAGTGATATTAAAAAATGTTTTTGATGCTTAAACCCCGAAGTTCCCTACTGAAAAGGTGAACATAAAAATGGCACAAATGAAGCAATGCAATTGATACCTAGAACTCCTCAAATTAAGGATAAAGAATGTTATTTCCCCCTCTCACTTCCAGTCTTTTCGCAGTCCCCTGCTATGGAAGGCAACTCCTCCCTTCTCCTCCATCCCCTCTCCAACCTGGCAAGCTGCTTCCCAGACTGCATGTTTGCCCCATAACAAATCGAAGGACAAATGTGAAACAGTGTTCTGCTGCAAAAAATGAAATGAATACACAAGACAAGCCTGATTATATAGCAGTTCTTAGAACAAAACTGTATCCTGTATGTACCTCAGTTTCAAAGACAGAGCGTGCCTTCGTTTAAGGCGCTTGGCTCAGGTCAACATTGTTCTATAGGCATCCCCTCTCACGTCCTGTTGACCAGTGCAACTATATACGTTCAAGTCTAGTGTTTACAACAGTAATAATCTTAAGGTAAAATTTTAAGATCTGACTGTATAAAGCTCTATAAACACTTCTGCAAATAATCAAGTGTTTCCATGTGATTTATTGAATACTGAAATGTTTGAAGGTTTGTGAGAGCTGCACATCCACAGCTCTAAAATGTGCTACATGCAAAGGTGTCTCTGAACTCCTTTCCCCTTGTTTTTCACACTCATCATACTGACGTGTTTCAGACATCTGCACTTTCTAGATTCTCCATCCCCTAAAGTTTCTGAGGCTTTTGGACTCTCAGTATAATCATTCAAATCCCAGACATGCTTTGTACCTGCCAACAGCACTCCTAGGAGAAGAACTAGACATGCTCAGTCCCTCTCAAGATTTAACTCAGCAGCTGTTTTTATTGCGTAAACTTTTTAAAATGTGCTTAGCCCTATTCGACGCACCATCTACAGTTACTGAATCAAAGAACTTCTATGTGAAGAGGTAGATTTCAAGAGATAGATTAAATACAAGAAATCTAAGGACAGAGAAAAATTATTGAATGGAAAATCTTAGGTAAGGTCAGATGACAAATACATAGCTTCAATCTTTACATGTGGAAAATTATCTCATTGATAATCAGAATCACTAATAGGGGTGTAGCAGCTAATGCAGGGAAATATTTTGCCTGTTTTATAAGGTGGCATACAGGAATGTGAGTGATGTGACAATGCTGGTTTAGGTGGTCCATAAATGGCCAACTGCAAGTGCAGTTCCTGAACTCATTTTATTACTCTCACTTTGTTCTGTAGCTTCTCCAAAAGGGAGCGCTATAGAGGATAGGAACTATTCTCCCAGCTGGGCCCCTGGAAGCTAAAAGATGATCCTTTCTACTGGCAGAGCTTGGGAAGCATCTAATGGTACAGATAAATGCAGTAAGATTCACATCTTTCTCTGCTTTTTAAGTCTGAGAAATGTGTATCTGTAATTGTCCTGACTTACACGTGGTAACTATGTAATGTTTCTTATTACATGACGTATCCTTTTTACGTATCCTCCTTAGAAAACAGTTTCCTAAACCAGAACTTTATACAAGGAGCTCATCTGCATGTCAAGGTCCTTGGTAAATCCTTCATCGAGGCTAAGTCTCAATAGACTTCCCAGCACTGAACCAGATGGTAAATAGTCTACCATTTCCTATTTATTATATGAACTGAGTATGATATTAAAGGAGAGGGCTAATGTTAAATAAAGGTGTAAAATGAATAACCACATTTGGGGTTTGCTGCCTCTAAACTGATTACCTATACCATGCTTCCATTTTCAAAGTTATGCATGAGTGACAGCAAAATGCCAAACATGAAATATTGATGAAATACCAAGAAAATAGAGCTGTAAGTAATGAAATCACTCTGGGATCTTTGGGAAAATAATCATTCCTGATTAGTAGATAATAAATTTAAGTCACAAGCAGACACCTTCAAATTAGATTTTGCATTATGTAAAAATGAAGTACCTAGTCCTAGGAACACACTTTTCCCACAGGAAACAGAGCTAGGGACCTATGTTCTCCACCCAGGCTCTAGCATCTTGAAGGGTGATCCATAAACCCACAAGCTAAGCACAGTTCTGCCTGGTGTTATGAAGCAGGGAGTGATGCAAACAGGACTATGCCAGAATACACCTCCCGTGCTGAATTCCATGCTAAAGCAGCCAAACCAGAGCCTGCAGCTTGCTTCTTCCATGCAGCACCAGGGACTTGTTCTGAGAGGGTATGTAGGACAATTCATTTTTTTCAAAATGGAGAGATGTTGGTAGCCACATTTTTTATAATAATCTATCACTTAAAGCAATCACTTTGGCAGAGAGCTTATGCCCACAGTCTCTTCTTCCCAGAAGCACATCCTCTCTATGAAGCTGAAGATTAAGTGCATATAGAGTTCCTCCCACTCTCCAGTTGCATATAAGACTGCACTAGTCAGATGCAAGAGTGCTGGGACAAGTGGCATAGCTTGGTGGCTACTAACAAGCAACCTGGCTTTTTTAGTAAAGTCCCTGTAGGAGAGGTCTCCAGGACCACCGCAGAACTGGGGTTGTCCTGCAAGTGGAGGGAAAGCCATGTGCCTCTCCACATCATTTGAGGAGCAAGAGAGGCTGTGGCACAGTTGGGCAGGTAGCTGGAAAGACCTGAATTCAGAGAAATCCCAGTGCAGGCCCTAAGGAAGTTTTTAGGCTAAAATCTATTCACTGAATATATGTAGACACCAAGTGCGTTTTACAGCTGCTGGAGCTGCGGCTTTCAGACCACATTTTCAGAGCTAGGCACCTCCCTTTGTCCTAAGTCTCTTTGGATGTTCAAAGGACATTTTTGATCCTTACTTTTAAACACATTTAAAATTAAATACATGTTTTCCCTGAATGATATAGCAAGTGAAATAATGGTTTGTTTTCAGTTACTGGAAGAATATTTGAGCAACATCCTTAAACTGTTATGAACCCCTTTCAGGACTCCGAAATGTAAGTCTTAAAATTCTGTGGAGAACTAGTGGTAGGAAGAAAATCAAGTTTTTTTCACAAATATATGTTTAAGAAATATATCAGTAGTCTGTGTTTAAAAGGACTGTTGGGAATAAAGAAATATCTGGAGCTGTTAATTATAATTTCTAAAACATGAACACAAATGTACAATTATGAGCTTATGCAGTTTCTACTCAAGCAAATAGACAGTTAAAGGCAACTGAATTACCCATGCAAGTTCCTTTCAAAGTGAGTGAAGGTGCAGAATCTGGCCCTAAGTGAACTGTACCCACCTAGCTAAAATATGCTGTTGCTGATTGATTTTGGGGGAATGATTTCATTCTGCTTCACAGGGAAAACACATCTCGTTTGATAGAATGTAACAGACTGCTAAAGTACTTGGTAGCCCTTGTGATCAGTTAAGGGTCAGGATGGTTTGATAAATTATTAAATAGCATGAAGAAAGAAAAGACCAGGAACCGTCAGATGCATTCTTCCACCCGGCAATATATTACCTTTATCTTTCTTGAAGTCGTGTTTATTTCACTATTATTATTACTGCTTTGTTATTAAATAATAAACCCTTTCAGCATATGCCACATTGGGGAAAATACCATCCACAGGCTAATAAAGAACAGCAGAAAAAGAACTGTTAAGTGCATAACAACTTAATAAAGTCTGTCACTAAAATCCATAACTCCTTTTGTGGTCAGGAGCCAACTAGAGCCTGAATACAGCAATCTGATTCCTGTGGGGGTACCGCTGTGCTCAAGTGACTCAGACTTGAGACAAAAAGTACGGGTTTTATAACCTTTTGCTACATATATAAAATTTAAATGTGTTTTCTTTATAGTTCTGAAAACAACAATTTATTGCAAGTTCACATTTGAAATACATTCACAATTTGGGATCCAGGTATGAAGCAGATAAGGTTAGGTCATTTAGGTGCTAACAAGAGCTGTGCTTTATGTTCACATTTTTTTAATACTTACTGAAGCGAACAATTCACTAGAAATACAGGTTTGCAGGACTGAACCCCTAATGTACAGATTTACGAAAATTTGCTCTGAAAGAGAGAATATTTTTTTGCTTAATCTCTCCTTTAATATTCTACTTTTAAGGGATTGATTAAAACTTTTGAGCAGCCTTTTGTTAGAACCCACTTAGGGGTATAATTTCATCTCAGGGATTTATGAGTGCCAGTCTCATTAAACCTAACAGGAGTTACACATATGGAAATTGTGGTGCACGGGGAGGAGAATATCCCGTTTCATTTGCATAATTCCCCAAGACACTGAATGAGCCCCTTGTGTAATGTGTGATATGGCTGCATGAGTCAGGGGGTGGGGTGGTGAGACCCTGGTCTGCAGCGTGTTGGTCGTTTTAGGGGTAGCCACTGTCGGGAAAGATGAGAGGACAACTTAAAGCTGAAGTCTAAGTGCTCCATAGAGAGCAACAGGGTACTAAGTGCTCCAAGGCAAGTAGATTTAGTAACAGTAAAGAGGGACCAGCAGTAATAGAAAATGCTAATAAGCTACTGTGTTGCTGAAATGTAGAGGAAGAAAAAAATCTCCTTTCAAAGGCTTAAACCAAAATCTATTTTAAATGTTTTCCTAACAGGCCCAGAATGTTTTATAATAGCAACTTTTATATTTTTCTTTATAGAAACCTGTTAGGCTGATACCTTCATTCTGTACTAGCTTTTCATAGGTCTATTTTAGCAATGTATTCCAGTCTACAGTCTTACAGAAAACCAGCTGTCCCTGGTTTGCCCTCACTTTTTTTTTTTACTGTTATTGTATTTGGCTGGTGAGTATCTCATCCATATGAGCAACTCTTATAAAACTTACCAAAAATATCACATTGTTCTGAATCTTTCCACTTTGCAAACCTTAATACGTGTCCCAGGAGCCAAACATCAGACACACCGCTTGATAGGTCTTGAACCAGTGACAAATGTGACAAAGGACCACCCTGTTATTACACCAGACATCTGCTCCCACCAGACTCACTCTTAGGGCCAGCAGCAACCACATCATTCTCCTTACTGCAGTGACAATTCACCAAGACAGCACTGGAGCCTCTGGAATTGCCCCAAATTTGCTTTGGTAGAGGTGGAACTGCAAACCAGCAGTCTTAACTGATAAAACCATGGTGACCTGCTCACTTAAACAGAGCCATGAACCAACAAAACCTTCCTGCTTACTGGCGCAAGAAACATCAAATGAAATGTTGCTGTGTAGCAACTAGAAAACAACTACACAGCCCAATAAAAATGTAAACTGCCCAACGCTCTTCTGTAACAGACCTACATCCTGATTAGACCTATAATGCATCCTTTCCAAGGGAGTAGCTTCCAAACAAAATTTTTTTTAACTATTCTTCACCCCAGATTCTAGCTGTGCTGGGCTGAGTGGTTTGCATACTGACAACACCCCTTCTTTGGCTATACGGGCATTGGTGACACATCCCAATATCCTGTTTGGTCTTCTGTAGCCTAGTATGACTAATTGGGATAATGGCTTCAAGGCTTTACCTAAAAACCCCTAAGTCTCTCTTTAATTTATTTTAAATGAACGTAATGGTTTCTGGCAGCAGTCTGCCTTGTAACACATTTCCTCTATTTTGATCTGTTGCCCGCAGACATATTTTGCATTTGCCCACATTGCTGTCACTGCCTCAGTCGCTGAAGGACGCACTCAGTGCCTGGTATCTTCTTTGCACTTGCACTGTCCTTAATTACACTTTATATTTCTGTTATTGACATTACTGGTGAACTCTGATGTTTTAAAATTGATAACTTCCTCCAAAGCAAATTAAGTCAGTCAAACCAATCAATAAGGATAACTATATAATGAAACCAGAGGGACCTTCACAGAAATCTTTTTCCAGATGGATTATTTATCATTTACAGACATCTCTTCTTGTTTTTGAGTGATGTTGTTATGCAAGTTATTCTGTCCTATTCCCCAATTTCTTATCTTAGATGATCTGAAAGTCAACTTGAAGCCCTGTATTGTGTACAGAAGCCACAGCGTGTCCTTCACCAGCACTAGCTGCAACATCTCCACAGAACTGGAGAGAGGAGGCAGTTTCTATCCAGAGGAGCAGTCCTGGAGGTGGTCCAGGTCTCCTGATCCTCTCCCCACGGCTCAGCTTACACCAGCCTCCATGATGCCCATGTTCAGGTGAGTTGCGTAAAGACTCCTACAGCCCCATGTCCCCTCACTGGGACACTGAAGTGACCTGTGGCATGGCCAGTCCCAGAGCCTGTGGGAGATTTTGGGGGCAGGGCTGTCTCATAAAAGCCTTTCCTATTTGCTCACGAAAGGTTATGTGCAGGAGCTATGTGTCTGCGAGGGAAAAAACAGCTGTGGCAGTGACAGAATATGGTTTTATCTTCATACATTTAAACATGGCCAACCATTACAACACATGCAATTTGTAAACACTAGTTACAGTGTCTGTAACACTGTTTTCAGTAGTGAAGACATTTGCATTTTTTCAGCAGTTGACACCAGTGACACAGAAGCACTGGTTTGCCTTTTTGAGTGTTGAGGAAAGAGTTAAAAAATCCTCAGGATTCATGAATATAAAAACTAGAACTGTAAGTAAAGCTGCTTAATGGGCACCATGGTCATTCTCAGCCTCTGCAAAGGGATGAAGGAAGCTGAGAAACCACCTAACAAATTGGTGGGAGAGGTAAGGGAGAAGTGGGGAAGGAAAAATGGGTTTGTGGGTTGAATGGAGGAATTTCAATTAAAATTCTCAATCTCCAGGAGTTCTTTTTCTGAAACTATGCTGAGATTCAACACCACTGGCTAAAACCCACCAGTATCTCTGCCTGGCTCAGCATTAGTGGTGGAAGAAAGCACAGCCCTGTACACCGCCTGTATGCTCCACGGATGCTCTGACGTATCAAAGTAAAAACTGCTGGATTTACCTCCTCTGTAACCAGAAATCTATTACATTTACAGCTTTTACAGTGTAGGAGAACCAAACTCAGGATGCTCTGGCTGCAGGCTGGTAGTGGTGACAAGGCTTTAGGCCTGGGCTAAAGCATCGCCACAAGGGTGAGCGTGTGCTCAGGCAGGTGCTGTTTACCAACAGCGAGATGGGTAACGGCGGGGGGGAGCCTGGAAGTGACAGCCAGCATGACTGTGACAGCAGCCTGAGACCAGTGTCAGCCACCAGCACCCGACTGATCCCTGTGAGTGTGATACCTTGGCCATGCAGCGTCACCTCGCTGTCACCAGGGAGGGGAACAGAGGCAGAAGTTTTGATATTCAGGTACTCTGTAAAGGTGGAGTTTGAAAATCAAAGTGTTTCCCTATTACACACTTCTCACACTTTCTTTCATCACCAAAGCAGAAATATCATCTATGATTTGCAGACTCTGTGGTATTTTTGGAAAAAAAAAAAAAATTCCTTTTCTACAAACACCCAGACAGTTGCTTTAATTCTTTATGCATCTTTAGCATCTTTTTTATGATTATTACAGGACAAAACAGAAAACTGGAAGTTGTTCACTGCAGTCTGGCAGTTGTTCCCTTTCCCTTGTGACGTGGACAATAGTTTACTTTGCCTCCTGTTCTATCTTAAATACTGCAATGATCCAACTCTTTGCAACTTCATGCTGCATCTCCCCCACTAATCAGCAGCAGACTATAATTTTGAGAGTATTTCACTAAGCAGTTACTAAGAGAAGAGCAACATGCCCAGCAGTCTGAATTTCTGCCCACTGAAAGCAGAATGGTACCAATGAAGAAGAAAACTCCTCAGTAAACACATTACAAGCTAACAAACATGAACAGCAGCAAAACTTTCAGGAAACAAAACCTAAATACAAAACTTTACACACCAAAAGAAGCAAGAATCACAGCCAACAAGCCCAGAGGGAGAGCAAATTATTTTACTCATTCATTTCCATATTACTACTTTTAACTCTAGTGAGAAAAAATCACTCACAAGAAAAAATCTGGTGCAATGCCCCCCAGCCATATGGTATATATTGACATACATACCACAGACAGAAAATTGTAACACTGCACTTTTATTTCTATCTGACAACACATACTGTCAGTTGAGAGTCACAAGAAAGCAGAGAAGAAAGTAATTTAGCATTTCATTCCTTTGCCTGAAGCTTACTTCTTCTAGACAAAACATTACCAATTCCAAATATGCAAGAGCACTTCCAGATCAGATATAAGAAAGGCAAATAAAAGCAAGCTACCAAGAACAGTAACCCTCTTGTAATACATCAGTCATTGTAAACAGTTATTTTGGGGGAAAAGACTGCTGTTATTGAAGCCTTTGTCCTCGAAAGAGCACTTTATGACTAAATCTTAAAGGCTAATCTTATGCAGTCATTTCATGTTCAATATAGGATCTTAAAATATTGTCCTGGGAGAGCTGTAATGAACCTGCTGTTGGGTCAGCGCAGTGGCAGGGCTGAGTCATATTCCCCAGACCAGCACAGGCCACTCTGTGGACCTGGGTGAGCTGCAGCCCCCTCTGTGGTTGATGTCCTATGCACTTATGGGGAAAAAAACCCCAGAAAACAATATTGACATCCGAAGCCTTGTCAATGTTCATGTGATGGCAGCTAATGCCACAACGTGTGAAAATTACATGTGCTACAGAAATAGCATGCAGGGAGCCTCCACTACATGACCTCCAAACTGACCCATGGCTTTGCTGGAAAGAAAGCTTTATCCAGTGCTATGGCAATATGAGGACAAAACCAAGCAAATGATCACCTCTAAAAGGTCTAAGTTGCATTTCAGGATCTGGGACAGAAGTTGGAAAAAATATTTGGACTCCAGGCTGTTACATGCAGGATGTGAATGGGAGCAGAGCATCCCGAGTGCCCCTGCTGCTGCTGCAGGTCTTCGAACTAGATGCTTGAATTTAATCTTAAAACTTGCTTGATTCAGTTCCATGAATGAACACATAGCTAAAAGCCTTCCTCTCCAAGCAAATGACCCCCACTGTGACTGTAGTAGGATAAATGTTCCAAGATTTCACTGCAGTTTTAAGAAGGTTTTAAAAAATACAGTAAGACAAAGTAACACCCAAGGCACTTACACTAGGGAGCAGCAGTCCCATTAACATATAAAGATGAGGCTAAAAAAATGAAGATCAAAACATGGCTCTGCTTTTTGACCTGCTAATCTACCCCTAACAAGAAAAATATCTCAAAGAACTGCAGCCCCACAGCGAAGTTTCCCCCTTCATTATTGTTTTGCAATATGATGAAATCAATAGGCAATTGTGTGTGTCACAAAGGGAGAAATTTGAATTTCCATCTCTAGGTCTCTACATTTTTTCTTGTTCAAGGCACATTAGCAGTTCAGCAAGCCAGCAGGTTTCCTAATTTACATTAATCTCAGCCTTGCCAGGTATGCTAACTCAGATGTTTTCTTGCTAGGACTTCCAGATACTTTGCAGTTTTAACTTTGTTGTCTCACACTCTCTGTAGTGTGAGCTGTAACATGAGCTCTCACAAGTATCAGTCCTTCTCCACAAGTCCACATTCTCTATTCTGATACTGATGCTTTTCTTGGAAAGCGTCTATTAATTTATGAATGGAGCTAGTGCTTCTGAATCTTGTTCCCCATTGATAGAGAAACTAGTATATAAGAAGATATTTCTGGTAAATAATATGCTGGCCAAATCTGAGTAGATTAGGGACTTTCCAACTGATCTACAAATACAAGCCAAACATCACCAGACAGTTTGATCTGGAAAAATGGGAGGAGCCTAAAGCTGGCTAATAACGTATTCTGTAGTGCAGTGGCCTGGCCAAATCATCACTGAGGAAGGAGACTGTATTGAATGAACTGCTTTTTGGGTAGATTGAAGCCTACTTTCATACGAGCAGAATGCAAATGGCAACAGAGCCATTCTGGAGTGAGGCTGAAGACAGCACCCTGGTGGCCTCCTGGGGAAGCTGCTCCGTGCCTACAAGCAAGCAAAGACATGGAGGAGTGGGGAATGCCCCTGTGTTCCTCTTAACAAAAAAATATTCATGGCAGAACATTTGTGATCACTATTTGTGGCTGTAATGAATTTGATATACTCCATGCTTATAACACTGCCTGGTCTTTATTTTGCAGTTTATCTCAATGAATCACCATACTTCACTTTGAAATAATTTCCATAATTAGTTTTCCACCTATTTTTCATGTAAATATTTTGCAATACCAGCAGTGCACAACTAGAGCTGCAGGTTGTCCTCGTAATATATCAAAAGCTCAAGGCTGCCGATACTCTGCATATAGGTGTATATGGGATTTCTTTTGGAGGTACATGCAGGTTATTATTACTTACACAGCTCTATGCAATGTAGTACAGAGTACAGATAGCTCTTTGGAAAATACATCTAAGCTTAAAATAGATAGCTATATTTTGATAGCCATAGAGAACTAATAATAATGGAAAGACCAAAAACATGCAATATTATCTTCCAACTTTTGAATACTTCTTTTTTCCTTGTTCCTTCTTAAATGCTACATTTAAGAGATTTTTTTTAAAATAGTAAAGAAAGAAAATAAAGCATTTTATCACATGCAAATACACAGACCCTCAGACTGTGTGACCTAAGCCCAGATCTGTCTAACCCGTATCAGCAACTTATACACTTGAACTATCTTACCATTAAGTTTGGCTATGCTGAAATCACTTCTCTGAATAATTAGACTCATGCGGGCATCTCCAAATTAGCTTTCAGCTGCTTAAGTCAGCTACTGATAAGAATATATAAAGTTGTAGAACTTTTATAAAAACTGAGTAAACACTCGAGTGGTTAGCCCCTGATGACTCCTACGGGTATGGTCCAGACCACTTGAACTTATACTTTAGATGCTTAATGAGCCAGTCCTCACACAGTAAATCATTATGCTCCTTTTATAAACAACATGGAGAGATAGGTGCCTGTGATGGTCTCCACAGAAAGCTACCTATAACTTATGTCCCATTCAGCTGCACAAAAATTTCAAGCATTGCTTGATAATAAGGATTATGGAGCACAAAAAATTAATATATGCATCAAAAAGAGATTGTGGTTCCCCTTAGCTAGCCCTACAATACAGCTATTTCCAAGAAAATGAAGGAAAGAAATCTTTTTGTTGCTAGCAGGCACCTTTTTTTTGCACTAAAAAGACTTGTTAAGGATCACAGTCTATGAGCCAAAACAAATTCCTGGTATTCACTGCAGGTGTGGCATTCAGAGATTTTGAATCTTTTTATAACTAATTCTACTCACTCTGTGCAAATGGCAATTTTCAGAGACATGTAATGTGGGTGGATTGTTTTAGGAGAATCATACCATTAAGGATAGCTACCTCAGTAAATTTAATTTACTTTTGAAGTAGGAAAAAGTAAGAGTTACTGAAAGATTGTTTAAAGAAGACCATTAAGAACAGTAAAAAAAGGCTAAAGTGAAGAGAGGTCATGATAAATCACTGAGTAGTGGTGGGTGAAGCAGGGTGGGTTTGGTGCTCTCTCTGGGGTGCTTTGAAATCATGAAGGTAACAAAAGACGCTATATTAGTGTAGGAAAGCTGAAAATAATCTTCAAGACAAATACCCTATGAAACAAACAAGTCTTTGCTGCTGAAGTGGATCATTTTAATGTGATGTATTATTCATAAAAATGAATGCATGGCTATATTCAAAGCTGCATCTGAAATGCCTCAGAGCATCTGGACAAGAAAGTAATAGTTAAATAACTACATCTCTACCAAGTATAGTTGTAGGTATAAGTGCACTTCATATCAGTATAGGTCTTCTTACAGGGAAAATAAATAAGCTAGTACAGTGTAAGATATCTATATCCTGTTAGAATTGGATCTCTGCTGGAGAATATAACAGTTTGATCACAGTTTCCTTCCTAGAGCTCCTGTTGTTACATCAGTACAAATTTTTTGTTCATAAAATATGTCTTAAAATCCAGTATATCATAGAAACCCTTATTTTAGAGTTTCTGAGACTTCTGTCCAGATGAGATTTCTTGAAGGAAAGCCTTTCTTTGCTCCGATGATCTAAGCAGGAATAGCAGTAATTCTGCTTTGAGGCTTATGTTTTTCCCATGGAGCTTTAATGAGCTATGATTTGGTCATGCAGTTCTTCCCTATAACTATTCAAAGAAAGAACATCCCATTCTTTACTCCTTCCTGAAGGATCACTATGAGATTGTGTTACATTAAATTAAAAAATATAGTTATGCCACTTATTGCAGCACATTCCAGCAATGTCGACCGTGAATTGAAGTCTGACTTAACAAACTTCTGTGCATTTTGTACAAACGATCAGTTCTAACTCCCCCGAACCCAACATCTAAGTTCTTGGATTAATTTTTCACAAGGAAGAAGCAGATACACTTTGATTTGAACAGCTTCATCTCTGTTAGTTCCTCTGTTCTCATGCCTACTTCTCCCTCACTCCCACTGCTTCAGCAAACTTCCTTCCCCTCGATGTCTCCACTGTCCCGTTGTTCCTATTCTATCTGCTTCCACACTTTCTGTAGACCTCAAATATCCCTGTTCAGATTTGCTCTACAACCCCCCCCTTGAACCTATTTCCTCAAGTAGCTCTCAAATGACGATCCTCACTAGAGAAATGCAGAACAGAGCTATCTTCACCTTCCTTCTTGAGAAGAAGTGGACCCAAGAAAATATCAAACAGCTAATTCCAAAGCAAACCACCAAGGCTCATGGAATCCAGTGTATGTTTGTTAGGGGCTTCTCTGTTACTGATCTCACAACAGTGTGCTCACAAAATCCAAGAGCTCCTGCACATACCTGTCAAGTCCTCAAGTGACTTCTGGAACTAAAATGACCCACAAAGAATGAAAAATAGCCTTTCATTGCAATGTGCCATCGCCAAAAGAGCACTCTTCTCTTTATTGTGCAGCCATTTGGCTGAAAATGAAATCTGCAGACTTCCAGTTTGGTCCATGACAATTGTCGACTCCCTTTGTTTCATTCCCATTATTTGAAGGGCCTTGATGTTTTCAGTGTCATCTAAACATAACTGGCCTATGTTGTAATTAAACTTTGATCAAATTTTTAATGGGATCTCAGAGGAAAACAGTATTTGACTAACATGTATTATTCTGCATGTATTAATCAAGTGAATTCTTGTTGAACTGCCCGAATTTCACATAATAACTACTCTTCTCCATTGTTAATTAGCTGAGCAGGAAAATGATAGAATCTGTTTTCACTGAAATAATACTTTTGTGTCCAGAATATTCTGAAACTTTTTATTTTAAATGTCAACTCCGATTCACTTAGTTTCAGAATATAATTTTTAGCATTTCCTGAGGCACTTTACTTAAAAATGCAATATCCCTATATTCAAAAATAGTCCCAAACAATATCAAACCATACATTTATGGCATTAAGCGCTCAAATCACTTAGGCCAGCTGTCTCTTATAAATAATCGTTAAATAGCACTTTCATGAGTATTGCTCTTAGTAAGCATTTTCATCAGTAATCTGGAAGCAGATCTGAAATCACCAACTGTGACACTTTCTGAATGATACAAACATTGGCCAAGTGGGAACAAATCCTGAGCCAGGTTAGTCATATGGAATACAGTAAACAGAGTCTTTGGTAAACTGAGTCTACCTTTAAAAACAGAGCAAAACAAAACAAAACCCCCACAGACCTGTAGGGACAAGGAAATGAGGCTACAAGAATACCTGTTGCTGGTCTTCATGTTTTTAGAAGGAAGCTGAAAATTGCTACAGTATGGAGAAAAGTTAATCTGCTTTATACCTTCTGCTTAGACATAAAGCACTAAAAACTTACACTAAAAACTTAGAGTTCAGTCTCTATAGGTTATAATTATTTCTTGAAATTGAGAAGTGATTTAATATCAGTAGATAAGTATCCTAGCATAAAGAAAGTATCCCCTAATAAAAGACTTTCAGACACATCATAAAAGACATAATGAGAACTAGCTCCTGGAAGCTCAAATGAGACACACTGAAATTAGAAACTAGGCACCTTTTTAAACAGAGTATGATTAACAACTGGAAAAAAGTATACAAAGTGGATTCTTTGCCTCTTGTAGAAAGTGTAAGGTCATGCACTTTAGATAATAACATGAATACTTCCAGCTACAAGCTAGAAATGACTGAGGAGGAGAAAGCTCAATCCACATTAGTCAATCACAGTCTGACAATGAGCTACCAATGTGAAAAAAGGCAAACACTACCCTAGAATGTATCAGCTCAATTATTTCTAGCAACGATGGGGGGAGTATTAGTACGGTACTGGTAAAGCACTGCTAAGACATCACTTCAATTATTGTGCGTAATTATGAATGCTTGTGTTCAAAAAAGATTAACTTAGGCTGGAGCAGCTGCAGAGAAGGACTACTAGGATGATGAGAAGAATGTAAAATATGTCATAAAAGGAGACAGAAAAAGCTTGTCTTGTTTAGAGAGAGGATGACTGCTATCGCTAAATATAACAGAGGTTGTAAAGGAGCTGTCTAAGCCAAAGGACAATCATGGTGTAAGAACAAAGGGTGGAAACTGGACTTGAATAAATTTACTGTAATTTAGATCCTTTTTAATCACTAGGCAAATGAAGCATTGAAACAATTTTGCAGTAGGAATTTGGGAGATAAACGACTCTAACCAGCTTTAAGACAGAGCTTAAATCCACAGACATTCAAGCTACAGCATCATTGTCCTGGTTCCTGCAGCACTGGGGACCAGAGCCAAACTGAAAGGTCCCTTCCTGGGGACGGTTCACTGGCACCACAGGGGTCAGGCGTCAAAATGGGCCAATCACCCCCAAACTGCAGGGACTGCTGAAACAAGCATGGAGCTTAAATTGAGATCAAGCCCTGAAGTTAGTATCTTACTAACTTATCCTCTCTCAAAGAAAATTAAATTATGTCTTCTTATAAGCAGCATAGTTTCTGGGCTCTCTGTTAATGTCAGAAATTCACTTTTAGAAACTTGCACTAATCATTCATTTATTTTTTTCAAAGCAAAGCTTAAATTACACTGAAAATGCCATAGTTAAATGGACTTGTATCGAGGTTCATACACAAATAGGTAGTATTTAGGTCAGGCTGCCAAAAATAAGAATTATCTCCATATCAAACCAAATATTCACTGTTTCTTTTGTACTTCATGGAGTAGGAAGCACTGTTTCAGCCACAAAAAGACAGGTTAGTATTTATTAACAGTAGTTCAACTTAATGTTGTCTGACTCAAATAAATGTTGCTGCAAGTACCCTTTTTGTTGCATATGAAGTGGTGAAGCAGTGCTTTACTTTAATAGCAATCTAGCTACAGTATGATCATATATTTTCCTCCCACCCACCCCCATTTTTTAAAAAAAGGTCATTTCATTACACTAGCTTCCTGAAACACTTCAGATTTATTATTTGTCCTCAGGGCACAAAAAAATACAAAATCTGCTTATGAAGACTCTAAGCTATTTTCCCTTGATTAGAATAATTTTGAAACTACTTATAGCTTCCTACCATGCTATCAGTTTTTGCTTTCTTGGCTGCTCTAATTAGATTGACAGTTTCTCAACTTTGTTATGCTGAAAACTGTAGAACTAGATTTTTTTAAAAAACACCTCAAGAAACAAACTGCAAATAAAATGGATGTGGATCTAATGTTAAAGTGCAAATTCCTCTGTGTTTAGAATTATTACTAAGTTTTTGTGAAACAAGGTAGGTAGTTCATGTGGCTTGTGGAACTCATAAAACCATACCTACAATTATTTTCACTTGACTGTAACCCATTTTTATCAGTTCCAGAGTTCATGTTTTTTCTCTGGTGCAACTACTTGCCTTCAAGATGTTTTATTTTGTGACAAATCAAGTAGAGGGAATACTGTACATTTTCTTTTACTAGTAAAACAAAGAGGAAAATTTGGATCTTTTGTTATTTGTGTTAGACTGTGATTCATGAAAGTGAGCACTAGTTGAACATAGGATTTTTTAAATAACTGGCATTGTTTTTTGAAGCTATTTATATTTTATTTCATTCATTTATAAAGAAATATCTAGGATAAGCACAGAAGGCTCAAAATAAAGCATGCCGCAAGATTACAATAGGTAGGATTCAGGAACCTAGACCCTCTCGTAAGTCGTCGGCAGATGCCTCTGTTGGAAATTGCAAATGAATTCAGTTCAAAATTAAATGCTTTCCTAGTCATTCACTAGAGACTGGAATTCAGCCTTTAAACACACATGGGAAACCATCAAATGTGAGTCAATAAAACAACGCATGAAAAGCCACTTGTCCTGGCAAGACTCTTCTACACCAGCTTTTGAAAAAGCACTTCAGAGGGTTTGTAATAGCACAAATTCCACAGCCAGCATAAAACCAGATTGTGTTAACAGAAACCTTTCCTCCTTTTTCTTACCCTGTGACATTAAATAGAATTTCACTTAAATAAATTTTTTATTACATATAGAAAAAAGTTGCTTCCTATAATTTTTAAGCTATGCTTAAAGGAAACCGTAGCTGCATTTCAGCTATTCCCAAGGCTGAACTATGAAGTGGTTTGTTACCAAAACCAGACAATACCCTGAGTCTCTGAAGGAGAAAAGCCAGGGTGGTACTTGGCTCCAGACAGAGACAATGTAGACGTGCCTTCACGCAAGTGAGGAGTCTCGGCTCCTCACAGACAGTGGAGGTCTGATCAGCCCAGGGCATGGGACACATATCTGCTTTAAGACACTAATTCTCTACATGTCACAAGCTGTATCAGCTGCACAGTGATGTCTAAAAACACCTGAGATGCTTGGGGCATCCAGAAGATACAAGACATGATGTGGCTCCATGTTCTCCTGTGGCAGGTGCTGGAGGCTGGGTGATGGCATAAGGAACCTTGACTTGCTGCAGATGTCTGCGTATGGATAGTTGAATCTGACCCTAGGCTGAACATAAGGGGGCTGCAGTGGATTTTCCTACTCTGAGATGTGTGTATGTACATCCTGGCACAGCTGACATTTTTAAATCTCTTTTTTTTGCTTGGGACTGTAATTGGGCAGTATCCACCTTCCTAAAGATAAGGGTGGAAGGGAAGAGATCAAGAATTCATACAAGCCCCAACATTTTCTTTTGCAGATAGTTTATCTCAGAAGACAAAATTCTGTATTTCCTTCTTAAGTGTAAAAATCTGTATTTCAATGATTGCTTTACATTCAAATAAATCTAAGTTGGAACTATACCAAAATTCCCTAAGTCATTTTTCATAAATACTCAATTGAAATCTCCATATATTACTGACAAATGTCAGTGTTGTAAAGCTTAGTCACAGAAAAGCCAAGGATAATTAACCAGTTGTAAGCTGACCTTAGCTCATCATTGGGGAAGGAATAGGAAGGGCTTTTAATGGAGAGTCAGTTTTGTCAGCATTTTACTTAAAGGACAAACACCATAGTCTATTTCTTCTGGTTTGTAAAATTATGCTTTGGATATTAATTAAAGTAAATTTACCAGCTGGAAGTCCTCTGCTATGAGACAGAGATACTATGCCACTGACTTCTCTGTATTAAACTTTTATAATTCTCATAACCTACTTGAAGTAGACAGCTTTTTTCCCATGCACTACTGGGCACTTCTAACAAACTTTATACATCTCTTATGATGACAGCTAAGATCTTAAAAGCTACTTTTCTAAGGAACACCCCAATCAATTAAATTTAAAAATCTTCATATGCCATTAAATCAAAATCCTACGTAACAAAGCGCTCAGCTTTACAAAGTCCCTCAGTCTCTATGCGCCAGTCTGTCCCCCTGCTCTGATTTCACTGTAATCTAGCTTTTTTCCATGTGAAGTGACTACAACTTCTTCCTTGAACATATCTATGAGACTGCAAACTTACAAAGCTTCAGGAACAGTCCACTTTAACCCTATTGCTTCAGTGGTTAATCAGCTCACCAACACACTGCTCCATTTGCCCTGAAGAACAGCATGTATCTTGTACATTCTATCCTCCCTACCAAGCACAGCTACAGCTTCCTTCACATTTGCTTTTTCCCACAAAATTGCCTCCCCAGTTAGTCTAACAATTAATAATATGACTGATACCATATTGTGATAGCCTATAGTTGTCCTGTGCTTTATATGTTTTACAATCTTATATTGTTCTGTCAAATAAAGAAGAAAATGTGATCCATAACTTTTTGTGTTGAGGTCCAGAGCTGAGCTACTCACCTTGGTTCCTTCTAAAATCATCATGAAGAAACCAGTAGTTTTGGAGAGAAGTCATCTGACTAGTTCAGATGGCTGCTGCAGGGAAAGACGACCTATGTCCCCAAAGTGCCAGTCTCTCTCCCCAGAGCAGGAAGGAAGCCTTGGGGGACCAGCTCAGCTGCTCACCACAATCCCCTGCCATAACTGAATGACAGACATCTTTCAGAATTCCTCTGGATGAACAGCAGCTAGCATCAGAAAATTACATCTTCAGAAGTACTTTGCATTTCAATGTCGGTCCCTGAAAAATGGGGCACCTGAAGGCAGGTCTGTGTGTGAATGTCTCAGCCAGCCAGCCAAGTTCCCCACCTTATACTGTTGTGGAAGGTGGCAAAGTTGAGCTGCATGAGCATGCGGACTGCAACTGGACGAGCCATAAACTTGGCAATAATGGGATAAGATTGTGAGGCTATAATAGCACAGGAACGTATATAAATTATAGAGGCTGTTACTATATTTTGGAGGGCTTTAAGGACTTTGCTTAGCTGCTTAAAAGTAGTCATTCATGATAAAGCAGAACTCATAGCTTGCTTAATGCTTTTGCTTAAGGTTGACCTATTCTCTGATGGGAGGAATAAGAAGATTCAGAATGCCCCAGAGCCAGTTTGAGCCAGGAAAAGGAGCCATAGTAACAACTAGCCTAAAAAACAGGAAAGAGAAAGAACCTGCCTGGATATAAGAAAAAGGACCCAGTGAGAGAGAAGATGACCGCAGGCCCAAATATTACTGCTGGACCAGACTATGGTCTGGAACTTAGATTGTAAGGTTATAATTGCCCAGGGAGTTTAGTGTTGGGGGTCCCTCTCTGGAGGCACCAAGCTGGAGCTGGCTGAATTTGTGCACCATAGATAGAATAAATCACACTTTTTATTTTGAAGGCCTTGATTAGAGATTCTGCTTTAGGGAACTTACGGTTGAGCCTGAGGAAAGAAGAAGCACCTGAGGGTGACTCTGTGTGTGTGTGCATTTGAGGAGTCAAAAGGGGCACCCGTCGGCTCACTGGAGTCGCCCGCTGCAAAGGGACTCTGGTCCTAGCGGGTAAAGTCTCAGGGGGTGTGTGAATGCTTAGGCGGTGGCTTCTCCCTGAACATCTACACAGCAAAAATGAAATACCTAATAAAGTACCTAAGTAATCCTAATGAAAGGATCCTCAGAAATAGGCTGAGGAGATCCATCTAGGAGTAAAACACAGAAGAAACCCCTCGATGTTCCCGGTTTTAAAAATGTGAAAAATTCAGGTAGTCAGTTCCTCAGAAATATTTCTCAGAATAGAAAATGTTCTTGAATTTTACATATCCTGCTCAGCGTATTTCAGTGGAGACCAACTAAACATTTATTTGTTCCATGCTAAGCAAAAAGTCCTTAGATTATCACACATATTCAGTAAATCCTTCAGAGCAAATCCCAATTCTGTGTTCATGCTAAATCTTTAGCCAAACTTGAATTAAAAGCTACCATACACCTCTTTGATAGTCTCAGGGAAAACTGCAGCCAAAGCACATCCCAGTTTATTTTGGTTGAACTCTTGGCAGATTATGACTGAAGATTTTTTAAAGAGTTCATTACATCTTTGCCCTCCTTAAGCAAAGGTTATCCCAAAGCTGCCTGTTTGAGCGAATTATGACTACTGGGTGGTCACTAGTGCCTGTGATACTGCATGTTCAGTGATAAATTTAAGTAGGTAGTTAACAAGGAGAAATCTCTACCAAGACTTTTATTATGGAATCTAAAAACAGTAAAGTTTCATTTACAGGGAGAAAATAATGAGCTTAATGTATATATGTACTGAACAAGCAGATGAAATATTTCAACAATTTTACTATTCACATAAAAATTAAAAATTTAAACTTAATCTTTCTAAAAATTAAGACTTGCAGGATAAACCAGCTCTTAAAGATTTTTTTTTTAATCTAGACTTCATTAATGCTCATATTCTTCATCTTAACAGCTAATGCTGTCAGCATTTATTGATTCAGCCTTCTAATAATTACATCATCTTTCTAGCATGTCAGAGAATGTCAAGGTGACTGTGATGCCATATGACTGGAGTATGACTCCTGTGTCACAAAATATTTGTGTCAGTTGTTTATCCAGAAACAGACATATAGCAAATCTCAGAGTGTTAGAGGAGAAAAATACTGACTTTATTAATAATCTGCTATGTAAAATGTTTCATTGCTTTCTGTAATGGTGCCAAAATAGCGTTGTCAAGTAATTATTTAAATAGTTCTATTGAAATAAACTAGAACTCAATGAGGGCACTTTGACCAATGTCACGTCTTCCCAAAACACCACGCAGCCTTTCAACATTCAGCTATTTAATTTGATGTCATTTGAAAAAACTGTCCTCACACAGCTCCAAAACATCTTTGCTTTCCTGCAGTAAGGCTGGATATTGTATTTGTCTATCTCATGAATTTCTCCTGAAGGTTTGTTTCCTTCAAGCATTCAACCAGCTCAAGCTAAGGCTTATGAAAAGACAATTGCTTTGTTACAAACTGCACCGATTTTAATAATTGCATTATTTTTCCTAAGGGTTGAAATGAGGCAAGAATTACAGTATATTGATTCATTTGATAAAAAAAATCCTGGTTTAAGTCTTTTAACATCTTGAAGTTATAGTTTTGAACTAAAAGGCCTATTTTCTTTCTTTTCAGAAGTAAAAGTCAGTGTTCATATGACAGTAGGTCCAGTAGGTCACCAAAAATAATTAAACTCAAGCAGTAGATAAACTAATAAGATATGAACACATATATTTTGTTAAATGAAAAATTATCACTCTTTCTCCTTCTCTTTCAAGAACTTTATAAAATAAGGTGCAAAGTCACGCTTGGACTGACATGACCACCCTGGAATAATGGATTTAATTGAGTAATAAAATTCAGCAGAGCAGAACTGAGGAACAACCCTACTGCAAGGAGTAAGGACTTCATGTGAAGGACCGCACTTTTGCTTCCTGTAGATTTTGTAGCAAGGATGACTGGACTGAAATCACTTTATGACTGACTCGGACTCTTGCAAGATGATGCTCGCATACGAAGAAGTGCCTTTTAGTAACTTCACAATTTTCATTTCAATCCAACCTCAAATTTTCTAACTTCAGCAATGTACTGTAATCAGTAAATGCCTCTTCTGCCATGGCACAAGCTGTGAGCATGACCTTCTCCCCACAGAAAGGCATAATCCCTTCTCTCCACCTACCAACGTTGCCGGCGATAGCTGAGCGGGAGCAGTGCGGACGGTCTCTCCCCTTCCCTCTGTACACCAAGAGAGCAGGGAGCCGGCCCTACTCCCACTGTGCCACACAGCGGCATGGGCTTGGTAGCCTTCTTCTCTAGTTCACATATTTTAGCATCTGATAAAGATGCAACCATACCAATCTTTCCCTATGAACAGCAATTCGCTTTCACTCATATATTCTTGAAAATTGGATTATTCTTTTTAGAAGACCTGGAGCAGATTTTTCCTGTGAAGCATCTCTGAAAACATGCAAATGATTATCAGTCACAACACTGACAAGAGGCAAGCAAACAGTGAAATCAACTGGTAGGACAGGTGATGATCAGGATCTTAACAGAGGGCTCTTGAGCTCCATTTTCCTGTAAGCCTGATTTTTCACCACATATAATCAACTCCACTTCGAAATATAACAATATTGGCAGATATGGGGGAAGCAGTCTGATCACAACATTTGTTTGTCATAATATGCCAGAAATTAGTTTACAAACTTGTCTTTGAAATTACAATAATAACCGTTTCCCAATATCATTTCACATTTGCAAGAGACTTCAATGCATCTTAATTGATGAAGTCCAAGAGCCCAGTAATTTCAGCTTGAATATGCGATCACATCCTGATAAACACAAAATGCAGGGAAAATAATAGGCCTGGCACAACGGGAAAGTTGGGAAGAGGGGGTTCTGACTGACTGTCACAGCACAGCACATGACAATCAGGCATCACAGAAACATGCTCAGGACAAGAAGCAATGCAGGCAGGCACATTGGCAGTGTGAAGTTCATGCAGCCATGGGAACATTTGCTTAATATATTCTTGAGGCATACACACACAGAATGCAATTTTAAGATGGCCCTAAATTTCTAGATGATGGCCTTTTTTCCCTACTTTATTAAAGATACCTCTCTGTTACTATGAATTACCATGCAACTTCAGCCTGTCAATCCAGCTGAATGTGGCTCTCAAAGCATAATGACGATGTCTTTTAGAGGGGAAAGTATTTTGTTATTGTTGCCGCAATCAATGAAGGCTTAATTCATTTTTCCTTGACTTTTATGCACTATTATCCATATTACAATAACAGTCATGAACAGTTAAAGATTGGGTTTTATTGTGCCAGCATGTCTGTACAGAATAATAAAGAAGGAAGTCCTTGCTTTAGAGATCATGCTGTATATGGTGAACAAATAAGACAAATGTTATTGTTAAGAAAATAATAATAATAAAAGAAAATTGAGTCATACATTGACATTTCTTTAATTGATTGTCCTAGTTTCAGCTGGGATAGAGTTAACTGTCTTCCTAGTAGCTGGTACAGTGCTATGTTTTGAGTTCAGTATGCAAAGAATGTTGATAACACACTGATGTTTTCAGTTGTTGCTCAGTATTGTTTAGACTATAGTCAAGGATTTTTCAGCTTCTCATGCCCAGCCAGGGCACAAGAAGTTGGCACAGGACGCAGCCAGGGCACCTGACCCAAACTGGCCAACGGTGTATTCCATACCATGGGACGTCCCATCTAGTTTAGGGACTGGGAAGTGGGGGCAGGGAATCGCCGCGGGGGGACTAGCTGGGTGTCGGTCGCCGAGTGGTGAGCTATTGCCCTGCACATCATTTGTACATTCCAATCCTTTTATTACTGCTGTTGTCATTTTATTAGTGTTATCATTATCATTAATAGTTTCTTCTGTTCTATTAAACCGTTCTTATCTCAACCCAGGAGTTTTACTTCTTTTTTCCCAATTTTCTCCCCCAGCCCACTGGATGGGGGGGAGTGAGTGAGCGGCTGCGTGGTGCTTAGTTGCTGGCTGGGGTTAAACCACGACATTGATGCCAAACAGGAGTGATTTACCCATGAAAAACAGAGAAGATGGATTTTGAGGCAAGACTTCAGTGAGAACAAGCAGCGCAGCAAGCTTCCAGACGTTTCCCCATGCATAGAGGACACTGCAGAGAATTAGTGGAAGAGGTACATGGCTCGCTTCCTGGCTGCTCCCTTCAGTGCCTTCTGGGGTAGAAGAGTGGGCAGTTCAAGGCCTCGAATGCTACAAGTATTTTAATTGATAATCTATGATGCAAGAAAATGGCCAGACCAACTCCATGTATCTGGTTGCTCCACATGTCCTTCACTTCCAACTGTCTTCACTTTGTCTGGTTTTTACTGAATTCAGTGCTGTGTAAGAGAAATTGAGTGAATCCGGTACCTCAGCTTCTAGCAGTTATGTTGGGGTCCTCACCTGTCTCTTGATCACAGCAGAATTTAGGTAGATGTCAATGTCTCCACATCAGGTTACCTACAAGCTTATAAAGTAGCCCAGGAAATTTTGTATTTCTGGGGTTACTCTTGAGAGTAGGCAAGCTGATTCAATCTTCAAGATTCAGAGGCTTGAAGTGTAGCTACAATGGGGTTTAGGTGTGATTTAAGTGTTGGGAAAACAGTGCAGTGAGTCAGGTACTGTACTCTGCATGCAGCTGTGCCTCAGGGCAAGGATGGAGGAGCCATGGGGAAGAGGCAAGTTGATGCAATGCCTCAGGGAGCCCCAGGCTACCAAGAGGTGAACGGGGCAGCTGGGCTCTACCATAGTCCCATGCTCAGAAGCTCTAGAAACTGTTCACTTGCCCCAGATTTTCCTGCATGGTCACTATTGAAGTGGACCTCATGTTCCAGGTGCTGAGTTTGACATGCAGGGGCTGAAATGTGGAAGGGCTGAGCAAGCTCAACCCATACCAGAATTAACAGGAGCTTTTCAATATACAAACTCCTATGCAGTGCTCAGCATCTCCAAAAGTCAGCTCATAGCCATCTTAAAGTAGGCACCAGACTTGCAGGATACTTTTGATCTTAATCATTGTTTTTAATTTACTGTTGGTAAAATGGAGATAATGCCACAACCCTACTGTGTATGTTTTCACAAAAAATAAAAATTTGGAATATGCTAGTTAACAGCACTCAAAGTGCACCAATTGAACATGGTATTTGAAATTAGGATGAAAAAAGGAGAGTGAGGAACAAATACATATGTGTATATATATGGCGTTGTGTGTATGTATTGATATAAATATTATTTTCCATTATTAAAAGGACCTACAATTTGCACACTTTAAAAAGCGTTACTAATTACTTTCAATAAGTATTAGTATAGATAAAAATCAACAACCTGTCACAATGAATATTTTAATCTCTTAATATATTTTTAATGAAATCCGTACCTTATTGGGACCAGAATCTTCTCAGAGGTATGAGGTAACAAAAAACCTGATCTGATCGCTTCACAAACTTTTACATCAGTTTTTTACTACATGCATGTTATTAAAAATTAAAAGACAATAAAAAAATCACATTAAAATTCAATGATGCTCTAACTTTTCCCCATACCATTTTCCAGCACACCCAGGAGAGAAAAATAGATGTATACAAGACCTGAAAAAACATCACTACTGAATAAATCTACTTGCTAAATTAGACCAAAATTGGCCCCAACACTTCAATTAGCACTTTGGTTTTGGCTATGTAAAACTATCTCCAGGGGCCCCTTTACAAGCACTGCCACGCTGGAAAATGTTCCTCTGCATCTCCAGCACAGTGACCACCTCTCATCTCATCTGCAAAGCATTAAGTAATGGCTATAGCATTAAACACCCACCTGCACACGCTATTCAAAGCTAACAAATATAAGCAATGTTACACATGCCACACTTCTACAGAGGTTCATTCTCCTTTTCAACCTTGACCACACAGATAGTAGCAGGAGCTACAGGTGTATTTGAAAGGTTAAAAGCTTGAGTTATTTTACTATCGTCTTCATAACGCTCCAAAGACATTTGAAATAAATTATAGAGCAGACACCATAACTCAATTTTATGAATGCTAAATTGTGGAGTAACTCAGAGCTTCTTAGCAGATTAGGCAAAATTGGATTTTGATGTCCAAGAGCTGCTGCTGCTGTGGCAGGGGGTTAGGGTAAACCTGACAAATACAAGAGTACTTGCAGAAATGGGTGAAAGTGTTCAGGGTGATGGGACTGGGTCAAACTAGACTCAAACTAGGTCAGTTTAAGTATTTTCTGTGGAGGTCCCTCTCTGGCTAGCTTGTTTCTCCAACCTTGGGGCATTACTCTCTGCCTTACCCAGTTACATGTGGGGAATTTTCCTCCTCAGAAGTTAAAATACTTGGGGACACAGTTCCTTGTTGAGTAAGCATGGGCAATTACTGCCTATGCCATGATAATGAATATATGTTGTGTTAATAAAGCTGAAACCCCTTCTATAAGGCACATATGATGGTCAGCCACTTGTAGAAATTGTCAACTTTTGGCCATAAAGACATTTAAGTAGTAATTAAACATCGTGACACACAAGTTTTGAAATTTTTATCATCATTATGGTTTCATTACATACCATTTGCAGGGGGGAGTATCTTTAAACTAAACTCAAATGTAAACTTTCTTGACCATTATCAGTTTGGCACCAACTCACTATTTAATTGACTGTTAACAAATTCTCCAAGATATGACTGCTATACAGATATTTTATCTTCCTGTTAATTGGTAATTATGCATTGGCAGGAAAAACAGTGTTTCTTTCCAATTATTCCAGAACTCAGTGATTATTTAAACTTTGCTAATTAGCAGCAGAGGGCTGGTACATCTTCTGGGCAAATTGTATTTGATAAACCCTATTAAAATATACATGGCAGTAGTTGACTTGTAACAAACAAAAAAAAAAAGTGGCAGTTCAAAGGGTATTAGATACAGCACAAGGCAAATGGGGGCCTATTAAAATTTCCCCAACTGTTCTAATGAGAATGCCGAGGGTCATTTCTTCCTAGTTTACCATCTGTTTGGTTTCTGGCAAGTATCTCCGGTGTGAAGGGAGGGTCCTGGAGCCCATTTGGCTTGTCACAAAGTAAACCAGGGATCTACAGCAATTTCAGTAAGTTACAAAACTGCACTTCAGGAGTGGTAGCATGTACATAGCTGAAAACTTTTTTAAGAGCTGGCATTTACTGAGTATTCCTTACTTTTTAAAGCTGTGAACAAGCACAGAGAGGCAAAGACTGAGCAGGAGGGATCAATTTTATAGGCTCACCTAACAAGAAAAATCCAACAGTTGGCCTTTTTCCATCTCACAATGTTAGTGGGGGATATTTTCCTTTATCTGTCAAAAACTGAAAGCAAAACACTGCCCCAGAACCATCAGTGTTTGAGCGTAAACCGATGCCAAAACCAAACCTCTGCAGGCTTGGAACCACATGCCCCATCCAGCAGCAGTGGGAGCCTCAGATGCCTCCAGCGCACAGTCCAGACCGATGCACCGGCAGAGTTGGGGAGCACGACCAGAGCATTTTCTGTAGTACCCCCTTGGGATGACACTGTGGGTGCCCTTCAGCCACCGAGGCACACTCTCCCCTTCTTCTTCTGGAGATGAAACCAGCAGCATCACCAATGACATCCACCTACAGTAACTCTGCCCTAAAACTGCTCATGACCTGCGAGCCAAAAGGGTATATGGGACCAGGAAACTACTTTTATCCTTTTTCCCCTATTCTCAGTTCATACAGAGCTGAATCAAAATGATCCTTTGTCTACAAACTGAAAGGGGGTTTTGGTTTTGGTCTGCTATGCAAACATGTATGTCACCAAAATACCAAGCAGAGGATTATGTGAAGGCTGCCTTAATCCTGTCAAAAAGCAATAGAATAATTTTAAAAGAAAAGAGTATAAGATAAAATGCAATGCCAAGTAAGTTATTTTGGGTGATTGCTCTCCCCAAGATTTCCTCTAGGAAATTTATTGTTCACCGTATTTTAAAGACCATTTGTAACTATTCTTTTTTTTTTTTTTTTTTTTTTTTTTTTTTAAAAGCCCAGAGACTCAACATATTACATACAGTAGGTGAGATCACCTTCGTGGTATAGAAACAAAAAATTACAAAGGAGGAGAGATTGCAAGATGATCTTTCATATTCTATTTTTTGGCTTTCTAGCAGATGCATTTCCCCTGTTTAGGCACTAAAATGTTTCCAGGTAACATCGCTCTCATAGCCTCTTATAAAGTAGCCCACAGAGTTAAAGAAAATCTAAAATTCACCAGTAGTTTATGACCTTGCAGTAGAAAGGAGACATCTGTTTAAAAAGATAGTAAATTACAAGTTGTATAAACCTACACAGAAGATAAACCAAAAATTTTCTGTTAGCCAATTAGGCCTGAGGCAATACTTTCCAGTGTAATGAGAACTTTGAATCCACTGTCTCTACCATAATAGAGCCTATGGACTTCTAAACTTTTCAATTTAGGTTGAAATGTTAACGCATATACAAAAATTATAATGAAATTACTTGTTTATTCCACATTTATTAGAAGGTAGATATCAGTGCAGTAATCATGATTTTGCATAAAATTAGGTTTCGGGGGGCTTAACTGTAAAGGCTTACATTTTCCACTGTAATTTGTAAGAAACTAATTACAGCAAACTTAAATTTTGAATAATTTGTCATGTGCGCATGATGTGCAAATCTGCCAGGGAGCCAGAAAGCTTTGGGAAGAACCCAAATGCGCCGAGATGCAGTGTGACTGGCAGGTCAAAGGCAAACTTTGATGTGCACAGCCCAGCACGTCTGTCTGCTCAACCAGCCTGTCAGCAGGGACGATCCCGTGTAATGAGACAGATTCAGGTCCCAACACACAGCGCTCCTTATCGCTGGTGAGGGATTATGCTGTAATCTTCTCCTTTAATTGTAGAAATGATACTGCGTTCCTCGCTTTCCAGTGCACATGGCTTCGGAGGAGCTGAGCTGTATTTTCATATTTATCCCAAGTTACAGACCTGTACCCCTATCACCCACCAGACCCATTTAACCTTAATCTCATTTGCAAGCAATCATTCCCGTCAAACCCACCACAGTATTTTAACTTTCTAACACGTTTTTTTCATACTCCTGTCTCCCACTTTCCTCTCACATATTTGGAATAAGTCAAGCAGCAAGAGCCCCTACGTGATCGTATGGACATTCTGGCTGTATGGGAGGTCAGCCTTGGTGGGCTGATAAACACCAGAGCACAGCCAGCAGACAATCCAAGCTGTCAAAAAAAGGCCAAACGCCAGCAAGGACCCTCAGAGTCAAAAGCAGAAGAAGGGAAGGACACTGAGAGATGGAGACATCCCACAGGAGTCTAAAATGTGTCTCCATAGAGAGACAGGGTGTGACTGACACTGAGGGGTATCAATGTGGCTTGAGAAAGGGGGACATGAAGAGCGGGATTGCTTGTCAGCCTTCAGCAGGCAACGCTGAAGGACGTGGAAATGATCCCAGGTACGCACTGCACCGATTAGGAAAGGAGAGTGGAAAACGCTACTGGAGAGATGCAACTTGGGTATCTCTTGTATCAAGGGATCTAATGAAGAAAGAAACACTATCCTTAAAAGCTAGATTTAAGGATCATTTCTTTGCTAAAGGATCCTCACAGCTTGGTGGTGAAGATTCAAGTACACATTTATATTTCATCCCAGTTCTAATTTTAGCTTTACAGTTTTGGTTTTACCTTAATCTGAACCCAGACAATGGTTCAGCTTGGGACAAAAGATTAATATTTACAACCACTATTAAGTTTTATCCCCAAAAGCTCACCCATTTCTCCCTAAAAGAGTTGTTAGAAGGCTTCCCAAATAAAAATTTCAGCAAGTTTCATGTCAGTGTAGCCCCACAGAGGAAACCAGAAACTATTGCTTTGGCTACACAATATATACTGAAAAAGAAAGAAAACATAACCCTTAGAATTAACTCTGTTAGCACTAATGTATTTTATCTTTTTTCTTCAAAGCTTCTTGACACGGTTAACTAACTGTGATAACTGACAATGATTGTGTCTCCGTCAAGCAACTTCCTAAATTGGGTAATTAAAAGATAATTGTAGCCACAATACAGTAACTTATGGCACAAAAGACAGATATATGTATGTTGGGAAGACTTCATATTGTCGGGGTAGACTGGAAGATTATCATAATCTAGCGTGACCTCCTGCGTAACACAGACAAGAGCATTTCAATGGTAATATTCCAAGGGAGAAAAAATATTCTTCCCTGCTCCATAAGCAACCGCTATCAACCCAATTTCAGAATATTGCTATCTTCAGGTTTTAAAGGCCCAGCTTCACACACACACCCCCCCGTCTAATCTCTGATAAACCACATAAGTCTTTGAATTGAGGTCTCTGAACCTGACATAGTCCTTGACATTTTAAAAAAATTAATTTCCAGCTAGCTAAATCTAACCTGAACACCACAATCACTTGCTGGAAAGGAGGAGCAGCTTCTTTGCTAATTGGAAATGATGACACAACAGATGGATCCAGGTTTTCTGGAGAAAGCGCTTTATGTTTTCTTCAGAAAACAAAACAATGCCATTCCCACCTACTATTTTATTAAACAATATATTAAATACTGTGGAGACTACTCTCTTTTTCTACTGCAGATGGTAGATTTTAAAATATTAATAATTTTTAAAGCTACCAAATTGTTTTAAAAAGCTATCATTTGCATGCTAAATGCTTTTTGGAACAGGCCAACCTTCTCATCTCTCACTGCAGAGCAGAGAAAGAAAATGTTTGTGTAGTTCTCAATCCTGGAAGCCAGCAGTACATCATGGATTGAACATCTACATAAAATTAAGTTTAAAAGCCATTGCCATTTTTGCTTCACTGTTTCCTTTTTACTGTGACTGCACAGACACTGCACAAGAGCATCAGCTCTTTTGAAACATTCAGATTGTACTTTTTCAACATATATGCAAGCTTAGGAGATAGCAAAGAAAAACAGCAAAATGAGATTTTTATTCAAAATGTTGCATAGCTAACAACTGTAACACAACTGACCCTACAGTTTGTCTGCAGAAAGTTCAAAAGAAATGTCAGAGATGGCAGCAGTTTTTCTCTGACATGGACGGAGGCATGCTCAAGATAGAGCAGCAGACCTCCCCCGGGCATGATGTTTGAGAATTTGTATTGACAAGCAAAATGAAGTAGCTCCAACCACGCATGACTGCTTTTGCATCTCTTTGCTTTTGTATTTTCCCAGCCTGTAGGTTTGGATCTTCTTTTGGTCTGCAGAACACACGTGTCACCAGTTTAGTTTGTTATCTTACCAGTGTCTGAATGGTCAAAGTAACACAAGAGATAGAAAATGACCTTTGGCAAATTAAAAAAGGCCACGTCTTCTTTCTGTCACACGTCACATGTGACTTTAACATCTGGCTCAGTGAGACACCCACTATAATAGCCCTGTTCTACAGATGAAGGTACAAATTTAGGAAAAAATACAGACATATTTGTAAATGCACAAAGCTATTTAGGTTCTTAAAATTTTGCTTAATTTCCATTCTTAAATATTTAGATGTGATTAAATATCACCTGTATACCTTGCCCAGTGAGTTTGCCGTACAGGGCTATGATGTCCCCAATGGCATGATACAAACACCTATTTTGTGGCAAGATAATAGCTTGCCAGTAACTTGACCATCCCAAAAATTTCACATTGATAAGTGCTTTCCGCCTTGCTTACTCCATCAGATCCTGTTCATCTTGTAAATAGTACGGTGGGAAAGGAGAAACAGTAGTACCACTTCTTCCAGAAAACTGGATCTTTCAGTGCATTTCGTGTAAGACGTGAAATAACTGTGGCAGCTGTGCTCTTCCCTTTGAAAGGCCAAGCAAAAAACAAAATTTGTGGCTGATCGGTGGTGCTATTCACAAAGGCAAAGCCCTTCTCAAATTACTCCTCAATACAGTTTTAAATAATGTGCTATTTATGTTGCATTCTTTCATTTACAAGTCAACGTATGCCTGCTGTATGACAGTCACATGCCCAGACCACTCGTTTTTCACATGCTTTATAACAGACATAATTGTCATGAAAGATTATTATGAAGAAAGTACTGAAGTTTAACCCTAACAGACAAATGAACATTTAAACATGCTACTGCAAGTGCAGCGCAGTTGGTGTCCCATACAACTGGTACCTATTTTTGTACCTTCACCCCAGATTGCTTGTTAGGAGTCACTGAGTTCCTCCAACTGGAGGAATGCAATTCTCACAATTATTTGCAAGGATATAACCAATGCTACCAAATAACAAACTGCAGAAGGTATAGCTGTAAATTACTTGCACAAATCTAGGAGAGATTTTTCAAAAGCACTTGTCCTTAGCACAACTGGCCTGGCTGCACTGCTGAGTGCTACAGCAGAACTTGAAATATATAATAATTCTGCAAAACTTGTCCTCCCCCTTTTAATACAATTCTGGGTTTTGTACATGGAAAATAATTGGTTATATAAAGTACCTTGACCAGCATTCTGTTTTTAAGGAAGATGCTATTGTTAAGTGAATGGAAAAAATAGGTTGACATAAGCTCAAAGGAATCAGTTCTTCAGCCCAAGGACAGTTAGATGTTTTGGGCTAAATGCTTTAGTTTATACAAAATGTTACACCATTTAGAAATGGCTATTTCAACCAGTTTAGATGCTGAAGCTTTTCTTTCTTAAAATTCATATAATTCAGTATACCACTACCAGGTCTGACCAAAGAAGAAGGAAGTGGAGGAAGAAATAAAAGCTGTCTAAAAGCCACTACTGCCTTATCTCATTGACTCCCACTGACTTCCATGTATTGTCAATTACTCAGTCTAAATTAACCCGTTTCAGTAATTGTGTTGTTATTGGTGTCCTCTGTACAGCCAAGTATTCATTACCCTGGGTTGCAGAATATAGATTACACTGGACTTACCAAATCCAAAAGCACTGGAACCACCAACGCTCTGGGAAGCCTGAACACTGGTAGAGGTGTAGAGCCCAGTTACCAGTAAGCCATCAAAGAAGGTGCTTGTCGAAATAGTCACTGAAATGAGAGAAATAAAATATGTGTAATTATTTATAAGCAGTACTTAAGATCCTATACACATTCTGTGAGCAGACTCTTGCCCTTGAATGAGATCCCATCATTCAGTATAGTGAATTCATCTGAATTCCCCCAATACTTATGACACTTCAGTGACTTTAAATTAGCTTTCCCATGTAATTTGCCCAAACAACTTGTTCAGCATTCAAGCTGTGCGTGCCAAGTTTCAGTATGCTCCTGTACAACTTCCTCAGGGTTTACTTGAAGAAAATTGACTGGTTTAGAGGTAAACGACTGGCATTTATTGGTGTTTGAATGAGCTTCTATTCCTAAATGAATCATAAGTACTGTATCAGTAATCATCTGCAGCAGGAACTAGACCCAAATTGAGCATTACAACAGGATCTGAAATGAACTTCAAAAGGGTGGTCATGACCATTGCTCCTTGGGCAGTTGCCTTTGCTAGAAGCACAAAACTATACTATACACTAAACGCACAATGAGTTAGTAAAACATAGCATTGAAATATATGGCTTGTAAGTAATTGTCAAGATACCAGAATATAGTAAAAGCAATGAAATAACCAGGATTATTGTATTCTTTCTGGACCTAAACAGAGTGTTAAGTTATGGTTATCATGTATATTACAGTATTATACACTGAAGTTATATGGGCATCTGAGTCATTACAGATTATATGTATTTAAATAACTCATTAATGTATTTTTAACAGATTCTTAGATATTAGCAGCAAAGTAATCATTCAAAAAGCATCTACAAGTAACACAGGAATCTATATATTCATTGTTAGGATTGATAAATCTTGCAATATTTATTTACTTCCTGTAAACGCTAATAATTCTTACATTTTTACTTTGGTATCTTTCAGATTGTATCATTGTATACTTAACATCAGCTTCAGTGGTTCTATCTTGGAAATACTTAAATTATTAAGTGATAGGTTTAGGTTTTTCCTATTATATAAATGCAATATCCTCTATAGCAGAATGACTTCTCTAATCCTACAGCAGCACGTGACCTTCTTTGCTTCATAATACTCTCCTGTCCATTTTTTAAAAAATTTAATATTCTAACATTAGGTTGCGTACCACTGAATTGAAAACAGAACTAGGAAATTTTACCAAAAAATTAATTAAATACCTTAACAATGAGATAAATTTTCTTCTCTTTCTCTCCTCACCTTTGTCTGTCTAACATCATCCTTCTCTACATCTGATGTCTAATATCCTTTTCTAATGTAATACCATCCTTTTCTACGTCTAATATTATCCTTTTCTACAATCTTTACCCATATTTATTTGAATGTGGATAAAATGCATTGCAAATCTATGGCCTACCATATAGGATTATTTTTTTTAAAAACTGCATAATGAAGGGCAAAGAACCTGCAAGGAAATCCACACAAAAATATCTCCGTGCTGAAGAAGAGTCTCATGACTTGTAGCCTCGTACACTGAAGATGCATCAAGACTTTAGTTACCATGCTGGTTCTGCTTTCATAGGTTAATCCTTTCTCCCACCTTGGGGGGATCGCTGATAAACTCTGATCTCTCCCCACATCACGTTCCACCTCCCCATATTGCTCTTTTGCTGGGAATATCACAAGCCAGTGACTGGCTGGGGAACTGAAGCAAGGTACTGTGAGGTGAATGCTAGTACATTCACTAGTAATACACATTCAGCAATGAAACGGTTCAATTTTTTTAAATCCCAATAGTCATTTAGTGTTTCCTCTGGGGTACACATTGGCCTAAACTTATTGTTAAATATTTAAAGAACATATAAACATTGACAGTGGCTTAATTTGTTCTAAGCAGAGGAACAATATTTACCATGATTAATTTATTCTTCAACTCTTTATATTTAATTGTCTTCCTTTCTTTGATTATTCAATAGTATACTGAATAATTCCTGAATCCAACTTTTCTCTCCCATGACTCCAAATTTCAGTGTTTTGCAACAGACGCTTCCCTGAATGCAGATGCAGGTTCAGAGCCATATGATCAATTTTTAAGAGGCCACTTCTGATATATATGTTAAAAAAGCAGCAAAAGAGACTAGATTTCTAAAAAATAGAAGTATTATGGAGAGAAAAAGAAAATCAAACAAGCAAACAATGAATTTTTCCTGCATTTGATGATGAAGTGGCGAATAATGCAGAACCTTTTCTTCCTTTTGTGCCTTTAAACCAACAAAGAGGCAAAACATATGTTGAAAAAATATGCCTATGCGTTATTTTTGAAGACTTGGCAAAACAGTCAGTGAAAAGCATTGATAGAAGGGCACCGGGCCAGTACTTTGCTGCCATTTTGTTTCCCTGTGGGGAAGCATCTTATTCTTTACTGAATAGGATATAATGCAAAATTCTACTGTGAACAGGTGACCAGTTTCTCTGTGGGAAAGAAGTGATATTTTACAATGCCTGCATTTGATTTTGGACATATTTGTGTGATTGTCAACCCTCATTTTACATGAGCATGTAATAGGTCATTTTTTATTGTTGAAAAATTTCCAACACAGTATGGCTCCGTCATTAAGCCTCTGGGAAACTGCACAACGCCTCTAGCACATTTTTTAAAAACAGAGCACTAGGCTGTTATTATACATGTGTCATACATTTCAGAATAATTTCATAGTTCTTCACGAGGAAAAAAATTAATCATGACATTCTCAGTGATGATTTTTTTCCCTACCCAGTGGTGAAATACATCAAATTCCCATAAAATGAAAGAAAACACACCATGCCAAGTGTTAATGACCAAGAACGGGAAAACTGTGCTAATGCACAGCCCGGCAACAGGACCATGATTTTTTGTAGGGACTAGGGCTTGTTACTGAGGGCCCTCAGCTTCCCTTTCTGAGAGCAACAGGAAGATTCCTCCGAGATCCCCTCTGCCAGGCTTTGTTTCTGCCTTTACACTGGCTCATGCCATAGGTAGTTGATGCCAAATATCTGGTGCTTCAGGAGCAAGGACCAACACCAAGAGCCACCTGGACCTTGGAAAACATCTGGAGGGAAACAGCTGCACTGAGCACCCAAGGCTGGGCAGGCAAGGGGGGCTCTGGCACAGCCCCACCACCCACGCCATAGCACCCAATGGGCAACACAGCAGTGAGTCTCATCTACAAGTCCAACCAGGCTCTGCTCCATCCTCCACAATACCCTTCCTCGGGAGGAGAATTTGGGTGAGTGAAGAAGTGAGGAGCCCTTCCTGTCATTGGGGACTGCTCAGCCAGGCAGGGGGGACAACCAACCCTGCCACCCCCCACAGAGCAGCACCCTGTGCCAGTCCTCCTGGCTGCTGCACCAGGGCAAGCACGGAGCCCTGGCTTGATTCGTCTCTCCCCTCACACCGAGGACGGGAAGGGACCTCGTGAGAGAGCCCATGGGAGCAGGTAGCCCATGGTGCAGACATAGGTAGAAAGCTGTCAGTTGCCTTGAAGTAGCCCAGCGAGAGGGACTGAGAACATCTTCCTGAGAGGGCTGCACTGGGAACAACCTACCGATCAGGCAACAGCACATGGCAAATATTAGAGGCAAAGCTGATAACAGCTACTTTAAAAGTTGCCCAACATTTCCTTCTATTTTCAGTTCCTGAGATCTTTGCCAATTTTTACCCTCTTGGGCTTTTTCGCTTGGGTTTTTTTTCATGGTAAGTGTCTGTGTCAGACTGATTTCATTATTTAAGGGAGAAGGAATTTCAGTCAAAACACTTCATTCATTTCTGAGACGAGGTTAGAGGAAAATGTTACGTTGCCCTGGCTGAAAAATTCCAGTGTCCTTTGCTTTCAGTAGCTCTTCCACTCTGAACTGTGAGAACTGTCCTCCCAGTTTGGACAAGTTATATTCTACATATGTATACAGAAATAAAAAAAATCAGAGTTCACACATGCTCAACAGAGACATTTTCATTTTTAGCATCTAAATATTTCTGGAGATTCTGTCCTCATTTAGCACTCTTAGAGCACTCACTGACTAATAAAGCTTGCTGAAAAAAGTCCCATGAGATATATTTCAGTCCAGCTATATTGCTTTGTTGGAGCAGAAGTGCTTTGTGGAGGTATCATTTCCGATGATGTTTTGATCTGGGAAGTTTTTCAGTGTTTTAAAGCAGAAAGTCATGTCTGCTGCTTGGAAAGAAAAGGGAAAAGGGAGGGACCTTTAAAAAAAGTCTAAGCCTTCTGATGAGAAAACAGCAGCAGAATCTCACTTCTCAAAAAGCTGAAAAATGTGCAAAATGTCGCAAAACCGAAGTTGCTCCTAAAGTTTGACCAACACCATCCCCAATAACTTAAACTTAGGAGACACAAAAGCAGACCTGAGAGCAAAAGGACAGTGAGTGTACCAGGATGGAGAAGGTGATGACACTGGAACCAGTACAGGTAATAGGGGAAGAGAGACTTTTTGGAGAAAAAACAGGGAGCAATGGGGAAGAGGGGACCACGGCTGGGCAAAGTAGCAGAGAGATGGTGATGAAAAGGAGGAGATGGGATCTGAAGCTGTGGCCTGGAAACCTTGCAGATGTTCAATACAAGGGACGCACACACTGACCGGGGGGGAAAGACCAGGTGCAAAACCACCTGTAAAACCCAACAGCGAAGTGCGGGTCAGCCTCACTCGCATGCTGGTCAACAGCCACAATGGCAACCCGCTACGCAGCTCTTACTCTACCTTCTGAATCAAGTGAACAGTGTTTGCATGATGGATATGAAACCTTCCTGTCCACAAATCACATGGATAGGAATACATGGGCTAGGTGGATAACTTCAGTATATTTTTTAAAAGCCTAGGAAATGGCTCCATGAAAAAAAAAGTCATATCAGGGCTGGGAAATACCACAGAAATAGCCTCCAGTGCTGCTTTGCCCTACTCTTCCTTCTGTACAATGGTTGTGGTCACAAACAACTGTATTTCTGAGAACCAGGAGGCCCCCAGTTCCATTTTCCACCAAAAAAATGTGGAGAGTTACTGACTGCAACTCCTTGCACACCCAGCACACACACGCTGCTGTGCTCGCCTAGGGTTGCTACAGACACCGGCTAAATGAGCACACAGGCTGGCCTCATCCTGCCAAAGCCACACATCTCTGGGGAGCTTTGGGGTGTTATTTCCTTGGGAATGGAGGGGATGCAGCAGCCTGTCCCTGGAGACGCCTCGCACTTCCCATGACAGGTTTCTGCGAGAGCCCTGAAGTTGGTGCCTTCCCATGGGACAAGGAACAGTGGTGCCTCCGGTGATGCTGGGAGCTGACATGCTTCAAGGAAGAACCGGGTCAGGAAGAAGGAGGCTGGCAAAGATGCTGCTGAAATTATACCACAGGTGGAGGTAGCAGCATAACAGGAAAGATAAAGTGGGTTTTGAACTGTAGTTATATTCAGATCTTTCTAAGAAACTCATGCCATTCTTATGAACATAATTTTCAGTATTTCCAGTGTTATATGCTACACATACTGTATAGTATTATAGAAATCTATTAATCTGTGTACGTAATTGCATAAAATTTGCCTTACATTTTCTTGCGTGACTGACTTACTCCCTGAAACGACAGCTGCATTTTGACTGATACCCAAAATACTCAAAGTACAGTCAATGCATTTAAACTGTAAAGGCAGAAAAACTGCCAGGTGGAGGAATGGGATCATCTCAGGAGATATCTGCCGCTGACAGGTCTTACCAAATTTCGCTGCTCTTTAGCATCAGCTAAATGTCACTAAGAGGGATGATATATATACAGAAATTCCACAGAATTTGCAGCTGCTGTTGATGACAGTAAAATTTGCAGCTGCTGTTGATGACAGTCACAGAGTTAAAAAACTTTAAGGCAAGGAAAAGGACTAGATGTAGACAAACAGATATGACACATGAAACAGCACGAGTGGAGATGTAGCAGAGTTGAAGAAAGAATTAACAAAGGCAAAATTCTTTGAAGCCCCATATACTGTTTGTGTGAGTCAAGACACATAGCTGCAGTGTAAAACTGCACTTTTGTATACCATGAATAAAACAGAAAATCATTTTGGTATGTGAAATGGGATCATCACAGACAGCGGACTTCCCAAAATGAGACTTCCTTGCATCAAAGCAAGGACAGGCTTTGATACAAGTTTTACATTCTTCTGAAGGTCAAAGCCAGTTCCTTATAATACTGTAATATTGCATCATTGCACAGCTGACCCATGGCTGGAAACCTTCCTCTTAGGAAATAAATTACTTTTACTGAAGTAATTTATTATTTTTTTTTTCTTGACTCCTCAAAAAATGTACCAGTCTCTTAAGTAATGCAAGTCAGGGTGTGCAATGGCACTGTTCAGAGAGCCCTCTGTCCCTCCACAGTGCTGTGGCTTTCACAGGAGACTGCAAAAAGAAATGGAGACTAACTTCAAATACACCAGACCATCAATGTCACGTTACATTCAGAGCCAAGTAGAGCTTAACACTCCCTAAAACAGCCAGCAGCAGGAATGCAATCTGATGGCAGTGTACTTGGGACCACCCAAGCTCACATGCTTGCATGTAAACCCTGACTTCCCTTATACAGCTCAAAAGACCAGGAAGAAGAGACAACTCCTGATCAAGTTGGAGGATTCACCTGGGAGACCAGCACAGAGACACTCTACCCTCTGAATCTCATTTTCTGCTGCCTCATCAGCAAATACTGGGTTTGGTTAAACTGTACCCATGTCAGTTATGTAGGCACTAGGCACACAACATACCAGGAGGATGAAAACAGGGACATCAAAGATAACGTACCTTCTCTAGTCACAATTCGTAAACAACATCTCTTTTACTAGCATTTGACAACTATTGTCGCCCTGGTTTAAAACCACGTGGTATATAGTGTGCTACCACCTCATGCCAGAATTGTCATGGTGCTGCATGTTCTCCCCGCAGCTGAGAGAGGCACCAGCTCGTTGCAGCAGGCAGAGCAGAGACAGCTCTGCCATTAGCACGTTCCCACCACACCACCAGGACTGGCAAGAGGTCACCTCACAGTAGGGTCTCATGCTGCCCCAGCACCAGCCTTGCCAGCTCGGAGATGGAGCTGGGATGGGCACCAACCTTGCCAGCTCAGAGATAGAGCTGGGGTGGGGCGACAAACAGCAGACCAGTGAGTGTGAGGAGCTTCGGCAGGGGCACGTGCCATGCCTGTCTGCATCTCAGCATCCCTTGGCCAACACAACCTGATCAAAAGCCCACACTAGGCTGTTCCTGTTTTGAATTCTCCCTCTCTGGCTCTGCTCACAATGGCTTTAAAAGTTGAAATGAGGTGGTGCCCCCAGAGTGGATTTCTGGACTCATTACCTGCAGTCCCAGCAAGTGAGGAAGGGTTTGTGCAGAAGATGAATCGACATGGGGAAGATGTTCTTTGCCTAAAAGAGGGAGCCAACTTGGGAAGGGACAATGGTGCCTTTATGCTACCATCATGCAAAGCCAAACACAAGTGGCCCAAGTATAAACCCATCCTGGCATGTAGAGCCGTCTTACAGGACACAGATAATACTAAGCCCAAATCCTTAAAATACCAGACCACCCTTGAAATGTCAACTACAGATTAAATTGCTAGCAAGAAGAGAATAAGCTCTGACGTCTTATTTAAAGGTACACTGGTTAGACACCACAGTGGTAAGCGATCTATAAATACTCAGGTAGAATTTTAGAGGTATACATTCAAAATAGTGTGCTGATAAATGTATTTGTAAATTAATGGTGGAGTATGCATTGTTACAAGAATCCTGGAACTGTATACACTTAATTGTGCTCAGAACCTTATTAGTAAAAAAGAAGGAATTTAAAAAAAAACTAGTGACATATATGTTGACATCAAACTAACTTTCACCACTCACAGAAATACTTTGCTTTCAAAAGAAACCAAAATCCAGGAATTCATAATTATGCAGCAATTTAAAATACAAATGCCAGAAAGATACCCAAGAACAGTGTGAATCACAGGTCTACACCTCATCCAGCAAAAACAAAAGTAGAAAACCCACGGGATTCTTACTCATATTGGTTTTGATTTTCCCCAGGTAGGTGGGAGAATACAAAAAAGAAAGACATTTCAGCATGGTTAAATAAACAGACACGGGCAAGGGACAGCACTCTTACAACTGAAAGCATTCTCACTTAAGTAATGGTTTTCTAACACCCACACCAAAGCACTGAACTCACAACAGCACACCAGTGAACTTTTCCTGAAGGTAGACTGACGGTGTGTTGAACAGCATCATCTCTAACCCATGATGCCTTCACCAATAACTCCAGTTACCAATGGCTCTTGGGATGAGGGGAGTAAAAATGCACAAGTTTTGAACCTTGCTCTAGGCAGCTTAAAAGCAGATCTGGTATTGCTTCATGTTACGGTACTGTTTCAGTGGTTCTGCCCCATGCTCCATCAAATCTCTTTGTCTCCGTAGCTTTTCAATTCCTTTCCTAAATTGGTAATGAGCAACAGAGAACTGAAAATAGATTGCAGATGTGTGGCAAGATGTCAGTAACATGATATACAGAGACATCATTTGTCATTGATGCAAAGAGTAGCCTATCAGCCTCGTGAAAGAACTATTTGCAGAGACACTACTTATAACATCTTTTTGAAAGTTCATAACAAGACAGCGTCAGTGACATCAGCAGCAATATAAGCAGTGTTTATTCTTCTATTCCTAAACTACAAAGAATGGTCACATTTTTTTATAAGGTCTGAGGTGCTTCAGAGCCTGTATTTTACTAAAAGTGAAGAGTCCAATGGTTAGACCTGCGAACAGACTCTGGCACCTAAAACAGGTGCATGGTTCCAACATTAGACCCAAGAGCCTGACTTCTCATGCATCAAAGTCCCTAACTTAAATATGTTTCTGACCATATCCAAAGCCAACAGAAACTTGGTCACACTGAGCAGCAAGGTGCTGTGTTCCAGCTGGCACTGCCAAACATGTTGGCACAGCCCAGAGACCTGACAGAGGATGGGTAAGACTGGATGCTGCCCTAGCAGCCTGCTTCCTAACCAACAGATGGGTAATTAAGGCTCTCACCTAGCTAAGAGGATTCGAACCTGAATTTCCTGAGCAAATATCCTAAAATATTTTAAAGCCCAGTGTCCGTGTGGCCCAGCCACTGTCCCTCAGCTTCAGGCACTGCATTTTGTATGGGACAAGTGAATACCAGCTGGCACAGGGAGAGGCTTGCTCTCTATTCCCGCAGTTGGGGCAGCCTTCTTGGAAGGAGGAGATGGAAGTTTCAGTCAGTGGCCCAGTGAATATGTGCTGCTGCTAAATAAAGCTCCTGAGAACATCATATCTATTTATGTCACCCCATTTAGCCTGTAAATCTCACCCTAATGTTGATGTCTAAAACAGGCCAGATGAATCACACTCAAGAAATTCCCGATTCTCCCCACTGACTATAAAGGGAACCTAGACTGTAAAGCTCAGCTGTAGATGTCAACACTGAAGATGGCCAAACTGAGATGAATCCCACCAAGAGCCACTCACACAGAGTAACTTAATTATCCAGCTTCTATTTAGATGTCCAGCTATTGCCCACATCAGAGGGAGCTGAGCAGGAATTAAGCATCCCAGCACCCAGAGCTCAGCCGAGGACATTAGAGACAATGACTATATTTATCTTCTTTCTTGTGTTATGCCAAATATATCATTAACACTTAGCAACTTAGCGGGCACTGTTGTAGTACCAAGAAGCTCCAAAGGATATCAGCAAATGTCTGTTACTCCATTTGATAACTCTGAGAGCCCTGAGCAACATTAATGAAGTTTAAGCAGTAAGATCAATAATTTGGATATGAAACAAAATCTGTTTCACAAAAATGTACCTCAGCTATGTCTCTAAAAATGGTGTCTAGCAGAAGCCACCAACAGTCAAAATTCAACCACTGAATTATATTGCATACTATAGCCAAAACAAAAATGATAATCTAAATACTATTTCCTAGAATGATTAATGAGGATGGTCATTTATAGTTTTAGTTTTAAGAAACACAAACCCAATCATATTATTTGTTAAAATGCACCTCTGGGCAAAAAAATATTGTTAATATGCAAGTTAGTAGCATAACATAACAGCCAGCAGCATATGCTTTAACAGTATGTACATGATGGTTAGACCTAAATAATTGTGAAACTTATTTTGCCAGTCATAGTGTATTATTTCTCTTATCCAAAGTCCCAGGAACAGAAGGGAAGAGGTGATGGTCATTTCTAGACCTCACCAGCTACAAAGGATATGAAGCAAGCCTGGTCACTGGTCTATGTTGGAACCGTTTTGTGCAGCAACCACCAATCTCCTTAAGTTTCAAATTCAAATTTTGTCATGCTTCTATGAAATGCGCCAACGTAAGGTTTTTCTTAAAAACAGATTAAACTTTATTGTGATTACCTTTTTATTACTCTAAGCCTGAGAATATTGACCTCTGTTTTGAAGACTAACCTTATTTTTCATGCCTTTCAAGTTTATGTGAGGTTGCCTGTTTGATACCCATACATGAAAATTTCATATTGTTGGCTGTGCTCTCAATAAATTATTTAGAACGTCTGAATATTACTGCAGTGTTCAGATTTTCAGAAGAGTTTGGTAAATCCCTTTATTCTGCTGTCCTCAAAAGACAAACAACTACTCAATACACAAATAACAATAGCATTAAAAAATAAAATGAAAGCTGGCTTGGAAGAGAGCATATATAATTATCTACTGGGAATTTATTATAACCCAGTAATATCTTAACATTTGCAAGAACTTTTGTCTTAATTTTAACTAAGGAAGCACACAAACTAAAACCAGGCTGTTGAACATGTTTACTTCAGGCTAAAATATAAATCCTCTTATAGACACATGAATTATGATTATGATAAGCAAATATCGTGAAGTGCATGTGTTCGAGTGATACCGGAGAATAAGGAGGCATTTTCAAATCAAAATACACACATGCAGTGTTCTTTTGTATCTACTCATCTGTAATATAAAATATAACCCTAGATAAATATAAGACAATGGGTCTATCTTTTCCTAAACATCCTGAAAAAAATTCCTTACAGCTTGTATCCTCCAATTACATTTCTTATAGATTAAAAAAAAATTAAAACAGGTCAGCTACTTCCTTGCTTTAAAACTTCTTAAATTTGCCCTGGAAACATACTGAAACCTTAAACACAACCGGCTGAAGGCCTGATTGTTACTCTTAAAGCATGTAAATAATGTTTATCCGAGTCCTAATGTACCACAAAATTATATTGGTGCATTATAAAATTTAACACCTATTTTCTAGTACCAGTGCAAGTGTGACAGTGATTGCATGGTGATGCACACAACCTGTGTTGACTAGTTTCAAAAGCTTTCAGCACTGGCTTCTTTTAAAACCTCCTAGGGAGCAGAAGTTCTGAATCACAGAGCATCCTTAGTTGGTGTGAAGTACAAGATTTGGGATGCTAAAATTCACTTTAGCTGCTTAAAGGCAGGTGCCTTCTGAGGCACCCCAAGAACACAGGAAGGCAGCAATTACAGCACAGGCCAAGCGGCAAGCTCCTGCCCCTGCGGACTGGCAGGCAGGGGCCAGGCACGCTGTACATTACCGCAAACAGCACTACACACGTATTGAGGCAACTGAATTGTCCCACTGAGCTGGCCAAGCGTCCGTTCCAGCCTTGTTGTCCTGACCCCAGCCAGATGCAGATGCTTTGAGAGGAGTACAAGAAACAGGGCATGCAGAGAGTGAGCCCCACATCCCCTCTGCATACACTCCCATCTCCAGGTACGCCACGTTGTGACGTAAAATAGTCATCACTGAACCATTTAAGTGTCCATTTAAATAACTGTATGTGTATTTTTACAGCTTCAGGTGGCAAGGAGCTTCATGATTTAAAGCATGTGTGACAATGCTTTCCCTTTATTTTTTAAGCTCTATCTTCTCTAAATTCTTGCATTTTCAGTAACAGCAAAACATTTTTGCTTTATCAACACCGTTCAACATTTGTAGGCATCTTTCACATCTCTCTCAACCATCCCCTTTCCCAAATAGAGAAAACTTGCTTTAGCTTCCCATTACACGGGAAGATGTTCCCTCTCTTTCATCATCTAGTTTTACTATGATTTTTCCAAGCAGAGGCAACCAGATCTGCCCATAACACTGAAATCTGGGCATATCATTGTAGTGCACACCCAGTAGCAAAATGATGCTGGCCATTTTACTCTTCACTCCTTTCCTCATAATTCCCAAGGTTCAGTTTGACCTTTTTTTTTTTTGACACATGCTTAGCACTGAGGTGATATCTTTTGAGATTCACTCCCAATATCCTGTCCCACATATTAATTATTTTTCCCTGGGTTCTGCCCCTCCCCTCCCCACCTTCATTTTAACAGTAACACAGTTAGCCTTAAATTTTACTACCTTGAGCAGCATGGTATATGATGCTATTACCTTGCTATTAAGCCTGCATGATCACTTTGACCACTCTTAACTTCAGGCATCAAGCCATGACAATGACACTTCTTACTCATCAGATTCAGTTCTCCCTCCTCACAGTGGATTTCTTGTATGATACAATTCAGGTGAAAGCTGGCATACTCTTATAGTTCAGATCATGAGCAAGAGTGAGCAATAAATTTTCTGACTCCATTTATCTTTAATATGTTTGTGTTTATCTTCCTTAAATCAGAGCTTAATGGGATTGCTTAATGGACCACAGTAATAAGAGACGTTAAGTAACCTGGTGCTTTGCAGTCTAAATACATTGGGCATCCAATATAGCAGGTGTGCATTGGACACACAGATTTTTCTTTAATGCCAGACTGGAGATTCATCTGCCTGGACATCAGTGTGCAGAACATTGTCCTCCTCACCCAAACTGCTCATCTCAGAGTCCTTTCTATACAATGGATCTACCCAGCAGAGTCAGCCATGTCTGTGTTGCCTGTCCAACCCCAAAGTAGATACCAAGTCAGGCTCTGGGGCAGTTGGCTATAGCCTCCTGGGGAGCAAGGGGGGTGAGAGTGAACAGAAGTCCTGATTAGAAGGGCAAAATAAAGAAAACGAGTACAAGAAACTAAAGACTGAAATGCACTGAGAGTTGCTGAGAACCATGAGCAGAAGGAGGAGGACCAAAACACATGATGCTGATTATTATGGGAACAGGGCACGAGAGTTTAAAAATGTGATATAATTTTGTATGTATGATTCATGCAACAAAATAATTCTGCTTAAGCACAGTCCCTCATTTAGTTGGCACAGAACGCTATAAAAAAGCAAGCTAGACAACCCCCATCTATAAACTGGAACAAAACTACAAAATAGCCTAGAGATTGATTGACATTTTAAGTTAAAGTAGACAGGATGGAGCAAATGAGGATTCATATGGGAAAAATATAGTAGGGTTTATACTAAATATAAAGTAGTATTTATACTGAATTCTGGCATATGAATGATGATTGGACTGTAACAAATGTTAATACAACCCTTTGACCATACATAGTATATTAATATTGCAAGGTCTAATCATGAAAAATACTTATTTCCAAAGGTTCAAATCAGGAAAACATGGAAAAGAATCTGAAAAAAATAAGAACAAACATTCACTAGTCCCTTAACATTTAAAAACACCCCTAATGAAAATTGAGTCAAAATAATGAAAATAATATGCTTAAGAAATAAAATTCCTAAAATAAGAGCAATATTAAAGTTCAGTGGCATCTGTTTGTCTTATCTTTATGGTTATGTGGTTAAATGGGTCAGAGGCAGAGATGGTCACAGTAATACAATACATATGCTTATCCTTTACAGCATAATTCTTTACAGTGTGGTTTGTAAAGCCTGAGCATGCCAAGTAATTGATGGCTACCTCACTAAGGGTATGACTGTAGGTATATCATTTTATGGGGAGTGGTTTTTTCTTTGTGTTAGGTTTGTTATAACGGTCAACTACTGAGCAAGAAAGACCAAGGGCTGGAACAGTGGGACTGTGGCAGGTTGTGATTAGGAAACATTTGGCAGGGTTCTGGGGGAAAATCCACAAAGTGCCTTCTCTCTGTTTTGCTTGGGCAAAGGGTTGGACCTGAAGATAAAAGAGGTTCCTTCCAGACTCCTGTTTCTAGACACTTTCTAGATGCTTTGCCACCTTTAAACACTCACAAAGATCTGAGCCCAATGTTCTGATAAAGCAACTAGCTAAGCCATGCACACACAGAACAAATAACTGCAGCATGATGACTTTTGTTGGATGAACTTGTCATTATCATTTAGTTGCGTGTTAAATACTTTATATACACTGCTAATTCCCAAATGGTCACTTTCTGTTCTTAAAAAAAAAAGGGCGGGGGGGACGGGATGGGGGGAACGACACATGATGGTTCTTGACCCTGGTGTGCACAACTATCCCAGATAATACCCGCTCAAATTCCCCAAGCAAATAAGAGTTTTTTAACAAATCAGTTCATGTCCTCTTTCCATGCTGAAATTCTTTCTGCTCCTCACATCCCAGTGAAAGAGATAAGTATTCACAGCCATGTCCCTGCTATGACTCATATCTTGTTAGAACAGAAACAGGCACTTGGCTCTCTGGAAAAAAAATCCCACAGCCGCCTGCCTTGGTTTGCTGAAAGCCTATGGCTCCTGGGGTTGTGCACTGTTGTGTCACAGAGGTCTTCACATCCCAAAGGAGACAATTACTAGGAAGTACCTCCAGAATAAGTGATGTTCTGCATATTTTTATAGGAGGGTGGCAAGGGCTAAAATGGTAAATATGCTAACCGTAACGTTTCAATGTAGCCTTGACAGTATTCATGCAAGGAATCAGCAGAGCAACTTCATGTCATAGTGATAGTTCTCAGAGCAGATATGCCTTAGGCAGAGATGTGAGTCAGTTGGGTGGAAAGAAGCCACGGCATACCTCATGTTTAAGGGCTTTGCTGTTGGGAGCATGAAACTTGTGCTCTTTGACAGTAGGGGGTTTGAAGAGGACAGCGACAAATGTGGGAAATAGGTGTTATATCCTGTGGCATCTTCTGTTACTATGTTGACAAATGCTTATTTGAGATTAAAAATTTCCATTTTTTCATGCCAATTTGAAAAGGCTCAGAAAGCACAGTTACACCATAGGAAAATCAGCTGCCTAGCAAACTAAGATGTACTACTACCAAGCCGCTCTCCTAGAGAAGAGGTGGTTAGTAACAGGAAGAACTAAATTAATTGCCAAACTAACTTGTACTGGTATCCTCAACAAGAAGCCAAGCTAGCCAAGAGCCATGATAACTAGCAGATCTGTGCCAGAAAAAACATGAAGAGGTTTTTAATCTTCCTGTCTTTTCTTCTTCTGTCTGTCAATGAAAATTTTAAGAGTAAAACCAAGAAATCAACACTCCCCCTCCAAAAAGTGGCAAAGTTAGTCAATTGTATTTGATGCAAACATCACTGACTGGACAAACGCAACGTAACATTGGGAATGCAGTTAAATGCATAGACCCTAATTGGTCATCCTGCCTCCTGTTCTGTGGCATCTCTTTACACCACTGAATAAACTGGGTTATCAAATAAGATCCCAAGGACACCAGCCACCTATAATAAGATAGGCTGTTGATGCAAGCATACTAGCTGGTCCACATCTTACCTAAATGTTAAAGTTTTTCTTCCAACCCCGTGTTCCAGTGCAAAAATAAAGGCAGGCACTTCAGTCAGCTTCCCCTCAGGGATTACTAAGGTCAAGGTAGAATTGGCCAACCAATATGTTGCGATGGGTCTAAACCCCAACATCCCTTCCCACAGAACAACTACGAAGAGAAAATACTCCACTGTGTTATCACCAGCAGATACCCACACTTCGAAGCAAATTCTGAGCAACTGGTGAGAAGAAACATGTGCCTGAATGTGGAAGAGGAACATCTACCATTCTGCCCAGTCCTGACTCACCAAGAAAGGTCACTGTGAATCTGTACTACCTGAATCTGAATAAAATCAGAGAAACTTTCTACTTAGGTGAAGACTCTACTTTGGTTTTACTGCAGATGTTTGAAGTTGGAGTCTTTGACAAGTCACATGTTTTGAGAAAAAATGGCAAAAGTCTCTGGTTCATCTTCAATGTCTCCCTCTAATTCAATAATTAAAGCACAGAGGAATGGCCAGACATCATTAAAAGTAGTCATGCCACTTCATACATCATAAAGATCTATTTATAAAGGAATTAGGTATAGATCAATATAAGTAGCACGTATCTGGGAAACCATATATTCAATACTTTCTTCCACTTCTGTCTTTGAAATTCTGCAGTTGATTCAAAGAATGACTCTGACATCTGTCTAATCCTCTCAGTGTTGCACATGGAAGAATGAGTAAGGAGAATCAGATAAGCAGAGGTTGGTACGGAAAGATATATCTGAATACGAGTGTGGTCTATGCATCAGTTGGGATGCACTGTACACTATACTTGCAAAATATGTAATAGAGAGAAGTCAACAAGAGTGCACTGAAATACACTTTAAAAAAAAATAAATAAAAAAAATAAAAGGTGTTCTAGGAATCCACTTCTGTACATCTTCCACCACATTAGCTCAGAGGTAAATGCACATTCTACTACCCCAAATCTTAAGAAACTTGGACTCTGCACTTTTGCTAAATAAGATTCTTTCATAAATATTAGCAATAATTAGTGCAGTGCCAATATTATTTGAAAATTTATTGTTATCTCAAATATGAAAAGGTGGAATAATAAAGGGATTTTAGAAGACTGAAATGCTTAAAAATTCATAAGTGATAAAAAATTCTTACTATGTCTTTTTTTCAATGAAAATTAAATACTTTGATCTTCCCAAGTATCATTTCAGCTTAGAATTGAATATTTCAGTTCATTTTTTTTAACTGAAACAAAGAAGCTAATTTTTTATTTACATCAACATTTAAAAATCCTTTCCAAACACTTTGTGCTGGGTGCTCCCTTCACCCAGGAGGGGCACTTCACTGTGCTTTAAGTTTCACAGTCTAATTAATACATCCAACCTACTGACAGAGTAAAGGCAATAAGATCCTAACTACAGACTTTTTGATATTACATACCAAACCAAGAACATGCAATTTTATCTTGAGGTGACAAAGAACAAAATGCATTAAATGAATTTGAAAAACAAAATGCAAAACATATTTTTACTTCAGTCAACCCCCCCCTTCAAAAATTGTGTTTTCCAAATAAAAAAAAAATTGTCAAGAAAAACAGAGGATTTTTTCCAAGAAAAGTTTTCATTCTGCAAAAGCTGTGTTTTCTGTTATAAATCATTCCTGCTGGAACTGCTTTTATTCCATTTCCTACAGGGCAAAGGTACACTCTGCCTCTACTGAGTGTATTGAAATACCTCTTTATGATTTTTTTTTCTCTTTTACATCTGACATATTTTTCCTTATTGCCGACACTGAAATAAACATGACAAACACAGTTTTCCTGAGAGCTCACATGCAAAAGTAGCTTGGGCAATGTATTTATTTTGCTGTTTATATTATCCTGTTGAAAACAGGGAGAACTTGGCACTTTCTCAAGTCCTGAAGAATAAAGTCAAAATGAAACTGAGCTGTCATTAGGCAACGTCTCTGAGCAGACTACTGTAGAGCTGCAGGACTTGCCTCAGAGTTCAAGATGCAATATCCCTCCAAATACCCCAGCTAAAGATCATAATGTGTGATTTAAGCTGGTTTTAGACTTCCACTTTCTCACCCAAGGACAACTTCCAAGGGCTTGAACTGTGTTCCTCATCCTTGTAATGAGATGGAGAGTATGCAACCTCTTCTCCTTCACATTCCCACAGTTCTCCAAGGGCAAGGAGAAATACATGCTACAGAGAAAAATTGCATCTAACTACCTCAGAAAGTTAGACAGCAAAAAATTCAAGACATTTAATTCAGGCAAACACTCTTGGAACTGGTATTTACAGATGCACACCAGGGTATTAACCTGTAGCATTGTTGTGCTCATTCTCTTCTCTGTTAAACTTCAAGTTTGCTTTTTGCAGCAACCAGAATTATTCATCGCGCTGTAGAGAAGCACTCTTCAAAAGAGAAAAACACTGCATCAAAGCAAAATTTCTACCTTGGACCACAGCAAATTGCTTGGCTAGCCTGTTATTATACTTGAGGCATTCTCAGGCAGCTGGGCCTCATTACAGGCAATGGAGCTTTAGCCATTAACTTCAGAGAGATCAGGATAAAGCACTAAATGCAATGAAGATAATTTAAAGCCTGTTAAGCAAGAAAATGAAATGGTATAGAGCATTGCTAATGCTGTATGCTAAGCATGCTTCCTGTTGAGTGCTGGAAGACCATATATGTCTTGGGACAGATGCTCCTACAGGGTTTTTGTTTTTCTTCCAGCCCAGTGGGTCACTGCCCTGGTGGGGGCCCTGCCATGCTACAGCAGAATGAACAGCTAAAAGATGAGGTCCATTCCTCCTACGTCCTTGTACCAGTCACAGTGGAAGAAACATTTCCAGGCAGAGCACTGTTGCAGAAAGTAGCTTTTGGGGGAAGAAAAATGTGTGGTCATGAGTTTGCCTGTATAGGATTTGCTGATTTGTTTGTTCTAAGCTTTAACTGTACTGATGTAGTAAATCGGAAGCTAAACAATACAGGCATTTGGGCATCAGACCAGACTTAGAGCTAAGTTTCAAACAGATCTATAGCCTTCCATGTAGATCTTTACCTTCCATACACCACAGGTAAAACACATGAGGCTGAGCTGCTGTGCTAGAGAAGAGAGGTCTCGGGAGAGGCACGTCTAGATGGATAATGTAACTTCAAGAGTAAACAATTTACAACTTTATAAAGCTAAACCCAACCTGACTGATGCCACTTTCAGCCCTACAAGCTGGTAGTGTTGCACTTAGGGTGCATTTCCCAGGTCTCTTAATGTGGTAAAGCTATTTTGTTTGGGATCTCGTGAATTTTGTGGAACACAGGAGGGGAGCTTTTCTAATCTACCAAACCCCATAGGCATAACCAGACTTAACAAAGAACATCTTTTTAGAAAAGTTTTGAACTTTTTCAAAGTCTTAAAAGAGAAACTCTTTCTCCACCATCATTCATTCAGCTTGCCTACCACTACAGCAATTTTTTTTAATCCCTTTCAGGTTCAGCAGCCACATGCCAACATGCATGCCAGGTCTATCCCCCCTTCCCCAGAGACACTAAGGCTCATTCTTCAGCTTTTTATTGTAACTTGTTCATTGCAAAATAACACAACTCCAAGTTTAACCTCAGCTTAAGTCCAGAACTTGTTTAATCCCAATCTTTCCCCCAAATATTTCTGCATTTCTAAGGAAATGCATAAGTATTGCAAAGACAAAATTTCAGCTTTCAGCCTACTGACTTTGTGCAAATTTTAACTGAACTGTATGAACTTAAAAAGAACTTTAACAGCTGCTCTCAGTTAGACTTCAGGTGATTAATTCTGAAGTAGGTTTTATGAAAGAATGAACAATAACAGCAGAAGGTCCAGGCATTAATATTAACCTGTAATAAAAGGAATGATGTTTAAACCATTCCTAGAAATAAAAGATGAGTACCTGGTCCTACAGTGCTGGAAGAAGCACATAGCTTAAATTATATCCAATCAGGCAAAATACAGATATTAAGCATTTATGAGCAGCTCTGATATATTCTGAATTAATCAGTCCTGCACATTCAAAAGTTTTAATATTTAATGCTGCTACCTCAACAGTCCTGCAGAAATATTAAACTTTCGTACAGTCCTTTAAAAGGAATAGCAAGAGATTTTACTACACATTACATTTGAATTGTGGCTGTAGGTTTTGTGCTGGGCTGTGTTTTGTGGAGAACCATGATTATAATGTATTGAACTACAACTGAAATTCTCAACATTTTCACCACAGATGAAACAGTAATAAGGACAGTAATAATGAAAATAACAATTATTAAGCCAGGGGTAAGTACATGTGCAATCTGATTAAGTCTCCTAGGCATGATGGATTACTCATGAAGGCTTACTAATATCATACTTTCATGAAATCTCTCAGATGAGTGTAAATGGCATGCTAAAGGCATTTTATATATTGTAGCATATTAGTGTTAGTGTGTTAGTATAGTAAATCTTCTCCAAAACACCAGCTGTGGTAAGCAAAAACACATATAGAAAATTATCTGTTCACAAATTCCCTCACTGTAAATAGCAAACACTGAAATTTGTCTTTGCTGCTGCCAATAATGGAAATTTTAAATACAATATATAAGAACTGTTCCAGTACTTTATGAATAGTTTTAAAATATAGTGTTTAAAAACATATTAAAGTTGAAAATGAAGGCATGAAGACTTCTTCAGAAGAGACTGAGTCACATATGATGCTGATTCCATTATTACAACGCTTGCTTTGTTTATAAACATATTTCTGAGATTCTCTGCTTTATTACTCCTGAATAATCATAGAATCATAGAATGGTTTGGGTTGGAAAGGACTTTAAAGATCATCTAGTTCCAACCCCCACTGCCATGGGCAGGGACACCTTCCACTAGACCAGGTTACTCAAAGCCCCATCCAACCTGGCCTTGAACACCTCCAGGGATGGGGCATCCACAGCCTCTCTGGGCAACCTGTGCCAGTGCCTCACCACCCTCACAGTGAAGAACTTCTTCCTAACATCTAGTCTCCCTCTTTCCATTTCAAGCCATTACCCCTTGTCCTATCATGACATGCCCTTGTAAAAAGTCCCTCTCCAGTTTTCTTGTAGGCCCCCTTTAGGTACTGGAAGGCTGCTATAAGGTCTCCCCAGAGCCTTCTCTTCTCCAGGCTGAACAACTCCAACTCTCTCAGCCTGTCTTCACAGGAGAGGTGCTCCAGCCCTCTGATCATCTTCATGGCCCTCCTCTGGATTCACTACAACAGGTCCATGTCCTTATGTTGGGGGCCCCAGAGCTGAACACAGTACTCCTGTGTCGTCTCACCAGAGCGGAGTAGAAGGGGAGAATCACTTCCCTCGTCCTGCTGGTTATGGTTCTTTTGATGCAGCCCAGGATACAGTTGGCTTTCGGGGCTACAAACACACATTGTCGGGTCACATTGAACTTCTTGTCAACCAACAGCCCCAAGTCCTTTATTTGCAGGGCTGCTCTCAATCCACTCATCGCCCAGTGTGTATTTGTGCTTGGGATTGGCCTGACCCATGTGCAGGACCTTGCACTTGGCCTTGTTGAACTTCATAAGGTTCACATGGGCCCACCGCTCAAGCTTGTCAGGGTCCCTCTGGATGGCATCCCTTCCCTCCAGCATGTCAACCGCACCACACAGCTTGGTGTTGGCAGCAAACTTGCTGAGCATGCACTCAATCCCACTGTCCATGTCACCGACAAAGATGTTAAACAGCACCAGTCCCAATACAAACCCCTGAGGAGTACCACTCATCACTGGTCTCTACTGTGACATAGAGCCTTTGACTGCAACTCTCTGAGTGCAACCATCCAGCCAATTCCTTATCCACCAAGTGGTCCATCCATCAAATGCATGTCTCTCCAATTTAGAGACAAGGATGTCGTTCAGGACAGCATCAAAGACTTTGCACAAGTCCAGCTAGATGATGTCCATTGCTATTCCCTTATCCACCAATGCTGTAACCCCATCGTAGAAGGCCACCAAATTTGTCAGGCACAATTTGCCCTTAGTGAAGCCATGTTGGCTGTCACCAATCACCTACTTATTTTCCATGTGCCTTAGCGTAGTTTCCAGGAGGATCTGCTCCATGATCTTGCTGGGCACAGAGGTGAGACTGACTGGTCTGTAGTTCCCTGGGTCTTCCTTTTTCCCTTTTTAGAAATGGGGGTTATGTTTCCCCTTTTCCAGTCAGTGGAAACTTACCCAGACTGCCACAACTTCTCAAATATGGTGGGTAGTGGCTTAGCCACTTCATCTGCCAATTCCCTCAACATCCGTGGATGCATCTCATCAGGTTGCATGGACTTGTGCACTTTCAGGTTCCTTAGATGGTCTCGAACCTGGTCTTCTCTTACAGTGGGCGGTTCTTCATTCTCACAGTCTCTGCCTTTGCCTTCTGCGACTTGGGTGGTGTGGCTGGAGCACTTGCTGGTGAAGACTGAGGCAAAAAAGTTGTTGGGTACCTCAGCCTTCTCCATGTCCCAGGTAACCAGGCCTCCTGTTTCCTTCTGGAGAGGGCCCACATTTTCCCTAGTCCTCCTTTTATCACTGATGTGCCTATAGAAGCTTTTCTTGTTGCCCTTGATGTCCCTGGCCATATTTAATTCTATCAGGGTTTTGGCTTTCTTAACCTGATTCCTGATAAAGTAAAAATTTCTTGGAAAATTCCTAGATAAAACACTACAAAACCACAACACTACAAAAGTTTTGAAGTTTGGTGGAAATTGTAAGAGGACAACAAACAGTGTAAAGCCTATGCTATGAACACATGCTCATTTTCCAGTCGCTTAGACTGACAGTCTGGAGTTCAGATTCTGCAACACCTGAACTCCTGCCCATCTCTTTGGCCCTTGTCAGTCAGTGTAAATTCAATATATAGCTATGATTCTGCATGGTTTTGTCTGCATTTTCATTATAGACCACAAAACTGAAATTAACATACTATAAACCTAATAATACTGGTAAGTTCAAAGAGGATGATAGCTATCAGGAATACCCCATCATTGAAGCTACAGCACATAAAAATCAGTATATATAGGTCATTAGCCAAGACACAGCATGCCCCCCATATCAGCTGTTCATAAAAACAACCTCAATAAAACCTCACCCCAAAACAACCAAAAAAAAACCAAATCAGAAAGAGATCTCAAACCTTTATTCTCCATTTAATTTTGAGGAAAAATAAGCATCATCATTTAATGTCATTCCCTTCCAGTAACCAAATCTGCGACAAATGCTCATATATGGCAGATGAAACAAAGAAGTTCCACTTCAGTCCTTGCACCACGCTGTGCTCCTGCTAACCCACACTCATATCCAGAGACCTCAGACAACCAAAGCTTCCACTCACACAAAAACCCCTACCCCAGAGAATACCCTTTGCTGATTTCACAATATTGCTGGTAAGTGAACTAAAAAAAATAGTGATAATTCTGTCCTCTAATGAGATGCTTATAAGCAGCAGTCAGGGTCCTTTACAGAACCAGTTAAAACAAAGGCAGGTCCTTCATTCCCAGTGCTGAACATCATCGTCCAAGAGCAGACATACACATGTGAAACAGTATTGCTGGCAGTTGCTTTGTGAAGGGTTGTGTTTCTTTGAAAAACAGAGAAGAAAGTATGGCGAAGTTAAGAGAAAAGGCATGAAAGAAAATGCAAGGACACAATCTGAACAACTGTGCTGAGCACAGCCATGAGACTGACACATTTATTTGACTGATGGAAAAGTCCCACAATGGCCAAAGAGACTTCCTCATGTCACTCAAGGAAATAATTCAGAGACCATCTCATGTCCCCCTGCACTCAAGGAAATAAGACTTCGTTAGAATAAGGAGCAGTTTATCAAAGAAAAAAACAGAGGTTATCAATTCCTTTTTCTCCTGCAAGTGATTCATATGATCCTGAAAAGAGGTAATCTCAGTGGGATCTACTATCAACAGAGAGATGTTATGACCATTGCATCAAACAGGTGCAAGTAATAGACGAGTCACAACACTCACAGAGGGATACATGGCATCAAAATGATTGTTGTGGTTTAAACCCAGCTGGCAACAAAGCACCACCAGACACTCTCTCACTCCTCCCCCCACAGCGGGATGAGGAGGAGAAAATACAAAGAAATGCTCATGGGTCGAGACATGGACGGGGAGGGATAACTCACTGATCATGGTCACGGGCAAAAGACAGACTCGACTTGGGGAAAAAACAGAATCAATTTAATTTACTACAAATCAGATCAAATCAAGGATAATGAGACGTAAAAACAAATCGCAAAACACTTTCCCCCACCCCTCCGTTCTTTCCAGGTTCCACTCCCGGTTCTCTCTCCCTCCTCCCCCTCAGCAGTGCAGGGGGACGGGGAATGTGGGTTGGGGTTGCTTCCTCACACGCTGTCTCTGCCGCTCCTTCCTCCTCAGGGGGAGGACTCCTCACTCCTCCCCTGCTCCACCGTGGGGTCCCTCCCACGGGACACAGTCCTGCACGAACTTCTCCAATGTGGGTCCTTCCCACGGGCTGCAGTTCCTCACAAACTTCCCCGGCGTGGGTCCTTCCCGCGGGCTGACCTTCAGTCCCAGGCTGCCCCAGCGCGGGCTTCCCCAGGGAGCGGCGGCCATCTTGGGGGGCATCCACCCCCTGCTCCGGCGTGGGCTGGGGACACACAGCCTGCCGCCTGGTCTCCCCACGGGCTGCGGGGGCAGCCCCTCCTGCCCTCCTTCCTCACTGCCCTCGGTATCCGCAGAGGGGTTCCTCTCCCATCCCAATCCCCTCCTGGCTGCAGGTTCCCCCTCTGAAATCCGCTCTCCCAGAGGCGATCCCATCGTCGCTGACGGGTTCGGCCTGGGCCAGAGCCAGGTCCGGCTCCCAGCCGGGGAAGCTTCCAGCAGCTTCTCACAGCAGCCGGCCCTGCGGCCCCTACCCTGCTACCAAAAACCCCACCACACAAACCCAAAACAAGAGTACAGCCCTCATCCAAGAAAAGAACTTAGAACTTAAACTCAGAAAGAGTTTAAAACCAAACCAAAATGATGAACCAAAACTGTCATAAAGAATTTCTAAAATCTTCTGAATGTTTTCCAGAAAAGTCAGGGAGAGCCTTGCAGATAGGTGAGATTCTTGTTGAAACAGCCACGGCAGACTGGGGGAAATCCATTTTCAGGTCAGAATGGTAAATTAATTTACTGATTAGCAGCCTGACCTGACTGCATAGACTAAGTTTTTCCCAAAAACAGGAGGGTAGGAAAATTTGGACTAACTTGGAATATGCTAAGAAAGAGAAACTCTAACACAGACCTAAGGAGATGAGCAATCACTTTGAGAAAGAGGTTAAAGAATTACAACCCACAAGGACACCAGCCACTTGGATGCTGAGTTGAGTGGACCAAAAGATTTCTCTAACAGCAAACATCCACCACATTTTTCTTCCCTGACTGCACATGTAGCTGTCCCAGAATGTAAAGCTCTGGGTATCCCATATAAATGATAGAATAATCTTTAGAGGGAAGCCCGTGAGCTCAGACCAGCTTGGATCAGTTCAAAATCATGCCTAATGTGTTGGAAGACAAACAAAATTTCCAGAACCACCAGAAGTGGTTGTATTAGGAAAAAATAACCCTAGATATGAATTTCATTGTGTTTTTTAGGTACATCTTCCTCTGGACAATGATATTAACATCCACATGTGGTACAATGCCCACATGCAAGTCCTGGAGAAGGCCACTAGTCTGAGTTGGCCAGACATAGTCCAGGGGTAGGAGGAGAGGAAAACAGCGAATCTGCATTACAGAGGGCCTGAAGAAACTTCTGTTCCTGGTGTATCAGAGCATAAATATGAAGTCAAAAACCAAATTATTACAGAACAACACTTGTATCTACACAGGTTAATTTGGACTTGCAGACCAATATCAGAGAAAGGAAGTTTTCCAATATGTAATATGGACTACGAATGAAAGAATGGTGGATACTGACTTAGACATCACTATTGTTTCAATAGACACAGGAAAAAAGCTTGAAAGTGAACCCCTAATTGACTGCGTCTGTTGCTGACAATGCTGGAGAGACAATTTGTCCCCTTGAAATGTGGGAAAATAAGATTTGATTGGAACTGATAGGAATTTGAGAAAAAGATTCAGACAGTTAAGCAAGTACATGATCTAATACCCTGTTCAGATTTAAGGATGGCAAAAAACGCACCAAACTCTTATAAGACAATAAAAGCCCAATGTATTAAAAATGAAGTGTGTTGAGATGTAGCTCCTCAAGGTCCCTAAACAACTGCCCATTGCAAGCTGTGGTCTCACGTCTCCCCAGGCAGAAGCACAAAGGCAGCAAAAAAGGGCAAAGAGTGGCTAAACCCTCTTCAGAGGCCCAAGATCTCAGGGGAATTTTAGCTGCTAAAATTTCAGTGCATTTGAGACAGCAGTCCATCCATTTCAAACTGTTACTGAAAAGTTACAGATAATAAACATGGAAACTGTGGTTGTAAAGGTAAAACAGCAGATGTAGGAAATGCTAGTGTGGGAAAGCTGTAAGGATAAAGGGAGATCTCAGATCCTCTCATGCACTTGTCCCAGCCCAGTGGTTTTACATGTAAGCATGGAGAAGCAGATAGTTCTTTGTGAGCATTAGGATTCAGTCTCCAAACCAACAATCACAAATAAGAAATTATAGTGCAATGTATCACACCACACTGATAAGCTGTAGAGAAGAAGTATGGAGAATCAGCTTTCTGTGAAGCACAGAGAGCAAAATGAAAATATTTGTATGGCTTCCTACCTTTTAGCATGGGTAAATACCCTGGATATTCAATAATAGAATCATTGAACAGTTTGGGTTGGAAAGGACCTTAAATATCATCTAGATCCAACCCCCACTGCCATGGGCAGGGACACCTTCCACTAGACCAGGTTGCTCAAAGCCCCATCCAACCTGGCCTTGAACACTTCCAGGGATGGGGCAGCCACAACCTCTCCGGGCAACCTGCTCCAGTGCCTCACCACCCTCACAGTGAAGAATTTCTTCCTTACATCTAGCCTAAATCTACCCTCTTTCAGTTTAAAGTCATTACTCCTTGTTGTATCACTACACTTGAGACAGCAGTCCATCCATTCGCAAACTGTTACTGAAAAGCTACACATAATAAAGATGGGAACTGTGGTTGTAAAGGTAAAAGAGCAGATGTAGGAAAATACATCACTACAAATTACAGCAGGTTCAGTGTGCTTTCCCCAAATTCACCTGAAGAATGGTAAACAGCCAGTGGAAGCAGATCCAAACACCAAGGATAGCACAGCTTTCACAAATAAAAAATCCTCACCAATTTGCATTGATGGATGTTGCTTTACACCTGCCATGTGCGAGGGGTGACACAAGCAGCCTTTCTTTGCCAGATTGCAGTATCTAGAAGATATCCTAAGGCAGGGATTGGCAGAAATTAAATTAAGGGGGAATGGGAAGTGACTGATGTGCACATATGTAAGTCAAATATGGAAATAAATACCATATACATAGCTCAACAAAGACATACTAGTGATTTATAAATAACTAAGCATCTTTCTTGCAAGCCAAATTCCTTCAAATTTATCACCAATCTAATCATAAAAGGGAGGAAACCTGAAGGTCCCAGCAGGCAGTCTATGAGTTACACATGTGCAGAAATGAGTTGAAAACTGCACAAGTTTAAAATACTGATTTGGAACCTGATTTTCTTTCAGCAAGTGAAAATCTTTTTCAAATCAACCAGTAATTATAAAATAGCCATATATAAGTCTGCCGAACATCTGTGCACCATTTTAATGAAAGCAAAGCTTTAATAAACATTGATCAAAAAGGTAAGGTTGTTGGAAAGTTGTAAGCAAGCACAAAGAGGCATTTAAAATGAAACTGTCTTCTAGCTACAGCTAGAGCACTGTCTAGATCCTTCTGTGCTATGGGGGGTTTCAAGGAAATAATACTAGTGGTGTAACTGTAAAGCATATTAGAAAGGCAGGTGCTGCAGTTCATTGTTATGCTAAAAAACTCCTAACAATCTTCTATAGCAATTGCAGCTGTCTTTCTTTTACCAATGTATAATAATTATCCATCTGATTAGCAAATGTAACCACCTGCAGTTAACTGGTTTACCCATTTAGTTAGGGATGAAATGCCTTTAAAAATCAGGCAAGTTAATGCTAAAACTAAAATGCGCTTTAAAAGTTTCATACTGAAATAATATGTCAGATGGCTGTGGAATTATTTCCACTCTGGTACAAGTGCTCAGAAAATGATTTTCCAAAATGTGAAAAAATGTCCTAAAAATGGCCTCAATGAATTTTAAAATACCAGGTAGCTCAGTATTCTATGAAGGACAATTACTATAACCACATTTTTATTACTAAATATGTCCATCACACTACAGGTACCCAGACACCTCAGAGAACACATTTCAATTTATACAGCCGTTACATATGGCCAAGTTCTCATTCTCTCTTTCTTCCCCAGTCTCTCTCTCCCCTGCCCCCCAATGATTGTAGTCTTACTTCTTATATGAAAAGACTGTTCCTCTTCAATATTCTTCACCCGGGCCTGTAAAACTCTACTCAGCCACTTGCCCAGGGCCATTTGACAGCTAAGTAAAATATTATTAGTTTTTTCATTAACATAAGTCATCATGGTAAAGGACGAGGAGGGTAGATTTTTCTATCGGAGTTGTCAAATTTTCATGGCAATTTTGATAGGGTAACCTTGCTCTTCCACTTAATATCACCAGACAACTAAATATTTAGCAATATAGGCAAATTACATCAGTGTCCTTGTGTAAGATGCACAAATAAAACTAAAATTTTCACTTTGGGACACAGATTTTTATATTAAGGTCTTTAACATCTCTCTTTATGTATTTATTGGCTTCAAGGTAATTTGTAGATCACAGGTTTTTCTTCCTCTTTCCTTGTCCCACCTTAGCTTTCTGTATGTCCCATCAGAACATATTCACATTTGAAATCTGTTATTTTATTTACCTAATCTTGTAGCTTCCTTTTAAATCTGAACATGAGTTTTTTCCACGGCTATTCTGCTTCCCCTCATTTAAGAGAAGGCAGTCAAGCAAGGAACATTTCATACTGGGTAAGTCTCATGTCCATACAGAAAACAGCGTAACAGAACCACAAGTGTCTTTCCTCAACACTTCTCTCACTAACTGTTGATCCCACTATATGATTTCAACTAAACACAACAAAAAGGCAAACATCTGAAAACTACTACGCTTCTATTAATCCTCTGAAAAGTCAGTGATGTGAGAAAGGCCCACGGCCCCCTTCATTCCCCAGGGAATGAATATGGTGGTAAATATGCAGCCACATTGGTAGACACCAGAGAACCCATACGGCACAAGACATTATGTGTGCTCCAGCTGCAGGAAAACCCCCGCTCAAAGCTTGTGCCTCAACAGAGGAGGACTAATCCCAGCTCAAGACACAAAGCCACAGGGAACTGAGCTCATAAATTCCCCCCAGTGAACTACTGGGAGAAGGGAGCTGTTTGTGGGGTTGTTTCCAATATTTCTTTCTGTTGGTAATGGACAATTCTTTGCTTTAATCAGTACCTTCTTGACATAACCACTTAAGAAATTACTATCCTACACAGTTATGACTATCATACATGAAATTATCCAGGCAAACATGGACTATCCTTTAAAAGTAATGATGATACTGTGATTAGAAGCAGATAAAGATCCTTTTTTTTTTTTTTTTGTCATTTACAAATAAAACTGTATTCTAATTTCTGCAGAAAAATCACAAGTTTATGTTGTATCTTGCGAATAATTAGCCCTCCCAAAAAGGATAAAATATCAAATTATGAAGGTACTATATGTAGTAAAAAAACCAATGGCATCATCAAGAAGACTGAGATGGGAATAAGAGAAAGAGAAGGTGCAGGAACACACCCCGTGTTGCAAAAGGGCTCCTGGAGCAGGTTAGGCCCATGCAAGTCTCAGCTGTACATTCAGCTGTCTTTAGACCAGAGGTTTTATTCTGATGTAAACGTAAGTAATCTTCTGATTTTTGTCCCATTGTAGGACAGTAGTATTTAAGGAAACTCTTTGAGAAATTCACATAGTACCATGCTTTTCTCCTCCCTCAGATGGGGGGCAGAACTGCAAGCAGAAGGGGAGCTTTCTGAGAAGAAAACTCTAAAAAAGCTTTTTTCCTGTAAGCAGAAGGTTTCTGCCCATGTGTGGATACAAAGAAAACAACACTCCCTGGGGACTCCCAAAATTACAGCTCCTGCTGTATCAGACATTGCCGGTACTTCACCCACCAGCAGGATGCCAGGAACCCCTAGAAGTCCTCTGTGTGAATTAAAATCCTTTTTCTCAAACCACAATCCAAGGAAGGAGAGGAAGTCCCCAGCACGATAGCAGAAGACTTGTGCCCCTTTTTTACACCTTGAGATTCTTTGTTGTTTCCTTGTTCACTAAGTTCCAGGTCACATCAAATCCATATAAAACCTCCATCCTACCAGGCAGATTAGGAAGTGCCTTGCAGATTGCAGTGCGGTTGGAAGAAAAGCATGGAGACCTACATCATGAGATAGAGTTCATATTTTAATTACTCTTTATATTCAGGTTCTGCTGCAGAAGGTACAATTCCTGGGTGCAGGAGTGAGCAATGTAGCATGTCTTGCTATGTTGAGGTTGTCTCAGTGTCCATGGGTTTTGGCTTAATTTCTTTAACCTTTAAATGGTGGTATATCGTGCACCACGTTCATTTTGTATTTGTAACAAAGTCTCTACAGACTTAAGCTGTTGTAGTTTTCTTCCATTTGACTTTGTAATGTTTCTAAGGCACCTGAATTTAAACATACCGCACCTTTTTCTGTGCTAAACTTGACATTATAAAGTAGACTCCAAAGACTTGTAATGATATGGTTGTGAAATGACTGAGATATCGGAAAATCTCATTGAGGTGAATGGAGAATTATTGTCTTTACAGACGACACTGTATCTTATGCAAGCTGAGTTCAGGGTGCACTCAGTAATCATTGTCAGACCAAAATACATTGTCAGACCAGTTGAAAGTGCTTTTATACTAGAAGAACAGAGGTCTGTTACAAACACCTTCTCAGTGCACACTGTATGCAAAGGCAGGAGAAATCAGGTACTACATTTTGTAAACAGCTGACTTCAGGGCCCTAAGTTTTTGAGCCTCCAGCTAGAAATATCTAAAATCTGAATTTTGCAAAGATTTTGACCACCAGGATTCCCACTAACTTCATCTGTGCTTATGTGTGCTGGAAACTTTTGAATAAGTCATTAGCACACACAATGGGCATTTAAAGTATGAGGCAGTGCACATCATCGTGCACTTCAAGACTGGTGTCTTGGAAACTGAGAGCAGTGCCTGCAGGAACAGTGAAGGAAGCTGAATCACAGCTTTATGCAAGGTTAAAGCAGAAATGGATAACTACATACGTAAGTTCTCAGCACTATGCAGGTGCTAAGGAAAGGAGCTGTCTGTCTCCAACCCAACTACCTCCATGGCCAGGCTGAGGGGTGCAGGGCTGCCAACTTGAGCTTCTCTGCTCATGGCTAGTCTCTTTGTCACCTTTGACATTTTATGCGCTTTCTCTAACACTTTTTTGTTGTTGTTTAATGGGCAACAAATATAATAATGTGTACATTAATTTCGGCACTACCGGATACATTTAAAGCAAGGTTTTATCAATGCAATTTTTCCATTCTGAATGTAATTATAAATGTAAGAAAATGTACATTTACCATGGACAAATACATATGTAATCATCCAGTAATGAATCATAGCAAAACACTAAAAAAATAAATATCTGGAATTTTTATGGTTTAGGTTCTGTGGACTTCTATTCACATGTAAACCTTATTGACTCCAGTTGCTCTAGTAAAATCCACAGGGTTACTTGCATAAATCATTGTTGCAAAGTCAGGCTGGAAATCTGCTAAGAAACTGAAATTTTGCAAAGAATTAAGTTTTGAAGAGGGAATTGGGGATTTTTTTTTACTTGGGAATTTTGGGTGTTTCTTTAAAGGAAAGTGAGGAGTAAATAAGCAGATACTCTAAGTGTCCAATCTTCTTGGCACCTTCTCCAACTTGCCCTCTCGTTGAACCAACATAATTCTGTTTCCCTACTTTCTCTTCCTGAGTGAACAGCTTTCTTGCCTCCCAAGAAGAGGGAGCCCGGGGGACCCCTGATCCCCTTGAGCCCAGCTGCACGCCAGGACGGCACACAAGCAGGGACAGCACACAAGCACTGTTAGGCACCACACGAGCCTCCAGCATCAGCTAGAACAGACACAAAGGTATGTTAAAGAGCTGTTTGCTGACTGCTCACCCCATTCACTACTAAACACCTTCTGAAGGCATTTTTAAACACTTCTACAAAATTGTAATTTGAAATGTATCTCGTCTTTGCGCTCATTGAGAATAAGTTGATGTGTCAGTTGGTGGCTGGAATCAACCATTTTTGGATGATTGGTTTCAAATCCTCTAATCAGCTTACCGTCCATATAACTGAGCTGTGTGCTGGGGAAGGCCCTTTGAGGCACAAGTGAAGACATCCTCCCTCCAGCCCCGGAGCAAAATTAGAGCTGTCGTTGTGCATTGCTTGCACCTTCCTGTAACAGCCAGCCAGAAGCTGCATCATTTGACCAAGAGTATCCTGAACCCCAACTCCCTACTGCATGTGTAGCTAAGAGAATTGCAGGGCACCTTTATTTTTTCTAAGAAATATTGATTTAGTATAAATGCAGATTTGAGGCTAAGATTTAGATACATATTTTTCTTCTATTTTATCAAAAATTAAAACCCTTACTAAACTACTCTTACCAGCCACTCTGCAAAACAACAGGAGACACGCTGTAATCCTTATAGAGGAAGCCTAACTCAGAAGTTATATAAATAGCAAGGAAAATATATACCTTATTATGGGCGAGAGCAACAGATGCAGAGCAAGATTTTCTACTTGCACAGACAGTCCATAATGGGCTTTAAAATAAGGGTGGCATCCTGTGGGGTGATTTTATCCCATGCTGTCCTTGCTTAAAGGGAACAAATTATTGCTTGCCAATAGGGATGATACAGCTGCCAGGTTCAGCGCTCCCTTTCTGGCCATCCCACCTGGTGCAAAGCCCCCTCAGGAGAGTGAAACGCCAGTTTGCAGCAGAAAAAAGGCACTGACAAAGTTTGCCCATTCCCCCTGAGCTCACACCTCCCCTGCCTATACTGTCCAGGACACCTGCCCCCTCCACCCCATTTCACAGACCTCCCTCGTTTCCAGCAGCTAAAGGAGAAATGGGTTGGGAGCTCTGTTTTTCTCTTCTCTCACAAACTAGCATGCCCTGGTTTTTATATCTTCCCTTTATTATCTTCCTTTTATTATCTTCCCTTATTTCCTAGTTCTCTGTAATTACATATTGGGACATCAAACGGTGAAGCAGGGACTGCTTTTGAAGGCTTTTATAATTAGCTTTTCTATTGTGTCATCTAATACCTCCTCTGGCTTTAGACTTACTTTTTTCTGTTCACAACCTCCTGAACATATGGTGGTAAATATGCAGCATGCTGTGAGCTTCACCTGGAGTCTACTTACAATATATCTGCAATGTAAATAACAGACTTCGTGTCAGTCAATTAATCACACACCAGTGGCTGGCAGAGGGCAGGCAGATTGCAGAAAGAGAAATTGGAAAGTAGTGTCTTGATCAGTGTTGGACTTCAAGCCAGCATGCTTCTGTGGTATCACTACTTTTGCCTAAAATATTCTGTTACAATTGCCTTAGACATTGCGTGATATCATAACGACTCGATTCAAGGCCAAATTCTCCACTCATCAGGACCACGCTGATAACATTTCACCCATTGGAGTCACGATCCCATTTCCACCAGCACAGAATATGACCCAAATGCAAATTTCATACAAAGATTAAATTAAAGTGATCCCAGGATGATGCACAAAATTTAAATATTGCCATTCTAGTAGAAATGTTTCTTTTTGGTAAAACTGATTCAAATTAATTACTTTACAGACGTGTTTTATCCTTGTTTTTCCAAGAATTCATATGAGCATGACAAAGTGCTTTGTTTACCTGATTCACTTTATTTAACTCAAGGGATTCATGAGCATATCATCAATTAGAGTCACAAACAAATCATTTTATGTTTGAAAAAAAAGGTCTCTACTTCAGTAGAGCTTTTCTAATTTGAAGATCTCAAAGGATTTTCTGTACTACATTAAAATCTTTGTCATTCCCATGGAGGACAAATGAAAATATAGAAATAAATAATCTAATATTTAAGCACACTTGGGTGGAGCACAGCACAAAAGTTAAGACCTGATAGGAAGAATTTTCCTAACGACAATAAAAATCTCATCCAAAGGCAAAGAAATAACCTGCTTATGGCTGATATTCTCCCACATCTCACTGTACCTGGTCCTGGACTTGTGTCTGCTGGGGCCAGTGCCCGGGAAGGGCTTTGCCCCAGGGCTGGCTTCAGGCAAGGGGATGAACAAGTGCTCTCAGACACCTTCCACCCATCTTACACCACTTCAGCTCGGCCCTACAGGTCTACAGAGGGTTTGTGTTATTGCCTTCGTCCTATTTCTTCTGAGTCTTTATTCCCACGGGGATCACTACGCCCTTGCTTTGCAGCTGCAGAGGGTGCCCTTTGCAGAAAGCTCCTCTTTAATCGGGAGACGAAGAAAAAACTTCAGGGACTAGATCAGCTGTTGGCTTAAAAGCCACTGACTTGTGATGGTCACCAGAAGAACTGGTTATGCGTCCAGGACAACAAATTATCTCCCAGATATGACTAGAAACCTAAAACCCACTGCTGCTCCTATGGGCTTTGCTGCAAGGGTGGGAGCAGAGGCAGCCTGTGCTGGGGCACTCCCGTCCCCCCAGGGACCCCTGCTGTCCCTCATCTGTGCACATCCCAATGGACAGGCCTCTCCCCCCATCACTGCCAGCCTCTGCTCGGCCGGGACAGGGCCGCATGGCTCAGCAGCCCCCAGGCCATCCTGAACATGAACCAACCTCCAGGACAGTCAGGCCCTGATGCCCAACACCCTGTGGCTGGGATCCACAGGAGATGCTGCAGTAGAGTAGTTTTTCTTTTCAGTGGGGAAATAAAAACTGTTTTCAGTAGGGATCAGTGCCTTATTGCTAAATCCCCCAGTGACTGTAGGGTATAGCAGAGTCTTACCAAGGTATTTCTGTGCCCGTGGCATGTGCAGGGTGCCTCTCTCCATGAGTTCTCCTGGAGCTAATAAATAGCCAAGCTTACCTGGCTGTCTTCCGTTTCGGTGAAGGCATTACCCTAGGTCTTTTCCCTCTTTTGGCCACTGATTTCCATCAAGCTTTCAGGTATCTAGCATCTTTGAAACCTGTATCCTTATGTTACATTTGACTGAAGTTAACCAACACTTTCAAAAGGGAGGAGGACGGACAGCGTACTGAGAGTGCCTTAGAAAAGAGCCTGTTCACATAAATCTGCTTCAGGGACAAATACATTTGTTTGCAAGCACAAGCATGCAGAAAAGGCAATGACACCACAGCAATGTAAGGAACATTTATTTAGCGTATTGGTCTACAACATCTTGCTATGCCAATGAAAATAGCACCAAAGCAACAGAAGCAATAAATACATACATGAACATTTTAATATTATGGACATTACTATGCAGTGATCCTAATAACATGTGTAAAGGGAAGTTTAGTGTTTAAAGGATGGTAGCTCTTGTACAAATGTAAAAGCTAGCAAAGGTCATTTTTTTTTTTAGTATTTTAGAGAACATGGGTTTGAAGAGTTTAAATGGGTAGTGCAAAAAGCATATACAGCCCCAGGAACGGCCAGGCTCTACATTGAGCTTCCAGCCCTGAAGGAGGGATGGGTGAGGCTGCGTCCCCAGCCTGTCCTCCGGAACATGAGGGGCCGGGCAGCCCTTCCCCGTGGCACCAGCCAGCTCGCTGGGGAAGCAGGGCAGCAAATTCAGAGCATCTCAGCCCAGGCCAGACCCAACCTCCTCTTCCAGAGCAAGCGCTGTCAGCACCAGGCAGGCGGACACGCTACCTGTGGGCAGACGGGCTCAGGGGGGCTGGCACCCCTCTGCATGGTGTCTTCAGAAACCAATGGGTAGAAAAGCCAGCGCTCAACGTACCTGGGTGTCCATATCTCCTTGATTTGCCCTCCGAAGTGCAAGCATTTAATTTTGACCTGCACAGCACTTTTGGTGCCTGCGTGGTGTCAGCCCGTGTCCAGCCCACGGCGGGAGCAGGGCTGTGGGTTCACACCAGCTCCAGCTCTGCCTCGGGACACACCAGCCGCTTCAAACTGCAGCCCCCGCTGGATTCAATTAAGGTTTTTTTTTCTCTGGACAGGACTTGACCAGGGAGCAATGCTTGAGTCAGAAACAAAGACAAGCCTTGAGGCAGAAGATCTTGTAATATTTCTAAGTTAATTTATAATCGTAGTGCTTTTACTCTTAAAAGATAAAGTAAGATGGTGTTGTGATTAAGGTGCAGAATATCTAATTTGAGAGGCGCATAAAAGGAAATCAAGGAGTGCTATCTATCAAGAAGATAACTAAAAGGATCAAGTCTTCCCCCATCCTCACTATAAATCTTTCACTGAGAAGAACTACTAGCTTATAAAGAACAAAAATTTCAAAAAAATAAAAACGAAAAAGGAGACATGTTAAACACTACCTAACAAGCTTCATGACATGAGCACAAAAGTCTTAAATTCACTGTCATAAATTCAATATCATCAAAAGATTCAGCTACTATGTCCTTAGAGACGGTACTGTGTAAAGTCAAGCACAATATTAAAAGACACTGAAATCTTCAATATGTGTTAAATATTTTAAACTCATATATCTGATTCACAGAAATATCACAGAGGCATCATCAACCATTTTTTCCCTTCTGTCACATTTTTTTATAGATGTGCCACCATTCTGCAATTAGAAGATGGCCCAAACGTTTACAGAAAATGGATGAGCCAGAAAACTGCCCTTACAGACATGATTACATCCAATCATCATGCCTACTCCAATAAACACACCCAAATATGCCAAGATTAATACCTGCATATGTTTAAATCACCACTTTGAAAGAGATTAGATTTAAGGCATCCCACCTATTCCCAGAGGCAGTATGCAGTGATTATTCCTTACAGGTATTTTCATGGAGAAAATACCTTGTTCAAAAGTACTGAATGTTGTGATACTACCATATATAAAACTCTCTCCTTTTCATTTCACATTTAGGGCACATAAGCCTTTATTTTCTGTTTAAATGTACTAATCTTCTTAACGGTATAATCAAGCCTCTAATATATAATATTATCAGTTTATATTTAGAAGGAATAACTGTCACGTTAGTGGTGATGGACATATCTCTCCATTCATCTGACTGAATTACCCTGGATAAATCCTTTTCCCCAATTCATTTTTGCAGAGACAGCAAGCGGCTTTATTTTATTTAAAAGCAAATCAGACAGTTGCAAGATATTTATAGTTAATATGTAAAAATCCTGCTTTAAGTTTGAGAAACGTTTCTTTCTTCCTCTGTTTCTCACAGGGAAGTGTTCCAGTTTGTAGCTTTTTAAATAACACGGGATTTTGCAGGCTATAAATTCAACAAAAGGTATTCCTACAGTGAACAAGTCACAAAAACTTAAATTATGTTTGCATCCTTCCACAGCTTTGCGCTCTTGGAAAGTAAAAATGAGCCTGAGCCTTTGGGTCCATTTAAGTAATATTTAAGTATATTTAAGCATATCACAGGACTCTTTTTTCTCTAAGCAGAACTGGGAGATGTCCCAGTAATTCCTAATTCCTGCCCAATATATTACCAGCTTTGTACCACATAAAAGGTGCCCCCACCAATACAAAACCTAAGCCAGATCTAAGTCACAGAAATGTGGTCTTCCTGGGAGATATTAAAGGGGGATTTTCAAGACACCAGACAGTCGGGCTATCTTTTGGCATATGATAGGAATTATGTTAGGCCTGCCATGACACAGATAGTAAGCATAATAAATAGCCGCTAAATACCCACGATCCTGAAATATATATTAAGATCTCTGCCACCCCACTCACGTATGTTTCCTTGTGGCACCTCTTCTGATTCCAAAGAGCACATTAAATGATTAGCCACCCAACATGTATAACTATTTATCCCAGCCGCGATCTGGTTGCCTGCAACAGAAAAGATCAAGAAGCAACAAAACAGCCAGGTATGTAACAAAGGACATCATGGAACATGCTCTGAAGTGTATAACTAAAAGAAATGTATTATTATACTTTCATTATACCTAAACATTTCCAAATTGTTCAAGAGGAATAGAAGAAATGCGATGTGTTATTATCATTCATTCCTGGTTTGCCTCAATGGTAAATACCTATACAAGGTACCAGCAGGTAAAACCAAAAACCAAAAAGGCCATGAAATTCTGGTCTAGCTAATTACAAAGGCATCAATCTCTCTTTATACCAGAGCACAGTGTTCTTGATGTAAAAAAAGCACAAAGAAGATGATTCCCCTCTAATTCAAATTCATTACGACCACTCTGCATGCTAAACACAATAAACACATGTTAAATTCAGCAGAAGAGATGAGAACGGAACTGGCACGCAGCTGGAACGTCATCCAGATCATTTGACCGGGGCATTTTTTTTCCTACCAATACATCTGCCTAGCAGTTTTTGGGAGAGTTACTAGACAGAAGCTGTCGATCCAGCTACATTCTCTGAGCAATGAGCCCAGCTCTTTGAAAAAGCAGAAAAGAGGGGAATAATCTGGTAAACCGAAAGTCTGACTGCTCCCTCATGCATGGTCATCCCTTCTGCCTCACCTTTCTGCACCTGGACGCTGGGGTCAGGCTTGTCCCGATGCAGCACTGCCCCAAGAGGGGTGGAAACTGCCATCCAGATGTCTGGCTCGAGGAGTAAATCAGTAAAGTTTCCAAGAAGAGAGTAGAGTTAAAGCTTGTCCTGCTGCCCAAAGCTTTTGTCTCATCGCTCGTATTACCAGATACATCAAGGAGCTGTGGGTTTTGCTGGCACTGATCCTCTCATGGGGACCACAGTCCTCCTCCACCTTGGAGCATTAAAAGCCGGAGCGCTCCAAGGCATCAGACAGAACATGCAATTTTTATCAACAGTTTGGCCAGTGTAAAGATTTGAGGTACTATTCTTACTAGCGTCTGCATGAGTTCTGCACTTCGTAGCAAATCTACGTGCTCTAAGAGAAAATACGTCAATTAGGAAGAAAAAGTTCCCTGTTTCTGACTGTTTGCATGTAGAGAACACTTGGTAACTGCAACAAGTGCAGGCTTTGTAAATCTGGAATGAAAGGTTAATAGTTACAGTGCGAGTCACTCAGTAGTGTTTCTTAGCAGTTAGCAATGTGCAGTGGGAAGAAATATTGTACTGCAATTAATTTTACGATGTGTTTTCTCGAATTGAGACTGTTGCGAATAGCAGGAGAATGTGATCTCTACTGTAATCTCACTAATTGGGAAAAAGGCACTTGGGGGGAGTTGCCCATTGGGGTTTTGGGCAAGGTCCCAGACGAAGAGTAGCCAGTGTGTAATACACCACCACTGCTGCTCAAAGACAGTTTAGCGTTTAAAAAAACAATTTGTACTCAGAAAACAGCCAGATGCCATCGCATTGGCTTTCCCTCGGTGATGAATGGCATGAAAGCTCCCTAACATCTGCTACCACTTGATGAAACAAAACTTACATCTCTTTGAGTGAAAAGGTCCACAGATGCTCACTGGAGTAATCCGGGCTGCCTGAGGCTGGGGAAGGACTGGTGCTCCCAGCCCCAGCCAAACCCGCACCTTTTCATCTCCGCTGGTTGAGGCAAATTCTGCAAACATCACAGCTCCGCTGTAACTCCATTGCACTCCATAACTGCATTAACTACAGGCTGAAGGAAAAGCAGGGCAATGAAGAACATAGGGAATCATTTCCCTGAATGATATAAACCTGCACCTCCAAGCCAATTTCCAGGTCTGCTCTGAGCTGTTCATTGCTATTTGAGGAGGACAGCCCTATGAACGTTATTCCTTGAAAAAAAAGAGAATCTTAGAGACATGAGCGCCTGTTTGTCTAGTTAAATGAATGCCAATTCTATAGATGCATTACAACAGGTTTTCAAGTTTGGAAGCAGAAATATCCTTTAACTGTAGACATCCAGAAGGAGCCAAGTGACAAATCTCCTCTAAGCCTTTTTTACTGAACACTGAATGAGGGAAAAAGATTTCTGCTGAAAAAGAAAACTGAACAATGACTAGATGTAAAGGAAAATGTGGTCAACGTATACATCAGAAGCCACAGAGCAACCGCAGGTATCATTATAGAAAACATGAGTTTGTTACCTTGGAAATGTCAGTATTGCTACCAACTGCACTTTGGTGCCTTAAAGAGCGAATGATTATTCTGTAATTTATTTTGGGAACAAACGTGAGGAGAGTGGTGAGGGTTACTTGTCTGAATCAGATCTGTTCAGTGGCCGGAAATTAAATGGTCAACTTGTCAGAAGTAGAACTGTTCGATTTTTGGTTCAGTGACCAAAATGAAAAGAAAAAGAAAGAAAAAGAGATCAGCTTGGGTTAACATAAAAGGAGAAGTACTGAGGGGTTTAGCACAAAAAAATAAATTAAAATATCAGTTAGGTCAATATGAAAATCTTCGATGAACCCAAAAAAATTAGATAAAGAATTTTGTTCAAGCAGAAAAGTCTCATTTTCTGATTATGCGGCCAACTTCTTTTTTTTTTCTTTTTCACAGTCAGTTTCACAATTAAGATACCTTTTCAAAACAAAAATAAAAAATATGTTTTGAAAATATCAGTAATATATTTCAAATGCTTCACTTCCTCATTTTCCATTAAAACATTTACCAAATTCTACTCAAATACATTATCAGTTTTTATCCTTCGCAAAACCAGATTTTAAATGAATTCACTATAAACATGGCAAATCCAGCCAAATCAATTCTAAAGTCTTGTGTCTCATGCAAGAATACTATCAACTTGAAAACCTATCTGATGGGGTATCAGTCATCAGCAAATCAACTATAATATTTGGAAAGCATAAAATTATTTGCCAGAGGTTTTTGGTCTTCGTACTAAGCAGAATGAAGTTCCGAAAGCTACAGTCTTTTTGGACCAGAGTCAGAAGAATTGCTCTGCAAAAATGTTTAACACTGGAGTTTAGCCAGAGATCCTTTTTTTCAAACATACTAGGAACTTTTTTTTTACAGCACTTTATAGTACTGACTCTTTAATTGTGATAGCTGCCATCCCCACAAGCTGCTGCGCTGCAAGGCTGGGCAGCACTTTGTTAAACCAGGATCTTTGCCTTGGCCAGTTGTGCTGTTTTGTTTCTCTCTGCAGTTCTTGGTATTGATAATTGTTTCATCCAGTGTCCAGATGAATGTGTCTAATTCTGGAAGGAGGGTTGTTTTTTACTAGCAGCGCATTTCCTCTGTGAAATAGGAACACTGGAAGGCTATTGTGGCCTGGAAACCACAGCTTGTTTAGCCAGAAAGATAAATATTATCTATAATTCTTGTTCTTTCCTATCTGTTGTATTGTCCTGGGGAGCAGTGGGAGAAGTGGAAGGCAAACGGCGGAGACCTTGCCAAGCCCCGTGACGTGATGAATGACTTCTCACATCCCAGGGCCTGACACGAAGAAAGGCCACAGAGGGTCGTGCTGCTGTTTTCAGATGTTAAAAAGGCCAATCACCTACTCATTGCTTTCACTTCTAGCATTTCCATGCAGGACCCGCGGGCAGACCCAGCTCTGCCATGGAGTATTCCTCTGCAAGAGCATGGGCAACCTACACAGGAAGGCTGATTTTCTGTGTCCTTGCTAACTCATTTATTAATATACTTCCAAACATATTGAATAATGTGACCACAAAGTACCTCCCAGCCACAGAGAAGAATATTCCCAGATTTCTCCAAGTCTTCTGGCTTGTGTTACATGCTCTCTCTTTCCCCTTTTCCTTCCCTCCCCTCCACTATAACGTGCACAGCACATGGACAGACTGTCGACTTTCACAGTTTCCCCATGCGTTCCCAGGGAGCATCCTACATATTCTACCCGTGGACAACCAACACGCAAACCCCTTCAGATCCAAGCTGGGACAGGCCAGGAACTGCCTGCGGTTGCGATGCGGCAGGATAACGAGGGGAAAACAGCATTTGTTCCCAGATGCACGCCTGTGCGTGAAAGGGAGCTTGTTTGACGGATTTCCCTGTAGGAACTGGGGTTTTTCTTTGCCAACTTTTGGTTATCTAGCTGCACTCTCAAAATGACGTCAGGAGGATGGAAAGAGGGAAGCGGTGAGGCCCCTTACGCTGTGTGGTTTCCACCAGCTGGACCACTCTGTGTACAGCCACATGGTGGCCAGGCACTGGAGGGCGGACAAAGGAGCCAGCGTCCAGCCACCCATGGCAGCAAGGAACAATGAGCCGGAGAGGAGGACACACAGCCGCAGCCAGATCTGGGGTTGGCAGGCAGACCCTCTTCTTGTCTTTCAGCTCTGTCACGTCATACCCATTTATTTACAAAACTATCCTTCAATCAGACACGGGGAGGAATAAATAACTCTGGCTAATCTGAGGCAATCATAATTTTGCTAAGCCTGGTGCAAGAGCTCTTAGCATTTTGTCTCGGTCTGGTTTATAACTCAATCCCCTCAGCCCGATGTGTACGGCCCTACCTCCTGTGAGAAACAAGCAGCCACAGACACGCATGCATACGTGTGAGTAGATGTCATTCGGGGAAACACACACAGATCTTCAGCCCAATCTCTGATGCTTAATCTGCTCACCCTGCTGAAGAAGAGCAAGGGCACTGGAGTTTCCCCTGCGCTGTGTCTTGCAAAACCAAAGAGAGAAACCAGCGACCACCCTGCATGTCTGCATGCCCTAAGGCTTCTGCCTCAGGAGGAGCCACAGCAGTAGTTTTACCCACAGCTTCACAAGTATTTCCAACCCCTAGTGAACCCCTACACCCAGAAGGCTGGGCTTATTAATAAGACTTCTCATCCACCAAACCTCAATCAAATTTTACTCTGGGCATCTCAACCAAATACTCTGAACCGTCCCCTGGAGCTGCTCCCTCCTCTGAGCAGGCAGAGAGGAGGAGGGCATGGGGCTGGAGGCATGCGGGGCCACCATCCATCTGATGTCCTCCCCTGCTGGCACCCGGCCCTTCAGCAAGGAGGTGGGGACAGGCTGTCCCCCAGGCTGGCACACCACCTCCCTCTTGGGGAGCGGGGCAAGGCGTCCTCCCAGAGGGGGTCTGTAGGGAGCACTGGTCCCGCCGCGGGGCTAGATACACCCTGTGGTGTTTGTCACCCTGGGACATGGGAAACGGGCAGCACTGAAGCACTTGCGCAGGTCAGAGAGAAACCTGCAGCACGCGCAATTTTAGGAAGAAGGTAGAAGTCTGAAAGAAGGGGTTTTTTTGAAAACTTAGGGTAGTGTAATGTAAAGCTTGCACGTGAAGGGAGATGGATTTGTCGCCTGCTGTCACCCAGGGCTCTTGCAGGTTGAACTTCAACAGATGCGGGCTGGAAAAGCGCCATTGATTTCACCCCCTGAGGAGATGCCTGTGGAACTCTCACAACCAATATTAATATCAAAGTGCCTGGAGAGGAGCAGGGATCAGCCTCCTCTGTTTGGTTCCCAGGATGAAAAAATATGGCAAGAGGGACCTTACAAAGACTGCGAAAAACAGCCTCCCCTTTGCAATGAAAGCCTTTGGGAAAGTGTCCAGGGAGCTCCTCACCTGCTCCTCTGCAACTTTCACAGGCCGCTCGTGTCCAGTCCCCCCAAACACCTCCTGCTTTCTAGACTGAGATGTCCACACAAAGGGCATTGCCTACAACAGGCCGTGAGGAAACACTACAAGGTAACAGTCAGGGATGTCCTCATTCCCCAGGAAGACCAAGGATCCCACTGGGGTGGAGGGAGAGTAGCCTTGTGAAGATCGCTACTGGCATGCAAAAACCACATACACCAACCAGCGTCCCCAAAGAGAAAGTCACGCTGACAGCGGCAGGACGAGGGTGAATAGCCAACAACTGCACCAAATGGAGCCTGGACACAGGTGATGCTGTGGTTGGTGAGACGAAGAACAAGCCCACAGGCGCCTCTGCCTGAAGCTCAGCTGAACCCAGCTGCCCAGGAAACACTGTGGTGCCTGGGAGGCATCAGCTGCTCCAGAGGGTTGCAGGAGATGATGGCAGGGAGCCTGTGGCCCTGCGCCCAGCCTTTGGGTACCGTCTCCAGCCCCAGCCGGGACCTCTCCAGCTGCAGAAGGACTGAGTAATGCCTGGTGCCAGACTGTGGAAGGGCACAAGCCTTAATGCCCCTCACAAACCCCGGTTCTCCCTCTCCAAGCAGGACGTACACCTCGCTGACATTGCCTTATTTAAGGCAAATGCTTAACGAGAGATATACTAAACGAAAACAAAGTCTTCAAAAAACCCATCTCCATGGCCCTGCTCTTCCCTTTAGGAAAACAGTAAAAAAGGTGTCGCCCATGGGAGGCATCTGAGCACTTGGGGGGACCTGGGAGAAGGTCCCACGGGCATGGACCAGGAGGATCTCTGCCTCCATGACGCCACCGTCCATTGGCACAGCCCAGCCTGCACCGCGCGAACTGCCTGACGCACGCTATGACTTTCATTTTCAAGGTCTGACCAGAGGGGAGGGGGAATGGAGGAAAACTGCCCACCGAACAAGAAGGCTTCGTCTGACAAAACTGGGAAGTCTTTTCCACAAGCAATCTGTTCTTGGGCTTTGACAGATGTTAACAAGTTGCACTGTCAGTTTGTCCTATGTTTATCCCAGAGGCTAGTCACAACTGGGGCTGGGGGGGAAAGTGGGAATTACACAAATATTCCAGACACACATTTGCACTCTGTGCACCTTTCATGCCCGATGAAAAGGCAGGAAACGTTAGCACAAAGAAAGGAAGCATGTTAAAAAGACTGAACCTTTCATCAGAGACTATTGAAATTCTCATAACAAGGGCCACTATGAAAGGTTGCTTATTCTCAGAGGTAAGACAGTGCCGTTTCCTTCCCTCTCCATGCAGCAAACACTCATGACAAATCTAAGCCACAGCTGTAGGGCATGAGACACACAAAGCAAATAAAGGTTGCATCTGAATCCATCTCAGTTGTATCACCACGGCTATGATCAGATTGAAAATCGTACTTCAGCCGGTCAATACGCACATAAAAATGCTACAGTATTTCAATAGCAGTGGCCTTCAAATATCCAGGCTAAGGGAACAATAAGGAAAATGAGAAATGCCACCGGTCTGACAGTCTCGCTCTGTTCTACCTAATGAACCAACACGGGTTTGGTGGAATAATCAATGTGGGAAACATTGGAGAAACGTACTACATGCCACCACAGAACAGTAACCTACTTATAAGTTGTTTACTGGTCACCTTAGGTCTTGAAGTAGAAGGTGTAAATCTTGTTTTGTATACATCTATTTATATCTAATTACAATTATTAATTATTTATAAAAACAGTATCTTTTTTAAAAAAAAATTTTACTTGAAAGCAGATAGTAGGGGCAGATTTTAGCAATAAATCCCAAAGGTAAATTATACATATTAAAAATATCTCCTTTAAGCTCAGAAAGCAGAAAATATGTGTGATATCCCCACTGAAACTGTATTTTTGCACCCTTTCACCATTGATAGGCTTCTTTTCTTTCTTGACTTCAATGCTGGGTGATGTGCTATGGGAAAGCTGGCACACACGCCAGCCCCCACACCGAGCTCTGGGCCTCGAACGGTGAACTCACTGAGGCAGATATCATTTTTTAATGTATACAGACAAGCCCAGCGTAGTCTGCCCTATGCAAACCCATAATACCAACAATACCGTTTCTGTCCTATAGTCAGATGTCACCTGACAAATGTGGGTCAGGCCGGCACGCCATGCTGACTTTGATTTCTGTTATTTGGGGCAATCAAGTCTCCCTTGCAGGGGGGGAGCAGCCCCCTGATGGGGGGAGAAAGGATTTAACCAGAGATTACATCTCTTCTGCAAATTTGCAAGAAAGGCTCATTTAGACCTTTGCGGACCTTCTACCTCCTTTCATCAATCCCGTGCCTGACCACATCGTTGGCTGAGCCATCTGCTGACTGCTGATTTGGCCCACGAATTAGAGCGATGACAGCTGAACCCGTTAAAATTTAGTGTCTTCCCTAGCAAAACACGGTGTGTAAGAGGCTGTCAGCTGTGACCTTGCCTACCTTTTTCTTTTATAGGTTGGCATCCTTCATCAGTTTCTGGTCAAGAGACCTTAAAAGCACAGGTTTTTAAAATTTGCAAAGACACACCACATGAACTCTGGGGCCAGAGAAAAGCTTCAGAAATAATTGGCTGACATCAAGATTTAGAAAGCCACGTTCACTCAAAAACACGCTAAGCAAGGCTCAGATCTGATAAATTCAAGCAGACCATCTAAAGAACAGGCCACAGCACTCAGAAATCAGCCTTGCTTTTGCAAAATTTCACTTTATGCAAGAAAACGCTAAATACAGCAGAGCACAGTCAGGGCGCACTCCGGGGGCTTCGGTGGGTGAGGACGTTTTTAGTAAATGCTGACCCCAGATGAAATTTTTATGTGCTATGAAACCCTTACGCAGCTGCGATATTGCTAGGGACCTCAGAGGGAAGAAGAGACCTGAAGACCAAGGGTCATCCCCATTCTTAATAACTCCCTCTCCATTGCTACCTAATTGCCAGCCTCACATTTTTAATTTAAGTCCCTTAAGAGTTATAGAATAATCCCTGGAGCTAACTGGCCTCCCACGAGCAAAAATTTCTCCACGCCTCTTTAATTTAAAACAAAAAATGACGGAAGACTCCATTCTTCCAAAGATCAGAGGAGGCTGTAAGTGGATGAGATGAAAGTTTTTGAGGGAATACCCTGCAAAAGACTCAAGAAGCTGACCTGCTTCTCAGGCTGATGCCGGAAAACATGGACCGAAATCTGCTCTTCTGTTAGCAATGCACCATCACTAACATCACCTCCTGTGCGCTCTTTACTTCTACTGAATCACAAAAAGCTTCCTACACTGTGGCATAACTGGTAGAGAAAGTATCCGTAAGTGAGTTTCTGCAGCTCAGTTATAATCCGGTTTATACCTCAACCAGCATCACTGCTTACTCACCGGTTATTTCCTCTCTTCCCTTCTCTCACTTTGAACTCCAACACCTTTTTATTTTTTAATAATCTGATCAATAAGAATTTGCAATGAAAATACCCTCCAGATAAAGCGGGTACCAGAAATGTAAGTAACCTTAATGAAAACAGATACTAAGTCACAATCTGTATTTCTTAAATAGAGCGGTTCATAACAAAGGTGGAATTGGCCAGACTTTAAACAACTTTTTATCAGTGCTGAAAGAGTGCATAACTACCACTTAAAATAGTTGAAAACTTTTTTTTACAACCTATCAAAGCAATGGTTCCAGACAATATACAGTATTTCTAAGAATAGTAACAGTCATTGATGGAAACTGATAACATTTGGGGACTGAAGGTTAATCCGTTGGGGGGGGGGGGGGGGAGGCGGAAAGAAACAATGGAGAGTGAAATAGAAACTCAAGTCTCATTAAAGAAAACTATTTTAAGGGCCGAATGATGAGTTTTAACATCAATCATGGGAAAACAGTTCAAAGTTGTTCCTAAAAGTTCTAAATTTGAAACCTTGGGAAAAAGGCACTGCTCGCAGTGACAGCAAAAAAAAAAAAAAATTAAAGGGATAAGAAAAAATATGGTGTAAAGGCAATCCATTTGTATTTTTTTAAACACTACATAATCTGACTGTTCTTTTTTAGGTTTCTGTGATTAAGGGCAGTGAAGACTCAATGTTCAGTCAAGTTCATCCTTTTTTCTTTATGCTTTTCCAATGTACTTCTCTGCCTGTAAATCACAGTACACGTTCTCAGCACCAAAGGCGCGTTGACATGGATAATCAAAATTGACCGCAGATTGAAAATGAACCCAAAAGAACTTGTATAAAAATTTATACTGTTGTTGGGGTTTTTTCCTAAAGAAATTATAATCTGCTCTGCAGATTACAGTGGAAGGCCCAGGAGAAAAAGGAAACGGGAGCATTGCTATCTACCAGAAAAGCTACGAGCAAGCCAAGCGGGCCCTGATGCAGCTCTCCAAACAGGCGACCACCGCTTGGCTGGAAGGAAGCTGAGCAGGTGCCTACATTAAACCAGTGCACACTTTGTCAGTTCGCATTTCAGCAAGTGCTTAAGTGCTTTGCCAGCTCAAGGACTTAATTAAATTTGAAATAAGCTAATTCAAGGAATAAAAGTCTGCCAAAGGTAATAAAATTGTTTACCGATTTATCAAGTCAGTCCTGTGTATAAAAGAGCGTATTTATATGCAGCGTAGGTCTGGTCCTATTCAATCAGTGAATGCGTTTTTAAATATTTACTGATTGCGGGAATAGGGCCAAATCTGGAGTATTTTTAAGGGTTAGGGGAGAAGTGCTAAAGCCCGAAGTATCTAATTTAACTATGCAAAGTAGGGAATATTGCTGCCTTCATTTTTAACAGCAAGTTGTCAGCCGATTTTTTTTTAATCGGAATTTTTTCTCCTCCAGCCCTTGCTGTATGGTTTCTTCCAATTCACTCCTCTTTGAGCTCAATGCTCTTGGATGCTGCCTGTCACCCGTCCCTCTTGAATGAGAGGGCAGTAAGTGTAAAACGGGGCCTCACTGGAACTTGTGAAGAGTGGGAGCAGTGTATTTTGATATGCTCTCTGAGCAGGTGAATTCGCTTTGTACATATGTAAACGTCCCTTTGTCTTGTGCTTTTGTACTGCATCTCAAAACTCCACCTCCGCGTCCCCACAAGACCGCCTTTAAAGTTTGATTTTTAAATGACAAATGCTCCACCAGTGCAGACTGGCATGTTCCAGTTAACATTAAACTGCATTATATAAAAGCCCAGATCGCTTCAAATTCTTTTTTTCAGATTGTCTACTTTGGGTTGGGGTTTTTTTTCTCGCGCTATATTTAACATTGATAATTGTTATATTTAAAAATATTCAAATGAGATATTTCAAAATATCTAACTGAATAAGCGGGCTTAGCTCAAGGATACGTCGGCCGTGCTGTGCATAGCAATCAGGCAGCGCTCCTTCTCTTTTTTTGGCACAGGTAAGCGTTCGATCAACGCACAAACCTGCAGAAAATGACCGCCGCAAGACAGAAGGAAGAAACGAGGCTGGGGCGCGCCGGGGCGCGCGTACACCTCGTGCTGTGTAAACAAGCCGGTTTTCGAGTTCAGTCCGTGGACTTTCTCCCGCGTTCGTGAGAGTTAGCGGGATCCCCTGGATGCGCCCGATTTGTTTGCTCTCCCTCGGTGCGGTGGCTTCAAAAGACACCCCGCGACGCTTTGCTGGCAGCCCCCGGGGGCAGACGCTGGCCGCCGACGGCGCCGGTGCTGCGGGCAGAGCGGCTGCGCCAGCGCTGCGCGCTTGGCCGGCAGAAAAGCGCAGCCAGGGCGCAAATTTCAGAGGGGCGGCGCGGCGGGCGCAGACCCCCCCGGGGAAGGCGCGGCGGCCGGTACCTCGCCGGCGGGCCCGGGCCGGGCCGCCGCGCACCCGCGCAGGGGGGAGAAGCGCAGGGCGGGCGCGCAGCGCGCAGCGCGCGGCGCGCAGCGGGGGCGCGCAGGGCCGGGCGGGCGGCGCGCAGCCGGGGCGGCGGCGGCGGCGGCTCCGCAGAAATCTCCGGGCGCCCCGGGAGACCGGGGCGGTAAAAAAAGCCCCAAACAAACCCAAAGGAGGCACGGCGGGACGTTCGAAGCCGGCGCGTTTCGCTCCGTCGGAGGCGCAAGAGCGGCGGCGAAGCCAGCCCTGGCTACCTGGAAGGGCTGGGGCGCGGCTGGGGCGAGCTGGTATTTTAAAATTTAAACCTCGTTTTTAGAGGGCGAGAGGCAGAAGAGCATCTCCGGAGAAACACGCGCGTCCCTGCCTCTCAGCCCGCACAAGCCCCTCTGCCCACACCCGCGCCGGGGCTTAAACACGGGCGGCACGCCGGAGAACACGGCAGCGGCGAGGAAAGGGGGCGATTCTGTTGTTTACGCGCCTGAAGCGTATTTTTAAAAATCCGGCATTTGAAATTGTGCGAGGCGGGAAGTCCAGCTTCTTTCTCTTCCTCTGCACGTTCGTGGTTCAGCAGGTTGAATGCAGTTTACCTGATCTGAGTGTGTATTGCGGGCTCTAAGGAAGAAAATCACCTGATGAAGTCATGCAATTTACAAACGTGGTTTGTTTAAAAGGGCACCCGTACTTTAAAAACAAAAGTTTCCTATGAATCTGGTAAAACTACATTGTTAAAGGTTATTCGTGGGCAAAAATTTCGGGAGCCCTTAGGTCGTGGGAAAATGAGTATCTGACGCGTTTGGGTTTTTCTCTCTTTGCGGTAAAAAAAAAAAAATCAATCAGCATCTTCGCCTAACTCAACGATTCAATGATTTAGCTCCAACTTGAATTCTGAGCTGGAATGTATGGAGCTCTGAAGTTTTACTGCACCTTTAGCCAGGGACCGTTCCGCAGCGTCTGTTTCTGCGCAAGGTGTTTTAAATAAATATTGTTATTTCGTCTGACTTTTTATCGCTTGCTGCAGACCTAGCTGTTGTTACGTAGCACGGCAAAAGCCCAAGCAGACACAAAGAGGGAAGAAGGGTCAGTGAATACACCTTCAAGCGGTCTTCCACGGTGATGAATTAAAACCCGTTTCCCACAGGGAAGTTTTCTCTACAGCGGAATGGTGCTAAGGCTGTCGAACAACGCCGTGGCTGGTGTGCAGGGGCACTCGGGAGCCGATCGCCGTTCTCCACGGCAGCCCACCCGCCCGCGAGGCCGCGGTCAGCCCTGGGCTCTGCCCCTCGCCCAAAACGCCACGAAAGCGAAGACCCTACCCGCGTGAACAACTTTGCCCGCTCTCGCGGGCTCCGCTCGGCCTGGGCGATTACACAAAAAGCGGGCCGGTGTCTTAATTCTGGGCACGACCTCCCACCTTCGAAGCCGCCTGTGAGCGCCCCACCCGCCGCTCTCGCCCGCGGCTCCCGCGTCCCCCGCACGGGGAGCAACAGGCGGGCTGCCCCGGCCCAGGCGGGGTCCGCCGTCCCTGCGAGGACACGTCCCGGTGGCCCGCGAGTGGCAGCCGCCAGCCGCGGCACCGCGCGGCCACCGGGGGAAGGGGGTGATGCGCTCGGGGCGAGCCCGGGTCCCAGAGCCCCCGGCGCGGGAAAGGGGCAGGCTTCCAGCCAACTTAGGAGGGTCTGGATGCGGCCCTGGGCCGGCCAAGGAGGGGGGACTCGGGATTTCCTCCGGCTCTGGGCAGCGCCCCGCAGGAGCCGCGCCGGGGCAGGGCGAAGCGGGCGCCGCGGCGGGGGCGGGGGCGGCCCTCCCCGCAGGGCCAGCCGGGGCAGGTGGAGACCAAGTCCCGCACGGCCGGGCAGCCCCGGGAGCCCTTGGCCGGGGCGGCTGACCCGGGCCGCGGCACACGGCCGCGCCTCTCCGCGCCCGGGGCGCCCGTCCCCCCGCCCCCCCCCCCAACCCCCCCCCCCGGCTCCCCTCCCCGCGGGGCCGTGGGCGCCGCTCCGCGGTGCGGGACCCCCCTCCCCGCCCCGGGGCCGCCCGCCGCCGGGGGTGGGGGGGGGGGGGGGGGGGGACGCGCAGCGCCGAGCGCGGCGGGCGCCTCCACCTACCGTGGTACTCCTGGCCGGGCACGTAGGCGGCGGGGCTGCCCGCGATGTGGAGGGCGATGAGCACCTCGCCCTGCTCGCCGTCGCCCTCCAGCTCGCCGTGGTGGGTGCAGAGGAAGAAGAAGGGCGAGAAGCGGGCGCGGGGGGCGGCCGCCCGGCCCGCCGCCAGCAGGGCACCCAGGGCGGCCAGCAGGCAGGGCCAGCCCCCGGGGACGCCCCGCCGCCGCTCCATGCTGCTGCCGCCGGCGCCGCTGGGGCATCCAGGGCACGGCGGGGCCGCCGCGCCGCTCCGCTCCGCACGGGACGGGGCGGGACGGGACGGGACGGGGCGGGCGCTGCCCCCCGCCGCGGCCCGCGGGAGTTCGTGGGGAGGCGCGGGGCGCGGAGCGGGGCGCGGAGCGGGGCGCGGAGCGGAGCGCAGAGCGGCGCGGGCAGGGGCGGCCCCTCCGCGCCCGCCGAAGGCTGCGCCGTCCCCGCCTGCCGCTGCCGGGGTGCGGGGCACGGAGCTGGGAGCGCGAGGGCTGGGAATAATTTATTTCCCCCGGTGTCGGGGCGGGAGGGAGGGGAAGGTCCCTCCTCCTCCTCCTCCTCCTCCTCCTCCTCCTCCTCCTCCTCCGCCTCCTCCGCCGCCGCCGCCGCCGCCGCCCGCTCCTCCAGCTCCTCGCTCTGCGCGCCGGTGCGCGGTGCTGCCGCTGCGGGGACGCGGGCTGCGAGCCGGGCTCCGCTGCCCGCCCTTTGTCTGCCTCCGGCTGCCTTGCCCCTGCCCCTGCCCCTGCCCCTGTCCCTGCCCCTGCGTCCCCGGCCCAGCTTCTGCCCCTGTCCCCGCTCCGGGGTCCCTACCGCGGCCGCCGCCCCGGCACCTGTCCCTGTCCTTGCCCTCGGCCCCCGCCCCGGCACCTGAGTCCCTGCCTTTGCTCCCGTGTCCCTCTCCCTCTGCCCCCACCCTTGTCTCTCTGCCTCTATCCCGCTATCCATCCTTTCGCCCCAGCCCTCTGTCCCTCTGCTCCAGCCCCTGTCCTTCTGCCCTGTCCGTCTGTCCTTGTCCCTCTGTCCCAGCCCCTGTGCACCTGACCCAGCCCCTGTCCTTTCGCCCCTACCCCTCTGCCCCAGCCCCTGCCCCTCTGCCCCTGTCCCTGCCCCAGCCACGGCCCTGCCTCTGCTCTACCCGCACCCACTGCTGGGGCAAAGGGAGATGTTTACTTAGACCTTCTCCACTACCATCTTCAGAACGATACACAGGCACACACACCCCCAGAGGTGGGCCCTGCAGCTCAGGGAGGTCTGTGTGTGAGTCCCTGGGGAGGGCAGCTCCCCGGGAGGGGGCTTCAGCCCCCCAAGAATGCCTGCCCAGGCCCTTCATCGCAGGAAGAGGAGCAAACTCAGCGGGTGCAACAAGGGGGATGAGCAGCTGAGCACATAACACTGGCAAGTGGAATAATTCATAAAAACATACATTTTTAACACGGCAGGGCTGGCAGAAGGACCACGGCGTCAGGAGATGGGGGCAAATCTACCAGAGTTTAAAGCATCCACCACGCGGCTGCTGGATCCCGACCAATGCCCAGAGACAGCCCGGGTGCGCGGTAGTGACATGATGTAATCGGAAAGGAGAGCCTACCTGCCAGCATTTTTGAAGTGCAAAACTGGCACGGTCCAGGGGCTCCCTCCTAGATCGGTTTCAGTGCCAGAGGGAAAGGTTCCCTCCACGGAGGCGTGAGCCGCACGGATGGCACCGTGCAGCTGCCCTACGTCCATGCAGGCTGCTTCGCTGGCCCACCTCCCACGCAGCTGACGGAGAGCCCGCGCGCGGTGGCCCGGGGGACATCCTCGCCATCTGCCCGACCTGCCTTTTCCACTGGCTCTGCACCGAGCCCGAGTTCACCACCACCAGAAAAACTTTGCTGCAGTTTCCCATCTTACTGGGTTGCGCCTCACTAAGGATGGAGCGAGGCCGTGTCCCTCGTTGGCTTGGATGAAGAAACGTGCTGTGACACGATCCTGCTGTAAAGACGAAAGGGACTGGCGGTGCGTGGCATAGGGGACGGGGCAGCTCCCACCATCGCTCAGGCTGCCAGGGGTCCCTGGCCACTGCCGTGGAAACTGAGCTCCGGAGCAGTCAGTCTGGCTCTGAAGCTTCCTTTTTAGCTGCGTTATTTCTTTCTCAGATTTGGGTATTTGTTTGTTTTGGGGGTTTTTTTAAACATCTGTGTCTCCTCCATAAATTTCAATGCTTATAAAAGTGACAGACTAATAATATAATTTCCGCATGCCAAAAATCTCATGCAGGCAAAAGCTGTGCGGTCTCGCTGGTGAAACCACTGCCAACGGGACGTGTTCGCCCTCGTGCGCTCCTGCTTCCTTCCACCGTGAACTCGCCAGCGAGGCCGGGCCGTGCCAGAGGGGCTTCGGCTGAGCAAATGCACCTCGGCTTGTGCCCCCTCTGCCCAGTATCCGTGGTAAGTCAGCCAGCTGGTCTGCGGGGGGGCTGCCAGGTGTAGCCAACTCTCTTATTTCGTAAAAAAGAAGGTGGCAGGGGAAAGGGGCGATGGGCTCCCACCGCTGCGGGAGAAGGGGATGCCGGCTGCCTCTGCCGGGGTGCCACCATACCAATTGCCAGCAGTGCCTTTTCATTTTTTTTTCTCCAAGAGATAATTCCTTAAATAAGCTTGGGAGCATGGGGGTAGCTAATCTGCCAGCGGATTTCGGGGCTTGGACTAGGGCTCCCTGAAGTCATTGAGATTTGGATAGGGCCCATGCTGATGAATTTTAGGCAATTTTCTTTGTTTCCAGCGGCTTAGTATCCAGAGCAGCCAGGACTGTTAGTGCAGCCAGCCCACCCCTTTCCTCTACGAGCTGTCTGCGTCATTTACCAATGAGGGGATATTCAGTAATGGAAGGCAAAAAAGGTAATGGCTACACTTGGAAGCCTTGTGTCTCTCCTTAGTCACCTCCTTCCTCCATTTCTTTATGTTATGCCTCTCTTTCTTCCACCCCCCCTCCTCTTTCTCCTTTGTTTCTTACACTTTCACAAGACCTCAAACCTCTTCTTAGTCCCACGGTCATGGCCTGCCATCTCATCCAGGCTCTGTTGGTGGGGAATTCAGCAGAGACCCTGGACCACTAATGTTCGAGGACACAGGACTCAAAGGGACTCAAGGTTTGAGACCTCGAACCCTGTTTCCTGCAGCCACCAGCACCAGTGTAATAGACATGTAGTCCAGACACGATGCCTGCCCTCCCGGCCCCTATCCCTCTAGGTCAAAAAGTACTTGTCAAAACTCTCCTGCAAATTTCAGGCTCCTTTTTGCATAGAAGAATGATGCCCATCAGCAAAACCGGGGGACCCAAGATATCGCAAAAACCGCAAACCCACAATTTTGCATGTTCCTACAATAGAAGGGAGACATTTGTTTAGTATGTTTGCAGGGAGCCAAGGCTGTGACCAAGCCCTGTGCATCAAAAGGAAGGAAGAAAAAGAAACTTCCAGACGCTGCCAGTCTTCACCTAAAGGAAAATTTCTTCTTGGTCCCAGCTCCAGCATGATCTCCCTCACATGAGCACGATTTACCCATAACTCACCCCAAACCTCACCCGGTCTGAAAGAATTTTGTTAGGACCAGGAGCACCGGCATGCCCCACTTATCCCCTGCCCCTGCGTCTGAGCAGCCTCCAGCGCGGCTGGGCAAGGAGAGAGCCTCCGCCGGCCCCACCACGCTGTCCCTGCTGGTTCGCAGGGCACTGGCTTAATATCCCCTCACTGCTCTGGGTAAATATGGGGTTTGAAGATGAGGGGTTTATGCAATATCTTTGGCCAGTATTTCTTATTCATCCATCTCCCATTGACAGCAAGGCTAAGATATTATTATTAGTAACAATAAAACATTTTATTTAAGAAAAGTGACTAAGACCAACCGGCCTGTATCAAAATAAAAGCTTGTAAAAATCATAATAAACTCTATTTTCACACTCCCCTGATCCAAGATTCGTCATGTAAGTTACAACTATTCCCTGTTAAAGGCAGAAAGCACCTAACGCTGCAGGACAGAGGTTACCACGGGCTTTCACCCCTTGTGCAGTATTTTTTTAACACAGAAAACAACAGGGAGTAAATCGAGATGAGAAATGAGTAAAGACTGTGGTCTGCGATGGAGAATGCAATAGGTGGAATGTAAATAATTACTTAGGAGGTACAGGCCCCTTCCAAGCATGGGCAGTGGGGGGAAATCACAGCACAGATGGACGTGGCTGCAGTCCATATTAATTTATGGAAGTGATTATTCAGGCAGTGGAGCTGCTCACTTCATTCAGGGAGAGAGCTCGCACCCCAAAAGCAGAATTGAAAAGCACATTAACAGGCGAGTAGCTGCTTTATTAATGTGGTCACGGCAGACCATTTTGGAAGGGTCAGGGTAGGCTGGGGAACTATTAAGTAACACTGAGCAATAATGAGCTTTGTCTGAGCTCCTTGGGTCTGGGTAAAAGCTTTCGTGGAAGAATGTAGAAAAACACTCGTCACTGTCACCATGTGGGGAGTCCTGATGCATGTCCTGTCCCCAGCTTTTAACAACTTTCTGTGACAAAAATTAAGGAAACTGCCTAGACTTTCTACGTAATCAGCTGCAAATAAGACAGCTATGGAGCACCGGGTTGCAAGTACCATTTATTCATTGTGGTACAGCATGTAATGTCTGAGAACAGGACGGTAAGTTGAAGCACTTTTGACTTTCTTATGCTAATAAACACTACAAAGTGGACTTTCTAAAGCGAGATCTTTCCGCCAAGTGGGTTTATTTTTCACTCATCCATGCAAGCACAGAGTGTTGACCATCAGACAGACACAGAAAGCAGACCTGCCCCTTTTGCTGCTTGGAAGGTTTTGCTAAAGAAAGATATACCAATGGCTGGAGGAGGATAATGCGACGGATGTGCAGAAGAAACCACCTTTGCAGCTGCTACAAGGGAGGAATTGCCCATGATCATTTCAGCCTCGAAGAAGCATTTCTGCGCTAGTGGTGGCAGTGGTACCCCTGGGCCCGGCAGGCACTGCAGCCCAGGCATGGTTTTGTCATCCTGAGACATAAGGGATGAGTTTTACTGCGCAGCAGCTGGTCTTCTGGAGATGGGGAATGCAAGGTATTCAGCAAATACTCGCACTGAAACCACAACACACAACCAGACTGAGCTACTCAGGGCCAGTGTCGTGTCCCGTCCCGTCCCACCCCATCCCATCCCATCCCATCCCATCCCATCCCATCCCATCCCATCCCATCCTTTCTTGTCTCAGACAGAGATTAGAAAAAATACAAATTGCTGAGGTGGACCTCTTCTGCCCACCTCAACGGGTGGGCCATCAACACCTTCGATGCACTTCAACTGCGGGCTGGAAAGCCCTTCCTCAGTCATCCCAAGGTGTACAGGATTTCTTCATAATCCAGATGGGCATCCCCCAAACCCCAAATGGGGAGAATGGGTCTGACCATGCTAAAGTGAGATGAACCCCATGCCTCTTGGGGCTATCAGTGAAGCTGAAGCTTCAGTGTCAATAAAGTTTGGCTTCAGCGAAGCTGAAGCCTCTGCCCTGTGAATGCTGGACAGGAAAGTCAAAAGCAATTAGCAGCTAATCGATCTTGCCTCTTCTTCCAAAACAAAGTCTTCTGTTCATGAAGCCTCCTTGTTTTCTTCTCCTATTTATGCAGGGACTTACCAGAGAGGCCTGGCGCTCCAGAGCTGCCTTGGCCATGCCAAATAACCCTTTGGGATGAATCCCTTTTTTGTGCACAGGACTTGTCACAGTCGGATAATAATGCAGTCTTGCCTTGCCAGTTACGTGAACTTTGCTCTTAAGTAGAGCCCAAGTCATTTCTAAACAAAGGCCTAAATGTGAAATTATAGGCAACTTCCATGCCTATGTTATTACGAGATTTTAATTTTTGTAGGGTGGGAACAGTAGCAGCTGTTTGGCTGCTCCATTTTCCAGTGGGCTGGTACGATATGCATCTTCTGTAAACTGACATCTCATGATTTCAACTGAAAATAGAGTATTTAACTGTACACATTTTTCTCTCTCTTGTATAGCATTTCATTCAAACGGGTTTAAACTTTTATTTCTTTATTGCTTATTAACTTTAATGAGGTATGAATATAAAAAAGAATATTAAAAGGCTTTTCTTTTTCAGAAAGGTATTTCTTTACAAATACTGTTGATGTTATCAAATAGGTGAGCCTAAATCCTTAAATTTACTATTGATCTTGTAGCCATTAAAAAAGAATATAAGATTAAAAACACCTCCAAACCAGGGAACAAGCATTAACAACTTTCTAATGTCTGGCTTAAATAACAGGATTTAAGGGTGAATACTTTCAAAGGGTAGAAAGTTTTTATGCTTCGATACCTTACGTATTTTATTTTTATGAAATTGCTTTAAAGATTTAAAACTCCTACAGTAAATAAACTATGCTCATGCTTCGAAAAGAAAGTAGCGAGAGGGACTTCGAGCTTAAAATTATTCTGAATATCTATTATGCATAAAAATAAAAATTGCTGAAGACAAATACAGAACAGTTGTTATGGTTTTTGCTTTTATATATTCCTAATTTGGATGATCTTTCCTTTAATGTACGATTTTGGATGCAACACAGTCATAAGAATACACTTTTTTCTGTTTCCGATCCACTGTGCTGCTGTGCCCTATTAGCACTGTGTGAGGAGTGTGCCTAAGTATATTTAAGGAAATTCCACTTGTCTCTGGTTATTTACAATTCTAATGTTGGATCTTGTTTTGCAGACCTGTTTTTCAACTTTAAATAAACATGTCTCATATAAAGAGGCATCTCCCGCAACAAGTATTCATGTCCATGACTATTGTTTCCTACTATCCGTTCACTGCTCTGGATTTCGGTGAAGAAATTCTGGGTATTTACCCGTGTTACATCTGCATACTCAAGTTTCCAAGGCTTTCATTAACTTGCAAATATTTATCGTGGGTAGCCTTTATCTGAAGAATTTTTTAAATGTCAGTGGCCACAAAAGAAACGCTTAGTCCATTTTACAACCTAATTTATCTCTCTACTTTGCTATTCTAGCTTGAATAACCCCAAAGACCCCAGGTACACAGGGCTAACAGGCCAGGACAGTTTTAACAGTTTACTTTGTGAAGGAAAGAAGGATGTAAATCCTGGGGCAGTCTGTAGAAGATACTCCTTCTGTTTTATTTAATGAGCACTAAACTTTCAGAGACCTGGAAAAGATATTCCTTCTCTTTTATTTAACAATCGCTACACTTGCAGAGAGTTGGATATATATTTTACTGCAGGTTTGGGGGCTTTCTCTTGTCAACTCTGCATTTAAAACATATCTAAAATACACAATTTGTGTGACAGATGTCAGTGGACCTGCGCATGGAGATCCAAGATTCAACACGTTTATCTAAGGCACACAACTGCAGCCTGCGGGGCTGCAAGCATTTTCCAAGCACGTATTCTGTTTGCCTGCTGTCTACCACAAAAACTTTCTAGCTGCGGGTACAAATACACTCCGAGCAAAAACTGAGTGGTGATTGCATCGAAGCTGTTTAAAACACCCACAGATTTGTGCAAACCCTGAGGATAAGCCGGGAGCCCCACTGACGGGCTGGGGCGTGCTGGAAGAGGGCGTCCCCAGGCAGCGACCAGGCTGCAGCATCCATCCCGCTGCCCCCACGCTCCCTGACCCGCAGCCCAGAACGGGACATACACGGGGGTGTCAGAGCTCATAACTTATGTGAGAGCCGGTCACCGGGGCCACCAAATGCTCAGACTCGTTTTTCAGCCCATCAACACAGGGGTTAATGCGTTGGCCGCCCTCGCTGATTAAGTCGCTGCATTTATGCACTGAGCTCGATTTCTTTTTTGTCTTTGTTTTGTTTGGTTTTTTGTTCTTGTGGTTAAAGAGCATCTTCTGAAGTGGTACTGGGAGCCTGGCTCTGGCTTTTGACATGAGCAGGCTCCCCCACGGCGGCCCGGCAGCAGAGAGTAGCTGGGCACCAAGCGAGAGGGACGCGGAGGAAGGCCAGGGCGTTTTTCACAGACCTGAGGGACGGTTCGGGCGTGCGAAGGGACCGCACGTGTGTGCCCTCGTGGGGCCTGGCCGTCTGCAAGCGGCTTGGCACGTGCAAGGGGCAGCCGGGCATCACCAGCAACAAGCCCGACCTGCGGAGGTGCCCACGGGGCAAAAAGCCACCTCTGTCACAGCTTCAGGGACCCTTAAACCCCGGCACACATGGGGTGGGCCTGACACGTGGGTGTAATGGTACGGGTGATGTGAAAAGGCTGACGCCGTGATGAAAAAATCAGAACAGAAAACAAGCGGGTGGTAACTTCTTTCTTCTTCCCAGCACTCTTCATCTATTGAAAATATCTTGTCAGAGCCTTGCATCCCCTGAGCTGCACAGTCATACTACTTTTATTTATTTCCTCTGCTTGTAAATTGTAAAATTAGCTGTTTTTCAGAGCAAGCCCTATCCAAGAAATACGTCGGGACCATAAAATGTGGAGCCAGCATACAGTGACCACGCGGATGCAGTAAGGAAGTTAGGAGTGGTACCTCCACTTCAGTTTTGACCCACAAAATTACTTCTTCAACCAAAATAAGTCTGCTTGGAAAATCAGACTCATAGGTTAGTTTAAAAAAATCTTAATTCGTATTAGCAGCAAAGCAAAGCATTAGGATAAGCCAGAATGTTACAGAATAAGCAGATATTTTTCATTATTCCAAATCCTCCACCAGAAGTCTAAATTCATCACTTACAAGTCAAATATTCCTCCCAGCTCCCTTTGAGAAGGTCACTGAGAAATTGCTCAGAGCGGTTGTCAATGAGAATCTCTTGTATAATATAAATGAGACCACAGCATTTTTATCCTCAAGAGGAATCATGGCTATACTGCTAAGGAGCTATCCGGTCATTGAGTGAAAACTGTCAGACTCCCATCTCTGCCCTTGGCTTCTCTTGGAAAAATCTGTCCCTCGTGCGTCAGTGTCATCAGTTTAACATGAGACCATATCAACCGGCCCAGGATGGGCAGCAGGCTCAGGGTGTGACTGTACTAGGTTAGATACCGATTGCAGTGCTACCAAGCTCCCTTTACGCTAACAATACTAAGTAGTCTTAGTAAAACAAAGAGTCTGCTTCACCAGCTTTTAAGTGTTAAGGTGCTCCTGACATCATCCTAATGCCCAGTAAGGTGCATCACAGGGCTCCACCAGGGACACTTAGCTCCAGAGCAGGGCTTTCTGGCCATGCCACAACCTCATTTTATAAGGCCTTAAAGATTTCCAGTGCCAGAAATTCCATTTCTCTCTCTTCAGGATGACATAAGGGTGCTTTTTAAACTATTTGACTTGTAATAAATATTTTCATTTTTAATACAATTGTCTTTCCCTTCCCCATGTTGGACTTTGCTCCACCAGTGCTAGATATCAGATCCGAGTCACGGCAGAGGCACATCAGCTGTGAAGAAGTCTCCTCTTTTCCCTGTCTTCAATAAGCTGAGTAGAGCAACCTCTGTAAGTCCCAGTGAGCTCCCTGCTCAGCCCTCCACGCAGTGGTAACCCCTCAGGAAGCACTCCCTGGAGAGCAGCATCCCTGGCAGATGCAGGTCCTCCCGTTTCTTGTATGACACGATGCACAACAGTGTGAAAAGGCGCTCATAAAACTGAGCAGGCTCTTGGAGAGCTGCCACGGAGGGGAGAGGACGAACCTGTGAAATTCGTATCTTAAAATATGCTGCTGGGTCATCATGTGTTGACTTGTAGCAGGTTTAAAGATTTCTGATGGATGTTTATAGAGCCGGAAGAAATCCTAGAGTGTACCTGTAAACCCCTTATCATCTTTGCATTTCTTCTCTTTTCTCAAAGTTCACCTGAAGCCCCCCAGGATGCACCCCCCCCTCCCTCCCCTGGAAAGAGGACCTCAGTAGCTCCAGTGCAGCCCCATTGCTCAGCTTCACGTACCCATATAGGAACTTCTGCCAGTCAATGTGCCGGTCCTGGATTGCTTTTTCCATGGTAGTTCCTTCTACAATAAAAATAGATGACCAGCCTGGGTGCCTGCGCGTCCCTGCAGCACCTGGTCCCTTGGCAAGGGAGTATCTGGCAAAGCGGTGCCTACGAACATCATACCCGCTGCTTGTCGCCAAAAGCCGTGGCAGAAGACACGCAGCAGGCTGGTGCACCCCAGGGTACGCCCACCATGACTGGTGGTGAGGGGCAGCCCCTCTGCTCCGCTCCCTTCAGCTATCTGGAAGAAGTTCTCAGGGGTTTGGACTTTTTTCTCTCCAAAATCCTTTCTGGAAGGGGACGTGCCACAACAGCACGTGCCACAACAGCACGTGCCACGGGCTCCTGTCCCTAAGGAGGAGGCAGGCGATGTCTCCAAAGTGGCCTGGGAAGACTGGAGTTCGCAGCTTAGTAACATAAATATCCTCCACCTCCTGCTCTCAGGCAGGGCTGGGGTCACGGCGCTGTCTCTGCCGCTTCATGGTCACAACACGGCTTTTATCAGCCGTCACAGGGGGCTCGGGGCACTGCTCCTGGCAACACTATCTGGCTCATTTCTTGGCCTTCCCCTTGCTCTTCCTTCCAATAAGATAAGAGGAAAGGAGTTATCTTTGTTAGCTGTACACACAGCCTTAATTCCTCACCACAGAGCTGGAAATCCTGGGTTTCCAGGCACGGGTGCCGCTGCCACGCTGCTGCGGGTGCGGGGGCACAGGCAGCCCTGCCCCGGGGCTGCCGCTGGGCTCCGCTCCGCGACCGGCTCTGCCCGTCCACCTCGCCATCCTCCTCGCGGAATGGCCAAGCCACGGCACCCGGGGCTGGGTGAGAGACCGACCGCCACCCAACCTGGTGACTCCCAATGGGCTTTTTATTGAAGGAGGAGGTGCTGCAGAGGTACCACGACCAAGTGGGAGCGCACCGCGGCTCTGGTTTGCGGGAGGAGGTGGAAATGCAGCTCAGGCCGTAGCTGCCTCTGCCTTCGCCCTGCTACGGCCGCGCATCTGCCGCGCTCCTGCGGCTGAACACCCACGTCCCACCTCCCCGCGACCCAGGGAGCAGGCAGGGAGTACTTGCTCAGTGGGGCTGGAGTGGCTGTGTCCGCCCGCCAGCAGCCTGGCTCGAAATCAAAGGATGTTTGTCAAATCTTCTAGGAGCCTTGAATGGAAGAAGATATAGAAATGCAAAGCATGGTATTCTCCCCCCCCCCCCCCCCCCCCCCACTTTGGCAAATGGCCTAGAAAAGTAACAAAAAGAGACAGAAATGCCAAAAAGTAAACCACCTACTGTTGTCTCCTGGAGATAAACCAGAACATTGTTCCAAGCAGCAGAATGCTGCTGTCATTTCTCCTGGAAGTGAAGAGAGCGTCACCCAGTCCCGGGGAGGGGGCCAGAGGAGAGAGAAAGAGAAATGAGTGGTTCAGGCGAACCTCTGAAAGGGAAGCCAAGGTAGTGCCTTTAAATGTGTTTGGCACGGAGCAAAATAATACGCGATGTCACGTATTTAGAAAAATCATTGCTGCGGGAAGTTAATGCGGCTTCAGAGACACTTGCGACATTCAGCGGGTTACAATAGTTTGTTGTAGATTATTATGACTCCCACTCCTGAGGAAAGATCTTCTGGGCATGAGTCATGGGGACCCTGCCCGGCTGTGTTATTCTGTTCCATGGCACCCTATTGTGTATTATATTTTTCTCCCACACACACCAAAAATGCAGACTTTCAAGTATACGATTCCCAACGTTCAACACATGCAGCAAGGGCTGAGCCACAGGGACTGCAGTTTGCTCCTGCACCGTTTGCCATTTTAATTCTTTTGAGCATAGTAGCAGCTTTTAATCAAGATGCCTCTGTTTGCTTTAGTATTAGTTTGTGTTTATTAAGCCACGTCCCATCACTAATGAAATTAACATCAGGCTCAGAAAGATTTGACCTTTCACGTGGGTAATAGCAAGATTACAATGTTCGGTTTGTCCCTCTTTCAAAGATTATTGGCCAACAAAGCATAATCTTGGGGCAAGAAGCGCAAAAAGTGCCTGCGGGCTTTGGCACAGCAGCTTAAGCAAATCCCGCAGGAGTAGCTCCGGGGGCTCCTGGCCTGCCCTGTCCCGTCCCCGTGCTGCTGCTAACGCCCCTCCGAGCTCCAAAACAGAGCTGATTCAGCACCTACATCTTTGCTGCTCCACCCTTGTGCCTCAGCTTGAGCTGACTCGGGCAGATATTTTCTGCTGCTGACACCCCCAGCGCAGCAGTAACCTCTGGCAGGCAGGTGGGAGACAGCTCCATCTTCAGCCACTGTCGCTGTTTGCTTCACTGCCCATGAGCTGAAGCCCTGAGGAGCTGAAGCTCCATTTGCAGTCAGAGCAAGCTGTGGAAAGTCAGCAATTCACCTTTCTCATAGTCTTTGGGGATAAAACAAAGCAAGCAACAACAGATTTAATATAGCGATGCACTAAGGGGGCTGGATTTTGGAAATCACGTATCCAATAACTCACTGGCCAGTACCAGGAACTATCGATGGCATCTTTAGTCATCACAGTCAGCTGAGTTAAATTTCCTTAGCGGCTACTTCCCAGCCACAATCACCACTTTATTTCTTCATGTTTTCACGCACTTCGCCCACTGAGAGGACGTTACCCGGCCGCCTTCACGCTGCTGGGTAGAGGATGCTCCCAGGTGGCAGAGGAGTGCTGTATCTCATTCCTGCCCTACGATACAGTGACACACATAACGAAACCGTTGATGAATTGTATTCTTCCTGCAGGCTACTGGGTCTGTGAAGGATCAAAGTAAATGTACGTTTCCATAACTCCAGGTGCTTAAGGAAAGTAATAAATAACGGCAATGCTGTGGCTGTGTACAGACTCTGTACCCAGGGACAAAGCATTTCGCAAACACAGGTAAGAAATGTTATTCATATTTTATACAAAGGGGAACTTACAACCCAGACAATATGTAATATTTTTCCTTCTATGTGCTCAATGTATTGGAACAAAAGCTATTTTAATAATATTACATTTGGCACAGCTCTCCACCCTGCGCTCCCAAGTACAGCTCCAAAGCTGTTTGCTGCTCTGGGAGATGACTGCTGTGAGAGAAGTTTCTGGGCTCAGGACTATGACTGGAGGCACACCAATGCTCTTGCACACTGGTACGACCGTGTCCTAGTAAAGTTACACACTGGGTGAGTAAGCATCCAGCCCTTGTAAGCCCTTATGCAGGCTGAAACGCTGGGACTGCGCAGCCTGACCAGGACCAGGCTTGTTGGGGCAGCACGCTGCCTTTGCCTTCCCACTTCCCATTGGCCTAAATGTCTGCTTGGGAAGCAAGGTGATGGGGAACATCAGCCCCCAAAACTGTGTGTGCAGCCTTCGGGGCTCAGGCAGGTTAGCTCAGGGCTTGCTCGAAGGACACCACGTGCAGGGTGACCCGGTGACCGGTGAGAGAAGCTGGAGGCTGTGGGACAAACCGGAGGGAACGACTTTGTTCTTTGTTTGAAATAATGTCTTTCCTCCTCTGATTAAACTGCACTGCAGCTCATTAACTATTCAGGTGTTGTCCACATCTTTAGAGAAGGAAACGCAAGATGACAGACTATTTAACAAGTTCATTTTGAGCACAAAATGTGTTTAAAGCAGGAAAAAATATTACTTCATGCAAAACTTCGGTCGGTGTAATTGCAGGTCTGACTGCTTCGAAGATGAAAAGCCTCTTTCTTAATTCAAGGCAAATGTAGCAGAAATAATGTTTAGAAAAGAGGTCCAGGTAGGTACACACCAGGGAGTGCAATTTTAATATCCTGAGTACAAGATTTTTTAAGTCGTTGTCTGACCCCGCATTAACACACTTGGTTACCTTCCGTCTGCCACATTCATCTTTGTCGATTTCTTCCCCCCACCCTGTAATTTGTTTGCCCGTGTTTTCTCATGTTTACCTTTAGGGCTGATGCTCCGGCCTGCTTCGTGCCTCCTCGGAGGTTCAGCACTGATCCTGCGAACGCCGCGCGTCGAGGTCCGGCTTGATCCTCCACGGGCAAAACCACTCACGGCTCCTCCAGAGCCTGCCAGCACAGGCACATCTTTAGCACGGGGAAGACACACCGTGTGGTCCACCCTCCGGACGCCTGCCCTTAAAAATATGCAATGAGACCAGGAGTTCATTAATCAAGAAAACACCAGGTAATTGGCGACAAGCTCCGAAGCTCAGGGCAGATGCACACCCAGTGCTCCAGCCATGCCTTGCTGCGGGGTCAGAGAGCTCCCAGGTGCGGGGTCTATCCTGGCCACATCCCAGTCCTGCTCCAGGGCAAAGCATCACTGTGGACAAGCACCAGGCTGGGCCAAGTTTCTGCAGGAGCCAGAAGCCCCCCGTGAGGTGCTCTCACCACCTCTAGCTCTGGGAGCCGACCTGCCATTTGAATAAGGACCCCAGCACTGGGGCAAGTCGCAAGCCCTTTCCTCCCTGCTCTCAGGCTGGGTGGCCAGGGTGCTCATTCCCATGTACAAACCTTTGCTCAAAAAGCGAGGTATCCGAAAGGTCTTCTGAGGGGGTCATAAGCAACTGGAAGGGCTGAGGCTCCTGGACACCCCGTGCCGAAACCCTTCAGTTTGTGCTTTTCCCACGAAAGCTTTCAAGCCTGGGACTCCATGGGAGCCAGGCACCCAACTTGCCACTGAACCGTGGAGCGGGTGGGAGAACTTCAGCTCTGCTGATCTTTTCCGAATATTGAGCTACATCCACGCAGGGCAGCTGCCAGGACAGGTGGGCTTCGGGAGGGGAGCAGGGAGGAAAGGCACGGCTCAGCCAGGAATTCAGACACCCTTGACCACCCACCGCCCTCCCGTCTTTGCTCGGCGGCCCCAGAACACCACCGTTAAGTGTGGTCGAACCAAAGGCTGCAGCCCAGGCTGGGTCTCAGCATCCTGCTCGGCTCCTCCATCCTTTACACCCATCTGCCTCCATGGGCTGCGCTCGCTTTTCCACCGAGCTCCGCAGGGGGGCCCTGAGCACCCCACGAACTCTGGCAGAAACTTCTTGAAAAGTCGAAAACCTGCTGATGAGCTCTAATATTCCTTGTTGGAGGCACTGGATTTTGTGCTGTTTACTAAGTCTCACATACCTCCTGATTCAATGTTTTGTAAATTTAGCTCTCTCCAGCTTCAGCTGATGTGTGGATGCAGACGCTCTTGGATGCTATTTATTCTACAAGTGAGAAACGACTTGATAATTTATGGGTTGTAAACCCAAAGTTGTACAGGTTTTTACCTCAGGGAGAGAATGAATACATGTCTCATTTCAACACATTTTAGACAATGTGCTCCTTTTTAATGGTTTCCTTTGATTTTACTCTGAAATATGTAGACACTTCCTGCTAGGATTCTCATATGGGAGCTTCATGCTGTTCTGTCAGGTTGCATATTTTCCCCCTGAATTTAGAGAAGATCTCGCTTATCTGAATTACAAAGATGTTAATGTTGTGTTGTCACTGTGAATAAGGAGTTTAGGCAAAGATTTTATTTTGATTAAGAAATGGAAGAGTTGGAGAATAATTACTGCATCGGCAGTGTGAAACTTATGGATGTGTAAAAAGAATCAGAATGTATTTATTTATTTATAGATGTTGAAATTAGGGTATGCTTTTGCCCGCAAGTAGAAGAACTTGCACATACAGCTGTGAAGTGTAGCTGAGGCTATGTGCATGCTAATTGTTCCCTGAGAGGAGAATATAACTGTAATGGATATACATTGGTGTATTGGGTGAGGAATTTTTAGGCAATGGCATTTGACATTACAGTTCAAGGATGGAAAAGATTTATTGATCCGTGAGTTAAATAGTGACCCTGGTTTCACCTCTTGTTAGTGCTCTGTAAATTGCATTTAAAAACTGTACCATAATGAATCCTTAGGCTCAGATAAATGTAAATCCTTCCCGCGACAGATCACAGCGGAGCAAAAGCCTGAAGGAGATGCTTAGCTCCATGATCTGCTTAATTTGGTGGATATTTTCATTAGACCAGGGTTGGTTTTGTAGGATTCCTCCATCTTCGCTTTCCTGATAACATCATTTATTTTGATCTATAACAACCTCCCAGGCCAATATTTGTAAGCAGTGACTGAAGTCATGAGTCAACATCATCTCAACATACAGGACGTCAAACTGCACAGGAAGGTTTATTGTGTCACTGGGCTCAGCTTTGCATCGCTAAGGTAATTATTAAACCTAGGGTAAACAGAACTTTGATCCCATGTGTATTTTTAAATGATTGGCAATGGCCGATTTTACAAAAATGTCATTTTGAAAAGCTATTCTCCATAGGAATTCATTGTGTCAATACATAAGGCGTCCAGTGCAAGGTTTTGTAAAGTAAACTAGCCCGTAGAAAAGCTGCTGGCATGGGGTGCTACGCGAGGAGCTGCAGGGCCACCTCTGATTCCCAGCCAGAGAGGAGTGTGAAATGTTCATCTCCCAAAGGAGAAAGCAATTCACTCACATCAGTGCTACTGACTAGTGAGAAAAGGTGACTGTGGTCAGGGAAAAAGTAGATGTGTAAAAGGATAAAAATGTGCACTGTAAGAGGGCAGCAGGACCTCTCTCTCTTGAAAAATATTGTTTCCATCTCTCCCTTTGGTCATGGGAAGGCTGTCTAAGCATCTTCCCCCCGTGACCTTCTCCAAGGTCAGCTCCATATTGGCCAAACAGTGTCCACCCTCCTTCGCCACATCCCTTCCAGAAAGGTGCTGAAGTGCCCAGTGGAAGAGGTGGGCACCTATGGGATGGGCACTAGCACTTCTCTTAGGCACTGATCCCCAAAACATCATCCATGGCCAGAGTTAGGTGCTGGATGTTTGTGTTTATACATGTGCGAAGGCAGGGAAATCTGGGGAAAATAAGCAAAGTTAGGGAAGAAAGGAAATACAGAGGGAGAAGTGAATCTGGGTGAATTCAGGTGAACCTCTGACTGCAGATGGGTGTCAAAGGCACCCAGCGTCAGAGGTGCAGATCGGCTGATGGGAGGGGACCCCCCCTGCAGAAGTGCACCAGCCCATCTGTCATGGGGAAAGCTCGTGCTTGCATCACCAAGGAAAAAGTAGATGGGATGCTTTAGTAACCATCTTACTTACCAGGGCAAGTCTGTGCCTATGAAGTGCTTACCTGTGCCTTGGACGACGGACGGTTAAGATTCCTGTAGCTGCTCAAGAAACGCCGTGAGGGTGACACACAGCCGTATGTCGGCAGCCAGCAGCAGTTCCTTCAGGTTGCCAATAAAGGACCAAAGCGAGAGGGTATGCATAATCTAAGGTACGGATGGGCAGAGTAGTGAGCGGCAGCAGCAACATTTTCCCTCTCAGTCTGCTGTGCTGGATTAACCAACGCTCGGAGCCCGGGAAGGCAAATGGCCGGCCTAAGCACAGCTGCTATCCCAGCACATGAAGTCTAAAGAGGGATCACCCAATTCAGTCGTTTACAGTTCTACTTTAATTAAAGAAATTCTTCCTATGATTTCATTATAGAAATAATTTCCAACAGTGTGCTGGAATAAAATTATCTTTCCCCCACCAATAAAATTTTGTGGATGTATGTAATTATACAGCTCCTGTATTTGAATTGTAAGATGTACTGCACCGCGGCGTGTCTTATGACTATGTAAATTTAAAGCCCTAAATATTTCATACTAGCTGTAAAATAACATAGTGTAATCAAAAAGTATGCCATAGCTGGAAAGGACGGGCTAGGCGTGAAGATGATGAAAACTCGTCTGTTTGCTTGGCACTGTCAGTCGGGTCTTACTTGTCTACCTTTCCCGAGATCTCGCAGGTAATTTATGGCAGATTTTGCTGCTATTTATTGCTACCCGTCCCCGTAGGTGCAGTTATTAGCGTATCCACAAACCGTCCTGCACTTCTGCACCTGGAGAGTGCTCTCCACACTCCACTCTCCTCTCCTCAGAGGAGAAGGCCACGGCCCAGGACCCTCTGGCAGACAGCCCCGAGACCTGGGAGGGGATCCCCCGAATTAGTGCTGAAGGACAGCTGGTGGCTTGAAATAATAACCAAGTCACTGTGAAGTAAACGTCCTCTTATTTATAGTGATAAAAAAAGTATCCACAGATAGGCAGATATCTGCAGAGAAAATCTGCAAAGGAATAGCAGGTGAAACCTCAGCATGCCAGCTAGGCTGCTTCCTAATAGCTTCTCTGTATCAGCTCTAGCAAATGGATATCTACAGCGGTGTCGTTTATTGTTGATGACTGATAATAGGATTACTGCTCCCACATCCAAGAAGCATGGCATCCCAAATAGCATCATTTCATGCTGAAGGAAAGACGTTATTATCACATCCTGACTTCGCATACTGCTCAACCAGTTATCTGTGCAGGACTCAGTGTAGAGCTCTGAGACTTTATAGGATATTATCATGTTATATGAAATTCAGGCTGCTGCAGCTATAAATCAAGAGGACACCTCATATGGTGGCTGGTTCTCCTTGGAACAGCATCCCTAAGCAGAGGCTCTGTTCTCTGAAAGATTAGAGTGTGATTTAAAAAAAAAAATAAATTGTTGCCGATGAATTAAAAGCTCATGAAAAGGGCAGGTTTAATAACTTAGGTGTTCTCTGTTTAGCAATGTCGTATGTACAGCTACAGCATAAGCTTGTCCACAACTCCTTAAGAAGACACCCCAAGCCTGACTACAGAATCCCTCCTTTGCAAGACTAAGAGGATAATTCATTTTAAATAGTATTTCTTAAACAGCATTTCCATCTATGGAGACTGGCTAGAAGCGTGCAAGCTGTGCCACCAGCCAAACGCAGGGAACATCTGTCTACAGGGAAACAGTAGGGGCTGCGTATATTTAGGGTGCAGTTTTGGGGGCAGCCGAGCTGATCCTAATGGCTTGTGGCTACCAAAGCGCGCCCTTCCCTGTCCCTCCTGGCCCATCCCAGAGAAAAAGCAAAAAGCTCTCCGGTTTTTTAGCCGAGTTAGTTTTTGACTCTCAGCGGGGTGAGGCCAGCTCCAGTACTGGCACAAAGCAAATGGTGGAAGCACACGGCACAGGGTGGCTGGGGGGAGAGAGGACAGGACCCATTGGCAAGGGGAGATACCTCACCCAGTCTGGTGGGACTGAGCGCTTTTATGGTGGGGAACGGTGGAGGCTTGGAGATGCTCAGCTGGGGCTTTGCCCTCCAGCCTTGCACAGCCTGTGAAGATCAGGAGTGCCGAGTCTGTGGGTGCCCAGAAGAGCTGGTATTGCCCCAAGTACTTGTGTATTTATTAGCACAGCTCTCAGCTGAGCCCTTCTCTTGTGTTCCCTCGCCAGAAGGAGTGAAAACTGCATTTCTTGGGCACAAGAGGCTGGCTTACCCTTGGTGGAGAAACTATAGCTGGAAGAGAAACGCCACCTTCAAAAATCATACAGCTGTGAAAGTACTGCTAAATATAAAAGTTGGAGTAATGGCAGCCGAGTACCAAAGGTGAAAAGCAGAAAGCTTTGCTCAGCTCTGTGCAGCCGGTCTGAGCTTTCCAGTCCACCCCAGTTAGAGCCTCAGCTGGAGCCATCTCTGCTCGGCTGCTGACTATGAACATTTGAGCAAATACCTTGTCTCCTTTTGCTGACAGGAGGCCGTATTATTCACAGGTCAACTGAACCAGGGCATGCAAAGGAGATTGGGGTCGAACATTAAAGATACATTTATATAAACTTATCCCTAATTGAGCTGTAAGAAGGTCAATTCCATTTCCAGGGATCAAGATGCAGAGGTGGGCTCTCCTATCATTAACCTCAGGTGTATCGAGAGCCCCCTCCAAAACCCACTGGAGTCAGACAAAGTCTTTGGATCTGCCCCTCAAATGCTGTTAATCCTCAAAACTTTAAAAGCTTATAATGAGAAATCAAAGCTAAAATTCCAGCAACAATGAACTAATTCTCCCGATGGCCAAATATGCTTAGTAGCCGGCCCTGGGAAGTTAGGCTGAAGCAGCAGATTTTCCTACAGACTTTTCACCTGTGCTGTTATTTCATTTCTTCACAAAGAAATGTGTTAAACTGATTGAAGAGACCAACTTTTGCACAACCCCCAGCCTTCTATTTCACCTGTGTTTTTAAGAATAGACCTGAGAGGGGAAATGGCAGGTTATAAGCTTGCAGCAGACTTAAAAACTCATGTATGCCTCTCCTTGGGACTCCCAGCAAACAAATGGAAAGGGAGTTACTGGATGTGCCGGGGAAAATTATGTTAAGGGCCTTCTAAGTTCAAAACAAAGCAGTCTGTGAGAAAAAGCAACCCTCAGACTGACGCAGTTTATCATTTAGGATTCGCTCCATACACATAGGGGGAAGGAAGAAAGTTCTACAGCATCTAAAACAGAAGGATGGCACTTCATCATCCTTTGGAAAAGTACAGAGAGCTCCAAGTGTGTACGTAAAAGTAATCGTTTAATAACAAAGTTCTGTTGGTTACAAGTTAAGGCTTTAAAATGCCCACCGACTATAAAGGCTTGTAATATTTCAGTAGTTTATTGCCTCTGAGAGGTGTTGCCACTTCATTATACATTTTCTGGTTGTTCAAAAGCCTACGATGCTAAAGATGTGCTTTCTTCTGCCTGAAATAATGCCTGAGACTTGAATGAGGGAGTGAATGTATGGCGTATGCTGCTCATGAATAAAAGATGTTTGCAGCTAAGCAATCTAGAGTGTTCCTCTCTTAGGGGATTAATGCTATTCATCAGAAATTTTAAAAGAGTAATTTTTACAGACTTTTTTTTTTTTTTTAAAAGAGGAGGAATCCAATTACTTGAGTAATGGTGAGGATGCTTTAGTGGAGGGGATGGCGGGGAGGGAACCGGGGAGAACGTCGAGCCTCGCCACAGTGGTGGGAGGCATCTCAGTGCCATCCCTTGCCCTAAGCAGAGGCAAGCTCTCCACGGCGAAACACCACAAGCCTCCCACGCACCTTGCTGGCAGAGACAGTGCTGCGGACAGGTACAGGGAAACTCGCCCCGTGGCAGAAACTGTGCTGAAAATGGGGCTGCTTCTAAGCAGGAGGCTCAGAGTGCCACTCGGACACTTCAGAGAAGGTGCAAACATGGACAAACACGGCAGCACTTTAACTTTCCATCTCTCACCTGGGGTGCCCAGAGCTCACTCGAGCTCCCAACTACTCCAGACCATCCGAAGGGGTGACCCTTTCTGCTGAAGGAGGAGACCTCTCACCTACGCCTTCAGGGATGGCCCCGAGTCCCGAGGACACGTTCCCGTCACCGCTGGGCTCCCAGGTGCAGCCTCGGAGGCTGCCTGAGATGCAAAACGCGTGGGCACTGACTTCCCAGCAAACAGCCAGCCGGGTGTCACGAGAACCGTCTTACAGGATTTATCAGGGAAGGGTTTGTGCAGGATCAGAAGTAGCGCAAGTGTGAAACTGCTCTGCTGAAGTGTAACTCCGAGACTGGCACCCACGCCGTGCTTCTGCACATGCATCCAAAATACCGGCAACAGTCAGTCAAGACACCAAGAGAAAGGGAACGTGCCGCATATGCTGCCACAGGCAGCTCCTGGCAGCGCAGTCATTGCATCTGACTGTCTACACCACCACAATCACACCGGGGATGCCGAAACCTCTGGCCATGTCACCCACCTCGGGCATGGAGCTCCTGGAGGAGGACTGAAGGTTGCTCGTGGAGAGCAGCCACGCAGCTCCAGCCCAGAAACACATGCATCGAGTTAATCTAGCTTCTTCACAACAGACAGGATCTTTAACGCTTGCAGATGTTTCAAATGACATCTTGAGATGCTGTCAGTGCTCCCGTGTTCAGCTGAGGGGGAAGCTGCAACCGGCGCTCTCCAGGTCCCTTTTCTTTTTGGTAGCACAGAAGCTTACTCTCATGTGCTCTGGCCGGGCCATGACCAAGCCTGTAAGTGATGGATGTCCCTCTGTCCCTCTGCTTGGCCCAGGCCTCGGTAGCACAACTAGGTACAACCAGTTGCGGCGTTCCTCCGTGGAGAGTCTCCGTATGTAACCCATCAGGAACTGCTCTGTACGTGGCAAGAAGAAAGGGAAGACCCCTGTATGCCCATGACAGTTTTATCCTCCAGGTATCACCTCTTCACCTTACAGTCTCCATAACGTAGTTCTTTCTTTTTGGCTCTTGAAAATATTTCTTGTTTTTCTTTTAACTCGGCAGTGAATGAACAAATTGGTTTTGTGAAGAGTCACAAGAAACCACAGCTCTGAAAATGTGAGAAAGAATGAAAAATACTCCAGTTTCTCTAATGCTGTGGCTCTGCCTGCAGGGTTAGCAGGCAGCAGATTGCAATTATAGTTTAAGCATCTATTCATTTTATTGCAGGAAAAGCATCAACATGTGTGCTGTATTTTTTGGCTTCTAAACAGCAGAGTAAATGTACATAAAATTGAGAGGTGATGTACAATATATGAAAAGAAGACATTTTGATCCATGCAGCGAAATGAAATGTATGCAAATTATTAGCAGTTTATATGGAATAAAGTTTTACAATACACAATTTTATGTGCTCGCACAGAAAACCTGTAATCCTACTAAGGAACATTCAGCCTACCTATAATGAATGAGGGTTTTTAGAATGAGAAACCTTTTAAGGTTTGAGCCAATAAATATCTAAAATATGGAGATTAAAAATAACATTGGAATACACACAGTAGCCAAATGAAATAATCACATTTGTGCTTAAGGAATGAAGTATTGAGCAAACTCTTCATTTTCCCTAGAATACTTTGCTTTAAATTCCATATTTTCTTTTGCCACATTTTTCACTTAAAAGCCTGCGTGAGCTTTTGTACTGTTGCCAGGCTTATTTTTTGTTTATATACAGGTTCTTGCCATGGAGATATGCCCCTGACATGAAGGCATCCAGTATAGGAAATGACATGCAATGCCTTATTCTTCTAGTTTAATTAATGCTCTGACAACTTGGCAATAAGGCTACAGTGAAGAAAAGGTCTCTGCAGGGAACCGCAGGTTTTGAGCAATAAGAAAGCTGTCAAAAATTTACCATATATCTATAGTAACATATCGAACATCCAAAGATTTCTGGAAGGCATCTGTAGAAAAGAATTCAAAAGAAAAAAGGTTAGCATAAAAATGATGTTCCTTAACCTACTAAAAATAAAAGAATTACTTTCTCAGCAGCCGGAGTTGGGACTTGGTAAGCAGCCTACGTTGACTTACTCGTTTCACGCAAAAAGAAATGCCAGTTTTTAATGAGCGAGGACTGCTTGACATAAAACAGTAAAAAGGATTAGGCCGGTCCCTGTTGAGACTGGTTCGCTTCTGTGGTTTAAACGAGCTGAATGAAGAGCAGACCCGTTCCACACAGTGATCCACGTAACCATTCTGGATCCCTGTGACCGAACCCGTAAGCCCAGGTCTTCTGCTCCACAGACTTCTCGTCCTTAGCTGAGAGCACAACAGCAGCAGCTTGGCACGAGGGCAGGAAAGGTGTCCTCTCTCTCTCCTCTGACTAGCTCAACATTTTGGGAAGCATCAAAGATGACATCCGCAAAGGAGACTGCAACAGTCCTAGAGGCAGCCTGCAGCCACAGACCTTGGATCCTCAGAAACCCGTGGTGATCCATGCCTTACTGAGAGTATCATTTGATATTCATCATCTTGCTGTGCTCTGTCACCATCCTCACTTTCCCGGGACAGGAAATTGAGAAGGAAACAAACAGCAGACCAAAATCACTATCACCTGACTTCCTCCAATATCTCCACATCTTTTTGGCTGTGAACATGCAGAGATAGCACTGTCTTTTCTGATGGATGAGCTATTCTTTAGGTACTGATGGAAAACAGCTGTCCACACTCACACACTTAATTGCCTTCCGCACTAAAAATTCATGAAGTTGTGCCATCCTAGGAAAATATAAACCAGCCACATATTTATGCATCTTTCTGAAATCAGGACTTCTGCTTCCTATAGTGTGAAGGTTTCCAAGTAACAGGAAAGCTTATAGCTGTCACAGACTACTCACTACAGAGCAGTTTGAATTTCCAGTCTAATACCCTGCTTCCCCGCTTTTTATTTAGTGAAGAGATTCATTTATTTCTGCAGATACAACCCAAATGAATCAGAAGAATCAACTTCAGTCTCTTCAGGGGTCTGATTTTCAAAGAAGGTGGTGCACAGGAGAAAGTAAAAGGCTACCACCAAAACTATTTATAACTGTACAGTTGAGTACTTAGATACACAAATAACAGCTAGTTTAAAATACTTGCTATTCAGAGTCATCGTTGGCATGAGTACCAGTGACTATAATGAATATTATTTGTTTTTCTCATAAAAACTCTAGCTACTCAGAATTTTGCCAAAGATTTAACAGTTTCAGCTCAATTTTTCTATAGTGGGTTTGTCTCCAATACTAGTTTCCATTTTGAGGGTAAAGGAACTTTAGCAAAATCTGGTTAAGTATATCACTGGAAACTAAAGCCAATGTTTTCTCTTGTGATGTTGACCTAAGAAATGGGATTGTTTCAATGAAAAGTTCTGTCACTTCTGTGCTTTGGAGGAAGTATTTAAGATTAGATCGGGAGGAGCAAAGGGAAAGCTGGAACCAAGTTTGGAGCCAGGTTTTGTACACAGTCAATCTAATTAAAAGCAAAAACCCCAAACCAGTCTTTTAATTTTAAACATGGATGGTGAGCAACAGAGGTATTGCTGAGAAGAAAACTTTGCAGAAAGTAACTGTGACTATTTGCACAAGCATCATATTTACTTTTCCCATAATCAACAAAAAAAAAACACCAAACAACTCACTCTTGAAATTAGGCAAGATTTTGTTTAAAGGCTTCTAAGCCATTAGAAAACAACATGCTCAGGACACATAAACATGTCTTTCTAATGATAGCTCCAGATATGTTCTATCTTGCTTGAAGTGAAGAGCGGCGTTGAAGAAGCTATTTAAAGTTCCTGCACATGCCCCAAACCCAGGCTAAATCAAGTGAAAGAGCCCATGTTGATAGGAGAGGAAGCTCCCCTCCCTGGGAGCCAGGAGCCACGGGTTTGTTTACATCAACGGAGAAACCGTGTACTTGTCTTTGGTTGTTCTTCTCATTTTCCCTGAAATTCCCAAATCTCAACATGACGCTGCTGTCAGGAGTGAGCTCAAGCAGGACTCCCAGCTATTTGTTGTTTCTAATGATTTGCATCCTTAAGGAATAATCAAAAATGGCATAGAAAATGTAACTGTGAGAAAATGGGATGGGTGTTCAGCCATGCAGCTGGAATTCAGGAACTGCCGTAATTGCACGCAAGTACCATCATTTGCCCCCCTGTAGATATTTTGCTTATTCGCACCACATCTTTCTTTTTCAGGGTTGTTGCTGAAGATCCTATAGTCTGCAAGGTGGAACAACCGTGCTCTGCTGCTGAAGTTAGCCAGCGGTTGCTCTGGGATGCCCGCTCCTGGGCTGGTGTCCAGGGCAGCGTCACGGACAGCACAGGGCACTTGCTTCTCCACACAAATTACTGGCACAGGTGGGAATTTTCAGTGCACTGGGTGCAATGAGGTAGGAAGAAAAAAAGGAGCTGGGATTGTACTGATGGAAATGGGGGAGAGGGAGAAACAGCACCATCATAAATACTGCAAAAACTCTTTAACTAAAGAGAAACTATGAAAACAGCAAGAATACAATCAAGACTTTTGCCATCAGAGTGGTAAACAACTTTCATCACTGTCTCTTGGGTGCTTTATTCTTTTCCTGAATTTTGTAGAAACATGCTCCCTCATCTGGCAAGGTTGTCTTAATGAGAGGTTCTGTACCCTGCTCTTTGCTATTCTCCTTTTCCTGCTATTCTCTGACTCCAGGATTTAGGAGGTACCTGTGTGAAAGGCCTCATTACCTACGTGAAGACAGAGGAAGCGCTCAGCTGCTGAACTACCAGGCTTCAGGAAAGTCTGCTGGCGAAGCTCTATTTCCCAGCCCTACTGGTTCTATTTTATTCCTCTGAACTCAAATATCTGAACACAGTACAAGAAATAATAAGCAGCACATATTTCCCTGAGCAAGAATCAAATGCAGAAAGGAAAGTATTTACATATTATATATATTATTATATATTGAGCTGTTGCTTTTTAAGGACATCCTCATGTATAGTTTTCAGGCAAACTTCATGATAAGGGTTGTACTTCTGCAGTTTCAACTCTGCTGGTATACAGAAACGATTTCTGTATTTTTTCAGATTTATTTTTTTAATGGTTTTAACAAACACACACAAAAATAAAGAATCAAAAATTGAAACTGAGCTTACTCCATGTTTACCTCTATCTGAATATTGTACATTTTATATGAATCTGCCTGTTCAGAGTAAAAGACATGTCACATGGAAGCTGAGATAAAAAACACACACAGTTTTTGGTATTAATCTCCCATTAAACGTTCTGGTGGAACCACTCCAGTATCTACAAACACATAAAAACTTGGTATTGTGTACAATTAGACTTGCTAATCAAGTTGCATCTTTATCCCAATGCATGTTTACTAGCAATAAGGCTCTTTTGTAAGTTATGCCATTCTGTCATTGAGAAAACTAGAGAAGTTACTGTCACCTCAGGTAGCATTTACTCCTGGATGAAGTAAATCTTCCGTTTCAAAAGTAGCTGGGCTGATTAAAACACACAGTATGCTGACCTCCAGGCAACCCTCAAGAACCTGCTGTTTCTCACTCTTCCCTGCTATCTCTGCCAACGCAAGTACAGAGGGAATATCTAATCCTGGGATACTCAGCTGTGTACATTTTGCTCACAGGTCACAGACATGTAATATCTCCTACATTCCTACTGGGAATCCTGTCCTTCACACTACTGTCCTGGCATGGCTGGCTGTTTGAGTTACGAGGGGAGTAGAGAGCGCCCAAATGGTATTTGCAAAACTACTCGGTGGATACTGGAAAAATTTAACCAATGGTAAAAATGGATGTATTCTCACATGTGTAAATCATGGTGTATAGAAGCACGAGAACTTAGAAAGTGCTCAAATAATCAATATGCTGCTTTAACTTGCACAAAACCAAACACAATAGGTAGGGGGATTGTTACTGCAGAAGCAGCAGGTTCTGGGAAAACCAGAGGAAGGTAAATCACTGTCAAAAAAGAATAAATCTCCTGTATTACATGCGGATGCACCCTTGCAAGCCTTTTAAAAAAACATTAAAAAATCTCCACGTTATGTGCATGAAAATGCAGCTGTTGATGAAGTCAGAACTATTCAAGGGCACTAATTTCTTTGCAACTGATGATAGCTGCATTTCTTTCTCTGTTACTTTCTTCTTGTAAGAACAAGCCCCAGCTCCTGCTGATGTTTGGATCAGCCATTAGAGACAGGCACTGTAAGACTGTAATTTTTACAGTATTACAATGCTTTGTGACTCATGAATTATGAAAAAACCCACAACTCTGGCATATTTTAAATACATGCTGCTGCACTAAAGTACTGAGGGACTTTTGATTAATCGAACAACTGTCTTGCTCTACATCATTTGCATAGTTCTTAAAACCACCTGTAGAAGGGGTGAAATCCTGTCCCCAGGGAGGCTAAAGGAGGCCACACCTCATCCATGCAAACAGGGTCTCAGAATAGAGTATTGCTAGGGTACCTAGTAAGAATCTCTGCAGTAATTTATAAACTCATTGACAGGGATATATAGAAATATTTCTAGTTAGTCAGAATAAATCCTACTATTCATCATCAGTATAGTTATAGCCTGCATCAATCATCTGCGCTTCAGTCACCTTGTTCATTCTCATACTCTGCTGATTCAGCTTTAAATTTTATATCACTGATAGGAGTCTTTCAAAAAGGTCACAAAAGTGCATTCAATGTAAGGACAGTGGTTCTGTCTAATGGATCCTCAGTTACTGCTCCTTCTCCAGTTAAACTCATTTCAGTCAAATTAACTACATGCCACAAAAATTTGTATCCTCATCCTTTGGATTTATACTGGAAATGATCATTAGGCTAGTATGGAAGAAATTACATTGAAAAAAATATCAGCAGCACCAAGTTTTCTCAGTGCTTATTTTCTAAGACCCTTATTTCATGTCTTCTATACTTCCTGCTTGAAATTTGGGGCTGGGTAGTTTTGAGGGTCTGGCCTGCTATGTGGGAGTGACGGGATTACTGAAAAAGTGGGACAACCAAGGGAGCACATTTGACATAATACAAAAGGGATGTTTTTCCAGCTGCAACCTAAACCAGAACTTGCATGACTGATTTTCTTCCTCATTCAAACGTTGCCAAAACATATACTAAACATCAATTCTGAAATACAGCATATTTAGTCCCTTCCATCTACACTGCCTGTCTTGCAGCTATGGGCAATTGAGTCTTGAATGGGTTCTGATCTTGATCTCTTTCTAGAAAAGCTATGGTAACAGTGAAAAGAAAAATCATTTATACATATTTATGAGCTCATTTCTAATAACCAGTTGAATTTTAACATTGAAACAAGTAATACAGTGTTTTTTCATTAAGTACTGTTGCAAGTAACTACGTATGTTTATGGACTAAGATTCTAGAATTTAACCCTACAATACTGAGCTTGGGCCAATTTGCTATTAAACTAGAGCAAAAGACCATTATGCTTGGTTCTTCTTTTTCTGCTTGAAACCTTTGAATTTGTATCTCATCTCTTGTCAACCCCCATCATAAGCAGCATTAGAAATATTCCTGAAATGGCTGTGTGCTAAGCCAACTGGTAAAAATCCTATTAATTTCTTTCCCATAGGAAAGAAGATATAAATGTTGCCCGAAAATGTCTCCAACATGCCCAAATTTATCGTGCATTCATATACTCATGTATTCCGAGAGCAGACTTCTATGCCCTCCTTGTATTCTCTTAATGTGTGTATCTGGAAATATTTTTGAGTATTTGTGATATCTTCATGCAGGTTGACTGGAAGTGTGATATTATTTACAACTTGCTGTTGGTAGTAAAGCTTCCCCAAGAAGAACTTCTTACTTCTGCTTGGTAGGTGCTAAGGTTTTCAGCCATCCTGACTACCAGTACGTGGGAGCTTCACAAGCTCGCACTGTCCCTCCCCAGCAGTACTGCCCAGCCCCACTTTGCTGAAAGCTGTAAACAAGGTTGGCTGCAGAGTTTTTGAAATTTTGCGCCTCGAGTTGTAGCACTTAATAAATTAGTATCAGTCCCATCATGTTTCATATATCAAATTCTAAACCAGATCAGATGTCACAAAAATCTGTGATGTATTGCTGTTGCTTTACATGGGCTAGTTTATGTATGAACACCTCAAACCTTCTTTCTTCTCCAACTTTCAGCCTTAGGTCATACAGGAGATTCACAGGAGCTAAACTCAGCCCAGCACTAGCTCTAAAAGGGGAAGATGCTGTAAAGTTTAGCCCAAAGTTCACCTTATGTACATTCTTAGTAAAAACAAAAGCAGGTAGTAAACATTTTAAAACAGGTTATGTATTTGCATCCAAGCTCTTCAGTAAGTGTGACAAATGTTGCCACCTCATGGACAGGTGCAGGGTTTGATTCAGCTCAGCAGTAGGAAGGAAAAGGGATCACGGAGATGACTCATTGCTGCCCTTTCACACTCTCCTGAGGGGGGAAGCGACAGCTTGGCCAGAAAGATGCTTTTGTCGCATAGATTCACCTGGAACTTGTTCATTCGGGTCTGAATCCAGAAGCTTGGCTACACACCCACAATTGGGGGTGGGGGGTGGGGGGTGGGGTGGGGGGTGGGGAAAGGCTATGCACGTTCAGGGTATTTGACCATCTCCAGAGCAAGGGGAGGAAAGAATGATTTTTCCTTGGAAAAAAACCATATGGTCAACACAGGACATGGCATGGTCTTGTACTGTCAAACAGTCAAAGCCCAGCATTCAGGAGTAAAACATATGAGTAAAAGGCTGTGGGACCTGGAGTTTTCAAAAGGGAGACAGAAATCTTCAGATTCTTGAAGACAATAATTCAGAACTGAACCAGGCGATTTTAATACCCCACAAAGGTAGCGGCGGTTGGGAATCCTCTACTTGTAAACTGGAAACAAATGTAATCGTAGTGTATTCCATCATGTATTTCCAAGGCTAAAGTTTTATGTTATAACATCACATTGATTATTCACTATTCTGCCTCTTTTGGGGAACTGCTGCAGGAATACGCTGTCACCTGTTGAATTTCTCCGTTTCTGATGGAAACGCAGCTGTGCCATCCTCCTCTACAGGACAGATACTGTTACAAAAGCCATTACACAGTGTGTATCTTAAAGCATGTTCATTCCAAATGGCATTATAATTCGCACTTAATATAACTGGATGAGTGTAAAAGGACTATAAAATGTTTAAACAAAAATAAAACCTTTCAAGTTTGACATCAGGATAGAACTTTAAGAATCAATGATTTTTTAAAATAAAGCCTTGTAAAAATAGATTCAGAGTCAACATTTATGAATGGTCTGAAAAAAAGACAGTGTGGTGATTAATTGGGAGTTTCCCATCATCGTGATCTCCCTATAACAGTGTAACAGTCTGCCTACATACGACTGAAGAGAAAGAAGGATTTATACCAGCTTGATTTTAAATATGTTCTTATGTTTATTATATTTTGCTACTCCACTCTCCTAAAATGGTGGCCTCAGGAAAAGCTGCTTTGGCAGGCAATTGCAAAGATTCCTGTGGAGAGGAAGTGAAAAGACTGGGCATACAAACAAGGGCTGCTGCCATGTTCAAAGCACTAGGGAGAGTTCATAGAGCAAAATGCAGTCCTAAGTAAATGGGTTTCAGGCAATTTCAGTGTTAAGATAACATCATTAAGAGTAGAACAGATTGTGCTCAAACCCTGCTGTTTATAATTAACACATTGCTTCCAAATACGCCAGGGTCCCTGGTAAATAGTCCTCTGCTCAGATCCACCCAGACCAATCAGAGTATTTTCAGCAGGTTCCATGCTGGGCCAGCACCTGTTTGGACAAATCCAAAAGAGCCAAAATACTCTTCTTTCTGGCCAGCTAAGTAGAGAGATGAACACAGCTTGCCTTAGTCATTGTCACAGTGTCCATATGGCTGTGAAGCTTGTTTTCACAAGAAATCGTACAAGTACTTTATTATGTCGAAGTTCACGGTCCTATAAACAAAAACACAGTATCTTAGAGCAATCATCTTAACAGTGCTAAGACTTTAACCTGTTTGGAGACAGCACACGTGGGACATTCTGCACAACCAAAATCAAGCAATATCCCCAAAAGAAATGCAATCAAAGATGAATGAATTTTTAACCTTTAGTGTTATTTACAGTACCTGTCTTCTGATTATTTAAACTTTGTAAGATTCTAAAAAAGAAATAAAGCAGATTTCTAGTAAAAACTGGAAGAGTCTTATTTCAATCATCAAGCAGTAAAAATACATCAAAATTAATAAGATTATATTTTCACATGGTAAACATGATACTCTAGTTGGTGATGCAAAGCAGCAATCTTTTATGCTATTGAATGTTTTGTTCATCTTCCAAACCACCTGTTTTAGCATGTACTATGTAACTCCTTTATCTGTACTCATTTGCAGTCTGCATTCTTTCAGTCTTGACACTAGTTGACCCATGTGCATAGCTAAATTTGAAAAATCCAAGAATGCCTCTCAATGGGATATAAGATTTTAATGTATACTTTTGTACTTTAATGGCAGGCAGAATGAAACAGCAGTAGAATAAAACATATAATTATTTTTTTGTCTCTAAACTCATTCTGCTATACAATCTAACACTCAGACTTAGGGGTTTACTGTTTGAATAAATAATGCAAATTACTGCATATAATGACAAGTATAAAATTAAAAGTTTTTTTTTTTAAAAGAATTCAATGATGCAAAAATAACCGCTCACAATGCTAAGTGAGATTAACTGGCTGAATGTCTTATTTGTTAGACTACAATCATTTAATATTCTCTGTTCATGCATCATCCTGTAACCCACTTTTCAAAAAGTTTCTATAAAACATCATATTGGGTAGAGAAAAAAGTTCAGAAATCCCCAAGATCCCCAACAAGAAATACTGTGTTTGAGTCTACTTAATAATCCAGTGACAAAATTAAAGAAATTAACTGTCTCACATGACATTGTGTCACTCAAGAAAACTGCTTTAGTTACAAGGCTTTCCACAGAAAGAAAATCACACACTCTAACAAATGCTGACCTTATCAACTAAATGAAACACAGTCGTCCTGTCATAACAACTGGGTTCATTAGACACTATATGAAAAGATGCATTACATTCAACAAACATTAAGAGATCCCCACTTCAGCTACAGAAAATTTATGCACTTAGGTCTGAAATTCTTAAAACAGAAATTAAAAATTTCTAACAAAGAAATGCCTAACCTTACCTTCGGCTAAGCATGTAAATACTACATGGTAAAAAGCACGGGAATATCTCTGCAAAGACTGAATATATGCAACAGAATAGAGCCAGACATGAGGTTCTGTGGTAGTAAGGAGAGAGACTGTGCACGGCCTGCAGTTATCACACTAAAAGCCACCAGGAAGACACACAGGTTTTTCACTCTTCCAAAACCAGGTGGCTTTTGTTTTGTTGTTTTTTTTAAATGCAAACCCCACTATTGCTTAAAAAAATACAGAAAATGAAATGATAATCTGAACAGCCTGAATGGGAGTGGGGAGGGGAGGGAGAGCATCATTTTCTGTCCTGCTCTTTACACTCTTCACTCTTCCATTAGGAAATATGCTGGAGTAGCAAGGCTGAGATTGTAACAAGGCTGAGGTATCTGAAGATTCTAGTGACTAACAAAATTACTTTACTACTATTACAGTAACAAAGAAAAAAGAATGAGGAGATGGGCTGCTTACTTGATGTGTATTTTGGTTGAAATGATGAAGTAGTTCCTTCTCTGCAATAAATATAACCTCTCCCACGAGTGGTTAAAAACTACAGGCAGCTGTAAGACTACAGTACAGCTAGAAAATGAAATTTCTTAAAGCACAGATCATCATGCCTTCGCCCTGTAGCTAGTCCCATCAAGACAAGGGGGAAGCCCATTTATCATGGGTTCATGAAACCTTTGTAACTTTATGGATCATCCTCAAAGATTTACAAAGACTGTAGGCTGCAAAAGATACTTAAGAAAAGAAGTGTAACAAAGGAACAAAGCACGAAAAAAAAGGGGGGAGAGCAGGGAACAGGAGAAAAGTAGAACAGGCCAATAAAATCTGTCAGGTCATTTTTGGCCCTATCCAGGCAGCATATAAACACTTCCAAACTACTTGGACAAGGAAAAAAAGACCTGCTTTCTTCCTCATAACACGTAGGAAAAGTCAGTCAGGATATATATATACACACACGTGACCTAAAGGAAAGCAAGCCAAAGCACTATACTGTGCACTGAGATTTGAAGTGATAGCATCTCCCACAACTACTTTCTCTGGTAAGCATAAGCTGCATAGCACAAGTTTGGGTCCTGTTTTCTGGCCATCTCTACCTTTCCAGCAACTTTAATGGAGCCAATGAAACTTCTAAGGATGTTAAAGTTGCAAGGAGAGGGCTGTCATTTCAAGTGCCTTAATTCAAGGATCCTCATAGTCCATACAGAGTTTAATGAACTGGTCTCTGTATTCACCGTAGGAGTTAGAGCAGAGACAAGAACTTGGGGATGTTTGTGTACACAATGATCCATGTTGCTGAGCAGATGGTCTGCTGTACTTGGTACCAGTGGGAGTTTTTTCAGGGCATCATTCACAAGTGACTTTATTGCTGGGAATAGGAAAGTGACATAGTGAAGCCGTGGAGGTCCTGGCAGTGTGGTCCAGCCAGGACTGAACCAGATGAAGTTTCGTTGTATGGCCTGTCCAACTGCAAATTGAAATTAATGTGTGGGGTTTACCAACAAGGCTATTGGACATTTAATAGCTCAGGTGAGCAACATGTGCACGGAGGTTATGGGATACAGTCTACACCATGGATTCCTCTTAAGTCGCACATTATAAAGAAGAGATGGTCTCGAGAATGTTTCTCTTCCTTTTTTGCCACATGTCATTTCTGGGCTCTGTTCTGGCTACAGACTCTTTATCCAAGACCTGCTAATAAGCTGGCTGCAGCAACAGGTGTGAGGTAATGCTGTTGGCATTTCATAAAATTGAGACATAGGCTTGATTGTTGCCTATGTATTGCATGCATTTCTGTCTGTAATTTATCACCATCTCTCCTGATAGACCTGAAACTGTTCTCAGACTCCAAATCTGAAGGTTCTGAATGAACAGAGCTGTTGAGGTACCTATGTTCATTTACTGAATTAGTTTGTATCAACTACAGATCACACAGGATAGACTGTCTGAAAGAATTCTTATAATCTATGTAGTTTTTATATCATATGTACAACAAACGCTGTGAAGAACTAAATATCATTTCAGATTCAAATACCATAGTGTGCCTTTTGGTAATGAAATGGAACTTTTTAGAGCAGTATTTTCACATGAAGTCCCTGACCTTTATTAAGCACAAAAACAGTATGTTACCGTAACACATACTGCCACTGTAACATAAATTTTTTTCAAAACAGGATTGGACTATACTTACCTCAAGTTCAACACTTCTCATAAATAAGATGACTCATTCACTCTTAGAAAATATCCATAGATTTCTGGTCTGGTCTGCAGAGAGCTACAGACCGAGCAAATACTGGGTTTGAAGTCTTTTTCAAGTCAGCACATACAACAATAAATGATCTCTAATAGGCTCACCGGGCAATAGCTCTGATGAAGTCCAGAGATACAGTACATTTATATCGTGGTCCATCAAGCTGGTCATTATGGCCAACCATGGATAACAGCTGGAGAGTCACAAGAGAGGTGATCTACAAACAAGAGACATTACTAATGTTAGTCATTTTTTTGAGTAGCAGTGGCCAATTTCTATTTTTTTTTTCCCCTCTTTGGCACCATTCCCGTATTTCTCTGGAAAGTCACTCATACTTGCTTACTGATTTTCACATAGTTCTGCAGCTAGCAAACCCAGGAACATATATACATTTTCACCATTAAATTTTCAGCACAGGCAGTGAGAGACACAGGCTAAACCCTTCATCCTTCATATCAAGAGTTATCCTGGAGTTCTGATCAGAGAGAGAGAGGTGATGTGAGGAACAGGAATAATAGGCACGAGCTGAACATTTTCCAAATCTCTGCCTGACAACCAGTAGAGACTCTGATTCTCTTTCCTTTATACCCAAAACCCTCCTCTTCAACTTTCACACTCAAAAGTTGGGTATTCCTGTGCTAGCTCATACCACATTTTGAACAGATGGATGCATTACTCCAGATAAAGAATCTGAAGGTTGGAAAGGAAAGGCTGGGAAATTGTGTGCTTAAAAAGAACAGAGCCTGAAAGGAGAGAAATTTGCCTACAAACACAGTGTTTTGACAGAACCATTGATTATTTTACCAAAATAGCAATGTACCAGCATATATTCAACTATCTTCATTCCTCCAAATGATGACTGTGGTATCACTAAAGTGCAGTCATGGGATGTAACCATTGAGCACAGCCAGTCTATTCTTCCTCAGTTAGGAAAAAATGCTGTGGTGATTCTACTGTCTCCCTACCTCTTCCGAGCTCCCAGGGGAAAGAAAGAGGTAAAAGAGAAAACAAGTAAAGATTTCCCTGGCCTTTGGTATAGATGCCACTGACAATTCAAGGCAACAATGTTACATTTTATGAAGAACTGGTATCTGCCCACAGCCCTACTCTTCAAAAAACCCAGCCAACTGTGACCTATCTGTGTGTAATGACAATAGTATAGTAAGGAATTTGTGAAGAATAAGTGTATTGGGAATAAATGTATTAGGAAAGAGTGTCAGTTCAAACCTTCAAGGAAGCACACTGCTATAAAAAGCAGCAGCAAGGTCTTACCAGTATCAATCAAAAAAAAAATAAAATCCTAACTCAGTAATAACCCCACTCTTTTGCTGAAAGTGAACTTGGCCTTCGAATTTGTGACAGTGCTTGCAGGAGGTAGGAATAATTATTAAAGTTTTCCCTTAAGTGGACATAATATAGAAAAATGACACCAACTGTGGAAAGTAGAAAAAATTACCATCACCAAGAATGAAACAATTTTTCTAACAGCCTGTGCTTAACTTTCTTTTATATGACATTAGACAACAACAGTTTGGATGCCATCATTCTGCAAAGTCTGTGGAGTTTGGTTAAGGAATACTGGCCTACCCATATTCACAAAGACAAATTCCATTTACTTAATTCAGGTCTATAAATTACATTAAAGAGTAGCACAATTTACAAATTGTTAGCACTGATAGCATTTAGGAAAACTGAACTTAGCATACGGAAAATGGGTCAAAGTCCAGTTCATGAATCACTTTGAACATCACTGAATTGGGATCAGCCTCAAACTTGTTAGGTGTTTATTTTCTTAAAATACTCTTGAGTTTGAGAGCACATTTTTCTACATTCTTCATTCAACAAAGTCCTTATTCATTCAGTGAAGAAGCATTATGGAGTAATCTACTCTAACAACTGCTATTTTACACCCCCATGCACCATTACTGGCAAATCACTTCTGCAGGACATACTTGCAGCTGGCCTCGCATTCAGAAATCACCAATGAAGGAATGGCAGGAGGCTCCTAAAAGCTCCCAATGAGGACAGCAAAAGCCTAGATAGTTTGGAGCTGGACTCATCTCAGTTTTATGTGGGATGTAAAACTGACCTTGCTGCTGCCTTACAAATGTTCCAGCAATACTGTAATAACAAATTGTAACCATTTTCTTTTCCAACTAGCACCAAATGCTATGTGTCTAACATGAGGTCGGCAACATAAAATTCCTTACTAAAGGCTGACTCAATAAAACTGAAATAGCATCAGACTAGACACTAAGTTTCATTAATGTTTTTAACTCAATACATTAACTCTGAAGACTCAATATACAATGAAGCTATTGATCGTAAGAGTAACACAAACTTACTTTGCAAACCGCAACCCTTTACTTATTTCTTTCACAAATCCTCTATTTATTTAGTTTAATAAAAATGTCATCACAGGGAAGTGAGTGCTGAAACAGTTGAGTCCTGATCCTGAGATTGCTTAAAGAGACAGAAGTAGAGAGAACTACCATTTTCAATTCATGCAGGTAGGAAACAATTTTATCTCCAGAGAGGCTCAGCAGAGACAAAGAGAAAGAACGTGTATCTAAGGGGGGGTAACAGGGACCAGCTCCCCTACAGACAGCCAAATGTTAGAAGCTAAAATACTTAACTTGTGAATCTTTGGGGTGGAATTCAAAGCCTAGTTAGAGATGCCTAGCCTGTACATGGACAAGGGCAGAGATCTCCGAAGGACAAATCCAAAAGCCTGCATGCTGCGGGGGCAGAAGCCTGGAGCTCTGTTTGCACAGCTTTTTCAACAGGTTCAGGGAGAATCAAAACCAGCACGAGCGTTTTGTCACCCCAAAGCAATGACTTCTTCATTTTTTTCTGCTTTATACAATATAGCAGGATTCTCCTGCTGATAAGTCAGCCACAGTATTGGACAACACACATTTTTTTGCAATAAATTGCTTTGTTAGAAGATTAGATTCAATTGTGGCAGATGTATAATTATTAAGTTCCTCAAATATTTTGCACTAAACCCATCTGTCTAGACCTGATTAATAAAAATAAGACAATTGTCTTCACCAAAAGGTTAAGAAGTCTTCTAGGATACAGAAGGTTCAATTCCCTCCTGCCGCAAGGGGTTTGAGTGCCTCTTCGCTGAACATGTAACAGCTAACTGGGGTAGGGGTAGCAGAGGAAGAAAGAAAAAGCTTTGTATGGTATTAAATCATTACCAGATCTAACTTTCATTCTAACTGCTTCTGGAGCTGAGTCATTTTGCATAAAATTGCATTTATATAAACAGTCTCTTTCTCTGTGTCTACTTAGGGCATTCACCTGGTAAAGCAGGATACAGTGGAATGAAGTGGGTTTAAGACAGCCTATTTGCAGGAAAATTTTAAAAATCACCAATTTTCATATTCTATTAACTGTTAAGGTCCAAGTGCCACCTATAACTTAAGCACCAAAAAAGTTACTACTTCAAAAGTTCAGGTGTTCTAAAGCTTTGGAGGCAATCTGTTCTTAAATGAAGATACGTCAAAAGTTTGAAACACAGGTGGGAATAATATGAATGCAATGTCAAACTAATTACACTTCTTAGCAAAAAACTTTTTCAAAGCTTTTTTTATTTTTTTAATACCATGGGTACAGTGGCTCCATTTCATTATCACAAAAGCTTGGGAAAAAACATCTGGCAGAACAGACTAGAAACAAGCCAGAAAAACTGTGTGGGTGACATAAGAAAGAATATTTATTGAGAATCTTTTGAACAAAAGAAATTGCAGTTGGAAGAAATATTCTAAAGCTATTAATAAAATTAGAGTCAGATCTGGTGATGTTTTAATACCAGAAAAAGTTAACAAGTAAATGGAATTTTCTGCAGGAACAACAGGAAAATCTGAAGAAAAGTTACTGATCTGAAAGATGTGAAGCAACACATGTCACTGGTATGTTTAAAAATAATCCATGACTGAGCTTTCTTTGAATTATATTTGTGTGAGAAACCTGCTGCTGAAAGGTTGGATGCAAGGTGAGAATAATCAGAAAAGCACAGCAGAGAGTTGCTGCCAGGAGGATATGACTGCTCAGATTGCTTCTGAATATTCGCTGGTCAAATATGGACATTGACATCTCTGGAAAAAACAAGCAACTCACAAGCCATCCTTAAAGGCTGCTTTTTTCCCTATCAGCCTGGACTAACAGATGGGCCTTGCATCATTCCCTGAGCAGACACAAAGACCAGCTTTGTCAGCACATGGCTGTATGGAAGCAAGAAGGATTCCAGAAGTGAGGGCTGTCCACTGAGAAAGGCCAGGCTCTTCCCGAGGACAGCATGAGAAGCCAGAAAACATTCATGGAGGTGCAAAACAGGAGCAGAATTAGGACCAGAGATACAAGGAAAGACATGATTAGCTTAGGTAAGCAATGACTGTCACAGGAAAGACTTTGGACAAAGTGTGTGACACATCTCAAACCCATAGGATAAAACTGAACAGAGAAAATGATGCTGACTAATAGGAAAAAAAAAAAGGTGCTTTCCCTAGAGGTGTGATTGAAATCTCACCAAGTGGTACACTTTAAACTGGAGTAGAAAAACATTAATGAAAGACACACGCAGGAACATCTTCAAACTGGCAGAGACACACTAGATGATCTGCGAAGTATTTTTCATCTCCACAGTCTATAATCTTCAATTATCTTGCCCAAGATGTTATGTTAATTTTAACTCTTCAGTCTGGCTTACTTTTACGCACAGCTTTTTGATTCTGAACTTCAAACCTATCAAGAAATTAAGAACTTTCCATATTTAGTACCACCAGACACTGGTACAATATTCTTTCACAGTTGTATTAAAATTTATACGGACCCTAGTGCTTTGTGCAGCACCATCATCACACAGCTCTCAAAGCAAACATGCAGCTCACTGCACTTGTTCGAAACCCACCACTGCCAAGAGTTATATTCACGCACATGCTAAAACCACTACTATGCAACAAGACAGTTTGAAAACCAGATGCCATTTAGAAAACACATTTCAGACAAAATGACTCCCACAATAGTCTCCTGGAGTTAAATTCAATGACCCTAGAACAAATTATGTAAGCATAAAAAAAACCTGCTCAAAATTATTTTAATCAAAATTATAGCTAGACTATGCTTAGTATGTCAGCCTTGTTAGACAAGGTCATACAGAAAGGTAGCAATAGAATATTACAAGTATATATATTTAAGCTAGCAATTGATCAAAACTGTTTTTATAAAAAATACTAAAAATAAATCAACACTTTTCCGAATGCTTACATTTTAACAGTCAGGTTTTGGTTCTGAATTATGTTTTGTGCAAGGCTTTTAATGCATGAAAAAAAATACAAGAGACACCCCTCCAAATTGCTTATGGCCTTCCAGTGTGCAGTTAAAGCATTCATTACTATATGCTTCACCTTTTTTATTTTACCTTTTTCTCAGCTTAAATGAATCCAACTCTTTCTAAAACTACCTTATGAATGCAGTCAAAGTGGTTTTGGCACTAACAGAGCCACCAACAAACAGGGGTATCACAGCCACAGCCTCGGCAGTGCTCCACAGGCTTGCACTCTATGCCCCTCACTTTGGTAACACACACATAGGTGGCCATATAGGATGCTACAGCGCACAGTAAACATAGTGACCCAGTCTGCTTTGAAAGCTGCCTTCTAGAAATGTTTGCATTTGGTGTCTTTGTCCCCTACTAGTTTTTTGGTTTTTTTTCATTTCTCCCACATAAATACTACCTCACTATTTTGTGTTGACTCTCTAGGACCTTGCATGTTATTTCTTTATCTGTAGTAGTATATACCACACTTCTAAATTAAGTAATTTCTGCATATCTCATCAACGGGTTGACAATACTTTACCACAAGACTTCATCAGATTGGGTCAAACAGAATTTAACACTAATTACTAACTTGAACAAATTTTCAAGACATAAATGTGTTGACAAATTCCAGATGTGACAGCATTATATTCACTAAATGTTTAATTACTACAGGGCAGGGGAGTGTGTGGGGAAGGAAATAACTGACTGCTTCTGCTACCATTTATCCTTTAAAAAACAATGGCGTTTAGGCTAACAGATCTTTTTTTCTTTTATTTTTACACCCATTGAAGGATTTAAAAATATTTGTTCTATCCTGATGTTAGGGATGTTTAGCTGTTACTAGAAGCACCCTTGACAGCCTGGCAGGGAAGGAGATTTGTATCGTATTTTCCCCTAAGAATCATCATGCAACGTGCCTACTTTCAGTCTTGTGTACAATAAAGGACTTACTGGATTGAGATCAGTCCATGTCACTGAAACCATCACGTCATACCATCTTTTTCATGAATGCGCTAAATTTTATCATAGAAACAAGAAGGATTTTTCTTCCAACACAAGGACTCCCACAGAAGATTTTTCCAGAATCTTACTGATACACAGATAGGAAAACTTGTTTCAGTTTCCTACATAATTTTATTCAAGATCTATTTATTTGAATACTCTCTTATATTTTAACGAAATCTTTCTGTATTTGTTAGTCTGCATCTCTGTCTTCACCGTCTCCTCTGACTTCACTTCACTCAAGGCAAATCTGTCTGATTTATAGATTTAAACAAGTGACCCTTTTGGCTTTTTCCAAGCTTCATCATATTGGTGGCTCAGTCATTTATTAAGACAGCCAAAACTGACTCCTCTTTCTTCAGTTTCTAAAACACAAACCCTCTGTTTTTACAAGAAATGTTTATTTACTCTCAAGTATATGACCTTGAATTTCATGATGTTAAACCCACTCTGTATCATACTCACCACCTTCAAGGTATTTCTTGCATATCCTCATAGAAGAAAAGTTTATTAAGCCCAAGGCATATAACCTTGAATTTTACACTGCAAAACTTTTTTCAGTTTCTACTATACAGATCATAAGAATTTTTACACGTTATGTTCCACACTGTATAATCAGTGTTCACCACTTCTGTCTTCCACCACTCAGTCTTATTTTTTGTGTCCCATTTACACTAAATAGTATTTGACAAAAAGTGTTGCCAATTTCATAGACTTATTCAAGGCATAAGCGAGAATTTTTTGCCTTTCTCCTTTTCCACTCCACCCTTTCCACACCATCCCACCCCCTCCTGTCTTTCAGACCACAGAACACCTTTCTGCATACTAGAAGCTGCCTTATTGCTAGCACATTCTCCTGCAGTTGGCCTCCCTGTGGCTTTTATCTTCAAACTTAAGTGAAGCAAATATATTTTCTTCCATTGAGGAGAAACTTCCTCACCTTGCCCTAGAATTCATATTTATATTTTAGAATCCGCTCTCTTCAATTAGCAGTCTGTCTTCTAGGGTTTTTTTTGTTCAGCGAGTCTGACTAGCTGCAAATCTTGACTCATCAGAGGAGCACCCTTTCATCTCTCCTCTGTACTTTCTCATTATCTTTAGTCCTCACATTTTCTCTTCCAAAACTCAGTGCTTTCCAAAAAACCCTGCAACTTTTTAAAAAGGGACACTGAAACAAGATTCATGAAACATCCCAGAAAACTAAAGAGAATTTTAAAAAGCAAACAAGAAACCCAGAAGGATATATTTCTTCATCCAAATTTGTAGTTAATCTGTGACACACTCTGCCGCTGAAAATTTAGTGCAGTGGTAGAGGGTTTTATGGAGTTAAGAAATCAACTGGATGTATTCATGGAATGAAATACAACCACAAGCTGCTAAATACAAAGAACATCTACTCAATAGCAAGCATTTAAGCCACAGGTAACATGAAGGTATAACGCACATCAGACTAAACTCACTCTCTGCTTGCCAGTCTTATGTTTTTTCTGCATGTCCGATACTAATTGGAAAGCAGTCAGACAGTTTTACTGTCTTGTAAGAAGTAGAACAGTGGGTAAACTCACTTCTGGTCTGACTTAATGTGGCTGTTATAATGCATTCAGCAAATGTAGAGTATATCATCTGCATCTTCTACATGCTGCCACTTTGTGTTTTCCCCTTTACCCTTCTCTTGGGTCTCTGCAAGAGCTCTCTCACTATTGCTTACTGTATTCTCACCATACTCTGCAGTCTTAAAAAAAAAAAAACAACACCACCCCCACCCCCCAAAGTACTTCTTAATGCCCTGAAAAGCATGCTAGAAATTTGCTTAACGTGATATTTCCTGAGAGGATCAAATTATTTTCTGTACCTGAGGGTGTCTTTGGAAATTTTTTCAGAAATTTAAGACTCCTGGAACCAGTTACGGGGGAGTTTATTTTGATACTCCAAAACATGCAAAAAACAAGGCTTGAATGTACTTGCAATCTAGTGGAGGTGCATGCATCTAATTTACTCCATAATGACCTATGAAAGGCACTCGTAAGTAGGACTACAGATATGAGTTATAGACAGATAATTCAAAAGTACTCGCCTTTCTATTTCATACCTTAAAATCAGAGCGACTAAAGATGGTAACAGATGGTCAAAGAAACACTTGGGGAATGATGTTTACAGTTAATTTGATTACTTAAGTCAGGTAGACTCATAAAGTGGACACCAGACAAAGGCTGGCTACTTTTCAAGGCAGAGGCAATAGGCAGCCAACAGAAGTATCCTTCTGCCACCCCCTGATTCTTTTCTGCATCAGAGGTCTCGGGTTCCAAGCTTGTTTTAAACAATGAGGAAGGAGACACAAAGATTGTTTTCCAGAAGCAAATCTTTGTGCAACTGATCAAGCATATAACCTTAAATCCCCAAATCTAGAAAATTTCCCCTTTTTTTTGGTCCTTCTTTTATAACACCTGTCCCATAATGGCAGCATTTCTAGATATTGCAAGACAAGTTCTATGAAGAACAGAAAAAAGTAACCTTAAAAATACTACTATCTTTGATACTGATAGGACTTGTTACATTTAGAGAAGGCCCAAAATTTTTAATGCTATATCAGTAAAATATGGAACTGTGTACACAGAGTTACTAGACTTCTACTGCTATATGAAGGAGTTTTGTTTGCAAATATAATTTTGTATTCAAAAATACTTAAAGCAATTAGGATTTCTAACCTGTCCTGAGGACAAAAAACAGTACTCTGTATATGCCATGTGCAGAAATCATGAAATTAAAGGAGATTTCTCATAATCAGATATTTGGGAGTAACTTCTAAGACTAAACTACTTCGCTTTCTCCAAAAAAGAAAGATTTTCAATATGTCTTAATGGCAGTTTATTTTTGGATGATTATGATAATTAAATGTTAAAAGAATATCAATCCAAATCTTGCATAAAGAAACAAGATATTAAGAATTTTTAAACCACCACCCCAGGAAGATTTGACCCAAATACTTCAGAAATACACAGACATTTTAACAAGGGTAGCCAAATGGTAAAATACACTGTAGTCTGAAGTGGGAGTCTGCTCTGAAAAATGACCATTTAAAAGACACATTTATTTTTTATCTTGAGATTAATAAACCAAATCTCTACAGACTCTCCACAGTACCATGCTGCATCCCAACTGCTCGTGAGAAGCATTGCAGAAGACTGCAATCAACACCATATTAATTTTGACTACGTAAAATTCTGCACATTTCAGTGGTTCCATAATAGGAATAAGTAGTAACAAAAAAGAAAACAGAAACAACTTCTATTAATCACTAAAGTACGCAAGTCCATCATACTGCTACAAACCAAAGATCCCTCCTGGCCCAATATGCTGCCTCTTGAAAGGACTGGCAAAGGATACGTAGGGAAGAGAGTAATAAAATTTAACCAAGAGAAATTTCCCAATATACACAAATACATGACTGGCTCCTGGTAATCTTCATTTCACGTACTTCAGTAATTAGGTATAGAATTTTTCACACATATTGATCTGACCTGTTGAAATACGACATTTCATATTGTTCTTGTATTGTCAAACTGGAGCTAAAAAGGTTGCTGAATGCATTACTTAACATTAATGCACCTAATCAACACATTGGAAAAATTTATTAGGAGGCTGTACATAAACACCGAGACATCAGAAACAACAATACTGCCTAGCTCTCAGCAAGAGCTGCATATACAGCATACACACTCGGTTTTATGCCATCAAACAGGGGAAATAAAAAAAATTCTGATTTACTTTCATATAAGACCGTAATTAGAATTTGATTTGATACGTGATGTTGGATCCTGGGCAAACCAACAGTTACAAAGAAAGCTCTCATACAACAGCAATTGAGAGGAACTGTTACATTTCTGTTCAAAATCTTCCGTAACAAATTCAGGAAATTTAAGTTTAACATAATCCTGTATCTTTGTTCACAGGTACCCTTAAGCAGAACAGACAAAACACCAAGGATGAATGCAAGTTCCAGTTCTGCGTTGGCAGACTGTCACCATACAGCACAAGGGAAGAGAGGACTCTGCAAAGCCACTCTTCTCGGTGGGAAATGGGCAGATCTGGAATCTCCCTCCCTGAGCGTGCCAGGAAAGCAAATACTTGCCCTCAGGGAGAATATTCTGCTCTGAATCAGTAAATCTATAGCATTTTGCTCCTGCCAGGAACAAGGGAAAGACCAGGATGAAGACTGTCACTCAGGAAGTCAGTCGACCCCTCTAGTTGCTTGAAAACCAATTAAACAAACCCTACTGTAACAGCACAAAGCTGATGGTTGTAACCTACAGTGAGAAATTTTGGTTTTGTTTAAAAAAATAGGTACGCTACAATAGATGCTATAAATTTAACATCCATTTTTGTTAGTCTTTCTACAGAAAGTAAAGCTTTCAGTCATCCATGAATTGATAAGTCATGAAATATTAAAAATATAGGTTCAATGACCCATTAAATATGTTAGATGCAACTGGAAAACATATCTATAAATATCTTTATACCTCTTGCATAGATGATCCTGCAACGTGGTCATAACTACAAGTTTTCCATCTTTTATTCAGTTATACTTGGTTTTATCAGATAAAGAGCATGAAACATCATCTGTCAGCAATTAATTGGAAAGGAAAAAACCCTGTTCTTCAAATACAACACTTTTTTATGCAGTTTCTGTCACCCTTTAACGCAACTGTGAAATTCTGCTAGTTATAACATTTATCACTTAGATTCACTTGGCTTTTCTAACCTGGAAAAAACCGGTTTCTGACACTCACATGTTTGGCAAGCACAACGTGTTGGGTAAAAAAGTTAGCAGCCAACCAAGGCAACCAACGAACTAGTGAACCAGTATGCTGGCACACCCATCAACAACGCTGATCAATGAATTTAACTGCGCTGTATCTGTAGACAAGTGATATGCAGGAAAAGAATGATCAGGTTGGAATGAGGGAAGAGAGAAATTTTATATCAAATACTATTTCAAGAAATCCACAGGGATTGTTTTGCTATTTGGAGCACTGACTATGTGTGTGTTCCATTTAAATACCTGCCAAAGGGAAGCATTGCTTAGGAACAGTATGCAGCCAATTATTATTTCTCTCTTGCCTTTATAGTATTCAAGGATAATATCATTTAGATGGACAGAAACATTCGAAGACACAACCCCTCCATAGATTCCCCAAAACATCTTGCTATACACATTGAGTTAAAATTTGTGTAGTTAGTAAACATTGACTATATGGCTCCTACATCATCACAAGTCATTTATGGAGCAAGAGAATCTAACATAGTAATGTACTGCACAAGGCAATTTTCACGTAATTCAGGAATGGATTAAAAGCATAAAAGAACCTACATAAGGTGTCCTATTTTAGTTTCAGTGGAATACGATGCAATCAAGAAACATAATTTCTCAGTTTCCATGACTAATTCACTTATTTTTGCAGCTGACAGTTGTGATAGCTAATATATTTTTGAATAATTGTCAAGACTTTTCTGTAATATTCAGTAATTGTAAATCTGAATTTTTTGAATGTTAAAATTAAATCACCATGAAAAGGCTTAAATGCCTCCAAAAGTACTATATACTCTGAAAAATCCATACAAGAGATCAATGGAAAGGTGCAAAAAAAGCTAGAAAGAATCAAGCAATCAACGAAGTCTTTTGATCTCACAGATGAAAGATAGTCACCCTCCTACTAATAGGGCTATTGCCTACTTTAGTGAGAAACAGGAGAAAAATTGAAGAAACAGAGGGGAAGCAGTTATGATTTGACAAAGACACTACCAGGGTCTGATGAAAAGCTACTTGTCATTCCAATCAACTGTGTTATATCCTCAACGCTTTTCCACCTCCTTGGAGGCCTTTCACATGAGCTTTACATAATGGGTAAGTAGCTCCCGTGGCTATCTTCTGGAATCTCTTCAGTAAGTAGAAACAGAAGTATTGCTCAAATGTATTTTAAATTATCCATAGCAGAATCTGCATTGCAGTCAATAAATGTTAAAAAAATGGTATCAAAGAACCAACTGACCAGGAAGCGTTGTTATCAGTCTGCTCTTCCTCAGGAAGAGAAGCTCAAGCAGCAGAGACCAAAAGGTTGTCTAGGGAATACTCTACTGGTTGAAAACACTTACCCTGGGGGCCTTTCCCTCTCTGCCACTGAAGACTCAGACCTGTTTTTCAACAAGTTCTCAACACATCTTGTCCAAGATGACACATTAAAAACAGAACACAGGCAAGGTGATTACTGCCAGGAGCTGAGTTATTGGATCAGGACATCCAGACTATTCCTTTTAAGTGCCTGGCAGCCTGCACCCTCTTAATGGCTGTATTCAGTTTTTACTACTAGAAGTAGCACCCTGGAAAGTAGCAGTGCAGATCTCCTCCAGCTTAACCAGTGTTCAAAACTGAAGTCCCAGAGCTATCTCTACCCTTGCACATCTTGTCCTGCAGAAGCACTACATATCGTTAAAACTTAACTGATTTAATCTGGAATGTGTACCGAGACTTGATCATCTCAAGAATCATTTTAGGACCCTAACCTCAGGAACTGCATTTCTAAGACACAATTTTGCACTAAAGAAAAAAAACCCCAAAAACCAAAACCCACACAGACCAAAAAACAGAACAGAACAAACATTAATACAAAGACTTTTCTGTCTCTAAAACTGTTCTTAATTTATTTTATAACTGAGAAATTGTGCAATATGAATGCTACCATGGTAACAACTCACTTTATTGAACAAGAGAGAAAATAATTATCCCAAACCTGCATATCATGCAAGCACATGCAGTAAATTTAGTGCTGCCCTTTTTCCCCTTGCTATTTTTCATCTTGCAAAGAGAAATAGATTTTGAATTTATACCTTATAGCAAGCCAGGCATCATTTTGCTTGTCCCTCCCACTTCTTTGTATATTTTACACCTCTTGAGTGCATGATGAGAAGGACCCAGTTACTTACAAAAAGAAAAAGGGATTAATGAATCAGAAATGCTCTTCCCCCTCCTGAGTTAAGTACAGAAGACTCCTATGTAAATGCTTCACGCATTTAAAAAAAATGAAGCCCTAAGGCAAGCACAGCACATGCTTAGTATTCACTCAGTATACTTAAACAGGAACCCTTACATTTATAGTAAACCAGAAGTTATTCATCTCCAAACATAAATTAAACCTGATTTTACTGTTCTGTCCAAATATTCTTTGTGATATTTTGTTTGTGAACATATTGTTATATCTTATATACAAGGGACTGTAATATTTTCAGAAGAACTGCATGGATTTAGCCATACAAATCCAATTAATCTCAATAGAAGTTGTATGGCTAAATCCCTGTGCTCGGCTTTGACATTTTGGAAGCAGTGGGGGAGGTTTTTCAAGTAGTGAATATGTACAACAAAACTCGGTTTTCTCTAAGAGAAATAAAATGGCATTTAGATACTAACAGATATCAACAAATATATTTATGTGACTGTCAAGAAAAATCACATTCCTAGCAAAGCAGGCAATGATCTCCACAAAACTCTATTTTTAAAAAAATAACAGTATTATCCTGAAGTACACAAGATAAAACTAATCACATGTACATATTAGTTGGATAAATTATTCTTATTTTACCTCCAGTTTTGATCTTTTTACTTCATTTACAGTGGATCTGCCTGTCTGATATAAAATGTTAAAGAATTAATTTAATCTTATGTTCACAGTTAGAGGATAGCCAAAACAATATGTTTGGGATACATAAAATTCATGTTTTTAAAAGGTCACTTTAAAGAAGCCACTTGAAAGTACTGTTTAAAAAGATGATCTCATTTGCCACAGACCTTCCTCACTTTTTTTGGTTTATTTACAATCCTAAACAAATTAAAGAGTAGAAACAAAACTACTCTCATCCAACTTCAGCAACAAAGAATGCAGCTAATTTTGGCTATTTCTTGGTAGGTTTCTTCAGTTACTAGGAACAATTTACGTGTACACACATTCAGGCATACATACAATACAGGCTGTGCAAAATCTGAATTCAGCAAGCTGTCTTCATGGAGCTGGAACTCTTCAAAACATCCAAATACAACTTATCCTGATACAAAATTCTTTCTGAAATACAGACTGTAACGGCATGTCCTTCATAAATACACACACACATATACTACTGAATATATTTAATACCTCCCTATGAAGCTCTTACAGAAAATGAAAATATAATTCCAGTAGTTGAACTTGTAAAACTTAAAAATCCATATAAAAAAGGCTACTCTCTGCCTTCTCTCTTCCCCCAAAGCCCTCAACAACCAATACCAGGATTTCACTTCATAAATATCAATGAGCTGCTTTCCATCTTAAGAAACATAGAACCAAAACCACTAAGAGATGTATGTTTCCCATACAGCAGTTGAACAGTTAAATCCCAAGAGTGTTGTAACTGTGAAATATAAGTAATGTTTCATTTTACAATAATTTAGGTTTTGCATTTGACAGTACTTTTTGTATGGACACTTTCTTTTTCCAGTTCAAGCATCATTCACACAGAGGCAGTGGAGACTTCTTTGTTTTTTAAAGAACAGAAAGTAAGTGACCATTTGGGAATTAGCTGGGCATATGAAGCATTTAACAAGCAACTAAATGATAAGGACAAATTCACCCAACAAAAGCCATCATGCCACAGTTTATTTTTCCTGTGTATGCATGGCTCGGCTGGTTTCTCACAGGAAGGCTTAGCTCAGGTGCTAGTTGAAAAGTTTTATTTAAAGCTTGTTATATTTCAAATTAATCATGACCATTCAAGTACCGTATCCTACAAGACAGGGACAATAACCACACTTTTTGCCTGAAATGGATGATAAAGCTGTTACTTCATAAAAAACTAATGCCATTAGAAGTAAAGTTAAAACATTGCCATAGAACTATAAAGCAATGTTTTTCTGCAGTGGTATGTTCTGAAAGCCTTATAATCTGACTTAAAACAAGTTTATAAAAGCATTAGCATGTTACAAAAACATCATATACATCATCAATTGGGACAGTATCTGAAATAGTCTCTCTGGCCAGAAGGTCTCAAAACCTTCTTTGAATTTTGCTTTATATAAAAGTTGAAAATTCTGGGGTACAGAACTTCAGTATATTAAAAATGTTTAACGTGATTAAACATAAGTGATAAAACATTTAATATTTAAATAGACTTAAATAAGAAATTGGTTTGTGAGGAAGACTTTTATCCATAAACCTTTCCTAGTGCAAACACTCCTCTACCCATGTCTCTTGCAACCTCAGCTACTTCCATCCCCCTCACAACTCAGAATCACAGAATGGTTGAGATTGGCAGGGACCTCTGGAGGTTACTTGGTCCAACCCCATCTGGTCAAGCAGGGCCACCTAGACCAGGCTGCCCAGGACCACGTCCAGATGGTTTGTGAACATCTCTGAGGGAGATTCCACAACCTCTCTGGGCAACTTGTTCCAGTGCTCCGTTGCCCCCACATTAAGAAAGTGTTTCCTGATGTTCAGAGGGAATCGCCTGTGTTTCAGTTTGATGCCCATTGCCTCTGGTCCTGTCACTGGGCACCACTGGAAAGAGCCTGGCTCTGTCCTCATTTCACACTCCCTTCACATATTTATATACATTGATGAGATCCCCCCGAGCCTTCTCCTCTCCAGGCTGAACAGTCCCAGCTCTCTCAGCCTTTCCTCATAGGAGAGATTCTCCAGTCCCTTCATCATCTTCATGGCCTTTCAGTGGACTCTCCCCAGTATGTCCATATCTCCCTTGTACTGAGGAGTCCAGAACTGGACACAGTACTCCACCCGTGGTACTCGCAAGTGTTGAGTAGAGCAGCAACTCCTTCCAGTTGCTCATTACATCCCTTTACACTCCATGCACCTTCTGCTCCTCCTGCTCCCCCACTTCTCACCAGAAGATGCGCCACACCCTGTGCCTGCATCTTGGTTAGGTCCTTGCTAAATGGCCAGAACCAGCTCAAACAAAAAAAACCAACCTGTGCACATGCTAAATAGTCTCCTGAATGAAGGTTATGAACATGGACACTAATTTTCATTAGATTTGTAAGCCTGAGCATCTTTGAAACTTGTGCCTTTCTGTCAATCTCAGCCAGAACTAGATAAGCTAAAAAAATGTGTGAAGGATACGAACAGGGTGACAGAACTGACAGATATACAATTGAGTCTGTTTCCTTAGGAAATCAAGCTAGAATATACTCAAGAAATAAAGCAGCACTCTGAAAAGCAGATACTGTGAATATAAGGTTCATGCTAAAGATCATCACATTCAAACATACTAAGTACTTGAGCAGGGCAGCCTTATCAGCGTTATCCTCAACAGCTTATGCAGTCCCTCTGTACTCCAGACAAAACAATGTTTGGATGTGGAGGAATGTGCAACAACTCAGTAACAGATATGTTTATCCTTTATTTCAAGTTTGTTTTGTGGGTTTTGTTGGTTTGGTTTTTAATCCTTATTTAAAGGAAAGAAAATCTAGAAAACTGAAACAAGCATAAGATTCCCATGCAGCCTCCTCTGACTGAACCTTCCTGGTGGCCTTTAATAGCAGTAGTTTGTTGAAGAAATCAAGGATGAAATACAGTCAGTAACTATTAATGTATGCAGGATCATCTGCTTCACAAATAAACTGTTAGTTATTAATTCAGAAATGTAATTTCCATTCAGTTGACTAAGGAAATGATGATACCTCACTGTAAGATTTTTCTGAGAATCATTATCATTGTTATCTAGGTTCAGGGCTTAGCTTTTAGTCTCTAAATGCTTATTTTCTTCAAGTGACAAGACTCGCACTTCTGCCTGAGTGCAATCCACAAAAAAAAAAATGTGTCTCCCTGCTTTTAGGCTGGCTCATCACCAGCCAGAGCCTGAGTTACAGTTCCCAGTGGCAGAATGCAGCTTATTCAAAACAGCATGATTAATTTAACTAAAAAGAAAACCACAAGCAGAGAGAAATGGATTAAAACGCAACAAAACCCTACATACATATGGTCTTATCTGAGACTTGCCTTGTTAACATTCCACTTTTTTCAGCCATAGGGTGAAGCACTTGCTGGTACTGCCCGAGTGCAACCACTGCCTCTGACACTATAACCTGAATCCTTCCCCCTCTCCAACACAACCCAAGGCTGAATTCAGGTATTGTTCCTCCCATTACAAAGCAACTGAAAGAAAGCCACTGCCAGGTTCCCAGAAAGCTGGGGAAAGGCTTAACTGCATTTAACCCTTAGGGGTCCCTGGAACCAGCCACATGACATCCTCTGGTGATAGGGACACACAGAGCACCAGTAATTCCCACGTTCTTTGTAACTGTTAAATGGTGTATTTGAGAATGCCACAGATGACACAGGCAGAGAGCATGGAAACAATGCTACAAACCAGGAGAGTTTCATTTTCTTCAGTACTATCAGGTGTTACAATTCTCCTATAAAGATCTAATGGCTGGACTACAGATGTAATATGGTATTAACAACTGTTCACTTTCTGTTTTTTTCCCTCCAACAAATAAATGTATTCAACCTTCCAAATTTGTTCTCCAGGTTCTTTGTAAGGGGAGAATCCAATAATGTAACAGACTAACAGGAAGGCAGCTGTGCCCCAAAATATACTCTTTATAGTTTCAATTATATGACCATTATTCACAATAAATATACACTGCTACATTCCTTGTGCTCAGAATGGGAAGTAAAGATAGCAGTATATATGTTATGTTTATGGATGTCCAGTTTACCACAGCTGCAACTCTGTATTTAGATCTGACAAAGAAAAAGCTAAGACAATGAAAAAACAGTATCTTAAGTACTGATGAAAGTCACTAGCAAATCTTATTTAACCAAGAAATTAGACTATTTGGAAGAAAAATACTGGTGACGTACATTGGGTCATTCAAATACCTGACATAACGTAAGGTCCCAGTGACACAAATTAAATTATCACTAAAGTCAGCTACTTAGTAAAGATGTAGTCCAGACATCAGGATTTATCACACCTGCATTTTTATCTGAAGCATTAAGTCTATCACCTTAAATTCAACAAAGAATTAAAGAATTTCAGAAAGAGATGGCCTATTTCAACACAAATTAAACGGCTTTCCAGATGAAAAGCCATTTAAGATTACTCAAATGTTTGCTTGCCTTCTACAGTTTAAGACATATAAGGTACTCAACTATGATTACATATTAAACAATCTAAAGATTCAATTACTTTTTTTAAAATTATTACAAAATAACTAAGACAAATACTTGCACATCTTTTCAGAAGCTGGAAATCATCATTTTCCAAATGTCTCCATTTATAAGCAGTGGGCACCATGAAGATGCCTATTCTGTATCAGTGACTTCAACTAAAGAGTACTCCTGTATTAAGGATGTGTCCTGCATATATATGTGTGAGCATCTGTCTGGAGCATAGGGCTAGTTCCAGTATTTCTCCAGAACAGCGCTCCTTTGTCCTAACATCACTACAAAACAAACATTAAAAAGCAAAACCAAAAAACCCAGAAGATGAAAAATACATGGGCTAACTTTTATACCTCATTTCCAATTCCTGCCTCTTCCTATTTAAAACATATTAGGACTTAACATGAAAATGAGGAGCTTTTCTCTTACTACCTAAGCAAATCCAGATAAAAGTATTATGAAGATGACAGTGATTGACAGTTTCATGATGACACACATCACATCTGCCAATACTTACTTTCTTCCTCATTCATGCAGGTTTATTTTTTTTCCAGAAGAATATGGTATTTATTAGTACATTTCCTAATTCAACATGCAGGAAAAGTTTTTTAACTAGCTTTTTAGCATTTAGTTGTAAAATAGAGTTAACTATTTTTTACAAATTAAACCCCTGTGTTTCAGTACTTTTATTCATATAAATATGACCTTAAGCAAGCTTATCATCTGATGCAATAGATACTTTATATGGATAACACTTTTATAGGTAATGCAGATAAGAGTATTGTTCCGCTCATGAGGCAGAGGGAGTTAAATCATGAAATATTCAGTTTTAATTAAGATTACTGTATCAAAGGCAGGGCTTAATGCAGAATTGAAGTAAGGATCAACGTTAATGCCTATCCTAAAGAAAATTTACATAAATTATGTTTCACTAGTGTACCATGAGTCCTATTTTGTCAATTTATACCATGTGGGATCATAGAGATGGAAAATATCTATTAAGTCATCTTCTATCTCCTCCCCCAACACAAAATTCTTTCCTCCAGTTTATGTCCGAATGCTTTGTCCGCTATCATTTTCAACAAAATTCTTTCCTCCAGTTTGTCTGAATGCTTCATCTACTATAGTTTTCAACAGTTCAAGCAGTGAGGCATTCCACTAAAACTTCAGGGGAGACTATTACACACTTTAACATCTCCAACAGAAAGGCTTTTTCATGGTATTCAAAGCTAAGATTTCCCCTCATCTTATTTCATTATTCCTACTTAGACCTCTTTGGACTCCTCTAAATGAATCCCTCTTGGCACTTGAGGCCTATAAATACTTTCATTTTCATCATCCCCTGGTAGCTATTTAGCCAAATTAGTGTAGGGATCATCTTTCTTCATCTGAACATCACCAAGCACACAGATAGCTATAAGTAATAATTACATATGTTCATTCCCTTTAATCTTTCTTCACAAGTCATTCCCTTCTAGCCTTTAATTTTTGCCACTCTTCATGCCTACATCTTCTAAGTGTTACTACTTTCCAATTATTTTCCTTTCTCTGAACAGCTTTATTTCAGGTCATTTCCACTTATGCATGCTCGCTTAAATTTACCACTTTATCCTGACTTTTCACTGATGTGTGTAGGTTTTTGTGGTTTGTTTTTATTTCTTTTTTTTTTTTCCCCTAATAAAACATCAGGATCAAATCTCCCCTCTGTTCATGTCAAACAACCACAGAAAAAAATAAAATTACCTGCACTTGAGAACAGCATTTTAGCTTATTAAAAATATGATAAGCAGAAGTGCCTAATAAATTCAAATTGTTTACATTACTCTTTTTTATGTTTGGCTCTTTTTTCCAGGTTTTAGGCACCATCAACTTTGGGTAATCAGTCTGAAACAGCTTTGGTTTTTGGAGTACAGATAATTAATCTTTTTTATTTGTATTTATCTCTTTTAGTATCTGCATAAACACTTTCATCAACATGAAAATTAAATCAAGACTTCAAGCATTATTTTTTATCTCCTATTGTATAGATGATTCCTATCATGTTTGCTAACTTTCTTCTTGACCACTCCAACACACCGAGCTATCCCCAGTGCCTAAGCACAATGTAAAGTTACAAAAACCTCACCTGAGCCAGACCAAGACGGCTTCGCTCTCATCAGATGGCAGTCTGGCTCACTGAAGTGAATTCCAGACACCAAGTAGAATTAAAATTGGGGCTATTTTTGGTATGGGAGATAAGAATAAGATGTTGGTTTGCGTAGGTGTTAATCTAATCATAGAAGTGATAAAAGATTTATTTTCTGCTAACGAGATACTGCCATGCTAACTCTCCACCTGTACCTTCATTTCTCCCAGTCATTAAGCAGTCAGTGGTCTGGTTCTGGTCATGGCTGCACGGAAAACATGCTAAATTAAGTGGTCAAATAGCATTCCCTAGTCCTGCGAAATGCCCACCACAAGGTTAAAACCAGGGAGGTCTCAATGCTTTTTTGCAAGCACATGCTGACCAGCAGACCAGCCTACCCTGCAAACAGCTCCAGTCAGTCACCACGTGTTCCCAGTTAGCCATCCTTCCCCCTTCACTACTTCTACTGGTAGCCCATTGCATCTTCCAATACAAGTGAATCATTTAAACAAAATGCTTTGCTATGTCAAAAGCTCATTTGTAAAAGCTAAGTATCCAGGATGAAGTTAAATGGCAAGCCTCTGTCACTGTTAACTAATAGGCAGTCAGCTAAAAGCAAAAGATAAGATTTTTCAGGATACAATTAAAAAGCAATACAGAGAGATTATGCCATTGATGCCCCTGCTATACCTACCTGTTCAGTGAATCAGAACGGATTACTTCAGTCTCCCAGTCCTCTAGACTGTCAGTCTAGCATCTTTCACAAGCACTAGTCACACAAATTATTAAAAAGCTTTTCTCTACACCATCAGTGTTATACGTCCATTAGAGGCCACTCCAGGCCAGAAAATATCCGTTGCAAGAAGTCTTCCTAGGCCATATACTAGTAATAAACAAAAAAGGCTGGAAAAGATAATTTTGTAACAACAATCTTTAGTCTTCTTCTCAAGTCTGTGTGGTAATTTCTTAAATCAATCCATTTAATCTCTGTATCAACTATAGCAAATTTTTATGTATACCATCCGTTAGTTCATGTTTTGACGTTCTCTTTCATATTTCTTGCCTACATATCTAGAACATGAAACGCCCTCACTTTCATTTTATGTAGGTCACAGATGGTCTACAACATATCCAGCACTCTTCAAATATTAAACTAGATCAACTTAGGTCTTCATCATCTCTATCTATGCCTTTTAAGAAATATTCCAGCTACCACACCTCCTACTTTTTTAAACTCACTACTAACCAGAGTCTGAGTTCAGACCTTTTCAGAAGACACAGATGTTCTGTCTGTATATTCTACTCCTCATACTGGAATGTTTTAATATGTTCATAAAAGGATGATTAATTTCCCACTCTTAATTTGTGTTATATTTCAAGAAACATTTATAGAAGGTGAGCAGGCAGAAAAAAAAGTATGTAAAAACGTGCACGCTGAAAGATACCTTTCAATTTTCTACATGAATTGCTATGGAGACCTAGCATCATGTCCTGTTAGAAATGGCAACAGATATAAATTTACAATCATATTCAGAAATAAATATATTAGTTAGGAAACACGACAATGATTTGAAGATTAAAATACAGATTTTTTTGTATTAATAGGTAATTAGTTGGGTTTTTTTTAAAGATCTTTCTCTACATGTATAACAGCAGGGTAATGGAATTTCATCTGAATGAAGTTAAAGTTGCCCCATCACATGTTAATGAAACACAGATCAGCATCTGCTTATCTGAACTAGATCTGTCTTCAAATATTTCAATTTCAGTTGTTAACCTGTGACCAAAAATCCAAGTCATATTTATTTTTAAATTTTACCTCTAAAACACCTCCTGAAATTTAAATAACTGTGTGGCCTTCCATTTTCTTTTTAATTCTTCTATGAATTCCACTTGCAGAGGTTATACTTTGCCTCTTCACATGTCAAAACAAAGGTAGAAGGTCCTACTTTTCTTGACATATTTGGCTTTCTCATGTGGAAAAGGATCACTCTGAGTGTTTTCCACAAGACATTGAGCTGTTCTGTAGTTGCTGTTATCAAAAAACGGTTCAAAGACGTATGGTTCACATTGCAATTTCAAGGATGTAAAGTGACAGATCATCATCACAGAATTCTGCAAAATAAGTTTCCACCAAAAAAACCTTGTGTCCTGGTTTTGGCTGGGATAGAGTTAATTTTCCTTCTAGTAGCTGGTATAGTGCTGTGTTTTGGAGTTAGTAGGAGAAGAATGTTGATAACACACTGATGTTTTCAGTTGTTGCTAAGTAATGTTTAGACTAAGTCAAGGATTTTTCAGCTTCTCATGCCCAGGCAGCAAGAAGGCTGGAGGGACACGAGAAGCCGGGAGGGGACACAACCAGGACAGCTGACCCAAACTGGCCAAAGGGATATTCCATACCGTGTGATGTCACGCCCAGTATATAAACTGGGGGGGGAGCTGGCTGGGGGGCAGGGGGGGGAATCGTTGATCGGGAACTGACTGGGCATCATTTGGTGAGTGGTAAGCAATTGCATAGTGCATCACTTGTTTTTGTATAATCCAATTCTTTTATTATTATTATTGCCATTTTATTATTATTTTCTTCCTTTCTGTTCTATTAAACTGTTCTCATCTCAACCCACTAGTTTTACTTCTTTTTTTCCCTGATTCTCTCCCCCACCCCACTGCGGGGGGGGGGGGGGGGGGTGGTGGTGGTGGTGGTGGTGGTGGTGGTGGTGAGTGAGCGAGCAGCTGTGTGGTGCTTAGTTTCTGGCTGGGGTTAAACCATGACACCTTGTCATTGAAAAGACAGGGTTTCAGCACTCGTTCTCAGGAACAAGTCAAAAGCAGTCCAGCAAAAAGGGATGGGAGGGCCAGCCATGCAATGTAACCCTGGGCATGCCCCTCCCAAGTATACAATGCAGCACAACTGGCCAACTTACTCTGCAGGAGGAATGAGTGGGAAGGTGTACAAATCAATTATTTCCCCTACTCTGCAAACGTTTTGACAAGGAATATGATGACATTCAGGATGGGATATTTGATGATGGGTTCTTCTGTTTGTTTTACAAGCAATTCAGAATAATTACCGAGAAAACACCTTTTGGTCAATATGAAGAATAATTACTGAGAAAACACTTTTTAGTCCCTCAGAATAGAATAGCTTTAGATAGCTAGAATGTAAATATTTGTATCTGAGGCTGTCTTGACTCCATTTCTAGTTGATGGAGAAAAATCAGTCCATCAGGACATGGTTCACTGTAACCTAACAGATTTTAAAACTTTTCATAAACAGAGTGGTTTTAGATGCTCATGTCTACATCAGCATGCATAGGATGATGTTCTCTGCATGCCTATTTCTCTCCATTAACTAGAAAAGCACACTGACTAGCTCAGATATACTTTTACTGTGCAGACACTTATATATAGCTAGAACCAATCTCATCCAAAATAATCACATTAATTCTTCTGTCATCCACCTTCCTTCACCTCATGTGAGAAATCATAAGGTGTTAAGGACAGAGACCTTGTGCAGCACCTAATGCAACTTCAGATATTCAGCACCATTTTCAGACTTAATAATAAATTTCATGGCAGATTCACCTGTTGACTAGCCAAATCAAAGGGATTTTTTCCTAAAAGCATACTTTTCTGAATCAAGCTTTTCCAAGTCTGAGCTACTGTAGGATTTGTTTCAGCTTATTCTGTCACTCTTCATATTTTAAATAAGCAATATTTGCAATGTTTACTAAGAATATAAACTTTTCGTGAGATTTACTCATAACCTGCTATCAGTTTTCCACACTGCCTCCCCCAAATGTTTTCCAGTTTTCATTTCCATAGATAGAGAAAAGAGATTATGTCAATTCTTAACTATTCCTCATTTATCAAGAGGCATTCTTTTGTCAACAAGCTTCATATTCTGAAATCTTCTCTTTCAAATTAACTGTAATGCAGCTTCTTCTTTTGTCCAACATACTGTGGCAAGCCCTACTATCCCCTATCAAATGAACACAAAAAACAGCAGAGGATCTTTGGGGAGGAGGGATGTCAAGTATAAAATCTGCAGCTAGAACTGACTGCAGCTGGCAGGGCAGAAACAGTGCAAGTATTCAAAGTGATCCAACATATTCTTTAATGTACCATTTTGCTACCTTGTGCTCTAACATTGTACATGTACACAGCCTCAGTACCTTCCAGCCTCATCAAAACCTGGAAGGGGTCCATGGTACAGATACAATGCTACAAATTTATTTCACATGTGATACAGTAAAATCAACTGTATTTAAGTGACAGGTGGGGTGTAAGTACCTAAAGAGAACATAATCCAGATAGGGATATGTAAGAGCACATTAGGCAGGGAGAGGAAGACAGGGACCATATCACAACTAGTCCAAGGAGTGTATCTGTACAAAGAACATAAAATTATAACCAACTCTTTGACCAGTGATTCTGAACCATCTTTCATGCTATTCCTGAAGTTGTAACTATATACATTATTATATGTGCAGGGAAGTAAAAGACATATTTAATAAGTAAAGGCTTGCAAAATTAAGATCTTGACAGGATATCTGTGTCCTTACAACTCTGCTGAAGTAAACACCAAGGAGCAAGTAAAGCTACTTAGGCTAAAAGACAACGGCAGCAAAAAGTAAAGCAGGTAAAATTGCCTTGAGTAGTCTTAAACCTGCAATCAGACACCAGTTCTAGCCACCACAGAAGTGAAGAAATGGGGACCCTCAGTATAACTATTTTACCACAAGGGCTAGTTTTAGTTTTGAAATTGTACTTCACTGAACCAGGTTCTATACAAATGCTCAATAAAGAGATGGTTCATTCCCCCAAACAGGTTGTGATCCAAGTTGTCAGAGAAACCAGTCAAGTTATTTTTAAGAAAGAGATAGATAAAATTTATGAAGAGTGTTAATTATGTCACCTGGGGGCTCAACAGGTTTTCTAGTCTTATACCTTCCGAGTCATATCATCTTAAATCAAGATATTTGCAAGAGAACTAATGAACTCTACCCTAATTCTCCAATTTACTTAGTATTGCGTCCTAACTTATTTCTATGAATAGCTGGTGATTCTGGAAGAGATTATGTGCATACACTAAATGGTTAAAGCAAAGTGATTAAAAAACTTACCATATACAGGCTGTTTTTAGATATATGTTATCAAGAGAGGTTGTGCAGTACTTGCTTAATTAATCTTTGCTGTCTTAACAGATGAACCAGATGTACTATTATGTTCTTTGTTCTTCCCTAAAGAGGGGATGAGCCGATTATTTATCTCCAAACAATAGGAGTTCATGTACCACAGTGAAGAATTTTTTTTTTAATCTGGGAGGCAATCACTAACAAGCTTCAGCTGCAACTGCTTGATGTAAACACAGTGTGAATTTGTTCCTAGAGTATTAAACAATGTTTCTTCTATTAAGTACATGAAACCAATTTCTAAATAAGTATGTAAAGAAAGAGATGGAAAGGTCAGAGTTTGGAAGGAGTGAAACTGTTTCATCTTTCATGTATTCATATTTCCTACTTTTATACACTAACACATTTTCATAGATGAGTTAAAATTTGAAGCTTCAAATACTGTTTACAAATAATGTGCCGAGAGCACAGAAATTAAAGAAACTGTTGGTTGATGCAACACATTCCCTATGTTACATAGCATGCAATCTAAGACATGTCAAGGGCACAAAGGAATATAGAACACTGAGTTCACAGGGCCACAAGAATTATTTGTGAAAGTTATTATTAAAGCACAAGGTAGCAAAATGGTACATTAACAGATTCATGGATTCTATAAAGCTCTTCATCAGTACCGTAGCAAACTTGCATGCCCACCTCAAAATCACATTTTTTATTTGATTGTATTTGAAAAGTAAAAATTATCGTAAATCAATTTCAGAAAGCCTTAATATATAGCTACTTACTGCTTTATAAGAGTCTGAAAAATCTTAGGGAGATGCTACTGAAATAAAAAAATAAGATTAAGTAACAAGAAAGTTTTTAAATGAGTCAATTTTTCTAGGTAAAAGAACAAATTTAGGAATTCTCTTTATCTTCCTGATAAACTTGATCTCCTCTGAAGTCCTCGCTCCCTCCTTCTCAATAGCCTTTCACCTGTCATAACCAAAATTTCTTCCATAAAACTGGTTTCCAATAATTCACAATAGTATCTCATCTTAAATACCTTAAGTGTTTTTAAGACATAGATTAAGTGCCAAGCTAGGCACTATTATACCAGAAACTCTTTGCAGAAATAAGGTAAGTTTTCTACCTTAAATTACTGAAAAGAAAGAATTTTAATAGAATAGAATAGATTAAGAAAGCCTCCCAAGAGACTGTAAAGCTGTATTAACAGTATACCCCCAAAAATGAAAACAAGCTCAAACTAGGCCAAAAAACATAACATAGCTCAAACAGTTTTTTCTAAAAGATCTTTCTGTATCAGCTAAAGCTAACAGGAATCAAGTGTATTAGTTTCTTCACAATTTTAATTAGGCAGTACTACTTGAACTAAGAATACTTTTATTTTCATTCACGGCCATGCTGAGACTTAAAAAAAAAAAATACAGTCAGCTATTTGGTTAAAATTAAGTAATGTTTTCTCATCTCCTTTTGCTTAACAGCTCTCTCAAGCTGCCATAGTTAGTGCTAAAGTGTTAACCTATGTTACCATGCTGTGCATCACACTAAGTTCCCATTTCAGCTCATGATTTTCTGCCAGATTAGTCCAGTGACCAATAACAGAAAATAAGAAGAGTTATTTATTATCCCTTATCACCATCTTCCCAAACCTACTGAAAAATCAACAGAGTACTGATCAATAGATTACTTCGCTTTCTAATCAATAGACAGATCCAGCAAAATAAAACATGTCTGATGTATAATACACCTATAAAAGAATATAGGCATTAGGATCAAGTACAACAGTAATAATATAAACTTATCTAAAAAAATGCAGCTACAAATTTCCCAACTGCTAAGAAAGCTGTTCTAACAATTTAAAAAAATCTTTTAGGTATGGGCAACCATGAAGTCACAGGATCAAAAGGTTGCATTACAAACCCATTTGGACAATAAACCTGCAGGGGATATACAAATTATATAATAATGTTGTATATGACATTATCTAAGACTAACAAGTGTTCTCTGCTAGCAAGATGTGTCTACATATCTTCCCTCACACTGAAAGTGAAATTTATTTGCACCAGTAATAAGAATGAGATAACTCCAGAGTCTACAGTTTATATTTGATCATTCCTGTCATTGGAAGGCTATGAAGCAAAGGTCTTCTGATGGACTAGATAGAGAGGTATACCATAAATCTTAACTGTTCTTATGAAGAAAAAAAGAAAAGAAAAAAAAAAAGAAAACATAAGCTTTTAAGACCTTTTCCATTTAGTTACATTTTTTGGTAAAAGGAAATGCTCCCCCCTACAAGAAATTACAGCAGGACCATTCTGGGGATGACAACTCCCATGGCCAGACTGGATTAAACTGTGTAATTTCATGTACTTTCCTCTGAAGGAAGAGGAGGACAGTGAAATGCAAAGTCATTTGCAGATTAAATGAATAGGGCAGAAGCAGAGGTTGATGACATCCTCTCTTGCAATTTAAGCCTAGAACGCAAGTTATAAAAATAGGGAAATACATAACAGTATGTTTGTTTATATCCCAGAAACAAAATTTAAGAAAATGTACATAACACAACTCCAAGAGACACTAACTTTTACAATCATCTCACTTCTGAATGTTCACTACTTGATACTCAATAATTCAACATTTTAACATATAAAATAATTATTCAAATATATCAACATTTTTGTATACAACTATTTGAATCTTTACCTAATTTTGAGGTACTGCTGCTCAGTACTGCCTAATGGGTGTATAAAGCAAAGTAAAACACTTTCCAAATTCAAATGCATCATATACTGTAATTATGTCTTGAATCAGCTCTCAATATTATCTATCAGACTAAAAACCTTTTTAAAAAAAAAAAATCAACAAGAAAACTCACACAATATGAACTTCAAACACAAGTTCTGAATGCTAAATTCATCTGAGAACAGAATAGGAATATATTCTACCAAGAAGTCATCCCACACCCTTATGTAGCTGATGTTTGCTACAAACTTCTCAATTATTTCAGGTAAAATTTTAGCACTGACTCTACCTGGTTACCCAGAAAAAAGACATGCACAACACTTTGGAACTTTCACAGTGAAGGGGAAGCAAATGAAAGTTGTTTCAGAGAAGAAAAAACAGAATCAGCAGGAACTTTCATTTTTCCAGCACCTTGCTTGTTTTCAAAAAGACTCATGGCAAAAAAACAATCTACTTACAGACATATAACCAGTACTAGAGAATGTTCTGTATTTTTCACACACTCTAAAATAAAAACAGCTCCCATTCATCTTCATTCTGCTTCATAATAAGGCCTCTTAGGGAATAGCATAGCACAACACACCTTTTAACTAGACCTTTTTCTCTGGAAACTCACCTACCTGCTCACTTTTCAATGGAGAGTATTCTATTAGTGTTAAAGGGTCTACTCAGGCCAGATGTAAAATGTTCCTATGAGCAGTTCCTGCAATAGCAAGGAAAGCCGGAACACAATACAGGAACAGCTGTTCTAGCAAAAATGAATAATTCTCATTCTGCCAAGCATTGTCAAGTGTAGAATGGAAAACTTCGTATTTTCAAACTTTAATACAATCTGAGCTTAGAGAAGCAATTACAGTGTTTTCCATTTGAAAAAAACTGTTAAGTTGACAGTATTCCTCTTTTATCAAATTTGCTACATCAAGGTGATCTAACATAAAGCACTGACAGAGTTAGTACTACAATCCTGATGTAGGTATCTGATGTCGAAATAGGCTATGCCATAATAAAAGCAAAACCTGCATCAAATAAGTAGATAACAAAATCAGACATCCTTCCCATCTTGCAATCAGAATTTTACCATAGTCGGCAATTTACAAAAAAAGGGAAGTTTAAATATGAAATTCTCATCTGAAGAAGCAAGATATAAAGTATGCTTCTAACACAACAGGGACAAAGAAATCTTGCAGGTAAATCGCCATGTACCATTCCAGTTTACATACCTAATACTAGCTATTCCTTAATCTATCCATGTAAGACAGACAAGAAAGCAAGACAAAAATGAAAACAAACCTCTCAAGATTTTTATGCTCCAGAAAAGGGCACTTTTTTTTTTTAATTAAAGGAAATTACATTCCTGTGGCTCCCTCCAGCTGGAAGCATGCTATGTACACCAGTGGTTTTGTGTATTTCTAATAGACCCATATTACATTGGCACTTCACACACTACTCTGAATTTCATAGCTGCAGACTTACTCTAACTTCAGGTAAAAAGCTCTTGCTCTGTGGCCAACAATTTGCAGTGCTGTTTATCGTTTTGCCAGATTGGAAAATTTTAAGTTTGTTAACCTTTGTTCCAAATTCTTACACATTTGTACCTACATTAGTTTCAGGAATTTGTAGTACTCCTAGGGAAATTCAGATGCTTTTATGCTTTTCTTAGATCCAGTATTGAAGAGATAAGAAATGTCTAATAAATGAAATGTAGACTCTGATGTGTAAGATACCTGATGTGTCACCATATTCCCACAGTGATAAATAGCCTTTGTAGAAATCCCTGTTTCCAAATATACTATAATCTACCTGAAAATATTCGCTGAATATGAGTAACAGTAAAACCAAACCTGATTCTGAATGTAGAGACCAAACTTTAAGATGACCTAACAGTCCAACTTTAATGCATTATAGTGAAAATGCAAACAGAACTGAAGTTACTGATCAGTTACCTATTAAGTAATTTTCAGTTATTAGTATATTGTGAGAAGTTATCACACCTCTCTGCACATATGTCTTTCCAAACACTCAGGGATGTATTAATAGGAATAAAATATGCAAAAGTATGCAAGACAAAGGCTTTAATTCCATTTTACCTACTACAGGTAGCATCATAGCTCAAAAGTACAAGTAGATCTAGTCAAACCTCTTTATGAAAAGCATATTTCACAACAAAGCAGAAGCAAGATAAAACATGTAGGAAATGAAAAATGGTTAGAAGAACTGAACTGATTCAAAGAAGCAATGGAAAAATCATTTTGGTAGAGGAAAAAGTATTGTTTAATTTTGGCTTGGAAACCATAACTATGACAACAAAAATATCTACTTGCTTACTGGTTACGATATGACATTAACAGCCCTTGTACCCTTAATTTAAAGCAGTGCTGATAATTCTTGCATGTTTCATACATAAATTGACTCATGTGTCCTATACTAAGGCACATTTTCCTAAAGAGAATACTGTTATATTTCTGTTTAAATGTGAGAAACCTAAAATGAAATACTACTCTTCTACAAACCAGAACTGAATAGACTCTCAGAACCTTTGCAAAATGCACTTGTGGGAGGCATTATAAAGTTTCTTTGTATCCCTCCGTTCTCTAACAATTGCACTTGGACACAATGCACATTTCATATTCTGCACAGTGGGTCCATGTGGACACACAAATCATACTCCTGGTTGTTTCCTAAGCCTGAAAAAGCATCAACTGCTGTACCTGGGTAAGGGAGCCCTATGACTTATCTGTTGTTGTAGGATGCAGACAACATACCCCATAGCTGCACTGCTTTTAGCACTGTGTGAAAGTACATTCACATTTTTTCATCATTAAAAAATAATGCTTTATCTTTTAAAATTCTTCAGCCACATGCACGACCTAGCCACGTATCCAGCCAGAACATCAACTGTGCAAGTTCCGTCCCAGGCACAGAGTGTAACTGCCCAGTGCTGGTGGCAATACCATATTCAACTTGTTAAATTATTACACAAAAGCGCATCTGAAGAAAAACATTTAAAGATCTTGTCCTCTGAAATGGTTGCAGAAATCAATAGTGCTTTAATGTCTGTTGGCTCTTGGTTTAAAAACCAAGCAAATAAATTCAAACAAATGCAGTGGCATGTTACAGTAACACACAATGTGTTAAAAACCAGTATCATGACAAGTTAGAACTACTAAGAAAAACATATGAATATTCTGGAGGAAAAGGAGCACTGAAAACTTCTGAAGTGAATATAGACCTATATTCACATATGTACTGACATCAATAACCTAAAATTAAAAAAAAACAAACAACAACTTACATTAACTGCCTCTCAAAACAATCCTCACTAGATGTGTCATTTATTTTTTTTTTTTAAATAGCACAAAACCAAGAGAAATTTCAACTTTTATGGAGGTAACTGAAAAAATTTTCACTTGCAGAAGCAGAAATTTGCATGTTTGTTTTTTCTCCCTGGTGCTACTCCCCTATACTCGTTAGTGAGGAGAAAGAAAATGAATGAGCCCAATTCCTTCTCATGCAACCCAATTACAGCAAGAAGTTACAGCAGAAAAAACTTAGTCTTGTATCAATTGCAAAGATAATGCATCTGAAAGGAACATGTTAACTTTTTGTTTGAAATAAGTATAAGACCATTTTAAGGACTAATTAACATTAAAATGCAGAAGTTAGATTAAGATTCAAATTTTAAGTTGAAATTCCATTTAGTGAAAATGAAACATTTTCAATAAACCCTAGCATTAAACAGAAAATTGAATTTTTGCTGCTTATTAGCATAAAATTTCATTTTTGAAAAGCTAATAACCAGAATTTTCATGTGAATAGAAATTATGCACAAAACCCACGAAGCAATAAGAAATATCACAATCAGCAACATGACAGATCTTAAAGCAGCTGCTAGTCCTTCTTGAATCTTGACTGAGATTGTTGATCAACTTTAAAACCAAGGCATGCTATTTTCTGACTGAACATGGGGAGAATTAATAAGTATTTGGTTCATGTACAGCTTTTCAGTTTACAAATTAAAGAGCACATAAAAATTAATGTTGAATCAGTTAAGAAGCCAAATATTTGATTTAAAACATTTTAAACTTCTGCACAATTCAATAATGATTTCCATGCTGTAGACACAAACAAGAAAATAAAAGCTTGCGGTATCTACCAATAAAATGAATCAATACTGCTAAGGATAACCCAGCTCCTAAATATTTACTTTATTTTAAAAATATATTTACAGAATAACTAATGTCAAAAATTAGTGAAATATAAATTGTTTTAAACTATTTCAAGAAAAAAAATGCAATTATATATTATGCTCAGATTAAACTACTTCCAAAACTATTTTAAATTCTATTGTATTTTATGTTACTTTACATTAGACATTTCAAGAATTTTTAACTAAAATTTAATGCAAAAATTGTTTTAATAATTAAAAATATTACAAAAATATAAAATTTTATTTTGGTATAAACAGATTTAATTTCAACTTCTTTGCCCTAACTCAGTTAAGGTTTACTAGAATCTTTTTCTATCTTTATAGCTTAATCTGCATAGTCAGAAAAATAAAGATTACAGATAACACTGCCATCTAGTGTACACTCTAAATTAGGATGAAGAATTTATTTGAATTTTTTCATTCTGCACTTTAGTCTAAGGGGGAGCTACACTCCATATACAAACTATATCTTCAGTACTACTTAACTGTGCATTGGAATAATGACATTTCTCCTGTCCTCTGGAATGCATGTTCAATATGCAGACATACCGATTTTGAAAATACACGGGAAAAGTCTGTTATATAATACATTCAGGACTTAAGCATACCAAGATAGTTTTGATAGCCAAAAATGAAGAGACTGTACAGCTAACCACCTACACAAAAGTTTTACCACGTAGTGGTTCCAGTTGTGTCACCATCATCATTCCCTTTTACATTCCTTGAATAAATTAAACGGAAATTTGCTCCCCGAGACTACCAAAGTTCAGGCAAAGGTCTAAATTTCAGAGGTGCAGTTGGACAGTCAATTGTTTTGCTTCTTGCCTGTTCTTTCATCTTATGCCTTAAAGGTTGCACTCTTTCCATCTTAAAAATGAAATTTTGTTGAAAGATCACCGTGACAGTGTCTTCAAATGCTTGCAGAAAGGCAGGCAGAAAGGCTTAAAGCAAGAAGTACCTACGTGGTGGATCATCCGTAGATTTAGAGCACAAGTGAAACCAATGTGAACACTACTTGGATTGTATCTCATTTTCTGTTGAGTTTCTATAACAGTCTCATAAGACTCCCGTTTCATACTGAAATAAACCTAGATCAATCGTTGTTGATAAACTAACATCATTAAACAAGACCACCACCTTTTGCCTCAGTATTCTGAGTTTCAGCTTCAACACTTAGTGTCTTAAATCAAAAAATGCACTACCTAGAGCAAAACACAAAACCAGCAACCTGTAAGGAAAGCAGTGTGACCAATACCTTGACTGACAACTCAGACTTCACAGTACAGTGAATTAAAGAATCAACACAACATTCATAAAAAAGGATTTATCTCAGGCTACATTTGACACTAGCCAGAAAAAAAAAAAGTGAATAGATACACCCGACCAAATTTATCCATTTTTATGAACAGTAAGGTCCCTGTGCTCTTTGTACACCAAAGTTCCTATAAGTGGCTACAAGACTGCAGGCATCATCCAAAGTCTGGTCAAAAACTGCCTGCCTCAGCCACCTTTGATGTCCTTTCATATGGCATCTGCCCATAGGAAACTTCAACATAGCTTTGAAATACAGAGTTAGGGTTCCTTCTGAAAGGACAGTGAATTCCTGAGGTGCTGTGAGATGACAGAAGAAAGGCAAGGAACAAGTACAGGATGCATAAACGTGTCTAAACTTGATTTTTTTCAGCCACTTCCTGAACACCTCTGAAAGCTAATCCATTGACATCTCAAGGGTTGTAGACTGTAAGCTGAAAAACCACTCATCTAATTACAAAAAACTAAATACTTGTATTAACAGATTTTTTTGTGGTTGTCTAAATTTCTTGTGCCTCATCATATAATAACCTTTAACTAAAGAAGCTTGAGAGAAAACATTATGTGAAGGTGTAAGTTGCCTACTGCATCTGTAAAGCACCTGGGTCCCCACCACTATTAACAAAGATATTCACATACCACTCATTAAATAAAGTACTACAATTCTCTAGCTTCTCTATTGCCTGATTTTACAATATGTATATTTATGGTTGGTTATTCTACAAAGTTGGGAGATTAATTTTGCCAAACATTTGTGTGAGCACTGAACAGCGATGATAAAAGCAGTAGCAAAATTGTTTAGGTATCTTGAGCATATGTTTCCTAGAACTTTACATGAATACAGACATCAGATTTAAATAATCCTTGGTTAAACTTGAGACCTAACAAGGGAAGGTAGAAAATACTTCTATAAGTAAAAGGTAAGCACAACTGGAAAGCAGGAAAGAAATTGAGATATTCTAAGATGGACAAGAAAGATCTAAGAATCAAGTTGACAAAAAACCCCTATCTTTACTTATACAGAATAAGTATTTGCACTTGACAAACTCAGAGCTCTAGAGAAAACTCTACATTTACTTAATTCCACTCAACTCTATAGTTATGCTGCCATCTAGTGAAACGGGATACTGACTCTTCTCTGCAAGCCAAGTTGGTCCAAATGAAAAAACATCATCCCTAAGATACATGTATCACAGTAAACACCTTTCACCTGCAAATACCTTATTCTTCCTCTGCTCCTTCCTCATCACTACATTTATGTTACATGTGTTCCAATGTGACTAATTTTGGCCATAGGACAGTGAACTTTTATACACTTAACTTGAAATACAAACAGGCTAACAGACTTCAATGAGAAGCTAAGGAACTAACCAGCACAGATCACAGTCCAGGATCAGGAAAAAGTTAGCTATTAGAAGGTTTCAGATCATCACACAGAAAGTCTTGAATTCATAGCTAGTAATACAGATAAATATTACTCTGAGCCTTCAACTTAAACTACTGTTGTGGTTGTTTTCTCATTACTTTTAATTAGAATGATGACTTACAAAAAACAATGTAAAACTTTTTCAAAAATTCCAGATACTAAAAAGGAAATAAAGAAAGTAAGTACACACTTACCTGGGAAAATATATTTGCAGTTGGAGCAACTCTGTTGTCCACAATACTATACAATATTGCTAACAGTCTGTCCAAGGGAAATGGCTTTGGTCCAAGGAGGTGATTACTGGTCTGCAACAGAAACAACACTTTTCAATCCAATAGATCTTTCCTGGAGTACCACACGATGTTATTCTCACATCTTTTTAGTCTCTGGGGAGGCACTATAATTCACAGTAGTGTTTCACACAGCCACTTACATATTATGGAAAACACGGAATACATGCTTATTGATCACAAAGACATAGACAGAGCTCTATTTAACATGGCAAGAGTTCAAACTGCACAATAAATAGCAACATTTTTGAGCTATAACAGAAGATCTGATGCCAAATTTCCTGTCACTAGTTATAGATTTACTTGTCCTATTAAATTACCTTGCCCAAACTAAGGATTAAAGAGGAAAGACCACATTTTATGGCATTCTCACAGTGCACATAGTTTTCTTCACAGTTTATCAACAGTAAGAAAAGTTGGGTTTCTTAAAAGAGCACAGAGTTTGTAGCTAGTGAAAAAATGTAAAGGTTTAGATTTAGTCTATTGTCTACTGTCAGTCTATAATCCATGATCACCTCCAAAGTACTGTACATAACAGAACAATAGCTTTATAAATCTATACAACTATCAAACAACTTTAAAGTATATTTTAGTGTGTTTTTCTTACTGAAGACAAATATTTTACTAGAATTTGCATTTTGAAAAAGCATAAAAAGAGAAGATTCTGCTAAAGTATCAACATATCCACCTTCTTTAAATTGTTTTAGCGAAAGTCTTTTCAATTCCTCTCACAGAGGTGCAAAATCATAACAAGAGTTCCTCATCTTAAATGCCATACTAAACTACTCCAATAAACAGCCTTACGGTCTACAACATGAGTAGACTAACTTGGCAATGGGGACCAATTCTAATACAGGAAATTATATTTAAACATAGGAAAAAAACCTTTTTTTACCCCAAGAGCTGTTAAACACTACAACTTACTGCCTAAGGCAGGTTGTGGAATCTCCACCCTTGGAGATATTCAAAACCCAACTGGGCATGGTCCTGAGCAACCTGCTCTAGGTGACCCTGCTTGAGCAGGGGGGTTGGACAAGACCAGAGGTCCTCACCCACCTCAGCTCTTCTGTGAATTTCAATTTCTAAAACTAATTTAAAAAAAAAAAAAATCAGCTATCTCTGCGGGAATAAAATGTATTAACTGCGCAGTTTTTTACCAACAAAATTGCTGATTTTTTTTATATTTTTGGCTGATTTTAACTTTTTAGTTTTCATTTTCTCTTTTGCTTCCTTTATACCACAATGAAAATGATACCATTTTGATACCAAAACCAAAAAAACCCATTTTTTATCAGAAAATTAGAAATGAGAACACTTCAACTTGCTGTTTTGCACAGAAAATGCCTTTACTACTAGATTTCTACTTTCTTAAAATACACTCAATCATAAGATCATTCCAGCTGGAAGGAACTTTAGGAGGTCTCCAGTCAAACCCCTCCTGATCAGAGCAGGGTCAGCTAGGAGGTCAGGCCAGGTTGCTCAGGATTTTACCAGTGCACTCTTGGAAACCTCCAAGGACAGAGACTGCACCACCCCTCTGGGAAACCAGTGTCACTGCCTGGCTGTCCTCATAAAGAAAAAGGTTTTCCTTATATCCAGTATAAACATCTCATTTCAGCTTACACTCATCGTTTCTCACCCTCTCACCATCCACCTTTGTATCATAGAGCCTTAATGATCTCTTTGCAGGTACAGGAACAGGCTGGTTTTAGCTTCTTCAGCTTATACCCTTCTCCAGCTTATACAACTGCAGTTCCCTCATCCTCTACTTGCAGAGCAAGTGCTCCAGCCTCTGACCATTTTGATACCTCTCTGCTGAACTTGTTCCAGTTTATTGATACATGTTTTGTACTGGAGGGGGGCAAAACTGGACAGAGTATTCAAGATGCAGCCCAAAGAGCGCTGAGCACGAGAGCCCAGAGTACATCCACTCACACGACTTTAGCTGGCTAAAGCAGAGTTCAGCTGGCTGAGCCCAAGGTCAGCTCCTTTGCTGGTAAGAGTTGCTGTATAAAGAGCTACCTGCCAGCTACAGACAAACTGTGTTATCAGAACACAGCATATTTACTTAACTTTGCATTTACAGAGCTATTCTCTCCCTTACCTTTCTTTTGCACCATATACATCATCTTCACACCTTAGCTGGCACTGATGGACACTTTAGGCATTACAGGTTATCGCGTGTAGTAACGTTGAATTCAATTGAATTCACAGAAATACGAGTTCCTGATTTTTCAATGTTAAATATTTTTAAAATAACCCATTTTACAAAAAGGAGAAGTACAGTTCATAGGGCAGAACTGGCAGCATTGTTAGGACTACAGAGATTTATTTATGACCCAGACTGTCAAAAGTTCTGACAATGTAGTGTACATTAGTTTCTTCTTACTAACAGAGCAGCCAAGATTAAAGAGGAATTTCAAAAGAAAGTTTGTTTCAAAATGCTTCTGGGAAAGAACACGTCTCAAATATATCACGAGCATATCTATGGCATTAGTCAACAGTGAAACACAACCACTCACTTCTTCAGCAAAACAAAAAGTATGTATTTCCAATACATGCTTTAGCTTTTCAAATCCAGGAGGTGTCCCCAAAGCTACCTCTTGGCTAACAAAGAAAGCAGTGTGAAAAATAATGAAAACATGTAGTCACAACTTTAGCACGGCACCCTCAGTCAAGAATGAAGGTATGGTATAAGTTATGAACTGACAATCCCCTACCCTTCTCTTTCCAAACACACCAGTTCTGCGAAGCATATTCTTTATTATCAACAGAAAAAGTCAACAAACATACAGTAGTTAAAATGTGTGCACTCCAAGCAGCTAGCAAGCACAATTAGCATGTAGTAATCCCTGAAATTGTGTTTAGTATGCAATTACTTCACAAGGTTCTTGCTCTTAATATTATCAGCTCTCTGATTAGATGGAATACTATTTTGAACTTTCAAATTATTTGAAAGAAATGCTTTCTTCTGGAAGTCAGAAGAGTTAATTCTAAGAGAGTGTAACTTCTAGAAGCACCACTTCATTTTTATTTCTTTGACAGAAATAAATTCCTGGATGAATAGGAATGGTTTAGAAGTCCCTCCAAACAGAACATGGCAAAACATTTAGAAATCTTCGGCAAGAAGCTAAGGCAGAATACTACATAAAATAGTATTTATAAAAATCCAAGGGACCCTCAGCTCACTTAAAAACAAAGATAACTTCCACATTCAGAAAACCTCTTCAAAGAGTTTTATAGCCATCAAATTAACTCTGCGAGTCCTCTATTATCTTTCCACCTTGGCAACACACTCGTCTAATGGTTCAAAAAAGACTTTTCCCCAGCTGCCACTATGTATACTTGTGCGTTTTATCTACGGAGTTTCATGTTCCTACTGTTTAACTGGCCTAAGTCTTTCACTGTCCCACAAATGAGAGCCACATGTTCACATTCCAAAATTTCATTAACAAGAATGAGAAGCAAAAGCATTCTTTAAAGAGTAAAAGCTTAACCCAAACTAAATTACTTGCACAAAAGAAAGACCTTAACCTCAGTTGGCTGAATTTTCAACCTTTTAAGCATATACTTAAAAGACAGAACTATACTTCTCACTTTTTTTAGCAGAAAGCATTTCTGAACTTCCCTGGTTGCTATGGAAATGAATCATCTTTAGTTGTAAGCTAGAAATTCTGATACAAAACAAATCCTAGACTGAAGCTGAAGCAGAGATACTAGACAAAACTCTTTTCCAGTAAAATAACCCACACCAACACATTTGATCCTCTGATAGACTGACATCTGAAAAAGGCATACTCCTGCAAAAGTAGCTTCACCAGCAGATCTCTCACTTGTCACTAAACTGGAAAAACATTGTTCCAGGGCAATCATGCAAAGAAACCCAACAAATTCTGCTGCTATCAGCTACAAGGCAATTAATAGAATGATAAAGTCAATTTTTTTCCCCTCATTCACAAGACTTACCTTTTCTAATACAAAAACTCATGGTCTCTGGACTGAACAGAGTTAAGAATCAAGAAACAAATTTTTAGTCTGGCTGTACCTAAACTTTTAAGGAAGGATTTATTTCACTTAATGTTAGCTTCCTGCCAAGTAGGTATATACAGCCAAACTAGTTTCCTAAGTTCCCATTATAGCCAGTAGAAATCTAATCAATACAGTTTATGGTGTAATTCATCTGACTGAACGTAGAACCAACTTTAGTATGAGACGAATCACACCCTACAATCCAATGACTGCATCAACTAGCTCTGCACTGTCTGTAAAAAGAGACTAGCTTAGATGCAGGCACCCACTTGGAGTTAGGTGAATCTGATCTGTAAATCAGTCTTTAGACAAGCTCCTCTGAGGGAAGGTATAGATACAAGCTATCACACCAACTGAAGCAAGTGAGCCATTATTTATAACACTACACAAGTAATCCTTTATCCCTGTATTTCAGGTTCCCTCACTACAGAATCATAGTACCAAAATATATAAGTTTACATCTGGGTGACTGTATCTCTGTGCAAATATTTATAAAGGTACAGTAAAAGGAACATAGGTCTGGAAAATCCTGTTGGGACCTGCAGTCCTGTTCTCCATTATCACAGCTACCATGCCTCAAAAACTTTCAAGACCAGACTGTTCTCTAGCCAACAAGCCATTTCAGTTTCTGACATCAATACTTAGAGCAAAAGGGTCCTTACTTGTAAACCATAAAGCAACACATAAGCAGAGAACCAGTGCTCTGTAACTAGAAGCAAAGGTACTCTCAAAATGCCACAAAGTTCCTGTCCTGTTTGTTAAACCCTAAGACGCACTCCTGTTTCTTGCATGCAATCAGAGTTTAATGTAACACTGTCAACTCATGAGATACCTTCTGTTAACTGTATTTGACTTACTAGGATTATGAAGTTCTAATTCTCAAAGTAACACTAGTTTTTAATACAACAAAGAGGTGCAAGAATTAGATCATTTGCAGTCTTAGAAATCTTTCCTGATTATGCAAGTTACTTGTTAAAGTTGGAGAAGAAACCAAGCTTCTTTAGCTGCACACGTTTAACCATGCTTTCAGAATCAGTTCAATGCTTAGGTTGTAGGGTAAATGTAATTCTACAGAACTAGAATTAATCTAATTAAAAGTTAAAAAAGTAACTGAAATCTGACTCATCTTTTCGACCATGAATTTTGTTTACATTATGTTTATTTACATTTGTTTGAGTTACCTTCATTTACAGTTCTTTCCTTAGTACCTCCTTCTGTTCTGTTTCTGTACCTACTCAGAATTTAGTTTGCTGCAGGAGCAATAATAAAATAAAAACCAATTTATGATTAATGCAGGCACTTCTGAACACTAAGTAGTGAACCTGGATACAAGTCGCTTTAACATAAATAATGACACAAGAGAACAAGCTCTATGGTACAGTTAAGGTGATTACGACCTCAGTATTTCTTTATCAAATCTCTATTTTCCTATTTCTTTTATGTTCCTAGCTGTTCCCATCTCCCTGCTTGTTCCCAAGTTGGAAATCTATTGCCAAGAAAGAATAAAACAAAACAACTTTCCTGCAGAGGATGCAAGGAAAGAAGAACATTTTGGTCTAAGATACAATAATTATTCCTTCTCCTGAAAACTATTTATTGGCTAATTAAGACATGGAGGTATTTCAAGAATTTACAGCTCCTGAAAATATTTAAATGCTCTGGAAGTTCTCAGAAGTCCACATGCCAGCCACAAAACACACAAGGTCTATGTGTACAGGACACGCACATTCAGAAACTTCAGAATTCTTAAATTTACATAAATATCTACCTAGCGGTACAATACATTGCACTGTTAAAGTAAAACCATGCTCACACTTTCACATGCAAAAATTGTCCCCCTACAGAAATAAGAGAACTTGGAAAAAAGTCTTTGGATAGCCAAGGACTCTGTCCTCCTGCAAGAGCAGGAGGAAAATTAGGGAAAAAGCTACAGGAAGGATGAGAAGCAAAGGATTATTGGGCTAAGTATAATTTTAAAATTTTTCTCATATTATTTACACTTGCTGTAGCAGAGAGAAGAAAAGGATATAATGATTGTTTCAGCAGGGATTTAGTGCTGTCTGCACTGCTTTTCATTTACAGATTTGTTTAAAAACAAGTCAACAAGTTACAAATGTTAAAATTTGATTTCTCTGTTTACATTACAATTAAATAAATATACATAGAGGTATTTGCTTTTCCTAGCATATCAAGGCTCTGTCAGTAAAAACTGGTATAGCTCCACTGAAATCAATGATATTTACCTATTTCTAACCATGAAAACTTTAGTTAGTAGTCTGATAGAATCCTAAACAACAGACAGGAGTGCAAAGTTTCCAAGCCTCAACACACAAACTTAAGCTCTTATGCCTCACTGGGAATTCAAGTGACTTGACTTTCAAAACTACTAACCACCTATTACTCTAACATCTTTGAGAGAAATTCTGGTATCTGGCTGTTCCATGTATGATGTCCTTTAACTAGCTTTAAGAAGCACATTTTGTTATACACACAAATATGGCTTTAGAAGACAAATTTATGCTACAGTTAAATTTTAATGAAATAAGAATGTGTATATCATACAGAAATTTGTATCATATGAACAAATGCACCAATACTTGTTATTTATGCAATTCTATTGTTTCTACAGTAAACGAGGCAAAACAAAACACAAAACCAGCAGTACAGTAGAAAGTAAATACTTCTTGCCACGCTCAGCTTAGAAAGATAAAATACATACCTTTTCGTGTTTCTTCATAAAGTTGGTCTTTCTAATTTTCCCATGATGCTGTAAACAACAGACAAGAGCAAATATCGTATGTAAATTATTTTATGCTCCTTCCATAACAAAGACAGAATCAAAACAGTCAACAAAGAATTGTACACTATATATGTTAGTATGCTAGTCTGGGTCTCCTTCTTTACTACATCTCCAGTATTTGTCTCTGATGCTACCAGCGATCCTTCTTACCAGAAGCCCTAAAATTACACTTGGCTTACTTCTTGCTTCATTGTGTCCCACACGGTGCAAAGCCAAAAACCACCACACTAATATTTTTTGGTGACGTGCATAAGTTTTTTTTCTAATCTAATCAGGGACTGATGAGAAGAGGCAGTAAAATTTGTTTTTAATATGACTTCATGCCACCATCCTCCTCCTATCCTCAATAATCTAATGAAAAAGACAGATGTTTCACTTCTTTCTTTTTCCAGAGAAGTTTAAATGATGGTCACTTCATTTTTTAAATGTATCCATGCATAAAATCCATCTGAATTTTCACCTTTTATCTGCTCCATTTTCAAATTTGGATGGTACGCAAGCTGGCAGAATGACAACCAGGAATTCAATCGATAAAATACAAAGATAGTTCAAGGTGCAGGAGCTAAACGACAAACAGAAGGTGGGGCAGGAAAAGGAACATAATTTAAAAAGGTGCAGCTTTAAAGCAGCATTAAGAAAGGAAGGGCTGTCCAAAGAAAATAATCAAGTGTTCTTGGATCTCAACTGAAAATATGAGGGCAAGACAAGGACAGGAATATAGTAAACAAGATGTTACAAATGAATGGGTTAAAAAAAAAAAAGACAGAGACATGAAAATGATGTAAAATTGGTGGAGAGGTACAAGTATAATATTCTTTAAACATAGTTAAGTGCTATTTCTCAAAATATCACCTGATGAGTTTTTCCACAGCCTTGAGAAGTATACCTTATTAACAAGTACACCTTATAAGCATGCTCAATGAATCAGGGAGAAAATATCTCAAATGAAGGAATTTTTTTTCCATCATGTTTAAAATCTTGTACTTAGTATTTGTGGGCCTCAATACTCAGCCAAGTCAAGACTATCTCAGTAACTGTGGCTTTTCTTGACTGACTTCTGAAGAGCTTAGTATTAGACAATGCTTTAAGTTTTCTTTACATAATTTGCCAGACTAAAAAAACATTGGTTCGTTCAATTAATACATATCTCACACACAGAGACAGCACAGGAATCTTTTTATCATGCCTTTGGAAAGAAGACTACAGTGATAAAAGAGACCTTTTGGAGGGGAAAGTGATCAAGCCTGAGGTTACACAGCATACTAGTGATGGATCACAACAAACTGCATTCATGCATTTCAAAGGTTATGCTGGGATCTCCATATGGTGTATTTAAGTTGTATCAAACGTGTTTCAAAGCAAGCGAGCAGGTGCCCTATTTCTGTGCAAGCACACGAAATTCAGAGCTAATTTTCAGTTAGTTTTTAATCCTGTTTTCTACTAAAATGATAAAATGAAGACTTCATATAGATCGCTATTCTTCTTTGTTTTAAAGACTATCTTTCAAAACCAACTTCATATTTTTATCTCTACCTACTGCAAAGCTCCTGAATTTTCATATAACTAATAGCAGTGCTGCCAATATTACTTTATTGCTTTATCAGCATTCCAGGCTGCCACAAACTGTGATGTTAGCTGTAGTATAGCCTAGCAGCTATACCTGTAGTGCAGATTAGCAACTCAATGACCATCTTTTTGCTTGCATCCCTTTTGCTGTCCAGCAGTCCTTAGGTAAATACTCCAGAAGATACTTTTCTGTAATCTCCTTGGAATCTCATTACAAACCTGATAAAACCATATTCTATATTCACATTCCACATGACTCAAAAACACTCAACTTGAACACCACCTCCCCCAGAAGTGTTGGTTTTGGTGGGCTTTGAGATGCAGCTATTCCTGAAATTCACTTTAGCACCTGATGAAGGGCTAATTTCTGCTTCACCAATCCTTGGGAAAAATACTTAATATCACTGAATGAAATACCTTCATGGTCCTTGCTTCAAAAACTTAGAAGCTCATGTTTATTGTACAAAAGTTTAGTGGGGTTCATGTGCAAGAGTGGAAACTAACTTCAGAGATACTAAAAAAGGAGAAAGGAAAAAAATTGAGCAGGTTATTCAGTGAACACAAACAAGAAAGATGTGGCGCTTTTTGATAACGTCCTTTACTGACTTGATTCCTGTAAGCTTTCCTGTTTCTTTGGGTTCCAAGACTGATGTGGAAAAATCTGGGCATAACCACTTCTTCAGTAAACAGATCTGTTACAAAGAAATTGCTTTGGCCAAGTAAAAAGAACAAACATTGCCCATAAAGTAAACTTGTCAATCTGCACTTACTGTAAGTAATCCTCTACTCTTCTCAGGAAAGGACTAGACAGAAGGGTGAAACACCTACAGCTGTCAATGTAGGATAATAGCAGAAACACAAAACCTGTATTTAAACTAAAAATGTACTAGTATATTATCACTAGGAACTGCAGTAACTTCTCAAAACATGTATCTACAATTTTTTTTTCAAGAAGGAAGAAGAAAACAAGCATATTTTTACAAATTTGGCTTGCTCTCATCTTCTTCAATTGTTCACACCTATCTTTCATGAGTACCATATGTTTATATACACATGCATATATTAATACATAATAACATTAGTAATAAAGTAGAAAATTTGATGTTGGTAAAATGCATAGAAAGCATAATTGCCCAATCACTTTTCTGATTATCTGTCTTCCTGCCTACATTTTGTCAAATTAAGAGATCAAAAAACAGTGCAACGAGGCAGGCTTGAGGAGCATGAAGATTCTGGGTAAGAAAGAGACAGACTACAAACTATGGCACCACAGCATTTGTTTGCAGCATGACAACATAGCCGAAAGAAGAAAAGAAGAAAAAAAAATTCAACCTAAATACAGCAAGAACTTACAGAAAATGGGGTTTAGCTCATGATTTGGTAGTGAGGATTAAGACATTCATCCTAAAACATGCATTACCATCATTGCAACACAACATGTTGTTCCATTAGCTGGCACGTCTTCTGCAAGAGCAACTGTTTCTATGTTTTTGTTTCAAGAGCTTAAAATTGTATAAATAAGTTAATAATGCACTATGTCATTTTACCTCATTAAAGACTAATGCAGTTGTGGTTTCTATCTTAGTCCAGAAATTTAAGTGTGGCTTATACCTAAGGACACTGCAGGCACTCCACTAAAATCTTTACAAAACGGAGCTATATCAACTTACAAAAGCAAAGCACAATACTTGTGCTAAAACAGTGTTATGCATGTTTTGACATTAACGGGAAGTTGGGTTTATTAGACATTAATAATGACTAAGTGATCATTACCAATCACAACATGTGATCTACAGAAAAACTTCGGATCAAATCAAATGAACCACACACAGGAACACAGCTCAGCATGAATGGTTGAAGAGTTTTAAACTAGGATATTCAGTATGCAGGAATTCAGTGAGCAGCAGTAAGAAAAAAAATCTCATTACCTTAAGAAAGAACCTCTTATCTGTCCTAACAGGATTGTAGGAGGCAAGGTAAGCAGCTATTAGAAGAAATTTGGAGTAATAAGGAAGTTCCACATGTGTATATGCAGAAAGTCCTATAAAACAAACAGTTTATGAGTTGTTGAAACCCACTCTGAACATTGACAAACTTCAAATTAGACTTGTTTGCATTCTTCTTTTCCTTCTCTCCCGCTCTACTCCTGTAACTAAATGAGTATGGCAACTTTCTCAACCCCATTATCACAGAAGTAAAATCAGTGAAGGGCCAAGGAATGGCACAAAGCTAAACAAAACTAACATTCTGAACTCCTTATGGACTCATCTCAGAAACTGTATTTGAAGCATCAGAGATTCATAAATCACTAAGGTGTGATCTCCCTAAAAAAAAAAAATAAAAATTCCAGGCTACTTTCATTGACGGTAATATTTCTGGCAAATAGGGCAGATGAAAGATGTATTTTAATACAATGGCAAAACTTCTCTCAAAAACCCAGCTTTCAGGCTAGGCTACTCCAGACTGTGCCAGAGAGCTCAGCCAGGAATGGGGCTGGCATGGTGGAGGAAAGGCACAGTGCTGCACTTCAGAAAAACAGCTCAGCATCTCATAATTTTTAGCTACTGTTTTACTTTCTATAAAAAGTGCTTTCAAAATTTTAAACTTGATCCAGCTGACCTAGCCCACTACATGTATACTTCATTAAGACTGAAATGTCACAAATTAAAACATAGAACTACAGTCTAGTGAGTATTTTCCTTCCCTCTTTTTACTTTTACTTTGTATTTTTTCCCTTTACATTCCCCTGCTCTTGTCACTGTAGTTGCTTCTTTTACACAGCTTATGCATATGAATAGGATGATCAAACCACCTTACTTCATCGGTTGTCTAACTACGGAGATGACTAAATGGTCTCTCTTGTGCCTTCTTTGCTTACAGGTTTTCACTTCGACAGTTTCTTGTTCTGTGAAGTACCCATACACTTATGCTTTAATCCACAAATATCAGCAAATAAAGATCAAGGAATTAAACATGTTTAAAAGTTAAGATTAAGAGCCCTCAGTGTGATGAGAAGCATCCTAAATGTTAGCTAGTAGTAATTTCCTCTCATGTAGGCACAAAAGGACAGCAGTTTTAGTTTCATTTACAGTCAAGAGATTGTTTTGTATTGCATGTTAATTACAAAATGCAACACCAAATAAACTCTCACATATAGACAATTTAGTTTAATACAGAAGTATCTGTTTCTAGACCATTCTTCTGGTCTGCCAATATTGCATCATGCACTGAATGATTTGCTTATTTACATCCACAGTAAAATTTATTATAATAGTTTTTTAAGCATGTTATTATCAAATGCTGTTTACCTACAAGACAATTTTTCCTACTACATATACCTAAAAATCCTATAAAATGCATTTTAAATAAAGTCTCCCTTTTTGGGGTTGTCAGGTGCAAGAGTATTTCATGATCATCTGGGCACAGAAGGAGGGAGTTTAATAAGAACACTATGAATCAAACTCCTTTGGTCAACAACGTCAAAAAATTACTGATCATAAAGCAAGTAGAGCAAACAGTCTGATGACTGCAATTATCTTAAGACAATTTTAAAATAAGTGGCTATTTTACCTACTATCTAAAGAAGAAATTACTTGTCACAATAAATAATATGGCAAAATTGTTCCCAAACTACGAACCGGTCAAAAGACCATGACCAACTGACATTGCCAGGAAAATATTTTAGTATTCTTTCCTAAATTGTAAATGAAGGCCAACATACATTGAGATTCAACTTTCAAGCCTGTCTAAAGTATAAAATCAACAAAGCTGTACTCCTCCAAGGAAAGAACAGAAAGAACTCTTGCAATTCTGACATTTCTCTTTGCCAAGAAATCAGCACACAGGAGAGCTGTTTTGCTTAGGAATGTGCTAATCCAGCGTAATACACCAGGTATAATTTTCCTTTCTCCCCGCTCAGATAATTCTGCCAGTTGGCACACATGGGCTTGACCATCAGGGGTCAGCCCATTCCTCATCCATTCTTACATGAGAAACACCGACTTAAAGAAATCTGCTTTTACCCACAAAGGACCTTAGGAAAGATTACCCCCAGGATATATGCTAGGGGAAAAAATAGTAATAGTCCTTTGTAGAACACCTTCTCAAAAAACATGATTACCCTGAACTGTAACTGAATGCTAACAGGTAGCCTCGTCTATATAATTTCATTCACACGTTCTCAGATAACAATGACCAAGTCAAACTGAAAAGTACATATTTCACATTACAAGCCCCTATAGAGTTATTGTATCTGATACCTTTCAACTGCCCAGGTTCTCTGTTGTCACACTGTAAGCGCTCCCACTGTGAGCTAAAAGACAAGAGAATGCAAGTATATAAAGATGAAGTATTTGTTAGTCTATTAGAGAAAACTACCTGCTTGGTATATGTGTATTTTAATTTCATGACACTGACTAGAATACAGTTAGTAAGAAATAATTAAAAATACCAAGTCTTACTACCTTGCACAGAAGTTTCAATAATGTGCAGACTATGCATATGTGAAAAAGCTGCAGAAAGTAATGCTATATTAAGGTATAAAAGTGAGTACAAGCTAATTGTAAAATAGTGATTTCTTTCCATCCAACTACCACCAGTAAGCAAATATCAATAGCATTCTAAGTTGCAAGAACAATGCATAATTGGATAAAAAGTAAAAACTCTGATAGTTTTGGGGTCTTTTTTATCTGCTTAATGAATATTTATACTAGTGAGAACAATATCAGCATTACTTTATAATGTAATTTTGAAGCCTACATAAAAAACCAAAGCGATATTCATTCTGCACCAAAAAACTCTGAAGACATCAAGATGGAACATTTTGTCAGTGAGGAATGTCTACAAGTAGTTTGGTGTTTTCCTAAACAACAGCAAAAAATTTCACTTTAAAATTTCCCTTAAGGAATGACATTGTTAGAGATGTCATGATTTTAGATCATTTTGTATACCACAAGGGGATAGAAAAAAAAGTCTGTTAAAGCACCAGTGCTTTTTTTGTTTGTTTTTTAAAGATCTTTATGAACAGCCATAAGCCATAAAACTTATGAAAACAGTTTAATGAGAGCCAGTGTAATACTCAAATTATAATGAATGATCAACCAAATTATCAACGAGCAAGGTTTTTATCCAATGTCTATTTTACAGGTAGAAAAGTTTCATTTTCATCTCAGTTCAGGTAGCACAACAGCTGATATCAAAGCTCTATTGCTGTAACTTACAACTTGAAGAAAGGCCCGGAGTAATTACAGTTCTGTGGCTAGAAAAACTGATATGGTCCTTTTAATTCCTCAAGCATTTACAGATACACAGATGTAAATCCTATAACTGTTATGCAGAAAGCTGAAATTTATAATAAAAAACCCCAGTAAAGCTCACATTTATAATCAAAGAAAACTGTAAAGAGGGAAATTCAGTTATTTGGAAATAATTGATAAACTATTTTATATCATAAATTCATATTACACCCTAATTAGAGTAGGCAATTACACGATATAAAAAGTCAGGAAGAACCCAAGTAGACTGTGCACTGGAGATCAATACTAAGTATAAATACATATTTAAGGCATATAGAATAATGCCTCATTGTACAGTGAAGTCTGGCTCATATGGAGTAAAATCAATTCTCTTTTTGAAGGAACGATCACTTTTCCATAACATTTAGCATCGACTTCCACTACACACCAAGGTTCAGTTACCAGAATACTCTCTGGCCTCAATGACATTCAAAGGAAAGAAATCATTATGTTTGTATCAAGACAGAGAAATCAAACACTACCGCATTAACTTTCTTTACATAGCATAACATCAGAATCACTCATCTTAAAAGTGGGGAGGACATTAAAACTGAGCCAATTATTACTATCTAAAATTAACATCACGGCCTTTTTTCTAGAAGTCTGGCAACTTGAGAAATAAACAAGGAATCTAAAACCACACCAAGAGAAACTCAGCCCATTAGCAGGACACCAGCTTTTAATACTGTCAAAAATGGTAATTCCATGTAAGGAAAATTTTGCCCTTGAACAAGAAAAAAAGCGGTCAGAAAGCACAGTAAGGGTACAAACCTAGCTCTCTTAAAGCTAAGGAACACAGGTGTTCAAGATCTGTAACGTCTCATAAGAATTTTGATGCGTGCATGCATCCTCAGAGCAGTGAGGATCTGTCAAGTCAATGTCACAAGTGTGTTTTAAACTGTGCCTGTGTATATTCTGGTGACGGATTTCCATGCTTGGCAGTTTCATACATGACAAAAAATGGATCTATCTGCATGACCACCAGTGATAAAGAGAACACAACCTGCTGTCACTGCTTTACTTAAATATTTTATATGCTACAAATACAGTTTTGTTTAAAAATTTCCTCCCAAGATACCCTACTTCTAACATTATATGGCAAGAAAGAAACACATGTTAAAGAAAAAAGATTCTATCTAGCAAAAAAGAAACACTAGCCATGAAACGTAATTGAGAGAGTAAATATTTAGAGAGGAAGCTTGTTAAAAACAGCAACATCAACAAAACAAACAAGGCCTTGCCCTCCAAGTTACCTGGATATTTCCCGAAGATAAACAGTCTGCATTGCCTTCTTCAAATGAGGTTCAATATTCTTCCAGAGTTTGCGGGTGTCACGTTCATTTGCTGCACCAAGCCAGAATCAACTCTGTTAAATATTTAACTCACACAACACTAAAACTCTTATCTCTGACACCTGAACTGTCACAGGCATGACACAGTAAATCTAACACCTTGCCTCTGAAATGCTATATTAGGACAATGCACCATCACCATCCATTTGCAAGCACATGCTACCACACAAGGCTGTTTCTCTGTGGTTATTCTGAGATACTCTAGGACAGTTTGGCAGAACCACTGCTCTCATTTTCTCGCCTTGACAGAGAAATTACTTATCTCACTACTTTGCAAAAGTCCTGGTGGTTGAGTTAGGAGAAAGATTTATAGGGGGAACCAAGTTTTCATGGTATTTCCATTTCATTTCCATAAAACACCACCAACAGATGTAATCTACTGCTTCTGCTGCAAATGCTGCCTATTGGGTGCAACTGGAATAAGCAACGCTGTTCTGACCAGAGAAATGGTCAAAACACAGTGAGGATCAAAGCAAAGTCCTCCACAAAATCCACCGGGGAGGTGGGGCACCTGCACTCATACACCTGCTCAAATTAAAGACAGAAACTTACCTTCTCCTCTGACCACTGGTTCACAGTATTTAGAAAAATTGAGCACTGCCTACACAAAGGAAGAAGTACAACATATTAAAAAGGTACTATATATTTGACCTAGCTACAGAATGTAACAAGCAGCATAATCCATTACTTTGCAAAACCAATTAATTATTTTTCAGTCAATAATTATGCTGCTTGCTTCCAAACATTATACTGTAAAACATCACAACATTTCTGTAGATTAAAATACAAACAGAAGTAATCTACCACACATTACTTGGTTTTGATGTCTGTAAAACCTGTTTACTGTACTCAGGGGTTGCATATTTTTTTAAATAACATAGTTACTAAACATTATAAATGCAATAAAAATGTTTTCATGAACTTTTTTTACTCCTTTCATTTTTAGATAAAACTTTCCATTCCAGGAGCAGTTCAGCATGTTCAAAAGTAGGGCACACATACTTACACACACAAAAGCAGAAATTATGACCAAAAAAAAAAAAGCCCTGCTAACACATTTCATATTCAAAAGAACTCCTTTTGCCTAAGGTAAGATTGAGAGACTTTTGACAAGGTTGTAATCTAAATTTTTTTCTAAAATGCTTAAATCAATGTTACACAATGTTGTAAAATACCAATCCTCACATTTCATTCTCCTTTTGTTCTACTGCACCTTATTAAAATCTCTGTGCTAGTATGCAGAACTCAATGCAATAACTTCCATATATAAATCTAACATAATTCCAGAATGTATTATTAATAATCGTGCATAATAACATACACATTTAGAGTCTCTGTTAGACACTATGGAGTTGTTCAGAAGCCTACAGACAGCTGTATGTCTGTCATTACCTTCTACAGAAGAGACTTGTCAAGCACAAAAAGAATCTAGGGTCCAATTACATAAATCTTTTCATAATATTGGTATTTCCCACACACACAAACAATGCATCTAAAGCTAATGAATTTATTCTGATAAGCGGAGCCACTCAGTACATGGCTAGAAGAACCATGACCCTAGTTTTGTGTCTCCACTAGATTTCAGCAATCTCATTTAAATATAAAACTTGTAGAGTTAACACATTAAGTTCAGCTGAAGTTTAGCTGTTTTCCTGACTGAAATGCAGGCAGAACATTCAGATCATCTCACCAGCACTGATTTGTTCACCAGCTGTAACCACTGATCACTTCAAACTCGTCAAATTTCCTTGTACACAGTATAATTATTTAAATAATAATCTGATGAGCTAATAATTGTTATTGCTATTCAGCTTTTCTTATGCAAAGGTCACTGTCAAGTTCAAGTCATTTTTGTTTTTCTTCTGTTAGTTTGTTTGCTGTTACATTCTTCAATTGATATATAGTTAAAACTCCTTTTTCCAAATATCTTCAATGTATTTTTGTTCCCTCAGGCATGACTACATTGCAGGAATTTTGACTTATCTATTTTATTCTTAATTCCAAAAGACAGACAATGAAAACGTTTATGTCAGTCCTTGCTTCTCTAGGCCTTTGAGTCAAATTAATACGCTATGTTTCTGTAAAATTGTGCAACAGATCTGGCTTTTAGCAGCTTGGTTACCTTAAAATCCTCTGTAGGGAGCAAATCAAGTGAAAATTTTACACTCCTAAAAATATATAGGAAAATGTTTCAATTTTAAGTTAAATTTCCCATAAAGTTGAAGTATGAAGAATGTTGGGTGGCAAGTTACATTTAATAAACATGGGAAACAATGGAACTTGAGGTTGGACATGCTGAAACCATGTAATCGAAGTTATCCCTTCAAATATTGAAAGCAACTGTCTGACATTCCACTGCATTATCCAGGAAACGAATGCAACAGAAGGCTATTTAAGGATTACAGGACTCCATGTGAGCAAGAAGGTGCAATAAGAGCAAAGTCACATAATCACATGAAAAAAGAACTTGAAGAGAAAGGAAGCACAGTGGGGCCTATCATTGCTTGGAAGAGTAATATCGTAACTATTACTTCCTCTGATTGAATTGCAAACAAACAAAAAATCATGAACCAAGTCTGTAATGAAGTTGGTCCCTCAAAAACTGCTGCAGTTGCAGCAATTGCTTCTACTATATTTATCAGTAGGCTTAAAAGGTTTCATCACATTTATCTCCTTATATCAACAGGTAAAACAGGTAGCCTAGTCTTCTCGGTCACTCTCTGATATTGAGGAACAGCTTGAGCTCAAAAACCCCAACAGAAGTTCTGGGCTGGGTGAACCACATGCAGATGGGCATCTCATTAGTGCAGCTTTTGTTGCCTCTGACTGGCAAATTACATAGCAATGGAAACCCTTTACAGCAACCAAAACAATTGCAACCTTTGTTATGGATTTTTAGGGAAATTGCATTTTGAGCTAACACATTCTTAAGAGGGTAGATATAGACTACATATAAGGAATAAATTTTTTATGATGCCAGTGGTGAAACACTGGAACAGGTTGCCCAGAGAGGTGGTAGATGTCCCATCCCTGGAAACATTCAGGTCAGGCTGGACAGGGCTCTGAGCAACCTCATCTAGTTGAAGATGTCCCCGCTTATTGCAGGGGAGTTGGACTAGATGACCTTTAAAGATAATTTCCAACCCAAACTATTCTATGATTCTATGATTTTCCCTTTGTCCATATTCAACAGTAAATCCAGACTTTCAGAGCTCGTTTGGCAAACACCCCAAAACAACAACTCTAAAGGAGCTCATCTCACCAGATGCTGCAGTTCCTTCAGGTCCCTACAGACCATGTAGAAGACACCAAGCAGAATATTGATATATGCAGCATAGAAATCCGCAGAATATTCTGGGGGATGATTCTGAGACAAGATCTTCTGCAGGTGTCCTGTTTAAACGAAAAAAAGTTTTGCTTATTTAAAGCTAACTTAAACTGACCACATTTTACAAGTTAACTGGAAAAACAAACTATAATCATCATTTAAAAAAAAACCCAAATCCACCAAAAACTACGTTGTTAAAAAGAATCAGCAAATATAATGGAACCAAAATGTTACTTTGAGATGTTTTAGCAAGTGGAAAAATAAGTCTCTTAGAGGTTGTGTGAATATACACTTTTACTTTCCAGTAGCTATTCCATATTCTGCAAAAGGCATACTGACAAACATGGAAAAAGCATTGGGATGTTGTTTGACAAAGTACCCTTGAAAAGCAGATTAAAGAATTAGTTTACCTATGCTGTAATCAGGAAAATACAAGGTGAATGGCTCAAAGCATCCAATATTCGGACGGAACAGTTCCCATACTATTTCACTGAGCAGGACAACTGTCACATTTCTGTCAGTCTACACAGAGAAGAAAAAAAAAAGTGACAGACAGGCAAAGAGAAAAAAAAAACACTGCATGTTACAGTATCAATGAGAAAAATTATTATTGTGACTTTTCTCTTCCACAAAAATCATCAAATTTCCAGTTTAATACAAATTACTAGCATAGTAATAAAGCTTCAGCTGGCCTAATCAAGAAGCTCATACATTTGCAGATTTTCATAATTACATACAATTTCTCTGCATCCCTTGCCATTTCACTGACATGTAAGCTTTGTGCAGTGATAGAGCTCTGGTACAATACCAAGTAGATTCTATCTCTTACTCCCAAAATTAAGACAGTGTTTTACTTTGGTAATTAAACCCAAACTTTGAGAACAAACAGGAAGAGTTAAAGTGAAAGAAAGCTCAATGCTTTCTGAAACCAAGCTACCTAGTACTTTATTTCAAAGGTAAGCTGGCCTTTAAAAACAGACAAAAAACATCCCAAAACAAAAACATAGTATTAACCGTGTACTCTACCAACTGTTTTACTAGTTACCAACAATGGCCGTACATAGTAACATACTCTTTTTAACCAAGTTATATTGACAATATACTTGCCTTGAGTTTGATGTTTTGGTCAACAGATAACAAAACACTTCATATTAAAAAAAAAAATTCCTTACTTCATTTTTGAAAGGTTTCTGGAAACATACTAAAAATTCTGCACAACAAAAGATGCTTTTAAATGTGGTTCTTCAAGCAAGACATTTCAAAACTATGGAGGCACCTCAAGAAAATAAAAGGAAGTAACCTGATTGAATTGACAATGCTTAATATGAGCAGTGAATGACCTGAAAGAAAAGTTTAAATGCTATTCCCCTTCCCTGAAATTCAGGGAGAATCTTCTTCTGCTTACTCTTCCCATTTCTTGGCAGTGGCACCCACCCATATTCTTTGCTGTTTCTTCTTTCTCTGTTTTTATGGAAGTTTTTCTTTCTTTTAGTGAGAGAGCATCTTTCTGTGGATTTCTTTCAATTGTCATCCTCTCCCAGATTTCCTAGTATTTTACCTGAGAAAAGTACTAAGGTATTTTCAGTTCAGTTCCTGATAGACCTTTCAATATGAAAAACTTGAGTACTTCCCACCATAATCCTCACAGAAATCAAGCATCCTATGACCCATTCTTTGCCAATGCTACCCCACTCCCATGAAATCTTTCACCACTAATGAAGTTTCTTGTCTCCTTTCACTCCAGGAAAGGAAGTAATGCAGTAGATTTGCTCCTAAAACATTCCTCTGCAACATCAGCTGCACAACAATTTTACAAAGCCTCAGTCCAGAATCCAGAATTTAAGCAACTGGAATCTCAGCATACAGGAAAGCTGACAAACTTATTTTGAGGCTACTTTGGAATTTGAGGGTGTTTCTCTAGCATATATAAGTCTTAGCCTATTTTTTTGGTCCCTGAACAGCAATCATAGCCCTAAGTTTTCTTCCTTTCTCTGTCAGACAGGTTTTTTCTGCTTCAGGGGCAGGAAAATCCAGAACATGGGCAGAACAAACAAAAAGGCAGAAAATGCACCAGCTGCCAGGATTAAGAACACAGCTGTGAATCAGTCTTCATTCAGTAAATACAGAAATCAGCATCACCAGAAGATTAAGAGTACCACACAAAAGTCTTGAGATAACAAGTATAATTTCAGCTATTTAGATGTTCAGATGTTTCAAAGTACCACCATCTTCTGGTTTTGTCTTCAGTTTCTTTTCAGAGAATGCACCATTTTTCCTTATGCCACGGCATAAGCTTTGATACTTCAGAAGTGAGAGATGGAAAGATAGTGGTGTACTCCAGTCAGAAACATACTGTGGCACAATTCCAGCAGAAGTGTAAAAACTCTCTGCCATTACAAAGCACATTCACAGCTGCTGAGCTGTGCAGCTCCAGCCACAATTAACTAGCTGGTGGTCTACTGACCATCCTCAAGACAGCCACCATGCAATGTTGCGAAGTTTCACATGGGAGAAACTTGAGGAAGACAAATGTTTCCCGAGTTGCAAATTCACGCTTCCGATGCTGAATTCACTCAATCTGGTTGAGCTCTCTGAATCAGCAGCTGACTCAGAAGCAGACTTTGGATTCCCACACAAACATCTGAAATTCTAAAAGGGGTTTTATTTATTTATTTGTACCAAACCAATAGGAGCTATGTTGAAGCTTCCCCTTATAGATTGCAGTCTGCCTTTTTTTTTCTGCAATTATTACAAAACTTGAAACAAAGAGTAGAAAAATTTTACATTCTTCGTAAAAACAAAAATGTTCTAGAAAAGACAGCTATGTATCTGATACTACCCTCAAAAGAATCTACAACAAATTAGATACTGTAAAACAAGATACTATTAAACAGAATTTAAAAAAAAAAAAAAAGGTGTAAGAAAAACCTGCTGATGTTTAAATTCTGGTTTGGTTTCTAGTTTTGACCACTGCCAGTTGATTGGAGGAGGGAGGTAGAGATTAATTCTGCAACTTTTCTCATCTAAAGAATCACTTATGTTGATCTGCGAGCCTAGATGGACAGACAGATACCACATTCAGTCACTTTCACTATGCAGAAAACATACGTTAATTTTTTTCCAGACACTTACCAACTCTTGAAGCCTAAGAAATGCTGGCAGGATGTTTGCTTCCATTTCCCTCAGCTGCTCTGCTCTATCCAGTACCTTTTAATAAAACAATGACCTTATTATATAGACAACGTCACCTTCCATTCTCACAAGGACTTAAAATTAATTCTTAGCTGCTGGAAACTCATTTCACCAATGGCTCTTAGACAGCAGAAACCATTTAAGTATCAAGACCCCTTAAACAAGCAACATTGGAGAGATTATTGCTTGAGGTGTGCTTCCAGGAAGCCCGAGCAGCTATGCCATCTAAAAGAAGATACAATCCCCAGACACGCAACATTCTCATGCCTTACGGCAGTAAGAATTAAAACTTTAAGTATACCAGTCAAAAGCAACACCGACAAAGCCATGACATCATTAACAACCATTGAAACCTCAATTTTTGTCCAGAATTCTTCTTATATTATAAAATTATGTGTAATACTGCAGCACTATATCATCATGCTTACTGTAAGAGAGATATCTTTTCCCCACTATGAAATTATTTTTCAGAAATAAGAGCTGATATTTTCAAAAAGTCAGCTACCATCCAGAATTCATAGAACCGAACTTTGAGAGAAATTTTTCTTGCCATAGTTTGTACTCTAGAAATTTACAGGATTTACTGTATTGTATGTAAACTTGACATGGCACTAACAAATATGTAGCATATATACAGCTTAAACAGGAAACACTTTATCTAAACAACTAACATATTTTGGAGCCTAGAGAAAAAAAATAGGAGCATGAAAACACACATGGCTATCCTTTGGCAAAAGAATTCATATTCCCAGTACACTTACAATCTTGACAGGAATGAAAAAAGGTAATAGAAACACATTTATTTTGTGTTTTATTTACTACTCGCAATATAAATCTAAATTCTGAAGTTCATTACTTCGTTTGAATTACTGCTCGTGAAAGAGAAACTATAGGTCCCTAGAAAATTGTATTTTCTATCCCTTTACATTCCCTCCCCACACCAAAACATTTAAGACATATCTTTTCTGTTGCCTGCAGTAAGCAAAAGAATTTTATGTGGACAACCAAGAAACATTTTATGAAAACAGTATTTCAAAATAACACCGTGCAGAAAAAAAACCCTGAAAGAACAGTATCTCTGCAATAATAGCTCACACTTCTTGGGAATTTATTTAAAACTACTATACAACATATGATTTTATATTGACATCTGCATTTGGTTCATATAATAAACTACTTCAGGGATGAAGACTGCTTTACATTACTGACCAATAGAGGCTACATATTTTTATTAATAAAATTCTGATTATTGAACCCAGTGACATGCATCTACCGAACACAAAGCTTTAAGGTCTTGACCTAAGTAGATCTTAATTTTTAGTTGAGTGGTTCACAGAAACAGCCTGCCCACAGGCCTATAAATCCACACCTTATTCTTTAGTTTTAATATAGATTTGTCACCCTTCAGCTTTTTTAAAAACCTATACATTTTAGAACTGTCTGCTGACTTACATTAAAAACAGGAGCTTGTTACTTCTGTAAAGTGCTAAATATTGTAAATGTATGAATGACTACAAGTTATATCAGTTCCAATATTTCAGGTAGTTAGAATGAAAAAATTCATTTTTCACAAGTAATCACAAGCATTCAGCACCCATGCTTGGCTTAAGAGAAACATTTAGAATTCTTTGCTTGAACGTAAACATTTATCTTAATTTGCTCTGACTTAATTGGGCTGAAATATTACATTATTTACTACTGAAATGAAATAGAATAAATTAGTACTGACAGTTTATGTTACCAGCATGCTGGTCTTCCATCAGTCTCAAATTAAACCACTCTACAATAAATTCACATGACACAGGTTAATATACATGAATTGATTTCCCCCATTCCTGTCTGTTCCCATGCAGAACAGAACTGAAATACTGATTTAATAGTTAATTCTTCTGATTCAGCAACTATTTATGTGATATAATTGAACCTTTTTAAGTATTTAATGGTTTGCTTTCTGTAACCATTGTTCAAGAACTTTCTAATTTTCTGAGTGATACTAATTTTCATACAACACATGAAGCATTCTTTACTGATGAAGAACAGTTTTTTAATTCAAATAATTCAAATATTAATCTGAAAGTAAAATTTTACTATAAAAAGTATTTTCTGAAATTCCCTAAAGGTTATTTTAGTGCTAAATTTTGTTCTTATGGAATTGTTGAAAGATGCCAATACCACCTTTGTGATGGTAGATTAAAATGAATTATCAACATATAACTTCTTATCTATTGTAAGTACTGATACATTTTTTCTTCATTAAATTTTTAAGTATGTCAAATTTATTAACCTCATGAGCTGTAGGAAACTATGAGTTAGTACTGTTTCCACTAAACATAGTATGAAGTTATTTAACTTGGTGGTTAAGTATTTTTAAACAGACATAAAATTTATTTAACTATAACCTGTGAAGCACACTGAAGAATGTTCAGTGTAATTATGAATTTCTTGTTTGACTGCAAAAAACCCCCACCAGTGCAGTATGCCTGTTGATTGCTGTGAGAAACAAGCAGAGCAATTACCCAGGGTCATTAAGCTTTCAATCTTGAACCACTTTCATGTTTTCTTAAATAATCAATTTGACCTCTTTTAAAAACCCTTAATTCCTACTGCTGGGCTGAAATTTCAGCCCATGTCCTTTGCAGGTCCACAAGGCATATATGGAGTTACACATCACTAATACTATGGCATTCATATTTTTAAGATAATAGATTTTGTTCAACCAAGAGAGAGCTAGGGAAAAAAAAAGTAGTTTTGAGGAGTCTATATCCTTTCTTCAGACCTCTTGTATGCCTGACATTTGTTTCTATGTTCATCTTAGCACAATAAATGCTGTTACAAATGTCTGCAAATTTTGACTCCTTTATGTAGTTAAGATTATCACACGGGAAAAACAAAAAACAAAAAACAAAACAAAACAAAAAACCACAGCAAAACCTAGCATTCTAGTACTACATTAGTTCAATCATTCCTATGAACTAAATTCTGATTATTTTTCCTGTGGTCTGCCTGTTTATTCCACTTGAGCATATCATCCAATTTTTCATTGCACTCTTTTTTCACCTGAATTTTAAAACTACAGTTCTGGTCTCTGAGGGCCGCAAGTGTAGTTAAAGATGCAAGATCACAACAGCACTTTTACAGAGGAAATAATGCATTTTAGTTCCTTAATACAACTTCTAACTTGAAACTATTCTAGCCAACCAATTCTTGTCATTTGTGTGCTCCATAAGTCACTTCTGCCCTGCTTCCCACCTTTGCTTTCTCATTTGTGAAGCTATCTTCACAAGGAAACAGATAAGCACAGCTTACTAATTATAAAACAAATACAGGCTCTCTAAAGATTTTTGTAATATTATTACACACCTAATTTAACTATGCAGTATAATTTATGTTCATTATTAGCTATGTTATACAGTTTTTGTGTATAAAACGTTCTAAAACCATGAAAAATACAGAACCTCATCTAAAGCCAGTAAACCAACAGAAATAATCTAAACAGTATCAACAGATTCTGAATTAGGTCCACAGGGAAATTTTGTGAAAACCGATCTATAATGCACATGTTTTACATACAAATTATTGATAACAACCACCCACACCCTCTCAACCAAACCGAAACTGGAACAATAAAACTAAATTACTTACAATGTATAGTGTTTGATCTTGAAGCTCTCGACTCACAACAGCTTGTTTAAACAGACGTACAAAGTCATTGAAAGTATCACAAGGCACGTGAGAAGTCTGTTCTGTCTCAGAACAACAGCTTTGCAATTGGATGAGAATTTCTTCTAAAAGAAGTCGTGAAGTAAAGTATTCCACACAGTTCACGAACACATGAGGAAGCTGAAGAGGATTAAAAAAAAAAATAAAAGATACAACTCTATTTGGATTTTTCAGTTTACATACTCCAAAATCAGTTTTCCCTTCCAGATGAGACAATGAACGAAACCACACCCTGCCAACAGAATATAGAGCATAAACCAAAAAACCTTGCCAAAAAAGAATGATTACTTATGTACCTAGTCAAAATATTATATACCACAAAGTGAAGAGAGATCTGATGAAGCCTCATACAAAACATACAGTGTACCTTCTATGTTTAAAATGTGTGAGCAATACACAAAATGAAAACTAAATAGCATTTAAATCAAAGAAAAGCTAGACAGTTGTAACATATTACGGTATCATAAAGTAGTCCATTACAAATTACAGTTTCTGGATAACATGAACTTCTCAAACTTACATTACAAAGAAAGTAATCTAGAAGCATACTCCCCAAAATACTCTGAATGTTTTTGGCATTCACTGCATACAAACGATAAAGTATAAGCTTCTATATCAGGCACGTGTAACCTGCCTGCTTGTGCGGAACATTTTTAGAAAACCGGATCTTTTCAGAGCAAAGACTACGTGAAAAAAGCAGGGTATGAGATACATTTTATGACAATCTATAAAATGTACTTTTAAGTACCAATTTAGTAATATTGAAAAGTTATGGTCATTTGTCTATAAATAGAAGACTACAGACTACAAAATAGTACCAGTATTCAAACCTACATAAGGCAAAAAAAGGTATTTTTCTAGCAAGTCTGTTTTTAAGAAATAGATTATTTGCATAGCTCCATACTCTCTGGTAAGGCATATGTTCTTTTTTACACTGAACATTAAAACCTCTGGAAAACATTAGTCATTGGGATACATATGCATTACTTGCAAATTTAAACTTCGGATACAGGAATATATGTGTCTGTGTGTGTGTGTGTGTGTGCACGCGTATATAACAAAAAATATATACACAGAGTACTTCATTCCAGTCTTTCTACTTAAAATACAATATATGGCATATGATTCAGCAGATGTGGGAAAGCGTGGGTATATGCTAGCAATCCATTCAAACTGTGTAATAAAAAGCTTTCTTATGATTTTGAACACTACTAAAAGAAAGGGACTACATCTCCAAAAGCACCTATTCAAAGTGCTGCACCTCCATAGCAGAAGGAAAGCTGGGTGCCTCAGATGTGATTCACACCACCACATTATGTAGGAGACACTTATACTTGGCAACAGGAAGTTCTGTAGAAAGAGTTGCTGCTTAAATCTTATTCCTTTCCAGGGTCTGGCCACATCTTTGTATATGTCACAAGTGGGTGGCACGCTGTTAGGAGCATTGCACAAAAGGCTACTGCATGAAAGAGGATCATGACCACTGTCTTCCACCTTTCTCCCTCTGCAGAATTTTTAATGAACAGGACAAGATTACTGTGTTCTGCATAAAAAACATTCCATATGTGGTAAGTGCACTCTGGACAAACCTAAAGTATCAGGGCTATGAGAACACACAAGTCGAAATTTATGGTTTAGGCATAAAGCAGGCACCTGTCACTGGTGTGAAGTACATGACTGACAAAAAAACAGGCACCAACAAGTTTAGATGGAAATTTCTGTGATGACACCCTTCAACTTAGGAGGACTTTAAAACCTGTTTGGGGAAAAATTAGAACAAGGAATAAAACTAGCATGAATATACACATTTGCTAACAGAAAAAGAAGGGTCACAAAAGTGGCAAGGACCTAGTACTTAAAAGTCTTCTGCCAGCACTGACCAGAGAGGGACTGAAATGAACTTAAGGCCATACCTCTCTACATCATTCCTCAAGATAACTTTTTTTGTAAGAAACATGCATTCAGCCACAATGACCCACTACTTCTATGTAGTTCAGATTCTCACATGATGCTTAAAGAGTAGGTTTCTCTGCCTGCGGTCATTGCAATTGAAGTAAGTCCATTCCTGACAAAGTTCCTGCTTCAGTTTAGTAACATATAGCAACTCCAGTATTCAAGGATATAAGTCATCTCCCAGTGGACAGCATTAAAGTGAGGGTTTTTTTCCATAACAATTGAGGGGAAGGCAAGTTTGTAGTCCCAGCTCCCTAGGAATGTAAGGCTCCAAATTCAAAACTGTACAATGAATTCTCAGTAGTTTCCACTTCACTCATTTCAACATCTGTCTTATCAGTCCTCCTTGACCTACTTCTTACTTACTTCTACGCTGTTTTCTAAGAGCAGGAATCCAAAGGAAGTTTATGTTAGATGGCAAAGCTGAAAAATAACATACAGTCCTAACATTTGTGAAAGTGACGCTCCTACAGGAGGAAACAGCTATAGTACCTGCATGGGAGAATAAGATCCATCCCACGAGCAAAAGACCTCGCAACGCCAAGCTTAGTAAACACAAACACACCTGAAGAATTAATTTTATTACATTAGAAACTATGAATGGCATCCTGTGTAGGGTTCAGTTATATGGAACTTAGTTATTGGGCCTGAAAATAGCTCATGGTCACAAGACTGTTCCAGGCGCCTTTAGAAGGCCTTGAACAGAATAAATAAGAAGATAGAAGAAGAAAGATCCCAATTAGGAAAACACAGGTGCACGTTCCACAATAAAGGGAACTTGGCACAAACAACCTCAATTCAGGGGCTTATCTTGACCAATTGGACTGAGACAAGTCTTGTATGCTTTAATTAACACAACCAATTATGTCTTGTGTTTGTGCGCGTGGACAGTACCAATGTAACCAATCACCGCTTATGCTTGTGCGCATGGACAGTACCGATGTAACCAATCACCGCTTATGCTTGTGCGCGTGGACACCAAGTGCTTGCATGTAGTAGCCAATCAAAGTCTCTCAACAACTTAGAGAATTGTATAAAAATGATTAGCTAAGCTCAATAAACTGGCGACTTTAATCATCACATTGGTGTTCCGTCGTCCGGGCCCCACATGGATTAATCCCTAAACCCTACAATCCTGTTTCTTGGGGTTTTTAACTTATGATGCATATCAAACTGTGTTTGGAGGATGCAGAATAAATTAAAGTGCACAAAATCTGTATTTTGAAACAGGTTCTGAAAATATAATACTAAAAAGGGCTATCAATACACTTTTTCCCATTTAGAGCTGATTCATTAAGCAAAAGAATAATCATTTAGTGTTCAGGAATTAAATCAATTGTTCCTATGCAACATTGCTCCAACGTTTTAGAACTCCTGCATTGTTTCTTTTTCAAAGCGAAAGACAGATTTTCCTGCTTCTTCAAGAGGGCTGATTGGAACTAACCAAATTTGCTGCAATGAATTCATCTCAAGACTGCAAAAACAACTATTGGCATCAGAAAGAATGGCAGTTGCCTGGTATTCAGCCAGTGATTTTCACCATTTCAGACGCACTTTTTTTTTTTTTTTTTTTGCCAGGATACATGTAGCTTTTATGTTTGCTTTGAATGCTTTTAACAATTTTGCTACATTTAAGCTCTTAGGCTGACATTTAAATAGATCACACACATCCAACTGAATATTATTAAAATGAGTTTGTTACTACAAAACAAATAAAACAAAATTCTATGACTGCAAACTCTTTACTTTCTTCATATACAAGTAAAATTAATTTAAAGAAGAATAACAAGAAGATTCAGAAAAGGTATAGTGTAAATGAACTGGAGTCATCATAAAAGCACTTACTTGTCACTGGAGCTATTTCAGGTTAAGTTCCTTTTAGAGAGCTGAACAAAATTTGGCTCCCTTTTTTCTTTTAAACTTTCTTTAAAAAGTTATTGTGTTTTATATTATATCTCACTATGTATGACTTCATTTTATCCTAAGTGCACTAGTGAGAAGAGTGGTGCGTTCATCACACTGTAACTGCAGAAGAAGAGTCTAAAAGGTAGAAATGGCTGGGGAAACACACCATTTTGACAAAGTAGAAGCTAGTTTGAGGACGATCTGTTACAGATAAATTCTAAATTCAATATCCATTGTGAACATTCTTACCTCTAAGGTGTTTAGAAGAGTTTGCATCACATAGGTCTTTCCACTAGATGTATGTCCATAGATAAAGATGGATGGAAAAGTAAACTGCTGACGCTGGGTGGAGGGAAGGAAAAAAAAAAGTTGTTGCTGTTTCAATTCTTTTTCATTTAACAGATAAATGATTTACCAATGAAGTTTCCCTCCAAAAGAAAAGTTATCTTTTAAATTGAGGCATTAAATATAAAATACACCAATTATTATGTAATCAATGTCATCAAGTTTTATGTTTCATCTTCACTGAAATACTGGGAGGATAAGTCCCAAGAATCAAGTATCACATAGAGCTACCAGTGAAACTGCTATAACATGAGGATACATTTTTTATGGGAAAAACACAAACAAACAAACAAAAAACCCAAGCCAAAACAAGCAAAAAAACACACACCAAGAGAGGAAAAACTGTGAGCTCTTAATTCAAATTAGTTAACTAACTGAAACAAAATCTTGGCAAGCACAAATTGCAAGCTTTACACTGTCCTAACTTCTACAAACACTACAAACTGTTTTTCCTTCCATTAGCACCAAACAGAAAAGAATTACATGGTTTGGTGGAGGAGATGGTAAAGGAGCTCGCTCTCCTCTCACAAAGCAGTATTTGATAGAATACCTCTACTCATTTAATGGTACTGACACTGTATATTTCATGGATTACTTTTTTTTAAGATGTAGTGAGAATAATTAACTTGTTCTTTTTATTTCATTCTGAACAGGTATTTGTTTTTCTCATTTCCAAGTATCTTGTACACTGACTTAAAAAATGAATACAAAAATAAATTTGACAAACACTTTTTATGAAAAACAATTATATTCAATTAATCCAAGATGAAGGCACTCTTGTGCAAGATATGCAGATGCTCCAACCTGCATATTTAACAAGATTTTAAGTACCTATTTTTTTTAAGATGACTTGTTGCCACTATGCTTGTAATAAATACATAAAACTTAAATGCTGTAATTTGATGTAATTATTATCTATAATTAAAGGCAGAACCAGAAACAGATACTAATTTCCATTTTGTTAATTGAATGTGAATGGATATATCAACTGCTTTTAAGTTTGCAGATAAAAACCTCCATTACTTTTTATCACAGCTTTGCCAAGCAGTAACAGAATCAATTAACAAGCCAGTGATTTCCAAATCTGATGGCCAGCAACAGAACTAAGAATCAGACCAATTTCACGTACTTGGAATTCAGGCATGCAGGTATCAGATTAACAGGTTAAAACCAAACAGAATTTCTACACTGCCACTGAAAAAAACAAATACCCCAGAACTTTAGACCAGGGAAGATGACAGACTTACTTCCTGATACTAACTGGCAAAGATAGAAGAGAATCATGGAGAAACTAGGCTTCAGAGACAGCAAGGCACAAATAGCTGTAAGCTTGTTTGGGTCCTTCCAGCTGCAAAACAGCTTTCAACCTTCAAACTTGCTAGAATCTATCAGTCAAACGCTAATGTTAAAGACAGGTAACAAAAAAAAACCCAACAACAACAACAAAAAAACCCCAGCACCAAACAACAAAGACACAACCAAAGTATGTTCATAATGACATCACAAAAATGCCCTTAAATTTCTACTCTCCCCTCTGACACAGCAGAACGTCTTTGTTCTATTCAAACGTAAAATATAAAAAGCACTACCTCTCCAAATATTGACAGCAACATGGACACTTGGGATTCTCGACAAGGCACCAAACTTTCCAAATGAAGCAGCGTAGCTGCTGGGTAAGCTGGATGTTCAAGGTTAGGCATTTTGATGTTCCTGTAGTTAGTCACCTAAACATGCACATCCCATTTCAGGCGCAAAGACAAGAAATAAAGTGATCTGGAAAATAAAATGTTTTAATTATCATTTGTTGTCACATACATAAAGGAGGAAAATGAACAGGAGTTGACAAAAAAAGCTAAACAGACATTCTAGCTCAGCATAATGGTATAATTATGATAGACCTAAGAGACTTCATCAAAATCAAACTTTACTATGTCAGGCATTGTACAGACATTTTCACACCAGACAGAATCCAAAAAAAATCAAATAAAAAGGGCAAGGCATACAGGGTATGAGCAAATCAACATAACAAATAATAGTCATAGTTTAGTTAACTGGAGAAATATATACTTAGTTCTGGTTTTATATACATTTAAAAGTAGCAAGGGAATACAATGAGGAAAGTAGATTAGTCACAGATGATCACCTACCTGGACAACCAATAACCCTGGATTTACAAGTAACAGAGAAAAGGTAGGGCATAGGGAAAGATGAAGACGACAAATAATAGCTCTTCGGATGTCAACAGGAACACTTACCCCACCTTAAAAGGAGCAGAGGCACGTGAAGAAAACCCAGCTGATGGTAAAGACTCCTCAAAAATAGTAGGAGCCCAAACCAGTCAGATAAAGTTGTAATATTAGTTACAGTCTACCTTTTAGACAAGGACCAGTCAAAGACGACTGAGGGTCTTGATTGTCCAAACACTGGAAAGGCTGGATTTCAGTGACAGCATATGGAAAAACACCTCAATCAATGATACCACTTTGTCTGCAGCTTCTAAAACTGCTGCAAAGATGGTACATTTGTCTGTAGTGATAAGAACAACATGCAGAGAGAGAACTTAAGTAACCTCAAGAGGTTACTCAAGAGGTGGATTCTGACTTTGTGAAATGTAACATAATTTAACACCCAAAAAGAAAGTTTGGAAATTCAGGTAGTGCAATAAAAGATATCTCATCAGCAAATAGACATGTCTGTAAGTTACCAAGACAAAGATAATAAGCAGGGTGCTCCAAACACATTTAAATATAAGTATTTACAGCCAAATATGTTATGCTGGGCATAAGTACAATGCCACATGAGAAAAGATTAGTTTAGCAGAAGGAAATCAGAAATAGCATGGGAAATGGAAAACAAACTGTTCTGAAGAAAAAAAGCAGTATTGGGTTGCACTGACAGGGGAGCTGTTGGGCTACAAAGGAGGTTCATAAATACAAGTGTATTTATGGAAACACTTAATAGAGTTCATTTTGGTACCAATCTCTATTAAGTATTTCCATAAATACATTTGAGGAAAGATTTTTTCCTATTATTTTTACACTTCGCCTTCAGTGTTTTCTGAAGTAAAATTAGGACTGTAGAATCATCAACAGAAAAACAAGTGGAATTAATGAGGAAAAACGGATAACCCTGACAACAGAAGTAATGCCAGTATTATGAAATTCAGCACTTCAAATTACACGTACTTGTAAGTAATCATATCACACCTAACCAGGACTACAGTTAGATACCAAGTAATTCTAAGTCTGAAGCAACCTGAAAAATAAAGAAGTCAATCACATAATAAGTATCAGAAATCAAAGTAATGCAGCTATCAAAAAAAACAAATTGTATGTATCAGGCAAATTATTTCCCATATAGATAACCATACAAATAGCCTTGGCCCATTATAACAGTCTGCCCACCTGTCCACTGTATCCATTCAGATATCTATTCAAAATGGCATGGAGATACAAAAAATTGAATAGCTTGATTAAGGTTGCTCTTGAAAAATGAGCTAGGAGTAACTATGAAGGATGAAAAGAAAAAAATTTAGACAGTAGCTTCCAAAACAGAGGACAAACAAGGAGGGAAAGAGTTTTAAAAAAGGCTGAAAAGTTTGTGTGGCTTTAAGGAAAAAAAGATAGCTCTATTGCTCCATTGGCTACATGGGAACAGGGCTTGACTCGGTGTCCTAAACTATCTGAAGCCGTAAGATGCTTCAGCTTCTCCACCCTGATGCCCAGCTGCACTCCTGAAAAGCATGAATCGCCTGTTGATCACATCCTATCTGCCAGTCCTATCTGCTTCTCAAACACCCTAGCACATGTCAGCTTACACTACACACATTTAAGTCACTGGATGAAAACCTACATCTCTACTGACTATATGTAGGCGTCTTAACCTTCAACAGGATCCCATCCCTAAGTTCACAAGAGAAAGGATGTTTAGAGCAACTTGTTCACAAAACAATTCATTTAGATTAAACGGCAACGCTGCCACAAGGACCAGCATGAGCCCAAGGCTGAATTTAGGATGTTCCTGTCCAGGGAAGGTTGTACGGAGGTTGTACATGTCGCTCCAGCCAGATCAGGAAGGACAAAAAAGCACCTGCTTTCTAGCCGAGTCCAGGGAAGGATACCAAAAGCACAAGAAGTTAGATTCCATGGCTGGACTGGATGATTTAGGAGCACTTCCCTCAGTTCATTGGTCCTAAAATACCTGCACTTGGCATGTCTTTCCACGCTTTAGCATGGAAGTTGGCGGAACTCAAGAGACTCGCACGGTTCTGCTTTCCCTCAGGCCCTACAAGCACCCTCGCCCCGCCGGGACGCCGCGGCACAGCCGTGCCCCGGCTGAGGGGAGGGCGTGACGGCCGCCGGCCCCCACAGCGCGGCCCCGCTCCGCGAAGCCCGGGCTCAGGGCTCCTTTCGCCACGCGCCCGTGAGGCTGAGGGCGGGGCTCGGCCCAGGGGTCAGCTCTGACGCCGGCAGGCCGGGACCCCGGCGCCCTCACCCCACCCTTCCCAGCCGGCACGCAGCTCTGCCCCTTCACCTCACTCCCCTCCTCTCCCCCCGCCCAAGCGCCAGAAACCGGCCGGCCGGCCGGCCGCCCCCCTACCCGGGCCGGGCCGGGCCGGACCGAAGGAGCCCCGCCACCCCGCTCCGCTCCACCTGGCGACTCACCCCGGCTTCCCACACCCACGCCGCGCGGCCGCCAGCTCCCGCCGCCGCTTTCTGCGCATGCGCACACCACTCCCTCCCCGCCTTCCCCGGACACAGCGCAGGTGCGGAGCCCGCACGCATGCGCCGTAGCGACGTGAAGCTGGCTGTCCCTGGCCTAAGTCTGGCAGCGCGGGAAAGGGCGGGCGAGGTGGTGCCGTTGTGAGGGGAGGTCGCTGCCCGTTCCGCGGCGGGGTGAGGCAGTGCCTCATCCCGCAGGGAGAGGCGCGTATAACGCACGTCCCTGGACGTAGGTGTCTTTGTAGCCCTGTCTTTGCAGCCGCCTGGCAGCAGTTCCCGCAGGGAGAGGAGGATGTTGAGGTTAACGTAGGGAACGCTGTGTCACTGGGGCGGAGAGCGGTGCTGCTGGTCTCTGGGGGTCAGGCCTGGGCCTGGGGCGTAGAGTCCGAAGGAAGTCGTGCGTGCCTATGCGTTTCTTGTGGTATTTGTTAGCGTAGCCACCTCCCTTACAGGCGCGCAGACGAGCCCATGGCGTCTGGTGTCCCTGGTAGGATGCGTAGGGACGAGGGTCAGCTTCAAGGCGCATCCTCTGAGGGGACGGGGGCATCAGTCACAGGAGCGGTCTGGAGGTGTTGCATCCATCCTCTCTTCACAACTGGAAAACATGTTAAAATTGACGTGAAATTGTACGTGTAACTCATTTATGTTAATAGAGAACACAGCTTAAAGGAATGGCTGTGGAGTCCCTGCTCCAGTCAAGCTTTGCAGACAGTGCTCTCTAAAAGCACACAGTAATACATTCAGATTACAGTTCAAGTTGTATTATGCATAAACATTGCACATTGTATTAACGGGATAAATATGACAACTGCATGCAGCGTTATGAAAGCTATAGCGATATTCTCCCTCCGCAGTCTAAGCTGGGTGAAGTGTTAAATAAGTGAATAAAGCCTGTGTGAATCAAGCATGATTAATTTTTAACAGACAGGTTTTTTGTATAAATATGTTTGCATGCACAATCATCATATCTTGGCCTGAACACAATTTCAGATCTACAGATATATTGTAAATTAATGGACCAAACCCATACTGAATGGAATTAGGAAAAGAGAAGCAGAAAAAGATGCAACTAGTTCTGATTTATGGTTATATATACACCAATTTGCGTACATTCATGTTTTTAAAATGATCTGTTATTTATTACAGTTTTGCCAAAGCATAATAATAATATTATGTATAATATATATATAATTATTATTTTTAATGTTACTGGGTTTGCATATGTGTGGGCAAAACTGTAGTATTACTAATTCCACTTATTTGCTTGTTAAAAAAAAAAATCTTAATTTGGAGTAATAGGTAAGTTTTAAAGCGTTATATCAAGGCACATGCTTCCCAACAGAGTGAAATACTTTTTCTAGCTCTTGAAACCATGAAATCTGTTGAGGCAGATTCCTCTGCATACAGATAGGCCATGTTTCAGAAAAAACCAAATGTAATAACTGCAAGGAGTCTCAGAAAGTCCACATTTGTATAGACTGTGGGAGCTGAAATAAAATACTTCAGAAGCAGTTCTTAGTGATGTTCAGAATTTGCATCTGAACAAATCTTAAATTTGGCTTTGAATTGATCAAGAATCCTAAAATGAGGGATGAGTCTTTAAACAAGTAGTTTTACTTAAGTGGTTGCTGACAGTGTGGCTATCTCCTGATTCTCTAGGAGCATTGATGGTTCAGGCTCCAGTCACTCCTGGGGTCATTTCAGCACAACATAAATCCATATTGCCTCAAAGAGGAGAGTCTCACTCTTGCTGGTCCGCCTGCACTTCCACTCATTTCCTGAGCCTAGGATTTGGGTGGTTATGGAGAGAGCCAGCTCAAGGAAACAGTCCTGCTGAAATTAAACCAAACCAAAAGAATGGTTACTTCAGTAGTTGCAGCTTCACTTCCAAAAGCCTGCTTATTAACAGCGTGGGACCACCACTACTGTCTCATTTAGCCTCTAGTCTGAAATTCAAACAAAATACCCAGTAATAATGCTTTTTATTAATCCCAAGTGGCATGATTATTATGAGTTAAATAATGAAAACGTATCTGTATAGTTTTAATAATTTTAAAATACTAAGAATATCTGTATTGATTGAAATGGTGGGACTATAATGCTATGTTTTTGCAGGACTGACGTGAAGAAAGTAATACAGAATCCTGGATTCTTGGTTGCGCAGATGAATAACTATTACAGAAGACTGTTGAACAGTTCTGTCCAGTTTCTCAGGCCTATCAGTGTCCATATATTCCTACAGGAAGTCTCTACTTGCCAGTAAAACTGCTTAAATTTAGTAAGTGTGATTTTTTATTTTCATTCAAGAGGTCGAAACTCTTAAGTAGCAGTTGCTAGAGATAGGATTCATGCCTAAGTATCTAGCTGGTTATGTGTAGCATAATAATTTTGTTTCACTTTACATCTTACATTGACCACATTTTTCATTGATACTGTTACTGAATATACATTTCTGCACAGCTTTAAATGTTTTCTTAATTTATACTAAGCTTTCGCATGTCTTTTTATCTTATGCTGCCTATTAGTTGCTTACAATATAAAATATATTCAAAATGAGAACGCAAATAATAAACTGAGTTTTGCAACTTGTGTATAACAACGGGAGAGAATTTTTTCTCATTGTGTTCATGGTCAAATATTTTATATTAATACTTTTTTTGTTTGTCAAACATATTTTCAGTACAAGTAGTGATCAATTTTCACTTAAGTTTTTTTATCCATAGCTCCATTTCAGCAAAAATTGTTAATTATAGAATATACACTGATTTCATTAAAATCACTGGGATTCCTCATTCTGTAAATTTACAAACATGTGCTTAAATGATTTACAGCATTAGGTTCTTTAATTTATATATGTAATTCTATATATATACATATATACATAGAAATGTGTATAAAGCATATACATATTCTATGTAGAACTATAGGGAGAGAACTATGTATATAGAATATGTGCAGTATTTCATTTTTTTATTCCTCAGTCTTTCCAAGATACATTTTACCAAAGATGCCATTATGCAAGATGCTATTGAGACTGGATCTGGATTATTACTTAGCAGTCTCTTCCTATTCAAAAAAGTCAATTCGAGCTGAGAGAGGTGCAGAAAAGGGCTCTGATTAAGAGCAAGAAGATAAGAAATTATTGCTCTGGAAAGGTGTTCTCTTCAAAGCATCACTGGGGTTGTTTAAGAAATTACTGCAACTACATTTCCTGCCTTGTTGTATGATACAGCTCTCTCGGCCGAGGCAGTGGAAAGGATAGTGTCATCATCTTCCTCTACACAAGTCATCCATTTAACTTAAATTCTCAGGCAGAAATTATTTAAAATATAAACTGGGTGATTTTTCTTCAAAGTGCACGAAGAGATCTCAAGTGGTTCATTGTGCACACTGTGGCAGAGGAACTAACCATAATGAAAGAGAAAAGATACCTGCAATAACTTTTAAAAAGGTTCCAGCTTTATCTGCTAATAGCTTTCTGACACAGCCTAAATAAGGGTAGGATCTGAGCCTTGTTGAAGAATAGACACCAAACTGGGGCAAAGAGCTGCTTAAACTAAAGGACAATGTTGTAAAGGAGCAAATAAATATTCTAAGTACAATACTGCAATAGAGGAACACAAACTTCAGTAAAATACACTAATAAAAGCAAACTCCTTAATGTTTATCCAGATGGAAACCTGTCATTCCAATTGGTATCATTTTGCAAGTGTGTTATTTAAAAAATGCATAATTAAATACATACTAAAAGAACATTTGAAGGGCAAAAGTATGTTGGACCAGATAACTTCGGTCAGTCTGAAGTACACCTACTCTGCTGCTGGCCATTCTGGGGAAAGTAGCTGTAGGCACCAGCTGTACAAAGGTGCTGAAGTGCCTAACAAAGCAGTCTGAACACATTTTCAATGCCCACCAGAAGCCTAACAGTTATTACTTAATGTCAGTTGAAATCATACAGAGGTAGATAAATCTATGTGCAAGCCCACATTGCACTTGTAACTGCAAAAGTTATTAGGTGCCTTCAAGGTGTCAGCCCCTCTTTCTCCTGATACTGAAACAAGGAAGATCAAGGGTAGTTAGGCTTTGTAATAGGAGATTTGGTCTAAAATATTGTTACACCAGGATAAATAGTCCTTGCGGACAATTCTGTGGGCTGTGGATTGCAGGAATGCACTATATTCCCTTCACATCTTTTGCTGTCTCCCACTCAACCCGTGCCAGTGCCAGTGGGTAACACCAGTGGTGAGCAGAGGATCTCTTCCACTGGCACTTAGCGGTAGAATCAGAAACTGAGGATCTGATCCATAATTTCTCACTAAGTTTGCTAAAGATAGACAAAGATGAATGTTTAACAATCTAATCATTAGTGATTATAATCGCCGACAGTGGATTTTCAAGCAATTAGTAGTAATTAAGCTCTCATTTATAACTCATTATTATGAAAAACAGTAATTCTATATATGAAATACTCCTATAGTATCTAATGCAGAGGATTTCGTAGACAGAAATATATGATGAACCATCTAGATTTTCAGATCTCCAAATGAGATTTGGTAAATATATCATCATAGCCAAATACTGCTAAAATTTCAGCTGGTTGCTCAGACAAATATGCTGCATAGTATCATAAGGGTTTGCTTAGAATTTAGGCCCTAAGCGGAGCAATCTGTTAAAGGTGAAGGAGAAAAAATAAATATTTTTCCTCAAACTTCCAATAAATAACATCAATTCATACTGGAGATAGTTTAATTTTTAATTACATTTCCATTAATTCTAGGCACTGTTTATTTTCAAATTTATTTTTCTGGGAAAATTATGTACTAGTGCCAACCTTTTCAATTAAGTAGAATGTGTATTTCTTTAAGAAGGTATGTAGCAGCTTGCAGTAATGTCGGTACAGACAATGCTTTACCAAGAGCATATCATTTTTGCATACAAAATTGCTGAGTTTTTATAAGTTACATTATACTCTTAATAAACCAAGAGGACCAATGGAGATGGATGTCACTACACATATGTAACCAAAATCTTTTATTTATCATTATATATTCAGATTGTGAAAGTCATACCAAAGTGACACCACTTCTAGCTGAAGTTAGTTCTACCTGCATATTCTTGGTTTACTTGCCTAAATGCCTGCATGTAGACTAAATTAAGTAGGCATCTGAGTTTGGACTTAATGACTTTCCATAACTGGCGTTTGTGTGTGCACTTCAGAAAAATGAACTTTTGTTTGTGAGACTGCATCTGATGTGTTAGTGACTTATCAATCCTCTTTCAGAATTCAGTAAAAAGCAGATATTTATGGCATGCAGAATTTAAGCAAATCACCAGCAAGCATCTATGTATTTCTCTAGTTAAGTGTTAGAAAAATCTTATGTTCATAGTATTTATTCTCAGGTGAATCAAGGTTTTATTTACATGCTTCAATATGCAAAACTATTTTATGCTGGAATCAAACTGAAAACTGTTTCTTATCGCAGAATCAGAGAATGGTTTGGGTTAGAAGGGACCTTTAAAGGTCATCTAGTCCAACCCCACTGCAATGAGCAGGGACATCTTCAACTAGATCAGGTTGCTCAGAGCCCCGTCCAACCTGACGTTGAATGTTTCTAGGGATGGGGCATCTACCACCTCTCTGGGCAACCTGTTGCAGTGTTTCACCACCCTCATTGTAAAAAATGTCTTCTTTATATCTAGTCTTAATCTACCATGTTTTAGTTTAAAAACAATATCCTATCGCTACAGGCCCTACTAAAAAGTCTGTTCCCATCTTTCTTATAAGCTCCCTTTAAGTGCCGGAAGGCCGCAATAAGGTCTCATCGGATCCTTCTCTTCTCCAGGCTGAACAACCCCAACAACTTTCTTGTCCCTGCAGGAGCCTGGATAGGGTCGGGACTGGGTGGAATTTTCAAATAATGCTGTTTGGTTTTTCACAGGGTAGTGACAGACTCAGAGGAAAAGCACTGAAAAAAATGCAGTCACTTTTAGGTGAAAAGACTTTTGCTCTTCTGTGTCTGCTACTAAGCAGCAATTTGTCTACCTAAATACCTATCTGTAGTTCCAAAAAGGAAATATTTATCTCAGCTAACCTGTGAAGATGGAGGTGAGTCTTCATGCTTTCTTATTTCCCCAATTCTGTTTTGTTATAATTTTCATTGCAGAGTTTCAAAAGACTAAGCATGCATCTGCACATTAACAAGTCGTAAATTAAAGGGATGTTCCATTTCATGACATTATTTGTAATGCCTTACTTTTCTTATTTCCTAAAATATCATAGTATGCAGCTACGCAGGGAAAATCAGCGCTCCAAAATCTGTACTAAAGCAACTTAGTGATGTGCCCATCAGTGAAATGAGAGGTGAAGACACATTGCTCAGCAGTTTGGTGTCACAGATAGGCAATACATTTTCCTAATACAGCTCGCCTTATGATGTTGTTTTGTGTTGCATACATGCATGAGTGTCTCCGTCAGTCCAGACATTCTTGCCAACTTCATTTTTGTATCCACTTGCCAGTTTCAAATATATCTATAGGAGAATTTCTGTATCTATGGTACTAGCTATGTAGAAGTTTATTGAAAATAAGCAGGAATGGCCCAGCCGAAGGAAACGTTCCACTTTGAGTTTGTACCCCATCATACACCAGCGAAACCTCAAAGCAAAACTGCATCTAAACAGATTGCCATGTTGGGAGATGTTTGCCTCTCACAAAGCTGCAATATCTTTTGCTCTGTGGCAGAAGTTAGGGCGGTAACCAGCATCTCCAAGCCTTTCTGGTCTATATAGCTCACTGATGGGGCTTGCAAAGTTTCTGCTGTGAAATGCAGCAATATTTGCCAAGTTTCTCTAAACATAATCCACATGACTCCATGCGTGTTCTCTTACTAAGCTGGTAGTGGAAATATTGACAAGGTATCACATCATTGTAAAGGAAAATCATCCATTCACAATTGATTAAGATAGCTTCCCACATCGTTTTAATGCCTGAAGTTGCTAAAGTGTAATGTGTGAAAGCTGAACCACAAGAGAGAGATGGAATCTGAGTATCATGTGAGGATAAGCTTGATGTAACCATATATATGTGCATGGTGCAGCCAGTCAGTGTGATGTAATGCAGCTCACATCACTGTTTCTTGGAACAGGAAAAATGCCAGAGTGCTATGTTACATACAAAGACAGGTTGTGAGCTATTGATGTGGCTATTAAGTGCACTGACAGCAGTGTAAGGCACCTCGATTAACAAGAAATTAACCAAAACTAAACATGCAGGTCCAGACTGGGAGAGCAGCTAATGACTGATGTTACTCTATATGCATTTCTGATATGCAAAATCTGTAATCCCAATTTCTCATGGGTCTTCTGAACCAAAACCGTGGCATCTGGTCATTACTCTACTCCAATCCAGATACAAGTAGCTGTGCTGGGGCAAGGTAAGGGCTGCACAGCCACATTGACTGAATTGTGTGGTTTTAACAGGGGTACAATCATGGACAGTTTACACAGACACTTTGTTAGAGACCCCTTAACAACTTCATTAATTCTGTCATTAATTCTACTTCAACCGCATTTCCTCAATTGTAGGCTTATACAGGAGCTTTCTAGATACTAGTGTCAATTAAAGTAAACCTGAAGTTGTTTTCATTTATATTAAAAAAGTAACTCACACTGCATTTATCTTTGCCCATATCCTGAGGTACCCTAAACAGAGCGTGCTGACAGCCTTGGCTTCCAGCTTTACCGCAGTTACACAGTCTTCTGTGCTGGGTCATGACATCCTAGAAACTTTAAAGTGGTTTTTTTCTCCCATGACATCATCTGTGATGCAGATTTCACATTCCCAGGGAGCATAATCTGTTGGGAGAGTTTTCCTTTCCTTGAATTGGGCATATAGCTGCTGAAACATTCATTGTGAGCTGGTTTTCTTTTATCTGGGCTTGGTATTCTTTTAAAAGTGGTTGAGTCAGTTGCTGTTTCATAGTCACAGCAATATCATGCTCGACTTAATTTCTGTGGGGTTTTTTTGCTAGCTTCCAGTAAATTATGAGAGATAGATCCCAATGCATTTTTGTGAATGTAGAATTGAAAATGAATGTAATCTTTAAACAGAAAATCAACTAAATATTGAGGCTGTAAGAGGAAGCAGCAACGAATTCATCACATTTGTGGACTAAACTTTAATATCACAATTTTAATCTATAAAAGTAAAAAAGCAGCTAAATTTCACCCTGGGCAGATAGACTGCTTACTGAGACTAATAAGAAATCCTATCTACTTCTCAGCTTGAACTTTTTCTTCAGCTTATTTTCCATGGCCATGCAGCTGTCTCAGTCTTATGCCAACCTCTCAGCAAAATAAATTTGGCATTTAAATAAGTGCAGAGGAGAAAAATTCTGTGCTAATAATTTTTAATAATCCTAATTCATTATTGATTAGTTCTAATGACAGTAAGCAAAAAAATTGATTTGCTGTTTGTACTGAGCTGAAATAATTTGCTTGTAAAATGAAAGCAATTAACCAGTAAGACTAACAGTGATAATGTAATGATCTTCCATTTCTAATTCACTCTATTAATAAAAAGGTGTCTGTTTGGTGAATGATGAGCAAAGGAATGCAAGGTAGTTTTAGGTAGTAGATCTTTCATTGCATTTGTCACCAGCATGTTGTGGTTTCTTTCAACTCTGATAAATAATACATGATTTGGGGAGAAAAGCTGTACAAACCTTGGTAGATACAGATTTTTTTCCTTACAGTACCCTTTGCGTAGCAATAAATGACCATGTAGGACTGACCTCTTTCTTCTTCATGTCTTTCAGCTACTTTGTCAATATTTATAACCACCATAGTTTTTCTCAAAGTGTTCTAGCACTTAACCTACACAACCTATACTCAGCTTTTATCTAAAGAATAATCTGTGCTGCCTTTGAGAATTGCTGCACTTAGAAATGTTTTTTCTTCTTGTTACTTACTAGTATGGTATCATAGTCAGGTATACCCTGTGCTCATGATATGCAAGCAATATTCTTGCTTGTTATTCTTTTAATAGTTAAAACTGAGTATTTAAAAATCAGTTTTGAAACCACATGCAGTATTTCACTGATATCATATACTGAGCATCATATCCCACCTTCAAGCTTCTGTTTGGTGTTCCCCATCTGTATGTCCAGCAGTTGTTGGCCCCTTAATTTACAGCTTCATCTGAGAAGTTCACAATCAACAGGCTAGTTTTGATGACTCTCCCCCACAATCCCCCAGGATCTTTGTATAATATTATTTCATTCCAAGGTATGATCACATACTTCATAATTATGACCTGTATATTCTGTTCCTATGCGTATGTGTGAGGTTGCAGTCCAAAAGACGGAGACAGACAGACTGGAGACAGATCACGCTGATCACCAGAATAAGCCATAATCATAGAGTAGCGGAAGCCTAATTATTGCATTTTTTTTCTCTTTTCCTTAGTATATATTGTAACAAAAGGCAGTGTTAAGGAAGGAATTGGAAAGAGATAGCTCTGCTGGTATTTAAGGAGATGTATAAAAACGTTTTTAAGTGTAGGCGGTGTTGATTGGAAGGACAATGTGGTTGAGACCATGAGCTGATCAGAGATGCAGGCAACATCTCCTGTTAAAACATGAGGAGATGTGTGTGTGGTCATGAGCTATATGTGCAAAAGTCCTGTTCTGAATAGCGACATCATTTGAGAATAAAGAGATCCATGATGGTGCTTAGGCTACAAGTGACCATCAGAATGGAGAAGTTGCCCACAGAAAGTCAAGAAAGAGAGGGAGAGTCCAGGCAGGTTAAGAACTCTGGTTTAGACCCTTTCAGCTCAGCATGACTTTTAGTCTCTGAAGACTGATGTGTGAGAGAGAGGCTGTAATTTTTAGTTTTGTACAAAAGAGGACTGACTTGAAGAGAAAGAGCGAGAGAGTTGTTAGTATTGCTGAGCTAGAATAGAGGTAGGAGCCAAGTTTTTATTCGGTAGAGAACATGAGAAGATTTAAATTAAAAAAATACCTGCTGATACTCTATCCAGAAGAGTTCTCTCAACTGTGAGTAAAACCAGTTTTCATTTGAGGACATTTCAACCGATGATTTCAAACTTCCAGAGTACAGTAACTGTTTTCTCTATGAAACCAGTGATGCTGCCAAACCCTGCCTTTGTGTCAATATGTATTATGCTGATACCTCAGTTTTATTAGTTTACATGTCAAGACACTGCATGTGTTGAATTCTGTTTCATTCTGAAAAGATCAAAGGCAAAACGGTGTAACAGCCACATCAATTATTTATGAATCAAGTCACAATATTGAATGTGTCTTGATCAAAATATGGCTATGGCTCAAAAGGGAATGCTTACCTCTGCTCCAACCCAGCATAATTCAGAAACTGATAGGTCAAAGTTGTTATTTTTTAAGTTGTTATTGTTACCAAGACTGCCATGGCAAGTAAAAACCAGCTGCATCAGCAATTCTTGAATCCAGGCATGGAAGAAATGCCCAGTACTGCAGACCTCTTGTATGTCCTGGTGGGTTGTCATACGTTCAAAAAATACAGAAGCCTATGTATTTCACACATTTGCTTGGTATATTATTACTTCCAGTGGAAGTTAGTAATTAGAGATGTCTTTGCTGCTTTTCCCTTCTCCATCCTCCTGCAAAAGATGTATAGCAGTGGCAGACATCCTATGGTCTGCTATGCCTACTACATATATTCTAATGTGCAAATTACTGGCTGAATTAGGAATAACACAACGGCCCAGAGGGGAACAGCATGTATGTCAGCAATGGGCCATGAAGGTGGAGACCAGAGGGACTCTGGGGAGTAGCAGACAAGAATAATTGAAGGCAGAAAGTGGGAGCTCGCTGAGTGTGAATGCTGGGCAGAGAGCAGTGAAGTAGGGCTGTGATAGAGAGTTCTGGAGATGTGAGCATCAAATGAGAAATAAGAATGTGCAGGAGTTGCTGTGATAGGTATGGATATATCCTTGACAACTAGTAAAACAGTTTGTAACACTCTTTAACAAAAATATCTCCGAGAAACAGGGATGCCAGTTCTAGAGCAAAGGAGTGGCAAGCCATCCAGCAAAATGCTGTTATTATATGATGAAGCATGCTAGTTTTCTTCTGGAGTTCAGGGTGAAATGAAACATGTAAGAATGGACTAAATCTTGACAACATTTCCACAACAAGTATGAACAAAAGGTGTGATATCCCATGTGTTTCTATAATTGAAGATATAACTCATTTTGGTGACAGCTCAGATAGTGGCAGTGAAATAGCCTTGACCTAGAATATACTAAATCTGGAACAATCAAACAAGAAGTGCAAGTGTGATTCAGACAGATTTGACAAGAGACATCTCAGTCATTTTCACAGAAGAAAGCTGTAATATTACCATCTTTCTGAAAGGGGATAACAGAGGGACAATGGCTATCTGTCTTGCCTTTATGCCCTGCAGTGGCACATGTGGCCAGTGATTTGATGTCCCCAGCAAAGAATTGTCCCAGGTTCTTATCTATGCCCAGTGCCCATGTCTCCAAACTTGGTGAGTGCTGCTGTATCTGAGAATTGGCAAGGATTAAGCCCTCACTACAAAAGTTAGCTACCAAAGCATTTGGACATCATGTAATGGGGGAAAGCTCACTTTCTGGGCTTCCTAGAGCAGATTTCCATGCTGTTACACCTTCAGGCTAACAGGACATGAAATACAAGGTAACTATTTTGCCAAAGCTTTGTTTTTTCAAATTTACATCACAATAATTATCAATTCAGTTTATGAATAACTCCAACTCATCCATCTAAGGAGTAAACTAAACAGTCGTAACTTAATAAAATGTTACTTTATATTTTTTATTAATTGTTTGAGAGCTTTCTTCAAACATTTAGTGACAGTTTGATATGACTAATGTATACTAGCACATGGTAGCGTTTGTAAGAATAGATTTACAGGTTTAGTGATAACCAAATCATATACAATTGCTTTTTTGAGCCTCCAGTGAGACTTGATGACATGGTCAATTATATGATTTTGGTTGTATTAGAATTTACAAGATTCCTGTTTCTACATCTCATTACACTTTTTTATACAGCACCTTTGATTTCAAGCACTGGATTCTCATAACAGCAACAATGCAAAATATGGAAGAAACCTTGGATTTTCATAACCACTTCCTTTAGGTGTTGTGCAAATCAGCAACAAATAACTTTCATTAAGTATATATTTGTTATAGGTAAATTATCTCAATTAATGGAGTTTTAAAAGTTTCTATCATGCAATTTATTTTCAGGTTTGCTCAACCCTCTCTGTTTATTGTCTTTCAAAATCTTTGCTCCTTTATGGCTAACGCTGTGGCATTACAGTCATGGTGAGAATCCTACCAGAGAACGTGGTCTGTCTGCACAGGAGTGAGCTTAAATCCTGATCTTGTTATACAAGATTCATTTTTTATGAAAATACAATTCAGAAGAACGCTGTGGCAATTTGCTAATCTTGTATGTCAGTGATGTTGCTGTATTACATTGATTGAGGGGAGAGAAAAACTCAGTTGTGCTGAATTACTGTGTGCTTTGGTATCACCAAATAACCAGCACTGCTGTCTGGATTAAAAAAAAAAATATTAAAATGGATTTGTGGCACTTTCCTGTGACATCCTAGAACAACTGAATTCTCAAAAATGTCTTAATACTTACCAGGTCCCTTAAATGTTTCATGTTGGGCACCCTGAATTGTAAGCATCCCAAATCATCTCCTATCACTGGACCATATATGCAAAATACGAATTATGATTTGATCTTCTGTGGACTTTCTGACTTTAGCCCAACACTTAGACATATTTGAAAGCCATGGTTGACACATTTTGCCTACCAGTAGAGCCACTTCTCAGCTTCTTATGTTTTAAAAAGAGCTGCCTTATGTATTACTTGAATTACAAAACTGAGTGCTTAGACATTCCACCAAGCAACAGATAACTGGGGAGACCTTCTGGGAAGCATCAAGATGCAGATGCCTCTCGTAATATACTGATCAATCTGTTTCTTACTGGACTTTTTCTTTGACAGCTGATTTTAAAACAAAGATTTATGTCACATCACTGAGAATTCTGTGTTAAATACAAAAAGCATGCAGACTGTAAATAAACAGATTTCATAAGCCCACACAGATTAGATGCTTGCAGCACATAATGCTACCTGGCTTCATCATCTGCAATGCAACAGATATATTAAAAGTAGCTGGTGAGTCCAGAAACTGCTTCTTTTTGCCCTTTCTGCCTGAGAACATGATGCTATTAGGGGAAAAGGAGGTTCCTACTCATGTTGCAGCATCATGTGGAGCTGGACTGGTGCTGCAGTGGTGAAAATGAAGCTGCTTAGACTCCTGGCACCATGGGCTACTGCACTGGGGAGTCTGAGCCTTCTCCTGTCCTTCACAGTCACTGCATGAACAGCACTGGCTTAAAAGAACACACTTGACTCCATGACAGTAAGAGATAAATCAAGAAATAAAAAAACTTGGTACAGATTGCAGGGATGATCCCACACTCTGCATGAAAAGTTATTGATGGAGGATGAACACATGCTGCAGGAAAGCCTCCTTGGAACATCTGGCAGTATTATAAATAGCTGCATATTCCCAGGAGATAGGAGAAGGTTAAAAAGAAAAAGAGGCTGCTTCGTGCCTGCTGCTGCTAGCCAAAATATACATTAGTATAGATCACAAGGTAGCAGTGAAATTGTTAGGCAGCAGCTGGTCCAGGTGGAGTCCATTTCTTAGTAGTAGTTCTATTCTGAAACTCCACAAGCATTGAGGAAACCATGGGGGAGCAAGCAGAAATAATTGGGGAATCTGTATGTTTAAAGATAAGTCCCCTGCTACTGACCCCTGCTTCAGTGCTTTGCAGGACTTGGCAGTGCCTACGAGCTGCCAAAAATGTGTCGGTGGAGAATGGAAACAGGGTTATTCAAAACAGGTTTAAAGAGCATCCTAACGTCCCTGTGCAGCACCCCGAGCTAAGCTTCATTTCAGGGCCCGCAGACACACATTATACATAGCCGCCAGGATCACAGAATAGGAAAATAAAATTTCCTCATGTCTGTAACCTGTTTTCCCATTCTCCTGTGGTGGAGACTGTCAGTTTGGCCTTTGTGCCTTCCTTAGTAACCTCAGAGGCTAAAAAGCTTTTTGCAAACCAGCACATACTATTTCCTTAAGAACAATTCACAACTTCCAGGCTGTGTGGGATAGTGATTCCATCTAGTCTAACTGCTAACACAAGGAACCTGTATCTACAGCTGCAGCTCAGAAAAAGTGAAAGAACTTTGCTCAACCTTTGTTAGAGTGTTCTCCTAAATAAGGATTAATTTTATCACGTAACCAGGCTTTCATTCAAGAAAGCACTTTTGCTTTCTAGTGCATCTCCAAAACAAAATTCAGATGTATTGCTTTGGTATTAAATTCATTTGGGAGCTCCCACTGTTACCCCAAAGCTATGTTTCACCTCCAAAGCATTATATTAAAGCAGAAAGATGTCTGCAAGTCAGTTTTTAAAACTGTAATATTTCACTTGAGTTGCATTTATGCAGAGAGGGGAAAGAACCTCTCCAATGTTTTTTATTGTATCATTTACATTGCAGTCAGGTTGTCGATAGCCCACTTAGCAACTATTTGGCGTTTCCTGGCTAGCACTGTAGTCTCCCTCAACAAACCCAGGCAGGCAGGGAGGCCACATGCCACACCATTTAGTGATGACCAAAGCCCTGCTCACACCCAGCTCCAAAGCATTTAGCTCAGCTGGCTCATCCAAAGTGAGCTCACACTAACTAGATGGAAGAAAACAGATTCAGCCCGGAATGGTCCAGGCTCTGGGATGCTCGGCATCCTCTTTCTTCAAACTGTGGCTACGTTGCCTTTCAGTGGCCCTGTTCTGATGGGAGCTGTAGCTGAACGCAGAGGGTAGAAGTTTGCCTCTGGTTTGAATGCTGCTCAGCCTGTTCAGGGGGCATAAAAGATCTTTCTGGTTCCTTTCTCCTTGTCCTAGGGTTTCATCCTAGGAATGTTGGCTACAGACTAGCAAACGAGCAAGCATACGCTTCATTTTAAATAAATGGGTATTACACTGAAACAAAGTAGATCTATTCACATCCTTAATGTAAAGCATATGCTTAACTGCTACCAGGATGCCTAAATCTTTGCAGAATTGAGCAACCTGCACTCGAACAAACCTCTGCTGGAAAAAAATGATCAGCCTGAACTGATGTGCATCACCCTGTATTTGAAGCACAGTGGTTTCCAATGCATTGTCAACCCCCCTGTGTAACTCTTATGTGTGTTTGATTTAATTACTGCATGTGATAGCCTCAGGGAAAAACATCTGATTTTTTAATGTACTGTATCAGTTGCTAAACCTCCTGTGAAGGAAGCTAGCATGAAGTATATGCAGTATAAGGAAGACTGATGTTCACACTTCTACCGTATCACTTAGGCTGTAACTAATATCAGCCATTCCTGCCAAGGTAAAGGCTCTGAAGAAAGCTCATACAGCTCCTTACTGATGGCAAAAATAGAAGCCTTAAGTTTGGATTCCAGCCTATCTTCCTTACAAATGCAGGTCTTCATTAGAATTGAAATGAGAGGCGAGGAGTAGCCTGTTCTGGCGTAGACAGGCAAACAAGGGCTGCTTCACACTGACTTTCCAAACCATTGAATTAACCAGAGCTTGTTTTGCTGTTTCCATTAAGTGTTAAAACTGTCTTTAGAAAGAATTAACTATCCTCTTTGGTTTTTGTCCTATGTACTCTGCAAGAGACTAAAAACATTGATTAGCATCAGTGCCATCTCCTCTCCCTTCATTCAGCCAACTACCTGCATTGGATTCCTCATCTCCTTCTGTGTTTAGGCTGGAGGCTGCTCAGGGCTCCTGCCTTCTGCCTATTTTGCCTCCTTTTACAATTGGCTTGGAAGAAGAGGGGACTATTTCACAAGAGATTGGTTTAGCATTAATATAAGAAGGATCTTTGAAAATTGTGTTGTTTATATTTATATTACATTCAGAACAGTGCACTACATGCCAAAACCCCAGGCCATTCTCTGGGTTTACTCATCTATCCACATAGACTTGGACTGGGCACAGTAATTAACAAAGCATTAGTCTGATGACAAAATACTTGCAGTTTTGTCCATCTTCTTTGGGATTTCTCTGCCACTCAGGCATTTCTTTAGTTCCAGGTTTTGTTGTCCATGGTATGTCCAGCACATCCATCCCAGTCTCTGGAGAAACACATAAAGCACTGAGTGTCAGACACAATTAAAATGAACTGAGTAAGGCAAATGGCAAGCCCAACCATTCTCATTTAATTACATGCCATGTTTCTTTCAGCAGCTCATAGGCTTGTCTTCTAGATTATGTGGGCATACTTCTCACCAGGCATGGGAGAGGGAAACATATCTTGGAGCATACCTGGAAGCAAAATTTTTCAAGTCTACCCTAAGAATGGGCAGTTATTAAAATAATATAAAGAGGTACTAGTGTCCTTTACAACCTGTGGACATCAAGTACAGTACTTTAATCATCCCTTGGTCTCTTTGCTAAGAGCACGCTATTCCAGTGCACTGCATGTCCTTAAATGAGAGTGGGTCATGACAATGGGACAGTGTAGCCTGGCTGCAATGGATTCCTAATTTCAAGTGCACTGACTGACTAATCCTTATTACAGCTTTATCGTTTCTTACTTTGAGTCTTCAATAAGGCACAAATGACCAGGTGAGCTCCATCAGAGGCAGGAATTGAATGCACATATTCCAGCTCACAGGCTGTCTTCCCCAGCAGCTGTCCTTCCCCACGTCAGCAGCAGAGGAGTTAACCAGGCAGTGTCTGAGATGCATACTGGCCCACAGGATTAAAACAAAGCTAATAGCAAGTGACAACCTGCTCTCCTGCAGCTCCAGCTGCAGAATCCCTATGGCAACTTAGCCAAAATGAAACTGTCTTCACCCACATGTCTCCGCTATTTGCAGGAAGCTCTCTCTGAGTGCCCAAAAAAGCATGTGAACCTGACAGCAGATATAATTTCTTGCCACCACAGGGATAAGGTATCTGTCTTCAGCAATTTTTTACAGGGACCATCTTATCCAGATCGTCTCTGTAACAAAAATTGTGACTACTTTCCACTCTATTCCTAGCAAAAAAAATCCTCACAAAAAACCCGTAACGCTCAGCGCTCAGCTCCCCAATCTCTGCAACAGCCACAAATCAGAAACAACCTGGTCTTTTGAATATATTCTTAGCACCACAGAGCAAAGAGTACAGAGAACATGAACAGAGACTGAAACGGGTGAGTGTAACGAGGACATTTTAATGGTCATTTTAAGTCCCCCTTAATCCAACCTCTATACTTGAATTTATAGAGTCCATGCTACAGGTTTTTTGCTTCAACATCTGTACATCATCAAATACTGCTGGGGGGGCCCCAACACACTTAGATTTTAAAAAGTCTAAAAAAATATGAAGAAACCTTCAGAAAACATCAAACAACCCTTAAGCAATTCGAGTTCCTCACTAGTAACAGGGAAGATACGAGAATGCTTTCTGCCTGTAAACTTTTTGTCTTCTTAGTTCTGTACTGCCTGTGAGTAAAGTTTGTCTGAGCAAAAGGAATTAACATTTGAGTCTGCCTTCCTCATTCTCTTAACTCCTGATATTTTGTTTCCTGTAACAGTAAACAGCATCTCACTTTTATTTCAGTCTGTTTTCAGTTAAGCATAAAAACCCTAATAAAGTTTCTCCAAATTTAATTTTGGAATCAAAGGAATTTCCAGATTTCTTCATATCAGTGCCAACTGCAGTCAAATTCACTGCAGCTCAGGAGCTCCAGCTAAAAATACTTAATAGTTAGGGGAGTCAAAGCAACTTTTCTATGTGTTTACAATAGGCATGGGAATTGTCCATTCTTTATCAGGATTTTTGAGTAACTGATCACTCATGACCTCACTGAGTGTAGTATTTCTTGTTCCTTTCCTGCACTATGAGACCAGGAAGGCCGTGTTTTTAGGTGGACTGGCCACTGACAGGGCACTAGGTCAGCTTGAAGGCTGGTGGTCCCTAATCTCCAAAAAGGCAGTAGTGTCCTATATTTAGAGAGGTTCACTAAAGCTTGATGTTAAGAGTTTTGAGAAAGCGTGATAGGAAGCCCAACGAGTTTTGGGGTATTTTGTACATACCCCAGACATTTTATATCATGTATTGGCCATCTCTCTTCAGGCTAGATTCTTAGCTGAGCAGAGATAGCACTGGTCACAAGCAACAGAGCTGTGATCCAGATGAAGGGTGGGTGGTGCAACTACATGACATGAGATGGGAGAGTGCAGTTAGGTCTTCCATATTTCTGTGCACTGTATTTCTGAGACATCTGGGATGCAGCAGACCCACCGAGTTCATGCTGCCTACGTGGCCACATGCACAGTAGCCCCTTGTTCCTAAACCTGTACAAAAGTAGTTCATTAGACTTTATTAATGCAGGAGACTTTTGATCACTGCTGCTGCACATTTCCTAATTTAAAGCTGTAAGACATACTGCAGCTACAAGGAAATATTCATCATTTACTATTTAATCATGAAGAATTTTGAACATTTCTAAAGGACTTTGTCATTGTCTTAGACTTATTTTTTTTATATTAGCATGTTTTGGAGAGTTTTTTGTCAGGAAAGTAGCTGCAATCCTACTTGCAGATGAATTTTGTATATGTGAGTCAAAAAACTTACTTTTGTATGCATGTTTATGCAGATGTTGTGTCTTCATCTTCAGAGGAATACAGAACAAAGTAATACTCAAATCATAATTAATCCACATTTTTAATGTAAGTTCCAAGTATGCTTCAGTTACGCAAATCTTTCTTTTTGCATCTTGGGTTAGGACAAAAGGCAGCTGAAATGCCTCTGAACAAGGATATTAATTTGAGGAACGGCTGACTTTGTTTCACTGTCATCTGAAGAGAGCAATAACAGTACGCAAAATGCCTAATATGATTCACTAACTGCAACTATATAGAAAGGCATGTTGACTGGTAAAATCTTCAAGAGATACATGAAGACTTTAACAAAGTTCATTCTAGGAGCCTTAGAGCTGTGCAGCCAGTTCGCTGGGACTTGGGCTGCAGCAGTTTGGTTCGTTTATGCACCTGATGCAATAGCATTTTAACCTACAGTTGTTGGTCCAGAAATTCTGGAATTAGATGTTTTGAGCCTCACCTTAATTTTCCACTGAAGGACATGCAAGAAACTCAGTACTTCCCTATTTTATTTCACTTTACTGAACTTTCAGTCTAGTAAATATCATCACACCCATGTTTGCATGGCTCTTAGTTGGTCCAATTCATATAGAGCTCTGGTTCACACTCACAGAGCACAGCCAGCAGCCAGGAAGGGAAAAGCATCCTTGAATTGCTGATGTCAAAGAAGTACGACCTTTTGGACCTTTTTTTCTGTCTTTGATAGTAAGCCAGAATATGAAATACCAAAGTTTCCTGTAAGACAGACTGGAATATTCAGAAGTAACAGTTGCTGTTTTCTCTGTCTGAAGAAAAAAAATATGCTGTTCAGTCTTTCTTCAGTGCAAAGACCCGCTGCTGAATGAAACTACTAGTTTCTGAGACTGCTAAGAAGTTGAGACTCCATTGTCTGAGGCATAAGACTCTCTTGGGTTCAATAGACTTCAGTGTAAAATGTTCAAGAAAAGGATTTTTTAAATAGGAGTCACATCTGTGATGATTTAAGAATATAAGCAAGGTGGACCTTCGAGGGGGTGGTAACATCTTATTAGATCAGCAGAAAGTTGGGTAAAAGGTGTGTGCTTTTCATCTTACCCTAATGGCTTTTGTGCCTGAAAGCTCTTCTCTCTGTTTCCAGCTGCATCAGGCAGCCAAATGGAGAAGTAATGTCTCCACACAAGCCTTGTCTCCATCGGTAAGAAATATCTCTCCTCACTTGCTCTGATGTGGAATTGCTACAATTTGTAAGTTGATTTTCTTCTCAAAACTTTTCTTACTGTCTGAGTCCAATCATCTTGGAAAGCTTTAAATAATAACACATTTCTCCATACTCAGGTTGCGTCCCTGTAGATATTTACTACTTAAAAGATAATGTACCCCAGTGTTAAAGCAAACTGTCCTTCTAAAACAAATACAAGACAAAACAGGTATTGTTATTATTTTTCTCAGCATCACCAAAGTCCTTGTAGAAGAGGCAGTGTGGTTTATCAACTGGAGTATGGACCCCACCCATGTCAGTAAATCGGGCTCTGTTTGTCTGCCACTCAGTGGTTTTGCCATGTGCATAAGGTGTGAATTTTTCAGGCTGTGCTGATCTGTGTCCAAGGAGAAGCTGCACAGCTACAGTTAAGAAAAGGCTTACCCCCCTACACACACAGCCTGCTGAGACTTGCACCTTCTCTGTTTCAGTGCTGTGTTAGTACAGTGCAGGGCTGACTCCAGGCTTGGAGCAGAAGTAAGTTTGCATCTGCCTGCACAAGAGGACACAAAGAGGTGCCTGTACCTCCAGGTCTCCTCTCACTTATCTGCATGGTCATTTTAGATTTTAGGGAGATTAGAGCAGGAATTTTTGCATCCAGCATCTTATGATAACAGCTCTTGCAGTGAAACTGTGATCTTCTTTGGGGTGATCCTGTGGAAATTATTAATATGCCACATTACTTAATATTAAAAAAACACTGTTGTCAGAGTTGTAGGGTACAAGTAGGCCAGGAAGCCAGGAAGTTCATTAGCATTCTTCAGCAGATAAATCTGGAAATGTAGCGGTACATGCTAAATGATGAAAAGATGTTCAGGTGCCTTTCTCAGGGAAATGACTTCTCTTCCCTGGTGGGTTGTTGTGATTACTCAGAAACTGCATAATATGAGATGGTGATGCCTGTCTCTTCACCTGAATGATTAGAAACCTTCCCTGTCAGAAAATATTTAGAGTATAGTTTGTCTTCCATTGCTTTCAGTTCCCAAAGCAATTACATCAGAAAGACTTAGAACTGGACCAGTGTGATTTTCTTTTAAACTGATGCAGTTTTCTCACTAGAAACCTACTATCAATGCATATTCTGGATGTGTGGGTGCCTATTCTGCCAGAATCGTTATTTCCCCGATGATATTGAAAACTGTCTTCGCATGAAGAGGATGGTATTGCTGTACCTAAGTCAGTATGGATAACATTGTGTGAATTCTAGTTTTGGCAAGACATAAGAAATAGATACAAGTTTAGTTTGAGGGCACCCCAGCTTCCCATTGCTCTCTGCTCTTGGTTCTGATTTCTGTATCTGACCAAGGACTGTTACTGCTCCGAGGGCAACAATTCTGGATTGTCTCCAGCCCTTATATTCAGAGGTTATTGGAATACACATCCATAAAGTGAGAAATACTTCCTCTTTTGGTTATAGTGGTGACTGGATTGGGTAACAGTGTGTGTTTATAATTAGATCGTCTAAGTTTATTTGGCAAATGATCTCCAAGGCATACATGATCACACAGTACAGTGCAATTCCCCTAAATATAAAGGGGAATGCTAATTTATGAGCTAACTCATTGTATCTAGCAAAAGCATAAATATGCAACTAAAAGTCAAATGAAAACAATTCAAAGTCTGTCTTTTTAATTCCTCCTTGCATCTGCAGGGAGGAAAGCAAGAGACAGTAAAGCAACAGCAGAGAACAGAAAGAGGATATCTGGCAAATGGGTCAAGCTACTTAAAGAAAGATTTTTTTTTTTTTTTAAATAACCCAAATGAACTTAAAATAGTTGAGGATGCAAGGGGAAAGAGGGAGAAAATCCAGAGTATGGAGAGGAGACAGCTGAATGGTCTAGTCTCGCCTCCTCTAGAATTGACCCATGGAAGTTTATTGGCATTGGACTTAGCTGTGTTTTGCAAAAACCTGTTTTCCAGAAAGGCATCCAGCCCTGGTCCATGGTCTATAATTCACAGGGAAATAAGTTCAGTTCTCTGGTAACACAAATTATGAGAGGGATTCTGGAAAGAACAGACTGAGATTGACAACTGGACTGGAGAGGCTGAACGGTTTTGTGAGAGATGAGGGGAAGAGCGCCTGCCCCGCTCAGCAGTGCTGCCTCTACAGCACAGCGCTGGATTTTAATTTCCATTGAGTTTAAGAATACAACCCCAAATTTCTAGGTTTTAGCAGGCAGTTAAAAAAAAAAAAAAAAGGCAAGCAGTGCCACCACTGGTTTGTTTTGGTTTTACTGCATGCAAGTGTATAAGCTACTCTTCTGTCTCAGGCTATTTGACGTACTTTTGCACTTTTTTGCTTCTAATCTTATTATCTCTTATAGAGGCAATACACATTCAAACATAGAATACTGGTTTCTGTTCCGGCTAGGACATAGAGCCAAGTAACTTTTAAATATAATAAATAATCCTCCATGATCAATCTATTTCATACAACTGCAGCAAAAAAAGTCAGTAACTATCTCTTTAGGAGTGGGAGATAGTAATTTCCTAGGCATTAAGAATCATTTTAAGATAACTTTGAAACTTAATAAAACTATAGACCAGTTTTTAAGGCAACATACTGCATTCAGTTCTTCCTATACATCAATGTCTTCCCCCTTCTCTCTTTCTGCTTTCAGACCAGGCCTCTGAAAAGATTAGTTGTGTTTCTATAGTAATCTGAAGAACCAAGTAACTCAAAAGGGGAACATCCTTCTGAGTATTAAATAGTTTTTCCTAGCAAGACACGATGCCCATTTGTTAAGACACAGTCCTAGTGTATCCTCAGCTATTCTCAAGCTTTCTTGCTGTTTCTCCAGTAACAACAGTTCAAGCTTCCAGGCCTCAACATTTTGAGGAGCATTAGCCCCATGTTGCTTAGAAATATTTGCAAATATGCAAAATGACTTTGATACTTCCCCCCACAAAGAGAAGGAAGTAATTTAGAAAAAAATGATGCAATTTAGAAAGAAAAGGCTTAGCTTCCATTTCATCAGTTATGTGGTACTGAAGGCAAGGGAGGATCGTTTCCCCGGGGTGCAGAGGTCACCTGCCATTTGCTTCAATATTTGCAGGTATTTTGGTAGGGTTTGGGGAGGGAGATGGAGGTCTCTTTGATAAAAGGGTATTTCACGCATGGCAAAGTCTGAACGACTGCTCTGAGTGCATCATTCTGACCTTCCCATAGGGTCTCAGTCTCCACTGCATGTGGCTGAATGCATTCAATTTGGGCTGATTTCAGCAGCTAAATGTCACAGGCCTGTGTCATTGCTCGTAAACATCGGGTAGCAGGGGCACAAATGAAGGAGCTATGGCAAAACCAGGCAGCACACTGTAGAAGCTTGAATTACTTGCTGATAGAGATGGGGAAGACAGGAGTAATTTTGACGTTTACCTTCTAAATGTGTCTTTCAGAGTTACCTTTTGATAACTTTTGATATCATTAAAGTGGCAAAAGAATAACAAAACAAAAACAAGCAGAGGAAAGAAAGAAAGTTAGAGCAAGCTGAGACATCCTGAGGTATTTTGGGATAGCAATGGATGAGGACCCCCATAGTACTTCAGCTGTTGCAATTTTAGATGTCGGGTCAGCACCAAACACAAGAAATGGATGCGACATGCAGGGAGCATAAATATATCGCACAGATGGGAGGAGGGATTTTGCCTGCCCCTTCCGAGGTCTCCAGTTTGTAGGTACCCTGGCTGCAGTTCCAAGAGGCCAGTGGCATTTTTCAAGGCTGTTTCTGGTTCCCAGGTTCATGGCTCCAGGCTGGCAGGACTTTGCCTGTCAGTATTTTTTCAGCAGACAATTTCTTGTTTAGTAATTTTCCCCTTGTATCCAGGCTGCCTTGATGGCTGCTCACATCAAGGTTGATTTCTTGCCTTTTTCTACATTGCATCTGTCTGCCAGGTTTGTCTCTGTCTGTTTGGTTTATGGCTTCCCCTCTTCCTTATCATCCCATTTGACAAGATCCTGGATCAGATAATCTTACCAAAATAAACATTATTATGTCTACATATCCTTATCAATCAGTGTGACTGACTCCCATCACTGCCTCCTTTATTGGTTGTTGGTTAGGTTTGGGTCTCTGTGCCCTCTTGCTTGTGGCTTCCTCCTTTTCTTATCATCCCCTTTTGCATTGGGAAGTTCCTTGACCAGACACCCTTCAGGGAGCAGATGCTCTCTCCTTGCGCATACACTTAGAATAATAATTATGGTCTTGCTGAGCAGTGAGGAACATGCTACCAGACTGCAAAGGGAACCGGTGTAACATCCAACATATTCTATACTAGTAACAGGACTTTGAACTTGCCATGAAATTTCATCAGAAGCCAGCACAGAGTCTTTAAAATGCAAACATTAGGTTGAAACAACTGAGTGCCCAAAAGACTGTGAGCTGCTGCATCCTGTATCATCTGCATTTGGGAGATAACATGGTTGGTAACTCCTGCAAACAAAGAATTGCAATAATCCAGCCCTGAGAAGTCAAACCAATTCAAAATCTACCCCTCTTAGGAAGTGACACAGCCTGCTGATATTTCACAGACAGCACAAAGATGGCCTGGTAATACAATGCACACATATCTGTTGATCAGTCTGACAACAATAAGAAAGCTTAACTCTGGGAGATGGATTTAAAAGTGCAAGATGAGGTGAATACCAGGATGGAAGTCACATTCAGCAAATGTCTCCTACATGAGCCTTATTCAATTCAACAATGATTGCTGTGTCCAAGGACTGACTTTCTTCTCTTATGTCTCCTTACAGCTTGGCTTAATACAGTTGCTGGTGTCTCCCTTGCCCTGTCCTGGGTTTGCCTCCCCACTGTTTGTTCTTCTCTGTCTTTGTTCTTCTTTAACACAGAAAGCTCAAACGTGCCATACACAGCCACTGGAACCTCTGTCAGACAAGATATCCATTATGATTAAAAGTAAATCTAAACAGAAACTGGTAAGGCACCTGCAGCTGTAATCATCAAACAAAACAGATTTAACTGATAGTACTGAATGATGCCAATAGAGCCAAAAAAAGTGAAGAATCAAACTCACCGCTGTTTGCCTCCATTTACCTGTCAGTAGTTATGATAGTGAACATGGAGTGGGACAAGGCACAGTGAAGGAGAGGTTAAAACATCCTCTTCTCTTTGCATGAAAAAAACAGAGCCCTGGATCTGCCCAGCACTGTCCATACTCCCACCTCCCACAAGTGCCTGTGTCCACCCCCACCATGAGCAACACAGGGCGGCTTCTTCTCTCCACAGGCCCTTCTTCAGAAAATCCTGCCTCTGTGGGGTAATGCAGCATTAATTCAGTCTGTAGAAACAGCAGAAAGACTGAACCATTGCTGTTAAGAGAACAGTGTACAGCAAGGGCACAGAGGCACCTGCTACCTTTGCGCTAATCAACATTTTAAATCTATCACATGCCTCAAATTAATTTCCAGCTGAAAAGCAATCATTTTTCAAGCACTTGATACAAACCACACATAGAAATTAGACACAGCTTTGATGATAATTTTTCTGATCAAAATGGTTATTTATGACAGTTTCAAATTTGATGAAAGAAATTCATTTCAGTAAACTCCAATTTTTTTGTTGGCAAAACTGAAGAGCATTCCCTTGGCAATTCCTGTGCCAAGCACCACAGAGATCCCACCTAACCTTGTGTTTGAATATCATCTCATTGGCACAGTCAGACCTAGGGAATGCCTCCGCTGCAGTCACTGATGTGATTATACAGCACAGAAATGTTCACATTAACTCACATTAACTGAACTAGTGGGAATAGAGGACAATTGATGGGACACCCATTAATAGACTACAGTCAGGTAAGGTATCAAGCAGTGCAGCATAGCTGTGCAGTTCAGCTCCTCCTTCCCTCTCCCCTCAACTCAATCAAATCATGCTTGATCCAGTCTTGGAGCTAGTTCTATCAGTCCTGTGACAGCAGCAGAGCACTTGGAGAGGACTAATTTAGGCTCATCAGTAGAAAATACTTGAGGAAGAGAGCTCCTCATTCCTCAGTCACCACCGGGAGAGAGCAGGCACAGAACTATTCATTTGGAATTGCACTAAAAATGTGTGTTTATTCCCTGAGAAAAGCCTTAATCGCAGCAAATTATTGTGAGGCAGTACAAACACATGCGGCTGGCACATTCGGTCTGTTATCGACTGGCTGCAGATAAGGTACTCATGTGCTCAAAGCTCTTGCAGGTGCTTCTATTAAAGAACCAGCCCAAGACCTGAAGTCAGTATCTAAGATCTCCTGACCACATCTCCTGGGCACTTAGGTGAGCTTTTTCAGTGCTCTGGTTGGACTTGAGCTCTCCTACCTTCCCACTGATCACCTGCCCGGAGGGGAACACAAGGTTGGGAATGGGATGCTGCTTCTTCCACCCTGAGATGCACTCTTGATCCTCTTTATGAGACCAGGGGGGAATGGTGTCCCATAGGAGCAGGCCAATAGGGGAGAGAGAACGGTCCTCCCTTACCTGCTGAAGGATACCTAAGTGACCGTCATTTAGTGAAGTGCCAGTCACCTTTCCTGGCTGAGGAGCTGTCTGCAACCCAATACAAGTCACACACAGAGTTCACCCTTTCATATGGGCATATGACCCTCTGCCACACTCTTCAGAGGCAATCCAAAGTAATAGCAAAGCTGTCTACCAGTACCATCAAAGCATGTCATAAGTAGTGAAAGATGTTTATGGGTTTAGGAGGCTTTCTGTGATGTGACGGAAGGAATTCACATAGTTCCTCCCAGAGGAATAAACTCAAAATATATTTGCTTATTGCTACTGAGAAGGTACTGGTATTCAATTGCATGTGGTTTCCATGCATGCCAAAAAGACATGCAGTCTCATTAATCCGCTTTAACTGTGAGCCATTTTTCTTTCACTTTTAATATTCTCAAGCCCAGAGAATGCCAAGGGGAATACAGGACAGGCTGACTACAGAGGAGTTATTTCCTCTGAAATCATGCTCATCTGTCTGTCAGGAATTCTTGAAACAACTGCAATAAATCCTGAATTTTTAATATGGTTCACAAGTTCAGAAACAGAAAAATCAGTGCTCAGACAGCTGGGATTGCGGTAGTTATCTACGATGTCAGGGTACACATGTTTCTGTAAAAGGAAATCAAACGGGAAACTGCATTGAAATAAGAGTGATCAAATATGGTCAGAAGACAAAGAATGACTGCTGGAAAGCAGAGGAAGATGCGTTAGTAGAAATGGTTATGAAGGGACCAGGAGAGAAAAATATCTCTCTGCCCGATTCCTCATTGTTCTACATTATAGCCGAATATATGGGTTTACATTTGCCAACACCATACATGTAAAGTAATAGTACCCAAACAGTGTAACATGGACTGCTGTGTTACCCCTCAAAAATCCAGATAGCCCAAATCCTTACAGAATTCTTGGTTGTAAACACAGCAAATGAGACATGACTCCAGGACTGCTACAGATGGCTTTGGACTGCCTTGCTGCCCACAGATCATTGACTGGGAACCAATGGTATGGGCTGAAATCTCCCTCATGGTCCCCTTAGCCTCAGGAGAGGAGCAACACAAGGTATACAATGAGAAATGGCTGCTGCACCCCATGTGTGTTTCTCAGCTGCAGTTATGGCCCCACTGAAGCTGGACTGTCAAACCTCACGCTTAACATCAACATGGCAAAATATATGCAATAAAACACAGATGGAATTTGCATTAAGGAAAACAGATATGTCTATGGGCATTGACACCTGTGCACACTAAGAGATGCATCTGGGTTAGAAATTACTTCAGGAGCTGTAGTAGGCTCGAGGCTGGAGGATGAAAAATGAAAAGAAAGCACGAAGGTCAGCTGGAGCTGAGAAAAACAGAAAGAGGATATTGTTCAAAAACTGCAGGGGACCTTGTCTTGTCCTACCACAATGGACAAGACAATGAGGTCTACCTTCACCAAGTCCAAGACAGCCCAGTCCTGCAGGCAGAAGGCCAAACTGCTGTGGAGGGAAGATGGTCTGAAAGTCAAGGAAAGACAGACAGTGTGCATTGCAAGCAGGTGAAATAGAGGTTCTCTCCTGTCAGCTTTGACAGTGTGGCCAGTAAAAGCCTATGATGTAAATAGGGAGATCTCAATGAGATTCATATGTGTCCACATACAGCCAATTGTCTATGGTCCCACTAAAGCCAATGGCAGTCTAGTCAGTGTAGTCAGTGGCAATTAATTAATGTAGGGGGATAATTCATCTGATAAGAAGTAAGCTTCTGCTTTAGGATGAAATGAATCATGATACTGACTTTATCAACTAGGTCTCTGTTGTAAAGGGACTGCAGGGTCATTTGCTGAGATGAAGATGCCTACAGTCTGGACAACTACATGAATCCAGCTGAATATCCCTAAAGCAAAGAACAACAAGGAAAAGTCAGTGACAGCAGCAAATTCTGGCCATTACATGCAACAGCATTCCAGGAAATAAACGTGGTTTCCTGGATCAGTAAAATTCAAATACATTCCTTCAGGTTTCCAGGAAATGTTTTCTGGGGTCTTTCTGAAGGCAACAGCATCAAAGATAGAGGTGAAAAGATCTTTTGAGAGAGTCTCTCCATGAGCAGCTGACAGTTTCAATTTCCAACCCACTAGGCTTGTTTATGTAGACAGTGTTATGGATAGGCAGGGTTTTCTGATGCTCTTGGAGGCCTCTGATGGGGTTAACTATGTTGAGTTGGTCTTGAAGATGTTCTGCCTACCAGCAGGAACTCAAGGCTAACCAGTGCCATGTTCTGGGCTGGCCAGGACAGACCTTTCTTGCTGTGTTGATGCATTGCCTTGCTGTTATGCCTGGGTACGGTAATCTCTCTTCTTAGTGAAGTCCATAATTACACAATTTTTCAAACTTCTTAATATTGACCAAAAATCTGGTCTTAACAGCTCCAGGGATATCTTGAATATGCAACATTGATTACTGTGCTAAAAGGTTTCTCAGAAATGTGAGCTTGTCTTACAGTGTAGCAGCTTGGCATTAGGGAATAGAGAAAGATGCAAGAGCGTAAGACCTGCTAAGAGATCTTTGAAGCATGGAGGGGAAAACAGCTTCAGGCATTCAAATATTGGTAACATACATGCTACCTAGAGGGTCAAGATCTGAGCTTAGGCCATTTCCTTCCTCACATAAAAATATTTCTGCTAGTGAAGCCAGCTGGCTTTCTTCAGCCCTGGGCTAGAATGGGAACTCACAGTTTAGTGTTTTGAGGATGGTCAGGAAGCTTGGACTTTTGTTAGGTGATGAGTCCCAGATAACACTGTGGGGATATGTGGTTAACCGCTAACCCAAATACACACGAAGGCCAGACAGTGATCAGAGGAAACCAGACAGCCCAGCCCATGGGAATTAGCCTCTCCTAAGCCCATCACAGTTGAACGATTAAGCATTTGCCCCTGTTGCAGAACCCACTAAGGCTTTCAACAGAAGAACGTCGCTCTGCAGTGCCATGCAAACCAAGGGGGATATTTGCTAAAAGGACTTACTATGGGATGTTGGAGTGCACTAGCTCTGATGGTCCTTAGCAAACACCAACAATGCAAATGCATCTCAATGAGAGCCTCGCTGTGGAGAGGTTGGCCTTGCAGGGCACAGGTGTATCTTTGTCTGCCAGAGATTAATTAGGGATTGGCTAGGTCAGCCTGAAGCTGATGTGGAAGAGCTTGGCGAGCAAAACCTATATCAAAACCTACATCTCTACATAGGAGAGATGGAAAGCCTGAGTAGGAGTGTGTCCAGAAAGGGTAGGAGAGCTTGGGTTTTGTGTGTGCATATAGTCTTGACCCTGTATTTAGATTTTTGTATGTTGGGGATACGGGACCTTGATGTAATTGGTTAGCTGGTTTCACCTCAAATGTGGGTCATTGAAGAGGGAAAGAGGGAAAAAGAGGAAGAAGTACTCCCCCTCTAACCATGGGGTGGAAGGCTGCAACCAGGTCTGCCTAGCAGTTTTCTCTGGGTGGGATCTGCACTACTGTATATGCCATGCACATAGAAAGCTGTCACAGGAAGGTCTCTCCACTGTGTACAGACACACTGTCAACAACCGCCCCCTGCACAGCTTATTCATCTGCACACAAATCAATGCTCGCACTTTGCCTACAGATAGCTCACATCCATCACAGCAGCGACAGTACCTGTGGTATCAATAGCCCGCAAAAAACAGAGGCAACTAGATGGCACAGTCTGTTGCACAAAATAAAACATAAATGATGAGACATATGGAATTGGTTGGTAGGGGCTAATATAGAGATGTCTTAAGTGCTACTTTGTTTTTTGATTCTTCACATATACAGGAAGAAATAAAAATGTATTATGCACATATAGAAATATACTATGCATATATTAAATTGCTATGCAGAACTTGTTGAATGGTGTAGATAGTGCACAACTCCAGAAGAATAACAGCCAAGGACTTATTTATTACATTTTAAGAACAACAAAACAATTCTTGCAATTCCTTTTGCATGCCATAGATTTTAGTGGGAGCTGGAGCCAGTTTAGCTGTAAAACAATAATTACCGACCCTCTGACAAGCATTGACTGTGGATCTTGCGAGAAGTCCCATTTATGCCTCAAATACTTGCTTTCTGTGAGGGGAGCTGGCAATGAGAGATGTTAAGGAAGGTGTTCAGCGCTCATAGCCAGGAGGACGGCTTGAGGATGGCTTGAGGATAGCTTGAGGACGGTTTCCATAGGCAGTGCTGACTCAACTAGGATTTCCAGGTGGTTTGTTGCCTGGAATGCCAGGTACCTGAATACTGGTAGGCTGCCAGTAAACTGGCAGATTTCTGGTGAAAACAGGAATTTGACATCAAAGTGAAAAATGTGGCAAGTGTGTGTAATGATAGGAATTTCTGCAGCAGCAAAAGGTCAGATTACCTTTCTGAATAATTTCAGGAGGGTGGGAAAAGCTGGTTGCTTCACATAGAGTATGTGTGGCAAAATAATAATTAAAAAACCAAACAAACAATCTTCTTCTAAAAATCTCATGGCTTTCAAGGCCTATTTCTTGGAGTTTTGACTAGTGACTTCAGATCATGAGTGAAAATCTGAGTCTTGACTCTTTCTTTTGTCACTCTGAAGTAGAGCTCAGGATGTGCTGAGCTCCCATGCAGTAGGCAGATGTCCCTCCCTGACTGCAGGAGTCATTGAAACCATCAGCCCAAAACCAACTTTCTTTGCAGCATAGTGTACTTTTCTTTATCTGTTTGTAAAAACACAAGGTGGACTTACAAAACCATCCCCCTACAACAAAATTGGTGTATACACAAGGAAGCAAACAGAATGGTGTAGAAGAAAAGCAATGGTTGGGCATTCAAAATGCAATGAGCTTTTAACTGATTGCAAATTAATACAATTATGGCAACACTGTACACAATGGTCTGTGGGTTCTTTTCAGTTTTGATGGTCTTTCATTTAATAGGCTGAGAAACACTACTCTAAAACATGAATAAATGTCCAGTTGTGCCACTTAAAGCTGTTTTAATGGCTTCCACCCTCTGTGAAGATGTCCAGCACATATCTACCAAGAAGTTTACTGTGTTGGTTGCACGTGTAGAGCTCACGGCTCTATGTCTCTAAAAATACCACAGTTTTGTCCTTTGCCAAGCATTTGCAGTATTTTGCTGCTATTTACTTAATACTTTTTTTTTTCTAACTAAGGCTATAAAAATGCAAAGAAATCTGTGAGCTGCAGAATCTTAGAGTCACCAAATCACCGAATAGTTGAGGTTGGCAAGGACCTCTGCAGGTCATCTACTTCAAGCTCCTGTTCAAAGCAGGGTAGCCTAGAACAGGTTTCTCAGGGCTGTTTCCAGTGAGGTTTTGTGTATCTCCAAGGAGGGAGACCCCACAACCTCTCTGGGCAATGTGTGCAAGTGCTCGGTCACCTTCACAGTATGAAATGTTGGGTTTTTTTCCAATATTGATATGTAATTTCCTCTGCCCATTGCCTCTTGTCCTGTCACTGGGCACCACTGAGAAGACCCTGGCTCCATCTTCTTTGCTTTTCCCATCAGTATTTATACACATTGATGAGATCCTCCTTAAGCTTCTTGAGGCTGAACACTCCCAGCTCTCTCAGCCTTTCCTCATAGGAGAGATGCTCCAGTTCCTTTACCATCTTTGTGGCCCTTCACTGGACCGTCTCCTCTATGTCCATGTCACTCTTGTACTGGGGAGCCCAGAATTGGCCCCAGCACTCCAGCTGTGTCTCACCAGCACTGAGTAGAGGAGAAGGATCACCTCCTCGACCTGGTGATGCTCTGCCTAATGCAGCCAGGAGGTTGGAGAGAATCATGAGAGGCTGAATCAGAAGATGAGGGTATCTGGGGGCAATGCAGCTGTGGATGCACTACTCCAGTTTGGTTTATAAAATGTTTTGACATCCACTATGGGGCATACTCATATAAACCTCAGAGTGCTCTCTCACGAAAACCTATATTCATGTTTGATCTTGAAGTGTAGTACTTGAATAGTTGATCAGTTTTGCTTATGCTGAAGTAATTTTTCACTCAATTAGCTGTAGAACCAGTAAAAGAACTGGTTCTAATCCTGTTACTTCCCACAGGTAAGATCAAAAGTCAGGCATTTTTAGAAGGTTCTTGACAGGGACATGGTGAAAGTTTGAAAAAAAAGACTACAATTGACGTCAATGATACAGTACTTCTTGGGAGAAGCGAGAAACATTCAAATTGGTAAAAATAACAATTTTTTTTTCTTTTAAGACCACTGGTAACAGGTATTTAGTCTTCCTTGGCTTTCCCTCAAAGTGTTTGCAAATATGTCAAGCTGTTTCACCTACAGACTTGAAAGCAGGAAACAGAAAGACTGTCATTAGCTGTTCGTGTTTTTGAAACTGTAAGCACTCAAATTCCCCAGCACCGGGGCCGGTGAGGTGGGTGCAAGTTGCTTTGCTGCAAGTGCTTGCACGCAACCAAAACCAGCAGAGCCCTCCCTGTTTCCCGAGTGGGGCAGGTGACTTCAGATCTGCCTGAACAAGCAGCATTACTTTTGAGCCTAGGCTCTGAGACATAACCTTGGCCACAGAGAGCTTGGCAGGAGATCCAACAGTGGCAGTCACACTGATTTGGGCCCAGCTTATAAAAAAAGAAAGATAAGACAGTCCTCTTCTAGCACCATCACATTCCCAATACAGCATCACAAATGGTGATATCTACTTTCTGTATCTGCGATGTGATGACGTCCCATGGGGGAGCTCTAGCAGGCAGTTGGTTTCAGAGCATCTGAATTTACTTCCAAGTTGGTTGAGTCCAGACTTCGGGTGTCCAATGGTGGAAGACTCTCAGTCTCACCCAGAACATCAGCTGCATTACCTGGGCTGTTTCTCCAACTCACAGGCATGAAACCATCAAGTAACCCTATTGAAGACAAAACTTGCTGTCTCATATGGCTATTAGCATTCCTTTCAGTGTAAAATTGCTTCTAATTTTATATTTGGTTTCAAAACTATATGTATTTACCATAGTGTTAGTGGCAGCCCAGTCTGACTGATTTCATATTTATGGTCCAGAACAAATACCATAAACATATGTGATAATTTCAGTAGGACATGTGATAAGTTGTAGACTCATCTTCCATCTCCTCCCCACCATACCTGAAACCTCATCCCAGTTCAAGCATCACGTGCACTTCCTTGCAGATTCCACCTTCGCCCTTTTCCACTCACTTTCTGCATACTTTTGCTCGTGTGCAAACATCTTTTGGTTGTGACCTCTCCTCGTTCTGGCTCATTCACTCTCCTAATGTCACTCTGGAGGAAGTCCTCTCCCAGATCTGTATGGGCTTCTTACTGGTCAGGGAGGTAGTTCTGAGAAGATGCCAACACCTCTGCTGTCTGCCTGTTTGATCCAAAAATTCCTGCTGAACACAGTTAATGTCCATTCATGTCTTTCTAGAACTGCCAGATAGATACACTCTTTCTGGATGTAAGTGGATTAGTCCATGTGTACTCAGAGTAAATCTGCACATTGTCTTCCAACTTTTAACATCCAATTTTTTTTTATAATATTAGAGAATTATCAAGGTAGTTAATGACTTTTTTAGTATCTCTTTGCTCCCAGCACCATGATTATCTCATACACTGCGGTGGCTCTCTTCAAATGACTATACGGGCAGTATTTTGCATTTTAAAAAGGACATAATGGTCTTCCCCAAGTTTCCAGACCTCCTCTTACTGGATAATGAGGGGAGATGGGAACAAAGTAAAGAGACTGAAGGAGAAGAAATAAGACACTAAGGAATTAAAAACAGGAGTCCATCTGCTAGTTTGGAAGAGAGTTGAAGTCAGGTGTTGAAGGAAGAACTAACAGAGAAATGGAGGTCAGGAAGAGAAAAAGAGAGTAGTAAAAGTGGGTAAAGAGAGTGTTTGGTGGAACAAAAGATGAGACCCTGATATATCTTCCTTCTGGAGGAAGAAAGATATGCCCCTGAGAGAGAGAGAGCAATAAAGTTTGCAGAAAGTCTGACACAAAAAAGGGAAGCGGAGGGGCAGAAGTGTTTTGGGGGGAAAAAAGCAATCCAGAAAACAGGGGTACCATCTGTGTTAGAAATGTAGTTCCTATAAAAGGTGAGCTGTAGGTTTTCTGTAACCTAAGCATTTTTAGAAACACTATGGAAGAAAGGGAAAAGCTACAGAAAAAAGAACAAGTATTGGCCTGTTTGTCATCAGTAAAACATCCTTCAGTTAATTGTTTACAGGAAGGTTGTTCATCCACTTTGTGAAAAGGGATGTTAAATATTTTGGATGCCATTCTTGACCTAGAGTCTATACATGTTTCTTTTGAATGTCGGGGATTGTACCAGATGACATAGCCCTGGCTGCCTGTCCCCACATCCTCCCTGTTCTCTGCTCCTCCGCTGACTTCTGCACTGGGGGCTGCAGGTCACACTGCCCTCTCCACCTGGAAACACAAGTTGGCACCTGAGCCTAATGGTGAGGAAAAACATTTTAGGACACGTCTGGATCATTTAATGCCAGGAGCCTGTTAGTGAAATGAGCAGGTGTGCAGACAGCTTACCTAATCCAATTGTACCGCTGACGTCCGCAGAGGTGATCCATCTGGAGTGCTGCTTCCCTGGATAACGGCTGTAGCAGCCCAGCTCACCAAGACAAGCATTTACAGGGAATCCCCAGGGATGAGAGACTGTATCTTTGAATTCCCGCCAGCTTTCACTCACATAAGGTAGAGCACATAGATCTGCTTAATTCAGAAGAAAATCTGATTTTGAAATTGCTGTGACACCCGACTCTCTAGAAAATGAGCACATTGTGTACAAAGTGCTATGTACATGCAGAATAAAAATTAGGGTTCACAGAAGCAGAACGCAACACCAGATCTCCCCATTTTGTAGTGGGTACCAACTTCATAAAGTATTGGCAGCTCAGAGGGAGCTCCTTGCTGCAGTTATAGCTGCAGCATGTAGTACATAAGCCTGCCAGCTGCAGCTCGAATATAGCTTATAGTCACTTGTTTCAATGTTGGAATAGGTTTTTGGTTTGGCTGCTTGCAATCTTGTCCAAAGGAAAAGACAGAATAGAATTGCCAAAGGTGAGCGAAATGCTTCAGCTAACAGAGGATGAAAAAGCTTAACTGGGCGGTTAAGCTCAATGAATGCTACCAAAGATTTCTGGCACTGGGAGGTCTTCTGCTGTGGGAGCAGGTGCTATCGGCTGATAGAGGGATTGCAGCTGCAACGTGAACTTTATCTGCAGAAGCATGTTGACGCTTAGTGGATCACACTGCAGTTTGCCTGTGTGCTCTGTCTCTGCTGTATCAAGGGATGAGGGACCAGTTCACCTACCTTTACCTATTATCAACTGCTTTCAAACACAGAAGAGCACCAAGAAGTGATCTGTGAAAACACACTCTCCAAACAAGCCACCATGCTAGTGAGTTCAAGTTAACACCGCATCCTAACTAAATTATCCTGCACCTGCAGGACAACAGGGGAAGTCTTACGTCCTTCCAGCTTCCTGATGTAGCAGCGCACCCTGACACATGCTATTCTGGGTATGAGAACTTCACTGTGAGACTTTTCTCAGGCTACTCAAAGGGCATTTCCATCAGCTAATGGGCCTTCCTGGCACTATGTAACGCTCCAGATAGAAGTGCACTGTTTTTCATCATTTATACAGGCATATGGTTGATTTCTCATTACTCTGAATTCCATACTGACAACTCTAGTGCTATACTCAGGTATGCTTTTGTCCCTCAGGAAATTTTGGTCTTCTCTGAAAGTGACTGCTTCATACGGTGGAGGTTTAATTCTCCATTTCATTTTCATTAGCATGGTACAAAGTGGCTGCAGTAGATCAGAATATTTGGTCTGTGTCTTAATGTCTTTTTCTCATCTCCTTTCACCTGGACAGATTGCTTATCGTAGTATCTATTATCACCTCCACTTCTCATTACCACTTGCCGACACTAGCCAATTTGAAATCTTCTTCAGATAAGTCTGTTTCCTCTCCTACACTAAGCTCACTGCAAGCTGGGACAGGTTAATTTCCCTGAGTTCAGCACCCAGTAAGGAACGGAACATTTGGCAAGAGAAATCCCCACAGTCACACCCTTGTCATCGCCTTTCTGGATCATCTCTTCCCACATCTTAAGAAAAGCCTACCATTCTGGAGTCATCCTCACCTGGAAACTGGTCTTTACCCTCCTAGTTGCTGCATTTTGCACAATTCCCCATTAATCTGCCTCCTAATAAACCACTTCTGCCAGTTCCCAGTTGCGCATCTGCACATGCTTTCACCTTCCACCTGGACTATTGCAAGCCCTATCAATATAGTTTCAGGTCTATATTCCTTTCTTGAAGGACCACTCTTGGCTTGCTATCAGCTACAAAAACACCTTAATCATCCCAAAGTCCCTTAGTGGGGCTAATGGGTGGTATCTGTGCCCATTGTTACAGTTAGTCCCACTGACCTCCATGCTGTGGCTCTCCTTAGACCTCAGACCAGCCTGAGCTGTAACCTTGGACCTTCTTTCCCATTACAGGGTTCACTGCTGCTGTCACACCAGCTACAAACGTGATCGTTTTGCAGGCTGTTCTACACCTCCCTTATTAACATATCATCTCTTTGAAAATTACAGCTCCAAAGTGCTCCAGTTTATTTTGCTTACAGCCTTGCAGGCTGTGCCCCACGCTGTGCCTTATTCCTACCAAAACATTCCCTAGTTTATGGCCCCATATCTCCTCTGATTTTATACTGCTACATTTTACAACGTTTTCCCTTGCTGCAATTATTGTGCTTCCTAAGGTTTTGTATGCACGATGCCTTATAAAAATAAATTGCACCTCTGCTCTTTTTACCATTTTCTAGCCACAGGGGAAAGTAATTCATTTGTTTGAGGAAAAGGGTGTGGAGAAGGCACCAGTACTAGGTCAAAACTCCTCAAACCTAAAACAGATTACACTTCGCTGAAAGGCAGAGAGATCAAAATGTTTCTTCAAGCACTTTTCCAGACATATGGAGATTAAAGTTAGAAATAAAATTGGTTTGTATATATTTCCCTTCAGCTTGTGTCACTTTATCAAAGATAGTAATTTTCAAAAATGTCTCAGTAATAAATCAGAAATAAAACTTTGGAGAAACCAATGAATCTTCACTTATTTTTCAGAGATGCTTTTAACTGGATAGCATCCCACAGATATGCATGATCTTTCTCTGCATGGATTTTTATTACTGCTTCACCTGACTCACATGCCTTTTAATAAACATATTAAAGTGTCAGCTAGATTCATTGCATCTCCAGTAAGAAGTAATTTTGCATCCTTCACTTAAAAACTAGTTTTGGAACGTCCCAGAGCAATTATTCCTCAGTGAATCACAACAGACAGCTAGATATTGTTAGAGAAAAAGTGCCTAAGGGTACTGTTCTTTCCTTTTCCTCAGGAAGCAGAACAATGGCAATGGCACACCCTGCACCTCTAACCCCCCTGCTCTATATGTCTCAAGCCAAAGAAGCTCTGCATTTATAGTGATGATCTCAAAACATGTAAAAAAGCATTTCAAAGGGCAGTTATATAAGAGTGCAGGAGATTATGAAGATAGTTAATAGCCAAAGCTACACAAATTTTTACTCTGAATCTTACAGCATTTTATTCTTGAAAAATAAATTATTTATGACATCTTTCCACATGGGTTCCTCATAATGTGATCCTTCCAGGAGGCATTACCTCAGTGTTGCTCTCCTCTTGCACAGCAGGAATTGTGCACAACTTCATTTGCAGTTTGTATTAATTACAGAAGATGGCAGTACTAAAAGTAATTATGATGCATGGCTGATTGGAAGATGACTTCATCTTTTATTCCCTCCCAGTCCGGCTTTACAGAGGCTGTAACACACCAAAGCCAAACTGGGCTTCGAGGCAGAAAAATTATGACCTCTGGGACAAAGAGGAATTTTAGTAACTTCAGGTGAATTAAAAGGTTTGGGTTGTATTCAATATGAATAGGAATGATTGCTTGTATTATTTAATTATGTTAAATATTATTAGAAATACTATTTCTATTAATTCTATATTTCTTTCAACTTTCTCCAGAAAAACATTTTGGGAGTGCTGCAGAGTTTTAGAAATTATGAAGGCGACATCAATCCATTGGCACTGCAGACTGTTCAATGTGGAAAAGGTACGGGGGAATCATCCCACCATACCCAAAAGGTGTGGGACCATGCATGTGGATTTGAGGATCTGGATACTTGGGAGGTGAAGAAGCCCTCTCTTCCTCCCCCCACCTCATTCCCTTTTCTTTCTGGGGCACCGAGTACTTCAGACAGAGGAGCAGAGGAGAGGACATGTAAGTAGATTTCCTTGGGCTGCTGGGTGAACATCCCAGTAAGGATCCGTGGGCTCACCTTTTGTCTGCCGCCCAGACAGAGCCACCCAGGTGGCTGCTGGAGGCTGCAGAAGAGCACGCTGTGGCTGTGCTGGGTGGCTGCTCACTTCTGGGAGCTACAACTGGTTTTAAGGAGCCTTTCTAACCTGGAGCATGACTGCAGCAGTGATAGGAGTTCTTCAGAAGAGACAATTCTGAAGTTTACAGTCTGTAACAATATTAAATGCATTTTTCTTTTAATTATTAGCTTTCCTAAATCCACATGAAATACAGGACATGGTTTATTACTAAAGGATATTTTTCCTATTAAATCCTCTGTATAAAGGTAAATAAATAATTGACTTCTGGGGATCATAAGACCATTCTTGCAAGTCGCTGGAAAAAGTGCTATCTGCATTTCTGTTCAGAACCTTTAAGATGCAAATTCTGCTGCAAGTGCACAAAGCTTCAGTAATGAGACTGATGCAAAACGCTGTGAAAACCTGAACCACCAAAATCAGAGTTCAGACTTTTTTAATGTCCAAGGAATAAATCAATGAATTTGAACTGCTTACATGACTTCATTATTATTTGTGTCTGGACTTCATTATTTATTTTCTTCAATGCAGTGATCCCATTCTAAGAGATAAAGACAAAAATCTAGTTTTACTACTCATTTCTGTGAGAGTTAATAGCCCAGTGACTTCAAAAGGAACGTCACATAGCTCACCAAGCCTGAATTTGGTTCACATAATATAAAATGAAATATGCTTATGCAAAGCAAAATCGCATAAAAGTCTTAAAGGATGAAATCTCACAGTCATGAAACCCACAACAGAAGCAAAAACTGAACAGGAGAAATTCAAACTCTGCTACCACAAGATTTCACCATTCTTTTTAAGAAGTGTGTGTAAAGTGATTTATTTCTTTATGTGGGTTGTTTCTTTACCTAAACCTCCCCAGTCTTCAGCGATAAGCCTGCTGCAAATAACACAAGTGAAGGCGTGCGGATAATATTAAAAATGCTGCAGAAATGGAAAGGATTTTCCTCTGAACAGACCTCAAGTTCTCCGTTTAATTTTTGGTAATACTGCTTTTATTAAATTACTTTCTATAACTTCAAAGTTAATTCCAAAAGGAATCAAGGATGGCGGAAAATACTTAAAGAACAAAGTGGGAAAGCCTATTCTACATTAACCCGCAACAGAACAGACAGACAACAGAAGAAACAACCTTGAAGATCCACTTATGCGCATGCATTATACACACATGTAGCCCTCACTTTGGCTCCGTGCTCCCTATTGAATAACCTGGCTTCCAGGAATGAATATTGTGAGAAATAAGTACAAAGAAGAGGAGAAGGGAGGGAACTCCCCTGAAATATTACTGGGGTGAGCATGTCCACTGTTGTTGGGCAGATTCTCTACCGTCCTGAATCAGTGCCTTTGTGCCACGTAGGTGTGAGCTGGGAGTTCAAAACTGACTTCAGGTTAGTTTAATTAAATCCTGTGCCTGTCAGTCTGTCTCCTCTTGAATAAGTTACTTCATGATATTTTTGATCGAGGCAAAGCCAGAACAGATCAGCCCACGGGATCAGAAACCTGGCTGTGCCCTGTTCATCATTGCCCAGCTCTTGTCTCAACTAAGAATATTTTGAAAAGTATCTTGCCTAAGTGGCACCGCAAAGCATCCAGCCACCTTAACAGGATTCTGGGTTTGCAAAATGAGGACAAGATCATGATCAGTGAAGAGTAATTTGCAAGAAACTTTCCCTTTTTATCATCCCTTGCTCACAGCTGCCTCCAGTTGCAGTCCTCGTCTACCTCTGCCAGGCATGAATTCATGCTCCAGGATGCTTCGGGTCATTGCTGTGAAGCTGCAAAGGGCCTGCTTTATTAAGCACATCCTCCTCCTAGATTTCCACTGATGCAGCATTATTCTATCCTTCCAGCATGCAAGACACCCTTTTTTTTATACACCTACTGAGCATCAGACAAGTGCAAGGTACACCCCATGTATTTGTTCTAGCCATCTGATTCTCTTTTACTGATACTGTTCAAACCAGGACCAGTTCTCGACCAGATCCTACCAAGCACTGCTTCTAGTTCCGTTAACCTTGGTCCCAAAGCTTCAGTGGCTGTTGGTCTCATACAGCCTTTGTACTCCTGACTATACTTGTGCATGCCATATTCAGCCCTAGCTAGGATTTAGACTGGGAACTTGACAGTGAAATGATCTATAAGCCATCGCTCATTAATGCATCCCGTCTCCACTGATACAGAGGAAGCAGGAGATCTGAAGCTCCAGAATGCAAATCTGAAAAGGCAAATACAAAAGGTGCTTGGGCTGTGGCAGTACCCGGGGAGGTGCTAGTATGCACACTCGGAGTGCTGATGTGGTGTAAGCATTACATGCCAGTCCTATTTCAACCAGTGGTAAAATAAGAAAAAAACTGCAAAAGAGAGAAATGTTGTGTTTCCTTATTAAGAAGTAGGTCACAGGGGCTGCTCTCTGGCTTGGGAAAATGTCATCACCTATGAACTTTTTGTGTAATTTAGCCACTTTGAGGTGATATTCATTAAAGATGCTGATAGTAGGCAGAATACAACATATGAATGGTTTCCTTTATTATAGGCAGAAACAAGCACCTATGAAAAGTACGTGGGAGTGTTCAAGGATTTAACAGAGAAATTAGGTAGCTCTTTCTTTCACTAGTAAGAGACCCAGCACAAAAAATAATTAACAATTACATTCTTTTAGTTCCTTTTATTTAGTTATCTTGGAGCACTTTGCAAAGCAAAGGCAGCAGCCAAAGATGTTGAGCTGCTTCATGTTCAATGTTACAAGGTCGGTCAGTCTGGGCAAATCAGGAACAGGCTCCCAGGAACTCTGATCCCTGGGGTCTACTCCAAACCTATGGAGTTCAGATTCATCAGGGTAAGTAGTGCAATATCAGTTAACAAAATCATTAACTATCAGGTGGACTTCTGCAGACACTGAGAAGAGAAAAAGACCAGTCCTGGTTGTTTTTTCATAAACTTTTTATTATTCACAAGACCAGACAGTTAATTCTACTTTGTTTGGATATGGTGATATTACAATTCAGATACCAGCAAGCCTCTCCTATAACTCATTTTGTACATTACCCTTTTATAATAATGTGTTCCCTGTTTCATTCCTACTGAAAAATAGTCTTAACCCCATACTGGTTTAAAAACACTATCTACATTGACTTTATTGATCTAGTTCCTAACCTGAAAAAACTTTCCTTGTGTCCCCTTGAAGACTCTTTAATAAAAAGAAACATAGCTCCTTTAACTTTTCTTTATAGCCTGTTTTGCAGAGCTAGTGCAATCTTTGTTGACCTAGCCTGTACCTGCTCCAAGGTAATAATAACCTATCGATGTGGGCAGGGACTGATGTAGTGCTCAGTATTTGAAATAGTGCTTGACAAGTGTCTTATACAGAAAAAGCATCGCCTTTTTGTAGTTTGTCTTTTATCAGTACAACAGTAGGTGTATTTTTCTTTCTGAGGCGTTAGTTGGCATGAAAATTCCAATTATTGTTTTCATACAAGCTCCCAGTCTTATTTGATTGTTCCACTTAGCACCTATTTCTTGGGCTGTTTCCTCGATCTTGGACTAATTATTTTACAGAATTCTACACTGAATTTCCTTTACCATCTGCTGGTCTAATTGACCTAATGATCCATGTCCTCTGGAAGCAGATTGCATTATTCCTCATTATTTGCTCTGCTTCTGACTTTACCATCATTTGCTCTGTACACTGAAGACTTGGCTCCAGTTCTTGGCTACTGATGAGGGCAGTGACAGCACAACTTTAAGCAGATGTTAGATAAGGTTACCTCCAGATGTATTAGTATCATCACCTAGCACAACTCAGAGTAGCCTAAAAACTACCTGAAATGAGAGCAGGCACCATTGATCCCCACAGCTACAATTACTTAAATCAATGGGTTCAACAAAATTGTGGGGATTGGTGTTTCTCAGCTGTGCTCTAAATGGTGCCAGAGGAGGGGGGATAACACAAAAGTCCCCTTAGTGCCTGTATTCTACCAAAGATTTCTCCTACCAAGAGTGACTTAATGGCAATTTTATACTATCTTCAAGGCATAAAGCAGTTGAAGTGCTGTCAAGATCAAGCCCTTGTTTTTAAATACTTCTTTTGATTGTTTTAATGTAAAATTGTTAAGTGTATGAATCCTGGCCCTTAAAACTGACTCAGGGCTATTCCAATGGTAATGCTGGTGAAGGAGGAAATAATTGTTCAGGATCAGAATGTCACTTTTTTTTTCTGTTTTAAAAGTGTACAGCTCTACATTAAACAGAAATAAGCTGGAGTTTCAGCAACAACTGCTGTTTAAGCTCAGATCTAGGGTCTAACACAGCTACTTATCCTCACTACGGCTTCTGCAGTGGTAGTTCCAGTGAACACATTGACCATAAGACTCCTGACTGAATTGGCAAACCTATCGAACAGGAAAAGTACTTTTTCTTGCAAGCTGAATACTTCTCAGGTATAGAAGTCATGAAAAGTATTCATAACATCTCTTCAGAATAAAAGTCTATAGCAATAAAGTTTCTGGGGGATTGGTGTTAGTCACTGGAATGAGTTTCTTTAGAAAGCTACCTAGATTTCCATCTATCTTTGAAGAGATACCTGCCTTGGTTTCTTCTGCAGCAATGAACATTAAGGGGGTCTGTATTTGGTTTCCTACAAATAGGTTGTAAAATACCGTAGGGTATCAGAAACATGGGGGCAAACATTAGTCGAGACCCTTGGGAGACCCTTCTGACATGGCAGTGGGAGGTGAAACTATATTCTCTAGGCGATGTTAAATAGTCCAAAACACCCAGGTGTGGGCAACTGAACTGAGCCCTGAATATAGCTTCAGTGTATGTACCTAAGCCTTTTCTAATATTATGTGGAGATACTTTGCATCTGTGGTGGTATAATGCCCTAGAAGTGGTGAGCAGTGCCTAAGAAGGGCAAAGCGGCAGGGAGAAGATGTTCTGAATGGCAAATTGGTTATCCCCACAATGAATATGGTCAAGTGTTATTTTTGCGAAAAGTCAGTGAAGCTTCACATACTGCCAGCCTATCCAGGGCATTGCACAATTAATACTTTTTTATCAGCTGTGATTTATAAGACCTTTTAAAATGGAGAGAAAGATATCCACCGCACATCCAACTGTCTGGGAGGGTAGAGCACAGATAAGAAATCAATGTTGCATAGCAGCTCTGCAGAGAGAGCGCATCCTGGTCCCAGACAAGCCTGATGACGTTTGCATTCTCACAGAGAAGAAGAGCTAATCAAAGCTGTGACACGGTTAAGTTCCCCTAAATTAGAAGATAAGGAGGAAGGGGAACTGAAGTCCCCAGGAAATTATTTGATACTTCATTTGCACTCAAGAGGCAACCCAATGACTGTCACTGTCACAGGGGGGACAGAAAAGCAAGAGAGATGCTGATTCCTTAAGATAACAATGAAGGAGAGGAGCACTGCTGATTTGTTTCCTTGGCTTCTGTGCCCCAGAGAAATCTCACAATGACAAGTACACTGGAAGTTGCTTTTGTTGTTTGTAGTTTCCCTTCCAGAACTTGGTTTGTAATCAGGAATTTAACCTTCGCTTTTCCATGTAGCTTGTTTCATAAGCAAACTTGCTGAGTTTCTGAAGTTGAGGTGAATCCAGCAAATCTGTAGCATGTGGGTTGCTTCTGATGCAATGAATTCCAGGAGAGCACAGCTTGCAAGCACCTGCTGAAGGGGAGCAGGTCTGGAAATTCAGAAAATGGGATGTTTTCTCACCGTCTGGAAAGTTTGGGTTTGGGTGCTTGCAGCAGTGTGTGCCACAACAAGGAGAGAACTGCCACTGGCAGGGCGTTACCAGCAAGGAATACAAGGGAGAACCATGGCACTGTGGTCCTGGAGATTATTTAATACAAATAAATATCACAATATAATTTCAAATGTTCAACCCCATGTAAGCGTGCATTAAAAATTAAAATGTGTTTGAAGGTGGCTGCATTCTTTGGGCAAGAGTATGTGAACCCAAGCCATTATAAAACAGGGTGAGAGTTGCCTGACCTGCATAGTTCAGGCCAGAAGATCTCCTTAAAAGAACTGCATTTGAGAGAACGTTTGTGAAGAAAGACCTCTGTTCATTACCTTCAGGGTTCCTTGCATGCGGGAATCACAACAGCAACTCTCAAATTCTGCCACTGCTTTTAAGAGCCTATATGTAGCTGGAATTTATCTGACTTCAGTTTCTAGCCAGTGAATCATCATCTGCATTTGTCTAATGGTAAGACATCTATTACCAAGTTTTGCTCATGAATATATGTGTGGATTGATCGAGTCCCCTTGTAGCCTCATCTTTGCTAGTCAGACAGATTTGGGATGTGGGGTCTTTCAAGGTTAAAGCATGTCTTCTCCTTTCACTGCTGCTCCGATCTTTATGTGAACCATTTTTAATTAATTAATATCCTTCATTAGCTGGGGTACCAGCATTACACATACCAGTTGCATGACTGCCAAATACTCTCACTTTATTTTCTTCTGCATGTGCATCCCAAAATGACATCTATAGAGAGGTTTTCCATCATTCATATGCGACGTAGATTATTTATGACTTAAATTTGTAAAATGAAATGTTGTGTAGTACTAAATTAAATAACGTATAGAAATCAACTGATATTGTGTAAATAGTTAGTATTAATATTTTTTTTAAAACAAAGAAACTGTAAATTCTTTTTTTTCAGATGTGTGTTGAAGGTTGGTCCAACTCCCATAAGAAATTTTTATCTGGACTTAATGCTTTGTCTTCCTCAGGAACATCTAACTACTACATTATTATAAAGCATAATTCTCTGAGTGGGACTTTCAAAGACCATAGCCTCTGTAAAATTGATCTCTGGAAGTGATCCTAGGAAAATGGCTTTATGGAGAATTACTGTTTCTTTTGTTGGCATAATGCAGTTAACGCTGCTAGTCCTACAAATCTAATGTAGTGACATTACTCTTCATCTGTCATATTTTAGTGCCCTCAAGGTTTTTATTCAGTTTTACCTTGGGATGATATTTTGCATATGTAAAAGAAAAAGAGCTTCTATTTCCTATTTGTCAGGACAGATATGAAATTTTATGGCACCTATGGGAGGAAGACGCCACTCATTTAATTGTTGTCTCTGGTGTTAAGGCATATGACAAGAATAGGTAAGGAGTCAAATGCTCAGGTGGTTTAGAGCTGTTATGATTGAAACCAACTCAAAAGAATTGGTCCCATTCAAAATGCAAAATTAAAATACTAATCCGTGTGTGTAGATTTGCTGTGCAGAAAGATGAAGTGTTTAGAGACTGATCCAGCCTGTAAAAATGCATCTGTTGGACGCTTGCAGTAGTATTGGAGACTCGTAATTATTATACTAAACAAATATTAGCCTGTTCAGTGATATAGTATCATTTTTAGATGGTGAAAAGCAGGTGGAATGATTGAATGTGCAAGTTCTTCAGCAAGGAGAGGTAGTTCTGCTAGTGGTAGTGATGGCAGCTCCTCTCCCCCCAGCCCTGGAGGGATAACAACTCCTGGTGAGGTGTTAACTACCCCATGCTCATCTCACAGTTTACCTCCACTCTCACAGACAAACAGTGCTTGCAGACTGTCCAGGGAGGCATCTAGACAGTCACTCACGGAGAACCAGAGTTACTCCAACTTCCCATGCCTGAGGGTTCTGGAAAAGCAGGGAAAATTCACCCAGTGATGCACATTTAAGAAGGCTGCAGAGAATGAACTCATCTCCCCTGCCGCGAGCTGCTCCCTGCTTTTGTATCAATGAGTCTTTTAAAACTTAACAGGTGAGTTTGATCAAACGTTTCAAAGTTCAGGGGAGTCACTGTGAACATGCTGGAGTTGTACCTGAGTGGCACTGAGAACCTAGTCTAATGTCCACAGTCATTCTGGCATTGTTCTTCCTTCCCATCAGAAAGAAATGCGTGACTGTTGTGGTTTAACCCCAGTCAGCAACTAAGCACCACGCAGCCGCTCGCTCACTCACTCCCCGCCACCCAGTGGGACAGGGGAGACAATCAAAAAAAACCCCCAAGACCTCATGGGCTGAGATAAAAACAGTTTAATAGGACAGAAAGGAAGAAATTAATAATAATGATGATGATAATAATAAATTACAATCATCATAATAAAATAATTGGAATATACAAAACAAATTATGCACAGTGCAATTGCTCACCACCCACCAACTTATGCCCAGTTAGTTCCCGAGCAGCGATCTGCACCCCTCCCAGCTAACTCCCCCCAGTTTATATACTGGGCGTGACATCATATGGTATGGAATATCCCTTTGGCCAGTTTGGGTCAGCTGTCCTTGACTGTGTCCCCTCCCAGCTTCTCGTGTTCCTCCAGCTTTCTTGCTGGCTGGGCATGAGAAGCTGAAAAATCCTTGACTGTTAGTCTACGTACTACTTAGCAACAACTAAAACATCAGTGTGTTATCAACATTGTTCTCTTACTGAACCCAGAACACAACACTATACCAACTACTAGGAAGAAAATTAACTCTATCCCAGCCAAAACCAGGACAGTCACTTAGAAAAAAAAAGGTCTTTTCAATCTATACTTGCTATATACTTGAATTTACTTCTGACTAGCAAATATCATGTTTCACTTCTATATGATATGTAGGAACTAAGAACAATCTCTTTTTTTTTTTTTTTTTTGTCACTTGTCTAAGTACATCTTTGAACAGTTGCAGCAGGTATTTTTTCTTCTTTTGGACTCTTAAAAAGGAGGAGGTTTTAGGGGTTTACCTTGCTTTGGTATAGTTATGTATTAAAAATAAAATAAAATACCTGCAACAATTTTGTTCCAGCAGTCACATGGCACAAAACACAAGTAAGGAGTAACTAGACGAGGTTCAGTAACCTTCTCATGCAAGATGAAATATTTAAACATCTTATCATTCAGGGAACAAAGACATACCTCACACTGATAAAAGATCTATGCACTGAATTCCTGTAGGAAGCATTTAAACCTCTGCTTGAGGGCCAAATAATATCATACACTGTCCACGTAAAAGAGCAAGAAAGAGGCAGTTGACAAAAAGACTTTAAGGAAATCTCTCTGCAGGCAAATTTCTATGTGATCTTCCCTGCTCTGCTCCTCTGGACAATAGCAAAAAAACCCAAGGATGGGGAGAAAACTTTCTGCTCAGCTAAATTTTTCTTGGATTCAGGGATTAGTCTATGCAGAAAGCCAGCTCAGCAGATCTCTGTGCTCCTAAACACAACTTCTGTGGGCAGCATTAAACCTAGTAAACAACTTCTTTTTCCAGTCCTTTTTCTGTCCTGTGTACCTATGTCATGGTCCTGGAGCTGACAGCATGTGAGCTGCTGAGTCCTGGAGCCACCAGAGCTCCGCAAGCACGAGCCACCCACATTTGGGCTTTTGGGTAAGACAAATGGCCCACATTTGATGGGGCAGCAGCTGTGTCTTAGGAGGCATAAGCAAGATGTTTAGCATGGTGAAGATTGGGATCCACCAGTGGAGGTTTGGGACTTCTGCTTTCTCCTGAAAGGTAAATGCCAGATAAATCACCACCTGATGAGGTTGGACTGTGGTCTGCTGATAACCACCGGACCATGGACAAGTTCTGAGGTGCCTGCAGAAAGTGACAGAGCAGAGTGAGTCTATTGTTGGTCTATCAAAACTTGCTATACCGGCTCTATACATTCCCTGGGAAATGTTTATGGATCTGCAAGCTGGAAAAGGCTGGGGCTGTGTACATGGCTCTGCTTGGAGCGTGGTGGCTGTTCTGCTGCAGCACTGCTGAGGAAAGGTTCTCAGGAGTGTGCTTCATTCAGCCTGCACAGGCAGCAACGAGTGAGGATTCCCCAGCATGCGGCAATTCAAGAGCCAGAGGAGAAATGTGTGAGAGCGGGAAGGCAATCAGCTGGCTCTCCAGGTGGCAAAGAAAATGTGACGTGTAACTATTCAGCAGTTAGGCAGGTTCAGAGGCACAGCTTACTCCTTCTCCTGTGTACCTAAGGGATAGCTCAGGTTCTGCTTATTATGGGAAGCCTGCAGCCTCCCTGTCCTCTCCCAGTTTGCCAACTGCTCTTTCCCAGGACGGTGCCACTGTCACTTACTGGCTGCCACAGAGGCAGCATAGGATGTGCCACTGTCACTCAGGGTGGGAAGTCACCAAGGTGCTTGTTGAGACCAACTGTGGCCCGAGGCGAGGACACCCACTCTTCAGGAAATGATTTTGCTGAGCATCCAGATGGCTGGGAGGAAGTTTGGTAGCAGGAAAAAAATACAGAGCAGAAAGTGCAGCTCTGGAAAAGAGTAAAAATTCCCTAGAATAAGGAACAGCAAATGTGCAGACAAGGATACCAACCTAAAAAAAACCCCAAACCAGAAGAGCAGGCGCTGGCTCCCCTGCAATGCACACCACTGAATACAGAAGAGAGACCAGAAGCAGCAGTGAAGTTGTCAGCTGGGTCAGGTTTGCCAAACAGAAGGGACAAAGTGTTACCTAGGGCAACAAAACATTCGTAGCTGCTTATGAAGGTGGCTGCATCTTTGTGGCAGGTCTGACAGTCTGCCTGCAGCAATGGCCATCTCTGGCTGGCAGCTCCAGAGGGCAAACTGCTGCTGCCAGGGCAGCTCATCAGCCCCGAAGGTAGGGACAGGGCTGAGAGTATGGCAGCACTCAGCATTGCTGCCCTTTGAACCAACTCAGAGGTGCCAGGATGTATTAGATAAACATCTTCATCCAATTTAAGCAAAATAATTTATTCATAAATGTCTCTTGAGGAAGGAAGGCACACCTTATTCAATATTTTATGTAGCTGATGTGGTTTGCAAAGGATTGTAACTTGCAAGTTAGTAAACAACCTTTTTCAAACTCCTGCAGAAGAAGTGGGCAAATGGTTGCATTCAAACTCCTGCAGAGAACATTGGGACCCCAGACACTGTCATGTCTCCCCCTTTTAACAAAACCATAGTGTCCAGGTTTAACCCCAGCCAGCAACAAGGCACCATGCAGCTGCTTGTTCACTTCCCCACTCCCAGTGGGATGGGGAGGAGAATCAGAAAAAAAAATAAAACTCATGGGTTGAGATAAGAACAATATAATAACTAAAATAAAATAAAATATAGAAATAACAACAATAATAATTGTAATGAAAAGGAATATAACACAAAGAGAGAAATTAGACCCGAGAAAAGACAAGCGATGCACAATGCAATTGCTCACCACCCACTGACCGATGCCCAAGCAGTGATCCACCCCTCCCGGCCAAATCCCTCAGTTTATATACTGAGCACGATGTTCTATAGTATGGAATATCCCTTGGCTAGTTCGGGTCAGCTGTCCTGGCCATGCTCCCTCCCAGCTCCTTGTGCATCTCCTTGCTTGCAGAGCATGTGAAACTGAAATATCCTTAACTTAGGATAAACACTACTTAGCAACAGCTAAAACATCAGTTTATTATCAACATTATTCTCAGACTAAATCCAAAACACACTGTACCAGCTACTAGGAGGGAAATTAACTCTATCCCAGCTGAAACCAGGACACATAGTATGTTAACAATTTTGCAGAATGTACAGGAAAAGAATAAAAAGTTTGGACCTGTTTTCTCTAGAAATGCTATTATGTTGAAATGTGTTAAAAATTACATCAATTTCAATTACACTTGAAAGAAAAAACCTAAAAATTCAAGGCTGAGATAGAATCTTCCTTGTGTTTAATTCCTTGCAGTTATCTTAGCTATCAATATATTTAGATGTTTATACTACATGTTTACTATTTTTCTTACTTCATTTTGTGCAAACAAGGCAATTCAGTAAGGTTATATCAACATTTATGAACTGAATTATTCTGTGATTTCAAAATTTTCACTTTTGTTACCCCTGAGCACAAAAATCAATCCCATTGCCAATATTGACCTTGGTGGTCGAGCAAACTGGATGCAGAGTGCAACCCAATGCATAGATAGAGAACACGTTAAGGTCAGGAGAGGATCATACTGTGGGACTTCACAGTTCTTTATTCCTTGTGATGCATCCAACATCCCTGGGAACAGACTGAAGGAGACAAAAATCCAAGTAAGCCCTGTACAAAAGAGCCTATCTACAAATAATTGGAAGTGATTTGTAGTGATGTCTTTAATTCCAAGCCTGTCTCCTTTATAGAATAGTTGGGATTTAATTATACTTGTTGCAAAGCTTTCCTGACATTCTTGAGATTATGGAGCACATACTTAGAGCAGCAAACTCTGCAAACCACTAATGTTAATTTTTCTTTATAGATCCTGGAAAGATGGAAATGCTGTTTGAAACTGATGTGGCATTGTGGCATTTTTTAATCATGCTAAGTGGACAGCCAGCAAATTGTGGGTCAGTCAATGTTACAGTGATTCCTAGAAAAAGAATGGGAAATGGGGTTTTGTCAGATTAGTGTGTCAGAGTGAGAATTCCATACAGCATTTAACCTCCTATTGTGTGACATTTTGATTTAAAAATTAACACTATTGAATATCAATATTGCAAATACTAAGTGGATTAAAAAGTAACTGATATGTTTTATGGGATATTTCTTAAAGAGAATGCTTAATGGAAAAAGGTGTCTCTGAAAAGCTCAGCAGAGATGAGTGCCTGGCCCAGTACTGTTCTTTTTTTTTTTTTTTTTTTTTTTAAATAAAATAGGAACTGGCTAATAAAGTTTGCAAAACCTTACATACTAGCAGAATAGTAAATCACAATGAGAACTCACACAATGTGATTCTGGACCACTCTACAAACTGAACACATATTGCAGGCGGGGAAAAACACAACAAAACCCCCAAACAAACCAACCCTACTGCAGCCAATGATGAGTCTCACCGCCTTTGACAGAGATGAGGTTTTACATGACTTGTTTTAACAGAGTCAGACAAAGGTTAACAGATCTGTAAACATGGATTGTGGTTCTGCCTGTGAAGACTGGGGCATTGCATTAGGATAAACAGGACTGAAAATATTCATGGGTCACAATAGATCAATCAGCTGAACAAAACCACTGATGATAAGACTGCTGCTGCAGGGCTGGGCTGGGAAGCAAGAACATTTTAGCCTGGCTGAAATGGAGTCCTGGGCCTGAGCAGGTCCAGGAGCATCCACCGTGTTACCAAACAGCTGAATGGTACCAGGCCAGATGATACTTCACTTCTTCTGTCATTCATTCTGTATTTCCTAGTTAATGATGCTGTGGGCCAGCCTGGATGTTTCTTCCATCTCGAAAGTCAAACGATTATTGATAAATTGGCAAAGGTTCAGAAATGAGATGGGCAAGTAATCCAAAATCTGGGAAGTGCATATTGCAGTGATTAAGCATCTCTGGCAGCTTGGCTTTTTCAAAGAGCAAGAAGTAACTTGCTCAAGGTCTTTACGTGGGAAGACGACAGCTTCTGATACATTACAGTTCTGTCATCTATTAGACAAATGTACAACAAAATCTAATACCTGGCAGCTGAATCTAGACAAATAATTACCATTATATGATATCCTAAATCTTGTTTGGGGGTCTTGTCACAGGCTGTCCCTAGACATTTTTCTGGACAAGTACATCTGCAAAACAGACCTAATATTCCAGTGTAGCATCTTAATTTCAAGACCCACATTTAGCTTCTGACAAGTTACTGTCCTTAGCTCTGGGGCCCCCCAGGCCAGACACAGCAAGGAACACTACGAAGGAAACAACCACATTATTTTTTACTCAGAATTGTTTTCATTTATGAGCTGCAACATTTGAAACAGCCAAAGCCTGAAGGCAGCCTCCCTCTGCTGGGTCTCCCCAGCCCAGGCACGCCAGCCCTTTACATCTCCTTGTCCAGGGCATTTCCCGTGGCAGTGGCAGGGACGGAGGTGCTGCGGGCTGAGAGCAAGTGCCAGTTCTGGCCTCTGCCCACCGTAGGCTTCTGCAGAGACACGACCCGTGTGGCCCTGCACCAAAAGCCTCCCCGGCGCAGCAGGGAAGAGCTGCGTGATGCTGATGGCCCTTGACGGCTTCGTCCCTTCTTCTCCATCCCTGGTGGCTGGCAAGGACCAAGCCAGCGCCATCAGGTGGGGGCTCCAGTCCACGGTGACTGCTACAGGACTTTCGCAAGACCAAATGGGATTTGTGGTTTGACAAGGAGAGCGCCAAAACTGTGAGATGTTTTCCTAAATACATACCCTAAAGACCAACCACAAGTTTTTGGTGTTGAGGCAGAGCATTCTGGGTCAATTGTTACAACCTGTGTTTTGCAAATGAGTCTATTATATTCATTTCTCAGAAAGACACATTATGAATCAAAAATCAATTCACATGTTGAGAAATTCATTTTGAGTAATAGTACCAGGGCGAAAAAACCAAGCCAGAAGTGCTGTTTCAATATTTTCAAAATTAAATGGTCTTGGTTTTGTTATCTAATACTGCTTCATTCTAAAATTGATCTACGTTTAGTGTTAATAAATGGTAAAAATATGTGAGAAGCAAGTAATGTATCTGACTGGATATTAGTTTTCCCTCATTTATTTTCAGTTTGGCCACCAAACAGAAAAATCAATTATTCTCACAACCCTATCCACTATAAATAAGTACCTCTCTTCCAACAGACTGCTCTCTACAGTTTTCTCCTCTTTTATGGAGACTCTTACTTTTGTCAGATATAGTAACTTGCGGTTTTCCAGATGATACCTTCTGACATTTTCATTCACATAACTTCCCCTTAATTTTTTCTACTGTTAGTGGTGATTATAACTAGTTAGCCTCTACTGTAAGTTTCATTAACACGATGTTCATTGCCTTTTTCAGGTAACAAAGCTATTAATTAAAATTGTATCTAACAAGGATCCACTGGGTATTTGACTAAATATTGCTCCAACGTGGTTAAATGTTGGTCTTGATTATTTTCATTGTCTTTCAAAAGGTTTTCAGTACACAATTGTAATGAGCCCATCCAAGTCACTTAGAATATTTTGGACAAGATACTACAAAACCCAGTATCATGTTCTTCAGTGAAATCAGAATGCTATTGCCCTTCTCTCCTATCGCCATTTAACTGGCAAGAAGTATGTTGGATAAAACATACACTGTGTAAACTTCTACTGATTACTGCTCACTGGTTTCATTAGCCTCTTCATTTTAGTGGCCATCTGCATCTATTTTCACCATCATTGTACGCACACCTATTTTATGCAAAGGATGTGTAATATTGCCAATTTCCCACTGTGAAACTCATGATACTTTTTTCAGAGCTATTAAAGTGTTGGCTCCACTCAACAGCTGTTTACCTCGGTACCACCATTAAGATGAAAAATTAGTTTAGAGACATTTTTGGGCCAAAGATCATTTCAGCAGTAGACGTGAAGTAAATATTTATTCAAATGTCAGCCTGGGGCTGAAAACAAGGAGACATTCCAGAAGTCTGTTAGCATCAGAAGAAAGACCAAGAGACTACAGAAAGTGTTGTTTTACTTCTCCATGGAAAGGGAAAATTTATAACAGATGACATGAGGACTGAACTTGGGTGGTTGGGTTTTTTTTGCTTCATGATGGATGTTATATTTGATCATATAGTTAATGCCGTTAGCCTCATTATAAAGAGCTAAAATTCCAGGTGTGGAATAGGAATAGGAATGGGAATGGGAATAGGTTAAAGACCACTTAGATGAGTTTGCTGACCAGGGGACCCATGGCAATTATTGACGGAATTGTAAATCTTACAGGCAAGAGGCTGAGGAAATATCATGGTATGCATGGGGGACAAGAAGCTTTAGAATATTAGAAAGATTACAAAAAAGACAAATATAGTGTCTATGTTTAGAGAAGGATGAGGGAGGAGTATGAACATGGAGAACAGAACTGAAGGAGTTACAGATAGGCCTGCCAAGCCTTAATTCCTAGAATAATATGGAAATAAACAATGTTTTTTATGAATACATGGAAGATAAAACAGGGATGAGTAACACCTAACATGGATTTATCAAGGAACAATCTTGTCAAATTTAATTTATTCTGTTCTATTACAGGATAGCTCGCTTTGTAGATAAAGACAAAGATATAGGTGTCTTATATCTTGACTCTTCTAAGGCTTTTAATGCCCTCTTATGTAATATTTTCATAGCCAGCTGAGGAAAGGTTGTTTAGGTGAAGCTCCTGGAAGGTGAATGCAGGTAGGTGGCAAGGAACACTTTAAAAGAGTAGCTACTCGTAGCTCACTGATATATTGAATGTGTGTATCTTTAGCAGTTCCACGAGTCTGCCCTGGGTTTGGTGTTCGTCAATACTGTTATTAATGGCTTGCACAACGAAATAGGTTATATGCTTATTAAATCACTAGATTATATTAACCTAAGTGAGCTGCAAGCACTCTAGAGACTTAAGCAGTTAAGTACATAAGCACGATGCTGTGCCCAGGTTAGTATAACCTGCTTGTCATCAGGGCTAATTAATCACATTAACATCAACTTCTTGCTAATGTGACCACACTGCTTGCAGTAGCTGCAATATCCCTGAATGGCACTGCATTATGCCACAGAGATACTGTGAAAGAGAGAAATTCCATACTTTCTCCATTTGATCTCCTTCCCCAGTCTGCTCCAGGTCAAGATGCTGATTTACTGGCAGGTCACTTAGATACATTTAAACATTTTACCATAAATCCTCCTGGAAACACAGCAGACTTAGTTGTGCTGTGTTGTGTAATTCCAGGGTGAATGCTCACTTTATGCTAGAATATCATCTTGCACAGCATCAAAATCACTCTCTGCAGCTCCCAAGCTTCCCTTGCAGATTCCTCTATCCAAGTATTGATCAGGCCCTGCCTGTTAGAAAGGTCTGCATAGTGTCTAATACCTACACTAGAAGGTAATTTTCCTGTTTTTCCTGAAAATATATTAGATTGCAGGAGGACTATGATTCTAGCAGATCAATGCCAGAGGAGTTAATATCACCTACTTTTGCCTCCCTGTTGTATAGTTCTAAAATTAGAAACAAGCAGAAACACTATGCAGAATCCTAATTGGCTTGTCACTACGGTAAAGTAACTGGCCAGCTTCTGACTTACTGGAGATCAGAAGGTCCTTCTCTTGCTACATCCTCACTGGTCTGTTGTTTAACCTCTCAGGAAGAAATATTTGGAAATAAATGTAACATATTTAATTGGATTAGAATGTTGATCTGTTTAAAGCATCATTTTTTATCCAGTGTGAGGTAAAGTATTTTTAGTCACACTCCACTGTGAAAAAAATTACCTGAAAACATCGTAAGTCACATCCTGACTGCAGTAATATTACCTTGTTAAGGGTAAAGAAGGGACTTCAGCACTGGCAGGTACAATTTTTGAAAGCCTCATCAATGTTATGTTTAGCATCATATAGTCCTTATTCAAATGACTGAATGTTCATGGTAGTAAAGTTGCAGCCACCTACACGATGCTTGGGGCTCTGGAAAGAAAACCTAAAATGCATCTTGTTGGCAGATGAGCTTATTCACTTATCTTTGTTGTGGTTTAACCCCAGCTGGCAACTAAGCACCACACAGCCGCTCACTCGCTGCCCCCCCACCCAGTGGGATGGGGGAGAGAATCAACACCACCCCCCCCAAACTCGTGGGTTGAGATAAGGACAGTTTAATAGGACAGAAGAAAATCATAATAATGATGATAAAAATGACAACAACAGTAATAATAACAACAACAACAACAATAATAATAGAATTGGAATGTACAAAACAAGTGATGCACAACGCAATTGCTCACCACCCACCAACCAATGACCAGCTAGTTCCCGAGCAGCAAGCTGCACCCCCTGCCCCCGGCCAACTCCTCCCAATTTATATACTGGTCATATGGTATGAATATTCCTTTGGCCAGCTTGGGTCGGCTGTCCTGGCTGTGTCCCCTCACAACCTCTTGTGCCCCTCCAGCCTTCTTGCTGCCTGGGCATGAGAAGCCGAAAAATCCTTGACTTAATCTGAACACTACTTATCGACAACTGAAAACATCAGTGTGTTATCAACATTCTTCTCATACTAACTCCAAAACACAGCACTATACCAGCTACTAGAAGGAAAATTAACTCTATCCCAGCCAAAACCAGGACATCTTAAACTAGACTGGTCTAGAGAAATGTAAGTCCTTCTCCATGTGACTTCCAGTCTAGGACACATATCTTAACTGAACTTCTATTATACAAAAAATGTGTCTAGACATCAGCCTTAACTGTACAGCTATCTTTGAAGATGTACAGTATATAGCCTGCAGCACGGTATTTCACAGCGCCTTTTGTGTTGCATCTACTGACCCTCTGGCAAACAGCTGCCACAGCAAGAGAGGCAAAATTTCCATCATTTCAGGAGGAGTCTCTGATGGTGTCTCTGAACGGCACAACACAGAAAGCCACCTGAAATCTCTGTCTGGGTTAATTAGCAGCACTGACAAGCAGGTTATGCTAGTGAGGCAGAGTGCTGCACTGTGTGGTTGCTGTTGGGAGTGAGATGACCTGCTCAGAGAAGCGCTAGATGCCGTACTGGGCCATGCAGAATGCCCTTGGCATTGTAATAGAGCTTAGCAGGTCCCAAGAGGAAGCATTTCTTGGTGGGCAGGGACTGGAAAGTTTAGATCCCCAAGCTCCCAAGTGGCCCATAAAGTGTTTTATTTTAGCCAGTGTGATTCAGAGTTGTTCCGCAACTCCTCCAAGTTAGAGAGGATGAGGGAAGGAAGCTGAAGTGGATCTTAGCTGAGTTGTGTGTCAGAAGACCTCTTCTTCTTTGCCGTGGATCTCAATAACTATGTTCCCGCTTCCCTGTACTTACTTCATCAGGTTCATCTGTACTCCCACCTTCTTTCCTCTTCACCAGCCACTGCTTATCCCGCTTTTTCACAGGTGAACCTATCCTGGGTTATGAAGCCCAATCTTCTGCTGTCAGTGGGAACCCTGCTACTTAATCCCTTTCCCATGCTTTTCTTTCTTTTAAAGGCTGGTGGGATCTTTTCCTTCTTTCAATCTTTGCCCCTACGTACAACCCAGGTGCTTCTTACCTTTCTCACATCCTTTCCCCCTCACTGCAGCCACTGCTCCTTGCCTGACCACCACTCTCCTGCCAGCCCCCCTCTCTGTCTACTGAAGCGGACTTCTGTCATTTGCAGCCAACTACCTTGGTTCAGGGTAGACCTTGGAATAAGTGACTTTTTCCTGATGAATGCACTCCATTCCCCAGTGCTTTGGGATATTGAGTCCTGCAGCCTGCTTGGGATGTGGCTCCAGCAGGGCCACACCGTTCTTCCCAGCTCTGCGCTGCTTTTTGGGTGCCGTACAGGACTGCCCCCCCCCCCCCCCGCCCCCCCGCCGCTATCACCAAGAGGATGAGTAAGTTCAAAAGAAGTGGGGCAAACCTTCTAAGTTACCCGCTCTCTAATCTTTAAGGTAGGCCTAAACTGGACCATTTCTGACTGAAACAGTGACGGCAACAGCAGTTTCACTGACATTGGTAAGAGTAATTCCAGCCAGCCCTCTGCTGTGCCTCTCCCACAGTTGTAAACACCATAGAAATAGAAAGAAATCCCATTTCCCACTCCCCGAGAAGGAACATTTCACCCGTGCAGCCAGTCCCCTGGGGGAAAGGAAGCCAAAATGTGCAGAAACTATAATAAAAAAGACATAATGTAGAAGTTAATGCTTTTGATAGACAGCAAGAGCTCATCAGTGGCGAGGCTGTGGGTTGCCATGGCGACGGGGCTGCACACGGGGGGGGGGGCGGGGGGGGGTGGTGGTGCTGCCTGGGCTCCCAGCGCTCCCTCCACTGCCCCCCCCATCTCAGGCTTAAGGGCAATCACTTTGCTGCTCCGGGTAAACACACCAGTGACTGTTTGCAGGCATCTCCAGACGATGTGGGATAGGGGAAAAATTGATCCGGACTGACGTGTGGTTTAAGATGCTACCTACCGGTGCTCACACCCAGTTAAGCTGTAATCAAGCCCAAAACATGCTTAGGTTATCTCGGTCATCAGTGGAATGGCCAAAAAATTCCTGCTTGGCCTTTGGCGTTGTCCCAGCTTCAGCTCACACTGAGTGCAGAAAAGGGGGTAGCAGAGTGGAGACTTTCTGCTTTTTCAACTTCTGCTTTGTATGCCCCACAGATCCTTGGACACAAGCTGGAGCAGCCACAAGACTACCATGACTTGCCTTCCTCCTCTTCCAGCCTCAGGATGTAGGCCAGTCCAAATTAGATGAGTTTGTTCTTTGGACATACCCGTATCAGTTGTGTTAAAAGGTTGTAACAGTTATAAGTAGCTATTTAAATGTGAGCTCAGAGTGAAATTACCAGCTGTTGATAGGCGTTGGGTGAACATGATAGCCAGTGAGTAATACCACAGAAACCTGGGACGGAAGTCCCAGAGAGGTGGAGCAGTTCATGTACTCTTACATGCAGCTACAGATATGAAAAGCCACCTGGCAGCTAGACCCCTCTGTGAAGTGGGGGAAAAAAAGCCTCTGAGGCAGAGCTGCTTTTTAAGAAGGCGGCTGGATGAAGGTAACTGCTTGGAGGGGTGGGCGAGAAGCAGTTGTGTGCCTGAACAGGGGCATCTCCCTCCCATGGAAGTTTGCCTGTGTCTGTGTGAGCAAGTTCTCATGTGCTCAACAGTTTTTCCCAGTTCCCTTGACTGTCACCGTAGCAGGGTCCAGCCCCACCAAAACTGATCACGCATTGTCAGACACGTATATTGCTATTTATTCATTAACATATAACTTCCTACTACCCCGTTCCCTCTTCGCAAGCTTCTTTCTTTTTTGTGTAAGTCCTCTCCCTTGCTAACTCTTCTTTAACCACGCAGTCACGCCTTCTCCCCACTGTCTTTCTCTTAGTTTTGCACCACATGAATATCAATGAATTCCCAGATGTGCATTTCTTGTCAGACATTGCCCACGGCCCAGCAATTGCATTCATCTGTTGTTCTTACCTACCGTATCCAAGGGTTTCCCTGGCACAACATAAAGACCTTCCCCATAGCACTCCACACAACATGTTCAAGCAGTTGTCCACTGCTGCTCCACCACCAAATAATTGACTAGTTCCAAAGAGAAATGCTGTGCTTAGAAACATTGACTAGTTCCAAAGAGAAATGCTGTGCTTAGAAACATTAACCAAATAATAAGCTTTTATTCTGTGTTTTGTGTAATGATCTATATATTTAAAAAATGAGCACATTTGTGGTTAGATAGAATGACCAATAGTACGGTCCAGGCCAATTTGGGGCATAAAGTATACTTTTGAAGATTATATAAATTCTCTTTAAATTTGCCTATTTTATAACCACACACACACACAAATGTTTTTAAAAATAATGTTATGGTTGTACAATCCAGTACTGAAGAGGATGTGCCAAAAAAAGAGCTGTCTATGCCACTTGATTTACATCCCCTTTGTTCTGTGTTGCATGTTCACATGCTAATTCGTAAACAGGATCCTGCCTTATCAGGTGCGTGAGACAGCATCTGCTGTCCAGAAAGATCAGGATTATGAGAATCCTGTTTCACCTGTTGAAGAAGCTTTTGGCGAAAATCCTGGCTTAAGACTTGGACTTTTTCAGATGAGACTAGATGGCAGCCACAGGGCTGGGACCCAGTTAATTCCCAGGGAGAAAAATAGTGGAGGTACAAAGGGCTGTTGGATAGAAAGGATAATCTTCTGAGTATTAAGATGATGAAAGCTGTCCTGAAGAGCTGGAGACTATCTCTGCTTCTGCCACAGAATTCTTCTGTGACGCCAGGCAAGATGCTTAGAACTTTTTATAGATGAGCAGCAACTCAGTACAGCTCCTTCTGAGGCCTGCAGAACTGCTGCAACTGAAATCCGTGGGAGCTCTCTTTGAGAAATGAGGTCCCAGCTGCCTTTTAACTGTTCTGTCCAGAATATACCAACTTTCTATCTCAAAGACATGATATTTTCTAATACTATGAAGCACACATATATTTGTGGAAAGAGCCATAAAAACGCCTCCTGAGCCTGTCTTTGGGTATTCTGAAGAGATTTGTGATACCAAAGAGCAAGACTAGGGGATTCAAAGCTATACACACGCAATTCACTCTCACAACCGGAGTAATTCAGGTGCCCCCCAAAATAGACATCTAGTACCACTTTTCCATTTTTGATATACTAAGCTGAAGGACTAATGGGCATCACTTAGTGAAATCTGTGCCCTTTTGGTGCCAGAGGCCAGAGAGGACATCCTGGGACAACCAAACCAGAAACTGCCTGGATGCAGGCAACCGTGTCTTCTTTCCCACATTCTTTTACTCAGCTTGTCAGCAGGATCCTAGTTTCTTCCCCTGCTTCTGGCCTTTCCCTTTCTTGCTCAGACTGGCTCCCACATTTCCCTACCCCCAGCCTGACTCTTTCCCTGGCTTCTCCTGCAATCTCAGTATTTCAGCCTCTTCAGCTCTCTTGGCCCACTTCTTCTGCAGAACACCTCATTTCTCCCCTCCTGGCTCCTTTCCAGGTCTGTATCTCTGCCATACCAATTCCAGGTTTCATCTTCCTTGTGTGCACATTCACAGGCCCACTATCCCTAAACCTCCCATTTGGCCCATACCCCTTTCCCTGCACCTCCTTTCTTTTTGATCTCTCAGAGCTTCTTGCCCAACCCTCACTCTGACCTACATCCCAAAATTGTTTGCCTTGGGCCACTTCAGGCCTCATCCTGCCTTCTAGGTCTAGCTCATAGTGTCTTCACCTCCATACTTGATGGCCCCTTAGAGGACAGGGAAGACAGGCGTCCTGCACCGAGCCCTGGGGCCCAGGTAGCCTCAGCCTGGAGAAAACAGAACCGAGCACTGAAGGGAAAAACCATCACTCCTCCTGTGGCTTGAGGCTGGAACAAGTTCAGTTACTCTCTGAAGGCAGCATATGAGCAGTCTGGTCACGTGCAGCAACTGCAGTAGGAGCACGATCAGACAGCGGAGGATACTCAGGCACCTCTGTCAGTGTTGGACAAAGCACGCTCGGGAACCGAATCTCCAGGAATTTTAGCTGCAGTTTGCATGCTTGGACCCACCTCCCTAAGAAAGTGAGGCAAGCGTGAGTATTTGGGGTCCGCGCTGCCCACGTCTGAGCAAGCCTGTGCCACGTGTGCCGCGCCATTGCCCTCCAAGGGGGGAGCGCTCCCGCGTGCAGGGCACTAGCAGCGTGACTGCACTGAGGCATCTCCCCTTGTGCTCCCACCCTTCGGCAACAGCTTTCCAAGCTCCGACTGTGTCCCCATCGCGCGCGCGGGAGCATGAAAACCTGTTAGCAGGTGCTGCCCCTTCCTAGCCCCTCTGCGGCAAACTATGGAAGGGCTGGCGTGCCCACTCCATTGGGCTGCGCCCGCTTTTTGACAGTTGCGGGGCAGAAGTCAAACTTTGCCTGAAAAGGGATGAAAAATTTTTAACGAATGCTAGGCGTAATTTCCACACGAGTCTCCTTCCTCCTGGGCGCTGATGAGCACTAATATTTAATTGAGTGCGGCCCTCTGCCGGCACCCGGCAGCAGCCTGACGCGGCTGGCGCGTCCGCTCGCTCTCCCGAACCTCCCTCCGCTCCGGCTGCGGGCACGTCCCGGGAGAGGACAGCCCTCAGAGCGCTGCGATATGTGCCATCCATTACTGCTGTTAACTCGGGCTCAACGCATAGGTCGGGGACTGCAAATCCAAGTGTCACTGGCACGGGAATGATTATTACCAGATGCTAATTGCTCATTAATGTATGCTAATCACTGCCGCATGCCAACATGCTCAACGCACTGCCAGGCCAAAGTCATCTGACTGGAGCGGAGCTGCTCTTCTCCACCGGTGCCACCTCACCCGCCCACGCCGAGAGCCGCCACCGCGGCCCCACGGCTGGCTGCTCTGTGCTCACGGCGGGGTTCTCCTCCACGGCCGCCATCCCACCTCCTGAGGCGAGGAGCAGCCCCTGGTGATTTCTGCGTTCCCCAGGCTCCAGACTTTGCCCCAGCATAGGTTTGCTTCGGGCGGGAGACGCGCGCCTCCGGGCTCCACCTCTGCCAGGGCAGCAGGCCGCTGCTCACCCAGCCACAGGGGATTTCAGCAGTCACAGCCCCCCCGGCTGAAGCCGGACCGGTGTTTTGTGAGGGAAGAGGAAAACCACACACCCCGCTTTTAAACTTTAAAATCCGTTGCCTGAACGCGTCTCCCAGGACACGCAGCATGAGCAGCGCCGGCAGCGCCTCAACCAGGCAGCCGCCCCCCCGGCCGGCAGAGGAGCTGAGGGGAGGCCCCGGCCGCAGCGCCCCCGCCGCCCACGGGGCTCGCCCTTCTTCCCGCCCGCCCGGCGAAAGGGCGCCAACGGCCCCCTCGCCCCTCGCCGCCGCCTCTCCTCAGGGACGCCGCCTCAGCCGTGCCCCCTGCCACCCCCCCCACCCCCCGCCCCGCCGACGGGCGGCGGTTGCGCAGGGCGGGGGGGCGCCTCCGGCCCCGCGGCGGGCGCTGTGGCGGTTGGCGCCCGGCGCGGCGAGGAGCCGCGGGCGGCGGCGGGAGGGCGGTCTGCGGGGCGGGCGGTGCGCGGCGGCCGGCAGCGCTGCGCCCCGATAGGCGGCGGCGGGCCATGTTGGTGCTGCCGCCGCCGCCGCCGCTGCCGCTGCTGCTGCTGCTGCTGGCGCGGAGCCGCTGAAGCCCGGCGGAGGGGCTCGCCGGCTCTCGCACGCAGCGGCGGGGCGCGTCGCGTCGAGCAGAGCGAGCAGGGAGGAGGAGGAGAAGAAGGAGGAGGAGGAGGAGGAGGAGGAGGAGGAGGAGGAGGAGGAGGAAGGGGAGGGGGGATCTTCTCGGCGAGGATGCCCGGAGCGGCTGCAGGGACGGCGGCGACAGGAGCAGGCTCGTCAGGAGCGGCAGCAGCGGGGATGCTCCCGGCTCAGGAGGCGGCCAAGATCTACCACACCAACTACGTGCGGAACTCGCGGGCCATCGGCGTGCTCTGGGCCATCTTCACCATCTGCTTTGCCATCGTCAACGTGGTGTGCTTCATCCAGCCCTACTGGATCGGGGACGGCGTGGACACCCCGCAGGCGGGCTACTTCGGGCTCTTCCACTACTGCATCGGCAACGGCTTCAGCCGGGAACTCACCTGCCGGGGCAGCTTCACGGACTTCTCCAGCCTGCCCTCGGGAGCCTTCAAAGCCGCTTCCTTCTTCATCGGGCTCTCGATGATGCTCATCATCGCCTGCATCGTCTGCTTCATCCTCTTCTTCTTCTGCAACACAGCCACCGTCTACAAGATCTGTGCCTGGATGCAGCTGACCTCGGGTGAGTGGGGGGCAGCGGCCCCGGCCCCGGCCCCGGCCCCGGCCCCGGCCCTGGGAGGGCTCCGCGCCGCCCTGCCCTGCCCTGCCCAGCCCGGCCCCGCGGGGGGCACGGGCGGCTCTGGAGAAACTTGCGGCGCCGGCGGCCGCCCGGGCCGGGAGGGGGGGACGGGGACCGGGGGCCGGGGGGGGGGCGGGCGGGCGGCGCGGGCGCGGGGTGCCCCGCCGGGGCAGGCGGGGGAGGTGACGCTCGGGGTGGGGGGGGGGGGGGGGCCGGGACGCATCAGCAGCGTTGCAGAGCGGTGCCGGTGCCTGCCCCGGGCCGCCCCACCGCCCGCGTGGGTACCGGGCGTGGGCCGAGGTCAGGCGCAGCCCTCAGCCCCTCCCACCCCCCCGAGGAGCAGGGGAGCCCGGAGACGTTGTCCGGTTTCGGCCGGTGAAGCGACCCGTGAGCATCAACAGCCCCAAGGAGGGCTGGCGGGCAGCGGCGGCCCCAGGCTGTCCTCCCGCGCCTGGTCTGTCGCTAAAGGTCGGGAGAAAATGGCAGGGGGGGGGGGCCGCGGGGACGCTTCGAGCGGGCGACGGTGGGTGAAGGCAACTGGCAGCCTGTTGAAGGTTAGTCCTGAGCCCAGGTTTCCACCCGGTCAAGGCAGAGCCCGCTTCGGTTCAGCCGGAGGGGATGGGGAGGTCTTTCGCTGGCCAACTGGAAGGGCAGCTGAGGTCGTTGGATGTTACACGCATGAGTTTTGGTTGGGGACTGTTCCCCCTGTTCACGAGGTTTATTTTCCTCTGTATGTTTGGAGTGTAATGAAAAAGAATTCATTTCAGTTGCTGGTTTTGACTCAGAAGGTCTCCTGACTTCATTTGACTTTCCCCATCACATCCAATGTCTCCCTGGGGAAAGTGCATGATAAGAAAAGAGGGAGAACACCAGGACGTCCCTTTTCGCATTCCCAACCCAGCTTTCCCTCTGAGTTAGCAGAGAACTGGTGATTTGTGTGCAGCTGGGAGGCAGAGGAGGAGAAAAGAATGGTCTGTAGAGTTGAGAGTAATAAAATCAGTTTTAGCAAGATAGAAAAGATCAATTCTTAAGTAATTTGGGAAAAAAGGAAGCCTAAAATCAAAGCATACCTTCTACTTGTTCTCACGATAAAACCCTGAAATTGAGAAGTTTTGGCGTTGGGGGAATAAGCTGTTAGGGAAACAGAGCAAAATGTCTCCAAAATGGGCTCACAATCACTTTTTCAGTCCCCTTAATTGACCTACATTCATTTCAGTTTCTGAGCAATAATTCTTCTGAGTTGTTTGCTGAGCAGCTTCAGCATTATTCAGGTTGCCACCTAGTCCATGAGGCTTTGTGGAAATTTCTGGTTTGTATCAAACAGCTTTAACCATTTCTCTCCGCGATGTTGTTTTTATGTGTGTTATATATATATTTTTATGCTGTTTCTGTCACTTAAGTTGCCATATGGTTTCTTTCTTTATCACTTGGGGATTGATTTGCAGTCACTTGAGGTTGGTGGATTTCTCCTCGACTCCAGTGAGACTAGGTTTGGATTCATTATCTCTGCATTGGGAATCCTCTTTGATACTGGTGGCTACTTTGTCTGTTGAGTAACATGCCTTCTGATGTGGTCTTATTAAATGTACACAGTCATGTCACTTGGCTCCAGGCAGAGCAAACTGTTTCATCTTTGCACCACTGACGTCTCCTCTGCTCCATTAAGGACTTTTGCTTTCATCTGTCTCCTCTCCTTATGGCTCCACTGGTAAAAAGTGGCATGAATATTCATGGCTTTGGTGCATCCTCAGCCTGTTTTGTTCATGTCCATTGTGCAGTAGGACAGCACAATTTCCAAATCCCTTACACTTTCCAACATCAGAGATAATGGTGTTTTATTTATATGGTTCCGCTGCTTCGTGCCAACAGAAGCTAGTGCAAGGTAGATAAAAATAAATCTGATTCCTTTACTGCATTTCTTGCACAGGTGAATAATAATAATGTTTAGAAACCACTGCATGCAGCTGATCCACAGGAGCCCAACCAGTCTCTACCATACTGCCCGTGTGCAGGTGTGACACTGAAGATATGTTTTCAGGCAAAATAACACAGAATTTTTGTCATCTCCAAAGCTGGTAGATGCACTGTTGGCATTAAAAGTCAACAAAAGAAGTTTTAGATCAGCAGCAGAATCACTTTTCAGACTGCCTACCTCCAAAATTAAAATAGTAGGGGGAATATATGTATAGCTAAGTGGTCATTGGCCATCTTTCCTGGTTTGTATGTGAATGCCCTGGAAGAACTGGAGCAATGTCAGGTGTTGAAAGAGCCTGACTGTTGTTTGCAGAATGTTGTAGCTTAATTCAGCATTTACCTGACTGTTAATTTCTGTATTACCTCAAAAAAGTTTCCTCGAAGGGAGAGAAAACTACCAGAAAAGCCATATTGGTTTGGGTTGTATCCTTTGAAGAAGAAAGCAATAGTGGTGGGACAGAAGGAAAACTTAGGATAAAATGTGCAGGACAGGAGAGTTATAATGAGTTCTGATAGGTTTTCCATGAGCTATATGACCTACTTCTGTTACTATTTTACTGTTTCGAGAGTATTACTAATAGGTAATAATAAGCTTAAGATGCTTATCTCACGAATAACAATATAGTAATGTCATCTCATCTACATATGCATATAGTTCTGTGTACTACAGGAACAAAATTGAACCTGAAGTAGTAAAATAGACAAGTATGTGAGTATAGCTTTGATTTTGCTTGCTATTGTCTACCTTAGTAGTGTTAGCATTCAGTTGGATCATATAATAATACTTAAAATTGATATAATTTAAATCTCCTTAGAAGCAGTTTTTCAACGTGCGATCATGCTTCATTTAGGATTGCAAATAAAAGCTCAGGACTGATTTCTTTAAAAAAAGATTTTGATCACATTCTGTCCTGCATGAGTCATTGTAAATTGTCAGCATGATACAGCTCTTGTTTTGAAGAGGTGTTTTTTAAATAAGGAAAAGATAAACAATATCTTGGACACATGCATTTTCAATCCTTGTTGCTGTTTAATCATGTCTATGGCATGATTAAGCAGAAAAATCCTAAGAAAAAAGCTATTTTCTTTGTGTATGTGAGGACAACATACATTAGAGTCCCTTATGATTTTGCCATGGCTTAGACTGCTTTTTTTGTTCCATGTGCATAATGCTGTCAGTGTACACTTGATATCTTGAGAGCCAGTGTTGGCAGTCTTGTTCTCCATCCCCTACCCTTCCCTTCTGCAATTTCAAAATTGTATGTACAAACATTTGCACATACACTTAGCTAATTTGAGCAGCTGCATAAATACAAACAGTGAAAGCATTAGAAATGAGGTATTACTGCTCTTTACTACCCTGCATCTAAAGTTTGCGAGAAGCCTTACAGATTAAGATATTTCTTGAGATTTATTCCTTTATGAGTTAAATGCATTAAATGCTTCAGTTCTGCCATGTGGTTTTTTCGCTATTATACATTTGTCTTTTTTTTTTTTTTTTTTTTTAACTAGTATGTTGCAAGTTACAGGAAAGCGAAAAGTAGAGAAAGCAAAAGAAGGCCATAGAAGTGTCCCATGGACAAGTAGGATGAAACCAATATATATATTTTTTTCAGGAGATGCCTAAGCCCATGCCCACGATAAGAGCACAGTTGAACAAAACAACATAAAACCTCTGTAGTTTGTCAAACCATGGGCCCATCTAGGCCAGTGATCTCTGACAGTGGTCTGTAACATGAGCCCACAGAAGCATCAGAGCAGCAAAAGCTCATTTTGCCCTCTCATACTCTCTGTCCTCCCTGCAGTTGTGTTCAGGGATTTCCTGAGATAAGTCTTGGCATTTAAAAGCTCTTGCTGGAATTTCTTTTTTTTATGACTTTGGTCAGTTCTTGAACCTGTGTAAACTTTAAGCGTTTACAGTGCCCCAGAGCAAGGAGTTCCACGGCTTAATACGTGTTGTGTCAAGATTTAGTAGGGTTTTTTATGTTTTAAACCTTGTACCTGCCCATTTCATTTGATCCCCTCAGCTCATGTATTGGAAGAGGCCGTGAACAGGGGACTCCCAGGCGCCTCCCCTGTGCTGGTCCTGATTACACCTTTGCTGTATCCCCACAGTCACCCATTTCTGAGACCTCATGAATCTTTGGCTTCTTAGTCATTCCTTAGTCATCAGGTTGTACCATGCCTGTGATCATCCCTGCTGCCCTGCCCACAGCTGTTCCCAGTCTGCTGTGTCCTTTCAGAGGCAGCAGGACTGGAACTACACGCAATACTCAAGACAGACAAACGAGCCATTTATACAGTGGCATAATAATATTCTCTCTTTCATTCTTTTTCCTTTCCTAGTAATTTCTAATACTAACTTTTTCACTGTTAGTGAACAGTGGGCTGATGTTTTCACAGAACTACCTATTATAACCCCAAGATCTCAGTCCTGAAGCAGTAATAGTCACCTTGGAACACATCGGTTTGTGTAGTTAGGTTTTTTCCCCTCAAAAAAATGACTTCATATTTGTTTATCTACATTGACTTTAATTTGCCTTTGTATTGCCTAGTCACTCAGTATTATAAAGTCTTTCTTCATAGTCAGCCCTTATCTTAGCTACCTTGAATGAATATCAGCAGCAAACTTTGTCACCTCACCATTTACCCTGTTTTCCAGCTCATTTATAAATAAGCAAGCAGCTCCCAAGTTCCAGCACAGATCCCTGCAGGACTCCACCATTGACCTCTCTCCGCTTGGAAAATTGACAGTATTCTCCTACCATCTGTTTCTAATTATTTATCCTTGCAAGGACATTTATTTTTATCCTCTGGGAGTTTAGGTTTTTTTAACACTTATGAATGACAGATTTATCAAATGTCTTTTGGAAATCCAAGGGGCCTTTGTTTCCACAGTATGCATTGGTTTTTACTTGTTTGGAGGGCTCTAGTAGTCTTGTGAAAAATTACTTAAAATAGGTGTGTCGGTCCTACCTTGCTCACATCCTTTCATTGCACAAATATGCCATGTTTGTGCACATGCCAACATACTCTGTGGTCTTTCATAGGTCTTACTGATTTATGTGGTGCAGATATCAGTATTTCTGTGGTTCCCCAGGTTTTCCCGAGACCTGTTTTAAACCAGTTCTAAAACTGGTTTCATAGTGCTCAATTGACAGTTCTTTGAGCCAAAGCAGCCATAAGAGAGAGGTTATTACATGCCACAGTTAAAAGTTCATTTAAAACAGGGCATTGTTTCAAAATGAAAAGGTGACATTCTTCATTGCAGCTGTGTTGTTTGCCTTTATGCTTGAAATCAGTCTGTAGGACCAGGTGACTTTTATATAAGAGTCTTAAAAGGCTTGACCTTGATGCTCTCAGAGCCTTTGTTACTGCTGTTTGTCAGATCTTGGTATAAGGGTAAATTCCAGAAGGCTAGAAAAAACCCCAGTCTTGTGCCAGTGTTTGAGCAGGGTGTCTAGTGGAGTCAGACAAGGATCTTAGTTTGTAGCCTCAGTATCCTGAACAATTAGTTGGGAGAGTAATACACATTTATCGCGGGTGAGCTTTGCAAGTGGCACAAAACTTATTTGTTTAAAAAATTATAGTTATTTGTTTAATAAATTATAGTAAGGATTGCTAATTCCGTAGACTGATTTGGATGTCATAATAACCTGGGCTTGCTTCAACAGCCTGTATTTTAATACACCAAATGCAGTGTAAGACTTCTGGGGATCAAAATGTAGGAGGCGTCCTACCGATGAGAGAATTATGGAAATTATGTGTTATGGAAAACAGTTATTTAGAAGAGAAATTAGAGGCTGTGGTAGGTGGGCATCTGCATGTGAGCTGTCACTGCAGTGCTGCACTTAAGTCCAATGTGGTCCCTAAATGTGTATGCAAAAAATGGGACTGCCGTTGCCTCCAGTGGTTCCTGTGCGCTCTCTGTCCAGGTCAAACATCTGTCAAGACTCCCTTTCAAGTATAAAGCCGCAAGGATTTCAGGACTGATTTAAATAAATGAAAGAAGAAGAGCTAAAAGGATGAATTTTCTTGCTATTCAAAAGAAGATTAAAAATTGACAGATTATGGTGTATGAGGACCTACAGGGGGAGATTTCAAGTCATGCAGTGCTCCTTAACTTGACAAATGCTGTGTTTGGAAGCTGAAGTTACAAAAATTTGCATTAGCCGTGAGGTATATACATTTGTAACCTGTTAAGTTTCATTTGTTAATTATCTTTACAGTGGTTTCTTCTTCACTTAAGACTTTACATAAGATTGGGTGCATCTTTCTAAGAGGCATGGCCTAACTCAGCAGAAGCAAAGGACCTTAACCAACACTGCTGCCAGGTTTTGTTCCCACTGTGTACCCCAGTTGTAAAGCGAGAGGAACACGGGAGGCCAAAGGGAGAGGAAGGCAAGTCCAGGAACATCGAGCAGGTTTTTGAACTGAGTTTCAGCATTGATAGATTTTAAAGAGCATTAACTATTAACACCCCCCACCCCAGCTGCAGGGTGAGGCGACTGAGGTTATTTAGTTGTGCGTGAGTAGTAGTGGGTGTCAGACCTTGGAGGAGAAAATTCTGAAAAGTCAGGGATACTGAGGGCTCTGACGATGGTAAAATGCGGAGTGCCTCCGCATCTTGGGGAAATGGGGTGCTGGAGCTGTGCGGGTGGACAGGGAGCAAGGGAAGAGCTGAGTGATCTGCTTGCCAACAAATAGACTGTCTCATCAAGCCTGTGAGGACATCTCCTAATTCAGATGGGCCTGGTACACGTGCTGCTTTTTCCCAGAGGAGAAATCATGCTGCCAATATGATTTTCTGTCCGTTCAGCTCCAGAGGAAAGTTTCCTGTCAGGCTTAATAGAGATCCCCAGGGCCTCCCCTCATCCTTGGGCGGTGAGTACCCACCCCATGGTAGCTTCCGCTCTGCTGCTCTCATGCTGGCTGCGATGAGTATTGCCATACCAGCTTGGGAAGTGCTTATGTCCTAATGTTGAGTCGGAAGGTTAGCTGGGTATGTTGGAAAGATGAAGAACTGAAGGTTTTACTGGGAAGTTGTGGGTGAAATGAGTGATGCAGCTGTGCAGCCTTTTCGGTTTCATTACTTTGTTTGAAGTATTTCATGCTTTGGCTGTAGCAATGAAGGTAAAAGGTGTATCCTGTGAACAGTGGAAATGAGGGAGGAATGCTGTGTCCCAGTGTCCCCTCTCCAAGTAATTTTTTTCCCCAAATACCCTGTGTCCACAATATCAGAAGTTCTCTCCTGCATCCCGTCATCCCTTGCTTTCGGTAGCTGAACTCTCCGACTCCTTACAGGCTCTTCATCTGTGTAGTTGACAAGGACACAGCATGTGTTACAGCTGGCAGAAAGCTATTTATGTGTTGATTTTGATGTCCTCAAGTTGCCACCTAGATTTGTTAAACGATAAACCATCCCTGTCTTTCCACTTATGGGAATTTGGGATCCTTTCTGCTGTGCCCAGGAACCCGCTTTTTCACAAAACTTGCAGAAGTTTAGTATCTTGGAGGCTTGTAGCATCAGTCAGATTTGGTTGAAATTCGTCATCAGGCTCAAAATCACACAGCCCCATCAGTCTTGATCCCAGAGGGAACCTGGCTAAAATGTATCACGTAAGAAGTGTATAGCATTTACTTGTATGAGTGATTTGAGATTTTGATAGCAAAACTTGTTTGTGAAGGATAAAGGTGTTTGGGGAATGGAGAAGAGATATTTTCTTTTGGTTTAGAGTGTAATAAAAATTTCAGCATCTTAGAACTCTCCCAGTTGCCTTTTATGAACATCCTGGGGGCTGTGGTCCACTGTTTGAAAAACACTAAGATAACAGAATAGTAAGATATAAAAGGAAACGCATGAAGTTGTCCAGGCAATTTGAGGACAAATTCCATTTCACTGAAAAAAAGAGGTATGGAAGGGAAGAAAGGAAGGGAGAAAGAAACTGGAAGATAATTTAAAAGAGGAGAATATCACCTATTGAAATGTGGGGAGCTGAGAACTTGAGTACTGTTGGGAAAGGGAAATGGGACTGGGGTTTTGGAAAGCAGCTGGTCTTGGTGCAGCTCTACTTTCTTGCACCTGAAGGGGCTTCACTGGCATAGGATATGGCTGCTGCCGAGTTCTTTCAAAAATCCCGTCTAAAAGTTTAATGAAGAAACTTAGTGTATGGGAAAATGAAGCCAGGAAGAGGAGGAACATACGGATATTATCAGCAGTAGAAGGCATGGAATAAAGAAGGCTAGATTTCAAATGCTAAGGTTATTTCACCTTTTGAGAAGTGAACCTTTTTAGCACTATGGTGTAAACAGCATTAGCTTTGATCTTGCAAACATAAAGACAGCAAACATATCAGAACAGAAAATCTGTGGTGTGATCAGACAGTGTGGACTCAATATTTGGAAACTAACAAGATCCAGCTGTGAGGAATGGCAGGGTCACAGTAGTGAGGCATCACAAAGGAAGAAATAAAAACATTTTTGCTCAGAAATGGTGAAATGAAAAAAAGACGTGAACAAGCCTAGAGCCTGAAAAGTCTGCAGAATTTGATAACATCAGTTGCTATCATCATTGTTAAAAATGCAGTGGCAGCATGACTGAGTGAATAGCTAGAATATGCATTACTGTGTGGAACAGTGTGCAAATCCCAATTACCAAGAGAGAATTATGGCTAGAATCCTTAAGAAGGGGAATATAATAGACCTCAAGATCTATCTATTCTAAGAAAGATATTATCCATCTTCATGTTGGCATTCAGGGGTGCAGAAGACTTCAAACAAGCTGGCCTTAGAATGAGAAGGTCATACGTACCAGGGGAAAAGGTTCCTTTATTTTCTCCTTGAGAAGCCAGATGCAAATTTATGAATTTCATTGATTTTAAAAGGTAGCTGATGGCCTCTGTGGAGAGCCTCTTTGACACAAGCACATCATGTGCTATTTCAGAGAATGTTATTCAATCAAGTAATTGAGACTGCATCAGAAGGAGAGACCTACCGAATAAACGGTTTGAAATAAATTATTACAAACAGTTGATGAGTTGACACACATTTGTCTTTCCTTGTTTTTCTGGTTATCTTTCAGAAAGGAAAAGTTTATAGAGAGGAAAGCTATACGTGCTGTACTTGCAAGGTCAAAGACAAATATTCTGAGTTGAGAGGTTTAGAAAATGCTGCTTCTAAAACCTTGGGAGGTTCTGTTGTTTACTGCTAAAAGTCAAAAGTCATGTGCCTTACTTGTAGAAGGTCACTGAATAAGGTGAGTGATGTCATGCGATTAAGTTGGCCAGAATGTGTCTTGTACTGCCACGCTAGACTGTACCTCTGCAACCTTCGCCCTACAATACTTCGTTGTGATGAACTTTGTTTGCAGCAGAAGTGTGGATAAAATTGGACAAGGTCTTTTAAGATCAGGGAAGATTTTAGCAGGGAGGGGAGGAGGGCAGGCTAGCAGCAGTGTATTTTCCTCCTATCTGACCTCCTGCCTCTTCCTCTGCAACAACAGGCTTCTGGAGTGCTGCAGAAAAGCGAATGCTCCTCAGCTCTTTGTAACATAGAGTCTCTTGATGTGGGCAAGAGGAGTCTGGAGAGGGTTGTTCTGCAACAGCCCAGATGACAGCATGTGAGCATGAAACACCTACATAAATGATCCTGTGCTTCTTGGAGGTTAACAGTCTTCAAAGTTAGGCTCAGACATTTCCATATCAAGTCATCTCCTCAGCTTGCCAGGGTCCAACAGAGTGATGCTGTGGCTATGCCTGTACCTGCAAATTAAGCATGTCCAGAACTACCCTCTGGTACAGAGTCAGCTGGCACACTGGCCAGTGTCCATACTATTACATTTTTTTACCTTCTAAAACTGGGTCACTGGATTCACACTGCCTATTGGGAACCATTCCTGGCATGTCCTAACTTGCAAACTGTGCCCTGGCAATATTTTGGAAGACTGTTAGTTGGAACAGACTAAAAACACTCCTGTGACACATGCTGTGGGACAATTCTAACAATTTAATAGTGTAGACAGTTCAGTTTCAATGCCTGGGAATGCTTCCTGACACTGCTTATCCATGTAGACATAACTAGTATGTAGCAAAGTCTCAAAATGAGGAGCTCAAGAACTACCTTTGCAGGAAAGTTAAGGTGACATGGGATTTAGTCCTTTAATCTAAACCAATTTATAAGTGCAACTTGGTGCCATATTACTGATTTCTGATTTTCTTTGTTTCAATTAACAATAAAAAAATCTGTGGATGAAGAATTTGCATGAAGTGTAGTTAGCTTTGAAACTGGACTTAGTAATGACCTTGAAAAAGAAAGATATTTGTAACCTTTGGCAAGAGGAAGAAAAGATCAAAAAGGTAGAGCAAGCCACAAAAAAAGTTTTTCACCTAGAGATAATGGGAGAATGTTACCCATGAGCCTAAAAATCATAAATTAATCTTCTTTCTGATGTAGACTCTGTGTTTGAAAATCAGTTTTCCCCCAGTTACCTTCAGCTTGGCTAATATGTTTTTGAATGCTATAATACTGTTATGCATTGAGTCTTTACCTGAGAGACATTCAGTGTGCCTTCGCAAGGAGTTAATTCAAAGTTTTACGATTAATTCCATGAGAGAAGTATTAGACTTCCCATGAAAATAAAATTATTCATCCTTGTAGCTTTATGTTCCTCTAAAGAAAGTTAATTATTACTTGGTTGCTGTGTCTTAGTATTTAGCCTTCCTATTACTGGTGAAGTTATATTAGAACATCAGTAAAATAAAAAGCTTGAAATTGCAATTCATGGTCATTATACTAGAAAAATATAGTCCAAACATGCTGATGGCTTACCAGCCACAATAGCTTGCATTTAGTTCATGTCAGGCATTTGTATTTGATCGGATTCACCAGTTAATACAGCAGCATCAGCTGGCTCACCAACAGTCACTTCCAAGCTGGCACTTCACTGTTTGTCAGCCTTGAGGAGCGAGGTGATAGTGGTGGCATGGACTCACTGGTGCAGAATGAAAGGCCATGCAGCTGAGGACAGATAACCATGGGTGAAGAGAGGACCTGAGTACATCTGTTCACCAAAGGATGTCAATGGGATGTCAATGTAATGCAGCTGTGAAGAGGGCATATGTGATCCTGGCACGTATATCATGACGTATTTCAAGCTGATGTAAGGCAATGTTAGCATCATTACGTGATGCACTGTAGTATTTTATGTGGGATTCTGGACACTGGTGTCCAATTCTGACTGAGACAGCAATAGCTGCAAAAAGGAAGACCAGTGACCAGTGACATTTATGCAAGGAGAAAACTAGGAGAGCTTGGTTGGTTAAATGTAGAAAGAGGAAGATTGCTAAGATGTCCATGACTGCTATCTAAAAACACATGGAAGGGCTAAAAAACAAGAGGAAGGGAAAAGAGCTGTTTAAGCCAGTGATTTTCACTTTGATTTGATTTGATTTCCTAAACTTTTTCCAAAGGTGATGCTACATGCCCTGTAGCATTGTTAGAGCAAATTACAGCCTGTTAGGCGTACCTTGCTTCACGATGCTTTAAAAATCTCAGAAGTAGTTTATGAACCCCTCCTGAGTCCATGGACTGTAGAGTGAAAACTAATGATTTTAAACTTGTGGCTAACAGTGGGACAAGAACAAATGGATATTATCTGGATATAAATCACTTCAGCCTGGAAATTAAAAGAAGATTTCTAACTATTAGAGCAGCAAGGTTCTGCAACAACTTTCTAAAGGGAGGAGATATGTTGAAATATTGAGCTGTACACTGGAAACAGATGAGTGTCTGAAAGAGATCACAGAATGTGATGTTTGTAACAGCATGCCTTGTTCCTCTCTTTCTCATTTCTCAGAACTATTTCATCTAGGTGAATACTCTTTTCTATTCTACTCCCATTTGTTTTGTTTTTTAAACAGTATCACTCCTATCTTGGTGCCTTCTAGGATTAAAAATAGACAGTGACTAAGATCTGTAGATTGTCAAGTGGGGCTCCATTCCTGCCTAGCATTCTGACCAAACAAGCAAGGGTTTTCCTTAAATTCCCAGCAAAACTGTAAAACAGTGTCAACAACAGCTGCTGCAGTAATGTGCTTCACATTTTCCCTTTGCATTCAACGTTTTCATGTGACTTGGATATTTAATTTCCTTTAAGGAAATTTAATTTATGTCAGCTAAATACTGATGTTTTAAAGTGAAAGTAGTTGAAAAATTAAATCTTTAATATATTCTAAAATACCAAGGTTTCAGGAAAAACAATTCATAAATTATCAGTTCTATGACTAAACTGAGATCTAGTTTTGCTAAGGATGTTTCCTCAAGTAGTTGTCCCTTGTTATCTCTCCATGCACCTAATTATTTTGTGATGCCACGCTGTTACGTAAACGATCTTCCTAAATAGCTAAGAAACATGTAAAATCTCTTCATCTTGTTGATATGCTACTGGATGTTTCATTTCTTGTGTGAATAGGTTTGTGTCAAATGCATTGGCTGTTGTAGAAAGAACAGGCTCATCAAGTGGTCTTTGCTTATGCAGGATGGGAAGCGGAACAACGCAGAGTTCTCTGTTCCGTTCTTGCTGCCTCTTTTCCTGCTTCCTGTGGCAGTTTTGAGAGGGAGAGAGAAGAGGGAGCACTTTGTCAATGGGATAAATAAGTGTACAGTGCATCAAACAACTGTATATAAAGCACAGCCTGAGCTTCAAATGAACCACTTTTGATCTTGTACATTTCTATGAGAGCTATCGCATGCAGTGTGCATACTTAAACATGTCTGTTCGGGATTTTACACCCTTAGGGACAGATCTGCAGATACAAGTATCTGGGTTTAAATTTAGCCTTACTGAATTCAGCGAGTTCCTATGTGAACGTAAAATGGTATATTTAATAGCTGAGTGTTAAACATGTAACACAACATCTCATTTAGCTTTAATTGTATGGTGTGTTGGAGGAATTGTGCTGAGGCAAAAGTGAGGTTGTCTGGGAAATTGTAACTGCATTTTTGTTTCTTCCCAAGAGGCATGGGGTTTTTTATTCCTTGGGGCTGCTTTTTCCCAAATCAAATCTGTACCAAATGCAAAGCACACTCTACAGACAGCTCCATTTTACTTTACGCTACATCAGGTGATGGGTGAGCATAGATAAAAGAGCAGGGATGTGCCAGAGAACCTGCAGTGAAATACCTGACCACACACATCTGGCTTAGCCTGTCAGAGTGCAGCTGGGTGGTATCACCATTGGCCTTGGAAGACCAAACCTGGCTCTGGCAAGGCCGGTCAAGTGTTTCTGCAGTGAATCCAACAGTGAATCGGGGTCTTGGGATATGATGTCAGTCTGCGGAGGCCAAGCCATCAAGCAGTTGCCTAAATCCAGGTGTCTGTGCTTAAAATGCCTCAAGGATCTTGTCTAACCTCTAACTGCTTTTCTGGAAGGAGACAGGTCTTCTATAGGTTCTTTGTCATCTACACATGGATGTCTCACAAGCAGTAGAACAGCTCAAGTGGTATTAAGCACCAACGTGGTGGCAAGTGGATCAAACCCTTGCTTCTTAACTTGCCTGTAAAACACTTCCATCTAGGTTTCTCAGTCTGGAGCTGAATCCCACCCTCTGTGGTTATGAAGCCAGCCTGGTCTCAGGAACCTCATTAGCCCTAGGTATGAGCTGTTCTGAACAGAGGCACAATGCATGGGTGGTGTGGCTGTTCTGTCATCTGGATAAGCGTTCAGAGATCCTGGAGTTGACCAGGTGCCCATGCAGCCAGCTTTGGCCCATAGTCTGCAAGGGAATCATCCATGGGGCTGACTGTAAGAGTGTTTTAATTTTGGTCAGGACTGCATTTTTAAAGTTAATCTTCCAGTTGTCCCAACGTAGTATAGTTTGATTCACGTTGTGGCACAGTCTTGGGATATGCTGTATTGGCTTTGTGTGGCAAGGTTTTGGTAGTGGGAGGTGCGGGGGGTTACAGGGGTGGCTTCTGTAAGAAGCTGCTGAAAGCTTCCCCTGTGTTCGAGAGAGAGCCCGTACCAGCCGGCTCTAAGACGGACCCACCGCTGGCCAAGGCCGAGCCAATCAGTGATAGTGGTAACGCCTCTGGGATAACATTTTTAAGAAGGAAAAGAAGTTGGGACAGACGGAAACAGCCGCCGGAGAGAGGAGTGAGAACATGTAAGAGAAACAAGCCTGCGGACACCAAGGTCAGTGCAGAAGGAGGGGGAGGAGGTGCTCCAGGCGCCGGAGCAGAGATTCCCCTGCAGCCCGTGGGGAAGACCCTGGTGAGGCAGGCTGTCCCCCTGCAGCCCAGGGAGGTCCACGGGGGAGCAGATCTCCACCCGCAGCACGGGCAGGACCCCACACTGGAGCAGGTGGGTTCCCGAAGGAGGCTGTGACCCCGTGGGAACCCCACGCTGGAGCAGGTTCCTGGCAGGACCTGCAGATCTGTGGGGAGAGGAGCCCATGGAGCAGGCTTTCTGGCAGGACTTGTGACCCCGTGGGGGACCCATGCTGGAGCAGTCTGTGCCTGAAGGACTGCACCCTGTGGAAAGGACCCATGCTGGAGCAGTTCATGAAGAACTGCAGCCCGTGGGAAGGGCCCACGTTGGAGAAGTTCGTGGAGGACTGTCTCCCGTGGGTGGGACCCCACACTGGAGCAGGGGAAGAGTGTGATGAGCCCTTCCCCTGAGGAGGATGAAGTGGCGGAAAATCAAGTGTGATGACCGTAAACCCCATCCCCGTTCCCCCTGTGCCGCTGGGGGGTGTTGGTAGATAATCTGGGAGTGAAGTGTCTGGGAAGAAGGGAGGGGTGGAGGGAAGGTGTTCTGAGATTTTGTGTTATTTCTTATTACCTTACTCTGTTTGATTGGTAATAAATTGAGTAAATTTTCCCCAAGCTGAGTCTGTTTTGCCCGTGACGGTAATTGGTGAGTGATCTCTCCTGTCCTTATCTTGACCCAAGAGCTTTTTGTTATATTTTCTCTCCCCTGTCCAGCTGAGGAGGGGGGAGCGATAGAACGGCTTTGGTGGGCACCTGGCGTCCAGCCAGGGTTAATCCATCACATATGAAAACTGGGTTTCTTTCTAAATACACCGAACCAGATGTCCTCCAGAAGTCCATCTGATGCACTTCTACCACTAATGCGTGCACCTTCCATTGGACCAGACTAGGGCTGGTCCAAAGTGAAACCTCTGAAACACATGCGTTGTGGATATTAGGTCCTAAGCACTGTTTCACTTTTTAGATACACTCTGTTGCAATACACAGGTTGCTAATGTAGATATAGGCTATGCTTTAATACATTGGATTTTATTAAATTAGGCTTGCCTGTGTCTTGGTTTTATGAAGTTGAGTTTAGGGTTGATTAAACAAGTATTTTGTTCTAAATTAGCAATATACTGTCAATCATAGTTCCTTCTTAATGTGCTTTTGCCTGGGATTAAATAAAGCTGCAGTGTCGTAAATGCAGGTATCAGAAATTTGATAAAGGAATTTGAATTAACTGATGCTGAAGGAGATTAGTGGATAGTGTATGAAGAGCTGCAAAATGGGTATTGATGATTGCTAAGCAAACCTGTTGTTATTTGTTGCTTCCATTTATCATACTACTAAAAGTCAGGTTCTAATCATTTAAGTAAATACCTCAGTTCTGCTAAGCTTCAGTGATACCTGTCAGAGAGGAATAAATGCAGGTAGTAATGTGTACCTAACATAATTTCTGAAAAATGTTAATAGTCCAAAATGAAATCGCATTAGTATTTTTTTATGTAAGTTCTGCAGTGCCTTAGTTTTTGATGATGTATCCTCAAACAGCCATTGTGATAGGTCGTTAATTTGTATATGGATTTAGCCAATTGAGAATAGGAGCAAGGAAAGTAATTGTAAATGAATGCTCATTCTTTTGTTCTGTAAAATAATGTATTTAAATTGTGATTTCTCAAGCTCTTTTAGAGTACATTATGGTATTATTGTGCTGATCTAGAATCTATTAGCGTCAGTGAAAAGCTGCCTGTTTGTTTCAAGAGAATCCCTCAGCTAAGCAAAGGATTTAAGCACATGCTTTGATGGGTTGGAAACATGTTTTAAATGCTTGGCTTAACTGAAATCCAGAAAAAATACCCACCTATCTGAGGTTACAGATGTCAATCAAATATTTCTTGTATACCCTTTTTCATTATTTATACAAATACTTGCATTATAATAAATAATGGGGTAGCAGATCCATACCAGAAAACTAAGAGCTTAACTTCTAAGTACTGTTCAGCAATCTTGACTTGGGTACTGAGCAATCTTACTCTTGCAAATAATCCCATTGTGTCTATGCCATTCAGTATTAGAGGAGCTATTAATTCTTATATTGTATGACATTATATCGAAATCTCACTGCACACTTGTAATGTTCAATATCCTGCTGTACCATCAGATGAAACGCAGTGTGAATCCAGAAGAAGAGAAAATTTGTCTTTATCATGTAAACATAAAGTGAGCCTTGTGCAATCAATTTTATACCCAGTTAAGTCTTTTAAAGAGGAATGACTATATGGTCATTTGGTACATAACATACTGCTATTATCCTGGAGCCACATTAGGATGCAGTGGCAGCTGGTAAGGTGGGAGTTAATACATGTTATACTACTGCAGAGCTTAGTAGAAGTTAGCAATGAGTGAAAGGATTTCATTGGCTTTATAGCTAGTATACCAAATTGTCACATGCTGTAAAATGTATAAGCATGTATCATATAAGATATGATACATATATGATACTACAGCAAGAGTTGCCCTAGCAGCAGATTAGAGAGGGAGTTGTAAAATTAAGTATAATATTACTCTTTAGAAAGTACAGTGTAATGTAAGTATGGGGTTAGTGCAGTGTGAGTCAGTCCCCCAAAGAGCGAACAGTAGGATCCAGTTGCTGTCTGTCAATGTAATCAAAGACCATAGGAGTGAAAGTAAAGTGTTTGCACAATTAGGATTATGAAGATAAACTGCTACCTAAGTAACTAGACAGGTGGCTATCAGTAATGCACTTACATTTCTTACACACCTAAATAATTTAAGTAATAATAAGGTTCCAAACTTCACGGTTACCCAAAACAATGTGAAACCTTACATTCAGGTTACTGCCTTCTGTCCCTCCCTCTCTCCTTCCCTCCCCTTCCATCTCATTCTGTGTTCCCACAGAATTATGTCCCTAGTGAGACAGCAAGCCCCCTGGATCAGGGACTGGATTTGATTTGATGTTTGAACAGAGCCCAGCATAAGCTGAATCCTGATTGTGGCCTCCAGCCTTGACTGCCGTGCAAATTGCAGTAAAAATAAAAATTATTGTTTGAATTTTGAGTGGTGTGAGTAGCATGAGCTTGATGAGCTACCCAATTTGCAGCAATAGTAACTATGTACTGAACAGAGCCTGCTGTGCGACCTTGGGTAAGTCATTTCACCTTTCCGAGTTTTGCTGGCTGTAAAATGAGAGTGAGATAATTCCTTAAAAAATGCTATATGGGCATGGGCCGTTATTACTGCAAAGAACTGATTGCATGTGGATTCTGGGTCTGCTTTGTGCAGCATGACCCCTCACCCTCAGAAGAACTCGGAGATCTCTAGGCCATCTTAGTAGTAGTCAGTGTAAACAAGGAAAAATGGTAATTATGTAGAATAGGAAAAAGCAAAATTAAACATTCGTGGATGTACATCACTGTGAGCAACCATCTGTAGGACGATAAATAGTGGCATACATATATAAACACACTGGGTTGTCATTCCAAACAACATATTCTGTGTGTTTATCTCTGCATTAATGAGGTACTCAGCTCAGTTTTGACATCTGTCACTTTGCAATCATGGCAGTGCCATTCTGAATTTGAGAACAAAATTCATGGGGATTATTTTAGCCTTTCATTCCATGCACTGGAAGTATGTGTGATGCAACACATTTGGCCAAACCAGGTATTTCCCTTGGATGACAAGACAAAATGACTGGATAACGTAAACAAATTACATGGCTTGAAATGCATCCGTTCAGGAAACCAAGCAAGTATTGAGGCCGTGATCATCATGGGCAGGCTTGAGACGACTGCTGTCATACAGGGAGGAATGACTGACAGATAAGCAAGGTTTAGCTGATCCTATTTATGTGGTCACTTCAGCATTCAGCAGTGTTACACTTCCTTTTTGACTTGCTTTTTCTTTCAGAAAAGAACTGTAGCACATCCAGATATATAGCTCATGGCTCATTTACTCACAGTGCCAGCGAGTGCCACCACAGTGATTCTCTTTTGAACTTATGTGAGTGACAGATTGTTCAGACCACTCATTTTCGGCATCACCAGCATACTGGTGTGCAGTAGGGTTTTCTGTTGGCAAGAATTGCTGTGAGGAACAGAAATACAGTTGATACCCAAGGAGTTACCAAAGATATTCAAGCCACATCCTGGGACTATGCAGCTAGGTGCACTAGCTTTAAGTTCCCACAAGATCTAGCATTTCACTTTTTCCTTCTTCCTATATGCGTTCTGGTTCAACTATGACTGCTTTGAGCGGATAGATGGTGGCATGCAGGAAAGGTAGCATACATAGAGAAGAGCATCCATTTGCAGAGTGACTTAGGGGAACAGCAGCCAACACTGGCTTTCTGCAGCTGGGTGGAGAGGGACAACCTCACCTTGATCAGAAGGACCAAATCTTGGAGGCTTTCAGTGCTCTCCACTATAAATCAGAATTTAGTTTAAGTCTCGATAAAGAAGGAGGACTTTCTCCTTCTTCACTATTGGCTCCACTTATGGAAGTATTTTTCTTAGAAATATATTTACCCTTTTTGAAACCAGTCTATGCAACTGAGCTAATTCTCACATAAGGCATGCTCATGAGAAAATGCAGGCAGCACGGAATTACAGGAATGGGTAATTAAGCACCCTTTGTGCAGTCATGGTTGATGGCTGCCTAAGTGGGTTCCACTGTAACATTTTAAAGGCAAATGGGTTGTCATTTGTGGTGCGTTGCTGCAGGCTAGATTCCTGGTGTCTGAAGAATAGAGAAAAACCTGCAAATTGTCTCTTAGAAATTCTCAAAGCCTGTTCATGCCATGTATGCTCTGGTTGTCACTTTACTTGCGGTTCTGACAGAAAACTTGATGTGCGCTTGGAAGTAAAGGGATAATAGTGAAACTCCAGGTAAATAATCCTTGCCATTGTACTACAAAGTACATCTGTTTCTTCTCTAATGCTAATACCCATCTGGGAAGAGTTTCCTTCCAAAAAGCACGAAAGCAGTAAGAAGATAACAGTTTTCACCCAAGGGTAGTAATCTGGCAAAGATCTGGATACTATTCCTGAGCTGTGAGTTTTAGTGCTACCTGCAGAGATGGTGGATGGATAATTTCAATCACAAACACTTAGAAAAATCTGATGTGGGGCACTGTTCCAAGAAAGCAGTGCCAGTAAGGATAATTTTATTCTTCAATGAGTTTTTGGGTGGTACTTACCTTATGCACTGAGAACCCTTTATAGGTTATTTCTTGAACCACATTTTGCCTATGAAACTTCTGCTCCACAGCCAGGGAATGCTTCTGGCTGGGGGAAAAAAAATCCATAGTGTTGGCAGCAAATTTTATGACATATTGGGTGATGTCATTAAGGGAGCTGTTAGCAATCTGTCATTTAAGGAACAGCTTCAGCTAGTCCAACGTAAGGGAAGTGATTTAATTCCATGTCTGCTTGGATTTCTCCTGTATAATCAGTGGAGGCCCAGGAGAATTAGGAGGCACAGCATGATACTCTCCTGATTACTTTGCTGTCATCTCCAATTTATGGCCTAAAATGCATGAGAATAAAGTGTTCATGCCCAGAGGAGTTCACAAGGGCTTGTTACAGGGTGCTCCCCTGATTCATTTAGCTATTATGACTGTACAGGGTAAGCACTCTTGTGTGGTATGGTATGACTGGTTACTGGTTGTGTGGTTACTGGTATGACTGTCGCACCTAGCTCAGGTTATGCAGACATGGTTGCTGACAAATGGCAGGGGAAGGAGGACTCTGCAGGAGTTGTCCATGAAGAGGTACACAAGGAAGTGCTCTTCCTGGTGGAGGGCTGCACATTAACCCAGCTTGTATCCATCCTCTGAAGTTTATTGTGCCTCCTGCAGCTTTCAGTGAGCCTTCATTTCGCCTCCAGGTGACTTGATCTTGTCTTCTGTGAGTTTTCCCATGAGGCAGGGAAGTGGAGGTATGAATGTCCCACGGGGAGGACAGCTCACTAGAAATGGAAGGAGGGCATGTTCTTGTGTTTCCTCTTGGAAAGCTCCTCAGCTCTTCAGTGCAATATTCTGTTTCTGTTCATTATTTGTGTTCTAGGTCAGAGAACAGAACAGCAGAAAATTGTCCCCCATTGTGGTTTGGACCTGCTGCATAACATGTCCAGCCGCCTCCTGCTTTTACTGTAGGACGCAGAAAGCTGGTTCGGGAGTACCACCATCAGGAACCAAGCTGGTCCTTCTCCCCATCCCTGCAGGGTGCAGAGCATGGTGCTGTGATGCTGGTGTGGGGATACAGGGTGATAGCTCCAGTTTGTTGCCAAAGGATGTGGAAAGCAGAAGCGCAGGTTGCTTCAGGAAAGGATTAGACAATTACGAGAGAAGAAATCCGGTGATGGCTATTGAACTTACTGGTCTGCATGTTGGTCACTGATTCACCCTCTGGGGAGCAGATTGGTGGGAGTAAGGAGGGTGTGGTGGGGAAGAACACTTCATATTCGTCTTGCTTCTAAGTGTCTGATACTGTCTGCTGTCAGGAATGTCATTCCAGGCTAGTTGAAGCTTTAGACCCACCAAGTATATCCTTTGTTGTGTATTAATTGCTCTTCCGCAGGTAGGTTTAGCAGAGATTATTTGTTCTTTCTGCGGGCCGTGGTGTATTCCAGCATGAAGTGCCAGTCAGAGGACTGCCTGACCATTAGCATCCTGGTTTGAATCTTGAAAGTGCTTCAGGAGACTTTCTCTCTTCATAAAATGAATTTACAGATCTACAGACTTTAGGGCTGGACAGGTCCATTAGTCAGCTTTACTGGATAACACACACCATAGAGTTTTACCAAGCTATTGCTGTACAGAGCCCAAGTATGCTAATATTTGTTCCTTTACTCTGCTAGAAACTGTAATGAGATGCAGTGAGTGTTTGCTGCCAGAGTCAGGATCATTCTTTTCCCTTCCCAGGGCATGGCTATTGAGTTTATCTTCTCCAGATATCCTATGATTTAAAAAGTACAGTTGGGGCTGATTTAGTAAATGGTTTGTGCTTAACATCTGTGAATGAAAAAGTGCCCTAAAGTAGGACCAGTATCTAACATACATAGTTAGCATTTATATAGTGGCTTTCAACCAAGTGTTTCAAAATATTTGGTACATGAGGATGGACATGGTTATTACTCTCCCAGTTTTTTTGCTCTCCATCTGAGGTCAAAATGCTTCTCTGTCCGCCTATTCTTGTGTTGTACATCAGTAGCAGAGCCCAGAATAGCATCCAGCCTCTTCCTCTGCTCTGTTGTCGTCTGGGTCTAATCAAACTGATATGCTTCACTCACAGCCTTTTATAGGGCCAGTGGTTCTGCAAGTGGTTGCATTTGGAAGGAGTGGAGGGTCATAGTTTCAGTGACTTGACTTTTGAAATGCAGCTGTTGTCCTCACAGTCCCTGGGAGGTGGTGGGAATGATGTGGTGAGGATGAGAGGTCAGAGGTGGGAGTGGAGCGCGCTGCAGTCATGAGAGCTGAACATGTGTTACCTTGCAGGAAGCAGAACTGGCAACAACGTGAACTCAGATACAACCCTTGATACTTGAATTCTTAATCTGATTGTAAACTAACCATGAGTCAACTAACCATGAGTAGTCATGAGTCAAGACCCTCCAGAAGCAAAAGCCTGCATAAAAATAACACATCACAAAACCCAAATACATTTGGTAAGGACTAATTGCTGTTTAGAGTCATACCCTTTCAGATTCTCATTTCCAGAGTTTGGTCTATAACTCCAAAGGTTAATGTGACATTCTTGTGTACTCATAGATCTTAAAAAACTGTCTGATAAATCACAAAATACCTGAGATACTTGGTGAAATTCTGAGGGCGAGCAACATTGGGGATGAAATGACAATTACCCTAGAAACTGCAGCCTGAGCTTCAGTGGTAAACAATTCCAAATGTACTTTTTTAGGGGGGAAGAGTAGTTTTTAACCTGAACAGGAAAACCAGTTAGTGGGAGAAAAATTTGGAAATCTAGGTAAAATAACAGTGCTGGATGATGATGATGACAGAAAAATGGCCGAAAGGGTAAATGTGTCTATGAGAAAATTTATGACAGTTAAGTGCTAGCATGTTGGGTAGTGTTAGAAATTGAAAAAATACCTGCCTAAGAGAGATAAATTTGGCTATGCAATGATTGTCTGTAAAAGCAAAGTTTAGTACAAAAAATCAACTCTTGTAGGTTTTTAAAATAAATCTTAATTGTATATTTTCTAATACGCTCCAAGGCTTACATCCTTATCATAAAATTCCTCTAAGCAGGAATTAAAAGAAAAGCAGAATGAGATTTTCAGTTTCCAAAAATAGTTTGCCAAGAGTGGAGGTTTTTTTCTCCTCCTGATTGCAAGAGAAATCACTCTGCAGTGTTTTATTGAAGAACAAGTGGTATTGAGTAAAAGAATAATTGATAAGTGATTTTTCTCCCTTTCTATTCTCTAAGCTGGATTTTGTTGTGCTGTCTAGATGAAATATTCACGATGGCACTGACCCCTTTCTTGTGCAATTTGTCCAATGTTTGCTTGGAGATGTTCAAAAGTAGTGGAGCAGAAAATCCCTTGCTACAGCCAGCATTTGCTGGGGATTACTCTTCACACTGGTATACGTTGAAGGAGATTCACTGGACAAAAAGTGATGAAACAGCTGTATGGTTTCAAGACTAGAAATCTTTTGTGAGTGTGATCCAGCAAAACACCCTGCCCAAAGATGGAAAGCTATGTTCTATTTTTATGAAAGGGGTAAAAATACAGAAGATGTTGAACAGTTCTTTAAAGTGTGCACGTTTGAGCTTCAGGTTAACAAGAGAGGTGAAGATAGCGCAGCCTCTTTGCTTCTTTTCGATTCCTAGGAAGAGTATTTTGGGGGTTGACTGGGGCTCCCCATTTCCTGAGGTAATCCTGAGTATCTGCTGATGCGTTGTACTTGACTGTACTGACTTTGCTGCATTGCTGCTGTGAAGGGCATTCTTAAGCATGGGGCTTAAGTCTCAGTTAATTGAACTATCAAGGTAAGTATATATAAAAATACATTTGTGTCTTGCAGAGTGACCAAGGGATTTGTGTTCTCTCTTTTGATAATTAGCCAATTTTGCTAGAACTCAGACTTGGGAGCTCATGAGAGCAGTGACGACTCCTGGTTTCTGAGAAGCCCATGCTTCTCTTTGGGTACTCAGAGTCATACTGCAAGGTAAACTGCAATCAGAACACTTAATTACTTATTAACTTCTCCTGCCTCCGTAGCCTGTCTCCATTATTGTATTGTGGCCTTCTGGTCATTACAGACAGCTAACGATGGCTGACAGCAGAGCAGGTGCAACCTGCAGCATGAGCGAGCCCCTTGGCTACTCTGTTCGGTGTGTCGGATGTGTTACAATGGCCACTGGCTCCAGTGCTGGTGTTATCCCTTCCAGACTAAGCAGCTGTGTCAGAGAGGCAGAGAGAATGGCATCTCACATCCTGCTTCCTCCCTGAACTTCTCTTGTGTTTCCTAGATCTCTCATCCGTTTTTATTTCTCTGTACAATCCTTCCCAAAAAGTCCCTTCTCTCTTTTGACTCTGTTCTGCCAATTGGCCAAAAGGATTTGTGGCAAATGCGAGAGAGGGCAGGTCTTACTGAATTCAGCACCAGTTACAGGAACTTACTGCCTGTCAGGATAAAGAGTGTCTCCTGAGGGAAGGGGGTACCCCTTTGGTGATGGTGGATGTCAGGGAAGCTTTCAGTTGTAGGCTTGCATCTGCTGTGCACTCCTGCTAGGACTGTAGGCAAGTAATGTTCTGAAATTTATTTCTTACAGTCAGCTGAGCAGAAGAGGATATTATTCCAGCAAACTCTCAGTTGTGCCAGGTAGTGGGGAGGATGTTGAGATAACGTGGATGAAGCAAAAATACAGATGGTATCAAATATGCAGATAAGGCAGTAGGAACATGTTTATGGAGGAAAAGCAGGCCTGTGATGTTGTTGGTTGCGTGGTGGAGTAGTCCCTAGGCAATCTCGGGGTAAGTGCATAGAGCGTGGTGCTGTGTGAATGAAGCTGTACTGTTCCCTTTGTGGGATACCCATGGTCTGCAGCACAGAAGGTGTCTGGCTGGGATCTGAGTCCTGTCGTGCTGAGCCTTGTCCAGAAGGAGGTACAAAGAGACCACTGTGTCACAAAAAGTTCCATGTTCAGAACAGACAAGGCAAGAAGGGAAGCAGTGACAGAGAAAAGAGAGATGGCTTAAGCATGGTGTCCCGGAGAGCTGGGAGCACAGTCTCCAACTCCTAACTCATGCTCTGGTCCCAGCCACTAAGCTCCACTGCCTGAAAGCAGTCTTGGGAGGGCTCTTTGGGCTAATGTCTACGGATGGAGATGAGGTATTTTTTTAAAGAATGTTCTACCAAGCTTCACTGAGAGATATTAGTGGTAATTGCATATCATCTTGCTCCACAGTCCTCATTTCTAATTGTTTGGTCTGTTTCTCTATGTCACTATAGCACGGCTTAGCTCTGTGTCCAGTCCATCTCTGCTCCACTGTACTCGGGCCTGCTAAAAGTTTTTATGCTGAATAGATGCCATAAACGTACAGTATCGGCTTTCCTAACCTGGTTAACTCAGTATGTTTTTAATTCTTTGATTATTACAATATCAAAAGGTCTGAGTGCCTTTATGGATGGATAACTAAAGAATATATTTTTTGTGAAAAGGATCTCTTTTTTAGTTAGGAAGCAATTCTAAAAATGTCTGGAAAATCCTTAATGATATTTATTCTACTCATCTGACCTAAAAATAGCTAAAGCAATTTGAGTAGGAATGAAAAAATTGTTTGCATGTAGAGTTTCAGCTCTAAGTGGAAGGCAACCTACTCTCAGATCAAACAGTGAGGTAGAAGTCAGGATTTCCTAGTTTAGAATCACAATTTTGATACTTTGCAAAAGTACTCGTTGTGGCTTTGAGTACATCATACGATTTCTCCTTCTTTAGGTCAGCTATGCGGATTACTTACTATCTAGGTCTGCTGTAGAAATGTGATAGTTAACATTTCTGAAAGTGCTTAGTAAATCATGTTGTGTTACTTTGTAGTTGGGATGCATTTGGATATAACCTGTAGCTTCGTTTCATGTAGATCACACAATGTTAGTTGGGTTTCTTTGGGAATTATTGTTGGAGAACAAGAGGTTAATACGTAACCTGCTAAAAGCCTGTTTGGACCTTAGGAAGAAAAAGGTTTCTTACCCCTGCTTTGCTCTCTGATCTGAGAGTGTTGGAGCACTTTGCAAATGTCCATGAGCTGAGCCTCTTAACCCCAGCAGGAGAAGGGCAGCTCTTCTGCTACTTAATGAGGACAAAATTGAGATTCAGAGAAACTTATACCAACAGTTTAGACTCAAGAGTCTAAGTCCGAAGATGCTGGTTTTCTGAGGCTGAGTCAAGGTTGCTTGGGAAAGATGTGACATGTCCAGGTCCGTAGCCTATAGCTCTATTCACTTAATAACTGGATTACCCCTGGTATGACTGCCAAACATTTCTCTAAATGGAGCTTCATGCAGTTATAACTGCTTGAACCCGGGAAGATTGACATTGTATTAGCGAGAACACAGCTTGTGACCCTGACATGAAAATATGGCCTAGATTAACCAAAAATTCAGTGCTGTATTTTCAATGAGATATTATTTAGTATTGAATGACCTTTTCCATCATTTTTTTTCCATGACTTGTAAATGGAGATGAATCCAGGTTTGTCTAAGGTCACAGTGCTGTGGTACAACTGATGATAATCTTACAGTAAAACTATGTAATGAAAAACCTGTTACTGTGAAATCTCTCAAATGACAGTCCTCGCAGGTGCATGCAGGGAGTCGGGGACCCCTGTGTAGTGTGGTCTGTAGCAGTCTGATGCACAGGGGCTAAAAAGGCAGCACACTATCTATCTGCAATGCCAGAAGGACCTTAACCTTAGCCTGGATAATAGTGCAAGCTTGCAGTAAGAAAAGAGAAGTGCCTTTTTGGTGGCTTAGACATTGGGCACTGGTCTTCAAGCTGGTCTGTGTGCTAGAATCTGGTCCAGAGGGTGAAGTGCCTTTTCTTTCATGTGGAAATTCCACCGTCATTGATTTTGACAAACTCTAAGGACAAAGGTGACCACTTTGAACACGTAGCCTGACCTTCTGGTTAATGTGGCCCACAGGGCTTCTCTGAATTTATTCAGCTTTGAATTAAAGAAAAAAAAAACCAACAGAGACTGGATTCTCCTGCCAGTCCATCAGATTCCTAACCAACTCAGATTTCAAAACTTTTAATCATATTACTTCTATTGCAGTTACTGTTTCTTTTCCAGACTCTTTTTGGTTCAGGTCTGGATTGGAGAACACATATAAATACACATATAAGCTACATATAAGAACACATAAGAACACATATAAGCTACATATAAGTAGCTTGTCAGCTTAAGATTATTTTGGTAAACTTTGAAGCTGGTCAACAGATGAGATGGGTTAGGAAAAGATGCTCTGTGGTGCAGCACCTGCTGGGCTTCTGACCAGAAAACCCAAAGCTCAGGTACCTCAGAACCTACCTACAGCTTCTGCCCTCTTGCTTGGTAGGAGGAAGGAGCCAATAGCATCTGGACTGTCTGCAAAGTCAGAGATCTGTTTCCCATTCTGCTCTTCTCCATCCCTTCTTCTCAGGAGAGCATCACTCAGCAGCCCCTCAGGGGCAGGGCTGCACTCGAGCCTGAAGCCTGAGGTCAAGGTGCCTGGCTTGGCTTGGCTGCTGAAAGCAGTATGTTCCTCTTGACAAGAAGCAGCAAGGATCAGACTGTACAAAAGTCAGTGTAGTCCGGTCACTATGTGAGATAACTGTCTAGGGTAAGTATCTCAACATTTAATTGTTGTTGGCAGTATGAACATACTTTAACTGCTATATGTGGGACAGTTTTTTCCACTGATGTGTGCTTCCCAGCAGGAAAGGGGAATGAAAACCAAAGTTTTCATAGATGGAAGGATGCTGGGAGCTCCCGTCCTGCTATACCAGTCATAATAAATTTTTCTGCTCTTATAGTTCAACATATCCTGAAAACGCAGCCTTTTTTCTGAACGCTATTTGGCTGCCAAAATTCTCCAGTCATCACCCTGGTTCCAAGCCACTCACTCATCCTGCCCATGTATCTGATTCACTCTGCTTTCAGTGGGATGATCTGTGTTCTCATTCCTCTTGTCTGCCATGGTCAGTGAGCTACCTGGCTGTCAGGTCTGTCCAGCAGAGATGCCAAAGAAGAAGTCCAACATTAATTGCTTGTATTTTATAAAAGGATGTTAACTGTTCAGTGAGTAAGAGTTTTTCTGCAGTTAGCAGCATTTAAAAGTGTTGCATAAAATTCTGGCTTCTAAGGAAGACCTGATTTCCAAAACAAAAATGGATTGTTTTTCCTGACTCCATTTCCAATATATTAATTTCCTACAAGTCCCTAAAGTGATGAAAGGTTATGCAAAAAAGGCCACAGAATATTTACATTAGGACAGGCATATTATTTTCTCCCTGTTAAATTTTAGAAGTCTGTTTAAAGAAAAATAAGACTTTATTTAAAAAAAATGAAGAGGCTCATGGTTACCCAACTTCACTGCAGCAGATAACAGAGCACTTGCAAATGGCACTGACAGCTCAAGGCAGATTGCTGGGGGTTAGCAGTGTTGTGACAGAGCACATCTAACCTCTTAACTAACTGCTCTTCATTCTGCATTCCTCTGAACTTGTAAATAGGTGAGTCTTACACAGTCATACGGACCTTCCCATTAATGGTGCTCTGTAGTGTCCTATCTGCTTGAATAGACACTTTGTTAGGGCATCTGTCCTGCTATTTGGTGAGAGACTCAGTAAGAGGTGATGCTTTTCAGCTTTTCTGCATTTCCTAGATGCTTGCTAGTAATGCTGTATCTCACATCCCTAATCCATAATGATATGGCTGGGAGCTGTTGATTTCCGTGAATCACTCACATTCTGGCTTTGGCCACTATCAGTTCACATTGTAAAAGATTTGCAATTGCTTTATCCAGTGATGAACAGCAACAAGGAGACGTTTCCAGTGTCTGTTTATAGGATTTAGTGACAAGATTGGTTCAGAAGTAATGTACGCAAAGGCATTTCTAAATCCATCAGAGGAAACATCTTGGGAAAAATTGGTTGTTTTCTGAGCTAACCTAATGGTGTAATTCCAAGATAATACATATAGCTGACTGGAAATTCTAACAAAAAGATTTTTCATTAGAAAATGCTGATTTGCAATAATCAAAGCCACATGTAGCACTGTGCCAGTTCCAGCAAAACTGAAGGGAATGGGAAAGGCATCTCCTTTCTAGGGCAGGAATTACCGAGGGGAATACTCCCGAATAGCCCATTGTCTGAGATGCTGAACACCCACTATCAAATCTTTCCCTTGAATCGGAAAGCCTAGATACCTAGATCTTAGAAATTCCTCCCTGCCTGGGAGGATGCCCTGACAGTCACCCTGTTGGCTGTCCCAGGATGTCTCTCCCTTTTGTGGAAAACTTCAGAAAGGTTTTGGATGCATCACAATGAGGAGTGGGTGTCTTTCAGGTTTTGCAGAAAACCCGTTCCCTCTCCAGGGTAGGAGCACACACACAAGACTGTCCCGCAGTGCTAAAAGCCAGTGTAAACCGTTGCTTCCCCCTTCACTGCAAAAGAGAATCACTCGTGGCAGCGCACAGGAGTCTCTGGGATGTCACTTGCTGAGCCGCTGCGTATGCTGTGCTTCTGAGGCTGCCGAGCCCAGCGTGGTGGGGCAGGGTCCCGGGCAGACCTCTGCCCCCTCGCCCTGCTACCTCCGGTTGTGCTCCTGCCTCTGCATTGCAGGCAGGGAGCAATCCTGCCTGACACTCGCCAGTGGGTTGGGAAAGGAGCAGAGGCTTTCTTGCGTGCTCTTTCCTGCTGTGCAGCTTGACAGAACCAGGTCTTAAGGCTATTGTTGTGTTTGCCCCTTACAGAGGGAATAAATAGGCCAAATAAATAAATGAAAAAGGCCAAAGGCTTTTTGTCCATGGTTGTTCTTTAATTGTGTTTGGATGCTTTTCCCTCCTGCCTTGTAACTTACGGGAAGCCCTTTAGTACCAGTTCTCATTAATAAATGAATGAGTCATTATTAAAGACCATGCATTCCCATTCACTTTTCCCAAATTTAATATCTGTCCTTCCTGGCCTCTGTAAGAATTCAAAGTATTTCTCGGGGTGTTATTGTGGTGTATTGTGCTACCTTTTTCTGTATGAGGAGAATAATGCAAGTTTGCTATAACCTGTATTTTGTCTGTCTAACATGTCATTACTGTCACCTTCTGAAGGAAAAAAAAATTGTAATCTGGGTATTTTCCTCACCGAAAATTAATTTCCTTGATCACGGAGAGACAGTAACATTACCTGTAATTATATGACTAAGAGCTACAGCCTTTAGCCATTTTTAGAAGCTTTTCCATATCATAACATAGATGGCAATGTAGTCAGATTAACTGTAAAGAGGAATGTTTTATGCTTTATCCTTTTGTGCCTGTAGCTATGTCATCAGGTCACATCAATATTATTAGCATGTTTGGTCTGTGTTCTTCAGTAATTAATTCAGTCCTTATTAACTTGTTTAGATAGTATTTTTGATTTCAGTCAGTGCTTTCACATTTACATTAATATCTGTTATATTCCAGATAAAAATACTATAATGAGTTCGATGATACAATAGATGCATTAAGAGTGTGTCCTGGTTTCAGCTGGGGTTGAGTTAATTGTAGTAGCTGGTATAGTGCTATGTCTTGGATTCAGTATGAGAGTAATGTTGATAACACACTGATGTTTTCAGTTGTTGCTAAGTAGTGTTCAGACTAAGTCCAGGATTTTTCAGCTTCTCATGCCCAGGCAGCAAGAAGGCTGGAGGGGCACAAGAAGTTGGGAGGGGATGCAGCTGACCTAAAGTGGCCAAAGGGGTATTCCATACCATGTGATGTCATGCCCAGTATATAAACTGGGGGAGTGGGAGTGGGGGGCATTTCTGCTTGGGAACTAACTGGGTATCAGTCGGTGAGTGGTGAGCAACTGCATTGTGCATAACTTGTATATGCCAATCCTTTTATTATTATTATTGTCATTTTATTATTGTTATTATTACCCTTATTAGTTTCTTCCTTTCTGTCCTGTTAAACTGTCTTTATCTCAATCCACGAGTTTTACTTTTTTTTTCCGATTCTCTCCCCCATCCCATTGGAGTGAGTGAGCGGCTGTGTGGTGCTTAGTTGCTGGCTGGGGTTAAACCATGACATGGTGGCTCTAAGGAGCTCCAAAGTGACATCTACCCATTGGTGCTTGAGTGACTACGTTTGGTCTTAGGAATTTTTCTATTTTGTTAATTTGTTATTACTACATATGCTTGATAAATTGATCAGATGGAAGGCTTTAAAAGATGTACAGGAGCCTAACAATCCTTAGCAGTTCGGATCATTCTGTTTGGCTGAATACTGATATAGGAAATTTAATTGGAATACTCTCCCAATTCCCAAGCCATTCGAAAATGTGATGAATTTGGTGTTCTATGAATGCTGGCCTGATTATGTGGCCCACATATTAAGCTAACTTTGATGCCACTGAACTGGTAACTATAGCACATCATCTTCTGTCCTGTGAAGGCAAGTCCTGAAGTTCTTAGTGCAGTTCATAAATTCAGCTGGCTAGTGACCAGCCTGTTGGGTTGCACCCTGCAGATGTGTCGAGGTTTGACACAAGGCAGTGTTATAAAACTCAACCTGGCTGATTCATTTCTTCTGTTTCAGTAATGCCAACAGTGTACTAGGTAATGTATGGGCAGTACCTGCCCCAAATAGTTTGCTTTCTCAAGTCAGCAGGAGACAGATAAAGGAGAGGGGTAGAATATATTTTCTGGGGCGTCTCTTTTAAAAATACTTTAATGGTTTCTTTATTTCATCATCATTGCTTGACTATGTCTCTTGTATATGTCAGTATAGAAATGAGTCTTAGGGTGGGCTCAAAGAAGAGATTTTACCCTTACAGAGCAGGCTAATAGTCTGCTATGTAGCCAAAGGATGGTGCCTTAATCACAAACATCACGTGTAGGTTTATTTTTAACTTTCCATAAAAACTTAGGACAGCAGACCTCTAAGCCATTTGTATTGACTTAAAAAGGACTAGGCATAATAGCAATTAACTGTGTTGCAGAAAGGAATCACAAAAGTTTGCTTTTGCAAGTTTCTTTGCTCTGGCTGATCCAGACCCAACAACCTGTCCGTGGGTCTCTGTGTGCAAGGTGGAGTTCTCTTTGGAAGTTAGGCAAGTTTATAAAGTCTGTCCTCAGGGATGCCTGGACAAACCAGTGATTTCCTCTTTGTCTCGCTCTTATTCAACATTTATCAAGGGAAGCAGTGGCTGCAGTGAAAAGCGATGAGATCCAACTTGATCAGTGTGTAGAGAACCCTAAATCCAGCCCTTCTGGTGAACGCAACAATTGCAAGTCTTTGCTTTGTGAGGGCAGTATCACATTGAAGAGAAGACCTCACAGACTCCAAGACTGCTAATGCTTAACTGAGCTCAGCTTTTCCAGTGTCCTATATTCACTCCTATATTGGCCACAGTCTATTGCAAAACTTTAACTGTTGGGTTGAAATCTTTGACCAGTTTTGGATCTGGCTGTTGTAGAGACTCTCTCTGCCATTAGTCTGCCCTGCATCTGCTGCAGTGGGTTGTTGAGAGCATACAGGTGAAGAATGCTTGTCCGAGCTTTGCTCATGAGTTGCTGCTGCCTGTTGTTAAGGAGCGTTGCCTCCCCAAGCCTTCACTCTTTCTTGCCCTTTTCTGTCTTCTCCAGACTGTAGGTCCATTTTCTCTTTGGCTAAGCAACCTCTAAGTCTATGAGTCCAAGGCCTGAACAGGGACTTTTGAATGTCACATATGTGACCATAAAAAGCCCAAATGTGCCTATTTATTAATGTGTACATTTCTGTTGTAAGTGTTGCAACTTTGCGCTTCCCTGCTTATAACTGTTCTTTCCTCCTTTTAATAATTTGTATCTTTTTATATCAAAACAATTTGAATCTATTTCTGTTGCAAGATGTTGTAGGGTAATGATAGGCATTTATGGATTTCTTTGTTGAGCTGCAGAAAGTGTTTTAAAAGCCTTGTAGCTTTATTTTTCTCTTCGAATGTCATGCTACTTACAAACTAACATCTTCATCAAGGCTCACTTATGAAAGGACAATGCAACTTCCTCTGCTCATTGACAGTCCTTGGAGCTTATTTCACTCCCTGCTTTTTTTCCGGAGACTATATTTGAAGTAGGTAAGATCACTGAAACCATGGTGAGATGTGAGAAGCTCCAGATAAATTAGATGGCTGAAATAACAGTGATTGCTTTTAACTTGATTTCTCTTTTTCTCTGTTTGCAGGCAGATGGGAGAAAAGGTCTGTACTGCAGTCATTTACATGATTGCCTACTTTATCCCTTGACCTCAGAACCTGAATAGTGGTAGGTAGCATAAGCTCTAGTCAGGCAATGAGAGGCCAAAGTGAACAAGAGTTTTCTTTGTTTAACCCTTCCCTGCTGCTTTTACTGAATACAGCTAATTTCTGTCACTTCCATACAGAAGCATTTTGAAGTTGAATAGCGATTAAACGGGACATTTTAATCTATCCAGCTTTCTTTGTGTGAAAGGTACGCATTTAACAGTTGATTTTATTAACAATTCAAATGTAACTGATGAGTTTTCTGTATATTGTGTCAGTCTTGTGGCAGATAAACATTTCTGCAAACAGTAAAGAGCTCAGAAGGTACATGTGGTGTATGTTTATTACTCATCTGAATTCATCTTTCCTACCTGTAAACGGTGGTGGGTAGGAGTCTTAGAATTGAAAACAAAAGTATTTAGCAAGATAATTTCAAGATGACAGCAGTATTCTGGATTAAAAAAAAAAAGAAGCAGAAGCAGAAAAATTCAGTGAAGAAAACTTGGAACAGTCTTTTCAGGGACAAGGAAGCTGGAAGAGAATAAGATAGGAAAACCTCTATTTCCCAGGTATCTAGGACAGGTGATGAAGTAGCTTGTGCTAAAAAGTGTGTTTGATTTCATGCCTAATGCATATACAGAGCAAAGAATGATGGAAGCAGACTGAGTGACATCAGCCATAGCATCGCTGAGCTGCTGTTCAAAGATACTGATGACTACAGAGATCAAGCCAGTGAAGCAAGGAGCCTGTTAGTCAGAGCCCACCTGAGGACAGCCACACAACCCTAAGGGCCATGGAGGGAGAAGTGCACTGATAAACATGCTTTTGGGTGTGTCCCAGATGGAGCTTGATACACACCAGATCTGTGTAGGAGTAAAGGAGATTAGCTTTTCAGCTACAGACAAGTAATTCAATTGTAGTTATCTTTCCCAGAAAGGTTTTTGAACATGATTTGTTTTTCTAGCCAAGCCCACAGCTAAGAAGCTAAAAGGCAGTTGTGTTGGTTTTTTTCCACAGAGCTAGTGATTTGTTGACTGCCTTAAAATAAATTACCTAATAAAGGAAGCCACATTTTAATTACTTGCTGCTTTTGAGGTATATGATGTGATGTAATATTAGAAAAGAAAAGACCATTCTAATACTTCATTACAACCTTTAAAATTGCAACCATAATTTCTGCTGCTAGGGCCAAATAACTTTCTGCTGCTGGGGTGAGATAACTTAATTACGTACAATTCACGACTTAGGTAATTTTATATAAAAACTATATACACAGACATGTTTGAATTTTTTAAAATAATTAGAATAATCTGGAAGACAACAAAAAGATGGATGAGTGTTTTAGATAATAAGCTCCTGTTACTTTAAATCTGAACATAATTCTAAAACTCCTGGACCAAGTAGGTTTTAGACACATGGAATAGATACATATTTATATAAATCATCATCTTTGTCATGACCTTTTCAGAGTTCAGGTAAAGGTAAGTATCTCTGGTGTCATATCCAGGTACTGTATAACTATTTTGGGGTAACTTGTAGGAATGTTGAGGATTTTTGTTAGGTACAGTTTTCTGAAAGCACATAAAAGACCTTCAGAATTTACCATCTCTGGGTGCACAGGCATTCTGATGTTTGAGTAAAACGTTTGGAAGCAGAAATGATGCCTCTCCTTAAAGCCCATGTTCCTTTGCTCATCAGAGTGGTCCATGAAGACATCGTGCAGTTTGCCACATTGCTAATTCCATTTATACAGTTGTCAAACACAATTTATTTCTAAAGATTTTGAAATACCTTTCAAACTGAAAGTTCTCTTGCTGACATAGTAGATCTGAAACCTGGAACAGTAGAATACATACAATGAGTGAAGTGAGGATAACCAGGGTCAGCCACCCATCAGCAACCACCAGACATGTCCGTGGCAAGGCGGCAGCTCCGAGGTCAGGCAGGGAACTCTGTCAGCAAGGGTCAGCATGGCACATGGCCAGGTGCTCCTATCCCTGTAGTATATCCCAGCAAAGGCCAAGAGGAGAGGTCTAAGCCCAAACAGAGCTCCTGAGCCAAGCCTCCTCAGCTTCTCAACACTGCCCTTTCCCACAGCTGAGCTGTTTTCGCCGCAGTGATACCCAGGATCACATCGCTGCACTGTGCCAGAGCGGACCTCAAACAGAGCAGCTAGACCCCTGGGAGGAGGAGAGGGCGATGCAGAGTCTGTTGGTGCACATAGCAGGTCATGCCAGTCTGCACGTCTCTGTTCCTAAATCAATCAAACGCAGCCGCAGCTTGCAGGCAAGCCTCCTCAAATAACTCCCCTGTCAGGTGAAATCAAGTCTTGGGAGCCTCCAGGGTTGTGGTGAGGTTCTGTGATTAGGTTACCCTGCTCCTCCCTCCAAACCCGCACCAGTGCCTCCCCTTCACCCCCATCGCAACAGAGCAGCAGCTCTCCGACTGCCTGGCCCTGGAGGCTGCTGCTCCGGGGCCATTTATGCATGCTCCCCATCCCCAGAGAAGGCTCCTGCCAGCTGCACCACCGGGACTGCTATTTAGAATAAGTGGCAATTGATATTTGTGACTGCTGCTGTTTTCCATTGAAAAGGGTTGTGTAACCTTCAAACTCTTGCTGGTGTTTTTTGGGAAACTGTAGTCGTTTCCAGCTCTGTGTACTGGTTGTTACTCACACCAAATCACCGTTCAGAGAGGTTTTAGTTGTGTCCTCTCTAGAGCACGTTCGCTGAAATTCATCTGAGCCGATGCCTATCTCAAGATACATGCTGGTCAGGAAGATAAAACTGCTCAGTTTGTGGATACATATTTCACAGTGGATTTGATCATGATTGTGAATACATCCTTTTAGTGAAAACATCTAGCTGTCTGAGTAGGCAGAAACTAGAAATGCTAACCCAGAAATTATATCCTCAGAAAATAACCTTGACTGTCATGGCTGAAAATGTACCTTTAGGGAGCTGATGAATTCAGTTGATGAGGACTTCTTTAAAGAGCAGATACGCAGAACAGGGATTTTGTTCATTTTGTTCCAGAGCATTGCAGTGGTAAAAGGTGAGGTTTCTCAAAAAATGACCAGACCAATTTGGGGTTCAGCAAAGTCAAGTGAATAATTCCTTCCCACTACTTTTCTAAGATGCTGTTCTTTATTGATTTGAAGGGAATCCAGGAACAAGACCTGTTGATGGGCACTGAACACAGATACTCCAGGGAAGGACTGGACTCTTGCGTTTTTGTAAAGTTAAACCTTTTTTTTTCCCCCCAAACAGGCAGACATAAGATATTTTGTTTAAGAATTCAAATTTTAAATATAAATCTACCTAAATTGCTTTGACTTCTAACAAGTCTTGGGTTAGCAAACGCAAGATGTAGTGAGATTTGGACACTGTAAAAATAACAGAACAAAAATTCCCTGTACTGGAGCAGTTTTTCTGAACCAAGAAGGAAAGGATGCCAAGGAAATTACTAATATAAAAATGCTAGCCCTTCAGATCTGAATATGCAGGCAAAATCCAGGATTGACTAGGTAATTTTCTGCAGTCTGTTTTGGGATGTCTCACTGCTTCTCCACCTGAGCTCTCTCTTATTTCTTTATCACACACATATCCCTGTCCAGAACAGCGCTCAGCAGAGCTCTTCTGCCCAGGTCATCCAAGTCCCTGTGTATCCCCTTGCAGATAAGCTCATCTGGGCTAGTGCTAGCCAATCTCTGCCCTTTGGAAGGCAAAACAGTGGCTAATTTTGCCACTTGCTGCAAAGTTTAATCCAGATGTCATAATTAAGGCTCTTCCTTTACTTTACATTGCTCACTGGGCCTGGAAGGGTGATACCATGAACAATTTGCTGAACAGAAAGCAGAGAAACAGTTTCAAATATGAGAGGTAGAATTAATATGCTGATGGGTTCTGGCTGCCAGATGATTTCTTGTAGTGAACCCAAACAGCCCAAACCACTGAAACCTCTGTAGGTACTTTCACTCCCTGCTTATTTCTCTTCCAGCCTCCAGAGAAGTGAAAGATTCCTTTTGTGAGTCTGACTGCAAGGCCAGGGGACGGCATGGTTGTCACACAGACTGTGGTACTTCACCATTAAAACTGAACCTAGCTAATACAGCTAATGGTGGTCATGGAGACAAAGCGTTGGTTTCAGCTTAGGGCCCTTGTCCTTTGCAAAACCCTCTTGAACTCACCATCTGAGTGTCTGTCATTCGGTTTATTTTATCAGAGGTTGTCCTCTCATAAAATTCCCTCTAGAAATCACCAAATTTTCAGTGGTTTTAAAATTATGAAATACACTCATAGTGGTGTGAGAAGAGAGGAAGGGGTTGCACTTGTATATTTTCTATTTTGTATGCAGTCCTGATTGAATTGCATCCAATTGAAGCCCCTATACATAGGAAGCATCTAGCTGGTCTGGCATCCGTTCTTCCAGTCCCACTTCATCACCAGTGGATAAATTGCAACATTTCCCTTCCCGCAGATTACAGGATGAGAGAAGACAGTAATTTTTTTCCTGAGTATGCTTGCTCCTTTGAGAAATCAGGTTTTGGTTTCCTACTTAGGGCAGTGTTTGCAATTTATCATTTCAACAATGCTATCTTGACAAGGCATCAACATTGCTTTTTTGTGCCTGTGTGAGGCTGCACAATCACAGTGGTACAGTTTTTCCAACTATGCAGCAAATTATTCCTCAGCTTTGCAGAATCTGCTGGAGGTGTTGTTTGTTGTGGTGGATGCTCAGTTGTGATCAGAAACTGCCTCCTCTACAGGTCAAGCTGCAAACAGTCTATGACTGTCACCACTGTCAGGGGTTTGTTGCAGGTTGTGCAATGATTTTCCTCCATAGAATTACTCTTTTGCTGTAATCAGTTGCCATCCACTTCAACTTGGCATGTTCTTGTGTCAATACTTTCCCAACCTGTTGCTAGTTGCCAAACTAATACTAGTTTATTCCATCCAGTACGAGAAGAATAGGAAATACCAGTAAGCCATGACAGAGACAATCACAGGAGTCTTTGTAACTCTGAAAGCGGCAAATCACAGTCTGCTGATGCAGAATCTGTTTCTCACCCAAACCACAGAGAGTTTTGCAATAATGATAATTTATTTTTTAAAAAATATTCTATAATAGGAATAAAGTCCTACAAAACTCTACATATCTGTGAATGTTTGGAGAGCTGGGCAGTTCAGTGCACAGCCTCCTTTCTTTATGCTGGTGGAAATTTTTGTTTTGCTGATAACATACCTCCAATAAACTTGCATTTATATACCCCCATATATCCTTGGACCCCAAAATACTCAGCATTGTTCTTTCTTTCAGAACATTTGAATAGTTGCTATGCATTGTGCCTAGATTTTAACTAGAAATCTCTGTTTCTCTGTCATCTTTAATGATGTGAATGGTGGTAGCTAACTCTACTGATTTCAGTGAAGTTTAACTGAATTTGAAAATACTCTTTTCTTTAACTAACTTGAGAGAGTCAAACCACATCCTAAAAACTGGCCCCACAGCCACATTTGAAGCCCAAGTGTGAGTTGACAGGTGGTCAAAACATCCACTCCCCAAGTCAAAGGGAAGAAGTATTTTACGTTGAGAGTTGCAATGGAAGTGGTAGAGTACCAAGGAGATAGATGAAGGGGAGAGGTAAAGGTGTCTAAAGACACTGTAGTAGTCTCTGTAGATAATTTTTTCTGGAAGCAAAATAAGGCAGTGACTTGCCTACTGATTCAAAGATGATGAATGTAAAGAAGTGGGTGGATAGATTTCTTATAAAATGCAGAGGAAGAGTCAGTTGTACATCAGGATATAAATGAGAAGGTTTGAATATAAATGAGATGGCACAGTAAATGACAAGATGTAAGAAGAGGAAGCTTTCTGCCAATGAAGGTAGCATGTTTTGTTCTTAGTCTGGAGACTTGAGAGACTGAAAGAACAAAAATGTAAATGAGTTCTTGGGGTTTAGTGATGGGTACAAACCACAGGCTGGAGTCTTGCTCAGCCTGGTGTAAAACCAGAGGTACCGAACTGAAATTAGAAAAGCTGCATTAACACAAAGCTGACAAAAGTGATAATCGGGCTCTGTGTGAACAATCTGGAGTTCATCATGACAATCTGGGTTCATCATGACAGCTGAAGGGTTTGTACTAGGCAAGGATATTTCAGGTGGCAACGGAAGCAGTTCAGAAGAGGCGGTTTTAGCCAAGGGCGAGATAATTTATCTAAACATTGTCATGCATTTTCTGGCTTACACTAATGGCTGTAAACATTGCAGTAGTGAGTCAGTAAGAGACTGCCATGGCCAAGTTCATTAGTACAGAGATCTGGAACATCTGTTTGCACAGGCAAATTAGCACCCCCCGGTTGGTCCTACTGAGCTCCATAGAAGCGTTTGTCTGAATCAGAGGCTGGGAAAAGCGGTTTATTTTTTCCCCTCAAGTGTGATTTACCTTATAGGATATCCTATTTAAAAAATACTATTCTTTGAAATTCTTTGCCATCTTTTTTCTTTCAGATGTAGTTTATGTGGAAAGACTGGTGGTGGAAGGAAGATGGTATCAGGCATGATACGGCAATGTGACTCTCATGCAAAATTCTGTTACACAAGTAATCTATAATTGGGAATTCTGTTATTTCAAAGATTGTGCTAAAAGTTTTCAGCTTTTCTAAGGGAGGATTCTGACTCTTAGAAGATTTTATAGATTTTTTTGATTACCAGACAAATTGTGGACAGAAGCAAAAAACAGAGTAAAGTGTGTGAGGACCTGAGCTGTGTGTTTGTGTTGGAAGTGTGGCTATGGACAGAACGAATGGAGGTGAAAGTTACTCTCTCCAGCAACAGAATATTCATTTTCCTTTCTTCATGAAAAGGTTCTGTTGAGGAAATGGGAACAGAGCAGCCCCTCATGAAATCTCTTTACCTTTTTCTTAATCCTTTCTTTTTCAGTGAGGTTCCTTTTCAGTTAAAGGAGAAATAAGTATTTTACTGTTGTGTACAGAATGTGTGATACAGCTGCCTGGAATCTACTTTTTGGGTAGGTTTACAGTCTACTGCAGTGAGTTAGTGAGACTTTAATGCACATGCATGAGATTGTCTTCGTATTTCCATGAACATCAAGGGTTATTGTTCCACAAAGAAATTATTGACTGCAGGTTGCTTTGGTAAATATTTACCCTGAGGTCAGTAAATCTTGATATTCATCTCAGCAAAAGTCAATATCTACTTAGTAGTAGTATTTTTAAAAAGAAGATTATTGATAAGAGTACAAACCAGCCAGGTGCAGGTGACAGGCTGCTGATAAACATCTTGAAGATGTTAAATCAGAATTGTCATGGGATAGATAGGTAAACTACTAATAATTAGAAGACAGTTAGTTTTTAAAATAACTATATTTGAAATGTAGCACAACACAGGACACAAGTGGTTGCACCTTGGGCATCTGGGAAAAGAGGGAATTACTTAGACATTGTATGTTTACCAAGTAGAAAATTTACATGCAATAGATTTTGAAATTTAGCAAAATAACAGTATGTTGGGTGGTTCATACATTCAGTAGTATTTATTATTGTGCGTGCTTCTTATAAGGTAATAGCTAGAGTAGCAAAGAGCCATAAGATCATTAAATACTTTGAATATATGCTATTTTCACCCATAATGTGGCAAATACTGTATCCACAAATAGTCAAGAATATTATGCTTACAGCCAAGAGAAAAAAGCCTAGAGAACTAAAAATGTCAACTAAAGGAGCTTGTTGGCATTTCTAGTGGACTTTTCATTGTTGAAGCTTTCTCAGAAGCAAGATAGAATTTCTAGTTAAAGCAAGGAGAAATAAAGAAAACCCTATATTTTGCTTTCTTTTCATCAATGGAGATCAATAAAACACTTGGTTGGATGAATTTACATTATCTGTGCCTCTCACTTTCCTTCAAAACATTACAGAAAGTAAGGCAAATTTTATTTTGATGATTCTTACTTCTCCTTAATTCTACAGCACAATAGAAACCAGAAATATTTACAAAGCATCCAGATCCATCCTGGACAAAAGGCTGCATGTTGTTTGAATTGGTAATAGTCATATCCAGGATACCTTTTATGTTTCTAGACCACAAATATCTATAAGGGAAGTAATAATATTATTTCCTTGTATTATATCCATTTGTTGACTTTTTTACAAGTCTCAAGGGAAGAAAAATAAAAGAAATACTGGATTTTTAATGGTGCTATGCTTCTGAAGATAGAAATCCTCAAGAGAAGTGTCCAAAGTAGTAATTGAAGGAAACTACCTCATGATACCTTTGATAATGTAAGAAGGAGGAAAAATCAGATGGAAGTAATGATTTGCTTTTAAAAGGACATAAAGATAGAAGATTCTTTACAACAATACGAGAATCCAAAGCAGTTCAAGTCACATAAATGTAAGGGAAAAACTTACTATATACTGACTGAAAAGTGTGGCAAATAAAACTAGCCGAACCACATTTTGTAAAGAGAGTATCAAAGCTTATAAAATTCTAGCTTATCTACTGGGAAGGAGAAATCATGAGGAAGAAATTTGTTAAATAGTAACTGAAAGGAATGTGATAAGACATTCTAGATCTATTTAAAACTGGCTTTCTCAGTTCCTCACAAATATGTATGTATCATGAAACAGAAAATCTACTGCAGGATTTAAAAAGTAAAAGTTTTTGAGTTCTGTGAACCTCAATGAAGTTGCAAGTGCATTAGAGAAGTCAGTAGCTCAAAGACTGAAAGGGTTGTAAACAGTTTAAGGTTTGAGAAAAGTCCAGGACTTCTATACAGTAACAGTCTGTAAAATTACAGACCTAATTACACCAGGTCTTTGTTAACATTCTGAAAGAGATGCTCACCTAGAAGCATGCACTGACTTACTATTAGATGACTCACAGGAAAATAATGCCACAGATAAGAATGCTTTTTTTTTATTACCAGTGTCTCAAAAATAATAATAAAAAAAGAATTGCACTGTATGCTGGAGAGAATGGCCACAGGCATTGTGACCACAGTGAGGCCGCTTGGATTTTAAGACATCTGCAAGGTAGACATCTACATCTAAAGTTTTCTTTATAGATAAGTAAGAGAGAAGTTGTTTTGTCCTATTTTCAGATGAGAAAAATATCTACTCAGCCACCTCAGAAGTGTCTTTTTTTTTCTATTGCCTCCTTTTGTTATTGCTTTTAAACAAAGTCTAGACAGCAACTCAGACCTACCTATTCACTGCATTGAAGTCTACATTTGAGCAGGTGAATCACCCTCCAAATGCTTTAGACTGCAAACATACATCTTGGAGCCACTTTTCAGATAATACGTAATACATATTGACCTGTAGCCTTATAAACAGATCAGCCTTCACTTCATCCTCTTGATGCAGTGAGGGCCTTTGACTTAGTTGAGAGGCTGATTTTAAACTTCAAATATTTTTGTCTGTGGCCCCACATGTAACAGTAGCTAAATGTTTTACACTCAGTCTGAGATCTAATTTTCTAGCAAAGGGCTACTTTAAAGGGAAAGAGAGTAAAGGTGATCTTTTAAAAACTTTTATTTGCCTAGTTAATAGAGCAGCTGGGGCAGGGCGGGTGATAATCTTGTGTGTCTGCTAAATGATCTGAAACTGAAGTGTAACACAAAATGACCTTACACTTAGATGACATTTTACTTCATTTTACATAAGTTGTATCTTCTATATCATCTCCTTTCTGGGACAATTTTAGTTCTAGCCAAGTATTGAGCTATAAAGTAGATACTTCTTAGAGATGTTATTGCTTATACTGATGACAGAGAAAGTCAAAGTTCAAAAGTTTCATCTCATACTACAGAAGCCACTACAAAAGTGATTTTTTAAGTCTGCATGTACATCATATAACAGACTACTTACTTACTGAGTATTTGTCCTTTTCTGAAGTGATCACAGAAGGGAAACCTACGATCTAGAATAAAATATGTGTACATTGGCTAGACAGATCACGTACTCTACACATGAATTATCTGCCTCATGTCTTATGCTTTTCCATGTGGTTTTGACACCTCTAAGATTTCTACCTGGAAAGTAGAAAAGGTGGTTGTGAGAAGGAAACGGCAAACTGAATTTAGGATGAATATATTCTATTTTAAGAGTCATGGTTTCTGAAATAAAGAAGAGTGTTTGTCTGTTTCCAAGAAACTCCTTGTCCTTTGGAAAACATTTAACCAGCATACAGTTAAGTCAGACAGTCTTTTAAGGAGAAAGAAAATACACCGCCTGGGTTAGGAGAGAGTAGGCAGCTGTTTGGATAGTGGTGGTAAAAATTCAACTTCCCCACTGTGGCATCTCAGTTTTTATAAAACATCTTTTTGAGTCCATGAGTTTATACTAGAATTGGCTCGTAGCGGTTGGGTTGCAAAGTGACTGGATAGATTGCAGGATGGTAGGTGTGATTTACATGCCAAAGCCTTTGTTTGAAGTAAATGGCCATATAAATTATGGCATCTGGAGTCATCTCTGGTTAAAAGAGATAATACTGTTTGCTGAGCTCATTATATTTGCTGTGTTGCTTTAATATAGGCATGTACTGCAACAGTGTGCTTAGACATTGCTTTTGAGTAGGTAGGAACCCAAGGAAAGCTTTTCCTATGTTAAACAAAATGGATGTGCTTATGCTGAGGCCTGAAGTACTTGGGCACAGCGGCCGCTGGAGAGGCTGTGGTGCCCTCGGTTAAAGAGTAAATCAAGACACCAAACAGTTTGTGAGGTTTCCAATCCTGCTCTGCTCTTACAGGTTTCCTGTGGATGATTTTGGTCAAAATCCAGAATAAGTAGGGTTTATTTGTAATTGGTCTTGAAATTTTATTCTGAAAAATTAAGAGGATCAGCCTCACAAAGCTTCTTCGTTGAGTTTGCTTCTGGTGGAATTTTCCTGTGTCGGCATCTGTGCGTGCTGTGGAGTGAACCGAACCGAACCGAACTGAACCGCTGGCTGCATGGTGGTGTCTGCTCACACTGCAGCAGGGTTTCGCACCCTGTTTTGGTTTGTTCCCAGCGCAGTCCTTCCAGGTTTCTGAACATGTTCCTTACAGCCATTACAGCTGATGAAGCACTCCGCTAAGAACATCAGCTCGGTTACTGGTGTTCAGCCATGAAGTACAGTGCGAGCACTTTTTTCAGAAGTTTTTTCTGCATCCAAGGTGACCCACAGCCAAAAAAAAGCAAAGAACTTCTCAGACAAACTCTTTCTACACTTGTACAGCTTGTTCTCCTGTTCTGATTAACACATTAGAACATTTAGGCCTGTACTTTGCTTAGTAAAACTTGCTACATGCATCTGTTGATCATCTCTCTCTGAAGCTTCTGGAGGAGGAAACGCGAACTCTTGCTTTCACTCTTTAAAGACTGACATTTGTGATGGGTTGAGCTACACCAGTCCCTGTTGACCTCTGCAGGAATGGAGGGTGCTGGGCTTCTACCTGTCTCGCATCCTGTGGGCAGGGTTGAGCTCACCGGCCCTTGCTCACCCACTGGCCTTGAGCAGGCAGAGCGAGTCTCCACAGGTTTCAGAGGCAACACTACAAACAGCTAATTTAGGTGAGGGTGATTACCCTTTTTATAAGGAATGCTGGATAGCATCCTAATCTGTACAGCTAGATGCAGGACTGTTGCTGGATATATTCTACTGTTGCTGGATGCTTAATATATTGTTATGTTTAATGACTGCCATTGTTTGTGTTAAAATGGTGCCAAGAAGCTCAAATTGGGCATCTATGCTCATCTTGGTTTTGGCATTTCCTATCTATGGGATGCTTGACTTTGCAAGCCTGAACTTCTTACTGACACCTTGGGATAATTAACATTATAGTTCATAAGGGAATACACAAGAATAAAGGATTTAACAGAAACTATTATCTTTAATTAAAATAACAATTTAACTAACAAATACTTTTCCTGTAGCTTTGCTTGCATTAATGATGCTGGTGGGCAAGGTTATTGGAGCATAATAGCAATATATGCATTGAAATTGCTAAACAAAAATAGATGAGTCAGTTTTAGTTAACTCTAGTAAAATAATTAGCATTTGTTGAAGGGAAAAAGGACAAAAATCAATACGGAAGAAAAATATTTACACCATCCAGAAGGGATTGAAAAATGAAAGGAAAAAAAATCTTTAGAAAAATGCACTTTCAAGTGTCTTTGAGAAATTAATCAGAAACAAAGTAAACAGCCATTGAATGTTCAGAAATTCAATGTGGTGAAAGTGAAAATCTTTAGGAATAATTAAGGTGGATAAAATCTTGCATTGCAAATAGTAGAAACAAAACCTTAATCACAGTAGGAGTCAAGCTTGATAAGACAAAGACATCACTAACAATGTCATAAATAAATCATTACTGGGCTCTGATCTTACTGTCATTCCACAGATCAAATTCCTAATTTTTTTAACTGGGAAATATGTTTGCATGGGGGCTGAACAATTCTGCTGGATGTTTTTAGAGTGTTTTTACTCATGCAAAGTAAGGAACATCTAGAAGCCTGGATGTAAAATAAAACTCAGTGGCATAAATGAAAATATATCAAAGATACCTTAATAGGAATTTACCTTCACCCCCACAATGACCATTTTGATAACTTTTGGTATGTCGAAGTCAGACATGGTCTTGAAAAACTTAGCTGAAAATTGTGGGAGTTGGGGTTTTTTTTAAAGAGAATATATTGGACAAAAAATGTTTCATTGCAAATGTAATGCGTACAGCTTAGGGAGTATGTTCCAAAGAAAATCTATTCAAGCGAGAAGCATCAAAGCGTTCAAGCAAGACCTTGAATGAGTTATTAAACAGTAAATAGTCTGGGAATGAAGGTAGAAAAATAGATATGAAAGGAAAGGCAGTGGATGTGATGAGCCTTCTGCAGAAGGTGTTTTTTCCCCTGGCCTGTAATTTAGATGTGAATTTATTCTGCACTGCACATATTATTTATATCTTTTCTCACCACCTTTTTATCTCATGATTTTGGGTTTGGAGTGACTTTAATGGGAGCAAGGAACAAGACTTAGCATAAAATAAAGATGTGATCCTGAGAGGCAGGCCAGGGTTTGGCCCCTGTGAGGGTCAAGTCCTGAAATATTAAGGGTCATAAGAGTTGCTGATTGCCTGCTGGAATTTCCCCTAAATTATTGCCTTAAAATACTCCCAAGTTTAAATGGAAAGTGTCATTTTCCCCCAAGTAAGCTATTTCTCTTTAGCCATTAATTGGAGAAAGAAGACTGTGAGCCATCTGTTATTCTGCTCAATTTCTGCAGGTTATGTAGCAAATTTTAGTGATATTTTTTTTCCAGTTCACTGATTTCTCTAGTGATATAATGTTTTGGGGTAATTATTTCAGCTGCTAAAGATCATTTGAAGTATAGGTTTGCTATAAATATACACATACACAAAAAGCATAGCTTGCTTAGAGGGCAAGTAGAAATTGATAAAAAGCATTTCGTCTGTAGGTTATCAATATAAATCCAGCCAAGCCCATAACTTAAAGCTTTAAGATAGGCATTTGTCAGCCTATCCAGCCTTGTTTAGAACAGTCTTTTTTTCGAACAGCCTGGGACCAGGGGTCAGAGCTGAGGTCTCTTGTCTACAGCATCCCTTTCTATCCTTTCTCTCTCTATGAATCTTGCAGGATTTGTTCTTGGTAGCCCATTTTCATCAGGACTTTGCAGCATTTTGGACACTGGTATTCAGAATCATTGGTCTACAACTGACATCTTAAAATTTTGGGAGTGGGTGAAAAAGAAGGATGTTGGTTGAAAAGAATTTTCGACAAGAAAAATAAGCTTTTCCAGGAGATAGAAAACTGAAAAGAAGAACTTTTTTTGAAGGAAATTTGTATCGGTTAACATTTTTGCCTGATAAATAAACGCCTTTGTAGAGTGGTAGGTTTTCAGACTGCAAGAACAGCTACTCTAAACCCCTGGATGACACAGACCATGTGTTTTTCTGAAATGAGTTTAGGTTGAAATAGGACATACCTTTCAGAGAAAAATCCTGTGAAGTGTTTAGCTTCTAGTGATGTGACATTTATCACAGAACTGAAAAGGTGTTCCAGTTAGAAATCGTCCTCCCTATACAAAGTATACACCATGTATCTGAATAAATGGTCCTGACTCAGTTTCTAGTTCTTGGGTCTTTGCCAGACTGGGGAACCCTGTAAGTCGAATTTGTGTTCGACATGGTGCATCTTGGGCTGTGAGCAGATACTTTCTGTTCTTAAATATCTTGAACACCTTGAACCTTTTCACGTGACCCATCTTTTCTAACTCTTTCATCATTCTTTTGGCTCTTTTCTGAACTCCCTCTGACTATCCAACATCTGTCTTGAACTGCAGGCATCAAAACTGGATGAACACTTTTGTGTTTGATTGAACACTAAGGTAAAAGCCTGTTACCCCGTTCAGCATCTCCACATACAGGGGTCACATTTGTTCCGTTAGCAGAACATCTTACTCAAATGCCTGTTCAGCTGAAAACCCCTCAGTACCCCCCAGCTCTTTCCAGATTTGTTTTTTCTGAGAATAGAGCCCCCTCTGTTAGCAGCATGGTCTCTGTCTGACTCTGTTGGAGTTGATGTTGGTTGGTTGTGCTGGTTCCCAAAGCAACCCAGTCCCCTCTGTACCACTGGCTCTGTCTCCTCATTTAGCTACTCTTCCCATCTTTGTCCCATCTGCCAACTTTATTATTAATGATTCTATGTTTTCTTGCAGATCAGTGATAAAACATAAAGAAGAGTAGGGCTAAGAACAAGTGGCTTTAGGATCCCACTGGAAACACATGTTCAAGAGCAATTCCCTAATGAATGATCAATTTACTCAGGCTTTAATCCTTTTAATGTATGTCATGTTGATTTTTATATCATTCAGGTTAATCAAAATATCATGTAGTAAGCACCATCTAAAGTAGCTTTTAGAAGTCTATTATAACATCATGGTTACTTTTAGCAACTTGAAACTCCATAAAAAATCAAATTAGTTTGACAAAATCTGCTTGCTATAAGCCCATGTTGATTGGCAGTAATTATATTAGCCATCTTTATTTCCTTATTAATCAAGTCCCTCTCAGCCATTTCATTATTTTCTCTGGGATCACTGTCAGACTGACAAGCCTTTAATTACCTGAGCTGCCTGTATACTACCTACTGAAAATACTGGCACAAGAGGACTTTTCTTCCAGTTGTCTGAAAGTTTATGTCCTCGCGTCTGAATAACAATATTAACAGCACAAGCACCTCTTTTAAAATTCTTGGTTGGATGTGGAGCAGATTATTTAAAGTGTTGAAAAAACTAAGAAGGAGAACATACAGCTTTGTTGCTTACAGGATATATATCTTTAGAGGATAACAAAAATGAATAGCGGAGTTCATATTGGATGAGCAAGTAAAAACAATTAATAGACGTTAGCAATCAGGGCACATGACAGGCAGGCAGAGATAGCATGTGGGTTATATGGAAAACAATTTTCTGATTGCAGAGAATTTAACATTACCTCATTCATTTGGAAATACGAAAGACTTGATAAGTGGGGAAAAGTTACATGAAAGTAGCATTTATAAGTTACTATTTTCTGAGTATTTCTACACTTACCTCTGGGCCTGTCAATGAATATTTTTTTCTCAGTCAGTCAGCAAAAATATAAACAAATTAGAAAATTGCTGAAGTTTTCTGCCAGGGAAACTTTACTAGAAGTCCTTGCTTATATATTCAATTTTGCAAATATCAAAGTCTCGCTCCAAATAGAAGCTCTTTTTGCTCTCCAACAGAAGTAAAAAATGCAGCTTCAGGTACATTTATTCATAATTAATAGATACAGGTTTCCAAACCCAATATCCTCAAAGAGGGATCCCACATTCTTCCCCTCCTGCTCTCCTGCCCACAAGTGTCCTCATCAGCTGGACATTGTTAGCAGGGCTCTTTGACAGGGGCACCCACCAGTGCCGTGTAGCGCTTCAAAGCTCAGCATCCCATGGGTTGGCCTGCGTTGGTGCCGGTGTTCTCTGGCAGGGGTACCAGGCAGTAGGCAGCTCCCACACCAGCGCAGGGTGGCAGTTGCTTCATCTGAGCTGATGCAAATGTCAGCTTAAAGCTCGGAGTTCGCATGCTTTGCTGGAGACTGCGAGCCTAGAGGGGAAACAGATGAATGAGGGCAGGACTTTGGGGGATGTGTGCTGATCTTCTTGCAGACCCACAGAAATGACATTAAAAAGCTCTGCTGTTCTTCCCCCCGAGCTGTGCAGCCATTTAGTGGGGACCTTCTCCTTGCAATTGCCCCTGCTGGGGCTGTCCTCGCCTGGCTGCCCAGTGCCCCAGCCAGGTACAGGACTGCACCCACCTTCAACCTGCAGACACAGCACGAAGGTGAGGCTGGAGCAGAGCCAAAGTAGGAAACTGGGTTTTTTCCTAGATTCTTGGGTGAATTGTGTCCACCTGTGAGCTGGGGCATGAAGCCATTCAGCAGGAAAGCAAACCCTGCTCTGCTGATGGGGAGAAGATGGAGAAGCGAGCCCCTGTGAGGGCATCTTCTCTTCTTTTGCTATCTGTGCACACTCTTCTTTGCACATAGAGGGGTTTATCTTGGTCTTGATTCATTTCCAAAGGAAAGCGAGTATCAATGAAATAGTTACCTGACTCTGTTTTAAATGCCCGTGGGGACAGTGCTATTGCCACTGGGTCTGGAAGCCCCACCGCTGCCGGAGGACATCTACACAGCAGGACTGCACGACCCGACGCTTCACTGGGGGTGACGAGTGGTTGGAAAACAGATGGTGGAATGGAAATTGGTTTTCTGAGACTACTTCACCTTTTGCAATACTAACGGCTGCAATTAATGCAGTGTTTTCTTAATACTCTCACGCAGTTTTAGGATGTTCGAGCTGGAGGAAAGTGCTGCTGAGGAGGTGGCTGCCCTGATGTTGCATGTTTGCCTGTTGTTTCCCTTAGCTAATAGCAGGTTTTTTCTTGTGCACCAATCTGCCAAGCCATGTTGTACTTAGAGATTCATTGTGCCACCCTCCTCCATGGTTGCACTGAGATCTCCCAGCAGAAAAAAAAATTACTCAGCCAAAGCATGGAAGCAGACTAGTATTAATTATAATCTATATGATAAATGTGCCTCAATGCCACTTACAAATGTGAAAATATTCATAAAGACATTGATCTTTAACAAACAAAAACGGACTAGTGTTTTTTACTCTCAGGTTACTAAAACCTTAGTTTTATAGTATTCTTACAAAAAAGATGTAATTTTAAAACTTCAGTCCTTGGTCTTGATGTTCCAGTTGATGTAAGCAGGCTGCTGTGCTCCCCTCAAATGTCACCCTGCCCTGTGTTAGCTGTTGTGTGAACAAACAGTTAGTAAAAGTCAGAGGGGAAAAAACCCTTTCAAAATCATATATTGAAAGTCTTATTTTTTATCAGGACATGGTGTCATCCTTGTGGTCAGGGATCTTTTCGCCACTTCTGGCCTGTATCACTGCCATTCACTTGCCGCATCTATGACTTAACCATGACACTGAAGAATCCTTCTTGCTTAGGAAGAGGTTTTATCATGGGGATGTTAATTTACAATGCAAGATCATTGTGCTTTTCCTTGTACTAAACACGGACATATGTATATTTTTAGACACTTATATTTTAAAATGCTCATTCCTGTATAAAACCAAGTTTTAATTCCTAATTATTTCTTAGGTTTTCTCATATCATGCCCATTATTTTTAACTTCTAAATCAAATGTGCCCAGGGACAGCTGTTGCACAGATGGTGTATCCTAATGGGCTTTGTAGCCTGGTATTAGATGCTGTTGCCCATAATAGTTAACCTTGGGTTTTGAAATTTAGAGGTAGCAACATTTTACCATGGCTGGTTGGAAACAGTGACATTGGAATTCTGTAAAGTTTATTATTATACTCACTGCTCTTTAAATTAGATTTATTGGTTATGTCATTTGGGGTTTTTCGTTACCTACTTGACATTTCTTTGTGTATAGCACAAAATATGCTAATTTTTGTATTCACAAAGTAAAATGTGCTGAGAATGTGACAGGTTCTGTATAGCTGCATCTGACCACAGCATTGTTCTTTGTATTTCAAGTGAAGTCAGTACTCATGCAAAATACTATGTTAAGATCCCAATCCAACAGCTCTGGAAATCCGCTTTTGGTTGTGATTACTAGCACTGTTCCCTGTATTCACTGTTCTCCTCTGGTACAGCTGGAGGAGTCAGGCTTGTACATCTAGAGTTTGCCCAGGGCTAAAGGAAAAGGAGAATGATGCTTCTGTGTTCATATCCTGATTCCCCGTTGGGTGTCAAGCAAGTATTTCTTCCACTCCATACATACTCAAAAGCAGAGGGAAACTCCTTATTTTTGAAATTATTTGTCAAGCTCTCAAAATTCTCAGAGCGCATGAAGGATTTTTTACAGAAACTGTCTTCTGCATAATTCACCCATCTTATTTCTTATCAGATCAGTCTTACCAGATCTTTCTACTGACTGAGGCTGTGGTGATCATATAATCCTATGAAATGTTTACAAAAACTGCAGTTTCAGTTTGTTGCAGAGAAATGTACAGAGTATATTATGTTTGATATAGGGATTGATTGCTGTTCTAATAAAAAGAAATCAAATGTTGAGTGATTTGTCTTAACTGCCTAGGAAAATGGTTTATTTGACTTGATCAAATACTCTCTGGAACCAAATCCAGTCCATTTTACTGAGTGTTTATTGCACATGACTCCGATGAGGCTGCCTGTGTAAATGATAGGACATGAAGGACTTGGCCCCAGATACCAGGAAGACCCACCATAATTCGATAGCCCTAGGTGATTTCCATCTTCCCCTTCTGTTTTTTAGTTCTTGTACTCCAGAGCAAACACCTGTATGCTCATGTTCCGTGCTGATGGGTGCACAAGAGATCCCTTCTTTGGCAGCGTTTGCTGTGTTCAGGCAGCGGGTGGCTCATCGGCAGAGCAGAATTCCCCCGGCAGTGAGTGGGGTCTGACAGCAGCCTCCAGGTCCGCAAGGCCGGGCTGTGATTTCTTGCATTCGTGCATATAAGTGCCTACTCCCACAAATGAAGCCAGAGCTATGACTCCGATGTCCTCACGTTCACTGGTGTGGAATTTGGGGTCGTAGCATTCTCCAAGTAATTCTTGTTCAAGATCCCACACTTTTTACTGAGACATCTAATAAAGTTAACACATTGTGAGGTCAGATAATCAATAAATAATTCGTCTTTTCTTTCATATGAACTTCTGTGGGAACCAGTAATATACTTTCTTGCAGGCCAGATCTTAAAAAGCTGTCTTTGATTTTATTAGGAGAGGGTGTAGAGTTTAGAGCCCCCAAATGGGCATCTTTCTGACGATGTTGTACCTGATCTAGGAAAAGGCTACAAAAGGAAGCAGGGTGCTGTTAGGTCTATCAGGACCATGAACCAATACTCCTCAAATGAGGAAGAATGGTATGGTTGGGAAAATAGATTTGATTTCTAAGGCTGCTTCAGAAAATAGAAAAAATAAAGTGAGAAAATGAACACCAGCCTATATGCCATAACGCAGTGTAGGACCGCACCAGGCTGTCCTTCATGCCAGTTAATTATTTTGGGGAAACAGGCTTTCACAGACCAGTATTAGTGTGGCTAACTTCTGCAGGTGCAGACTTCTCTCTCTCTCCCTAGCATCAGTGCAGAGCAGGCAGACACCCCTGCAGCGCTGTTGGTGCTAACCTGCTCAGGGCTGCACCCCAGCACCACGAGACTGGGTTTGCAAGCAGGGGCATGTGGCAGGTGCTGTTCCCTCGTGCGTAATTTATCGGTGCACGGATGGGATGTGCTATGTAATGGCTGACGGAGCAAATACTGTGATGTGTACTTTCAGTGGACTGTAAATAAGGCAATTTATGGCAAAGTTCATCGCCTGCTATTGCTGCTACCACCCCTTCACCCAGCGCAGGGTGGCACTTCTCAGGCACGGTGCAAGCTGTCGTTTGAACCACGACTCCGAGTGCTGCTGACGCACGTGAATAGGTGGCTCAAAGGGATCCCAGCTGGGGCTCTTTCTGCCATGATGGGGGGGGGGGGGGGGCTCTGCAGAGGGGTGAGGGGGTGCGGGGCTCTGCACAGGAGGGGGCATTCATCTGGGCGGACAACCTCATCCACCGCCTGCTTTGTCTGTGAGTCCTGCCGAGTCTGCTGTCGGGGCGTGCCGGCAGGCTGGGAGGAGGCGCCCAGCTTGACTTCAAGGGATGGTAAAGCCAGTTGCAACCAGCATTCTGCTTTTTGTGCCATGTTATAACTGATAGATGTGTATATCCATCATTGGCTCTAATGTGACCCTTTTTTGTCTTCTTGTCCTTTGTTGCTTTTCCCTTTATTTTCTCTCTCCTTGGATGTACCTTCCAGTATGCCCAGGGAGCGAATGTACTGGCCTGGTTCGTCAGCTCCATTAAGTGCTTTTTTAATCAGTCATCACCTTGGCTTGAAAAGGTTTATTTTTCCTACTCAGGCTCTGTCTAGAGCTTGCTTTATTTTTATTGATGAATTTCTGTCCAATCTGAGCTTTATACATTCTTTTGATATAGGATGAGGGGAATCAGCATTTGTATTTTTAAGTATTTGGAGGTGTTTGGCCAGAGAGTAAAATCCTGTTAGTTTTTCTCAGCTGGTGAAGTTCAGGCAGGTGAGCTGCACAAGGATGAGGAGCAAGATTTCACTGTGAGCTTGCATATTGTATCAAAAATAACGGGAGTCTATCAGAGAAATCAGTCGTGTTGAGAAAATGCCATTTAAAATTCAGGGACACTCTTGCCCAAATCGTGTCCTATGGTCAGCCATCAAAGTGAATTACAGGTACCTCCCAGCAGGATCACTCCTCTTTGTGTACTTTTGTTGACTTTAGAGTTTTTATGATAGAGAGATATTTTTTCCACTTTTGAAAATCTCCAACTTTGTCTAATGGCTAGGCTCAGAAAATCAGGAACTCGCTATTTCAGCTGCAGCACCACCCTGTAGAAGTGTCTGGCAAAGCAAATGAAACCAGGGTATTTTGGATTTTCTTTGGTGAGAGCAGTGGGGCAGTGAGTGTCTCCCACTCTCCAGAGGTGTCCCCCTCTGCCCCAGGGTCCTGGCATCCCCCATGCCTCCTGGCTCACCTGGGTGGGACATGCGATCGGAACTACTTCCCGCAGCATCTATCTACATTTGGTTTGATTTATGACAGCGAGTAGCTCAGTATGATTAGTCCTGGTAGTGTTAAGAGGAACTGAATCTATCATTTGGAAAACTATTGTCAATCCATCATGTGGAGAAGGCGTTTCTGTAGCCAACCTTGTTATTTCCAGCTAAGAAAAACCTTTGTGCTCCAGTGGTGGTTGCCAAACTTCACCTTCTCAGCAATCAGAAGGCACGGGAAAAAAGCTTGCTTTAATTTGTTATCAAACTCTCTTCACTTTGTGGTTGCCATTACAAGTCGGAGGCTGCACCTGTTCTCCATGGGCTGTACTGGAGGAGTGTGCGTGTGGAGGGAGAAAGGGATGGATGGACTGGTACAGCTTCGTGACCAGAGTCCTCAGACATCTTCAGGCAAGCTGGTGGTACTGCACACCTGTTTTCACTTCACAACGGACCCTCAAACAATGAGCAGTGCACCTCACTGTGGCATTTTGTTCTGATGAGAGCATGGCACATGGGACTGGTTCCTCCCTTTGCTACTGTTCTGGGTGCCAGCTGTAGTTGCACCTAATGTACATGTAAAAATAATGAAGGACTGAAGTCTGCTTTAATAACATTGTTTTATAGGAGAGGGGCATAGATGTTGCAGCTCTGGAAAACACTGCATAGGCAATTAGTATTTTTTTTTTTAACCTCTGGTTCACCTTCCTCCTTCTTAGCATTTTAAGTCTTGCTGCCAATAGGTCTAATTGAATAGAAACCTATGATGGAAATTAAACATTCAAAACACATGCTGGTCACAGCAAAATAACCATTATCCTTAATGGGAATCGTGTGTGTATATTGAGTGAGGGATTCACCGCTTTGTTTTTAATTCCATGTCATTTAGAATTACCGAATGAATAGGAGTGTGTGTATTTGGGCTTGTTTTCATCCCCCTAATGTACAAAAGATCAAATCCTAATTAAGGAGAAATAATTATCAGTCTATCCTCTCACAGTTCTCCTTTCTGAGTTCCACTGAAATGGTTCTGAGTACATATAGATGGAGTCAAAGATTAGTAGCACTTTATGGCCAAATTCTGATTTTTAATCTTGCAGAAGGTCTGTCTCGTTTACTGGCTAGCTCATAAAACAGTAAATATGATGGCTCCATAATTAGCCTGGTTTGTAAACAAGTACTACTGTTTAGCTGATAGTGCAAAATGCTCTTTAGCAGCGTTCATCAAATAAACACTTATTTGGGATATCATTTGAAAAATGTGGATTGTTCATTTAGCAGACTGAGATTTCTCGTCACACCACAGCATGGAGCTAATTTGCTGTTGTCAGCTAGCTTGTGCCTTCAAACCACTGCTGGCGGTGACAGGAAAAATGGGGTGCCTGCGGGACATCAGGTCATTGGAGGGTGCACCTACAAGTACTAAATCCTCATTAGGACACCCGGTTTGCACAATGCAATGCTCCTGTCTGTCCTGGAGCTTATCAGGCATGCCTTTCTGTACTACAGCCCTTCATCTTCCAGTCCTCTTGCTTCTTGTCAGCATATGCCATTCCCAGCCTGAAGCAAAGCCGAGACGTGTGGGTGCCTCTCCCTCCTTCAGGCATCTACTTGCCTGTCAGGGATGTGGAAGCAACCATGGCATCTCATTCTGCCCTCGTTTATGTCCGCGCGACGGCACTGACATCAGCTGCCTGTACCACGGCGAGCGCTGGAAGTAACAATGATTTACAGCAACTGCTCTGTCTCGCAGCTTTAGGAAGATCATGCCATAACAGGAGCTACAATGCATGAAGCGTCTCTTGTCTTGTAGGAACAGTACAAATTGTTCTGAAAAATAGCTTTAAAAAATTGGATCCTCGCTGACAGTCGTATATGCCAGTTTTAACGAATGTTTGTGAGTGAGCAGGAAAGGATTTGGAAGGAGATGTGTGCAACACAGGCACCTTTAAAGCGGCATCAGCAGGGGTGCAGATGCCCCTGCATGCACTCAGGTTGATCAGACTGACTTTTTCCACCCCGAAGTATGGCAGTGCCATTTCTTTTACAAGAGGCAAGTCATTTATTGTTTTAAGAGAAAGGACTGGGTCAGTCTACCTGGAGGAAGAGAGATTTCAGTCCCATGGGATATCTCTGAGAAACCTCCAAGAGAGGCAGTGGGGGAGAAAGCTCACATTGCCCCGTAAATGTTGTAGAGGGCAGTTCATGGGAGAGAGGGTTCACCTTGATTGTCAGGCGGCAGTGGGAGTTTGCGAGGTGTAGGATTATGAAAGGAAGTTTGCTTTTGTACTTTGTGAAATCAGCATATTTAAAATGGAAAGAAAAACTGGAAATGCCACAGACCATGAAATGAAAATTTTAAATGGTATTTCGGGACAGAATTACGCAATGGGTGCTGTGCAGTCTGGGGATCGCGCTGCAGTCTTAGGTCCCACAGCTGGACACCTGCAGTGGCCACAGGCGCTTCTGGGCTTTTCCAGCTAGCAAAGACGTTTCTGCTTGTGCCACTGATTTAGTGACCAAGCCAAAGAAACCTGTGAGTGCATCGCCGTGAAAGCACGGGAGCATTACAATGCTTCTGAGTTGTGATTATTTAGGAAACACCGAGAAGGCTGGAAACATGGCAACAGTGGGCACAGAAAAGCGGGATCTGGAGTCAGCAGGTTAATGCGGGACTGTCTGGTGCGTTGGCTGACGTGCAGAAGTGAGCAGTGTGGGGCCCAGCAGGATTTAAGACCTAACACCTGCTGACAGTTGTCTCTAGCTGTGGGTGCAGCATGTTTTTGTGCTAAGTTAGCTAGCTGGGGCGAAGACAGCATCTTACGCCCATGCACTTCACCTGCCTTTAACTCATCTACTCTCAGAATGAGAGCAACTAAACAAGGTCTTAATTAAAAAGGAGTGTTGTTTGAAGGTTGTTCTTTTCTTGTTGGATCCCTTCAGCCTCAGTTATCTTGTGCATTGCAATTAAAAGAGCCCTCTGGAAAAACTAGAGAGGTGGGAGCAAAATCTCTGTCGAAGCACATCGAAGGCAAGAACATTTCTTCCCAGAGAGAGTCATGTGAAGGCCAACCTTTAATGTCACAGAGCAGGGTACACATTTACCGCTGCACTAAAAACTATTGCTAAAAGATTTTTTTATAGCTTCATTTCCAAAATATCTAAGTGCCTCACAATCCTTATTCATCTTCATCCCCAGTTAGTGAAGAACAGAGCAGAGCAGGTTCCGTGTAGATGTAGTAAGAAAGACATAGTAGACTAGAAGACTACCATAGACTAAAGGTAGATTGCTGAAGGTATTTAAGCACATCATTTTCTTTAGCCTAAGAGACCTCTCTAGGGTCATATGGGATGATTGGGCCATAGCAGGTAGTTGAATCCAGGTGCAGTGAATCCTCGATTAACCCCTGGGTTATCATGCTGCCGAAGCAGGGCAGTTTAGAATGCAAAGATAAATGGATGTCTCTGTGATCCTTATCCCAGTTTGATACAGTGAATTTAAAAAAGATAGGCTTTGGGTGCAACCTTTGATTTCATAACATTGTGATCAGCATATTTAGTACTTCTGATCCATGCTGGTAACACAAGAATGGTATTTCAGAGATGCGGAGTGGCAGACAAAGTTTCTTATTTTCAAGCCATGTTTTATTCTTAATCAAAGCAAGGACAAATAGTCCATCAAAATTCCTGCCTTGCATCATCTGAGCAGAGAAACTGGAATGAATGATGTGCCAATGATGAATAGGCCTATTACCTTGTAAATTGTACTGCACAGTACCTCTCATAACACCACAAGATGCTGATGCATTTTTTTTTATTTGATTATTTAATGCCTATTATGTTATTTTAGTTTTCATTCTGGAGGAAATATGGACAGGAAGACATCTAACTGATATATATTGAAGTCAAAGTTGAAAAGTTTATTTCGTATAATGGTGTGAAAAAGAGCCATGCTTTATATTAGTAATAACAATAATATAATAATAGTCTATAAGTTACACTTTTCTGGTACCAAGTTTGGAAAATTTCAAATAACGCTACTTATCTCTGTCACTGTGGGATATTGCCTCGTTACAGACAGTGGAGAATTTTCAGGGTTAGGAAGTCGAGATAAAAGTTGATGATCTAAGCTAAAGTTTTGCCATCCCTATGATGTTTGGATACCCTCAGTTTTGGGATTCCATTGTTGCAAATAGTTCCAGGAAGGAATGCTAAATAACCCTCTCCATAGTTAAATTAGTGACATGTCAGTCCACTTATGTCACCTGGCTGTGAGGTGGAACCAGCTAGGTTGCTGCATTTGGCATGGGGAAGAAATGACTAAATTGGCTAAAATGACTAAATTTGATTATCTTCTTTCATCAGAAAGCTAGGGTTTCTGCTCTTACAGGGAAAAAACCTACAAAACAACTTCTTTACATGATTTTTTTAGGCGCAAGTGGCAACTGCAAGAGGTCACATGGGAAGAGTCCCAGCAGACACCAGGGCTTTCTGTTCAAGCTCGCAGTGGAGATCAGGCACTGGAAAATGCTCCGAAGGGGCCTTCAGCTCCCACAGTTGCAGACAGTCATCTCACACAACTTCTTTCACATCTGTATCACCTTCTGTCTTAAAAGTAGTTAGCTTAGTGGCCTCATTGCTCAGTTCTTATGTTGATTAGAAGTGTCCTTCCTACTTTTGGTATAAATATGTTAGCAATATACCTATACCTGTTTATTTATCCTCTAGCTTAACCCAATTCCTTTTCCTCCCTGATAATAAATATGCACATTCTTACCCCACTACTTCTTTTAAGTTAAACACTTAATCTTCTGTAGCATCATGAATGCCACATCTCTGTTCTTCTTCCGCTTTGAGGTCACTTTTCTTAAACATGTAAGCATGCCATATTTTCATACACAGTACTGTGGGGGGGATCCTACCATTTCTTTGTGCAATGCTGTAACCGTTTCCCCATCTCTGTGGAAATACTTCTGATATGTTCTAGGATCTTTGGTGCCATTTCTGCCTTACACTGGTGGTTTGCAGTGATTCTGTGATCAGCCAGTGCCTCTGGATATGTAGAAGTGTCTCTCTAGACACCAAGGTGTCTGTCCTCTACCTGATGAGCTCTCTGCTTATGCCAGAAATGCTCATTATTAGTCCCTAGGTGTATGGCCTTGGACTTTGCACAATTGATTTCCATCCGTTTCTATTAGTTCAGACCTCAAGGTCATCTGGTTATTACTGTGTGCAATCTCAGTTCTCTTCTGAATTGACAGAACTCCTCCTAACTAGGTATCATCAGCAAACTATTACCGCCCTCTTGCTTTTGGTTACAGTCTTTAATGAGACTGATCCCCAAAACGAATCTTTGAGGAAATTCCCTGGTAACCCAGAGGTTTGCTCGCCGGTTTCATTGCGAAGGCAACAACTGGTGTCTGCCGCAATTTGTCTGGATCTTTTCAGATGTTGCTGGCTGTTTTGTGGTAGTGCCTGGTGAAGACTGGCTGCCCCTCCTCGGTTCCCCTCTCCACTGTGTTGGCAGTCCACAAAGTGATTTGTGAGGAGGCGATGGGATGCTCCACCCCAACCCGTCCACCCCCAGCCGGAGTTTGCAGGCACGTCCTTCCCTCTTCTGTTTTCCCCTCCAAACAATTTGTCCTTAGCGTAAATACTTACACTCAGTGGTAACTTTTAATTCACTGTAAATATCAAGACTGACTCAAAGTCAACACATTTTGCTATAAATAGAGTGCATTTCACGACAAGTACATAATTAACTTTTTCCTAATTAGTCGTTGGCTGCTTGCCAATTAATTCAGTCACAATATGTATTATTATTTAGGATAATACCAAGCAAATTACTAGTGTGTCAACTAATTGAAAATGTTCAAATGTCAAAACTTCAGCAGCCTGCAGTTTCCATTCGGAGGCGGGTTAGAGTGGTGCTGCAGTAAATTAAAACAGTTTTTCCCGTAGTTTTTGTGTGAACACCATTTATTACCTAGGATTGATGCCATCCTCAGAAGTTAGGACCTAAGTCTGTAACCGGGTAGAGCTCGATCCTGGAGCAACTGGTTTCGGTGAAGTTAGCTTAAGGTGAGTTTAGCCTTCTGCTTTTATACGTAGAGTGCTTCCAGCATGATATAGTAAGCCACATGCTTTTGTGCAATAATGAATGCTATTACCAGGTGGCAAATGACTGACTTTTAGTTAATAAAAAATACAAATTAAATTGGTAAATCTTAATTTCATTATTTGAAAATAATAGTTTGATTAGGCTTGGAACAAGCCCCATTCAGTGCTCTGCTGGGGACTACAGGGCTTTCCTTTCCACGGTTCACTCCTGTACGTCAAACTCTGGTGCCGGAGCTCCCGGTTCGTGACGCCATTCCAGCAGGGCAGCAAGGGCATGGATGAGGCATCCAGCTGCATTGGCTTGTATTTAGCGACCTTCAGCACCTGGAGAGATCCTGCCGTGTTGTGTTTTCCAGGCGATCTCATCGGCAGCAAAGCTGACACCCAGCATGCTGCGGTGTCCCTCTCCAGCAAGGCCCGGCACCATCTCACGCGCTGCTCAGGCAGGGCAATGTGACCTTGGAGAAAAGGCTTGTTTCTCTCTCACCCCCTAGATGCAGGAGCTGCTGGCAGCATGCTGCCCCACCACAACCTGCTTTCGGTGCGGTATGGGCAAAGGATTTCACCTGTAAAGGAAACCTTTTAGTCCTTAGACTTTTCTGTGGGGCTTGCAGCAATCACTGTCCTTTAGCTGTCTCATCATCCTGGAGCATTTAAAAAAGGTAATGGTGAAAGAGGATAAAGATAGGTAATGCATTGTCGGTGTTGATGGGGCAGTTATGGTGATAATTTTTTTGACATTTGTACATGTTAAATCAGAGGACAACAAGGAAGAAATGTTATGTACCAGTTACGGACCTGTATTTTCTTCCACTTCCCTCCTTTGCAGTTCACCAGCCTGGGGTGTGTTGACGTGGCCACAATAACAGCCAGCACAGGAGACACCTTTCCTTCTCTTTCAGCTTTGGATTCATAATTCTCTGTGCGTGGCAGCACCTGGAGCGCCTGGTCTGTCTTTGCATGGGCTTGCTCTGTGCAGGCTGAGCCCTCTTGCAGCCACATCTCCACTAGGCTGGAGGGGAGAAAGGTGCTCTGGGCCATAAGACAAATAAGTGTCCCTCTGTCCCCCAGCCCAGCTGTTACCTGCCTGAGAACTGGAGGAAGGCAGGTGTCAGATAGCCATTAAGCCCAGTGGGCAGCAAGAAATAAACTTCATCGACACAACTTGCATTATTTGCCAGTCATCGTCATTTGAGTGAACGCTAACAAATCAGTCAGAGAGCTCATGTCATTTTCTTAGGAGCTTTGCTGTGTAGTTAGTAATGGCAGAAGGCAGTGGAACTATTCTGGAAAACCTTAGAAAATGGGTAAAATCCTGGTTGGAGGGAGGAGTATGAAGAGAGGTATGCTGAGTTTAATGTCACTTACAAACTCACACCTTTAATTGCCACTTACTGTAAAAGGGTGGTAAAATCTGAGCAAAGTCTGGCACCACAAGGTGTCTAGAGGAATCAGAAATTGTTGAGAAACAGTAACCTGAGCCTTGTTGCTGCCATGGGGGCTGCACCCCTGCATTGCAGGAGATATCAGCTGGCTCTGGAGTAGAGGATGTGGCGTGCACTGGGGCTTGAGTTTTTCCTTGACCAAGATGTATTTTATGTGACATATTGTCTAATTTTGTATTTTAGCTGTGATACCACATAGGCATTTTTGGGGGTTGAGTTAATCTAGATCTGAATAAACAGACTAAACCACTGAGACCATTATTTGGCAGCAGTAATCTCTGCGTGCAACAGCCGCCCATCGGAGTTGCAGTCTTGAACCTGGAGGCTTCGTGCTGTTCTGTAAGTAGATCTATTGCAAAGATGAATCGTTTAAAATCTCATCAGTTTAGATGAAGCAAAGAGCATCCCAAAGAGCTGGATTCTGGTCTCTGCTGCCTCAGTGTGGTTCCATAATCACTCACCGTCCCGGTGTCTCTGGGCTCTGGTTTTCACCCCAGAGTGAAGCCGTTGATTTCCACTAGCACAAACAAGACCCGTGTCTATGCCTGAGTCAAGCGCCCACGCATGTGAGCGAAGCCTGTGCTGATGGAGGACGGCACTCCCCTCACCTTGCACACCCATGCATGGCAGGTTGTGCAATTCTGGGAAGACATGAGGTCTGGCTGTTAGGGTTGGCAAAAGTAGGTGACTTTGGATTGCCTACTAAAGATTGCTTTCTGCAAAGCCAAGATCAGATGAACTGCATCCTCAAAGTGTATTTCTCTTTATTGACTGTACGGAGCCCTAGAGTGATTTACCGGAGTATGGAGTTAGGTGAGGTGAAAATATCCCTGCTTGGTATCGGCGTTGTGGATATGATCGCAATATCATATCTGCCTTTCATCTGTCTTTTCAAGTATAAATTGTAAACTTTGCAGGACAAAGTCCATCTCGTAGCGCCTCATATACAGCACCTTGCACAGTGGGTCCCTGAGCTTATCTGAGGTCTCAGAAAGTCACTGTACTGTGTCTTCACCTATTTTATCACTTCTTTATGAAGACTAGTATTATTGTAATATGATCAGTAGAAGTGATGCATTACACATTTGCATTCTGCTAATGAACATGTCAGTCTTTAGTGATAAAGAAGTTGGGTTTAAAATGTTTAGTAAATGTTTTTTAAGCTAATGTACTGCAGCGGTCCCTTTTAAATTAGCCACCATAGTATACATTAAATGTCAAAGTGCTCTGGACTGAACAAAACAATATGTCAACATTATGCAGCAGCTGAATGCTAGATGCATTTTAGATGCCCAGCAAAGGAAGAGAGATGCTGCATCGTTGGGAATTCTTCCTGACTTTCAATCAAATAGCTGATCTGAAATGCCAAACACAAACTGCATTTCATTTAAAAATGCTGCTAGGTAGTCCTTGATTGAACACTTTGAACCTGATCAGAATCTAATTTGTTTTTGTATTACAAAAGACACTTATATTACCACCTCTAGGAGATCAATAACAGATTTTAATGCATACTAATAAAAAGGCTCCTAATTCCAAATACAGCTTTAAGTTTCACAAGAGCAACATAGTTCTTGCTAATCAAATATCTTTGTTGAACAAGAAGCAGTGAAATGGAGTACTGTTTTCAGACAAACGGCTCAGAATTATACTAACAAATGCCGCAAAAGGAAACCACACTAATCTATTTTTCACAGTTGTGAGTGCAATTAAGTGGCGCAATTTAGGGGAAAATGCTTCCTCATGTGGGAATCCTGACTTCTTCCTGATGGTTAGTGTTGCTGCTCAGTGCATACTGCAGTAAAAAGTTTCCCTTTATGATAATAAAAACTGTCATCATCTGTAGAATTAAGAAAATTTAGAAGAAATGATGTCCATACATGATTGCTCATACTAGCAAGTAGAGTATTGACTGGCAGCATGATTTTGCTCAAAGGACTTGCCATGGTTGCATAAACTCCATATTCAGCTAATTGATAATGAAGACAATGCTTCGTCTGTCTCTTCCGTCATACCCCAGCCAATGCTTCCTTGACAGACTGGAACCCTAGGAGTGTTGCTGCAATAATAACTGTATGTCAATTTAGTAATAATGTATTCATTCAAAATTCTATATAGATATGATGCAATTTGATATTTTTAGGATTTATTCTTATTTTCTCCATTGCTCTGTTAATTACATTACTGGATCTGGCGAGCAAAAACTCAGCATGTCTCCCAGATTTCAGCAGCCAATGCAAAACTTGAGAAATTAATCTCGGCGGTTTTCTGTAGCACTGCAGGCAATTCACTGTGTGGGAGGTGGAGGAAGATTTTATTGATCCTGTAATGTCATTCCCCATACTTTTATCCTCCTGCTGAACTGACCATTTCTTCTCTGCTGCAATCATCCACATGTTGCAGAGCCACACTCTTCTCTCTGGTGTAGCACCACCGTCTCAAAGAAAGATGCTCATGGCCCTCCACTTTACTGACCCATATCTATTCCTTGGGACTTGTATTCTGACTCTGTGTTGTGACTGGTTGAGGTTTTGGGAGTTTTTGTGTATGCATACAGTTATACTCATTCAAAGTATCCAAGATGATTTTTGCTGGGCCTGCAGGAAGAATTAAACCTGTAGTTTATCATAAAAAATATCAGACATGTAGCTCTGTATCTGTATCTGTATTTTGCTTTTCACCAAAGCAAACAAAATATCCTGAATGCCTGGGATTATATTCATAATATGACAAAGAGGAGGCAGACTATGTGAATATAAATCAGTATTTGTATGTTGAAGACCCCGCTTCTATAGTTTAGGCTTTTTTATCCTAGAGAAAGCTATAGTGATTTTCAGTTAACAAGGCAAAATTATTTCTGCAGTTAGGTAACTGAACCACACAGCATGGTCCTGTTTCCATACACCGGGGCCATGGTGAGTAGAGTGCTTGTGTCTGAGCTCCACCAGGGAACTGGGGAGGGACAGTCTGGAGTCACTGGGAGATGTCCTCCAGAGCCCCTATCCCACCACGTGGAGGTTGCTGCTGCGAACGAGGAGATGGGGTATTGGATGCCTTGGGTTTAAAGTGCCCAACCTTTTCCCTTCACATCAGAAGTTACAAAATGCCCTATCTAATGTTGTACCTAGAAAGCAAGTGTCCAGCATCAGTGCTGTCCTAACAGGGTCCTTCTGTGAACGCTCTCCTTCCCTAACTAGACAACAACATTTCCCTCTTCAGCTGGCACTGGAGGAAGGTGTGCTAGCACCATTTTCAGACAAAAATTTGCTGCTCAGCTCTTGGCTAGCTTTCGCATTGGCATCACCGTCGGCTGGCCTGGACTCCACTGGGAGAGACAGCCCCGCGACCACCAGAAATAGTCTTTGCAACTTATGGCACCAAAATGAGCACACAAGGTTGTCCAGGCAGGGAAGCTGCTTACACCTGAAAAAGAGAAAGAAATGGTCCCTGGAGAAGAGGTTCCTCAGGTCTGTTTTGGTCTCTGTCCCCTCCACCCTGCCAGGCTGAAGTTACAGTCCCCAAGGCTGAGCATGGCTCTTGCTCCCAGGCTGGCTCGGCAGGCATGTCTCTGGGTGACAGCACACTGGGGGACCCACCGAGCTCATCCCCACTGCAGGGGCAGCTGCTCCACGAGTGAGGTGGGCTGCGGGCTGCGACTACCACATAGCGCATCCAGCGGTAAAACACATCAGGAAGTATCTGTGGTTTGGCTGGCTTGCAGATTCACAGACATTTTATATCGTAAAACTCGCACATTTTGGTGTAACTGAAACGTGGGCTGCTTTTGTAATAGGATGAGCAGATGTAGAAATAGATGGATTTTGCTAACCATGGGACATTGGCAGTGCTCCACGACAGCCGCCCCTAAAGTTTCCGCTCATCTCAAAAGAAGTTCGCTTGCCAAACCGTGTAGGATATTTGCTACTGTGGGATTTGTTCTCCATAGAGGTACTTTTTGTCACTCTACCTTAAAAAACAAAACAAAACAAGGACAGTAAACATATTAAACATGGGAAGCTTGCATTAGCAATGGGATGGTCAGGATTTTGCTTGAGATTAGAGGCTGCACAAATGGTTACAAATCTGATAAGGAAGTGTCACTGATAGAGTGTTATGTTACTTATGGCCAAATTTGCTTTGATTTCATAATTGTGGGTTTCTCAACAGTATTTAATATTATTTGCCTGCTTTTGTTGTTGTTCAGGAATGCAGTGTCTTTTTTGCATTCATAAATCATATGAATGAGGATTTCTTCCTTGAACTTATTTTCCCCTTACTGTTATTTGCTGTACTGGAAACTCCATTATTTGAGAAAAATAGATTTTGGTTATTGTTCATTCTGTAATAGCAAGGTTACTAATGCAAAAAAAATCTAGATACAGTCCAGAAGTTTTTATTAACATTTTATTTGCTGATGACTTAAATCTAGAAAGGTTATATCAAGTTTAAACTACATTAGCATTTGTATTGAGCACTAACTATTCCCTAATGACTTTAGAATTACAGTTTACTGCTGTGAATACTTAATCTTGCTTACTAGCTTTTAAATTAGTAGGATAAATGCTACTAAAAAGAAAAAAAATTCAAGTTATGTACATGGTGGAGGTTTCAAAACAATACTTCATGATTAATCTGCCATAGTGTTTGAAGTTGATTTAGGACTCAAAGGACATACTTGTTTTTCATGGAGAACTATATATGGAACATAAATAATTCTAAATACATTTCAGCCAAATACAAATCAGTAAGAGGGAGAAGAGGGGCCCCCTAAATTATATCTCATTGCTTTTTGCTGACTTCTGTATACAAGAAGGAGCACCAAATTCTTAGCTTTTATTATTTCAGGCGTATGTGTTGTCTTAGTACCCTGATACCAGGGTTGTCCATGTCCATCTGCAGCTTGGGAGCCTGAATTCATGGAGGGCAATGCCTAATTTACTGAAGAAAGCATAGCTGTGGTGGTAGAGGTACATGTCTCACTCTGCTAGCAGCGTATCCTCAGGATGACTGTTACCAATTCGCTGCATCCAAGCTACACAATAGTTTGCTTTAAAACCTACCAGCTTGTTAAGCTCAAAATCTTGCTAGGTGCAAAAGGAACCCACATTAGATGTAAAGCCAAGAATTAGCCTACTTAAAGTCTTAAGAGCCCAGTGAAGGAGTTATTATTACTCCAGTTACAATGGTTGCAATGAACACAAGTTCATATTGTTAAAATTATATATACACAAAACTTTCTAATACCCATCCATTTCTCTGGTGTTATGCTCATCCTTCAATTGCTCTGCTGGGTCCTGCTGTCAATGGCATCAATCTTGGGGTATGGAGCATCCTCAGCATCCCAAGTTGCATGGTGTTGATGATTTCCTCCTAGGATCCTCTTGGGTTCGTTTTTGTCTTTACTGACATGTACTGCAACTTGCCACTTCTTCACTGGCTTGCAAGTCCATGTTAGATCCAAATTTACTGTCTGTCTTACGTGTGGTGGATATTTGGTCTTTGTTCTTCTTGTTACTTCTAAAACTGGTTTTACTCAGCTCCCAGGTTGCAGTCCTTTGATGACCAGTAATGCTCCACTGGTAAGCTGCTTATAGCCCTGGGGCCACTAGTATCATTGCTGTTATGAATTTGTGATCATTTAGAGGGAATTTTAAAGAATCTTACTTCTAAATGAGTTTTACTGGGGGACTGCTGAGAAAACTGATGGGGCTGCTCTGTTAGGCTGAGAGGGAGAAGTCCTAAAACCTGGAACGTTTTAAAACTTTAATTGCAAGTAATTCTTCTTGCAATGCTTATCAGGTGAATTGTACATATTATATAATGTGAAACGCCGCTCTAATCATAGCAGTGATTATTATGCAAAGCCTTTTTCCAAGGTAGGTCTTGAAATGCCCTAAGGACACAGCAGGGAAGTGTTGGGGAATTCAGGATGAGTTTTCACACTTTTATTCTATTTTATTCCCTCACATTTCACACTACCCCATGCCAATCATTTGTTAATGAGGAACAGGGACTTTCCTTGTTGTCATTTGTTCTTGAAATTGTACCTTACCTCTGAGATCTACACTGAAGGAAGAACTCACCATTCAGATGTTGCTCTGCTTTCAATCAACCTTTGTAGATCAGATAAAAAAAGAAGGTGACCCTGAAATGCAATGACCTTCTTGGTGCTGCAATCTCAAATCAACAAACATAGAAGAAAATAATTAGGAACTCTTTTTCAATATCATAAGGCTGTAATATTCAGGTTTTGGTTTTTTCCATTGAAAACTTTGAAAATTATGATACAATGATGCTCACATAGAAAAAGCAAGAGTAAGAATGTGCAGGATAATAACATCATTGCCTTCTATGACTAGACCAGTGTCTAGGTTTCCCATAAATTGGATTATTCCACAGCATTGTCACTCTAAGTAGACTGCTACCCTATACCACGAGTGGAAGCCTCCATCATGCCAGTGTGTAGTGAAACCCAGCACTGGTCAGTGTGGCCGGGCTGTGACTCAGGACAACACAGGTTCTGCTCCCAGCTGCCTCCTGGTACCCAGGAGGACTCCGGTCTTTCCCCTCCACTCACTGTTGCATGCATTTAGTTTTGCTGACTGCAGCAATTCCCAAATTTATACTTATTCTGAATTCTTCCATGCCAAATGACTGTACATTTGTACCATCAGAAGGCAGTTTATTCACTTGCCCAGTGATGCCACTGGCATAGCAATGAATTGGTTCTCTGGCCAGTTATTTGTAGGAGTGGGTAGTTAGGTACATAGGGAATGGACTGTCAGCCATTAACTTAATGTATTTCCTAGGGCACATGGTTTGTCAAAGTTCAAAATGTGTGACTCTCTTAATACTGGGGATTTTTTAAAAGCTTATATCTACTTGTAGGATTGTTTTTCTCTTTTGTTTAGTTGCCTAGTTGTTGAAATGGTAGTATTCAATCCTAAGGTGTTTCTTCGAGTCACAGCTGTCATGGCTTTCAGTTAGTAATGTCTTTGCCTGGAAGCAATAAGTAAATGTTCATCGAAGCATGCGATGGTTTATGGGTGAGAGTTTGAGAGTATTGTAGGTATCCAGTCTGCCTGGAGGTCCAGTCAGTCTGTGGGGCGGTCAGACTCGCATTTCTCACCTCCCAGGAAAGCTTCCCACCTCCTTCACTGTGGTTACAGTATATGAAGCCTTAGCCCTTGTGGAAAGGGAGGACTTGGGTCTCCTCCTCCTGGGCAAGCAGAGACAGATTTCTTTTTTGCTCACTCTCTCTCCTCCAGCTAGTCTCCACTTACCTTCTGCCAAGGATCAGCGTTTCCTATGGGTAGAGCACCTCCTGCCTGCTGAGGACTTCATTGCTGTCACCTGCACAGGTCTTCCAGATCCTCCATGGCCTGGACTAGTGCTGTTCCCCCATGACATTTCAGGATGGGGAAGAGGTCAGGGATGTCCCTGGCCCCACCAACATTAGCCACAGTCATGGAGAGGTGTCTGGACAGATCACCAGGGGATCTCTCCAGGCAGGATGGGTCAGGTGCACCCAGAAAAGTTGTTTGCACCCATCTCCTCCCACAGCTGGCATGGGAGGGTCTGGCTTAGGGTCTTGGTCATGCCTAGGTCCAAATGAGGCACTAAGCTGTGTAAATCTGCCAGAAGAACATTCACTGTGGGGGACAACTCCAGATGCAGGCAATGTCTCAGGGTTTGGCCTGATGTTGAGTATTGTATCTGTGGGCTGAGGCACATAACTTCAACAAAAATCAACTATAGCCGCCGAGTCCTTTTGGTGTTGTGGGCCCAAAGCCTAACAGGGCTTGAGCTTCCTGCTCTCACTATAACACCTGACATACCACTAAGCCCTGTGAGGAAGGCAGGCTGTCCAGGCTGGCATTAGGAACCTGAATACTGTTGTGGTTCGTGGCCCCGGTGAGTTAGCTTCCTACTGGTAAAACAGCAACAGTTGTCCTCCCCTTCCCAGTCATGCACTGACACTGGCTGATTTCTGGAGCATGAGGGTGGACCATGTTTCATCCATCTTCCCAATTCTAGATGGGGCAAAAATCTACTCCAACATTTAAAGCCTGAATAAGCATGTTTATCAAGAAGATCATGGGCACATCCCTCTTCCTTTATCATAGTGGAAAATAAGTCTTTTAGATTTCTCAACTCGTACTCTATTTTTTAGTAGGTCAGGATTCTCCTTTTGTTTTTAACATGGACACTTATTTTTGCACTGTTTCTTTTAGCCATGCATGCAGGGATGCTGTGGGATGGTAACCATAGTAACTGCAGAACATTGAAGATGTAATTTCACCCTCCAAATGCATATTACTGGGTTTGCATTTGCTGGAAGTGAATCGTCTCGTTCCTTGAACAATAGGAGGAAGTGAAAATAACTTACTTAATTTCACAGTGATTAAAGGAGAAACTCAGACAGTTAGCAGACAGTGGGAGAAATATTCATGAGGTGCTGTTCTGGTATGTCCAAGAAGCCAGTATAGACAGATAAGACCAAACAGAAATCTAAGTGTTAGTTCCATATAATATTTAATAACAATGAAATAACCTAGCCTGAGGCTTTCTTATCCACACTGGGCATTTCATAGTCTTTGTGAATGTTGTCAGGTGATCTTGGGGGTCTGGTGCAGGGGGCTTCACGGATATGATGCCAAAGGCATGGTTCTGTGTTACAGGTAGCATGTAACTTGTCCCTTACTCCAAAGCAGATGCACCAAATACAGCAATAATGCAGTATAGGGCTCAGCCTCTCATCCTCAGTGTCCAGCTTTAAATGTTCACCTACAGCAGGGGAGCAGGAGTCTCTCAGGGTTTTCCCCCAGGTGATGGAGCTCAGCACCTCAGGAAATCATCCTGAGCACTGAGGCCCCAGGAAGGAGAAGGTAAAGTTGGGGAGTTGGAGCTTCAGTCTGTTTCATGGGATTTAAAACTGCTTGGGAGGACATAAAAGTATGAAATAATACTGGAAAAGCCAAGAAGTGTTTCTGTTGTAATGACATCTCCAGCCTGATAAAATTGGCCTGTTGTGTGACAGGTCAGATACAGTGCTCTGCGCACGACCAAAACCTTTATACTTACTTGACAGAGGTCCCCATTTGACCCAGAGTATCAAATGATATTGCTGCAGAATGCTTGTTGCAAAAAATCTAGTGCTTTCTCTCCCACCCCTTTTCTCCGTATAAACAATCCTGTTTCCCCTGTACAGGAGTGTCCCAGAAGAGGCAGTACGGGTGCTATGACTGCAGTGGTTTCTGTTTCCAGCTACAAAACAGACTTGTGTATTTTAGAGACCAAACCAAAATCATGAGAGTATGTAGTAATGCGAGTTGTTAGTATCTGTCTTCCCCTTGATGGCACTTAGACAGATAGCTGCATTTATTGTTGAATAAAATCACGTATTATAAAAGCACTTCAATACTAAATAGTTCTAGGGATTTATTTTTATGTGCATTTGAAAAATTAATGCCTTGATGAATCGCACACCAATAAATAGTTTCTTTTCCTAGAAGTACCTTTATTCAGGGGACTGCTAAGCCCAACCCTGAGGAACTTAAAAAATTACTACACTGCTTAGAGTAATGAGATTATATTTTTAATACCAAATTTATAATAACTTAAAAATTAAATTACCCTTTGCTTTTGAACTGATATTTACTTTTGCTTCCTCTCAGAGGGAAACAAACTTTAAAATGAGAGAAGCTGAGTTTTACAGAATAATGAGACTCCACAAGTCAGATATTAATGAGAAACAATAATGGTGAGAACTGTTGACTTAATAAGAAAAGAAAAATGAGGCAGCTCAGTACTCCTTTGCTAGTCTAACAGTGAAATTAGATTTACTTATTTATCTTTTTAGGAACCTCCTCCCATTATGACTTTCCACAGACCTGACTTTAGTATTTTAATCATGTGGAAAGACTTGTTTCTCTCCATTATGCCCCCAAAATATTACACGCGGACAAACAAGCATTTTTGCAACTGCAGAGAAGAAGAACAAGCAAAGCAACAGATGTGTAACAACAGGCGCCTTTCATGGCCACACTTTTTTGCACTGCCACACAGATAAGCAAGGACACCTACCACTCCCTAGTGAATGTTTCAGGGTTTTGCATGCTGCATTTCTTCCCTACTTTGATCTCTGGTACACATTCCTCATGAAAATGTTGGTGTTTCCCCAGGTTTTCCTCATGGGTCTGAAGACAATGAGCTAATTCTCTGTTATCCAGCAGAGAAAGTGGGAGGATACTGCAACAGCTGCTGCAAATTCAATAATAATAATAACAACAACAATAATATGAATGGTTGTTCACTTCATAAAACAATTACAGTGAAACTGCTACAATGAGGTTTTTACCTTAAAAAGAAAAAAAGGCAGTTAGAAGACCTCCCATGTACAGCAGAGAGTGAACAATGCAACAAAAATAAGAGGTATAGTGATAGTTGATGAATAAATTGATTACAAGCAAAAATATGCTTTAAAGATTCATAAATAAATGCAGTTAACTGAAACACTCATGATCACAATTAGCAAACCACGTCTGTGTGAAAAATGTATTGTCAGTTAAATGTTTTATAAGTGAAATCAGTAAAGGAGGCTGGTTCTTGTACAAAAAAGAAAGAAGATTAATTGGTATTTTTAACTGAATTAAAGAATATACTTTGTTTTCTGGAAGAATTTGATTTCTTACCTCAAGCTTCAGAGCTGTTCCCTTTCAAAAGGTTGTGAAAATATTTTTTCCAGCATTCAAAGGATGTCTTTCCATGTCCCTTCCAGCAAAAAAAAAAAACCAGCCCCCAAAACATCTGAAGTTCACATGTTTAGAAAAATATTGCCCTGAGGTCTGAAACCAAATACAAGAAATTTCCTGCTGAAAGCATTTATTCTCCCTGCAAGATAGAGGCAGTGACAGGTGTATTTATTTTAAAGGGAAGGTGCTCCAACCTGTCTGCAGCACAGCTTGGAAGAAAACACTGATAACTCCAACTTCAGTAGCTGTGGAAAGAGAGACTTGTCAGTTAAAGTGGTTTCTGTGTAAGGAGTAACATCACAGGAGTAACATCACAGGCATCTGCCACAGGTGGATGAGCGGGAACATAGCAGGTTGGATGTCAGATCTACTGCTGGGTTATTTGCTCCTCTTTCTCAGAGCCTGGGAGTGAACAAGCAGGACCAACCCTAGCTTTGAAATCTCTGGGGAAGCTACTAAATAATCTGCTAATCCAGCTAATGAAGGCATTCGTTTCAGTGGCATTTATCTCTTCCTAGATGGCATTGACCTGACATGACTGAAGCAGGAGCTGGCAGCTGTTTTGTGTTTGTGTTGATTACCTTGATTAACTACCATACACACCTGCTGAGAATAAGCTGAAGCATGGATGAGCAAACATGTTCTTAACATGTAATTTCTCATAGTAATTAGAAATATCCCAAAAGCTCCTTGATTTTGTGAGTTCTCCAAGCTCATCCTCCCTGCTGGTTTAAGACTTAATGTTCAATTTATTTTGGTTTGCAGTGTATCATTTGTGCTGACATGGTTTAACTTGGTTTTGACATTGTGTTATTGTCTTCCCAGCCTTGCACTGCTGGCTGTATGAGTGTCTGATGATACTCAGTGGCATGCAAATAAATAGACAATTACAGTTGGTACAAACATCCATTGTATTTCACAATGTGCAGGCTCCGTAGTTGATTTCCAAACCTCAACATGTGCAAGTGGTTTCAATAAGCTGTTTTCTGAAAATACCCATTACTGTCAATCCAGGCTACCCCATGGAAAATATCCTTTTAAAATGTCTTTATTTTGTAGCTGGTGCTTGATCGGCGCAAAGATCTGAGAAGGGTCCTGCTTACCTGTTGGGGTGCTGCATTGCTTCTTCAGCATTGCTCTCTCATTTGGGTACTTGCCCACAGCCCTAGCTCCATCTCAACAGATGGAAAGCTCAAGCAACTTTCCATGTTATGTTTCGTTTATGTTTAAAAACTTGTAATACTTAGGTATATTTCAACCCATTTATACTGGAAGAATAATCCAAGGTATCCTTCCTCTTATGTCTCAAGGGTGTATTAGGTGATAGGGAATGGAATTTTTTCAGAGTTTAAATAGCCAGTTGTTGTGGGTTTGTGTGGTGGGGTTTTTTTGGTAGTGGGTGAGGGGCCGCAGGGCCGGCTCCTGTGAGAAGCTGCTGGAAGCTTCCAAGTTGGATCCGCCTCTGGCCCAGGCCAACCCAGTCAGCGACAGCGGTATCACCTCTGGGAGAGCGGATTTCAGAGGGGGAACCTGCAGCCAGGAGGGGATTGGGATGGGAGAGGAACCCCTCTGCGGATACCGAGGGCAGTGAGGAAGGAGGGCAGGAGGGGCTGCCCCCGCAGCCCGTGGGGAGACCAGGCGGCAGGCTGTGTGTCCCCAGCCCACGCCGGAGCAGGGGGTGGATGCCCCCCCAAGATGGCCGCCGCTCCCTGGGGAAGCCCGCGCTGGGGCAGCTTGTGACTGAACATCTGCGGCCCGCGGAAAGGACCTGCGCCAGGGCAGTTTGTGAGGAACTGCAGCCCGCAGGAAGGATTCGCAGTGGAGAAATTCATGGAGGACCGTCTCCCGTGGGAGGGACCCCACGGTGGAGCAGGGGAGGAGTGAGGAGTCCTGCCCCTGAGGAGGAAGGAGCGGCAGAGACAAGGGGTAAGGAACTGACCCCAACCCCCATAAGTGGTGAGTGATCCCTCCCAGTCCTTGTCTTGACCCATGAGCCTTTCTTTATATCTTCTCCTCATCCCACCGTGGCTGGAGGGAAGGAGTGAGTGAACAGCTGCGTGGTGCTTTGTTACCGGCTGGTTTTAAAGTCCAATATGCCAACAGGTTTTGTGTTTTATTAATGCTCTGAACATGTGATTCACACCATGGTATTCTCCATGGTGAATATTAGATGGCCTGGATCTGTTATACAGGATCTATTTCTCTGCCTCTGTGCAGTGTTGTCCTCAGGGTTAATGAAGGCTCTCCAAAGGGCTAAACTAGCCCATACCTTGGTCTGGCTGACCCTGGAAGAAGCTTTCTTCTACATGTTGGTTTTAGTTCTTCCAAGAATCATCAGTTTGTTTGGGGGGTTCCTCTACAATGTAAAAAAAAAAAAAAAAAAAGAAGCTGTGATGACAGAGCTAGGAGAACTGCTGAGTCACTGAGTGACCACTAACACCAGTGGGTTTTCTCTACTCACTGCAAGAAATTTTCACTCCCACAGCTACTCTAGTCCATGCTAACAGTATATTGTGTAGATTAGAAGAGAGTCACTTTATTTCATGGTTGCTTTTGGGTCTTTATCAGATTGTCTCCTGTTTATAAAGTTCCAGGCATATAGAAACAGGAGACTTCCTTCAGTGCTTTCCAGTCCCTTTTAGCATGACCAGGTGCTTGGTTACAGGTGGCACCAGGGAACTGGTCTCCAGCAGCAGCTGAAGGGCACGTTCACCAAAAGAGGAGCACCTTTGCACTCTTGGTAGAAGCTAGATTTAAATGAAAGGAACTGTGAAACAACAGTGTGGTAGTGTTAAGATAAAGGATAATCATGTAAAAACACGCTGCGATATTGCACACTGACATTCATGTTTCTTTCCTGTTGAGCTAAGTTGCCAACAGGAGAGGTAGGATTCACCTCTGCTAGTTGTTTGTGTGGTCTTCACCGCAGGTCACTACAGGAAGCTGTGTAGAGCGATTGCCTCCTGAGATAAAACACAACATGACACAATGGTGCTGTTTTCCCATAGGTCCCAGGACTTTTTCCCTGGCAAAAATTGTAGAGGAGAATCTGACTCCTCTCCATGGAAGGTCAGGTTGTTTTAGAGAGCACTTCCAGAAAGTTGTAGTGTTTGACGATGACATTCAAGAAGCAAACTGTATGAAATTTCTGTGCTGTCCACCAGAACTACATGGTACAGCCCATCTTTGCGCTAGTTTTCCTCCTGGGCTTAGCGGCATTCAGCCAAAGCTACTAATAAAACTTAATGGATCAAATTATCTATTCCACAATAAAAAGTGGTGTGTGCTCAGAGAGCTAGAAATAGAGCAGTTAGAAAAGACAGTTGACTGAAATGTGAAGTCAAGTGATTAAAGAGCTTAACAAAAACTCATGTTTCATTTTTCTGGAACACATCACGAGAAAGCTCATAGAATCGTAGAGTCATTTAGGTTGGAAAAGACCTTTAAGATCATCAAGTCCAACCGTTAACCTAACACTGCAAGTCCACCACTAAACCATGTCCGTAAGCCCACATCTACACGTCTTTTAAATACCTCCATGGATGGTGACTCAACCACTTCCCTGGGCAGCCTGTTCCAGTGCTTGACAGCCCTTTTGGTGAAAATTTTTTTCCTAACATCCAGTCTAAACCTCCCCTGGCACAATTTGAGACCATTTCCTCTTGTCTTATTGCTTGTTACTTAGGAAAAAGGACCAACACCCATGTTGGAGCCCACCCCAGAGCAGGGGGATGGGTGCCCCCCAAGATGGCTGTGATTCCATGGGAAAGCCCACGCTGGAGCAGTCTGTGACTGAAGATCAGCCCACAGAATGGACCCACACTGGAGCAGTTCGTGAGGAACTGCAGCCCATGGGAAGGACCCACATTGGAAAATTTCATGGAGGACTGTCTCCCGTGGGAGGGACCCCACAGTGGAGCAGGGGACGAGTGAGGAGTCCTCCCCCTGAGGAGGAAGGAGCAGCAGAGACAAGGTGTGGAGAACTGACCCCAACCCCCATTCCCCATCCCACTGCGCTGCTATGGGGGAGGAGGGAGAGAAAGTTGGGAGTGGAGTTGTGGTGGGTTGACCCTGGCTAGATGCCAGGTACCCACGAAAGCCGTTCTATCACTCCCCCCTCCTCAGCTGGACAGGGGAGAGAAAATATAACAAAGGGCTTGTAGGTTGAGGTAAGGACAGGAGAGATCCCTCACCAATTACTGTCACAGGCAAAACAGACTCAGCTTGGGGAAAATTTACTCAATTTATTACCAATCAACCAGAGCAGGTTAATGAGAAATAACACCAAATCTCAAAACACCTCCCCTCCACCCCTCCCTTCTTCCTGGGCACAACTTCACTCCCGGATTCTCTACCTACCCCCGCCAGCAGCCCAGGGGGACAGGGAATGGGGTTTACAGTCAGTTTATCACACATTATTTCTGCCACTTCATCCTCCTCAGGGCGAGGACTTGTCACACTCTTCCCCTGCTCCAGCGTGGGGTCCCTCCCACAGGAGACAGTCCTCCGCAAACTTCTCCAATGTGGGTCCTTCCCACGGGCTGCAGTTCTTCACAAACTGTTCCAGCATGGGTCCCTTCTACAGGGTGCAGTCCTTCAGTCATAGGCTGCTGCAGCATGGATCCCCCATGGGGTCACAAGTCCTGCCAGAAAACCTTCTCCATGAGCTCCTCTCTCCACAGATATGCAGGTCCTGCCAGGAGCCTGCTCCAGCGTGGGCTTCCCACGGGCTCACAGCCTCCTTCGGGCACCCACCTGCTCCATCCAGCATGTGGTTCTCCCCGGGCTGCAGGTGGATATCTGCTCCACTGTGGACATCCCTGGGCTGCAGGGGGACAGCCTGCCTCACCAGGGTCTTCCCCACGGGCTGCAGGGGAATCTCTGCTCTGGCGCCTGGAGAATCTCCTACCCCTCCTTCTGCACTGACCTTGTTGTCTGCAGAGTTGTTTCTCCTACGTGTTCTCACTCTCTCTCTCGCTGCCATTTCCGTGTCCCAGCAACTTTTTTTCCTTCTTAAAAATGTTATCAGAGGCGCTACCGCTATCGCTGATTGGCTCAGCCTTGGCTGGCAGCAGGTCTGTCTTAGCGCCGGCTGGTATTGGCTCTGTCGGACACAGGGGAAGCTTCCAGAGCTTCTTCCAGAAGCCACCCCTGTAACCCTCCCGCTACCGAAACCTTGCCACATAAACCCAATACAGGAGTTGAGCCCAGGAAGGGGGGGCGAGGGGGAAGGTGTTTTAAGGTTTGAGTTTACTTCTCATTATCCTTGTTTTGATTTGATTTATAGTAAACTAAATTGATTTTGTTTTTCCCCAAGTTGTCTCTGGTTTTTGCCCATGACCATAAGTGGTGAGTGATCCATCCCTGTCCTTGTCTTGACCCATGAGTGTTTCTTTATATTTTCTCCTCATTCCACCAGGGCCGAGGGCAGGGGGAGTGAGCAAGCAGGTTCATGGTGCTTTGTTGCCAGCTGGGCTTAAACCATGACAACATGATACTGAATCCACTTGTGCTGTCCAGAAGTACAGCGGGACTGACAGTTTGTAGTGTGAAAGCAATCTTTCAACAAACTAGTTAAGTTTAGTATTTGCATTTTGAAGTAATATGTTAAAATCTCCACTGTGCTTCATCTTAAATGCCCATCTGTGCGATAGAGGAGCAGAAATCGGGAAAACTTCAGCAGAATTCTCCAAGACTTGAATTCAGACACAACATTTCCATGCTTCTGCACCCTATTCCCTCCCTTTCCAGGTTTTCCAACCCCTAACAGAAAATTTCAATAGTAATAACTGTCCCTATATCAGCCATTAACTACATCAAAGAAATACAGTTTAATACTAAATAGGTGTTAGTTATAGAGAGGTCACCTTGAATAATGAAATCCCAAGCACAGTAGCAGTAATGCTAATCTTTGTTTTGCAAATATTCCCCAAGGCCTTTTTCAGTAAAGGAGCTAAATGCTCTTCTGCAAACATCAGGTCTTCTTTAATTTCTTCCTTCATTTTTCTGTCTGTTTTTATAGCCACCATCCATTTTTCTTTTCCTAACTATGTGCTTAACCTAGCAGTGTTGGTTTGAACTCTTTATGATGGGCTTGCGGGGTTAAATTTAGCAATTACAGACCCTGAAGCCCCAGTAATGTTGGTTTGGCTATGTGAATGTACATTTAGGTTTGTTTATGATGAAAAGGTTAGTTTTTGAGGAAGGAAAATCATTGTTTGACTACCCAGCAGCTCATCGATTTACTAAGAAACACAGAAGGTCATTTGATTTGTCCTTATGTGTTTGCAACTCTGCCCCTACTTCTTGGGGAAACATTCAGCAGGGATCTTGGAAGAAGTGGGATCATAGCCCCACTTCCTTTGCTATCCATGTGAAGAGTAGTGGTGGCTTTATAGAGTTGTATTTTTTGCAAAAGAGTATGGCTGTGTAATATTGCTGTGTATGCTAGAAGATCCAGAATGTCCTCCAGGTCTGAGTGGATCTGTGTTTCCTAAAACTTGGGACAATATCCAAATCTTAAAATACTTTTGAACATATTGGTAGAATCATAGATTCACAGAGTGGTTTGGTTTCAAAGGGACCTTAAAGATCATCTAGTTCCAATCCCCCTGCCATGGGCAGGGACACCTTCCACTAGACCAGGTTGCTCAAAGCCCCATCTAGCCTGGCCTTGAACACTTCCAGGGATGGGGCATCCACAGCCTCTCTGGGCAACCTGCTCCAGTGCCTCACCACTCTCACTGTGAAGAACTTCTTCCTTATATCTAATCTAAATCCACCCTCTTTCAGTTTAAAATTGTTACCCCTTTTTCTGTCACTACATGCCCTTGTAAAAAGTCCCTTTGTGGCTTTCTTGTAGGCCTCCTTAGGTACTGGAAGGCTGCTATAAGGTCTCCCCAGAGCCTTCTCTTCTACAGGCTGAACAACCCCAACTGTCTCAGCCTGTCTTCATAGGAGAGGTGCTCCAGCCCCGCAATCATCTTCATGGCCCTCCTCTGGATCCGCTCGAGCAGGTCCACGTCTTTCTCATGCTGAGGGCTCCAGAGCTGAACACAGTACTCTAGGTGGTGTCTTATAAGAGCAGAGTAGAGGGGCAAAATCAGCTCCCTTGACCTGCTGGTTATGCTTCTTTTGATGCAGCCCAGGATATGGTTGGCTTTCTGGGCTGCAAACACACATTGTCGGGTCACGTTGAGCTTCTTGTCAACCAGCACCACCAAGTCCTTCTTCGCAGGGCTGCTCTCAATCCACTGATTGCCCAGCCTGTGTTTGTGCTTGGGATTGGCCTGACCCATGTGCAGGACCTTGCACTTGGCCTTGTTGAACTTCATAAGGTTCGCATGGGCCCACCGGTCAAGCCTGTCAAGGTCCCTCTGGATGGCATCCCTTCCCCCCAGTGTGTTGACCGCACCACACAGCTTGGTGTTGTCGGCAAACTTGCTGAGCGTGCACTCAATCCCACTGTCCACGTCGCTGACAAAGATGTTAAACAGTACCAGTCCCAATACAAACCCCTGAGGAGTACCACTCGCCGCTGCTCTCCAGCTGGACATTGAGCTGTTGACTGCAACTCTTTGAGTGTGACCATCCAGCCAATTCCTTATCCATGGAGTGGTCTATCCATCAAATCCATGTGTCTCCAATTTAGAGACAAGGATGTCATTGGGACAGTGTCGAACACTTTGCACAAGTCCAGGTAGATGGCGTCCATTGCTCTTCCCTTATCCACCAATACTGTAACCCCTTCATAAAAGGCTACCAAATTTGTCAGGCACAATTTGCCCTTAGTGAAGCCATGTTGGCTGTCACCAATCACCTCCTTATTTTCCATGTGCCTTAGCATAGTTTCCAGGAGGATTAGTAGTCAGAAGCAATATCAAAAGCTTAATATGAGATTGCAGCCTCTGTTGATAGCTCAGTTTTAAATGTTGTAATCTGGAAAGTAGGCATAATGGTTTGGGTATTTCAGTTAGTATTCATATTGGATGGACTTTCTTACTTGATCATAAAGTCAGAAATCAAAGCTTATGCACAGTTGCCTTTTGGGATATTGATCCATGTCCATGCAGGCAGCCTGGCAAAGCTTCTGTTAAATTAGTGCAGCTCTCAAGAGTGACTGAGCAAAGGATTAATGTAGAAGACTGTTAATCAAATTAAGTGTTTCCTAAAATTCTGTAATACATTATATGCACAAAGGAAACTTTGGTTAGAACTCGTTATTACAACAGAAATTATTTATTCTATTGTATTTCTTAATACCAAATGGAAATTTGTTCTCTTCTTCAATGAAATCTGGTATTCAAACATTATAGCATGAAACCTGGAAAAAAGCCTGTATGCATAATGATTTGCAGCAGGAAAAGAGGATGTGCAATATGGAGAAAAAGGTGAAATGGAGATTCATATCTTGTTTAGTCACTCCTGTGTCATAGGGAGAAATTTATGAGCATGTGTCTTTATCGATCTTATAAAGTTGTCTTTGATGTGAATTTTCCAACACTGTGAACAACTTCAGAGGTTGCTTTGTGCAAGGCAAGCAGGTTCTTGGCCCAAAAGAGTGGACTCTGGCCCACATGAATAGGGACAAGAGAGCTGAACCAGCAGCACTCTCCTGCGTGTAAAGCCCTTGCTACTGCTCCATCCAAGCACCTGAGCTGGGCAGGCGTGTGGAGAGGGATGAAGCCAGATTATGGCACAGCCACACTACACAGCTGCTCTGCGAAGGCTTGAGTCCATGTGGTAGCCTCCAGGTTCCCAAATTGTAGAGGTCGTATCAGTCAATGACAGCTAGTTTGGTGAACCGTGTTGTTAGTCACATTTGGGAGAGTCAGTTCCATGCTGCCACACTGGCAATAACCACAGGAGAGCTTGTCGATGGACCACAGCTTCAGCTGTAGCCCAGCCCTACTAGCGGTCTTCCATCTCTTGCTTGTGAATCAAGGTGTCCTTGTGGTGATGAAGGCTACCTGGGACCTGGGCTACATTAGTAAGAGCAAAGGGACCTAATTATCACCCTCTATTCAGCATTCAAGAGGCCTCATTTGTTACACTGTATCCAAGGTGGAGCTCCCCAGTGCAAGAGAGAGAGAATGCTGGAGTTGACATACTGGAGTAAGTCCAGTGAAGGGCTGGCAAGGTGCTTAGGGTGCTGGAGCACATGACATATGAGGAGAGACTAAGGGAGCTGGGTTTGCTAGGCTGGAGAAGAAGAGGCTAAGGGGGGTTGTAATTCCTGCATTCAGCTACCTTCAGAAGGGTTGTAGAGAAGGCAGGGCCAGATTTTTCTGAGACATGCAGAAAAATGATGAACAGCAGTGGACATAATGTGCAGCAAGGGGAAATTCAAGAAGATACAAGGAAATAATTCTTGACAGACAGAGTGGTCAGAGACATTGGAGCAGGAGCCCAGAAAGGCTGTGGAGTCTCCATCCTTGGAGATGTATAAGATTTGGCTGTTGAAGGCCTTGAACAGTTCAATTAAGCTTCAAAGTGGTCCTGCTTTGAGTAGATGATTGGCTCAGATGACCTCCAAATGTCCATCCCAACCTAAATTATTCTGTGACTCTATATTCCTGTTACCGTTCAACTCTCCTGCGATGCTGGATGGAGAAGTCTGCTGAACAGAGGCATGAACCGACTTCTTCTGTCTTCCTTCACAGAGGGGATTGTTATTTTTTCTGTCTCCCCAAATTATTTTGTATATCCGCAAAGAAAAGGGATGAATTTTCCTTTTAATGTGTAGGGTTGTGGAACAAAGGCAGAGGTCCCTGTTGGTAGCATGTAAGTATGTATCTGTAAATAAGTGAGTAACAGTGTTATTGACCACTACACACCTTAAGTTGTTCCATCAAAAACATACCCTCTCTGTTCCCAAGATACTAGCAAATAATGTCTTTTTAAGCCAGTGATCAACATTAAAAAGGGCAAACTAGTTCTAGTCACTTGTTATGGCACACTTAGAAATCCTTTAGGCAATGTACAGTGACACTGCCCTGTTGGCAAAGGGGTGATCCACCTAGAGATTATCACATTTCTTACAGGAGACACACACCTGGCTCCCACCCTCATGCCCAGCCTGAATGCAAGCATCAAATTAGTGATGCCAAGGGTTTTGGCATGATCACGACTATCTCTCGTTGACAGCAGAGTCACAGTCACCCCTGAGATATGAGTCTCCAAAGTTGCCCTTTGGCAGTCTGACATCCTCACATGTTCTTGAGAGCACTCTGGATCACCTGGATCCCAACGGGAACTTCCAATTCTGCCTCTCACCCCTTGTATAATGTTAAAGGACTATTGCTGATAAATACGTTCAGCTTAACAGAGCTAATAATGCTCATCTGGTCTGGTGGGTGGATTAATTAAGTAGTGCCTGTAAAGTGCAAAAATGAAAATACTATTCAAGTTCTAAATAGTAATATTTATGTTACCAGAATCCTAGGAGGAGTATAATGTTGCAGTGTGTCTGTGGGCAGACACTACCTACACTGGCCAAAGGGGTGACTCAGATATGTCACCACTTCTGACTTCACTGGGAGTTCTGGATGGTCACTATATACATGGCTGAGTTTTTCATGTGTGGCTTGATGTATTGCAACAGGTTCATCCAGTTTTTTTCTTTCTTCCCTCCTAATTTACATTTACCCCAAGCCCTGTTTTGATCACTCATATTCCCAGACTGTGCAAAAATACATTGGATTTGCAAGAAAAAGATTCAGATACATGTAATCAGTACGCTCTTTGCATATAGGAAACCACTTATTCATTTTAAAGGCAGCCAATTGATATATGAAGCCTTCATGATATACATGAAGTTTACGTAATTTAACAATTACGTATATCTGGGTCTGTGTTTGACAAGCCTGATTTATTTGGGCTGATAAATTACAGGCTGCATTAAGTAATTGGAGTGATTTAAGACTATTCTGCAGAAATGCAGCTGAGGGACATTACAGTGGGTCTTTTTATTTTTAAAGTGTATATTTTAAGAGCTTAAATTGCTACCATAAACACTGTTTTAAACTTTAACCATACAAGTAGGCCTGTTTTTAAAGACAGTCATTTATTTGTCTAGCAATAAACAATAATTCATGATACTCAGTGTTGGTTTGCATTGACTACCCAGCTCTTTGGCAGTGACATAATGCTGTTTAGTTGCTTTTGCAAAAAAGACTACATCATTACCATTTGTGTTATTATGTGAGACAAAAATACTTCTTGTCTTTAAGAAAATAATGGTTTGAAGGTTGGAGAGAGGCCCGGGATTTATTTTGGTTTGAAAGTCCCTGTCCGTGGCAGAAGTCTGTTAGGAGATGTTCCCCTTCCTATGAGCTCGCAGTGTTTATGTGGAGGGCTGGAGGACAGATCCTCCCGCTCCTGCAGCTTCTCTGGGGAGATCAGATTAAATCTCAGCTCTTGGGGCAGTTCTACCTCCAGTCCCACACAAGTAGCATCCAGGGGAAAGTGTACGTCTGGATGTGGTTTCTGAGTGCTATTTTAATGTCTGAGTGCTAGCATGAGATTTTTTTCTTTTATACGTAAACCATCTAATAAATTGCATCTTGAATGTATGCAGTATTTCTTAAGGTCAAGTTACGCCACTCCCTACTAAAATACAATCAATAATGATTGCGAGAAGCCCACAGGGTAGTGTATCATTTATCTTGAAACCTTCTGCTCTGAATAAGAATTCTGACTTCACTTTTCAGTATAAATCATGATCTCTCCTAGCTTCTGCCAGGGATACCATAAAATACATTGTTATATTAATCAAAGTCCCAGCATCCTGGTATCCAAACTATGAATTATTGCTGTAGTACAAATGCTCAAGAAAGAGTACCGCATCTTATCCTAGCCTTGCTGAGAAGCGTAACATTTACAATGTGATGGCAGAGAGGGCAGGAGACTTTGTAGAAATGCTAATTAAAACCTCTCTTTGGAGATTAGATTGATTTGATAAATACACTTTAACACTTATTTATCTCTATTACATGCCCATAAACTACCTATGACCCTTTTTAATGCTTTATAAATAAATTAATGGATTAATTAAATATTTCCTATGTGCTTTCCAAATAGATTCATGAAACTCTTGAAGTTCACAAGAAAGATTTATGGACCTTGCTGCATAATGCAGTACTTGATGTTATTATTTAATTTTTTTTTCAACACTTGAATAAATGTTCAAAGGAGTTCAGGGGCAAAATCAGAGTTGTAATTTCTGGAGCCAAAGTCTCCTCAGCCTTCGGAAAAGACTGCTCCAGGATTTTCTGTGAGTGACTAGCCTCACAAATTAAGTCTCAGCTTTTTACTTCATTTGCAAGGAATTATCTTATTTAATTTGTTCAGGGAGCAGCTATGTTACGCATTTACGTTGAGAGGATCAGAAAAACACAATAATGTGTCTCTGCGTAAATATTTTTATGAACTGTGAGTAGACTGCATTAAAGATTAGGTAGGAAATATTTGGTTAATTCATTTATGTATTTATAAAGTTCCTTCATGTGTTTGGAATGGATTATGGAGGGCTAATACAGTGTCAAGAAAAAGACATCAATTTGTTTAGAACAAATCATATCAAAACAAAATAATTCCCTCCTAGAACAAAGGCAGGAGATTTTGTGGGCAGAGGGAAAGCAAGGGATGCCACATAAGGCTTTCAGTGCTGTCTTGCATGGGGATCTCAAAACAAGCTGGAGAGGGAAATCTCATCTAGGGGAAACTGTGGTAAGGCAAGTGAGCACTGGCTTCAATAACCATGCTCAAAGAACGAAGACGATGGTTTAGTTTCCAACAAGGATCTCCACAAGGCTGTCCTGAGCTTAAAACTGCTCAGTACTTACATTGATGATATGAATGGGGGACTAAGGAGGGTGCTTATAAAATCTGCATGTGACAAAGGAGCTGGAGGACAGGTTTAGAATTCAAAATGATCTTCCAGATTGGGAAAAAATTCTGAAATATGTAGCAGGCAACTCAGCAAGTTTTTGTAACTTTTTTCCTAGCCTCTCTCTCCCATAGGCTACTGGCTGCATAGCATGTTGCTCACCCTCCAGGCACAGGTGCCTCTTCCAGGTCCTCTTTCTAATTCAGTTCTTCCACGTAGGGGGCCTGTCTACTCACTAAAACCCCTGACTTGGCACTGGACCCGTCACTTGGATTTCTTTATCCAGACAACATGGAAAGTGGTGAGCTTGACTCTCTGCAGGACACTGACCAGAACACGCTGAGCCCAAATGTTCAGCAGTCTGAAACAAAACCAACCGCAGCCACAGCTTTCCTTCCTGTACGTCTAATGAGTTCCATGTATGTCATATCGTGCATTTGTCTCATGCACTTTTAAACTGGGTAACTTTGTTATGCATACAATGCATACAATCTCCTACCAGTAGCCATACTATCTGTTTGGCTCATCCAGTTTGTCTTTGTTTGAACATTCCTCAGGTGCGTGTCCCTCCATACAGTGATATATGTCTGTGTAAACCTCTGTCAATCTTTTCATAAGCTACACACATCCAGCTTATCAGTACATGATCCCGTTGCACAACTACAGTAATGAGCCTGCATGTTTTTCAAGCTCCATAGCGTTGCTGTACGCAGCAGCAGCAGCTCTTGCAAAGCACTGAGCACAGGTAGGATCCTGCTTAACTGTGACTGTTGCACAGATACTCCAAAATGCGGCAGCAGAGCCCTCTGGGTGGCAGAAAATGATGTAAGAGAGGCAGTGGATCTCAAGCAGAACATGAGTGAGCAGTGTCATCATTCGCCAAAAAGAAGCAACCACCATTGCGGTATGCAAAGGCATGATATGTCTAAGACATTAAATACATAACAAAAGAAATGTGCCACTGAGAACTAGTGAAAACTTAGCTGGAGTAATCAGTCCAGATTTGGGCACCGCACTTCCAGAAACAAATGGATTACACTGGAAAGCAACAAAGGCAAATAACAAGACTAATCAGAGATTTAGAAAATGTGATGTAATAGGAAAGCTTGACAGAAAACTGGTTGTTTAGTCCAGAGAAGAGACAGCTGATGGAAGCCATGTGTAGCTTCACACCCTGACCCATTTTCTGCTGCCTCTCCCAGGAACAAGCCTCTCTGTGTCTCCTGGAACCTGGGTAAGAAGCAGTTTGCTTAAATGGAAAGACATGGAGAATTAGGTTTTATTTTAAAATACTGACGTTCCGAGAGTTTGCTGAGGAAGACTGTATATCTCCATCACTGGACAATACTGTTAACAAGTAAAAGATATCTGTGTGTTGGGAGTGGTTTTAAGTATTGTACGTAATTGGACCTGGCAGAGATCAGCCTGTCTTTCAAAGACCTTTCCTTCCTCTCCACCATAAAACAGGCCTTCATCCTGAGCAAAACACTGGCTGGGTTACCAGCACTTAAGTTGCTGTCATATTTGTCCTGGGGCTCCTTTTCTTGGAGGAACAGTCCGTCACAAAGCCAACTTTTAGTTTTTAAAAAATGAAGATTTTGTCGTTTTTATTTTCAAGGTGGTGCTTAAAAAGTGAACCTAAAAAGTGCAATTATCAATAGAAAATCAGCACGTTAAAAGCATTTTTCAGATCTCATAGTTTTTAAGTTGACATTGTTATTTTTCGTGGGACTTACTCATGTTTTTGAAATGTTTGGAGTTTGCAGTCTGATACTTCATATTCACACAAAAAGTCCATGGTCCCACTGAAATTAGAGGTGATATCGCTGAGTAAGAACTGCCTGTGTGACTTGGGTCTTTGCAGAGTTAAACGCTTCTTCACAAATTCCTAAAAACTGTCATCCATGGACCCCAAAGCAATTTAGAAACATTATTTAATGTTAAAAATCAACTTGGCTCAGGCCATAACTGAGTTCAAGCAGCTTTGGGGAGCTGGCTGCTTTTCAGTGGAGAAAAATAATCCCTTTGGAAAGCAATTGGGCTGAGTGTTTGTAGTATTTGGAGTGCTAAAAAAAATTTAGGGCAGATATTCTTAGATCCACACTGGCAACCATCTAAGCCAATTCACTGATTCAGTGAACCCTGGGTAACCTTGTCAGGGCTTATTCCCACAATGAGAAGGGAAGGCTGGGGACAAACAAACTAGCTGGTATAAAATTTCCACTCACTTTTCTGGCTGTAGCTCCCAAGCAAAGCGTGCTGTGTTTCCATGCGTAGGAAGGACTCAGCAGTCCTGACAAAGTGGGCCCTAACATGCTTCCCCTTGTTGCCACCTTCTTGCTCCATCCAAACCACCTGTGTTTGAATCTTTCCAGTCACGTAATAAGGATTCGTATCTTCAGGTGCAGAGATACGACATTCAGTAGCAATTCATCCAAGAGGATGGATCATAAGATTGTTCAGGCTGGAAGGGACCTCAGGAGGTCTCTTGTCCAACCTCCTGCTCCAAGCAGGATCAGCTGTGGGGTCAGATGAGGTTGCTCAGGGCCTTACCCAGTTAGGTCTTGAAAACTTCCCACAGACTGTGTGACCCCTCTGGGCAGCCTGCCCTACTGCTTGCCGTCCTCATGGCGAAAAAGTTTCTCTTTATATCACATCTGAACCTCTAATGTTTCCACTTATGCCCATTGTCTCTTGTCCTCCTACTGTTACCGAAATCCGGAATAAAACTCCTTAACAGCAATGAGAAGTTAAGAAGCAGGCACTCCTTTATTGCAGAGCTGGGCACACAGGGGATCACTCCACCTAGTGTGTGCCCCTATCTGATTTAATCATGCAGGTTAAATATACACCTGTCATACATATTCACTAGATTTCTGGGAAATATCATACATAATCATCAATTGTCCGAAAGATCATTAGCATATGTAAATGTCCTTTTACGCAGGCGTAGTGAAGTCTCTGGTGGTCTTCATAAGCCCTCTGGTGGTCTTCCATAGTCTTCCTCACTTTGTCCGATAGTTGACCTCTCTTATACGATTCTGCGCAGTATGATTTTGCCATCATGTATTAGATTTACATAAAAGTACATTCAATGTTAATTCTTAAATTTAACGTTTCTAGTGATTGGCCCCCAGTTACATCACCTTATCAATATTCTTATACTATAATATTCATTGGTTAATCTTACCTATTCCACTAACTGGTCTTTTGATCAAAGTAGGGTTTCTAAACCACAAAGCTAAGGTCCATAACGATCTCTCTCTTTGTTCATTAAAACAAAACACTACAATCTAACAAATCTGTCTAAATTTCTATGGTTAACCGATCTAAGACAATACTTATTCTTTTTATGACTGTATACAGCACATTTTGTATGTTCTTAAGTTTCGATAACTACATTGCAAGCTTCAAACCCCTATATTCTACAATCTTTACCTTTTGATCAAACCCAGCTTATATAAAATTTTAACTTATCAGAATATTTGTAACACTACCATGCCCCACTTTGCAGAGCCTGGCTCTGTCTCCTCGATGACCTCCTCATAGAGGTACTGGGGGGCTGCTGTCAGGCCCCCTGATGCTGTCTCTTCTTCAGGCTGAACAAGCCCCAGGTCCTCAGCTTCTCCTCACAGAGCACTTGCTCCAGCCCCGACCATCTTGGTGGCCCCTGCTGAACTCCAGTTTGTCTATGCCGTTCTTGTTTTGGGAAGCCTCAAACTGGGCATTGTAATCCAGATGTGGTCTGATAAGTGCTGAGCAGAGGGAGATAATCCGTTGTTTTACTGGCTGTGCTCTTGTTAATTCAGCCCAGGATGCTTTGCCTTCTCTGCTACCACTGGCACATGTGCAGCTTGCTGTCTGCAAGGACCCCACAGCCTTTCCCACAGAGCTGCTTCCCAGCCAGACAGTCCTCAGCTTGTATTACTGCAAGGTTTTCTTCCTTCCCAGGTGCAGGACTTCGCATTTGTCCAGGTTAAATTTGGTAAGATTCATCTTAGCCCATTCCTTGAGCCTGTTTGGATCCCTCTGAATGGCAGTCTAGCTTTCAACCATATCAACTGGTCCCCAGTTTGGTGTCTTCAAGTGTGACCAAAGGGCACGCTGTTGCCTCCTTCAGATCACTGGCAAAGATGTTAAACAGGTTGTGTTCCAGGATAGACCCCTGTGTTACCCCACTTGTCACAGGTGTCCAGGTAGAGTGCAACTCATTGACTACTACCCTCTGAGCCCCAGCACCCAACCAGTTTCTTACATAGTTCTCCATCCACCTTGTATCTACTTGGATATGAGAATGTTGTGGGAGATGGTGCTGAAAGCTTTGCTGAAGTCAAGGTAAATGGCATCCATTGTTCTCCCCTTGTCCACAAGCCCAGTTATTTTAATATAGATGGCTATCAGGTTGGTCAGATATGATTTACCCTGGGTAAATCCATGCTAGCTGTACCCAGTCACCACCTACTTCTTCATGTGCACAGAAATATGTTCCCAGAGGACTTGCTTCATGATTTTCCAAAGTGGGGCTAACTGGCCTGTAGTTCCCCACAGTGACCTTTGCTTTTTTTGAAAATGTGTGCAATCTGCTTTTCCCCAGTTGTTGGGAACCTCTGCTGATCTCTGCAGCCTTCCAAAGATTATAGATAGCGTCTTGCAAGGTCATTGGCCAGCTGTCAGCTTCCTTGGGTGCAGCCCATATGGTCCTGATTCACTTGTATGGGTCACATTTTCCGAAGTAATCCTGAAGATTTTCTGAAGACTCTCAACCCTCATGCAGTGCTGGTAGCAGCTCTCCTCCTTAAACCCTTCCACTACACGGAGACCTGGGAGACCTTATTGGTAAAGATTGAGGCAAAGAAGGGACTGAGTGCCTCAGCCTTACATCTGTTCACTGTCAGTATATCACCAGAATTTGTAGAATAGTTTCCCTCCATTGATCCCTTGGTTTGGTAACCAAAGATGCTTCTGAGTATGAGTTTGTCCTTCACTGGTGCTATGGGTTTTTATGATTTAAAGGCTGTTGGGAAGGAACAATATTTGGTTGGTTGGTTGGTTTTTTAATGCAAAATAATATATTGAGGCTGCAGTTCACACATTTTCCTTCCCCCCTCTATAGGAGGAGAGTTTGGCTCAAGCTTAGTAATAGGCAAATGGAGATAATTCAAACTTAACAAGGAAAAAACTATGGCTTGCATTAGTGCAGCCATGTAAAGCATATGAACTGAGTAGTCACAAGTGTGCACTTGGAGTCTGTATTCAGTATGCTATGTTGTCCATACTCCTTTATCTGAGCTCTTAAACGGAGCCAGAAACTACAGTGGTTTTGTTTATACATGGGTGAATAAATAGAGGCAGGAAAAATTGTAAGAACTGGCTGTTAACCCAAAATTTACTGTGCCAATGTCATCTGGCATTGCTGTCATGAAACAAATTGAATGGCACAGTGGTATGGAGCAAATCCTGGAAAATTAACAAAGGGTCTGAAGTGACTGCCATGAAGCGCAAGCAGGGCATCAAGCACTTGAGGACTGAGAAGAGCATTCCTGGAAGAAAACATTGGAAGAAATTATGTAATTCTTTTATATGAAGAATTTACAAAGGAAAACATGGTGAAGGTGTTAACACAGGAAAAGACAAGCTGTACATACAGTTGCAGGTACTAACAAAGTACTCTGGGAAAGGGTATGTGTGAGCACTGAGATCCCACCAGAAGAATACCTGAACCAGGAGAACAGGTACAGCATGCCTTCTGACAGTGTTCCTCAGATTAACCAACAGTTAAATGATCCAGGAATATATAAAAACTCAGCCCCAAATCCTACAAAATTACTAATAGTAAAATGTCCCTAAAGCAAAACAGCTAAAAAATACCTTTGGAAATGCATTTATAACATTCTGAAAGATAAAAGTAGCCAGGAAGTTATGCTGAATGTGATTGCAAAAGCATGGGTATTTGGATATCTGTTTTATATTCATCACTATTACAAGTTATCAAAAAAACAGGGAAGTCATTGGGGCTTCATGACAGCATTTGTTTGAAATAAAATTATAGTGGTGCTTTTATAACCCCTTCTGAATCTTGTGAAGCATTTTGAGGTGTAATTCTTGGTGCTCCCCTCTTGGTCCAGAGTTTCATTGCCAGACAGTAAGTACACCTGGTGACGTGTGTCGTGCAGGTGTTGATGCAGGGGAAATAACCCCACGGCTCGATAAGGCACCATCACACTGATACCTCTCTGTATGTTGGGACTCAGCTTTTCCTGGGAAAAAACCCAGCTCTTTGCTGAAACCCTGGCGCCACTGCAGTCAAATGGCAAAATCCTCACTGATAGCTATGAATCCATGATTTCACCTTCCAGTCTTCTTAAATTGAGTGACTGTCTGCCACACTGAAAATTTCACCCAAAACATCCATCCTGGGCTGCCTTTTTTTAAGATCTCTTTAGCTATTATGGATGTTCACTGCCTTCTCTGACATTTCTTCTGGCAGTGAATTAGTGTTGACTATGATTCCTGGCATGCAGAAGTTGGAGACCTTTTTCTGACCACCTTAAAGACAAATTTCTGCTTCAAGATCTGAAAAAAATCTCAGTGAAACAGCCCTGTCACAGTTAGACCTGCTGTGGTCCTCCCGCTAGAAACTCTTAGGGGTCCAGAATTAAGCTCGCCACAAACCTGACATACCCCTGCCTTTGTTCTTCAAAAAGCAACTTCCTCAGTGGGTTTAACCTTCTGGTATGTTTGTCAAATATTCCTTCAGATCTACTAAAAGTGAAAGAACATTTCATGCAGTATTGAAATAGCAAATTTTATTTGTTTGTCATTTAAGCAGCAAGGAAACACTGCAGAGAGTAATCCTACCAAGGATTACAGTGTATTTTGACAATTAGTAAGCTCTCAGATTCAGCTAAAGACTGCTCTTTCCCAGGCTTCTCAGTAATCCTAGTTTAAACCAGCAGAGTAATTCAGATGTTGCAGGAAAACTAAGAGTCCTCAAAAGGAAAGATATAGATGAATTTGTAAAGTTCAGGAGCAACTGGACCATGAGAGGCAGCAGAAAATGCAAAGAACAGTGCAAGTCTTGAAGAAATACCATTTGAGGGAGACATTTCAAATGATTTGTTCTGAAAGAATTCAGAAATCCTAAACTTTTTATTAGAGCAACTAATCTCCCTTCACCCCAGCACTAAAATTCCAGGTGTTATATACGATAGCTATTAAAGAAGAAACTACAGTTTATTCTCTACAAAATGCATGTTGTATAAAGACTGGATGAAGAAACAGGTAGCAGAAAAATCGTTCTGAGAAAGTGAGTTTGCCTTTATGTAGAAATTTGCCAAAGGAAAACATGCATTTGAAGCTCTTTATCCCCAAGTTCTGGTTATGGTATTCAATCATTCATGACACGTTTTGTAGTGGTTATTGCCAAGTGAAAAGATTTGATGCTAGATTCAACAATAGATTGTTTAGAGTGTAATTACCAGTCTTACAAAAATTTAAACAGGGTTATTGCTTGTGAAGCTGAAATTATATCTAGCATCTGGACACACTATCCTCATTCCTCTTTTTCATATTATTCAAAGAATCAGTGTAGCGCGTCATTATTGCTGTTGGGAATAAAAATGATGAAAATTGGTAAAAGTATTTCCAGAAATGTCTTTCTCTCATTTAAAATTTAAAAAAGCCTGACAAACAAACAGAAAACAAGAGATAACACTTAAAAGCTACTGATAGCTTCCACTGGCTTTTATATGAGGAAAGATCTTTTTTTTTTTTTTTTTTTTTTAACTGCCTATTGATAGTGTTTGATAACTCAACACCAGTCATCACTGGTGGTGTATAACATACAGAAAAGCAGCCAGCTACCTAGCAGTGGGGTTTGCTTGTCTACGAAGAGTCATACTATTTTTCCTGAGGGCTTGTAAAGTGGCATACTAGTGCTCTGATTAATTCAGCCCAAAACCATGATCTACCCCCATTCCTAGTGAACACAAATGTGATGCAGGTGCAGGAAATGATCTGTGGTTCTGGGGGACAAACCCTCTGAAAGAGGTGGTGGTACACTTTGCCAGACCATTGGGTGGTCACTGCATGGCCCAGGAGTAAGTTACTCCAGTGGAAATTGTCCTTGACAACCTTTGTGAGATCTGCTTGTCAAAGACAATTGGAGGAACCCCTCACATGAAGGCACTAAAGATTATAAGGGTTATTTATTTAAAAGTAGGCATCACAATAAAAAGGCGTAAAATAGGAATAATATCAAGGACTTGAAATGGCAGGTAGGAAGGCATAGTCAATGAATCAATGAACCTGAAAGAAGGGGATTCAAAAGAGAAACTAGGAAATACATTATTGCATTGTAAGTAGTGAGAATTGACATTCTCGTGCTGTTAAAAATTGTTAAAGCCAAGAGTTTAGTAGGATCCAAAACCAGATTGTATGTTTATATGTTTGAAACTTGGAATAATCGGGCTTACAAATTAAGGCTAATGACAGGCTGTTGGGAAATTGCAAATCCTCAAGTTTCAGGACTTGATTTCAGTGCCAGGAGGAAACTTTCCCAGGAGAAAGACCACCTCATAACTATTTAACATCAGACCTTCTTGTAGTTCATCCCTAAACATATGGTATTTAGCATTACTGGCAAAAAGATGTAGATGAAGTGGGCAATAGTGTGATGTAATCTGGCAATTTGCATGAGGGGAAAGATGTCCAAAAAGTATTTGGTCTTATGCACGCAATTTCATTTTCAGTTTCAAATTCCCCATATGACTCAGTTTGGCTGGCCAAAGTAATAGGCAAAAAAAACCCCAACAAACCCTCAGTAGAGATAAATCACTTTTATTTTAGTCAGTCTAGCTTTATTCTTTAAATATGTTTTGCAGTAGTATAGCCATACCAACTTTACAAGCCAAACTGCGTTCACAAATAGCAGAAGGAAACTGTAATGGAAATGATGGTTTGCAGACAAATTCAGAACTATGGGAGAAGCAGAGAAAGCATTTATTGGGAAAACAGTTTTGATCTTTGCGTTACAATTTTTGCATCTTTGGCAAATGTGGCAGTATGGAATCTTTGGAGTGCTGGTTTCTGGAAAGGCCTCAGTCCTTCACAGTCAGCAGAGCAGTTTTTAGTTAATATTCCGAATAACCATGTACATACTATTTTCTAGTTGGTGTATGTTGAGGCAAAGCTTGCTTTGTGAGTAAAACCATTTTACCTGACCTAGTCTTTACCTTTTCCTTTACCCTTTACCTGAGCTAACAGAAGAGGTCTGGACTTAATACAGTTTATAAATATCTGCTCCCACCATTTCCTTAATGCATTCTTTTAGTTTAGGCTGAAGTCCTCTACGATATTCAGGTCCCCCTTGTACAGCTTATAGCTTTTTCAGGTCACTGGAGTCCCTCTCATACACACATCATCTCCTTGAGCAGGTTTCTTATCCTCTCCCCTTGTCCTCTGGGTCCCCTGTCTTTTCTCTGTCTGGCAGAAGCTTCTTTTCTCTCACTTTGTGCATGTCTTAAAGTAATAAGCTTTGCTACATGTAGAACCACAGTCATATAAAACCCAGAGGCAGCCTGGGGAGTTTAGGCAGAATCTTAGTACCTAGATCCAAGAGTGTGAATCTTCTTGTCCTGTCTCATCTTTTTGTATGAGTCTGTCTGCTAACCCCTGAGTTTTTAATGCACAGGTTCCCTGGAGCCAGGAATATGTCCAGAATGGCTCTAACCTTGGCAGCATTGAGCACTTCGGTGCCCATCTCACATACAAAACGGGAAATACGCAAAATCTATGTGGCTGAAGTGACTGCAGGGTAGTACCACACCTTCATGCATAAATCTGCTTCTACAGTTTTCCACAGGTCCCATCTGTCTTGGCTGGTTTTCTCCTGCGATAGGAGATAATGCTGCCGTCCTTGAATCCAAACACCTAAATGCTCAAGAATTTGCCAGAACTTCCAGTGTAGATGACTTAGTCCCAGATTTCTTATCTTCAGGAGGACAGGAGTGAACCACCAACCCCCATCACCATTGAGGCCATGTTGCTTTGCAGCAGCGAAAGGAGAATTGATTTGACCCAAGGGAGCTCCACTGCAGCCCAAAGGAGGGGATGCCTGCAGTGCTCTTCACAGGCAGCTGCCATGAAACAGTCCCTGGACGAAAGGCAGATTTCTAATGTGCTTTACCAGCCATGTCATACCACTGGCCAAGAGCCACTCGTGGTTATCCCTTTTGAAGGCATGTTTAAAGCGTCCACCTCCCTGCACCTCAGCACAAAGAGTGTGAAGGGCAAGTCTTCTAGGCCTATGAAATAATAGCATCAGCACTGACCTGTGGGCAGGCCTAACGCTTATTTTAAAATCTATTTTTATTTTAAGCTTTTAATTGGGTATTTTGGGCACAGTGAAGGCATATTGTTTACGGGACCAATAACAGAAAATTCAGTCTCTCACCTTTTGCACATGAGCATGATTCATCTTTGAAATTGTCTCGATTGGTTGCCAAAACTCAGAGGCCTACACTCATTAATTACTCTTGTAACACAAAAAAAGCACACGGTGTTAGAGTAATGCACATCACCACTCTTTAAAGGCTGAACTTTTGCAAGTGATAAATTTTAATCTTAGAAGAAACTTTTCCAATACTGAAAGAAGCAACTGTAATGAAGGATTTGGACCAGATCCAGAAAAGGAGGCATCTACTAGTTAAGTGCTGCAGTGCCTACCATTTAGGGTGCCTGATCCTCACAACTGGGTCCAAAACCCAGTCATGTATCTTCAGTTCCTCTGCAATGCCTTGCAAAAGACAAGAGACACAAAGACATACATGTGTAACGCTGTACAGACTCAAAAGATATTTCATCTGTCCCAAGGAGCCACTTCTGTCAGTGGAAACCGTCTTTGCTCTAAAGAGAAGATGTGAGAGGACCGTAATGTGCAACAGAGAACAATTTCTCTGTAAGAGGTTGAAATCAGGAAAGACAATGTTACTTTCCCTCTAGTTCAGCACCACGTTTATGGAGAAACCAGTTTTTCATCCATTGTATCAGATACTGCTGTCAAATTTCCATGTAACTTCCTTGTCCTTTGCCAACTTCTTTGCAGGGACTTTGTTATATTAAGTCTCTATACAAAGAATCGCCCTGAATTCAGATCCAATTTAACGAGCAAAGGCAACTCTGTGCAAGAGGATGAGGGAATTCTCCTGGCAGGTATAGTCTGTGCTTACAGGGCAGAGGATCATAGCTAGTACCTACTCCCTCTATTTTTTTCAGAAACCTTTTTGCTTTTATACGGTTTTCCACAGGTCTTAATCAATCCAGAATTTATCCCATCAAAACCAGTCTGAAATGTATATTTCTTCAAAGTGAATAGAAACCTAAGTCCCCATGGGACTGTGAGGAGAGGTGCATAGGAGTCAGGAAGAAAATGAAAGGGTGAAAAAAGGACATAGCAGCAAATGGAAAATATTAAGAAAATAAGGAGAACTGGGTAAACTGAAGAAGGACCTTGCAAAGGCAAAGGTACAAAGTCAATTTTGTAGGCACGCTTAAGTTCCACATCACTGAATTATGATGAGACTTAGATGAAACTTTCCTCTTGATTTCCATCTTGCTGAGTGCCTGTAATGAAATGGTATTCAGGCTTCAGGAACCATTTGATCCTTGCAGAGAGTTTCTGGCTGTTTCCTATAGCCACTCCATCGGCCATAGCATTACTGTCTGGAAACAGCCTGGGCTGCCTTTCTAGGAGAAATATGAAAATGCTGCAACTTTGCAGGTAACTTTCCTATGTAGGCAGAGCATCCCAACAGCTGAAGCAAAAATTTAGAGACATGTAGCTTTTTATCTTCAACAATGACTATGGCACTGCGCTACAGCAGTATTTAAGCCACCCGGCTGGGTCATACCTCACTGCACAAACCTACTGGGCACTTGCTGCCATGGGGAGGCAAAAAATTGAGGTTTAACACTAGGGGCAGGAGCTAGGGAAGAGTGAGCTTGCAGGGAGCACAGGAAAGAAAAACAGGCAAGGTGGTGCTCCTGAAATAGTAATGGTATTTATGTTGGAGTATGCAGTTGATGTTAAGGGCTAGGTGAAGGAAGACTGTGCCTTACAATTATTCTTGAATCTTGTTTCTTAAGGTTTGTCTGGTATTTCTGCAATACGAAAAATCCTTTTGAATCTCTGTATATGTGTTTGCTGCAGGAGTGTGACAAAAAGACAGTGAAATTGGCAGCCCAGCAGGGTCAGAAATGTTCCAGGGCAAATCTAACACTTGAACAACCCAGCTGCAATAAATTGATTTTGCAGGGTGGAAATGGAAGGAAAACATTGTCCTTTTCAAGGTTTTTGGTATGCTTTTTTTGCCATCTATTTACTCATTCCTGTGACTTACGGTCAGTTTAAGATATTTTCCCTTCCCAGAACCCTGTTTTTCACTTTTCCTTGGGTTTCATTTTACTCTATACTTTACTGTATGTTTTACTGTGGTCAGACTTCACCTCTGACCAGAGACTTCAATATTGAAGCATTTTTCCAAGAATAAAGCACTTTACAGGACTGTTCTGAGGCTCAAATAATGTTCAGCTTTCTGATAATACCCAGTTTACTAACTGGTACTGAGTTAGTGCAGAAAAAAGAGTGGTATATTCTGAGAAGTAAAAAAATGTTTATCTCTCTAGAAAAATGAGTAATACAGATATGGCCGATTGATAAATTCTGCACTAACAAAAAGTGGACTTGAAAGCATACATAATTTCTCTTTAATACAAATGGATATGGCATGCTTTGTAAGATTTTAGCTCCCAGTTGACTTTAGAAGTGTAAAGATCAGTTGCATAACTTCAGAGATGCATTTAAGCCCGAAGGATGACAAGTATATTACAGCGTCTTAAATCACAAGAAAAGCTCTAGGCTGGCCTGGGACTCCTAAGTGCTCAGAGAGAAATTAAAGCTGTAAAGAGAAGCATCAAAATCCTCCTGCGCTCTCCAGAGGTCTGCTTTGCTCTTGCACTGCCATCCAGTCCAGGCAGGAGGGCTCCTGGTGGTGGGAGCGGCAAAAAGAGTCCCACAGATGTGCTTCAACAGCAAAATCTGTCCCCTTTGTACCTAGCAAGGTAATAGCAAGGGTGAATGTGCCCTCTTACTGTCCTGTCCCTTGGAGCTTGTGAAAGGTGGTTTTAAGGGCTCTGAGCTGTCCGCAGAGAATTAATCACACTGTATGTCTGGGGAGAGCAAAAGTCAGCAACAGGGAGGTTTATACTTAATATAGGTTCACCCACAGCCTGCAGAGAGCTCAGCTCTATAACATTCCTAAAAAGATGCTCCCAGTGATCAGTAATTTCTACCCTGGTAAAACGCTGTGTTTCTGCGACAGCCTGTTATTATTTATTGGCTTTGCTGTTGTTCAGAGCCCTAATCACATGGCAGGACTGGATACTACACAAACATGGAGCATAAATGCAACCAGGTTTAAACACAAGACAAGACAGCAGATGAATGTATTCAAAAGGGTACAAAAAGCAGTGAGATAATATAGTTCATCAAATGCCTTTCTACTGTCAAGTTAGATTTTTTTAAAACATGCCAATAAAAGGAAAGATTTGCCTTGCCTAGCTTGGGCTGAGCGGGATGTAGTTGTCTAAATCACCTGCTCCCTGTAATCCATGGAGAGAAATGGGCCAAGGAATAGTAATTGTCTCTCTCCGGCCGGTGTCCTGAGCTGCTCAGGATGTGTCTTGCCCAGGATGAGTTCTTGCCAAGGACTCTGTCTTGGGATCAGAGACAGGGTTTACCAGGTTTAATTCGCAGCTGAAGTGAAAAGCTGATCTCATACTTGTGGGAAAAACGCAGAGCATCAACATAGCCCTGAGCACAGCTGGCATCAGCACCCCCAAAATGTGTCAACTGCTATGCTCTGCAGTTCTGTTCAGTCCTGTCAGTCTGTGATACCCTCTTGGAGCTGCCCAGAGAAGATTTTGCAGCCATCCTGCCTTCACACCTTCTAGCTGAAGCAAGTCTCCTCCCTGAAAGACCTCATGCCCTGCACTTCTGTGCTCTGGATAACTGGTTGATGACAAGTGCTCCAGATCAACTTCCTAACCATGTTCACTAACCTTAGTTGTGTCTTCTGGTCACAGTGGTTTGATCTGTCACCCTTCCTATCTGTGAGGCATTTTGGTATTGGTCTCAGGTGCAGAAATGTCAGGACAATTTCAGTTCCCCTGAAGTTTCCTTTTCTGTGGGATTCCCAGAGGTATGGTGATAAACTTCTAACTGACACAGCAGAAACTACTCCAACTCATTTTTTAATGAAATACATGGCAAAGGCACCATTGCAAAGAGGAGATGAGAGGGGATAATTAGCTGAGAGCTGAAAGCAAAGAAAGATTGCAGCATTATTGTTCTGAACACAGGCACTGTATGCAGAAAAAATTATGATTGTTGGCTTTTATCCCTCAAAGACGGTTGAAAAGCCGTCTTCTGTTATCACTTCTTCAGCTTTGTGTCAGGGACTGTAATTGCATGTCCCCACAGACTGCCTGGCAGCATTTGCTGGCCGGCTGCTCCTGGCACTGGGGAGCTCCCCTCCCCTCCCTGTGCAAAGAGATAACATGATCCTGGATGCAACAACCTCACAGCACAATGAGATCCACCACCCGTCTCCAGCTGTCTTACATCTAACGCAGTAAGAAACCAAATGTCACCAGATCCATGTGGGCTTCTGTTAAATTCTCCCTTAAACTGAAAATTTTTGCTCACTGCAGCTGTCCAACCTCTCATCCCAGTGCTTGCTAAAGTGGGGGAGCTTTGAGCTTCCTGGAGGGATCCATCCAGCTTTTCCTATTTGCAGCTGAATACAGAAACCTGTTTCTTTGCCACGAGGAAACAGTGGGTAAAACAATTTCTTGACCTCCTGAGCCAGTATGAGGCTTTCCTCAGCCCTGCACCACTCTCTGGTGGTGCTTTTCCCTGGGAACAGGGCAAGTTGCTTTTAAAAACCTTCAAAATGCTTGAGTGCCACCTGGGCTGCTTTAGTATATTAGTGGAAGCTGTTTAGGAGATCAGCCAGGAGAAAATTCAGATTATGGTCAGTTTTTCTGAATAAGTAATATTCATAGTATAAAGAATTATTTAAACTCCATCAAAATGCCTTTCCCAGTGAAGATCCCATGTATGATACATAGTGTTGACAGCGTTCTCTCCTCAGTGGATATATACTGCTAATACTTTTTTACATTAAAAGATAAAGCTACCCTTATTGCACTGCAGACAGAGCCATTCTCTGCTATGCTGAGGAGGCAGCCGAAGCCATGGAGGTCAAGAGTAGGAACACATTGCCCTTCAAGGGTGGCACTGGTGCCCTCTTCCAGGAGGTTTTCCACTGTTTTCTGAGGACAGCTTGCACAGAGCATGGGGACAAGATTTAGTAATCAAGGGGTAAACAACACTAGTGAGCCAGCTGGGCACTGCTGCTAGCCCATGCCTGGTGAAGGTGAGCTGGGTACTGCCAGCACCATGCAATTCCCTGCCTGCCTTCCAGCCGCTGGCAGGGAAGCTCTCCAAGCACAGCCTGGCCAGGGTTCAGGGGACGGCATGTCCCAGGGTCAAAGCGGCATCCCTGGCCTGCACTGTCTAGCTGCCGTGGGCTGAGAGGCTGGGGCAGGATGGTTTCAGCACAGTTTTTGTGCCTTTCCCTCTCCCTGGTTCAGAGAGGGAACCACGTAGGTCAGGCAGGCTGCACTCCCCCTCCAGCTGCCTCGAGCATCCCTGAAGATGTGTTTAGTGCCTCTGCACGGGGCTTGAGCATGGACGGACAGCAGAAGGGACAGGGATGGGACAGAGGTGCCCTTTGCCCTGACAGTAGCCCAGGGTAGATTTTCAGGGCCGCAGAAAGCTATTTAGCAGTGTGGCTTCTCTTGCAGTGAAACACAGTTTTTTTTCTGTGTTATCTCCTGTAACTGAGATGTGACGGTCCCCTGTGAGTGAACAAGATGTCTGTATCAGTAGCCCCGCGGCACGTGGAATGAGATTGCTGCAGGAGCAGTTTCACACCAAGGCCAGCTACGCCATTTATCTGCACTCACAACTCGCCACATTCAGTGGGTGGCTCTCTCACAGAAAATTGCTGAATATCCAGGCCGTGTTTTCCATGGTTTCTAACTGATTAGTTCCTGTGAGGCTGTGATACTCTTTTTTTTTCTGCTCAGTAGCATTTCACTTTGGCATCTCAAGTGTGAAAAGATAAATGTAAGAAATGCCATACTAGGCAGAAAAAGGGTTCATGTGACCCTGTCCTCTGAACTCTGTGGCGGCAAAAGGACTTGGGGAGAGCACACGAGCCTGGCCACTTTCTCCAGCCTCTGCTTTGTGCTCCTCCAGCATCCCCTGCCTACTCGCCTTCCCCATCCACTAATGGCCCTGCCCAATCCCTTTTAAAACTCAGCTGGTGCTGCCTGCTCCCACAGCCTCCTCTGCATGAAGAGTGCTTGCTTTTACCTCCCAGTACCTGTACTGAATGTCTTCTGCTATGGGAGGCTTTGGTAAAGAGCAGCTCTGCTTTCACCTTCCCTGCGGCCATCCCAGTGCCGTGCCACCAGCCCGGGCAGAAGAACATATCCCAACACCTCCCATCCTTTTCTCTCTCGGTCCTTCCCCAGGCAGGTTGTGCTGAACTTCACCAGCACCTACGTCGTTTCTGCAGCTGTCTTAATGGCAACTGAGAACACCCTCAGTGGGAGACCTCTCCAAGATCTTCCCATTTTGGCCCCATTTTCAGAAGATGATGTGATTAATTCCTTTAGCTAATGTTGTGCTTACATATCTGAGATACCTGAAACTGCTGCCTGTGTCAGCCTCTTTATCTTTACTCAAGTTTGATCCTGCAGCAAGAATATTCAGTGGCAACCACCACTGACTAGAACTGTGTAGGAACTTTTAGCTAGAATGCAAAACCCAGCCATTTTCCCATTGAGTGATCTTCAAAATAGGCATTTTTAAAATTCTGCTCCTCTTGCAAAAACACCAGGATAATGAAGATTACTTGACTTTTAACACAAGCTACTCATGTTCCGTATCTGATCCAAGGTATCCATTCAATCTTTAGCTTTGTCAGACTTTGCCAGCCAAGAAAATTTGTGAGCTATCTGAAAAAATCTACTCACTGGAGGAAACAGCTGTTCTCTGTGTTGTTTCCTGGCCTATAAGCTCATTCAAGGAGCAGCTCACCTGTGCAAGGTTTACAGAAAAAATGAAAGGAGATAAATCCTATAAATTAATCAGGAAGCCTTTTAAAATTGTTAAAATATTCTGTGCTTTCAATTACTTCTTAAAATGATTTAAAAGCTGCAGAACATATAAATTAGGAATGCATTTAAATTAAGGCATAATTTTTTTTTATTTATGCATTCATTTACAAGCTCCTTGATATTCAAACTTAAGATATTTTGTGGGTTCTTGAATGACTTTTCAATGCTATAAATATTTTATTGTGTTAGTAATAAATACTCATATATATACTGGGAATTCACCTGTGTATTTAAATGCTGTCATAAAGATACAACTAATAAAAATAGGACTTTTGTGCTTTCCTTTATTGTCAGGAGACTCAGCAAGCTGTTGTGCTTTTCTTAGTGCTGAATACTGATTTCCAAAGACTTCGTTAAGGCAAATAAGTTTAGTGTCAGTGCATAAAAAAAGCTAGCAAAATGCTGACAAAGTGGAATGCATTTATATTTGAAAAGCTACAGATTTTTAGATTATCCTCTGAGGCCCAAAGATCTGGAATCAGGGAACTGTACCTTTGCTATCCTGCTTCTAAGTAAGTATGAAGGGACAACAGTTATTAAATTAGCCATTGGATCAAGAAATATCAATACCTTACTTGTAACCACAACAGAAGATGACAAGATGCAGAACAAAACCAAAGGCAATCATTTTCTTAAGTTCCTGGGAAAAAAAAATTATTGTTCTGAAGTAAGAAGGTGCCCTATTTTGTGAAGCATGGTATCATTCAAAGCAACAAAAATATGAAGAGAGAGGTATGACAGGGTGTGACACCTACATGTCTACCATCATGTCTTCTGCATCACCTTCACTCCTCTTTTTCTACTAGCTGGGTTATGTTTGGAACAAACTTTATCCATGGTCATCCTCTTTTCTTCATTTTCCTTGTATTTTCACCAGTTTGTGTGTATATCTAATGTTCAGAAAAAACAGGTTAAGCTTACTAGCATTCTTTACTATGGTATAGATTAAGAGCTTTCAGGGATTGTTGGAGCAGTTTGTGGCCCATCAAAATCTACCTCTTCAGTTAAGATGAAAAAGCTTACGAGCATTCAAGTGGAACGGAGAGAATCAGCCATCCTGGCAGAGGTAAATGGAGCCACTTATGTTTTCTATTAGATGATGTCTAAATCCAGGGATCCCTTAATGCACCCAAATCCTTACCTGAGGGAGCTTGTTGCATATATTTCCACAGGGTTTGTTTATGAATTAGGTCAGGGATAAAAATATTTTGGGGTCTAGTCAGTCCCAGTGACTCCCTTGATAAGGTCTCTCTTATGAATCTGACTTGAAGCTCTTGTTTTCTGAATGCCTAATGCTCAAGGTATTTGTATCCATTCCTTACTTTCATGGACTCTGGTAGTGAAGTGAAACAAATATCTCCTTGCCTCTTACAGTACAAGAGCTTTCAAAACCAGAAGGATGAAAAATAGATCTTGACAAACAGCATATTCTGAATATTTCAATTATTTGTAAATAATCTGACAAATTTTAAAGTGTTGGTCATGGATGAAGATGTTTTGCTAATTAAGACCTGTGCTTGTTTCATGGCCCAGTGCAGTTGCTGCATAAATGCTTCATTACCAACATTTTGCTCATTTTCCTGCTGCTGGCTCTCTCAGCAGTTACATGTGCCTCCTTTGTATCCAAACCCGTTTAAAAACTCTTACTTTAAATGAGATTGCTTCCACTTTAAGGGAGATTAGGGAGAGTATTGAACCTCAGGAACCTGGTTTATTTTCCTCTCCCATCTGGACACAATTTTTGAAAGGGACTTCTCGTGTCAGTTGTGCATCCCTTAAGTATATGTTAGCTTGGATTTTGGTGTTGTCTGCAAAGTGATCACAAAATACATTAAAAAATATTATGGGTTGTGTGATATTACCATTGCCCAGTCCTTCCCCTACGTATATTCAACACATAATATTAAAATCAGGTCTCGGTCATTTATCTTCCATTACAAAAAGCCATCTGTTGTGAATTCCACATTCAAATGTTTTGAAGTTGTATAAATACAGTATTGCAATGCCCATAACTCACGGTACAACATTAAAAAAAAAAAAAGCAATACTCAAAGAGGTTTTAAGGGAAGGATTCATTGCCAGCCAGCTGATGCCGAGGCTGTGGAGAGAATTATAAACTGCCTTTTCTAACCCGTGCCATGTGGTAACTGGGGGGAAACTGATGCATGGTTAATTTATGTGATGTGCGTTGAGGTAACACAGTCAGTAGTAAGGGCTTCAGAAATGCAGAAAGTAATAACAGGTGAATTGAAAAGTCTCTGTTCTGATTTACTGGAAAGGAAAGAGATGAAGAGGTGAATATAAGAGAGGGGGCATATGTGAGAGACAAGTAGCCACAGGGTGGGCTCTACGATGTCGCCGTGGGTCGCACCAACCCTGTGACGGCAGGACGGCCACCGCTGCAGTGTCTTCTGCAGGCTGCCTTTCTTCTCTGTCCTCCTGCCGTCACGCTCCAGCCCACTCGTAGTACAAACCCTTATGAAATGTATATTGGAACCAGCATCTGCTGTTTCATTTTGAACTTCTTACATTTTCTTCCCCTCTGTGTTCAAGGGAAATCGTTGTTGCAGTGTAATTTGAGTGCCACTGCGGCTGAAGCTTATAAAAAGAAGTATATATGCGTATTTGCAGTTGAACTGGCAAAAAAGGAGACTGATTGGCACTGGAAATAAAAGCTTATTGTTTCCGCTCGTGAACATATTTATTAATAAATCAGATCTTACGAATATCCTCCAGAGTTTTTCAGGAGAACTCAAGACCATCATGTTCCTGTATAAGCCATATTCAGTAGGAATGCGACATAGCTCGCAGTGTGTACATTTTAAAAAATTAGCACTTTCAGACAACATTGAAGTTTAATTAAGATAATGATGTTCTATTTGTGCAAATTTGCTGTAGATATTTTTGTCTGTAAATGTCTGACACATTGCTATTTCCAAGACTTGATTGATACAGGAATATGTTACAGAATAATAGAAATGCAAGACTGGAAAAGACTTAGGTCCGTTTCACTGCACTGACACAGAAAATTAATGGCCTAAAACATATTAATTTAAAATTTATTTTATCAAACAAAGCAGTATTATTTATCTAAAAATTTGTCTCTAAAGTTTTTTGTCCATTATCTATTAATTCACTATTTAAACTGGTCCAGTCAGGAAGCAGAAATAACACCATGTAGCTTAGATAGTGAGGTACACCAAACAAATGAAGTATGATTATGCATTTTAATACACTGCTTTATGGCAGCTGACGTGTCTATACATTTGAGTGATTATTGAGCACAGTTTGAAGTAGGCAGACTCTTTTTTGGAATAGGGCACTCTGTCTTCTCCTGAGCTGAGACCAAAGCCAGGCTGACCAGTGAGAAATCCTGACTTATTTCTGTAGATCAAATTCGCTGCATTGGTCTAACAATAGAGCTTGTTAGCAGATGTTTAATTGGCTCTACCACTTGTAGAGATAGCAACTGCAAGAGGAGTTTGAACATACGCAGACCGTAACTAAGGGTGGAGTTGAAGCTGTTTCTGTGGCCAGCTAGCGAGTGCACAGGAAGCTCTGGGTCTTGCTGAACTTGCACCATCAAAGCTTTTAGTGTGGATACCGTTTGCTGGAGTGGGACCTTGACATTGCAGACCCACAGGGCAAGCATACCAGCATTTAATCAGCCTTGTTACCTTGTGCTCGGCCAGGTGATTGGCACACGCTCCCACAGGACTTTTTCCTAGGCAAACCACAGTATATGTGCAAATGTGCTAGTTTTGGAGGAAGAAATTATACTTATTATCCCAAAAACCTAGCATGATAAATTGTGTCCATGAATCCCTGCTATTACTGAATAATTGTTCAACATAAATATGACAGCCCAATTTTGGCCTGACTTCAACACCCCAGTTCTGTAGCAAAAAAAAATTGTAAAAAACCCATAGAATAGAATAGAATTGAATTGAATTGAATTAGAATAGTTCACTTGGAAGGGACCTACAACGATCACCTAATCCAACTGCCTGGAATATGGGTATGAATTTATCCTCTGTAAGTTGGTTTGTCTAGCCCATTTTCTAATTTATATATTTACTTTTACAGCATTCTGTAGTGTTGCATTCACACTTCAATTACTCATTTTGTAGGGGGAAAGAAAATAATTCCTTTTATTTGCTATAAACCTCCTGCTTGATGATTTCACTGTATTCTTCATAGCTGTTGTGTTACTAGAAACAGGAGAATCATTCCCTATGCACCTTTTTCATGTCCTTCAGGACCACATTGCCATCAGTCTCAGCAGCACAGGAGCATTCCCACTGACGTACCCAGCCTAGCTGTGAGATGAGGCATAGGCTCTCCTGCAGCATAGCTCAGATAGATGGAGACCAAGGGTGGGAGCCTCAGCTTAAATGCGGCTCCTGAGCAAAGCGGAGGGGCCTGTGCTAAGTCTTCCTGCAGCTCTCTTTGAAGCTGGACACCTACAGCCTGTCTAACCTTGCTCTGAGCCCAAGCAACCAAACCTGAGGGGAGAAGGGGATGCCTTCAGATCCCTGATACAGGAAGACCAACCCCCCCAACTACAGCCCTCTGAAAACTCAATGTCTTGTGTTTTTAATAGTATCACAGCGCTTGACAGTATCATGATCCTTTTCTACTACGTGTGTGGTGTAAGATTCAAATATGTACTTATTAGTAGACCTCAAACAAACCATTTCAGTTCTCCAAGTCTTCTGTTTTTCTCCTGTTTTCCCTGCAGTCCTAGTTGGGGTCTTTAGCATGTAGTTCAAATGCAACTACAGATGTGGTATTTAGGGCTGCCCAGTAGTTCTTTCCTAGGACTTATTCTGTGAAGCATACTGCAATTTACTGGCAAAACCACAAATTCTCTTAGGCCAAAGGAGCAAGTTTTGGGGAGAAGGAGAGCAGTTGTGTTCTTCCAGAGACAGCCCAATAAAAAAATTAATTCATTTGGGATACCAGACTGCAAAATCATGAAGCATAGACTGGGAAGAACTTTCTGAAGTCATCATCCCTTCAAATGTGATCACCTTTTCCCTTTATTGCATTCTCCAATCATTGGATCTGTCTTGGTAACTAAAATGAGCCAAGGACTATTCTGTGGCCATGTAGCCAACTGACTGGACATGGCTTACAAACGTACAGCTAATCTACCAGACCGCATCCAACAGCGTACCTGAACTGGCATTTGCATGCTAAGCCCTGAGCCATTCCTAAGCATTGTACAGGAGAAAAACAGATGGTCATGCCAAAACCATGCCAGGAACTGAACTAACAGTGAAAAATGATGGACAATAACAGGCAAGTGTGTGTGCCCGTGCCCTAGCAGTTTGGTTTACTTGTATTGACGTAGCTTAAAGTACTGTTTCCTTGACTCACATTAATTAGATGTTTCAGTTTAAAAGGTCATTGGAGGTCATTGCAATTAGTAGCCAGAGACTTCATATGAAATAAATACAACAATAGCATGCTTCTCAGAGAGCTGTCTTCCAGCCTGCTGGCCATGTGCTTGTTAGAGCTGGCTGACATACTGAAGAGTATATTTGCACCTGCAAGATCTACAGCCCTAAAAAACAAACTCAAATTCTGAAGGATTCTCTAGAGTAAAAAAAACCATTGCCTCCGTAATCAGCTGCATGCTGAGATAGATCTACAGCCATTCCACAGCCTGCTCTGTGCCACCCTGGTGGAAGAAAGGGTGATGGCAGACGGATGGGAGCATGGCAAGGGAGCACCTTCCAGCCCTTGCAGAAATCCTTCTATGCATGCAGTTAGGGAGACTTTTCTGGGGGCTGACCAGACACTTCTGCTCCTGCGGTGGCCACTGCCACTGCCCAGCACCAGCTCACCCTGTTGGTAAATCTCCTCATTAACATCTGTCACAGTAGAGAATGGGTTTTTCTCTCCTATACCATGGACATTGGGATAAATTTGCACTTCCCTGTGGAGCAGCCATCCCTTCAACTCATCCTTTCTCCAGCAGTGAGAGAGTTTCTCTGCCTCACTGGGTTAGCAGATTGTCTTTGGAGCTGATGTGCTCTGGCATGGGTCAGAAGGACCATTTCTACAGATGCTGCCTTTCCATTAACACCTGTTCCTTGGGGCATTTCTATTTTCACTGCCCTTCAATGTATGCCATGCAAGGAAGCATGTAGCCCTAATTCCCTACTCTAATCTGTAATTTGAGCCTTTATTAACGTTTATGAAATTTTAATGAATACTGCTTTCTGCTACCCTTCAAGTAATACACACAGAAAAGAGCTGTTTGCCAGCACAGTCGTCAGACATGGCTACGGAGAAGTTGGAAATCTCTGCTAGAGAATTATTATCTGCAGTTCCTTACACTGGGTCATTAATGCAACACATTGCTGCTCAGTGACGCTATGCACCATCTTTTACACCATTACCATCCACCAGCACTTTTATTTAAACACGCTAGTATCAGCTATATGTAACACCAGTCACTGAAACTGCATTAGCATGCCTCTTTGGTCTCCAAGAAGTTTTGAAGTTAGGTGAAGTCTTTACATGTTGACTATTTTGGCAGGCTATATTGTTCTACAATTTATCAGTTGATAACTTTTGCTGCCTCACAGTCATTGTGTTTTCCCAAGTGAAGAACCTTTGGCTGAGCTCTGGAAATACATGCGTTTCACTGAAATGAAAAGTTATTAAATCAGTACTGCAGGGGAATGCAGGGGAATGATCTGTTTGTAATTCTGGGAAAAACAATTTAGAACACTGTTTTTAAAGCTTAATGAAATTACTCAAAATCTTTCACAAAAACAACCAACCTTTTTCATCTGGTCTCCAAGGATTTTGTTTATCTTTCAGATCTAGTTGCTGCAAAATACTGATAATGCAGAAATTCCATGAGGCGTTAAATCTCCATCTACCAGTGGCTTGCAGAATTAATCAAATTACCTTTTAAAGTTAATGCAGTCGGTGAGAAGAGTTTAATGATATTCAAAACCTTCATGGTAATAATTACAGATGAAGAGGGTCAGTCAGTTGAGAATTAATGCAAAAAGTGCACAGAATGATAATCTGAATTAATGTATCAGACCATGCAGAAGGCATTGGGAGAGTGAGACATGAAAATAAAATTCATTTGCTTCCATTCAGAAGAGTGAAATAAACTCGCATGTGTGAGAATTTGAAGTAAAGGATGAATTTGAGGCTTGAGCTATGCTAGAGAGGAGGTGGCGGGTTGAGAGAGGTGAAGGAAAGGAAGAAAAGAAAGGGAGAAGGTGAACAGGGATTAATCTGGATTACCTCATGAAGTTTGATGTTTGAAGCTGTCAGTCTTTCTATGGTAACTCAAAGACAGAAGCTTTTCCACAAATTTCTCTCATCCTGAAGCTCTTCACCTTTGCTTTTCTCTATTCTGCATGCATATTTTTTCTGCCATTTTAGAAATGATAAAATACTCAATGAGGGCTGGTTTTAACTGTCCTTTCCCACACAGTTCATAGTTCTTTTGCTAATGAAGAAATGGAACAATCCTGAAAGGACTTTCTTAAAAATTAATACAATGTGCCCCCACTTAAGTTGAATCTGGGTAAGCTCAGGCTGCACTGAGGTCTCAGAAAAATGGGCAGAAGAGCAGCCTGTGTGCCAGCAAACCTGGAGCTGAGCATTCATGTGACATGAGACCATTGCCTCTGAGCACCTCTTCCTTCTGGTGACTGGCATCAAAAACCACTGTCACCGAGGATGTCACAGTACCTGGGTGCCCGATTTGAGATACCACGCAGTGACATTGCTGTCAGAGGAAGGCTACTCAGCGCATTCTGAAGAACGGGCCTCTATTACAACTTGACTACCCCTTGACTACCCCAAATATCTTCAAAATTATAGTCAATTTTTTTAAATCTTGAACATTTATTTCCCGCTTACTGTTTCTGTCACATATATGTGACTTAAATACACCTCTGTTTGTTCTGTTCCTCTGACAGACATTGTCAGTTGCTGTCTTTTCCATACTATTAAATCAGCTCAGGCATCATATTATAAATGCTCCTAAAAACTGAGGCAGTGTTGCTTTTATGGTTAATTGCATATTGAACTTTCTGTGTGCTGTTTTCACATTTCAAGCTTCACTGCATATCAGCTGTTCAGACCCTTATTTTGCATGTATGAAGGGACTATCAAGTGTGCCGCTGAGCCCCCTGCGGAAAGCCTTTTTACATAGCAATGCGATTATGCAATTGACTATAAGGGTACAAATTATGTTTCTGCATAACTATATACTGCACTCTTCAGATCAGCAGTACTCATCTTGCAGCAGACAGAGAGTTGCATTGACATTGGAGATTTCCAGAGGCCCAAGGTGGTCATGGATGGATCTTTCATCACAATCATAGAATCATAGAATACCATCATAGAATTAGGTTGGAAAAGACCTTTAAGATCATTGAGTCCAACTGTTAACTTGGCACTGCCAAGTCCACTACTAAACCATGTCCCTAAGTACCACATCTACACGTCTTACACGTCTACACGTCTTTTAAATACCTCCAGGGATCGTGACTCAACCACTTCCCTGGGCAGCCTGTTCCAGTGCTTGACAGCCCTTTTGGTGAAGAAATTTTTCCTAATACCCAATCTAAACCTTCTCTGGCACAACTTGAGGCCACTCTCATCCTATCAACTGTTATTTGGGAAAGACACCAACACCCACCTCACTACAAACTCCTTTCAGCTAGTCAGAGAGAGCAATAAGGTCTCCCCTCAGCCTCCTTCAGGCTAAACAACCCCAGTTCCCGCAGCCACTCCTCCTAGCACTTGTTCTCTAGACCCTTTACCAGCTTCATTGCCGTTCTCTGGACACGCTCCAGCACCTCAATGTCCGTCTTGTGGTGAGGGGCCCAAAACTGAACACAGGACTCGAGGTGCGGCCTCACCACTGCTGAGTACAGGGGGACAGTCACTTCCCTAGTCCTGGGGGCCACACTATTTCTGATACAAGCCAGGATGCTATTGGCCTTCTTGGCCACCTGGGCACACTGCTGGCTGATATTCAGCCGGCTGTTGACCAAGCCCCCAGGTCCTTTTCTGCCAGGCAGCTCTCCAGCCCCTCTTCCTCAAGCCTGTAGCGAATCGTGAAGACATATCAACTTGTGATGATGTGCCGTTGTTGCCGCTCAGGTTCATTGCTGGAGGCTGCTTTCATGTCCATGTGCCTCCCTAGGGGGCCACTTTTCTCATGCTGCTTTTGTCCTCCAAACATATTCCCAAGAGAAAGCTCAGGAGCTTCTCCCAACTCTTCCATGAATCTCACAGTGTGGCTGTGCCTTCCTGGGGTTGTTCTTGCTGCTTCTTGAAGCAGCCAAAGGACAAATTGAGCACACCGTGCTCTGACTTTGTGCTGGAGTAGTCCCAAGTAGTGACATAAGGACATACCTTGCTGCAAAATCAGACCTTGAATATGGTTCTGCTTCATGCAGTGGAGCTGACCTTGCAATAACACCTGACATATTGTCCCACTGAGAGTTAAAACTTTTAATCAAAGCACTTAAAAATATGGCAACCCTTGTTTTTCTGTTGCATTATGAAGAAATTTGTCACTGCCCTTGCTTTGCTGCAAATATTTTTGTTTACATGTTTGTCATTTGAGAATTGTAGATAATTAGTTTGGCTGAGCTTGATCTCACAATCTGGCCCCAAAAAAACCCCAAAAACGTAAAGTTCCTGTGGTGTAAGAGTTTTTTTATGAACTACTGAGAAGCAAAAATGATGTAATTATAAAATATTACAGTTAATCCCTTAGTGATCATGACATTTGCAAAAGAAAAAAGTGTGCAAATACTCTTGGAATTCCTGTGATTAGAGAGGATATTCAGCATAGGTAGAGAGTTGTTTTAAAAATAAGTACCGGTGTTTTGTGTGACACAGGTTATATGGGTAGAGGTTAGCTACCTCTTCTGTACTGATTTCATCTGAAAGATATAGTAAGATTTCCCAACTAAGAATTTTGTTGTTGCAGCTATCAAATCTAAGGACCTGCTTTGAAGGACTGTCTGTAAGACTGGTCAAGATCTTCCTTCAAACCATTTTTTGGTAGATTTTTACCTAGATTGAGACTGTGGTGAAAACAAGTTTTCTTTAAAAAACTGAGCATGAAAATAGTTTTAGCCAAAAATGAAAATCAAATCCAGATTTGTGTTGATTCATCCCTAGATATGCTTCAAACCAGTTAGAAATGCCTCCTTCCCTTTCACAACTCTCAACACCTTCTTCTCAGCACTGTTTTACAGCAGTTAAGCCATGAAGGAGACTGCTGCAGTGTAGGCACAGGCCAGTTTGGTGTTCTGGTCCAGATGTTATCACAGGGTGTAAGGTGACCAAATAGGAGCATCTCCTGTCATGTCATTGGCAACAAAGAATTGACGTACGAGAAATTAGGTCTGGGCAGATAGTGCTCGTCTTTTATTTACTGCTGCCCAGTTGGTGCTTTTCCTGGAGCAAAGCGCTTCGGTGGTGGTGGTGGAGTAACTTGCATTGCAAAGTCACAGCAGCTGCCATGCAGCCAATAGGCTTCCCCCATTTCATATCCATATCATAGAAACAAATATCAGATTTACCAGATTTAAAGCAGGTTTCGGAGTTCAGTGCTCTTTAATAAACGTCCTCAACATAACACTTTTAATTCCTCACCGCTTGTGGTAGCAATACATTAAAGTCAGCTTTACACTTTTGCTGAGGAGGTTCATGAGCCCCCCCTAAAATCTCCTCAACAGCCCTTTGTTCTGATCATGGGAAAGAAGAAAACTAACAGTAATTTACTTCTGCCTCAGAAAAAAGTTGTTACTGATTTGGGTAATAAATGAGCAAAGCTTTCTGAGATCGCTTTATGGCTTTAACTGCTGACACTGTGTGAGCTTTTTAGAAAATGCCAAACGTAATGATGCCATTGGCCACTTGTTTCTCACTCATGGCTTCTCCATCTCTCAGGGGAGTGTTGCTGTGCATCCAGGCATGTGACAGGGTGGCAAATACCCATCCTGGCAGTCCAGGCAGGTCTGTGCAGGCAGTATGCCCCAGGGCTTACAAGTCCCTGGGGGTGCTCAGCTAATTCCCCCCTTGAGCTGGGACTGGAAAAGGACAGTTAACACCTGTCCTGAGAAAACCTGTCCAACTCCAGCCTTAATGGAGTTTAATGGCTAGCTAGGGGTTTTCTAGCATGGTAGAAAGTCACTGCCACAGCTGGAAGCCTGTGCTCCAAAGAAGATTGCAGTATTATTAAAGTTCAGGTGTGCTGGTAGGGCCCTGAAGGGGAGTTTGTGCAGACAGGGAGCAGGTACACTCAGATTTATTAGATTTTCAGTTTCATTTCTGACTTGTGCATGGCCATGACAGCATGTATGCTTTGTATAGCATGATGCAAGTTCTTTTAACACTTACCAGTGCATGTCAGCCTTGCCCAGGGCTTGGCCCATAATGAAAGCAAAACGCATAAGCTTTGTACCTTTCCATTTCTCATTTTCAGCAGGTGTTTGATCCCAGCCCTGTGCTTCCCCAGTGCCATCTGCAGTCCATGAGCAGCTGCTTCTGCTGCATTTCTCTTTGCTGAACCCAGAAAGTCAGTTTTCATGGCATATGGCATCAATCATAGAATCACAGAATCATTTGGGTTGGAAGGGACCTTTAAAGGTCATCTAGTCCAACCCCCCTGCAATGACCAGGGACATCTTCAACTAGATCAGGTTGCTCAAAGCGCCATCCAACCTGACCTTGAACGTTTCCAGGACTGGGGCATCTGCCACCTCTCCGGGCAACCTGTTCCAGTGTTTCACCACCCTCATCGTAAAAAATGTCTTCCTTATATCTAGTCTGAATCTACCCTCTTTTAGTTTAAAACCCTTAACCCTTGTCCTGTCACTACAGGCCCTACTAAAAAGTCTGTCCCTATCTTTCTTGTAAGCTCCCTTTAAGTACTGGAAGGCTGCTATAAGGTGTCCCTAGAGCCTTCTCTTCTCCAGGCTGAACAACCCCGGCTCTCTCAGCCTTACCTCATAACAGGGGTGTTTCATCCCTCTGATCATTTTTGTGGCCCTCCTCTGGACCCGCTCCGACAGGTCCATGTCTTTCCTGTGTTGAGGACCCCAGAGCTGGATGCAGTACTCCAGGTGGGGTCTCACCAGAGCAGAGTAGAGGGGCAGAATCACCTCCCTTGACCTGCTGACCACAATTCTTGTGATGCAGCCCAGAATACAGTTGGCTTTCTGGGCTGTGAGTGCACATTGAGGCACATGTCCATCTTTTCATCCACCAGTACTCCTAAGTCCTTCTCCGCAGGGCTGCTCTCAATCCCTTCATCCCCCAGCCTGTATTGATACCAGGGGTTGCCCCGATCCAGGTGCAGGACCTTGCACTTGGCCTTGTCAAACCTCATGAGGTTCACATGGGCCCACTTCTTGACCTTGTCCAGGTCCTTCTGGGTGGCATCCCATCCCTCAGGCATGTCAAGCATACCACTCAGCTTGGTGTTGTCAGCAAACTTGCTGAGGGTACACTCAATCCCACTGTCTATGTCATTGATGAAGATATTAAACAGTACTGGTCCCAATACAGACCCCTGAGGGACACCACTTGTCACTGATCTCCATCTGGACATTGAGCTGTTGACCACTACCCTCTGGATGCGACCATCCAACCAATTCCTCATCCACCAAAGAGTCCACCCATCAAATCCAATCCATATCTCTCCAATTTAGAGAGAAGGAAGTTGTGGGGGACCCTGTCAAAGGCCTTACAGAAGTCCAGATAGATGACATCTGTAGCTCTTCCCTTGTCCACTGATGTAGTCACTCGATCGTAGAAGGCCACTAGGTTGGTCGGGCAGGACTTGCCCTTGGTGAAACCATGCTGGCTGTCCTGAATCACCTCCCTGTCCTCCATGTGCCTTAGCATAGCTTCTCAAGAGGATGTGTTCCATGATCTTTCCAGGCACAGAGGTGAGGCTGATGATAGGTTGGTAGTTCCCAAGTCCTCCTTTCTACCCTTTTTAAAAATGGGTGCAATGTTTCCCTTTTTCCAGACTGTCTATTACCTGGCTTAAGAAGTTATTCTCAATGCACTCCAGGAGTCTCCTGGGTTGCCTACGGCTCGCCGTGCTACTTTTCCAGCAGACGTCAGGGTGGTTGAAGTCCCCGGGCAGGATGAGAGCCTGTGAGCACGATGCCTCCTGTAGCTGGAGCGAGAAGCCTTCGTCAATAGGCTCCCCTTGATTGGGCGGCCTGTAGTAAACACCAACCACAAGGTTCCCTTCTTTGCCTTGGTCTCTAATTCTTACCCATAAGCATTCAACCTGCTCGTGGCTATCCTTAAGAGACAGCTCTTTAGTATCTATCCATTTCTTGATGTAGAGGTCAACCCCTCCACCCCTCCTTCCTCGCCCGTCCCTTCGTTCTTAAAAAAATAAATCTAATAGAAAAAAATCAGCTTTCCCCTGTTCCTCAGTTTCTCATGCCACCTGAGGTTGAAATCCAAAACTATGGTCAAGTATTCATATCTAGCTTTGGTGTTTGAGACTTAAGCGTCAAGGAATCTTAAATAAAATACTTGATCTATGGAAGATCATGCTAAAAAGCACTTACTCATACACAATATTAATAGAAAAATAGCTTTTGAAAGTAAAAATTAAGTAGTTTTTAGCCTGTAGTTAACAAACAAATTGTCCAAAACTGCTGAAGAAATTATCTGTGGGTATGAGGGATAATTAATTTATACCAGTTCAAAAATTCTTCCTGAGATGTCAGCTGGTATGCTGCATTACAGCATGAAATATTTAAACCGTATAGTTTGAAGAACAATCCTAGAAAGTCACAGAGAGTCCTAAGGATAAGACAGCTGCTCACTGAGCAGTGCTGTATTTCGCTTCATGTCCCAGTTTCTGCAGTGGGATGAAAATCTTGCTTTTGTGGTGAAGGTGTGGCTGGACTCCCCCAGCCATGGAGACCTGCCAGACCACACTTGGAGACCTGAGCATGGGGAATGCCTGATGGTGGCCAGGGGCATGAGTGTTTCTGCATTGGTCTGAGCTCTGGTGAGGTGCTGGTTCTTCCACAGCTGCCTTTGTGCCACCAGGGACGTCTTTGGGGCAGTGTGTGGGGGTGGTGGGCTTTCAGGTCCTACGGCACTTGCCCAAATGTTTTTACATTTCCAAGGAGCCCAGCAGAGCTGCAGGCAGATTTTTTGGGGAGGCAGACTGGACAGCCTGGAGCGAAATGAAGTGCAGGGTTGGATGTCTGCATGTCTCAGGTTCCTCAGCTGTAAAAGGAGGAGAGTATCTCCCTCACATGGGCAGTTTAAAAAGAATAAAGCTGTAAGCTATTATAGAAATTCCTTGAATAGATAGTACTATGGAAGCATGCAAAGTATAGCTTTCCATGTCTTAATGTCCTTGATTTGTGCCTTTCTTGACATTAATGCAGGCAGAGTTTGTGGTAGGGAAGACCTTTGTATTTATAGCTTTGTGTTGCCTGTCCATGTCCCAACTAGCACCTGCTCCCAGCTTCAGCAGGCAGGTTGCAGTCTTCAGGCCTTCAGAAATAGCTAGTTTTTACAATTTTCATTGCTATTGCAAATAAATGTCACATCTTGCATCCTCCATGCAGATCCAGTGCCACTCTTAGGGCAATTACAGCAGCTCTGTGTTTGGGACATCCCAACCGTAGCTGCACTGGCCGCTACCCCTCCACTTCAGCACTTGTTTGCCTGAGCTGTGCAGGTGAAACTAAAAGCATCATGTGCTTTGTCTCTAAAATGAGGCAACATCACCACACTCCTCAACATATGCATTCCCAAATCTCTATATCTCTATACAAAAATATCAGTGTTAGATTTTTTTTGGAAGCAGTAGCCTTGCCTGTATTAGGCTAAAAAAAAATGTTGCTTTTTGCAGTGTTGCATCTACTGGACTGCAAATCCCAACAGAAGCTGTGGTTTTACAGGTGATGATGCTCCAAAGCTCCCTTCAGGCTTGAGAGCCCTTCCACCCCAAAGAGACTATCCCTAGAGGAGGTGATGGCACTCCACCACATTTGTGCTAGCAGATCACGAGCATGCATGTCACTGGGCTGGACATGAGGCTGCAACAGAAGGGATCTCTGAACCATGCCCTTGCCTGAAACCAGGGAACATGGACTCTGAGGTCACCATTTTTGCCAGCTAGTCACTTGCTAAGAAAAGGCAAGTTAGATACTGGAGTTTTGTCAAGGTCCTTAAAGACCTGGTGTTTTCCTTGTAACTAGTGAGCCTCTTACATGCTTGGACTATTGCATTTCCTAAGGATGCAGAGTAGTGTTTAATTAGTTAGCTATACCAAACACTGAGAATGTACAATACTCTGGACATAATACTTGGTACTGATAGGTATAGAAAACAGTTATATCAATAGGAAAACTTCAAAATCAAGTTAAGCGTGTGAGCTCAAATTATATATTTTTTGCTTAAATCAAGAATAATTTAGGTCTTTGTTGGGCATGCTATAAAAATGAGCAAAGTAAAAATGTATGCTTGCATAATACTGAGCTTTTATCCTCATCTCTGCATAGTGAAATTATGGATTGATTAATTAATTCTCCATAGTCCGTTTTTTAATTTCTTTTTTTGTGAACAATTTATTGTTCTGGAGACAGATGCCTTTTTAAAGCAGAGAACAGGCAGTGACTAGCAACGACTGTGTGGATTTTCCCAAAATACATTGCCAGTGAATTTTAGTTCCAGTATTTTTGATTAACAGGTTATTTAGCATTCATGCTCTTTTGATCTTTGGCTCTTCACTGAGATTATCAACACGGCTGCAGGAAAACATCACTTACAGCAGTGTTTTGTCAGGGGATGATTGTGTTGGTAGTAAATCATATCTTAAATAAAACCCACCTGAATGTGAATTCTCAAATACTTGGTATGTTTGCTAAAACACAGTGTAGACTATATAACAGAGTAAAGAAAAGACATTAATTCCAGTTCTTGAAAAGGAACAATTGTAATTTAGCTTTGTCCTGGAGAGGAGCTCTGTGTTCAGGTGAGAGATGTACACAGAAAAAGAGGAATGTGGTGGAAATGCTTCAGTCCCTGAGCCCTTTCTTATTGACTGGAAGCCAAAGTGCCACCATCCTGGCAACGGAAATAGCACTAGCTATACTATGGTGAGGTTAAGTGGTAAGGGCAAAGATAAAATAATGAATTTAATCAAGGTAACCACAGTTCCCCTCCAGGGATGAGCACCCAGACCTCAGTACTGTTGAGGTGCTCATTTTTCATGTCCCTGGGTCTTGCATTTTCACACGTGCACCCTGCACCCTAGGTAACCAGTGTGCCTTTGAAGAATCTCTTCCTTCAGGATTGACAAGAACGAGCCAGCTGTGGGGAGCAGAAAAAAAGCAGAGGAGAAACTGGATGGAAAGAGTGCTGACGATAAACCTTCCCTTGTGAGACTATATGTATAACCCCTTTTTTCGTGAAACTGTAGAGAATCAGTTTTCTCTGCTGATCACTTGTGGTTTGTATGCATGAAAATGCAATATTTCTGCTGCAGTGAAGAGCTTTCCCACGTAGTTTTACAAATTGCTTTGCTGTATTCATCCCCTTTTTATCACTTTATTCTCTTCTTAGAAAGAGAAATAAGGCAAGTATGACTCCTTATAAGCTGCCCACAGATCACAACCCTCAATCCATAGTATTATCTTCCTTTGGGTCCTTCATGAATCTCAGTAACTTTGGACTTGCGCAGCAGTAGATCTTTTGTATGCAACTTGGTTATAAAAATGTCATACGATAGTCTACCACATCAATTGATCTTGTGTTCCTGTGCTATAGTACTCTTCCCATTACAAATGCATGAGTTATTTCTAGTTCTGTTTTCACCAAAGATTCATTTTTAGGAATGGAGACCATTTTTTAGAGGAAAACCCCTAGAACTAAAGTACTTGCCTCATTGTGTACATGTCTGGTAGTGTGGATCAGAAAACTCTTGTGACCCAGGAGACCAACAGGAATAATCGATGCACCTGTCTGCTCTTCCCTGGAGGAATATGCTTATGTACCGTGTGGAGAGCATTCCTCCATCAGGGCCTCCTCATGGGCACGTTTTCTGTGGCTGGTCAACTCTGAGTGGCAGACATCCAACTTTTGGGGTACAATCTACATTTTGCAGCAAATATGTAAATAATATCCAAGCCCTGAAAACATCACCTTTCCTGCCCTTGTTATATGTGCTTAAGTCCATTTGTTGAATCTGCATTTGTTGAAATACATTGGTTTATCCAAAAATCCTGACATCCCAGAAACATCTATGGAAATGCATGAACACATCTGTTATTTTGCTAGACCGACTAATTGCTCGTACGCTACCTGACAAAACTCCCTCCCTCCTGAATTCAGGGAAACACATTATTTAGTGTAACTAATCCTTCCCACCCCACCCCCCCCCCAAAAAAAAAAAAAAAAATCAAATAAATTCATACTGTCTCTGTTCAAACATCCCAGTCTCTCTTTGGCCTGGAGGAGGTTGAGTCGTTCTTTGCTGGTAAATGAGGTATTGATTTCCTATTTCTGCTGGCTGACATCCTGTCATATGAAAGACTTTAATCAATAGATCATATGTCAGCTGTAGTTATTTCACATATAATATTATTATTAACATCATCATCATTTTTATTAGTTTGCATTTCTGCCTGGGCTGCCCCGGAGTATTAGCATGTCTTTCCCCTTGCTTCTTCCTCTAGTTGCTTTTCAGTAGGAGACCTCACAACATCAACTGCCAGAGAATAAACTTGTGCTGCCTTATGCCAAAAGCAGGTAGTAAAATGTGGGATTAAAGAGAAAACTGCCCCTCCTCAAAAAACTACTGCTGTCCTACCCTTTCTGTATCATCCTGAGTGAGCCGTTACATCTTTCTTTGCCTGGTTTTTGCTGTACCAGAGAAGAAATGAGATTCTCTCCTTCACAATTGTGATCCCAGAACCTCTTCTGGCAGGGTAAGAGCATTGGCCCCATCCTGTATGGGAAACAAGTTTGGTTCCCTGCTCCCGTCAGTGGCCAGTGCCCACTTTCCCTTTGCCCATCTTTGCTGCCCAGGGGCCAGCTGAAGCCCCAGACTTCAGTTCACCGCAGCATCATTGTACTGGAGTAACCACACCAACATGGGTTGTCTGTATATCCTACAAGGTGCAGTAATTAACAAAAGGACATTTGCCCCTTTATTCTGATCTCTTTCCCAGTAGTTTTTAACACAAATATTGGCCTCACTAAGACGCTCTTCCATGACATAAAAATGGTTGAGAGCTGGATCGAGTCTTCATTTCTGGAGAGAGACATTCTGCTGCCTGTATTGTCAATCCACACGCCTCATTTTTCATGGGATCCGCTGGGACTCCAGGCTGCTCAGAATTAGCCCATGTAATTTGTCATATCTCTTTTTCCCAGCTTTTTCTATAATGGTGTGTTTCTGTTGTGTCTAATGCATTTCTGTCAACTTTAAGGTCCATTATTGGCAAAAGCCACAGCTGGAATATCTAACAGAGGAATAGCACACAAAAATTTATTTCTACAGTTGCATCCTTTTTTAGCTATGGTGTGCCTTTGCACATCCAGTACATAATTAATGGCAAGCTGTTCTTTTAGAAAGAAGCTAATGGCTGGTTTTGAGCATTTTCAGAAGATATGGATATTCAGTGAAATTTATTCGCCTTATTTATATTTTTTTCATGTACAGATACGTAATCTTTATTTTAGTCAAGAAAACAGCAAAGGCTTATGCTAGAGAAGTAGTTTATGAAATATACTTAATTTGTATAATTAAGAACATTTTATGAAAACTTGCATTTCTATTTTAAATATTTTTTGTGGCTTACATTCAAAAAAAAATTAGCTACATAATGACTAATATTTTAGGACATCTACTAATGAGTTTTATGAGTCTTTCTCCTACGAAGTCATAGACATTTCATCTTCTAATTGATAGCAATTCTACCTTCTCATGCTTCAAAGAGGGCAAAGCGTAGTTCTCTGAAATACAGAGCAATACTCTACAACATCTGACCTTCAGGTCTTGAGAGACACAGTTATCCAAAACATAAAGCTTTATTTACACTAGAACCCAGAGCAAGTCTTGTGATGCAGAAGCAAATCCTTTCATTCCACTGTCTGCAGCTGATGGTCTAATGAAGAAATATTTTAGTTTCAGGCTGTTTAAAATTCCCATTTAAATGACAAGGAATGTAAGGAGTTTAAATTCTTTGACTTAAGAAGAACATAGGTGCTAGCAAGATCCTGAGCTATATCCCAAGAAACTTTAATTGTGTATGTGCATGATTTAAATTTTACTTTATATGTGAAACTGTACATTACATACTCATCCTACATTTTCACAGTTTGTTTTCAAGTTATCACACTGAACTTCTATTCCAATGCAATCATGAAAAAAACTCTGTATCTGTAATTTGATGTAATTGGGCTGCGATGGGAGCTAATGGACAGTTAAAATAGCTTTTGACAGCTTTTCAAAATTCATGGGGAAGTGAAAATACCCATTCTTTTTACATGAATTTGTCTATGACTAACAGTTGTGATTATGATACTCGTAACTGGGGGAAACACTACCTTATACAGGATTACTCCTACTGAGCTGAATGAGTCTACACAAGGTGTTAATCTCCCCAGGCTGCAGAAGGGGTTACCTGACGTTTTAGCTTTTGCTTGACCTCCAAAATCACAGCCTCATGATTTTTCCTTCTGACTTTGCAATAAACCTTTCCTAATTTCCCTGAAATTCTTACTTTCTCTCCACAACCTGTTTATTTGTAAACACAAAATGTTTAATTTCTGGCTTTTCAGAAGGGATCAGTAGTCAGCCAGTGATCAACAGCAAAATGATTGAGTATTGATATGAAGCATTTAAAAATGTTAACTTTCTGAAGTCAGTAGGGATTTTGTCCTCATTACTATTTTAGGATTTGTCCCCAAATAAGTTATGTGCTTTCACAAAGAAGGAATGTCCTTTCAGATAAATCCAAGCCCAATGACAAGTAATACAAGTTGTATATTTCTTTGTAAAGTAAGGTCTGAACCTTAATTGTTAATTCAGTCATGTGGTGGGTTGACCCTGGCTGGAGGCCAGGTGCCCACCAAAGCTCTTCTATCACTCCCCTCAGCTGGAGAGGGGAGAGAAAATACAACTAAAGACTCATGGGTCGAGATAAGGACAGGAGAGATCACTCACCAGTTACTGTCACGGGCAAAACAGACTCAGCTTGGGGAAAAGTAACTCAATTTATTACCAGAGTAGAGTAATGAGAAATAAAACCCAATATCAAAACACCTTCCACCCACCCCTCCCTTCTTCCCGGGCACAACTTCACTCCCAAATTCTCTACCTTACGCCCTCCCCCAGCAGCGCAGGGGAATGCGGGTTGGGGTCGGTTCCTCACCCCTTGTCTCTGCCGCTCCTTCCTCCTCAGGGGCAGGACTCCTCACTCCTCCCCTGCTCCACCGTGGGTCCCCCATGGGGCCACAGGTCCTGCCAGGAGCCTGCTCCAGCGTGGGGTTCCCACGGGCTCACAGCCTCCTTCGGGCACCCTCCTGCTCTGGTGTGGGGTCCTTCCCGGGCTGCAGCTGTGTATCTGCTCCACCGTGGTCCTCCCTGGGCTGCAGGGGGACAGCCTGCCTCACCATGGTCTTCCCCACGGGCTGCAGGGGAATCTCTGCTCCGGCACCTGGAGCATCTCCTCCCCCTCCTTCTGCACCGACCTCGGGGTCTGCAGGGCTGTTTCTCTTACATGTTCTCACTCCTCTCTCTGGCTGCCGTTTCTGTCTGTCCCGCAACTTTTTTTCCTTCTTAAAAATGTTATCCCAGAGGCACTACCACCATCACTGATGGGCTCGGCCTTGGTCAGCAGCGGGTCCATATTGGAGCCGGCTGGTATGGGCTCTGTCGGACACGGGGGAAGCTGCTGGCAGCTTCTTACAGAAGCCACCCTGTAACCCCCCTGCTACGAAAACCTCGACACACAAACCCAATACAAGCCAAAACTCCCCATAACCTGAGTAAATCTTTTTTTTTTTTTTTTAACTATTTGAGTAGCAAATTTTTTAGGTTATAATTCAAGATCACTATCTAGTTTAGCAAAACTCCTGAGCACACATTTAAGAATATGCTTGTGGGTTTTGATAACTTAAACTCAGGGCTAAAGTGCCCTGTGCAGTTGCAGAGCTACTAATGCTTTCAAGGCGATCAGTATTAACACTTCAAAGATTAAGCTCCCATTTGAGTCAGTATGGGAAGAAAAGCCATCTGGGTTACCCTCACTGAAGAGCTTAGTCTTTAGTACAGCATCAGGAGGAACGTGCAATGCTGACGTTATTACTTTATCCTGTGCATTCTGAGTTACTGTTTTGGTCTGTAGATTCAGGCAGAAAATAAACATTCACACAGATATTATTAACAACATGTGGAGAATGGCTAGAAAACTTAATTTGCTAACAAACAGTTTTGTAAGCACCTGTTTTAACAAAGGCTGCTTTCCTACAGATTTATGTCTATTGCTTGATTGGCTTTATGCCTGAATTATAGTCAGATTTTCTGTTGTCCCTGCATATATGTACCATCTCTTCCTGCAGAGTAATTTAACAGCAATGTGCAGGCAACCTTTTGACTGAACATCTCAGCCAAGACTCACAAGTGACTGGGGTAAGCTTGTGGGTACCTGAACCATAGTGTTTCCTCTGTGCAGCTTGCAGCTTTCTGTGGAGTCTCTAGGATCCTGATTCTCTTTAAGACCTTCGCTCTTTTGTCCAATACGGTTGAAACTGGCTGATGGATTGGGAAGTTATTGGCAGCAGAGGGAAGATGAGAGCCCATGTAAGTATGCTTTTCAGTGCAGCCCAGAGTGATGTGAGAATAACCAGGAGGTGGTCTCCAGAAGAAGTATTTCCCGGGTCTACTGGAAGGTGGAAATACATAAATAAGATAGTCAGGATCACTGAAGTTGTAGAAAACTATAGCATGCTTTACTGGGCCTCCCAGGGCAGCTCCAGCTGAGCCCAACCATGCTTCCTCCTCCGGAGGCGGCTGCTGCTGCTGACCTGGAGGATGATGCTCTGTGGCTGGTGGAGACCCATCTGGCTTTTCTAAGTGATTTGCAGCCAGGCTCTTTGGAGGCTGTACCTCTAGATACATTTTTAGCACAGAGGAGATGAGTTATAGGAGGCAGCGCTTCACACAAGCTTGCCCTTCCTTCATATCTCTAAATGTTTTCTACCCTCATCACCCTTTTCCAGGCTGAGGACTCTGAAGGTGGCTCTCCCTCCTGTGAAATTGCTGATGTCTTGTACAATTAGCATCTGAGCTCACCTGCTAGACGTTCTCAGTCCTGCTTGCATTCCTCGATGTCAGGGAAGATGAGACTGTAGCTGGTAATCTTTGCCTTAAGATTAATCATCCTTGCTGCATGGTGGCATTTCTGTTTTTAGTCTGAGCCTGGCTGCCCCAGCAGTCCCATAGCTCCTAACTGAGGGGGTACAACTTTATTCATCTGAAGGTTTCTCTCCCCTAATGTAGTCAAGGTCTTTCTTCCTCTGGATCACATGGGAGGCCCAATGTCATATTAAATTCAATTTAAAAAATTAATCTAGATATTCAAAAACATTATTTAAGAGAATACTCAGTGTAAGCTTTGGATTTTCTTCAAGAGTCTGCTTGCAGTAAACGAAGAAGCAGTTTAGATCTTAGTTTATTTCTCTCTCCTGGACATCCGTCACTTCAGAGTTTTCACAGTCAGAATGGTCTTCAGAATTATGTCTGCCATTACTTCAGTGTTGTCTCTGACACTGAATCACAGGTTATATGCGGGATTCTAACTGAACTGTGTGTTGCTTTTTAAGGTTCTCTTTATGACTGTGCTTCACCAGTCTTGCTGCAAAGAGGCAAAAATCTTTCCCAGTTAAGATTATAAGGATTTCTTTTATTGTCATGCCAGTTATGACAAATCTACCTGAACATACATCAGAATTAAATTACTTCACTGTATATTTTTCTCCTAGTCGGGGAAGCTGTGGAGGAATGTCAGGGCTACTCAACATCAGTTTTCATTTACAATCCCTAGCACATGCCTGAGTTTTCCACCTTTGGAAAAAGCATCTTAAACCTTCATCCTTCTATGTTGCTACTAATAGCTGGAGGAAGGGCAACAGAAATCTTATCTCAAAGCTAGCTACATCTAGTAACTATGGTTTGTTATGTTAGCTCAGACTGGAGCCTTTTACTATTTTAGAGTGAGATTGTTGGGCTAATTTCAGTTAAGTACTTCCATAGGAATTCCCTATACATTCCAATTGATGGAATTCTATTTTCCTATGCAAAGAAGGTTGTAAGAGTTGCAAATTTTTCAGTCTATGTCTCTGGAATTTCAATAGTTTCTGGCAGATTTCAGAGATCCTCACTCCCTGGCTGGCACTCCTGCAAAGCTTGTAAATGCTGCAAGAGCGGAGACCTTCTGGTCCAGGTAGCATATAGAGCTTATAAATTTTATAGCAGCAGGGAGAAGTGCTGGAGGCAGAAGTCTCTCTAGTACTCCAGCTTTATTAATGCCACAGGTGTCATTAACCTGTTGGGTATTCTTGATCCTAGCCAAAATAAGATAAAAGAGAGATACCTTCTGATACTTCAATATAAATACATTTTACTCTCTTATTGATTTCTCAGCCCTGAACTGTAAAATAAGTGTCAGCTACATTGGAAAAAAGTTCTGTCTTTCTGATTCTTTACACAAAGAGAAGAGATTTCTTGTGAAAACAAAGCAACCCATGAAGAAAACAGCCATTTCTGTAAGAAAATGCTTGTGTACTATATGTGAATATGGATGTGTGTTTTCATAAAGCTGCTAAGCAAAGTGGTACATTTCTATTTTAAGAAGAAAAGAGACAAAAATAAATAAACAATACAAGATATTCCCCCAAATTGCCAGACTTGTGCAATGCATTTGATTCCTAGTAGCTCAGAAGTTCTTCTACAACATCCTTTTTCTTCAGGTACATTGATGCCATTGTCCCAGCTGCAGATGGGACCCATTGGGACACACCTGAGCTTGATCCAACCTACCAGGGGTGTTAATGGCAGGGTAGCTGCAGGAGCACAAAGAGTAGTGCAGGCTTGAGTATTTTGAGCAAGTTTTTCTCAAATTTGAGTTGAATATTCACATCAGCCAGTAAAGCTACTTTGGGTATGCCTACAGCAGGGCAGATGGACCCCACCACACAGCTGCAGGAGTGAAGTTCGGTTTGATACGAGTAAGCATATGCACAGCAGGCACCTGTGGCTTGAGCAAATCAAAGCATCAGGAACCATGGCATGGAAATGATTGAGGTAGAGACTAGCTTCAGGGTTTTACATACATTAATTTCTCAAGCAATAATCAACCAAACCAGATTCACATTTGACAGAATCCATTCAAATGGAGGTTACACATATTTTGTGGAGTTGAAAGCATTTCATTAGTACTGTTTAGAAAGCAGGATACTATGCTATACAATTTATCAATTTAAAAGAAAGTTGTGCTCTCTGCAGCAATCCAAGAAAATTTGTTGGCTTCAATAAGGCTGTTAAGAGGAGGAAGCAAACAGGCAAACCAATTGTAACAGCAATTATGATTTTTGGTGAGATGGATCCCAAGAAATATAAAAAATGTTCCTGGCTTTTGTGTACGGTGCCATCATCTTCATCTTGCAGACCTCGCCTTATGTTCTATTGATATTTTACCTCTCTGGACCATGGTAGTTCCTTATTAGTCACACATTGTGTTCACTTACTCTCATTGCTACATTTTTCTGCATGTTGTACCTGTCCATTTTCAAGCTTTTTAAGTACAATCTCAGGTCTTTGTCACTGCAATGTAGCTGCTGGAATCCCTAAAAAATACTAATATACTGGAAATTTCAATTAGAGGTTCATAACCAATTCTTAGCCCCACACTAATCTAATTCCTACATATGTTATTGTACCAAAAGAATGAATCGCTCCTTGCATTAACAGTCCCAGAACAAAGATTTGCTTCAGTCTGGGGTCTGCCTATGTCCAAGCATTGTGTTTGCTGTAGGAGGCAATTTTCCCATCAGTTTTGTTCCCCAGCTGTCCATGCAACGCAAGGAACCAGGCAAAGCTCTTGCTTCACACACATATATGATGTGCCCTTCTGGAGACCTCATAGGAGCATTTTGTGGTCCCCCTTTACTCAGCCCATCCTTCCTGGAAACTCTTCCTCTCCTGTGTGCACAGCACGGTGGATGTCAAGTGCACCTGTGCCTTGGACCTGTGCATCAGCTGGAAAATTATGTGATTCTGTCATCTGCCACTCTTCACCCATCAAGGGCTCTGGGAACATCACCACCACCAGGGAGAGTGGCCAGGGACCCTCAGACAACCTGTATTTCACACCACGACCTGGTACATTCAGTGAAGAGACATACAACTCCAGCTAGCTGGTGGGGATCCAGTGCAGGAGAAGGTAGCTGGGGGACAATGGTTTCTTGAACCAGACTTTCTTGAGCTTTTCAGGCATAGCTAATGTAAGTGAGAGGAGACAAGGCTGCTCTGAAGGCTGACAGTTGCAAGTTACTTGAGGTATTTCTGAAACAACAAATACTGCCCCTTTGAAAGCATAAGCGCAGGGACAAACTCAGCAGGGAAGTTAATGGATAAAATCAGAGCTTGTTTCCAGGCTGAGCTTCACAAAGTATGTGGGGAACGATCCCCTGCACACAACGTACTGGAACAGGGGAATGCAATGAGGAGCAAAGCCCAACACCTTTGCTGGGTCCTTCGAGGCCGCGTGCTCAAGAGGAACGGGGGGATGTCCCGCTATCCCCCTCAGAGGTATGAAGGTCAAATAATAAAATGTCCCTTAAGATACAGCATGAAGTGCTGTGAAATTATGCTTTAAAGACCTGCAGCTCCCTTAGAAGCCTCTGGCCATGCTCTTTGCGAACAGAGGGTTTCGGAGAGATTCCCCAGGGTGCCTGTCTCTCTCTCCTGGGACTGCAAGGGGAGCACAGGGTAACAAAAAACTGAGCTCTGCTGCAGGCTTAGCATTTGCCTCCAGTCTCCAATAGCCAGCTAAATGTTATCCCACCAGTTATACGGGTGCACAAGTGCAGACTCCTGCAGACTCCTGCAGGTAAGCATCCAGGTGCTGAGAGGGTCAGTACTTCTTCCTGGATAAAATCTATCATCTGCTGCACAAATAGATAAACATCACTTCAGCTCTCTGCTGTGGGCAGGAATGGACTCAGACAGCATCAGCCCCGTAATGGCAATGAATCAAATCAAATCAATAATGAGAATAAATAACAAGAATAAATAACAAGGTGTCAGTGTGTCACATTCTCCACGTGCTTTCACAGACAATGCTATTAGGGCCCACTGGGGCTAGAAATGCCCCAGCTGAGGGGCATCTGCCAGGAAGAGAGAGAAATACAGGAGTTTCTGGCAGATACTTTGTGGGTGGTATTGCATGCTCAGTTATATCAGGAATGCATTACAGAAAGCTGCGCTTTTTGTATTCAGTAAAGACACAGAAAATGAATGTGCAAGCCTATCGGAGAAGCAGTCTCTCGTTCTGGCTCCTGCATGACCCTGTAGTATGAGCAACTGAAAATACCGCTTTTTAACTGCTGGCTCTAACAGGTGGAGGAGAGGTGAGGCTGGAGGTCTTTGAGAAACCGTGCAACTTGCAACCCTGCCCTGGCAGAGGCTGTCTCTTTCTGCTAGGAGATGGCTCCATAGATTTGTTTGGGGAAAGAAATCCATATCTGATGCGGTACAAAAATTGCTGGCAAGGTTTCTGGTCACAGGAAGACCAGGCAGCATACAAACGCAATCCCATACTGTCTCCTTCAGATCAAAGTAATGTAACCTGTTCCTTATCCCCACACAGTCGGGATGAAACGGATCAAGCCTTCACCTGAAACCTCTAACAGGTTCCCTAATGGGCATCACCAACAGACAGAATTCAATAAAAAAGGTTCTTCATTAAACTGAAAAGCAGATGTGAACCCTTCCAAGAGATAGAGATATTTTTCAAGCAAAAGGGGAAAGGTTCTGTATTCCTGTGTTCTCCACAGGTCCAAAAAAGGGGTGTTTTGAACTTAAACATTTGACACTGTCTCATGCACTGGCAAAAATACCTAATTTCAGGAGGGAGAGGCCAGGGTGAGCTCTAGCCTGGTTTTGAACCATGCTGCCAGGGGCCAACGACCGCAGGAGCACCATGTCTGCTCTCCCCGGCACGGTGCCAGAGGGCAGCCGCGGCACCCGTGGCACTGGGGTCGGCAGGGCTCCTCCGGCACAAGGAGCTACCAAGAGAGGAAAATCAGCTATGGGCGTGTGCTAACTGAGGAAAAGGCCTAAAAATACCGACAGAGTCCCTTGCCATTCCTGCCTGGGTTCAGGTGGCAGAGCTGGTGGTCCCCAGCTGAGCACCAGGTCGCAGCTCACCCCAGCACAGGTGAGGCTCCAGCCCCAGCCCTGACCCTCCTTCGGCCACGTGAAAGCAGGCTCCTTGCGCTGCAAGTGCTTTTGATCCATCTCCAGATCTCTCTGGGGTTCTTCTCAAATCTTGTTACGGGGTTGCAAATGTAGCCTTGCTCGGTTTTTCTCCCCAAAGTCCTTTGGTCTTTTTCAAGCTTCTTTGAATGAAGGACTTTGCTATGCACAGAGGGGTTTCTGGGTCAGCTTTATCAAATAATCCTGGTACTAGAGGCATGTTTTATACCAGTAAGATAACTTACATCAGTTTCCCGAATGAAATAAGTCTTAGTGGCAAAGGACTTTTTTTTCTGGTATAACTCTTTCTGACCTTATTTCCTTGATTGTGGGAATACTTTTTTTTCGTACTACCAGTTGGGTCATAGCAATAATCATTTGAGCCCAAGTGAGTTAAATAGTCTTTCTGTGCTGTTTTTTATGGGAAAGGGCTGCCCTTTGGATATTTGCCAGCAAATATCGCCTACGCATAAGAAAAGAAAATACAGACCATGCTTCGGAATGCATGATTCCCAAAACCAGGCTCAGTTATCACAGGGTAACCACACAATTTGATCATAGTGATCTTTATAACAAACACAGCTTTTAAATGCATTTGTTTGCTCTGTGTGTATTTTGAAAGTGGGGGATTTTTTTTCTTTCTGCCCCCACCCTCAGGAGCGGAGAGCACAGCACTTCCAGGCATATCCTAGAGATGTATGCAGCAGCTGCAGCAGCTCAGAAACCAAAAAACTTGCAGGTTGGTTAAAGGCTGGAAGAGTCCATGGGTGACTGTGGGGCACTGAGGCGTTGCTGTGTCACTGAAGTCCTAAGGATAAAGCCTCTGAGGTAACCTGTCAGAAGATTTAACTCATTTCTCCAGACCCATATAACTGTTTAGCAGCTGCATGCCCCATCAATATGCTTGCAGCATTACTGGTGCACTTACAGTGTGCTGTAAAAGAGATGGGAGCCTTCTCCACACCCAGGCAGCATTTTTAGACTGCTCCAATGATTGTGTAAAAGTGGGAATTTACATAATTTCCCCATCTGACAGGGAAATGGTACCTGGAGAGTCATTTTGCAGGCATAGTTTTTAGACAGGAAAACCTGAAAAGATTTACTTCAAAAAGTAAGGGGGTAATATTCATCTGGATGCGGGTTCCCCCAGAAATTTGGGCTTGGTTTCTAAATCACAGATATTCTTCAAAATTCATGTTCACTCCAAATGAAGCCATATCTCCAGCTTAATACTTTTTTTGTGGTGAGCTCAACCATCCATCTCAAAAGTTGAATACTCTAATTCAGAGCATTCAAGATTTACTAATGTAGCTCTCAAATTGTAATGCAGATAACAGTGCCTCTCTGTGAAAGCATTCAATTTAGAGATAAAATAGAAAAGGACTCTATTCTGCATTTCAGTATTGATATAATTTAAATGCCGCAACAGTGCAATTCATTCTTGCATGCCTTTGGCTAACTGCCAGCACAAAAATGGTGTGTGGGGAGAGGGAGAAAAAGAGAAATTATAGAACAATAAAGTATACTGGGAAAGGGGTGATTTTTATGGTAGGAACTGTACCTATGCTATTATTTTTGTTGTACCACTCCAGTAAAACTCTGCCCAAAAATTGTCCCTGTGCAGGCTTGGCCCATAAAGTGCATCATTTTTCAAGGTCTGCCAACTATTTTCCTGTTATCAATTCTAGTAATTATTGCATTTGCAAACTAAGAAACAGTAGAATTGAGAATTGAAGAGCAAAACTTTCAGAGATTTCCTAGGTTCAAACAGAGCTGTGTTCAATAGACAACTTAAACATCCTGACGTCGAGCAGCGCTGAGGGGGCTTTCACCTACATGTGCTGCAGGGCTGAGAGTGCGGATGGACCAGCTATTTGAATGGAAGAAGCTGGAATATTTTGCAGTGAGATTTCCTTGGCTGGATTGTTTCAGAATAGTTTGTTCACATTAGAGTTAGTGTGAATAAGTTATTTTTAACTAACTCTAAATATTGTGACTCATGCAATAAAAAGAGATGTATACTTGCACTTTAGCAAACCTGGGAACAGTCTCATAAATATTAAAGAGTGCTACACTTCGTGCAAAGTCCCTATAAGCGAGCCTGGCCATTTCCATAGGGCAACCATGTCTCAAGTCTATTTAAATGAAAAATTGGCGATCATGTTTCTTTTAAAATAAAAGATGGATTAAAAATTTCTGTAAGAGCTCATTTCCAATACAGCTCACCCCATTCTCAAGCCAATACTGTGGTCCAAAACAAACCTTCAGGTCATCTACAAGGTATTTCTGTCAAAACAATGAAACAGCTGTCAGTCTTCACCATCTGTTTTCTTACAGTAATTCTTCTTTTCACTTGAATTCCCACCTTACAAGTCTTTTAGGTTGTCCAGAGACAAGCTGCTTTCTGCAGTCCGCGAATGCTGTGTGGTTCACTTAGAGGAAGCCCCAAGTGTGATCATTTCAAGTTAGCAAATTTTCAGAACACAGAATTAAATTGCAAAATATTTTGGCTGCATTACAGTGAGGATTGCTGCAGTGAGGAGTGCTGTTTATTTTTGATTAGGAAAATAAACAGTAAAGCGACAAAACAGAAGAGTGGAGCTAGGGAATTGGACTTGTTCTGATTGTGTCCTTAACAGACTCTGACTGCTGTCTCTGTGTCCAAGCAGTAGGGTTACTATCGACATAGTGTTGATTTCTATTTGGCAACACAGGAAGCATCATAGGAAATAAGGCTAGATGTCAGCCCGGTCCCTCAGGTATCCCTGAGTGCGAGTGCCTACAGTGAGGTGGAGCGCAGCAGAGAGTTGGTGTGGAGAGGGTGGTGGAGCAGTGCCTGGTGGTCTTCAGCGCTTGCAGCCAGATTCAGCGTGGCCGTGTGAAGCCAGCATTAGCACTCTTCGTTTAGGCAAAGCCCTGCACTGGTGTGGCTGGACCACACCTGCATCAAAGACGGTGGAGTCCAGGCAGTGCAGTGCTGCGCTGCAGAAGCACAAGTCTCTGCTCATTCACTCGTGTCTCCATCATATGCCACTTTCTTGTGTATATTCCTAGCAGCCCCTGAAACTGTAAAAATCTTTTAGCGGTCAAGCTAATGGCTAGCTTAGAAAGATAGATAGAAGTTTATATCCCTGTTTTATGTTACCTAATGTCAGTGTGTGCTACTAGCTCTGTAACTGATCCTCTTGATAACTCTGTAAGGCTCTTGGTTACTTGATACCTTGAAATGAGGACATCCATGGGTTATTTAGCCATTTTGTTTTCTAATTAAAAAGAAGACATTTCCTTAGATGTAGATAAATGCTGCCTTCCAAGTACTTGAAATGTTACTTTGCTTTTGACTTGTGACAGGGCAGAGAACAATATATATCTGATTTGTTCACTTCGTCTCTAGTCACAGGCTTTTCAGTTTGTTTCTGATGCAGGAATTATCTTCTACCTTTATTGCCCTATGTACTTAAGTATTTGCTCTATGCCTTTCTGAACCTTTCTACTTAAACTCTATTCTTTTGAGATACAAAGCTCAGAACAGACACACTGCTAAAGGCATTTTGTTTACCTTGGGACCTTATAAGTTAAGAACTGTCTGTCCTGTTCTTTGTGTATCCCAACATTCTGACTGTTTCTGTAAGCAGCAGTTCATACTGAGCACAGACACTGGTCTTTTTCCTTTGTGGCTGCATTACATTTCCAAACTAGTAATGACTGATCCATGTGCCTTTTGTTCCTCTTACTCAAGAAAAGGACAGCTGAAAATTCTTCCCTGCTACATTTGACTTATGCCTTTCTTGTTGACTGATTCTCACTTTTACAGCCTTGTCTTTCTCTATCTTAAATTAAATCAACATTAGATATCATTGAAGCCAGACATCCTTTGAAACTTCATGCTGATAGGTAGAGGCAAATATCAGCTAAGCAGCAGGTATTAAAATACCAGGATCAACTTTAGGAAAGGAAGATATAGCTACTTTACAAATGCATTTTCAAATATTTTTTTTTCCTTCCTTGAGCTCCTAAAAGGAAAGTAGCAGCACTCTTTGATCTTAGAAGGCTGCAACACGATGAGTGTAACAAAACTGCTTCCTTGCTTATTGTAAGAGCCAAAATGTTTTATTCTTTCCCATCATTTTAGTATTAGATTGCCCTGCAAATTGCAGAACAAAGCAGCTGACATTAAAAAGAAAGAACTCATCTCTGCTCATTACATGATTCAAAAAGGGACTGAAGAAATGCATGGCATGAAAAATCCATTGTAGCCATTAAAAACTGCCTCTGGCTCAGGAAGTCCCTGACCTGCAGTACGCTGCAGGGTGGGGAAATATCCCTATAATTTTCCCTATGCAGTCTTTCCTTTCTTTTGATGCTATCTGCTCCTGGCAGCTGTTGAAGAAAAGGTACCGGGCAGAAGGGAGGCCCTCTGTGAGGTCCTGTGCTCCGGGGTTTGTCCGGAGAGACAAGGATGAGCCAGTAGCCTTGTAAGGCAGTCGGGTTTTCTCTCTTCCCTTACTCAGAGCACAGGAGCTGGAGCTGCTGGGCAATTATCTGATTGTTTCCTCCTGAGCATAAGCAAAAGCTTCCTGAAAAAGGCAGGCACTTCAATACAAACAGACGATATTGTTGCTTTGTGAAATTCTTTAACGAAGATTATAGAGACTGTATTCAGCATCTTTGAAATATGACGTCTTTGATCAGCCGCATGTGCAAAGATGGGCTGAGGTAAAAGACAGGGAGAGAATGCACGGTTCCTTTTAATTAAAATGATTGATTACTACAGTGTGTGATAGTCCGAAACTGATTAATGTTCTTAATGAATTACTTCAATCTATTTGTGGGTTTCTTTTTAAGTCTCTTGTGGATATACATTATCAATACCTTCCTTTGCTAAAGCAAATTATTTTTCCTCTCTTTTTTAGGACCGTTTATCCAGATAGCCAGATTCAGAATTACAGATGTTAGAAATCTGAGGTTGCTTATTCATAGGCAGGAGATTTAACTAATTATTATCTAAAGCATACGACCTTCTAATAACCTTCCCCAGAAAGGCAAGATGCAGAATGAGACAGTGGTAATTAGAGAAGTCACGAATGTCAAATTACGGCTTCTGAGTAACAATTTAATCACTGATTAGTTAATGCTGGTCAGTGTCTTGCCCTTCAGGAGGACAAGGTATAAATCCCAGTTGATGATTGACCTTACCATCCTCCCACATGGTGGGCTGGGGCTCCTTGCCACAGCCTGGTCCCCTGGAGCATCCCCTGCCTCCCATGGTGCTGCCCAGGAGGCGATGGTCCTGCATTCCCCCCAGGATTCAGCAGCCCTTCTGAGTGGGGGGACGCTGAATGACCGAGTGCTTTTCAGGGGTTGCTACTCTCAGGTGGAACAAGAAGAGGTGGTATGTCCACACCTATGGCTTGGCAGAGAGGTGATGGCAAATTGGTTGCCTGATTGATATTGCTTCTGCTCAATTAAGAAAGCATGAAAACACCATGTCTTCACTGCAGTCTCTGGTCCCTTTGTGTATCCCGTGCACAGTGGCAGCACTGTGCTCTCAGACCACAGGTCCCGGTCTCCTTGGGGTTTCTGTCTCTTTAATGGAAGTTACTGGAAGAAAATATTTCTTAAACCTCAAATTCAGTAACTCTGGAACAAGATCTTTGAATAACCCAACTGCTGAACACCTGGTTAATCACCGCTCAAGTACTTGGCAATAGTTAAATTCACCTTCCTTAGGTAGAATTGATGCCTCTCCCCTTAAGCTGCAGTCATCACCAGTCATTATTTGTCCCTTTAAAAGATCCCAGGAGGTGTCTCACACCGAAGAGGCTGCCTTGGGTCAGTCATTCCAAGGAGAACAGCAGATCCTATAATTTTTTGTTTGTCACTCATTCTTCCTTCCTAAAGCTGAGGCATCTCCTCCTGTGTGGTGCAAAAGCTCATCTGCTACCTGTAGGTTGTCTTTGTTTCTTTTTAAACATGCCTCTGTGCTTGCAGGAGCCTTTCACAATACAGACGTGTGATGTCTGCGTACCCAATGTAACTCCTGGATGCTGTGGAGGCTTGGCTATGGAAAGAAGTAGTCATTCTTCCCAGTGCAGGGTGGTCTGCTGCTTCCCCATGCCAGCTGATGGAGGAGCAGGAGTTGTTAGAAGCAGCCACTGCTGTGGGAGCTGCCCGTCACTTTGGATGTCTCATTTTACCTGCAGTACTCTGTCCAGCTCTGGAGACCTCAGCACAGGAAAGACATGGTCCAGAGGAGGGCCACAAAAATGATCAGAGGGATGGAACACCTCTGCTAAGAGGACAGACTGAGAGTGTTGGGGTTGTTCTGCCTGGAGAAGAGAAGGATCTGATGAGACCTTATACCAGTATTTAAAGGGAGCTTAAAAGAAAGATGGGGACACACTTTTTAGTAGGGCCTAGTAGCGATAGGACAAGGGGTAAGGGTTTTAAACTGAAAGAGGGTAGATTTAGATTAGATACAAGGGAGAAATTTTCTACAATGAGGGTGGTGAAACACTGGAACAGGTTGCCCAGAGAGGCGGTAGATGCCCCATCCCTGGAAACATTCAAGGTCAGGCTGGACGGGGCTCTGAGGAACCTGATCTAGTTGAAGATGTCCTTGCTCATTGCAGGGGCGTTGGACTAGGTGATCTTTAAAGGTCCTTTCCAACCCAAATGATTCTGTGATTCTATGATTGCCTTGTGCCTCTGACACAGAGCCTTCAGTCAGGTAGTTGATGTTTTATTGGCTGGAGGAGGAACTGGATCAGCTCCATCCATCCAGAAGCCTTCAGTATTAGATATTTGTCTTCTGCTTTAAATTCAGCCCGTGAAGGTAGTACCCCTACCTACAAGGGTAGTGCCTATGGCGTGATGAGTGCTCACGTCCGGGGCTGGCAGATGCCCACCGCTGTGTGTGGCAGGTTGCCCATGCTGTGAGTTGGTTAAGGAATATTATACGGTGAAGAAGCAGGCTGCTTTTTTTTTTTTTTTTTCACCCTGAAGTTCTCCATGCTCATCAAGTTTGAAAGCCTAGGGCAAGATTAATTAAAATCAATGGAGCAAAGCAAATTAAGCACTTAAAAGTGCTCTTTGGGGTCTATCAAAACCAGAATAATTCAAAATAAATATTCAAATGTCTGGGGCTTGTTATGAGACTATTTTATCGTTCAGCCCATTCATCCTCTCTCTCTCTCCCTTACTTCTTTATCTGCTTTTCACAGGGCTCAGCGGATGCTCCTTCCTTAGCATTTCACACTAGCATGTCTCTGTGCAATCTCGGGACTCTGCTCCCACGCACCTAAAATAAAAATCACACTCCAAACACAGTCTAATCCAGCAACTCTTACTCACACTAGTAAGCCTTGCAGAGATATAAATAGCACTGTTCAGGTTAATGGGATGGTTTGTGAGAAAAAAGAGTAGGCTCACAATTCTAACAATTCTTATCATGGGATAAAAATCTGCATTTTGTTTTGACTAGAAGAAGCACAATTTTGTGTTGTGTGTGTGATTATCAGGAAAAATCCTATCACTTGCAAGTATCTTCGAACGCCTTAAGCTGTCTCCCCAGTTGTCTTCCAGATTGAAGCCCAGACTAGACTCAGCATCATCCATACAGGAGGAGTTGTAAGGGTAGATACACTCACTCTAGGAAATATCAGCTCAGTTGGTTTTGTTTTTTAAATCAGTCTGTGCTTTTGTGCCACCTGAGTGGTCCTGTATGACCCTGTCTTGTAGGAAAACGTGCTGATATATATATGCCTGCTTCTGCTTGAGGTCTTGGTGACTCTTCAAGTGATTCCAGCCACAGAGTCCGTCACTTGTGGATGGACTTACTCAATACTTCCTAGAATGATTCCAGATGTTATGGGGGGACTGTGAAGGTGATCACTGAAATCTCTAGCAAAATGGTTGTTGTCTACTTAGACTGTATTCGACCTGATTACACAAGGTGAGCAGTGGCATTCAGAATTCCATTGCAAATTTAGCAAACCTGGTATTGAATTTACCACTTGAAGGAACAGGAGTCTGGAGATAAATCCTCCAGGTTACACTGTGTCTTTGGCTCCATGTGGTAGGAGGTAGACTCTGAGTCCCCAGGGTCCTGGCTGCTTGTCTGTAAACCATGTGCTGCACTGGGCTGTGTATATTCTGAGTCACCAGGCTTCTCTCAGTGCTAAAGCAGTGGTATTGCATCATGAGTAGGAAACATTTATGGTTACCTGCAGCCCAAACTAGGCTCTTGTTATTTTTGTGGTATCAGAGAACAGATCAACACACATTTGGAGCTACCACATAGAGTTGTTACTTCACATCTAGGTTTTTTCCCTCTTAAATAATTTTCTGAGTTCTTTCCATTTAGCTGGGTGATTGGAGTGACCCTGAAGGGTGCTGCACTTGTGCCAGCCAGAATGAAATCTTGTTTTCAGAAGGCTCCTTTGCTTCATGAGTGTGAGAGAGATTTCTACCCACCACAGATCTACTGGTCCTCTGGCTCCTATAATAATCTTGTAACCTCTGAATATAACTTCTATTTTGGAAAAAAAAATTGTTTGTTTTTCTCTGCTAAAGTTAAATGCATGATGGTTTTCTCCAGTCAATGTGGAGACATCGTAAAAGCAGTGTGATGTGAGCCACTGCACAGTGAGACTTCACTATGGGGATAGTGCAGTGTTGACCCAGGACTTCGTTATGAGGACGCTATAGTTTTGATCCTTACTGAATTTCTCTTCTTCAAATGCAGACATCTAAAAGTCTGAGGTGCAATTTAGTACATGAGGCTTGACCAGAAAATAAACTGAGGGCTAATGTGTGGCCTGGGTGAATTAACACATACAGTAAATTCACCTAGAGACACACCAGTTTAAAAGATTCAGCTCAATAATTGACAATTAATAGTTTCTGGATGAATAAATTTCATCATGAAGCCTGATAGAAGGCTAGCAAAGGTAACAGAAGTGCTTCCAGGGACTCTAGCAGCTCTAATCAGTTGCTGGATTTTATAGGTGTAGTTGACAGACAAGAGAAATTAAGCGAAAAAGTAACTAATTCAGACAAGAAAACTTTTCAATGGCAAATTGCACAGCTGTTACTTTACTTTTAGGACATTTTGATATAAAAATGAACAACTTGGTAAAAAAAAGTGGATACTTTCAAGGTTTTAGTTGTTGAAAATCTGGGGAATACTGAATCTAAGTCTTCAGAGACCTTTTCCTCTAATTACTTCTACAAATTATTTCAAGGGGTATGGCTAGCAAAGAATACCTCTTAGCTGTCTGCATGGGAGAGAAAAAGACTTTTTGTTTCTCCTCAATGCTTTTAAAACACATGAAGCTAAAAATAAGCAATTTACCTAGATGTATTTCTGCATAAGGGACTAACAAGCCTTTCTTATTTCTTTTCAAGATGTGGTTCTTGTATTGGTGTGCTACCCTTACAAAAACTCAGCTGGATAAGGAAGGGCATACTGACAGTTTGCCTTCGTGAGGAAAGTTTAGACTTATTCCGGTGAATAAAAATTAGTCAAACATTACAGAAAAATTCTTTCTGATCAGTTCATACTTTCAGATAACTAATTCAGTTTGGGCTGATTTGTACCTAGTGTTTGCTTTTCATAAACATTTGAGTGGTGAAGTTTTACTGGCATGGATGCTCACTGCAAGTGAATACATATGCTAAATATTCAATTAATATTACTTGCTTTCACATAGTGATTAAAGGCCCCCACTGGGACTGGAGCTTCCAGGAGCCACTTTACATGAGGAAATGTCCAAGACTCCATGGCTTCCTTTTTAAGGCCACGGTCTCTGCCCTTCCTCTCTAATTCCTTCTGGTCTCCCTGGTCCCACATTTAAAAAACGTCACCAATAAAAAAATAAAATCTAAACTTCTTTCTTCCTATGCCCTGTTCAAACCTTTTTTTATCCATGTACTTTCTCTGTTTTTAATGTTGACACAAACATTTGGCTTTTTGGGAAAATTTTAATTTCGAAAATTTCACTGTTCAGGTGTTTGTAGAGGAAAATCTATTTTATCTAGGAAGCATTTGCTCTTCTGCTGTCCTCTGAGGTGATATAAATATTACAATCATGTCCTGACAGGTAGACATACAGCTGCTGTTCTCCCATCTAATAAAGAGGAATATGAAGCAGAAAGGCTTCACCATATAGATTTTATTCTTTAGAAAGGTTACTAAATTATAGACTGGTGGCTTCCTCAGACCAACAAACTGACAAGCCTTGCTCAAATAGCAGCTTCTGGCAAGAGAATGTCCCAAAAGGGCAGACGTCATGTGAAGGCTGTGGGAGCGCTCTGTATAGTCCTGTAAATACTGCATATTTCGGTGTGAATTAAATAACTGATATTTTGGTCAGTGGAAAGCTAAGACCTAAAGCCATCTAACCAGGCTTTGGTTTGAGAAAGTTAATGTAGTATAAGTTGGTTTTCTAGGCTTCCTCAACAGTTAACGGAGAGGGTGAAGGTCTGTACCTCCAAGGAGTAAATCTTGTCATGCTGAGATTAGTGCCTGAGCTGCGCGGGATGAGTCACTCACCGGATTTGCTTCTTTTTTTATATGGAGTCACAGACAACAGGCTTAGATGAGAAGCTCTGCTCCTGGATGCTTCATGTGAGGCAGGACGGGTGTTGCTGAGCAGGTGAATCCTTGCTGGAGTTCTCCATAGTGCCAGGATCAGAAAGACAAGAAGCCCTGGTTTCTGCCAGACAGCGTCAGTCACTGGCAAAAGGCTACCGCTGAGCCCCAGCAGCACACGGGGTCGTCGTGCCCAGGTTCAGGCGCCTTCCACAAGCCAATGACTGGGAAGTGTGAAGTGGGTGACAGGCAGCCTGTGGTGGGAGGAGAGCAGGCGTGAACCTCTGGGTCAGGCCTCAGAGAGGCAGAAACTTCTGGGAGGGGTCTGTCTCCCCATCCCAGCATCAGCAGATTGCAGGGGAAGAACCTGCTTTGTTTGGCAAGAGAAGGCTGAAATAATACACAAAGAGTATTCACTACTTTGCCTAATCTTGCTTTTCTGGTTGTTAAGTTGCTGCCGGCGTTGTTGCCTGTGTACATGTCTGTCACAGGAGAGCACTGCTAGCTATGGACAACGCTCTCGAAACTGCTGTCAGAGGAGGGCTCCTGTCCTTCCCTGCATTACCGGCTGTAAAAGTGGCTGCCAAGAACATCTTAAATATATTCTCATGATTCAGTTGCAGCTGAGGGTTGCAGAGAGGAAGGAAAATGGCTTGTGGTGGTAATCCTGCCCACAGCCCAGCTCCTGTGTCTGTTAGCAGGGGACTCTGCTGTGAGCATCATCCTTGTGTGCTTGCCAGACAAGAATATGATCCATCACAGTCTGTGACAAAGGTGTTTTCACCTATAGCAAATCTGATCCATTTAGAAAGTCTGTACAGCCCTTGCCAAAATATTTGCCTTTGAATACTTCTCCCTAGACACAGAATTCTCCCTCACCACCAAAATAAAAATAATGTTGATGTTACAATGAACTGCTATTGTTCAAAAGCCAGTATCCTGTAATAATCACATTAATTCTCGCCCCATCCATGCTTAAATGAAAACCTGTCCGTGCCACTGTTTGGTTTCCCTGGTTACAGTGACTTTCTGCTATTCAGGTGCGAATTTCTGATGTTAAACACTGTGTCTTATTGCTTTTGTGCTGTGATAAAGGTTAGAGGGGATGGGTGAGCTTTTGTCTGCGTAAAAACAACATATTCTTATTAACTTACATTAAAATGGTAGCATTTACACTATGTGCATGTTTGTATTTTTTAAACAATTAGAGGATGTTGTGGTTTAACCCCAGCCGACAGCTAAGCACCACGCAGCCGCTTGCTCACTCCCCCCCTGTGGTGGGATAGAGGAGAGAATCAGAAGGGTAAAAGTGAGAAAACTTGTGGGTTGAGGTAAAGACAGTTTAATAGGTAAAGCAAAAGCTGCGCATGCAAGCAAAGCAAACCAAGGAATTAATTCCACACTTCCATGGGCAGGCAGGTGTTCAGCCATCTCCAGGACAGCAGGGCTCCATCACGCCTAACGGTGACTCGAGATGACAAATGCCATCACTCCAAATGTCCCCCCTTCCTCCTTCTTCCCCCACCTTTATACGCTGAGCATGACGTCCTATGGTCTGGAATACCCCTCTGATCAGTCAGGGTCAGCTGTCCCGGCTGTGTCCCCTCCCAACTCCTTGTGCCCCCCCAGTCTCCTCGCTGGTGGGGTGGGGTGAGGAGCAGAAAAGCTCTTGGCTCTGGGTAAGCAGGGCTCAGCAGTAATGAAAACATCACTGTGTTACCAACACTGTTTTCAGCACAAATCCAAAACATAGCCCCTTACTAGCTACTATGGAAAAAATTAACTCTATCCCAGTCAAAACCAGCACAGAGGAGTACTTCTTAATCAGTGGAGGAGTGAAACTGGGAAAGCATTATTGTGCTTGGTTACCAAAGATACAGGTTTTGTATAAAATTTGATGAATAGTTGATTTACATCTTTGTAATCTTAAGCAAAGCAATTGGATATTCTGAATCCATAGGAAAATTTTACTTTTGGTGGTCATAAGGTACATTCTGTATTGCTGCTTCAGCTACAGCAATGAATGAATGTGGCAGCTTTCTTACCTACAGTACTGCAGGTTGGGATGGTTAGGGAACAGTTTCAGAATCCCTTTTTTCCAGCGACGCGAAAGCAATGGGGGCAGCTTGCAGGATTAAACGCTTTCTCACATTTATACTTCCACCCCACCGCCTCTTTCAGTGCTGGTGTGGATGCAATGATTTCTCTTGCCCAGAGGCTGCATTTAGACCATCCTATTTTAGAAGGTTACAGCTCAAAATACTGAAAATCTCATTCCTTCTTCCTTCTCATAATGTATGCTTAACATACATTGCCTTTCATTCCACTTGGACCATGAAAATTGGTTACACGGAGAGTTTTGCAACATCTACTCCAGCACTGGAGGAGAATGGTTGGAAGTAAGAATCCTTAAATGTTGGCACTTTGTGGTTCTTTCCATCATACTTCCATGATAGCATTGCTTTGGCCAGTAACTTTTTTTGTACTTAGAGACTGTTTGTGACTTTGCTTATTTTACAGATATTCCTGCTGTGTAAAAGGGAAAAGGCAGTTTATTATGAGTTTTACCCAATTATGTCACATAATTCCACAAGAGACAGAAATTAGTCTCTTCAGTTTTGTCAGCTACTATATGCTGTTCTGACACCAGCATTACCTAGCATGTTCTGTCCTGGCATATGTTGGTTCCAGAAGCACAGAAACTGCCATTTTACATCAAAATGTAATCTCCTTGTGTCTGGTATCCTGTGTTTGACAGCTTGGTGCAGAAAAAAGTATAAATTAAGATGAACAGGCCTTCAAAGAATGCATTATGGTTTGGGGATTTTTTTCCTTACCTAAAAGAGTGCAAGGTGAACTTTCTGAATTAGGAAACACTTTGGTTTTCCAAAATCCAGGCCTGGCATGGGGTTATTGACTAATGATTGTTTATTTTTAGGCTTAAATAAAGATGTTCCATCCAGAAATAGTAAGGAAGATTTTCTATGTGATGGTTCAGGAGTTGATAATTTTTAACTAATAGATAGCTCCTCTCTCCTAAGCAAAGGGCTAAGTTCTCAGAAGATACCACAGTGAAAATTCAACCGCCCATCCTAGCAGTTAAAGCAAAGCCCCTACTCTGAAGGTGGTCAAAGGGTATGAAAATGTTGTGCAAGCACTTCCATCTCACGGACACCTAAGACAGCTCCACACAAGCTCACCTGTACAACAGAGCACGGTGCTGCCCCAAGGCAGTGGTTGGCTCTGTAAGCCACAGCCACGTTAGTACAGTGCTATGCCCGGGCTCATCATCCCTGCTCCTCAGGAGAGCAGATATCCCTGGGCATAGGTCCACACTGACGCCCTGTGTTGCTCCCCATCTCAGAGCTTGCTACATCAGCATCACCTGGGGAAACTCTGCACTTTCTTGTACTGCGCGTTACCAACCTACCTGTGCGTACCTTGGGAGAACTGTGGATGTGCTTCCTGACAAGTAAGCTGCAAAGCAGCTGTGCATCATCCCTGACCAGGCCAGTACAGAAAGTGTATCTCCAATTAAGAGTTGCTATTCTCCTCTGCAATGCAGTTTGTGCAGTAGAATTGGGTAACCCACATATGCCCAGCCGTGCTGGGTTGAATTACCTTCAGACATTGCCCAGTTTCTGTGAGGTGTCTGTGGCTGCATGCATTTCTGTTAAGTGCGATGGTGTTAAGAGGAAGCTGCAGCTGGAGAGCTAGAGGTAATGGGAAGAACAAGGAGACGGTAGCTGAAACAAGAATCCCTGGGAGCAATCTCTCACGTCAGTAGTCTTCAAGAGGCATCCAGTGAGTTGTACGCACCTAGGTGGCAGCATGAGAGCCTTACTGGTAAAAATAACCTTTAAAGTAATACAACGAAAGGTTACACCAAATAAAATTTGATAATGTAGTTTCTTTCTTAACGCTGACACAGCCTTTTGTACCTTAAAGACACTTTCTAAATATTTAAAATTCAGTCACATGAGTCAATTTGGATGAGATTCCTTTTACCTAATTGTAGCTGTCTAGGTGGCTCTCCCCCAGTAATTACTGGAGGGAGAGACAAAGGTACTTGCAGCGTGATTCATTCAGACGACCTCTTGATTTGGGTTCCCCTGCAAGTGTCCAGCTAGGCTGTCACATTTAGCTTATCAACATCATCCGACCCTGTGAGAAACACATGAAAATCAGTTAGACATGCCACACAAAGCAAGAGATACAGAGAGCTTTCAGTTTAGCTTTGTGTGATATTTAACAAAAATACCCTATGGAGTCTTCTATGTAACAAGATTTTTAGCCTGGTTTCCCCTTGAAATGAGGCATATGCGATCACGCTGTCTTCCTATCTGTCACGTCCTTCTCAGAAATTTTATTATCAATGGGTGTACTCCAGTCAGATCTAACGGAAGAGACCCAAATGTCGTATCTTCCTGAGAGGTCTGACACTGACTAGTTTGACAAGAGTCCCAAATTAGTATATTCACTGCATGAAAAGCAGCAACAAGCACTAGGTGGTTGTCGGTTTGACCTCATGGCTGGCTGGTGACAGCCTATGTACTGACAAGTCAATAAACACGCATGGAGCTGAGAAACAGCATCTGCTGCTTTTTATCTGGTCGGCAGTTAGGACGTAAGGGAGTAAGGAGATATCTTTATGCTTGGGGAATTTGAAGAGGAGGAGTAAGAGACTTGGAGATACTGAGGTATTGCTGAGAGCTGGTGATATAGGACACAAAGCCGTAACAAGATTGCCTAGTTCTGCTGCTCCAAAAAAACCCCTTCTAGCCTGTATTTTAATGTCACCGGATTAAATACTAACCAACATTTTCACTTCACAGCACTTACCTTAGAACTGACACACAAAATAATGATGAACCTCCACAGCTGTTTGTAGAGTATTCTCGAATTACCCTCTCATGTACCTGCGTGCACATCATTCATGTTGAATTCTCTGAATTCAGCATCCTTCCAGGACTTGATTACTTAAAGCACTGCCCATATACCAATTTCTCAGTATAACCTGAATGTTAATATTTTGCAAGTTTGAAATGGTTGAACATCAACACGATTTACAGAATCTATTTTAATTATCTTGAACAAACAGTTATCATTTCAATTCTGTAACTATGGAAATGAAAAGAGCAAGACAGGATGGAAAAATAAATGACAGAATCAGCTGAACAGTAATCATAATACATGGGTTAAATACAAGCCAAGAGAGCAGAATGGTGGAAAGCGGCAAATGCTGACCCAGCTTCCAGAAAGATTAAAAGTAAGGGCCATTATTTTGCTGTTCAGTTTGAAATGGGATTCCCCATTGACTTAAAAATTGAGCCATGATATTTCCAGGATATTCCCATTATTGTTTTACTTATCTTCTGCTGTTCTTGAGAGTACCCTCTTGTTGGTGCAATATTTTTTACTGCGTTTCTTTTCTTTCCTCCGATATACCTTCTCCTGGCTACACTTTCTGAGTTTCTTTGACCAGTATTCTCTTCATCTCTCCAGCAGAGCTTCTTCCATCAGACAGCCTCTCATTCCTCCTCCTTCCCACTCTACCCAGTCCAGTCTCTTTCCCAGTAGCCCACTCACTCTTTGCACTCTCAAAGGCCAAAAGTTTTGTCGACAGTTCAGCTTTTCCCTTCCTCACTCATGGCCCTCCTGAGTGCTGTCATCTTCCCTACGTAAAGTGAGAGAAATTCAAGCAAACAAATGTGATCATATCTTCATGCCCCACTGAACTATCCCATCATCTTCTTGTTGCCACCCTTATCTTTATTAGCTTTCCCTTCTGCCGTCTGCCTTGTCTTCAGTAGTAAACCACATGCAGTCCTAGGCATCAAACTCTTTGAATCAGCAGAATTATCTTTCCATTTCAATGCTCTATGACAAGTAATGTAAGTGAGAGTATATTCCATACTGTTAACTACTACATATTTCACAAGCTCTGAATTTGATGAATCGACACCAGGGAAACCCACTATTTTTCTATTCCCTGCACAATGTGTTTAGATTTTACTGTTTAATCAAGTGACACTTAGCTCATTTGAACTGACTTATGTACAATTCTCAATCGTCAATTCCCGCAGCCTAATCAACAGCTTAATAACATGCAGTAAACAGTCATCACGCTTGATCCTAGCAGCATGCTACACGTTGAGGCAGCGATCTTGAATTCAAGGACAAAACTCATTCTGGAACCACCGTTGTTGGGCCAGAGACTGATTTTCATTTTCTTTGGCAACCAGGAGGAAAGCTAGTCATGTGGTGCAGTAGATGCGTAAATTTGCTTTTGGGTTGGGTTTTTTTTGGGTCAAAGAGCAAATTTGGCACAGGTTTGTATTTTCTGTACAAAAAAATAGTACCTGGAGGTAGTTAAATGAGTGCTAGAGAAAGCTGCTGTCGCTCAGTAGTCTTTATGAGTTGTAGAACGTTTGGGCAAAAGCCTGTTTGAAAAGTGCTAATGTAAGTAAATTTAAGAGTGACTTCTGAAGCTGAGTTCATCAGTTATTCCCATTAGAGGTCACAAATTGGAAATATATACCATCCCACTGAAAACACATTATGTAGCTCTTTCTTTCCATTACAGCATTAACTGATACATCCATATGAAAATATTTCAAATTATTTGTAAGGAATACACAGCTCTTTAATTTATTCAGACTTCTTATAATCTCACATTATAAGACTAGATGTCTTGAAGAATAAATTCACTAGATAGATGGATATATCAATGACACCAGGATGTACTTTTAAGTGTTAAGCTGTAATGACATCCTTATGCTGTAATGACATCAGTACCAGTAATATCCCACTAACAACATTTTTAGCTAAGGAACACTAAATCTGTAAATGTACAGGTTAAATTTACTATTTCAGTAAACATACATCACATGTATCACAGGCAGAACTATGTGTGTGCAGGTGTGCAAGTGCTATAGGCAAAACACTGCATGTAGTAACTGGCCTTTAGTAGCTCAAAATCTCTGTGTGTTATGGTTGGTGAGTTAGAGATGTCACTTGAATTCCATCTTTAATTTTCTAGTTCTGAATTACAGTCAAAATCATAATGTTGCGATTAATAACTAGCAACAGTTTGACAAACTGGATGACACAATTTGTTGCTGAGATAAATAATATCTTCCAACTGGAAAATAGAACATCACTCATAATCTAAAAGAATTGTGTACGGGAAATGTATCTTTTAATGGGAAAGTGGCACTGATATAATGAGTGTATAATTACATTTTTAAAAATTATTTCCCCAACTACTCTCAGCAGGGGGATGTCTGTTTGGCTTGGCATTTATATGTTTTTTATTGTTTAGGACCTGCTCCTGGGGGTTACCTTTGCATGGCTCACAGACAAAAACCACTTTCTATTCATAATTTTCCATTCAAAGAACACAAATTTTTATCAGAGGCAAGTTATACTTTTTGAGAATGTAAACTCAGAAAGTGTTAGGAAATTCGGTTTTGGTCTCCACATCTGGTGTGACCTCCCTTGCAGTTTCAGTGCATTGTGCATTACTGTTTAAATCTGCTTCAACATTTGCATGTGATGTGTCTGAGATACCATGAATGGTTTGGTACTAATTAAAGAGAAAACACAGTTACATGAATGACTCCAGGGCAGGGAAGGCAGATCAAAAGAAGGAAAATCCAAAGTTCATGAAATTTTTCATTCCAATTTTGATGATATTTCTGAATTTGGAATTATCAGACAGAGTGCATTTGGATTTTAGATGTTTGGACACAACTTATCCAGAAGCAAATAATGATTTGGGGGTCATATTGAGCATTTTAAGAAGGCTGAAGGATAATAGAATAAATCTCGCACTAATATAGACCCTACTTAACTCTATCAGGGAAAAAAAAATTGCAAAAAACATGGGGCTGATGCCTGCAGTAATGTTTTTCTTTTAAGACATGCTGTAACAAAATGGTGTTTCTATATTAGAAATATTGGCTTAACCAAATCAAATATTAAAATCTGATTAAATTGACACCACTTCCCATGAGCACAACATGTAAACCTAACGTGTGAGTATAAGCACACTGTTTATTACGTGACAGATGATCATGCACTTTGTGATGAAAAGCTGCGTGTTACATAAATCACTCTGAGGTATCTACCTGTAGCTGAAGAGGACTTTGACCAGAAAGAGAAAAACAATTTTTGAGTAAAAGTATCTGAAATATCTCTTGGCTGAATAGGATGAACTGCCATCCTCTATCTCTAAAGCTATCTGTCTTGTAATTCCTTCTAGCCAGATCATTTTTCTGTGGCCTGGATTCTGTTAACATTGTATTAAATTTATTGCACATTTATTATTCTGTTTAAAATATGAGACTAACTCCAGTGTGACTGCACTGTGTGAGATCAGAATTTCTCTATGGTTGGTGTATAAATGGAAACTCACGTACTTTGGAAATAGATATGCTGAGGGCACTGAAAACTAAAGATATAAAAAGAGATGTATTTAAGAAGGCTTAAGTAGGCTTTACTTTTAATCCTTTTTTAAAAAATAGACATGCTGAACAATTATTCATTCAGAAATGGTAAACTATCAAAAAAGACAATGCTATAAGGTAAGAACTACAAATGAAATAAGGCCAAAATACCTTCTAATATGCTTATAGTTACACATTAGGATATTCATGATCTATCAAGAGCATAAAAGCATCCAAACCCTGGTTCATCTATACACAGTTTGTTTAACAGAGCAGAGATTACATATTTAACAGAGCTGGAGCCAAAGTATTTATTTTGTTTTACAATAGTAAATGTCTACCTTTGCTGCCTGGCTTATTATTTCTACAGCAGAGGAAAATAAATCCTTAGACCTTCTCCCCCTTCTAGAGTTGGAGACAGAAAAGAGGCATGGCAAAGACTTTTAGGGTGATGAATAAATTTCTAATTAAAGACAGAGCTGTTGGTAGTGCATGGCTACTCTGGCCTTCCTCATCTACAGTTAGCACTTTACGGCTTTCTTCATGGCACTTCATGCAGTTTGGATTTACACTGCAGAAACAGTATGTTAGACCAACCAGAGAAAGACTCCAGACACTAGTTCAGACAAAAATCATAATACACCCTGGAAGAAAATGAAAGTATCTTCCAATTCGCTGGCATGTGTATAGTGCTTCAAAAAGTCTCTCTAATTAAAAATCACTTATGACTTGCTTCAGATAATATGCAGGAACGTATTCCAGTTTATCATCTTGACCAAAATTTAATTCTGTCTCAGACACAGGCAGAGCTGTGTTGGTCCCTCACTTGCTCAAATGCCAGTGTTAATAAAACGAAGGGAGATGCACAGGGCAGGATTCAGCTTGCAAATTAATACTTCAATTTAGATGTCTGTATGTGGAGGGCAACGTGCACACTCAGTGTCCAGTAACTCCCAGTATAGTTACTGGAGATGTAGTCAATACAGTCAGTGGAACCTGGAGAGCTATTCAGCTCACCTAGAAGCAGGCACGTACAATTGGTAAGTGAATTGCCACCTAGACTCCACTGACTGTATTGACCACATCTCCATGGACCATAGTTGGAGTGGAAACGGTTCAATTTACTTGTCTTAACCTCTGTGCACATTGCTGACATGAGTGCTGGTTGTTCTTACTCATGTCAGAATGGATTAGTGCATGGAGCTAGAAAAATCCTGAATTATGTTGATGTTATTTGGTAATATTATGAGCAAGAACCTCTTTCGTAGCTAGAGTTTGCCTGCTTAACCAGACCTGCCTGAGTGTTTGAAGCACACAAAACTGATGGGCTTAAAATCACCAGCTGCAATTTTATATCTTTCCATACCTAATTTCCTGTAAGTTTTTAAAGAGCCAAAGGACTGTAGCGATTATCTACATTGAGTCTCTGCTGAATACTGATAATTACTGTGTCAGTAGATCAAGAGCAAAGTTTTAAAGGCAACATTCCCCCTAGTCGCTCCCCTTAATGCTGCTAGATACGGATCCACTCCAGGTCACGGTCGAAGGAGGACTCATGCAGCTGCACAGCCATGTGCCTCCCATCATGGGCTATGGCTGTAGCCAACCCTCTGCTTACGGAACAAATGCACCACAAAAGTTTTTAGTTTCCCTGCACTGGTTTGGGGAGGGCACGAGGAGTATCTTGCAACAATTTTTATATGAAGTTGATGAAACAAACTCCCTATTTCTTCATAATGTGTGTAGAGGGACTGACCCTGGTGCCATTTAATCAATTTTGCACTTGACTTCAGTAGAGGCAAAGATGGGCCCACAGTGAATGTGTATCCAGGGGAAATTACACCCAGGTGCTTTTCAATGAAATGTTTATCCAGTTTAAAATAAATTCCTTATTTCTTTGTTTTGACAGACAGTACTCTCAGTACTTCAGGCTGTCTAATGCATGTTGCCTTTCTCTACGATGTATTTACATAGAAAAATCTAAGCTCAGCTGCAGCCTTTGATGTTGAAGGAGGTGTTTGTATGCGGCTTTACTTAGTAAATGCCTTCCCAGCCAAATGTACTGAAGTACTAGAGTGTCACACTGTGAAGCACAGTCTGAGTAGTTAATATTATCTGGAGTGCACAGGGGAAAGAATGTTTTGACGATATTAATGCTTGCAGCTTGTGCATATGTGTTTACAAACCTTAGATATCTTGCATGTATTTCATCAGTGTCAGTTACCTGAGCAAATTATACAATATTATCTACATAATAAGTAAAATGTACTGATACATCTTAAAGTATTGTCTGGAGTTTGAAGTTGTTACAAGTATTATGATCCTAGACACTATTATTAACCTATCAGGGTGTTTAATTATGTCAAATTAGAAGTCTGACAGCAGAAGGCTGGTTAACATTGCAGAAAGGAAGAAGGCATGTGTTCAAACATTTCTCCTTACATAAAAGCTTTAGAAACAGTGTATGTATGGGGCCTGAAATCAGTCTGCTCCGGTCTGGTGTGCTTAAAAAGAACAATGAGTGAATTTCATGTCTTTGAAAGTGAAGCCCGATAACGCCATTCCTGATTCCTCTCCTGCAAACCAGCCCCATGTGTGCTGGCACCAGCACGCTTGCAGCAGCAGGTCACCATGGTGGTGCAAGGAGGGTCTGCCCACCCGAGAAGAGGCTGTGCCTCCAGGGCTGGTTTTTCCAGGGCAGGGCTGAAGTGCGGTCTTTAGATGATGTGTCTGTGCTGGATCCAGAAAGTTTGCTGCCACAAATGTGAGGGTTCAGGGTGCAAAAACATGGTGCCCTGAAGGTTTCCCTTTCTACACAAGGTGGGATTTATGAACAAGATGTAGTACATAGAGCAGACTCTACAACATGACTGCCAGGTCCTACTTCCTGGAGAAGGAATGATGCTAACAGTGTCAGAAGTGTTCTCCTGCTTGTGGTGAGCGTCTGGGTTGAACACCTATTTCACAGGTCTCTGTGGCTGTGGGAGACCAGGCTGGGCACAGGTTCCTGTGCGCATTGGCCATGGTGTGGGTCCCAGCAGAAGGCTGAAATGGTGGATTTGTTTTAGTTTACTTTTAATTATTTTGTCTGCATACCACCCTCCAGGTGTACTTTCAATACATCTTCTTGAGAAAATGTCAAAATCTTTCACATTGAGGTAACTATTTAAAAACATTGTGAGATTCATAGTGAAATCATGAGAGCTGACAACAGTGATACATAGTGTGCTTGAAACTGTTGGGCCCTGAAGTACTATCACACAACCTTCCCATGCATTAGGGGCAGTCAGCCAGAGCCAACGTTTGAAGACGCTGTGATTTTTCTCCAGCAGGAGCAAATATGTAGTTTCTCTCATGCTCTAAGATAAACATTTCACTTATTAATGTGTCTCAGAATTTACAACAGCTGCATCAGCAGAGATAAAATGCAGCAATCATGGACTAAAATATTGCATCACCTGTAACAGGGTTTGGGATAGCAAATTTACTGATTTTTTTCTTTTCTATGTATCTTGGGAGATGCAAATACTCAACAGCATCTGAGTTTGCAAACCTTTACTATGACTGTTCATAAGAGCAAATGGACCACTGGGCCCTTACCAAGTTCAAGTATTTCCTTCAGAATTAGGCCTACAGCTGTAATCTGTGAAGGCTAGAGCTTGGGAAAAAAGAACAACTTTAAACCCTGGCAATTTGACTTTGAATTCAAGCATAATGAGGCAGAACAAAAAAAAAAACAGATTGGAGGAACAGCTAGTAAAAGGCATAAAAACTACTAATCCTTCTGGAAAAAAACATCAGAAGGAGGAAATCTGCCAGAAGTCCAGGAAGGTGATCAAAGTATAAAGTCTCTGAGAAGTCTCTGATAAAAGTCTCAGAGAAGACAGGGATATGGTAGGAGAAAAACCTAAAATAAATCTTCTGTACACACATTTACTTTGGAGGAGTTTGGGGAGGTTCCCACACTGGAAATCTTCCTTCCAGGACACTTATCGGATGCTGTTTTTCAAACTGAAATGGAGATAGCAAAGTTCATGGAATGACAAAATGAATGATAACATATCAGAAGGATCAACAGGAACAGATAGGCCAAAGAGTTTTAAAGGAATTCAAGGATGAAGTATTTGACATTTCAACAGCACGGTCTAAGCTCTTTTTTTAAATTGCCTTGGTACTAGAGGCTGGGAGATCATTAATTTGATACCAGTTTTCAAAGAGTTCAGAGGAGAAAGAAGGAACTGCAGAACAGTAAGTTGATGGCTGTACTGGGCAAAGTGGTAGAAATTTTGAATTAGTGGCCACGTTGGAAAACATGACATAAATATTGGGAACAGTCAGCATGGATTTTAGAAACAGAAATTATGATTCAGTAGGGTAGCTCTGAAAATGCTCAGACAGGGGCAGCAGAGATGAGCAGAGACAGCGAAGAACCTTCCCTATACCAGGACAGACTGAAAAGGCCAGGACTCTCCTCTTTGCAAAGATGTGATTCGTCAGAGATAGGGGAAGGGTCTATGTAAAGTAGTAGGTACATGGGTAAGTCTGGTAGAAGAATATTGTCCACTGTAATTTCCAATGCAGGCATTAGGAACCATTAAATGAAGCTAGCAGGTAAAAATTTTGGATCAAAATTTTTTTTTCTTTTTCTTTTTTTTTTTTTTGTCATCTAATGGATAACTAAGCTGTGGAACTCTTTACCTCAGGACATTGTGGACACTGAAAGTTTACAAGAATCAGCTGGACAAATTAATTGAGGAAAGAAAAATTCATGAAATCTCATTAAGTGTAAAGATACCTCCACTGAACTGCAGATCGTTTGAGACTGGCAGAACGCCCCGGGGAAATGCTGCTGTGTGCTTGCACTAAGCTCACTCTCTTCTGCTGCCTGCTGCTGGGGACAGGTTGTGGGGAGGTGGGAATGACGACAATGATAAATTGTCTACCAGACATAGGGGAAACTGCTAGCAGCTTCTCACAGAAGCCACTCCTGTAGCCCCCCAGCTACCAGAACTTTGCCACGCAAACCCAATACAGCACCTAAATAATATATACTCGTTTACCATCAAAAGAAATTATTTTCCTTTAAAAAATAGCATCAGCAGTGGCATTTATTCAAATGGAAGCATACAGACCTTATCTCCAAGTGATACAGAGTCTCTTACTAAGAAGTTGTGTATCAGCAAAAGGCTATTGCTTCGTAGAGGTTAGATGCATTATTGCAAATGACAGGGCTGTGACAACGCAGCACTCCTGCCTACTGGTGCTGGAAAAGGGGTGTCCCTGTGGGACCCCTTCTCGCCATCGAGCCGAGTGAGCCTGAGAGGTGCCTCTTAGTTTGTGCACTAATATTTTGAAACAAAAAGAATTAAAATGCAACGTTAACAGAAACTGTTAGAGAGGTCTTTAGCACTTATATTTGTTACTGATTTGTGAGGATTTTGATGCATTAGTAATACAAACCAAAGATAGTTAGGGGGGCCTGGGCCCCAAACGTATAGGCATGTTAAGCATTCAGATACAGATAAAACCCTGCAAAATCTAAATAAAGCCAACTAAACCCAGGTCCCAACAGGAAGATTTGAGTTTCTGAAAAAATATGCGTCTGCAGCTCACTAGAAAAAGGGAAAGCAGGAATGTGTCTGAGTGACTGACAGGACCAAGGGAGCAATCAGCCCGCAAATGTTGTTGACATGTTCAAGGAGGAAGCCAACAGGCAGGAGAAGACAGAGAAATACCTGCAGGAAGCACATGGAAACATTTGACTGAGAAGTGGGGCAATTCATTGCAGACAGGTTAGAGAAGTAACATTTAAACAGAAAAATGAGAGAACAGAATGAAAGACTGAGAAGAAAGAGCTCAGGAGCATTTCCCGAAGTTGGGAAGACCATCAGATGCCACCTCTTATCCCGACCTCCCGTGCTCTAGATTTGTTCACTGCAGTCCCTCTTAAATCTCTTGCATCTTGGGTCCTCGCCAGTGCATAGGTGTTTACACCAAAACCACAGCAAACTGTTCATTTTTGTATAGCCATTCAGCTCCTTTGCAGGGATGGAGATCTCACTGCAGTAACTGTGGGAGCCATGGAAGCTCCAGCCAGCCAATGCTCCTACCTGCCTAATTCAATGCAAGGACATATTACAATTGCACTTGTCTTTTAGTGCAGTTTTGGATTAAAATCAAGGTGCTATTGCAATGCTCTGTGGGATACCAGCACTCCTCCCAGGAAATCTCTGGAGAAATTCACAGAGATGAGGACTGTCACCTTCAGCCATCTGGACAGCAGTCAGGTGAAGGCTCATCTACCAGTCTTGTGATTAAATAGACAATTATTTACAGACAGGACTGTTTTGGTACCGATGTGCCTGTACAGGGAGGAGACATGAGAGGATCCTGACTTGCTGAGTTTAAATCACAGCCTTTTAGCTGGGTGACATCCATGAGACACAAATTGATTGAGTCTTCAGCAGGCATTCATTCACGCTGGAGGCTACATGGGTGTCTTTGCCTTCACAGAGAAGATACAGGTACCCACAATATTTAATAGTGGCACACGTCTCTGAGAGAGATATTTTACCACTTCCCTGATTCAAATACGTAGGAAAATGTGGAAGCGTGGATATAATCTGTCTGTTGTGTTGTAGACAATGTATAAAACCCATCCGTTGTGTGCTGTGTGGAAATGGAAAGAGTGTTGGCAGACAGAAAAAACACCCTGAGCAACAGATGGTAGGTGACGTGATAACTGTCTGAGTAGTGATAACCTTAATCTAATTAGTTTCCTAATCAAGATTAAGAAGACACCAAAGGTGTGAGAGAAGGTAAAGAAGAAACCTGTAATCTATAAAACAAATATAAGAGGATGAAAGACATGCTGATGGATAAGATGTAGGAGAGGAGGGAAATCACAAGAAAAATTACTGTATGTCTTGTCAAAATGAAAATAAAGTAGTGAGAACTTGCATCAGCAAACAGGCACAGAACAAGAAAAAGCGGGCTATATGACAGAATTATAGACCATTATATGGATAACCGAGTGACCAGGAAGGCTCAGCAAGTTAAGCAAAACTGGTAAGAATAATTTTTAAAGTATACAGGCATTTGATAAGAATGAATGGTGTTACCATTCAAACACAGTTGGAAGTCACCAAATTTCTGCTGGGGCCATGAGAAATGGAAATGTAAGTGAAAGGAGCGGCTGAGGGATATCTAAATGAAATTTTTGCCCCAAGCCACATCTGCAGTAGAAACTGTTAAGAGGACCATTTCCAGCCTTGCCCTTCCCCTAGGAGCTGTGTACATTTAGGTCCCTTTGCCATGCTGGGTTTTTTACACAGAAAGCTGTCCCAGCAAAACTCCCACTGCTCCATGGGCACCCTGTGAAGCCAGTGCTACTGATTAGCCTAAATCTCTGCAGTTGCATCAGCTGAGCTCTCCGCTCTCCTTTATATATGGGACAGATTATCTGTTTTTATGCAGCTCCTGTAACTGCCACAGCATCTGCTTATGCAGCACTGGGAAGGGGCACGTACATGCAGAAGGCGCAGAGCATGGACACTGCCAACTTGCTACAGGCATTTGCTTCCCAGCTGCAAGTGCTGGAGTGGAGCACGTGTTTATGAACCAAGCCTCGGCAGGTGGGACCAGGCCAGGGGCCACATCTGGAAGACTCAGCAGGGGCTGCAGAGCATTTGCGTGTGGAAAGTGGCAGTTCTTTCTTGAGCCATGCACTGGCAAACTTGGCAAGAAAAATCAATTGCAGATAAACCTCCTATTACATCTTTTCTACCTCTGATGAAAATGCATTTTATTTTCAAGGGATTCTCAATAAAAATGGAACACTTACTGTTTTTCTCAGAAATGATTTTGGGTTGCATTCAGTTGGTAGAGTTCACAGTGATCAGCCTGAATATTTGAAATGTTCCCACTGACCTGCTGCACTCTTTATTGGCAAAAAAAGTTTCAGACAAAATGTTTCACTCAGTACTGCCAAAAATGAGAGGTACTTTGACTCTGATAAGAGGGAAGGCATTAGCTGGCAGCTCTGGCTGGCAAAGGATGTAGGGGCAGCAAATCTATATTGAGAGAAGCTGAAATCCAAGTAAGTGAGGCCATTAGTGGGTCTTTCTGCATAAGACTCTGAGTATGGCTTTGCATAGGATCTACCAGCAAGATCTGCTCACCATGAGATCAGGCTGGTTAGATTCAATAGAAATTATTACATTTCTTTTGTTTGTTATTATTGACTGGTTATTATTACAGAAATAATGGTTTGCTTAAGCAGAAGGAAAAGGCTACCTTTTTTATTGGTAAAATAAGGATAATTATTTGCCCTGCTTATCATAGCCCTGTTAGGCAGAAGCAAGGTAACCCCAAGCTGGTACAGGGATGTCACAGGAGTCCCAACGTCACACAAGGGAAAGCTCCAAAGAACCAGTCCTTAATTGTGCCTTTTAACTAATCATGCATTCATTTTCAGTACATAAGTTAATACATGACAACATAATTCTTGGATAGACAAATTACTTCCACCAAATTTATATCAGCACTTTATTATCTTGTTCCCATGGTTACACTATTAGTACAATTTAACATGGCATTTTCTTGCTCACCAAAAATAATTCTAGCAATGAACCCAAATAAAAATACTTTGTTGTTACTGTCCAATTTAACCACTGGGCAAGGTCAGTGTAACTTCTCTGGTCAGTGAGGTAAGTCTTATATATCAGTATACCAACATCTGAGGTTACTTTCATGTGGCACTGTTAGATGTCTATTTCTCTAGTCTTGGCTTTCTGCAAAGCTGGACGGAGTTGCACCTGCACAGGGTCAAGAAGCTTGATGCAATGGATTTATTGAATTGCGGTATGTCATTGGATCTGCTGGAGTGAGTCCAGAGGAGGGCCATGAAGATGATCAGAGGGCTGGAGCACCTCTCCTATGAGGACAGGCTGAGAGAGTTGGGGTAGTTCAGCCTGGAGGAGAACGTTCTGAGGAGACCTTATAGCAACCTTCCAGTACTTAAAGGGAGCCTACAGGAAAGATGGGGAGGGACTCTTTAACAGGGAGTGTAGTGAAAGGACGAGGGGTTAATGGTTTTAAACTGAAAGAAGGTAGATTTAGATTAGATGTAAGGAAGAAGTTCTTCACTGTGAGGGTGGTGTGGCACTGGCAGAGGTTGCCCAGAGAGGCTGTGGATGCCCCATCCCTGGCAGTGTTCAAGGCCGGGTTGGATGGGGCTTGGAGCAACCTGGTCTAGTGGAAGGTGTCCCTGCCCATGGCAGGGGGCTTGGAACTAGATGATCTTTAAAGGTCCCTTCCAACCCAAACCATTTGATGATTCTATGATTAGTTACCATTCAACCCGGGAATCCACTCCACAGGCACAGACGTGTCAACAGGAAACTTCCCTGTTACTGGATGCATTTGTGAACCAGCACAGATGTTGCATAGGCAGGAATATGCCAGGGTGGTCTGGAGAGATTCATTTTTAAAAAGACACACTACAAACAAGAACGTTTCTTCAGAGCAGCATGGTCGGTGGGGGGGTAGCCATACCAGTTGTTCTCCAAGGAGCCCCAAATGCTCTTTGCATCTGTGGCTCTGTCTGCCTTTCAGACTTGACTAAGAATGAAGTTCACTGTTGTCTGAGCAGTTGCATGGATGAATGCTAAATGTGATTCTCATTAGGCTGAAAACATATTGAGCTGGTAATGTTTTGATGGATGTGAATCAAATATTTATATTATTAAGTCTGTATGGTATATCTTTATGTTGTACTCATGAATCAAGATGGGAAACATTATTCTTATAGTAGAAGGACTAAGAGAAAAGACTGTCTGATTTTGAGGGGCTCAACACCAAGGTGGCTGAGGTGCTGAGCAGCTGAGTGCCTCACCAGCAGCCCTCTCCATACACTTTGAGTTACTTTGGGCTGTTCCTGAATAGACTGTATTTGCCTTGCCTGGGTACTGTAAGCAAACTGTTAGCATGTTTTATGAATCTGGTGGACTTATTCAGGGACCTTGAGACATTAAGTGCCAGTTTTCAAGGACAAATATTATACAACATTTTAAACCATGCAAAATTAAAAGTGCAAAGTGTTGGCTGCTATTCCTGCATGAATTACAGGTTGTCTCTGCAATCTTTATTTTTCTCTTGGGCTTAATGAGAAGATAATTGTGACATGGTATGGTGTCTCCAATCCCCAAAAGACAGAGTCCATGAAGACTGCTACTGTACAGGTTTGAAGGAATTTTGATCCATGGGTTTTACAGTCCCTGTATTTGATGTTTAAGGAGTTGCACAGTATCTTGGTGCACTTCCCTGTGCATTTGAGTCCCTGTGTTTCCCCTGAACCAGGCACTCCAGCCTCTCCTCTCCTTCATACAGTCTGAACTTGGACTTTTGGAGAGAATTACAGAACTGTTTTCCATATGTCCACATTTTCATCATCATGGCCAGGGAGTTTGTCAGCAGATGGAAGAAGGTGCCTCCCCAAACTAAGGTTTTCTGAAGAAACTGTCACGAACTCTGAAGTAAATTGGATTTACTTCCAATGCACTTGTTTGGAATAGGTCAGAAGCTCTCAGCCCCGTCACTTTGTAGTACCACTTTCCAATGCAAATAGTCCTGTGAGACTGAGAACTTAATTCACAGGTGTCACTGGTAATAGAGGTAGGAATAATGCATTAAAGATTGCTGACTTACTACAGCTAGTGGAGATTCCAATGGGCTGAGGTCTTGAAGTTTATGTTTAGTCTAAACATTTACTCTAAACAAGTAGTCTGAATGACAAGATACTGGATTGCTCATAAAGTGGATGTTATATTTTCTGTACATTTATTCAAATGCTCAAATATCTTTTACACTGTATTTCAACTGCTTGCAGTGTAGTGATAGAAACACTTGCTGCCTGATGCATTCAGGAACATTTTGAGTTGCTTGTGGAATTTCTTCTCTTTTTTTGCTGATGCCCACCAACAGAGTTAAACTGAACCAACTACTTCAGCAAACAATTCTATTATACATGTTTTCAGCCGTTATTTGTTTATAAAGAGAGTACTGGAAAAAGGACATGGGGCTTTAGGACCTATGAATGTTTTTGAAAGAAGACACAGTTACCGCAATACCAGTTCAACTCCTCTTTCCTCTGGCTCCATCTCTGAATCCAGTTGGGTTAGAGTCCTCTTACTCCCTTTGGAAACACCGCATCTCCTGGTTCATCCTTTTTTAATAAGTTGGTGGGCAGCATGCACTTCTGGGGTTTCAGAGCTCACCTAGCAAGCCCTCAAGCTTCATACCAAACTTTGCAAGTACCCAACTTTTCTGGCAGCCCATGTCTCATTGGTTTTGGTGGGACTGTCAGATTTTCCCTTTGCCTTGCATTGCTGCTTTGCCTTACATTATTCTAGTCCTTTCAATATCTGAACAGACATCTTAATTTCTTTAAGACAGAAATCACCAGCACTGGCATATTAATAGGCATATGCTAGAAATATTAAATGGAGAGAGACCTACTTTCTGTGACTTCTGGGCATCAGTGCTGAAAATCAGCACCAGAGTGGTTGTTTGCTGTATTGGAAGTACTAAAGGGTTTCTTTAGCTCAGAGGCATTGCAGCACTAGAACAGTACACATGCTGGACTTACAAAAATGTTCAAAAAAGGTATTAAAACTTGATATCATAAACCTAGACAGGACTTGAAATTGCATGTGCATGCACATAAGGATTTGCTGACACCTATAATGGTAAACTTTGCTGTATAGTGCAAATCTTGGGGTTAACCAGCAAGACTAAAAAAATAAAGGCACAGAAATGTAATTCTGTAGAAGCGAACAGAAATTCCAAAACTAGACCTTGTAGTTATGAACTGGCAAGAGAATCAGGATTACCAAAGCACCAAGGCAAGGACTGTTGCAGTTACACTGAGCAAAATAGGACACATTATTGATCAGAGAGACTTGATAGCAAATGGAAGATGAGATGTGCTTGCCAATATAAATATAAGATAGTCACAAAATTAATGCAGATTTCTTCCACATTTTCTCAAAGATTATAAATTTTCTCAACTCTGGCATGTCAAAAGCAATTAGTTCAGGCAGCTAAGCAATCTCATAGGCTTGGCCCTAGGTAAAAGGGTACTCTTCCCTTTAACAGGAAAAAGGCAAAAGAAAAAAACATCACCAATTACTGGTCTCATTCTCCAGGGCTCTCTCCCACCATCCAAAGCTCAGATGCTCAGCGGGAGAGACACTGGCACCCCCATACCTTTGCTGCTGTTAGCTTCAGTGAGACATCAGCTCTTGAAAGGCAGTCAAGTCTCACTGCCAAATGTCAACTTTAATGAAGAAGCAATGCAGCCAAGCAGTCTCAGGGCCTATTGTCCATTTCTCTTTTCTTCCGAGCAAAGCTGTTAGGAGATCAGGAAGAGCTATAGCAGAGATAAGTGAAGAATAGCACATGACAAGCTGTGCAGGCATAAAGACGTATGCGCGCGCCTCAGGGGCATTGAAAGGAACTATACAAAAGTCAATGCCTTTATCATCCGTTCTGAACTTGTCTTGCTTCTGTGCCAGTCCATTTGCAATATCAGCTAGCACTGCTTTGGAAATCAGATTTAAATGATTGTAGCGACTTTAGTTCATTTAGTTAGTTAATGACTTAACATTTCCAGCTCAAGAACAAGGCTGCTGCCTTCTGCTTCCACCTCCCTCTTTTCAGAGGAGACTGCCCCATATTGCTGCCTCCCAGCTGCCTGTCTCCTTCACATATTAAGGTCCTCCCCTTTGCAGGCCTTTCACTTTGCATTATCCACTTCCACTTGCCTGCAGTGTAAAGGTGCTTCAAACCCTGTCTCACTTTTTTCCTATCCCACAAACCGCTCTAAGCTACAAGTGTGGGTCCCCGCATTCAGAGGAGATGGGGAGCACAGTGCAGCCTGGCTTTGGGAAGGCTGCTGATTTTAAAAAGGGGAATGAAACCAGTCTAGAGCTGGATCCTACCATACAGAGCTAGCTGGAGCCCTCTGGCAGAGTATGTTGAGGGATACCCAGCCCTGAGGAAATTGGTGAATCGTGAACAGATTTTAATACTTGGGGGATGAGCCAATGTGTCAGAGAGGGTGAGTATGGTTCCCACTTGTCAAGGAAAGCATGGCATTTAGTCAACTGCAGGTAATTTCAAGCAAAACCTTAATGCTTTACAAAAGACAAGAGGGACAAGAGCCTTCCCCTTTCAATTACTTCTTTTTTCCTTGCTCATGACAGAATGTTTCCTTGTCCATCACGTCATCTTTCTACTTGACTTCAGTCACTTCCTCTGAAACTTCACTTCCTCCACTAAAGTACATGGGGAACACAAAGCTCCAAGTAAAGGGCAAAGGGAATGTAACTGTCATGCCCGCAAACACGGGTTGAATGCCTACAAATTGTAGATCTTAAAACAATTCTCATTTCAACATTAAATCACATTTCCCTATCATGATGCATTATATTCTGGGAATCATAACCAAGCTTTGGCAGAGAACGTAGCAATGACCATGAACCTGCATCGCAGCTTAGAGCAGAGAAAGCTCACCAGTGGCTGTTTATCTTATCCACTGCCAAACAACTTCTTGAATCTCTCAGTCAGCTTCTCTAGGAGAGATTTCTCCGGCTGGCCAGTGACCAAGAGCAGGCGCAGACATCTGCCCGGCAGCTGTTGGTACTGCAGGTGTTCCACTGCTCCCAGACTGCCACCCGATGTGTGCTGAGTCAGCGTTCTGCGCCAGCACCACGGGGAGGCCGCGAAGGTGGAGGAGAGGCTCAGCTCATTTAAGAAAACTCCACCCGCCCCGCCCCTTTTATTTCATTTCCTCTTGCAAGTGTTTTTATCGTTCATGTTCCTTTCACGGCATGACAGCTAGTGAAGCGGAGGTCAGATAACAACTGGCTGAATCCTTGGTGGCTATTTTGAAACCGTTCGCTCAGTTGTTGACTACTGACCCATGCTATTTCATGTACTGGATGGGTGAGTTACCCCATTTTCCAATCATTTCCAATCATGACTGTCAAATACCCTTAAGTGGCTGTATAAATGAAACTTTGAACGTGACCAGGATATCATATCAGATGTTCCTCTGAAGCAGTAGTCTGGGGGGGGCTGATTCTTTAATGCATTACTAATATGCTATTGCTGTTAACGTGCTCCATAGCACATACCAGGTGAGACGCAGACAAACTCCTGCAGTCGAGGTTTGCAGTAGTGTGGATGGAGTTCAGTAACAGTGTAGGGAAGCCTTGCTGGTTGTGAACTCAATGGTTACGCAGTGTAAGCTGAACTAGTTTCACAGAGTGTAACCGTAGGAGGAAAAACAGTCAGCAAGGGCTTTGCTGACTACAATACAGGGCAGGGTTTATCCAGGTAGAGAATTTTGCTAAATTTATGGTCAAAGGAAAATAAATCTGAAGCTTTTCAGCAAAAGGGCCATAGTGCTCAAGCCTGGAGTTTGTCTCCAGTGCTGCTCCTGTCCTAAGGCTCAAATGAGTGCTGTTTGCGTTGTCCTTCTGTCCAGCTCTGCAGCTACTGCAAAGCTCATATGCTGAGAAGAGTGATGATCCCAGGTTTCTGATGTCTGAAGGTATATGGTATAAGACCTTTTAAGTTCTTGCAGTTATCTTAAAGGCCCAAAGTAGCTCAATGTAGCCTCATAGAGAAACACTTCCTAATGATTTTTTAATACACTGATCAAACTCCATCTTTAATAACTATTTAACATCATCAACTTGGACAACTTAAAACTTTTTGGCCTGGCTACAGCTACTGAGTTTGTGCCAGAATCTCTCCCCCAACAATTCAAAACCACCTTCTACTTTACAGCCTAAATGTATTCCTGGATGGTTTATATCCATTTGTTCAGGTGCCAAGACTGCCCTTCTAGTTAAATAGCTCTTCCCCCTCTCTGGGATCCATTCTCTTGTGTTTATACAGAGTAATCATGAAATTCTTCAGCCTCCTTTTTTGCAAGTGAGTACTTACTGGCTGCGAAGTTAGTTTTCAGGAGCAAAAGGCTGAAACAGTAGTTTTTATTGTGGATGCTATAGTAGACTCAGTTGTAGAAATTCCCTTTTTGTATGAATATCTCTTGCTTCTGCACCTTGCTTCCATCTCAGAAGCCTGCAGTACTTTGCCATGTTTATCCTGAAAACAGTGGCTGGTGCACTCCCAGACTTCCCCACCCACCAGCATGTTTAGATTTGCTTGCAATTGCAGTAGCTTTGGAAAAAAGCTGGATGCATGCACTTCCCAAGTACAAAACCAGGCTGTTGTAGTTGCTTGATGTTTGGCAGGGACGTCAGGACAGCTTGGATGAGGACCAGCGAAAAAAGAAAATCACTTTATGCCTTTCCACTTTCTTTGCCATCACATTTTCAAACCTTTAGTAAAGAAAGGAAAGGGCAAATTTCTATAAAGACCACAGTGAGACAGCCCAATAGTGAGCTCCTTCTTTGCCTCTTGCCCCCATTTATTCTGCTAGATTTTCTTCTCAGTTTGATATAGACAACACTATTTTTGATCATAACTTTCTGTAGTTCCATCTAGCTCCTAATTCTTTGGCTGGTATTCCCCTTAGATATCCTTCTTTATTTCAATTATGTTTATCTCTCAGCCTATTCATAAGAACATAAGCCTGGAGAAGACCTACTAAATCATCAGATCTAGTCCCCTTATCATGGGCAGTTACAGCATCATACCTTTCCTAAAGTACCACATTACACCTTAAACTATCTTGCTTTGATTAACCGGTTGTTCCAAACATCACTCTTCTAAAGATTAGAAACCACCAGCACCAGATAGCTCTAGTGCTTACATTATGCTGAAAAAACTTTCCCTGGTACTGCCAATGCTCAGGTTTACTTATTTCATGGGTGCATTTTAGTGGTGACTCATGGTCCTCCAAGGGCTGATCAACATACTCATATGTTTTCTCTTCTTTACCATTTGTCCCAATAGTCTTCTGCATTGATAGTACCTCCCATCAGTGGATTTTACTAGCAAACCTCTACTCTTTCCAAAGCTCCTAATGAAAATACTAAATGATTGACGCCCAGGCTGATCCTTGAGGTGCCCAATGTATCCTCACAACAGCTCGAGACTTTCCCTTCAAGCAAAAAATGTCAGCTTCCCATGGACAAGTACCATAAGGACCTTAAATTCTCATGCTAATCTCTGTATTCTCCAGCTTAATAAATGTTTCTATATGACACAGTATCAAATGCTTTCTGAAGAGTGTGTTACTTAGCTTTCTTTTATAAAGTCACTGCTTCCTAGCTGTCAGATAGACCCATGCTAACATCACCCCACTTTGTATTTCTTTCTATGGCTTTAGTTATTCTTTCATTCAATAATTATTCAAAGAACTGAGGTCAAACTGATGGGTGAGCTTGTGCTCCAATTACTTTTCTATTCTCAATTTTGTTTTGGTTTTTCTAAAAATTAGGTATCACATATGCTGTTCTCCAGTATATCAACAATAAATTTGTTTAAAAAACATTCCTACCAGCTTTGCAGTTCAATGTGTCAGTTATTTCAGTATTTGGGGTTGGAGGGTCCATTCCTCCAGCTTGAGCACATTATGATGGTTTCAGGCTTGCTGTGGGCTTGAAGTAATGAGTTCCCATTTCCGAATGCTCATGCCCAGCTGACAGGTCATTGTCCTCCTGTTCTCTCTCATTGTCCTCATTGAAAAGTGAGGCAAAGAATTAGGCCCTAGCCCCAGGCTCAGTCCATATCTGCTTTTCTTCTTTCTTTGTTAACCTAATTGAACATTATTTGACTTTTTGTTTCAATTTCTCTTTTTTCAAATTCTCTCTGATTTAGCACAGCTTGACTTTTGGCAAGCTGTCTTTTAGACCTGCATTATCTACCTCCTAAATGTGTCTTTCTTTGCTAACTAGTTCCTTTTCATATAATTTCTAATATCTCTGCTCACATATTCTTTACTTTTTCCAAGGTTTTGGGGGGGATAGGTAATGAGGGTAGAAGGAAACAGTTTGCTCTTCATTCAGACAGAGCTGAAAGTACCCCTGGAATTTTATTCATCTTGTCAAGATACATCAGAAAATGTACCTCTTTGAAAGAAATTCAGGGCATTCCCCACAATTAATTATGGACCTCTTCAGTCTAGTTAACTTGTTAGCTAGTTTCTTTAGCTTATCAAAGTTTGTCCCTCTGAAATATGCATTTTTTTAAACCGAGTTTCAGGATCATTTTTATTCATACTGTCATTTTATTTAAATTGAATTGACTCATGGTCACTGACAGTAAGATTATTTTCAGCTCTTCCTTCCTTACCAAAACCATGTTTAAAATAGCTTCGCTACTTGGATCAGTAACTTGTGCTGAAACATCAGCTGTATAAATCTCAAGTGATGTCTAGCCTATGCCATTCATAATAGCACCTATTCTCCAGTCTGTCTGCTGTAGCCTACACTGTATTTATATTGAGTTTATTCATTATTTAAATCTAGTACATTTCAGTATGCTATGGTTTGATAAAGTTTGGCTAAAGACTAGGTTCTACAAAGAGAAGTTAACATTAAATTAGAAAGCTGTATCACTCCTCTGTGACAGCATTCAAAATAAACACTTTCAATAGGAAGTTCTGTTACCAAGCAAAGCCAAGCCAAAATTGCATTAGAAGGCTGTGATCTGACAAAAAACCAAAGATGCAATATAAACAAGTAGTTCCTTCATTACTTCTACAGTTCTTTTTCAGGAGACTCTAGCATGTGAGAAAAGTGGCTTTTGGATATCCCCACATAGTCAAACAACCTGGCATCATGATGGTTGACTCCCAGGTCATGGCCCACTAAGCACATGTGTTTGCAAGCACCATTGTCATTCCTGTGATCTCTGGCCATAGACCTTCAGCTCATAGCACACATTCTGTGGTACAAAGACATGTTAGAAAAACTCTGATGGGCCATGACACAGTTTTCATGTTATTCTAGACACTTTAAATAGAAAAATCAGTAGAAAAAAATTATTAGATCCCAGGGCCAGTGGACACCGCAGGAGGTGAAACAGTGTAAATGTAACTTTCCACACATACCTTCCTGTGGGCTCCTAGCTATACCACCTCCCATACCTGCTTCATTGTAAAGAATTATTTTTGTCTCTTGTTGTATATAATTTCAGTTTACTTTTTTCATCAGTTAGTCATCTACCTCTGCTATAGCTGTTAGCAGTTCGTTGCCATGACACTTGCAGGGATTTTTTGCCCACATGGTGATTAGGCCTGCATCCATTAATAGTTTCTGGTTTCCATACTTTTTCTAGACTAGGGGTTATAAATACCTATTGCATATTACCATGGTTGGAACACCAGAAGTTGTGATCTTTTGCAAGGAGTCATTGGGATGCACCTTGTGAGTCACCTGCCACACACCCATAAAAATCTATGATACTCTAACATTATTGTGGTGGATCGACCCTGGCTGGGTGCCAGGACACCACCAAAGCCACTTGATGACTCTGCCCCACCTCAGCTGGACAGGGCAGAGAAAATATAACAAAAAGCTCTTGGGTCAAGATAAGGACAGGGAGAGATCACTTGCCAGTAACCATCACGGGCAAAACAGACTCAACTTGGGGAAAATTAATTTAATTTATTACCAATCAAAATCAGAGTAGGATAATGAGAAATAAAACCAAATCTTAAAACACCTCCCTTCCACCCCTCCCTCCTTCCCAGGCTTAACTTTACTCTTGATTTTCTCTACCTCCTCCCGAGCAACGCAGGGGGATGGGGAATGGGGGTTGGAGTCGGTTCCTCACCCCTTGTCTCTGCCGCTCCTTCCTCCTCAGGGGGAGGACTCCTCACTCCTCCCCTGTTCCACCATGGGGTCTCTCCCACAGGAGACAGTCCTCCATGAACTGCTCCAGCATGAGTCCTTCCCCTGGGCTGCAGTTCCTCACAAACTGCTCCAGCGTGGGTCCCTTCCGCAGGCTGCAGTCCTTCAGGCACACACTGCTCCAGTGTGGGTCCACCGCAGGGTCACAAGTCCTGCCAGAAAACCTGCTCGAGCATGGGCTCCTCTTTCCATGGGGCCACAGGTCCTGCCAGGAGCCTGCTCCAGCGTGGGCTTCCCACAAGGTCACAGCCTCCTTCGGGCATCCCCCTGCTTTGGCGTGGGGTCCTCCCCAGGCTGCAGGTGGAGATCTGCTCCACCGTGGACCTCCCTGGGCTGCAGGTCTTCGCCACGGGCTGCAGGGGAATCTCCGCTCCGGCGCCTGGAGCATCTCCTCCCCCTCCTGCACTGACCTGGGGGTCTGCAGGGCTGTTTCTCTCACACATGTTCTCAATCCTCTTTCCGGCTGCTGTTGCACAGTTTCCCCATCCCCCTTCTTAAATACATTATCTTAGAGGTGCTACCACCATCACCAACTGGCTCAGCCTTGGCCAGCGGCAGGTCTGTCCTAGAGCCGGCTGGCATTGGCTAAGTTGGACATTGGGGAAGCTTCTAGCAGCTTCTCACAGAAGCCACCCCTGTAGACCCCCACTACCAAAACCTTGCCATGCAAATCCAATACAATAATCTTTATGCTCAAGCTAAGATAGATAGTTGTTGTACTAACTAAATTATTCATAGAACTGCATTAATCTCAAAGTTTAATTATCGTGGCTAATGATCAAAACTGGGAAGTTAAATGCTCCCATGATGATACAACCCCTCACAGAGTTTCTGTCTCTATCCTGTCAAAGAAGACTCTATCCATACATGAATCCAACATTTGAGGTCTAAAACCGGCCCCCTTAGTGCAGTAAAATTTCTCTTACAGTTCTTCCCTCAATTGACCTTAACTGCAGTAGATCGCATTATCTTTGCTATTCTTTTCTACATACTTACAGCTTAACACATTCCTCACGTATAACATTACTTCACTTTCCCAGTTGTTTCCATCTTTCTGAACAGCTCATGTTCTTTAGTGCTTGTCTTTTGGAATGGCTGTTGGTCAGCAATATTTCTCTTATCCAGCTTCACATCTTGCAACAGCTGATCAAATTCTTCCATTTTGCTGTCTAAGCATAACTACCAGGCATCACAGTATCTCCATTATCTGTCAACTCAGCCAGGTTATGGCAAGTCTTGTCTCCCTGACTGTAGCACCTACCTCGCTACCACCTTCCACAATATTATTTTCTTTCTCTTTGCTGTCCAGGCACTGAATATTTGGTCTTCTTTTTTCCTTTTCTTAAAATCAGCATGGGAAATACACATATCTCTTGATATGTATATATATACTTGCCAGATTTGGCATCAAAAAGCCAGTGCTCTAATAAGTCAAGTGGCCATAATTGTGTCAGATATTTTATGTTATCACAGGAATTCAGTGGGAGGTTCTCCTTTTTCTCTCCCTTAGCACTGTCTATAAATGTTCTTAATCCTGTGGAGAGGTTCAGGCTTGTCTACATTACAAAGTAAGATGATGCAAAATAAGATAATAAGTAAATTAAAGCAGTTACCGCTGAAGCCTCTCACATCCTCATCATATGGGGTTCTAGGCTTATACTTCAAATGAGAACTACTCTTGTCTCCTGGGCAAAATGCCCCCATTATACATGTTGTTTGAAGCTTTCTGAAGGAAGATTAACCCACAAACCTTTGCTCCTTCACTTGCCGGGGTAGGGGGAGCATCTTTGGACCTCTCTGGGAAGCTCTGCTTTTGTCCATGTCACTTAGATGAAAGTGGCATATCAGTGTCCTGGAGTAATTCCACAGGGCACCTCCTTTGTCCCACATGGGAGCCCAGGGCACAGAAGTCTAGATATGATTTTATCATTCCAGCTCTCCAAGAACACTGCCCTTGAATCTTGAATTTCATGCCGCTTTTCTCACTGGCTCTCTCATACCCAACAGCAATCATGTGGTTAGCAGCCCTATATGAGCACCACCAAGATATCCTGCTGCCAGGGGAACTTTCAGTCTGCTTATGACACAAATTAACAGGCTGTGTCTTCTCCTTGGGGAGCCAGTTGGCATCTCTTTGAAGAACCTCCCCAAAGCTGAAGACTGGATCTGGCAGTCTTCAAACAAAGCACCAAATAAAAAGTCTTATATGGCATTTGCCTCTTTGTATTGCACAAGAACCATTTCAGGAAGGAAGCTCTGCGTGGTTCAAGAGCCTTCTTCTAGGCACATGTTTTGTGGTGGTTAAGCCCACACACTGAATCAGAATTTTAAGGTCCCCATCCAGCATTGAAGAACTTTTGGAAAGGAACTTCTAACCTGCTCCAAAAATAATCTGTTTTACATGCACCAGAACTGTTTCTGTGAGTGGAATCAGTAAATGGAGAGAATCAGGGCATTTGCTTCAAAATTGCACATTTGCTCCAAGCCAGAACATAAATGTAAACACAGAGAATTATTATCCCACTCATTAGTACAGTCCATATTACTCAAATCAATCTCAGCTGCATGGACGTGCAGCCTCTGTGTTCACTCAGGACTGTATTTGAGCCTATGTCTTCAGCCACCTCCCCTCACCCTTTCTTTCTTTCCCAGGTACAAGCCCCTGAAAGACTGTAGTCCTAATGAATGTCCCCTGCCAGAATCCTCACCTTTAATTTTGCTCTGTCCTAGAAGTTCACTCCACCAAAATGGCTGGCAAAAACTCTATTCAATTTATTGGAGTTCAATGGGTCACTGTTTTTGTAAATAACATTTAGGAAAAAATCTGAAAACAAAGAACCTCTCAGTGTTTGGAACCATGGAGGCTTGGAGGCTCTTGCATGTGTGGGTATGGAAGGAAAATAGCTGGTCAGTGTAATTCCCATTCCATTTTTTTGACTCGTTTATCAGGAAACTTGCCATCATCACACTCCACATGCAAGCAAATTGGGTATGTTGTCAAGAAAAGAATGAAGATGACAGAGGAGTCCTGCCAGCAGGAATTTCTCAGCACTGGTTTCCTGTATAACAGTCAGCCTTTTTATAAATAGAACCTCATTCCATGCAATGATATAGTATTAATCTGTCACCATATTTGGCACAACTATAGGATCATGAACTACTTGCCTGCTAATTACCATTTGAGCTCATGCACAGAGCATGGGCAGCGATAGTATTAGCTTGGTCAGAGTCACAAGTGTGTCAGTGCCAACAACAATTCAGGGTCTGTTTCCAATCTCTGCGAGTGTCATATCTGCATCCTTTCGTCCCAGGAGGTAAAATCCTGGACTCCCTCTCTTAGTATGAATAATTTGTCTTGTCACTCAGAGCCCTAAAGGAAAACCATGTGGCAGTTTCTGTTAGCTGTTCATATGAGAAAAGAGCTTCTAAGAAGAGAAGTAAATGTATATCAGGCATGTTTAACTACTATTTATTAATTATTTTTTAAAAGCTTGAAAAGCTTCACCAGACTCCAGTATGTAGGAGAAACAATTTGTTACCCCATGTCTTGTAAGAAAATTAGAAGAAGGCCTGGAGGAAGCCCAGGGCCATTGTTACAAAGGCAGTATTCCTGCCAGGAGTTTTCTCAGGCAACCAAAAGGAAAACGATGTGGATATGATTCTTGTAAGTTTTACAGTTGCCCAAATAGTTCTGAATGGTGTCAGTGACACTAATCAGTCATTTATCAATTTTCCCCTAATGCTTTTCATGAAAGCTCTTGATGAGCTACAGAGGTCCTAGGCTGGGCTGTCTGCATGCTCAGGAAGATGGTGCTAATCCGATGTATTCAGCTCGCACACAGAAGACTGCCTTCAACCAATATAGATTTAACTTTTTCCTTACTTGAATCAACAAGTCTGTAGGAACTGATGATTTAAGTCTTTTCATTCAATAGGTGAGCTTTCCAAATCCAAAAGTTTCTGAATTTATTAGAACTTGATAGTAGGAAAACAGTAGTAGCCTTTGTTACATTGCCATTTCGGTCACATTGCCATTAGAGACAGTGGAAGTTTAGAGAAAGATACGGGACCCATGTCTGTGTTATAAAATCATCTCTTAGCAGTTTCACTGAAATTGCATTAAATGGTTTCCATTTTTCAAATTTGTATAAAACTGAAAGTAATTTCCTTCTAGGGAAAAATCTTCTAATCCTCTTTAGAAGGATTAAAATGTAAAAATTCCTGGCAATACAAAGTAGATCTGTAGGTGGATTTTATACCTGTCTTTTTGTAGCTGATAAATGAATCATTACCTGTTTCATACTATTGAGCAAGTCTGTATTCTTAAAGGCATTCAGTGTAAAATATTCCCTCAGCAAGTGGAGACTCAAGGTTGACTAATCTTACTTATGTTAACCTCTACAGGTAAGGTATGATTCCTGCATCTGGAGATGTTGATCAAGTAGTCTTCTATTAGGAAGCATCTAAAGTATAGGGAAAGGAGAAAATAATAATAATATCCCCTCTCTGATATCTGTCTTTATGCAAAGAGATCTAGTCCAGCCACCATTTACCTGTGTGTCTTATTACCAAGAGAAGTCCAACAGCAATCAACAGAATGAGTCCAGAAGGTTAAGCAAGTAAATCAAAGAGTGCAGGAAGAGAATTCAGGAAAGATGAGTTAATTAGGAATCTGAGGAACACAGCTGGGAAGCTGTGCACTGAGTTCCTGAGATAAGGGCCCATATCTTTAATTACGTAGATGGAAAAGATCAAAGTTACATATTTTTAGGAAGTACTAAGAACATATGCTTGATGTGCTATGTAATAAAAAAAACACAGAGATGTAAGTATTTGCTAATTATTAGTGCACAACTAGCAGAAAAATCCCACATCTATTGATCATTAACTGTGCATTAAACTTCCTCTCATTTTGAGGACGATTAATAAAAGTAAACTGGCTTTGGTAGTTGCTGTTACATAGTAAATCAAACTTTTGTCAACAGTTACCTGAGTAAATGTGGACATTTTCACAAACACCAGAAGCATGCAGATTTGCTGCATCATTTCAATGGAGTCCCTCGCAAGTGTGAGGGCGATGCTTATGTGTTGACTGCGAGAAATAATGTTTCTGGAAGTGTATGTAACCAGCTCAAGAAAGCAAATTACTGTACAGTTTGTCTCTAAAATCTTTGGAAGACATTATGAAATTGTGTAAATGAGTTAAGGCAGGCAATAGGCAACTTACAATTTGTGCAACCTGCATGTTCTGAGTAAATCAGTCCTTATCTAATTGTCTTTGGTTTTAAGCCTAATTGTCCTTGAAAGTATTATAAGCTGTTATATTTTCACACAAATGAACAGCTCAGGAAGAATTTGTCAAATGCCTTAGGTGCAGCTTTTATTCTACGTCAGATGCTTTCTGCAGACATGCTTTCAAGGCTTTGTCTACAGCAATTGTGTAGCTGTCAAAAGAAAACTACCATCCTGAGCTCTGTTTTCACATCTCTTTTCCAGTATTTCACCATATTGATTCAATGCAGGAGTGGTTTTGTTCTGTGGGCATTAGAGGTATGTAAAACGACACTGCTTGTGCTTGTCCAGGAAAGACAAGAACTTGCTGCAATTCCCACAGCGACGGCAGCTCTTTGTTGCACAAGCTACTTGGTGTATAAACTGTGGTTTCCAAACAGACGTCTGGCTCAACAACCATTTAAAAGGCTGAAAGCCACACAATGTATTTCTTTCAATTAGCACATATACCTGTAATTTAGAATAATATTAAGACTTATAAAAGATGGTTTAGGATCCATTGTATCTCATCAGCCATACTAAGAAAGAAGGGCTAATGCTGGAAATATGCTTGTTCCCGAGTTAGAAAAGACAGTACAGACAATTACTGAAAGCATATGGATTTTCTGATTCTCCTAAATGCAATAAAAACTGAGGAATGAACCCATTCAACAGAGTCTTTATTTTTAGATTTTTCTTATTTTACTTAATTTTTATATGCTATCCCCCCCTACTGAAGATGCACCCATGCTGTTGCCCTGGCTAGTGCTGCACTCACGTTGTTTGCTTCAGTGAAGCCAACAAGTTCGTCAGCATGACCAAGGGCTGCAGTTAAAGAGTATCCATGCACTATTCCCATTACTCTGATAGGAAATGTGCCATGAGTACCCAACTGCTCTGTCCCCTGTTACCAACATGCCACCTCCCTGCCAAAAATCAGTTCAAGTTGGACGGGACCTCTGGAGACCACCTGGTCCATCACCCTACTCACAGCAGGGCCAACCCACACGGGGTTTCCTGGGGAGAGACATTGTCCAAAAGCAACAGTCAAGGTCCAAGTCATGCTCCTTCAGCTGTGCCCAGTCCCTGCAGGCAGCGGGAAGCCGGGTCCTGTGCAGAAGCACACTCGGTCCAGTCCTATGAGATTGGCATATTGGCATGTTTTCTCAGCCCGTGGATTTTCTCAGTTAGTGACTCAGTGTGGAGAGACCATGTAAATGAAGATTCAGTGTAGGGGTTTGCTTTTATGTGTGTGTTTCTGTAATGATGTATCACCACCTCAGGACACAGCGTATCATCTCAGGGGCACAAGCCCTGGTGCTGCATCCCTGTCACGGTACCCTCCACCGCAAGGCGCACACTCCAGTAGGAACTGGGGCAAACAACCACCAAGGAGGCTGTTCCCCAGTGAGCACAGGATATGTGTCTGAACAGCAAGTCCTGTGCCAGCTCAAGGCTTTGGCCAAACCCAGACTGGTAATATGCTTGGGCAACGGCTGTGACCATGCTCCAGAACCCAGCGAGGGCCACACTTAAGGTCTCCATGTCCAAGAGCACCCACGTCCCACCCAAGGTGTGGGTGGCCGGGCACAGGTAGCCGTGTGTGCTCAGCCCTCACCCTGGAGCCATCCAGGCAGGGGATGTTACAGCAACTGCCAGCCAGTGGGCAAGACTGGCCCTGCTTCATGTGACGGAGCACGTTACTTTTGAAAAAACAAACTTGTCACACCATTTTGCCTGGTCCACAAGAGCCACGTTGGCCCATGACACTACCTGCTGTCCCACAGCAGGGCAGTTTCCCTGGGAACCAAGGGTCAAAGCAAATTTCTGCTACTCAAAAATTAAGTTCAACCTTTTAGCAGTCAAGCAGACTGATGGATGAGCACCCAAACAGCCACCCTTTGCCTCTGTCCTCGCCAAGGTACAGCTGCCCCAACCCGGAGCAGCTGGTGGTCCATGTTAGCTGGGGAGAGGCTTTTCATTTCTCTTGGTGTTAAAAGGATCAGCCCTTTTTCGTGTTTGAGATGTCATGTGTTGATTCCTCAGGTAAACCAGATCAGAAGTCGACAGCAATGTTGACAGTTTATTTTTCCTTGCAGAATAATGTCATTACTTGTGCTTTTGAGGAGTACAAACCTTATGCATAAAACATACTTCAGTTAAAGTGGTACTGCCAAATGACAAAAAAATCCCTTGCTACTACCTATGTGTGTTACAAGCACTCAGATTACCAGAAATTAGGTAGGTTTTTTCCTCTATTTTTCTCTGGTTTGTTTGCCTAACCATTCGACAGTAATCCAGTGTCTCCTTTGAATATCCAGGTTATTAATAATTTTCCCCTCTTTTTTGTGTGTGAGCCTTTCATATTACAATGAAGAAATTGGTCTCACCAAGAAAATGTGATTGCACTGGTACAAAAACTGGCCAGGGATTCAGGATGCATCTTTTTCTTTTAAAGCAAGGTGTGCAATTGATGTTGTATCTTAGGTTTTTATATTAAACACTTAATCACAGCATATAATTCTGTGACTTGTTTTTAAGTAACCTAGCTTTGAAGCTCAGGATGAAAAAGTGTGTTGTTTTAATGACTGTGTAGGTTCTCATCAAAATGAAAGTTTGGTCTCATTATCCCATTGTTCTCCTTTTCTTTTTTTTTCCAAGCTGCCTGTCTCGTCCTGGGTTGTATGATTTTTCCTGATGGCTGGGATTCAGATGAGGTAAAACGGATGTGTGGTGAAAAGACAGACAAGTACACGCTGGGGGCTTGTTCAGTCCGCTGGGCATATATCCTGGCGATTATTGGAATCTTGGATGCCCTGATCCTCTCATTTCTGGCATTTGTGCTTGGCAACAGACAAGACAGCTTGCTAGCAGAGGAGCTCAAGTTGGAAAACAAAGGTAGGACTGCTTTAGAAACACTATTATTGGGTGGCCTCAAGGGCACTTGCTTAAAAACAATGATTGGTTTCATTTTATTTTATACTTCGAAGTTGGCATGCTGGATTGCTTCCTAAGTTGCTGGGAAAGAAGAAATGCAAGGGGCAGAGGAAGTTTTGTTTTTCAGCCTCCAAAATCTAAGAAAGCTCGAAATTGCCACAATTGTTGCACTATGCATGACTTTTATCCTTAACAGTTTTTAGAGCTGTACATGGGATGTTTTTGTGTTACCCACTTGTACATTATTTCATTAGCATTTAAGTTTCACTATCTCCATCTTTTTCTGTACATCATGCAAGGTTTGTTCATTTGGTTCCTTTAAGATTTTGCATTGTAATATGAATGGCTGTAATATGGCATTATGTGTTAGCACAGTACACAATAAGGGGGGAGTGTTGACTTGGGAGATTGGCAGTGAGCTATGTAATGGGACCGCCTATACAGCAAGGCACCGGTGGACTAAGGATCAGAGCCAGGAATGAGGAATCCTAGTTCTTGTTTGATTGTGTTGCTTTGAGCTCATTAGTCAGCTCACGGGAATCTAGGATGCTGTAGTAACTGAATATTCATGCAGTGGGTTGGGGATAAAACACATTTCTAGATTAAGAACACAGAACTGGCTCGGGCCAGTAGTTTATCACGCCGTTGCGAGAGGAGAGATGCTGTTTGGTGAGCGTGTGCAAGCCTGGCTGATTTCTACACCCCTTCCCCTTGTGCTCCCCCAGCATCCACAGCTGTGTATCTAATGTGACAGATACCGCAGAGGGCATGTCCCTGCCTTGTCTTTTTAATGGGCCTGTTGTCCCTGCATCTGTCTAATCCCTTCTGAACTTGCTGATACTGTCGGCTTCTGCAGCACTGTGTGGCAGCAGGTTTCTGAAGCTCACTACTGACTGCTAAAGAAGTACTTTCTTTTATCTGTTTCAAATTGATCCCCTACTAGTTTCACCAAGTGTCCCCAAGTGCAGGATTCTGCATTCAGCTCATCTACCACCTTTGTCATTTTGTAGGTTGCTTCTAATAATAGCAAAGATACTAGGAGCCCTTCACCACTGGATTGGAAATCAAAAGTGTTTGGAAGCCTGTGTTGTACAAAAATAGCTGGTCTCAGTCCTGCTCCATGAGGACCATTATCCATATATCTGAAAGCACATTGGCCCTTGCTTGCTGAATTGCAGACAGTCAGCACACTCAGCCCAAAGATAAATGGACTTGAAGATTAAACTTCACATACAATTTCAGACCTGGTTAGAGCCTACTAATGCTGTGGGTTAAGGAAAGTGTATGTTGCTTGCATTTGCATTTGGACATCTGTTCTGCAGGTAAACTGAAGGCACCAGTTTCAAGGACTGTCCCTGTGGGCCTTTTCTGTAAGGGTAACATTCATCTGCATTTGAAAATTAAAATACTTATCAGAAGGGCATTCACAGCTATGCCACAAGTGCTTTTTGACATCAGCGCTGTGTCTGATTTGTCTGTGCCATACAGAGCTTATGAACCCAAAAACTACTTTTATCAAAGAACCTCATCTGTTTTGGCACCTTATGAGCAAAAAACAGCTTCTGGAGACTCATCACCTCTCATGTTGTAGGCACAAGCTCCTGCCAGAATATTTGGTCCTCAGCATGTCGGACAAAATCATTCAGCAGCTCATTTTCCTTGGATTAAGCACGGAAATGTACCACACCACCAGCTTCAAAGGAAACCAGAACTCAACAAAAAGGGACCCACCCCACTTTGTCCTTCACAGTCAAGCCTAATGTTCACCACTTTTTAAACTGTCTTTCAAACGAAAAGAGGCAACCTGTCTTCTAAAAAGGACATCATCTCTCCCCCTTCACAAAAAGCTTCTGCTAAGCAACAACGAGGCAAGTTTACATCCCCCTGAAGCCTCCTGGCATTTCCACACCTGCATGTGGTGCCCCAGCCCCAGAGTCCCAGGAGACCACAGTGAGAGCGTAGGCGGGCACCACTGCCCCTGTCAATGATGGGATCAGGGCAGGTATCAGTGCCAGCAGAGCACCAGCTCTCCACTTTGCTGGCCAGAAATCAGTCCTTCTTCTGGCCTTTTGGATGCCAGGAAAGCCTGCCTGCATCCTAGTGAGCAAATGTCCTACCAAGACAACAAGGCACGAGCACGTCGTTCCCTCCAGTGGTCTCTGATCTCTGTACAAGATGGGCTGCAGCTTGCTGTCCCCCATGCTGTGCTGATGGAGCAGGGCTTTGGGGCATGGTCCTTGCAGACCAGGGAGGGGTTTCTGCCCAAAAGGCTGCACTCCAAAGCAGGCACTGGATATGAAGGTAGTACTCAAGCATTTTTGCAGCTAGCAGTCGTTTGACTGTGGATGCTGCCCACAGTGTTTAGGAGAAAGCTTTTGGGTTCGTATGGCCAGGATTGTGAGGCAGGTTTTGTAATCCTGGCAGTCACTGTCTGCACACTCAGGTGACCGGTTTGGGGCAGTGGTCTGTGGTTAGAGAGGGTGTTGATTACTTACACCATAATGATGAGGAAGCTGGTAGAAGATTAGGCCCAACACTTGTCCTTGAGTTGGCACCAAACAACCTCCTGTCTGTACCCCTGGCACACACTGTACGTGCATGAGGGTTTTGACACCCCATAAACTATGTCCCCATGGTCTCTTTTGGGAAGAGATACTGGAGAAATACTCACCAGCATTAGTCCACATGTAAAGTATCCATGCGTCTCTTGGAAATGGTCAGGATGCCAAAATACTGAAGTATGCAAATATCACTAGCATGCCTCCCATATAGACAAGAAGGTAAGACTAAGCATATAAGCAATCCCATCCTCAGCCTCCCCAGCTACTCTGACAATGTGAAGTCAAAGCCCTCATAACAAGCATCCATGAATATTAAACACCCTCCATCCTCACTTACGAAAGGTCTGCTTCCAGACTTGTGCTGGCTCCTGCTTCCAGATTAGCAGGTATGGATGAGGAGCATCCTCAAGGAGGAGTCCCTGGGCTGCTGCAGTCTTCCGAGGGGCAAAAGATGTGGCCTGATGGTCAAGGCTGTCCTTTGGGTGGGAGTGCAGGGACTCCTTCCCCTTGGTGGTGGTGATATTCTCTGGTCACAAGCCTGGACATCCCATAGGCTGTGATAAGTAAGGTGTCCCCTTAAGGGACAGTCGTGGCTCCATCGTGGCTTTCTGGGAGAATGTACCAGGGAAGCAACAAACACTGTACCTGAGAGGAACCTCTGCTTGCCCTGTCAGCTCTTCCCTGATGCTGAGGCTTTGCCCCACACAAGTAGGTATTATTATGCAGTAGCTCAGCAGAGGGGAAGAGACAGTAAATCAAGTATAAGAGCCACAACAGTGTTCATTTATGTGGAAAAACCTTCAAGAACAAGAAATTACTAGGCAATGATCAGACAGCTAGGCAGCTGTTTTCTTAATCAGGTAATAGTTCTGTCTGGAGGCTTCCTTGCAGATCAGCTCCCACAGGCTCGTTAATGAGAGTCTGCAGTGCCTGTGCAAGTACCTGGCACCACAGCTATTTCTGAGCGTTGGTGACAAGGAAACAGTTAAAAGTATATGAAATGCAACAGGATGGTAAAAAGGTGAGAAAATTGCAGAAAAAGAGCAAGCTGTACTTCTCTGTAGACTTACCATGCTGAATTGTCCACCTGCTCTGTGCTTTTGATGACTACAGTTCTGTATATTTACATAGGTTAATGAATGCTTGTAAGAAATTTGACTGTTAAAATTATTCATGGCAGAAGAAGGCCATATTCTTGCCATAAAAGAAAGTTTCCTTTTTCACTACGTGATAAAAATAGTGCTTACTCATTTCTTATTTGCTTAGGTGTGAGAGTAAATACCATGTGGGTTTCACATCTGAGAAATATAACTCATGTTTAGCAGACTTTCTTCAGGTTATAGTCTATTTAATGCAGTTTCATAATCATGCAAATTTTACAAAACAATCCATACCTTTTTCATTTTAGAAACTGCCTTTTGAAGAAAAAAAAGGTATTTCTAAAAAGACTTTCACATTATATTATGCCATTAGCAAAAGGAGGGGAGAGAACAGTATTACATGGTTTTCTTTAATTTATAGGAACTAATGGTAATAACTTAAAGGCCTCTATGTTATTAAACTAATGGCATGCAGGGTGATAACAAAAATAGTTGAATTCATCTTAGCTTTAAGCTTCATCAACACCATTTTGACTGAGCCATCAACATCAGGCATAGACCTTGATGTGTTGTGTAATGACATAATTTAACATTTTGAATTGTAATGTCTTAATGACATAAAATTAAAGTTCTGGCCAAAGGGTGAAGAGACCAAATGAGAAGTTTCTGAAAGAAATTGAGACTGCAAGGCAATTACTTTTATGGTAGAAAGTGGTAATATGGTCTGCCTTATGAGTGATAAATACAAGACCATTCAGAAGAAACTATCCTATTAAGTAATATCAGTCAGAGCAGGTGGACAATGCACTTTGTGGACAGCTGTGGCTTTTCTGATGGATAGAACAGCTTCACAAGGTGTTTATGTTTAACATTGGACTCATCTTTGGGGCCCATATGGTCACAGATAAGCAATTTCCACTAAAGATTTCCCAGAGTTACAAGCATAGGACTGAAACAGATAAAAGGAGCCAGGAGGTAGACAGGAGATTTAAAGTATTCATCTACCTTGCAGTGATTGCAACTCAGACTCAAACTACACCACATTGCTCCCAACAGCCACATTGTCGAGAACTTGTTGCAGAGCTCAGTGCTGGATACCCAACCTAGGACTTGCCAGTTGGTTGACAATTACACCCTCATTATTCTCCATACCGGTGCTTTCGGGGCCTGATCCAGATTGTTGAAGGCTGGCTCTGTACACCTGCGTGAGCTGCAGTCATTGCAGAATAAACACAGTTAAAGACAGAAGCTAAGGGGAAGTTGTTTCTTGGTGGCAAAGCAGTTTTCTGTAAAAGAAAAAAAAATAGTCTTGCACAGAGATTTGTGGACCTTTGGCTAGAGAATTGTCTTCTGTAAACAGGAATAGTCTACCCACGTGATTGCTGCTGCAACTGAAAACCATCTGCAAAAGGACTACTATCTGAAGGTGAGTGACAGGAGACTAGCACTTGTCCAACCGAGGGACTACATGACAGAGTGCGTATCAGCTGTCATTCTTTGAAAGGAAAATAGCTCAGGTCACAATGCATGTGCAAACTGCTGCAAAATTGCAAAGCCCTGCTTATCAGCATGTAGTTCTCATGGCATACACTCACAAACATTCAGGCTAACTTGTTCAAAATTAGGTAAATTAACATGAATATTGATATCTGATTTAACTTTTCACATATAGCTACAATGCTAAAAGAATTGCCAACAGCCCCGGTAGTAATAAAGAGTACAAATCCGGTCAGAACACCATGTATACCCCTGTATACCCATGTTCTCTATCCAATAAAATTATATAGTCCCTTTTTTGTAAAGCTGTGTACCCCCTGACTCCTCCTGATACACAAAAAGTCAGTGTATGCACCTTTGCATTTCAGTTAGCATGTACTTTTCAAAAATAAAAAAATACTTTCAAAAATAAAATGCAGGATTTCTATTAATCTCTTCCCTTCTTAGACTGGTATTTTTCTTCATGCCTGCTGGTCTCTTCCCATCCTTCCTTTCTAAACAGTTCAAGAGTTACCCACTTCAGCCTCTTGCTGCTTTAGTGTGGCTCCATGTTCACTTAAGGTGACTTTGAACTCAGAACCAATTTTACCACTTTAATTTCCATTTGAGAAGGGAGAAGTGGAAGAAACTCATTGGGGAGTGATCTGTGATGGATTGCTGTAGACAGCCCACCGCATGCACTTGCCAGGCTGCAGCTGGCCAGAGGAAGCTGGAACTACGTCAAAAGGTTTATGCTTTTGCCTCAAAGGAGAAGTATTTAGGTACCCTGCTTTTCAAAGGCAAAACCAGGCTCTTCTTTGAAGTCCACAGCCATAGGTTCCAGGTTGGGAATTCCTGGCCTTCATTTCTAGCTTCAAAACATGATTCTTTGCCATGTCAGCCCAGAACGAAGTCTTGTCACAGCTGTGAAGAGTTCACATGTTCTCTTTCAGCTTCAACCAACAAGTGGCTCATCTATCATAGCAGCACTGCAATTAGCTCCAGTTGTTAATTTCTTTGTTTAATTACAACCTATTTTCCTTCAGGTATCAACTCCACAATGAGCTACAAGGAGCTCTGAATATAAGAAGAGTAGGCAAGTAGTACAAGACTTATTTCATCTAGCAACCTGCAACTAGAAGCCAAACTAACATACTTTTCTTAATAAAGTTTTTTCCTAAAATTTCCTTCTTTAGATAACGGTGACCATTTGCCTGTGATTTCAACTATGTAAATAACATTTTAAAAAGAGACACTATAAAGATAAACATGGAGATTTCATTGTGGTGACATCAGAGGGAACTTCATCTCTCCAGGATGAAGATTCTCTTAGCATTGCCATGGGATCTATGCCCAAGGTATGAACTTTCATCCAAGGCCTGGATCGAAATCCAGGACTTTCCTTTGCAGTGCCTTAGTGTCATGCACTCTCTTGGCCAGCGTGTATTGAATTCTGTCACACAAATCAGAACAGCTCCAGTCTGAGGATTTTTGGGACCCCTCCTTCACAGCAGTCTACAGTATTTTCTGTAGGACACTGTTGTTGGAGATCAGAGATGGAAGTCTGAGAACCTCCAACTTGAGGAGAGAACCTCCTCAAACTTAGGCAGGCAAAAAATCAAAGTATTTTCAAGGTTTTAGTAGAAAAAGAGAGGAAGAAACAGGGAGTGAGACTAGAAGTCAAGGTTCTCCAATATAGACTTAGAAGACACTTCAGGTCTTCCTTTTGAAAATGTCTACTTTTGTGTTTACGGGCATACGAGAAGCACATGTGTGGGCATGTGAGAAGCTACTTAGATTTTTCTGCTGGTATTGAGTGGCAGCAAGGCAAAAGCCCTGGAGTGGTGTTCAGAATAGCTGAGTTTGATTCCTGGTTATCTTACTAAGCTTGGATCTAGCATTTGATTTCTTAATTTCTCTGTCTTTTAAATGGGGGGGGAATAAGACTGACTTTGTTGATACAGGATGTTGTGGCTCAGCAATGGAAGGCAAATTAGGAAAGCTGAATTGTGGTGGAATTATTATTAAAGTCTGTATTCTGAGAGTAAGCCTGATAAAAGTGTTTTATCAGGGAACTACTTTACCAGTGTGCTAAGTGATGGTACTCTTAAGGGGAGGCAAATGAGGCATCAAAACTAAAAGTCGAAAGCTGATTAAAATACCTTATTAAATAAAGGTCAATCTCACAGTAGTGCTGATTGATATATCAGCTGATCCAACAAGTCCCTTTCCAGCTCTACTTTGTATAATGAGAAAGTAAAATTAGTCTTAAGCATATGCATTAATTACTTAACTGAAGAATTTGGAGACCATGAATAAAGAGTCCTAGTTCCCCACTGATTAAGGACAGAAAAACATGGTGAACTGCTTTCTGTCTTATAGAAAGATGGATCCCACTTGCTGTTATACTCTGTAAGGAGTCTCATACAGTAGCTCAGTTACAGAAATTATCACTCCATTTAATGAGCTCATGATATGAGGGACTGAGTATGGGGACTTAAAAGCATGCTGGTAGCAAAAAGCTAGGCAGCCTCAAAAATCGCTTCTTAAACGGTATAGGGGAGTCACTGCATTGTATGGGCTCTGTGCTCAGCTGAAAAATTCTGTAGGGCAGCAAGGCAGACGGGTTGAGCATGACGAAGCAGAGTGACATGGTGCATGGGAATGGGGGGTGAAGTCATTAGAAAGTGCTATCACAAGCTAAAACAAATCTTCAGGCTGGTCAAGACAAGTCCATACAAAGCCTGGACAGGTCTGTGTTGTTAACTTAAAACAAAGCCTATGGCTTGTTGCAAGCAATACCATATTTAATGAGCTAGAAAGTGACAAGTCTGACTGTGCCATCACTAGTAGTTGCATTAGAAATGGTGTTTTGAAGCTTGGACAAAAAATCAGAGATATTTCACAATACGTAGATATATAAAAGGGAAGTGGCACATATTTCATTCTGCGTAGGCTAATCACACACAAAGATCATCATAGCCCACCATCCACACCTTCTTCTCTACTGATAGAAATCACCTTTTTAGGAAGAACAGAAGAGAACGGGAGAGTTCGTAACTTAGATGTTCTTGCATGAAAATTTTTGGGCAAAGTGTTAATATAGACTAAAAAATCAAGGCAGGTTTGTGCCCAAGAATCTGGACTGTGACTGGGAACAACTGATCTATGAGGACTTTTCTGCTGCCCAGTCCAGCCTGCCATTTCAGAGAGATGCCGGGGCTGTCCATATGTTCACACCAGCCCTAATGCCTTGTCCTTGCACACAGAGGAAGCCTGTAGAACTGAGGTGTGATTGTTCTGTGTTTAAGTAAGTTCCAGCAATTTTCTTGAAAATCCTTCTCATTATTTAAAAAGTCATTAGTTTCATTATCTCATTTCCACTGTGAATTTGTTTTGACTCTTCTGCAGCAGTTTCATAAAGCCAGCATAATTTTCTACCTGCAAGCAAAACATCTGAAAAAAAATACAGGTAACCTCTGCCTTACTGGGCATAGTGTCAACAGAAACAAAAAGAATGTTGTCAGAAGCTTTAGAATAAAGAAGCTATCAAAAAATCCAAATGAAAGCAAGGCAAACAGCCCTGTTTTCCAAACTGTCATGGTTTAAACCCAGCTGGCAGTAAAGCACCATGAGGCCACTCGCTTACTCCTCCCCACTGCCCTGGTGGGATGGGGAGGAGAAAATATAGGAAAAAGCTCATGGGTCGAGACAAGGACAGGGAGAGACCACTCACTGATCATGGTCATGGGCAAAAACCAGATTCAACTTTGGGGAAAGAAAAAAAAATAATCAGTTTTTTGTTACCAATTAAATCAGAACAGGATAATAAGAAGTAAAACCAAACCTTAAACCACTTTTCCCTCACCTCTCCCTCCTTCCCAGGCTCAACTCCACTCCCAATTTTCTCTCCCTCCTCTCCCAGAGTGGCGCAGAGGGACGGGGAATGGGGGTTGGGGCCGGTTCCTCACCCCTTGTCTCTGCCGCTCCTTCCTCCTCAGGGGGAGGACTCCTCACTCCTCTCCTGCTCCACCGTGGGGTCCCTCCCACGGGAGACGGTCCTCCATGAACTTCTCCACTGCGAATCCTTCCTGCGGGCTGCAGTTCCTCACAAACTGCCCTGGCGCAGGTCCTTTCCGCGGGCCGCAGATGTTCAGTCACAAGCTGCCCCAGCGCGGGCTTCCCCAGGGAGCGGCGGCCATCTTGGGGGGGCATCCACCCCCTGCTCCGGCGTGGGCTGGGGACACACAGCCTGCCGCCTGGTCTCCCCACGGGCTGCGGGGGCAGCCCCTCCTGCCCTCCTTCCTCACTGCCCTCGGTATCCGCAGAGGGGTTCCTCTCCCATCCCAATCCCCTCCTGGCTGCAGGTTCCCCCTCTGAAATCCGCTCTCCCAGAGGCGATCCCGCCGTCGCTGACGGGTTCGGCCTGGGCCAGAGCCGGGTCCGGCTCCCAGCCGGGGAAGCTTCCAGCAGCTTCTCACTGCTGTCCCTGCAGCCCCTTCCCCACCACCAAAACCCTGCCACACAAACTCAATACACAAAGTTTTACGCAATGAGACATATAAGTCATATCTAATGAGATATTTTTGATATCTGGCTTTCTGGTTTCTGTTACAAGTAGCATCCAAGACCCCTTATTACAGTAACAAGCAAAAGTTGATCTGTTTGGTGCTGGCAGAGTAACTTTTCTCTATTTACCCAGTCATTATTATATTGCTTTATTCTAGAACCTTGAAACTGATCCTGTTGTTTCTGGACTACTTTCAGAGTTGATCTGCACTTTCTGTTGAGTGCCTTGTCCTCTGAATGACAAGCTTGGTGGACTTCAGGTTGTCCTTCCCACTGACCTCTCCCTGGATGCCTGGGAAGCCTGGCCCTGAGAAGGCCCAGACTAGGGCACCCATGTATTTTAGTTCCTTGGCCCTGGGATGACCCTACAAGGCCCAAGTCTGCTGTGGCTGAAAGTTAGGATTCTGCTCTTGGCTGCCAAGATCTTTGTCTGTTGACTTTGAAATGTCTGTACAGTTTTACGTGATACAATACCAGAAAACAGCAGTGGAAGAGGAAACAGAGACGTGATATTCTTGAGCAATATTGCACTCAAGATTGCTGTAGGTCTGTACAAACTTCATTTGCTAGAAAGGAACACAATAGGTGGCAAGTAAAATTATAATCCAAAGATGTTTTGCCTATCTCTTGTATCTGGAGGATATGTTTTTTCTTAATTCATGTTTTTCAATGAAATAAATTAATTTGCTCGTAGCACATGGTCCATGTTATTATGTATAGTCTTTCAGGCATTTGGCATGCAAGCACTCTAGCTGTCAGAAATATTTTTATGCACCTACTTCAAGAGCATTTAGCATGAAATGTACTCTACAGACGTGGTAAAACTGAAAATAGAGGTTTAGTTGCAATCCCGTTTGACTAAATGTATTTACAACACCACAGCACATTTGATTTTACGAACCACCTTCACCTTAGTTTTGTAAATCAAAAAAATTTCAGGATCATAATGAGCTGGCATGAGGATGTCATTGCACAAAGTTATTTACCTCAAAATGCTCTTTCATCTCAAAGCACTTGCACCCTTCTACGTGTCAGCGTTTGACACAAGACAGACCATTGTTCAGGTTCCTGTATGCTATTTCCCTCAGGTCCTGCCTTCTGATGTTCCCAGTTGATTCTCTCCTCATCACCCAGTGTATTGTTCCTGTCTGGTACACGCACGCTGAAACCAAAACTCACTGCTCTTTGTATAATGCCGTGTCTGATAAGAGGCTGAAATGATCAGCATGATCATTTAAACTACTCTCATGTATCACAGAGGCTGTGGGATGTCCTGAGTCCTCTCCAGTTTATCAGCACTGCATACATTGTGGATTCAGAGCTGGACACTCGTCCAGGAGTGGTGGTGACTGCCATACCCAGAGCTGTTATAACCCCTCTACTTCTCAGCATTTCCTTGTCTGCAGCCGAGACACTCAGTAGCCCTTCTGTGTGCCAGCACATCTTGCGTTCAGCTGACTTTCCACATGCTCTCTGTCAGCGTATGGATGTATTTCTTGCTCCTTGACGTATCATTTTGCCTCAGGCTATGCTCATAGAATGAGCCATTTGCTAACACACATGAAGACTTCTTTGGTCCTTTTCACTGTAGCTGCTGAGAGAGAGAGAAAATGGACATTGCCTCTGGCTCCCAGCAATCTGGAGAAAATCTGGGTGTTGTAGGTCTGTCTCCTCCTTGTTCCTCCCTAGAAGGAGATGAAAAGATGTGAAGAAGAAGAGGAGACCAGGATCCACTTTTCTACATGTGTGCTGAATTCAGACACAAAACCATTCCCAACATAAGTCCTGTTCTCTGAACTAACAGTGTCGGGGCACTTTTTGCCTGCCTATGACTTTGTTTGCATTCCTTCCCCACTCTTCCAAGGGTTTCATAACCTCTCACTGCACTTGGACATCTCAGTCAATAACGGTAGCTCTTTACAGAATACTCCCCACTGTCTGGTATAGCTGAAGACTCTGTATGCCCACTGTAGGGTCTAATAGGTGGACAACCATCTTGAAATACCAAGTAAATCCACCAGCATTGCTACCAGCAATTAGGTGTAAAGGTAGATAATTCCTTGCTTCTGAACACAGACGCAATCATTTAGCTGTACTTTTTACATTTCTACCATAATAATATATGTGAAAGATAAGCACACATTGGATAAGAATTGAGAAAAATAGCAGTGTTATGTAAATGCCTGCTAAAATGGATGCATCTGGAATCTCTGCAGAGTACAGTAGTTCAGTTATTTAGTAGTTACTTCAAAAAGAGCTCATGCAGAAACCAGATTAGATTGGCATAGCTAAAATGGACTCATTTTATGCAAAATGCTTACTACCTTTTTTTTTTTTAAAAGTAGATTATTAAACCAAAAACCTCAAAACTTTTCCACTGGGCATGTTGGACATGATTATGCGGGGGTGGGAGGGGTCATCCTGTTAAATCAGTGGGAATTTTAGAGGGTGGGAGTAAATTGAATCCATTAGAGCAATTCATACACTTTTTAAATGGTCATGAATCTTACTTATACTAATCCTTGAGCACAGAGTTTCAAGCAACATTTTTCAGATGTTTTAATGTTTGATGTGTATCAAATACATTCACATTTCCTTTGAAGAACTATCATAACACTCTGACAATAACAACTGGCTGACCCCTTGCAAATAAAACTCTGATAAAGCAATAAAGATCAGACATCATATATCCTACAGAGACAAATATTGGTCTACTAGAGAAAGTGGAAGTGTACTAGAAATCATTCAATGTGTTTCAAACATTAAGGAGAAGAAAACATTGTCAAAGAGTTGATTGGAAATTCGGTACAGAAGCCATGCTGGCAGAGTATAAAAGTGCCATACTTAGGAGAACAGGCACAAAAACACAGTACTTGCATCCTTAATCGAAATGTTGGATTTGGCACCATGGAAAGAAGTAATGCCAAATGGTTAAGGAGCAGCTTTGCTGAGGAGAATAAAAATCTGTATCAGTGTTAAGGCTGAATTTCTATGCCCTTTCAGAACTAGCCTCCAGCATCTAATTGTTGAGTTTAAAATGATAGCTGAAAACCTCTGAGCATTCACTGTCATGTGGCCTCAGCACTTCCAAGCAGAGACGATAGCTATCTAAAGAGCAAAACTGCCCTCCATTGTTCTGCCTCAGTTTTATAAGTATGCTCCCTGCTGTTCTGTAGTTGTTAATTCTTAGCCCATATGGGCAAAGATGACATGTTATTAAGTACAAGAAATCTCCTCATATAACCATCAGCCCAACTATTTTCCTGAAGAGGACTGACAAGCTTATCTTAAATAAATCCCTAAAAGGGCTCTGTGAAATGATTAGAAGTCATATGTTTACAACGATGCCAGAAGATCAGCAGGTTTATACACTGATCAATCATTTATACACTAGTGAGCAGCTGGCATCCGAGGCTTTGTCTGCTCATCTATCAAGCAGTTCTCACAAAGGTTAGAGGGAGTAAAGTTGTACTCGGACACAAATATAGGTATAAAAATGTTCTAAAAATGCTAAGTATTGAGGATTACGGCATGAACTGATAGGATTTCGTATTTCAGAATGATTTTGTATGAGATCCCGATCACAAACAATTTGCCAAGGTGTCACCTTCTTCCCTAAGCCCTGCTGAAGCCCATCCATTGCTTTTCAGTGCAGTTAACATCCTTGCAGATAGATAGAGAGTATGTGCTCACCCAACATGTCTCAAAAAGCTTCTGTGGGTAGGGTAGCATTGACCTTTGTCCTCTGTACTACAGAAGGTGTTTTTGAAAGAACAACCTGGGAACTGCTGGAGAAGCTGGAGCTGAGTGCAAAGAGGAAGTCCAAAGGTCCCTGCTTGGGTCTCTGGTTCTCGCAGGGTGTCCACTTGGGAAAGGATGAATTCTCCCCGTTTCTAGGCAAAGACTAGATCAGACTTAGTGAAGAAATATGAAAAGATGTCCAGGAGGGAAGCTCATGGTGCTGTGAGGTCCAGCAGGAAAACAGACCAACCAACAGTCTGGGTCCTGTTGGTTCACCTGAAAGGGTTAGTGGCATCTTCATATTCTTTCCCTTTCCACCCACATCCTTACTTTGTGCCTATGGATGTGAACGCACATGCTTTCAATGGTGCCATCCTCTCAGCTTCTGTGCTTATCACTTCACAGAGTGCCTTCTTTAGCATGCTCTTACAAGCTTTGAAGCATAGATGTTTGTACATGTACGAGTATCAGGAGCACGCAGGACCCTTCAGAGCACTGGGAGCACAGGGATAGTTACCATGGCAGGGAAATGGGGTAAGCACTGTGAGAGATCCTGGTGGCCAGGGGTGTCAGTTCCCACTATGGCACACTATATGCTACTTAGATTCTTTTTAATATTCTGGAGCGACACCTAAAACCCATCAGGTGAGCTCAGCACTGTCTACCCCTGCTAAACCTGCATTACATTTTGTCCCATTATTTTTCAGAATATTCTCTAAAGCTTTGCATAGCATTGAAATCACAGTTATCAGCCTATGTTTGTCTAGACCTATAGTTAGGTGGGCTTCTTATATAAGTTAAGGCCCTCAACAAAAAGTTGCAGAGAAAGTTATCATCTCTTTCAAACTAAGCATTTATAACAGATAATATTAAACACTCCATTTTCTTTTCCTGTCAGGTTTCCGGTGCTGTGCCTCAGTTCCACCTTGGTTCTTTCTTCTTGCTTTTCCCTGCCTTTCTCCCATCTCTTTTCATAGAGCATGTATTTGTATTCCATTTGCTTAGCAAATCTCTTTATCTCACTTTTATTTCAGACCTTCAACTACCAAAATCTCAAGACTAGATGTTTTCTCAATTTATGTTTTCATAATTATAGAAAAAAGATTATATCATCATTTAAGCAGACAAAAACCAGAAGTTAAAGGGATTTTTTCCTGGGTTTTTAAATGTATGTCTAGTATTACTTTCTAAACTTTAACAGTAAAACCATTATAAATGGTATTGTCATTCTTAGCCTGCTTGGGAAGAAGAGGTGAATGTTATAATAAGTATAGGTAGGCTGTTGTAGCTATCACTCAGATCAAAGCCCACTGCATTGACCAATTCCATTTTTTTAACAGGAAAGAATGCAGCAATTCATCACTTGTCCAGTCTGGTTAATGTTTTGTGCTTTTTTTCTAAGAGTGGAATTTGTGAACTGACTAGCTTTGACAGTTTGAGGTACTTGGTACTTTTCACTTCTAGATCATTGACTCAAGTATAGCACATATTTGATGAAAATTGACCAAAAATTGAATCTGGAGGATGACTGATGGCTGAAGTATGCAAAAAAAAGATTGGTTTCTGCTCAGCTGTTGGTAGACAGATGCCAATAAAAAAAAAACCAACATACATCTTAACCCTGTAGTCACAAACATTCTAACTAGGGAGACTCAGAAATGAATGGAGAGCATATCTACTTTTGGATGCCTTCATCACGGGACTCGCAACTTTAGCTATCTACTACCTATTTCCAGAATTGGAATTCACCTAGACATGCCTCTCAAATCTTTGAAAATCGGGTTGTCAGTATCGAATGTCATGCAGCCAAAAAGTGGGGGCTCTTCTGAAGAACGGTAACTGCTTGCTCCTGACCGGACTGTCCTTGCAGACTTGGGCACGTGATGGAGATGGGTGCAGTGTGAATATGTTAGGAGAGAGCTGATGCATTTTGGCAGGGCTATGTGGTAGAACCAAAGGTCAATTTTCTATGGCTTGTGTCTGCCTTGGAAAGTACAGCAGTCTCTTGGCATTGCTGTTCCACCTTGCCATTTGAATCCTATTGAATTGGTAAAGTGAATTAACCTAGTATTTGACACTTCTTTCTCTAAGTTTCCAAGAAATTTAGTCTCCAGTGATTACGATTTTGCTTTGTCTGCCATTTTCTTGTGACAGATTAGCTCCTAATTCCCAATGAACATAATGAAGTATTTAAGATAAAAAAAAGTCCTCCTTCTGTGTTCCACTCTCCCATTTGGATAATCTGATTTTTAACTTGCATTCTCATTTAAAGAAAGACTTTGTGCCTTATAGCGATGAATGGCTGGCCCTCCCATCCTTCCAGGACTGCATTAATATTGTTGCTTTTAAAAAGATGATGGCAGGCAAACCAGCCCTAGCACTACAGTGGCAGGTCATATGCTTGCACACTGCACTACACATTTGGATAACGCAAGTAAAGAAACTGTAGCTCCCTATTTAGGTTTGTAACTGTCCAAGTTCTGGAGTTAAATTCACATACTTTCAGAGCTGGTAGCAAGGATGACATTTCTGATTGTTATATTTCCCAGTCCTCTGAGAAATAGAAGGACTTTTTCAATGACAATCAATATATTCAGAAATTTGTCTTCAGTTTCAACTATTTTGCCATGATTCCTTGTGGCATGATGTGTACCAGCTAGATCTCAAACCAACACAAACCCAGTTATGGAGCTTTTTTTGACAAACTGCAATTTCAGTGAGCAATAGTATTTCAAGAAACAAAGCCTTTTAGTGGATGGCTGTTGAATTTAATGCTTTGCTTTAGTTGTATTTTTTTTATGCTAGTACATTTCATTTTGATATCTGAGAGCAAAAATGTCTTATTTTCCCATCAAAATAATTTCCTCATGAAGTTAGACTGCTTAGCTGCCCACCTGTTTATCAATCCCTCCCTAATAACTTTTAACCCCATTGTCCAGTTTCAACAAAATTTAACAAAAGGCTAACATCTTAAAAATATCAAACTCCCAGAAGTGTTCTGAAGATCAATGGCTGGATAAAAAACAAGAGCATTAGCTAGTGATCCCACTAAGGGAAAGCCAGGAGATTCAGAGCTTAAGAGCACTTGGCTGACCAACTCAGCACAAATCTCATTTCAGATATGCTGCACTGCCTGCCATTTCTTGATCATCTGTCATGCTAAATAAAGTATAAAGTATAAAAATGTAGGGAAAGTGGAATGAAGCCACAAGTCCTGTAGGAGAGAGGCTGTGAGAGACATTTGGGGCATGTGGGAAGCATGGGAGTTCGGAAAGGTCCAGGGTGTGAAGGGAGCTGGAAGTACTAGTGAAGGATCTGAGGACATGAGAAAGACAGGTATCACAGACAGAAGGCGCATGGGTGTAAGAGGAAACAGGGTGTTGCTGTGGAGGTGTCATGGGGCTGTGACAAAGGAGCTGGGTTGTTGTACTCTGGCCATGCAGGAGAAGGAGGAGACGTGCTGTTTATTGAAAGCCAGGCTTTGCTGATTCCTTGTACTGCTCATGCACCATTGGGCTCATTTAAAGCTGACCAATAAAAAGGGTTTTCAAGTGTCTAAATAACTCACAAAGTATTTAATGAAATATTTCAGTTTAACTTTAAAGAAAACAATACAGTAGGAAGTAGTGGGAATCCCATTTTTCAAAAGAAACTGTAAAAATTCTGTTACAGTTCAGCCCCAGACTATTTTTTCCACTGCTTGCTTCAGCCATTGAACTGAAAAATTGGTTATTTACCTAGCAGTTATACTTAAAAATATTTGCAACACAGGTATGGCCAGTACCTTTTGCTTAGAGCTTTGCTGTGGGGGCAGCTCACAAAACGTGCCAGGGAACCAGCACTGCCTATTAAGTTCTGGCTGATAAGATCTCAGGCGGTGCTTCGGAGAATTTGTTCCCTTGTTCAGCCAAAGATAAAGGTAGAACCAACCAACCTGCCTCTGCTGATGATAATCTTCCAAGGAGATACTATCATTTCAGCAGCTGCTATAAGAAACTTTTCTGAAGGTCGGCGCATACAAAATAATCAATTCTCATCTACAGATCTAAATTCAAATGTGCCAAATGCTACCAGGGCTTATGCTACCGGGTTCCTGAGATGAAGGCAACAATACTGATTGAAGCCATGATGTTTGCTGCAGCTGACAAACTAAATAGGCCATGGGCCATGCCTGGGGAACTTCTTTTAGCTTCCAGAAAACGGATATTAACTATTTCTAATGAGCAGTAGGCAAGCAGTACCCACGGTATAAGTGGTTTGTAGATAAGCAAAAAGCTATATTCACAAATACTGTCAATCAACACTTTGCAGCAATTTCCTTTGAGAGAAAAAGATAGAGAAGAGCTGGTCTAGGAAATTCAGCATTTTGAAGATGCAGCATTTCTCTTGTTACAGCTGAGGAAAACATGGTATAAAAGCAAGTGCTGTCAATGTGCAGCCTCGCCAGCACTGCACCAGGGTGTGCTGTGTCTGGCAGCTCCATCCAAGCTTCAGTCACCTTTTAGGCTGAACCCACACCCAGCATCTCCAACAGATAGTGTGGGACATGAGTGGGTTTCGCCAGTGGAGTGGGCATCCAGGATAAACCTCCATCACTTGATTTTTGCTGTGGCTGCAACAAACTACTTCAACCCTCACAGCAGTGTGAGCAAGATCTGAATCAAGCCTGTAATCTTTGTTCTAACAAAGCTGTGAAGACAGTTTTCTTCTCCTGAAAGAAAAACCTCATTAACCTCTGTCCAGCTGACTATACCTAGAGATCGACCTGCAGTCAGATTATAACTCCCAGTTCAAAGCACCTAAAAAAAAAGATGGGCAGAATGCAAAGCTGTTGGTACCCAATGGAAAACTCTTCTTAATTCAGTTACTTTGCATGCTGAGACAGTGTTAGGAGAGCGTTGGGTACATCTAAACTTAGCCTGCAGCAGCATATTCTTCCATGCACATGCCTCCCTGTGCTTGGGAGGGAAGGAGGTCACGGCAGGACCGCGGCGACGCGGTGGGGTTTGGAGATGCTGACCCTTCAGGGATGCTGCTTGCTCCAAGCCTGGAGGCAGCTGCAGCAGCATGGCTCCGTACCAGCACCAAGCCCAGGGGCGACGCACGTCAGCAGAGTGTTGAGCTGACACAGCCATATTGGGTTTAGGACTCAGCGAATATCCGCACAGCATCTTGTGCCAAGTGAATGTACTTTGAGCTGCTGGTTTGGTCTCTGCATTTCAATTTCTGTGTCATTTCCCTCCTCCGGATGTTGCTGAGATGCTGTTTCCATCTGGACAGGAGCATTTTGGGTATTTTTGTCTTTGGCCACGTGTATATCACCTAATGGACCACAGTGCACAGATCCCCTAAGCTCACAGCAGCCCACGCAGACGCAGGGCAGAGCTTGGCTCGGGTCTTCACAGCCTTGTAGCTGCATTTTTGCAGTACTTGCTGAGCTAAGAAACCCTGCTGACATGCAGGATTATGGGCTTGAGCGGAGAAATAACCCCCTGTCACAGCTGTGTCCCCCCTTTCAGACGCAGGCAGTTGCACAGGGTCCTCTGAGTTGTGTCATTTTGCATGATGAACAAACACCAAGTGTCCCCCAGCATTACTGCCCAGTCTGCCTCACCAAGGGTTTGTCTAGCCCTCTGCAATCAAAAGAAATACAGTTAGGTGCAGGAAAGGGAGAAGTAATCCAGTGCTGGAATAATTACAGTTGACTGGATTCAAAATGAACACTGTATTTTTTGCTCAAAAGCACCCAAAAAGCAGAACAGGAGGAGGCTGGAATCAGTCCTCGCCTTGAGGCCAGAGCAGAGGAGAGAGCAGTCGAAAGACTATTTCCAATTCTGTATTACCTTGGCCAAGCACATAACTGCTCCGTGCCTCAGTTTCCCCTGAGGCTCCAGGACTATTTGCTTGCCTCCAGCATCTTCTGTAAGGATTTTTCAGTTAACCCTTCTGAAATGGCTGGAGGTCCTCATGAGGAAGATATGAAAAAAGTGCATATTACTGTAAAAAACAGTTTGCTAAAAACAAGTGTCATGGAACTGAGGAAGTTGAAAGGAGGTACTGTTTTGTTCAAATAATGTAAGGGAGAGCCAGAGAGGGAATGGCACCAATGCAGCGGGTGAGGTGTGTCTCTATATAGCGAGCAGGGCAGGATGTGACCAGAGGATGGTGGTGCCGGGGGGGACAAGGTGACACCTGCTCCTTGCGGTGCTGAGCAGCTTGGCAGGCAGCTGCCACACTCCTGATTGCCAGGCAGGGTCCAGCTGGGGCTGAGCGCTGCTCTCATTAATGCTGCACTCTTATTAATGCTGCACCAGGCTCCTCTGCGCTCCAGTCAGCTCAGGGCTTTTGCTTTTCCACTTATGCAAGCAGCAAGCCCCGAATCTGTACTGAGCAGGGAAAAAACTCTGTGTCTCATCGATCAGCCCATTCAGCAGGACCTGTGCGCATTGAGTGATTGCCATGAGAAACTTCAGCTGCTGTAGCAACTGCCCTGGCTGAGCTGCTGGAGATCAGCGGTAAGAAGTGTTCACCAAGATACATACAAATAAAACTCACACAGTTGCTTTGATAGTTCAGTCTTTGTTTGCTACGAGCATTCATATCAGCAATCGGCTAACTCACAGCAAATTCCAAGAAAGAGAAAGTCTGACCAAACAAGTTGCATGTCGTGCAGTGGTTTCCTCTGTGTAGCTTCACCTCGTCAGTTAGAAATCTTTGATTTTTTTCTCCTTTCTCCAAAAGTTTCAGATATTTGATCAGGCAGAAGAAAAACACGCCACATGAAGTTAAGAACCATCCTCCCAGAACAAATAAAAGTAGCAAGCAGAAGGTGGAGTGGCTCAGAATAGCACAAACAGAACAAGCAGGTTGAGCTACGAATAGCAAACGTGCAGAAATCAAACCCTGTTACCACAGAAATCACCAGCGGAAATCACGGAGCTAAATTCAATGAATAAAACATTTGCTGGGAGAAGTTTTCCCCACTCTTCCAACTGAATATAGAGTGGTTTTCATGCAGTTTGCCAGCAGGTGTTTGGTCCAAGACAGTGAGAAGTCAGTTTGTCAGTCAAAGAAATGAGTGGGTTTGTCCACGAGCAGCTATTTCTGCCCCTGGATCAGTTAGGGGTGGAGTTGCAATGTGCTGTTGTGCACCAACATCTACCATTGCCCCAGTACTGCCCAGACCGCTTTGGCCAGGAGCCAGAAAAGCCAACTCTGTCTTGAGCAGATAGGTCTTTCCATGATTATGAGGCTGCCACAATAAAGGAGGTGAACTGACAATTTTAAGGCATGTTCTAAACAAAATGCTGCCGTGTCCATCAGGAGGTGCCTCCAGCTTGATGGTTCTCATGCTCTGTTGGCGGACAGACATGCGTCTCTCACTAATGGAATTTCCTCCAAACATATTTACCTGGATTTCACTGCAGGCTCTCTGCATGGCTAACATTTTAGTAGCACTGGAAAACTCAAGCTTTAAGCACCTGAAAGAGCATTACAATATGTATCATTCTAGCCACATCTTCTTAAGTAACAAAAAAGTATTAATTGGTTAGAAGCCGATCATTTTCGATGCGTGGCAGTGGGGCTTTTCATCTGAACCACTATTATTGTCACTCTGGGTAGAGGAGAAGCAGCTTTTTCTTAACACAGTAGCAGCACAAAAGTAAGATTTTGATTCTAGTAAGTGGACTAAAATGAGAATATTAGATCGTAGGTCTATACGTCTTTTGTATACACACTTTCAGCCTCCATTAGAATATATAGTCTCCATTAGCAATTAATGTGTTGTGGCACAGGAGGGTGCTTTGGCTGCTCTCCTGGATGCTCTTACTAATGATGTGCATTGTATAGACGCTGATTCAGCAGCTCATCGCCACCAAATGAAGGAGGTCCAGTTGCCTTCCCCACCTCGAGCCTCTGCCCGCAGGTGCAGGCTCCATCCTCCTGCCTCATGGCTGCTGGGCTGCATGATGGAGCTCACAGAGCAAAGAAAGTGACTACATTCCTGTTGTGTTAGTGATTAGATCAGCTCACAGAAACACCCCGCAAGCTCCAGCAGCATATGGACTTTTGTTGCACAACACATGGTCTGCAGGTTCAGGAGGGAGAGGAGAGAGGGAGAGGCAAACCTTCTCTTGGTGGCAACAAGCTGTTAGGTTGGCTTGCTTGCTGACCTTAGAAGTATCACAGACCCTTTGGAAAGACTGTCGCATCCTGAATTGATCTGTACATACTGCAAAGGAGGTATTAGCCAGCTGTGCTATTTCATGTGAGGCACCGTTAGGAGGGGTTTTCCACTCAGGTAACTGCACAGAAGCCTTCCAGCATTGGCACCTGTTTGCATTGAACACTGTATTCCCTGTAGTTAACTGCAGTGCCAATGTGCGAATGAAACTGGGTCATGCTTCTGCAAAATCTAAATAAGGCATTATTAACATGTCCATCAGCTATCAAGGATGTGATACATTTTGCAAACTGTTCATTAATTCTGTACAAAACCAATGACAGGTACGGTATTGTTTCCACAGCTGGGGGTGAAGGATGTCTCATATGAAAAACTTCAAAGTCTGCCTGGTTTGGGGATTTACCATCCTTTTCTTAAAATGAGTAAAATGTAGATGAACGTTGGAGACATTCACCTGAACTCAAAGCAAGTCAGTAATTACTAACTATTAATCCCTTTGTACTTCAGTTCTGTGAATTGTCAAACACTTTTCAGCATCATGGAACAGATTGTCTGATTCACTTGGGAGCCAATGAAACTTAACAGCAGCGAAGTCTTTCTTTTCGAGACACATTGCCCTCTCTTAGAAAAGTACATGAATCCAAGTGCCTTACATCCCTGAAATGAAGGCTGACTTTACCAGAGCAGGGGCAGGAGGGAGCAGAATAAGGCACCAATTTCCCATGGGTACAGGAACCTCAAAGCCTTTCACAGAGTGGGATCAGCCTTGCAGGGAGTGTAAGTCTACCCTGCCGAAGCCACTGGGAACTTTTTCACTGACCTCAGGGAGAGCTGGATCAGGCCAGCATCCAATTCCACTGTAAGAAAAGGAGAGTTAGGCCACATGATAAAAGCACCATTATTCTTCGCAGTGAGGGCATCCAGGCAGGAATTAAATGTGCTTTATAATCATGTCTTCAGCTAAATTCCCTCATCTTTCCCCACCTGAGCACAACCATTTCATGTTAGCACCACACAATTTAATGGAGTTGATTTCCAAAACTATTTGGTGTCTCCCCGGCAGTCTTACAATAGCATATATTCCTGTATTTAAACTTTCATGATCGCACAAGGAAAACTGAAATATATGTAAGGAAGTATTTACAGACACTCTGGGACTCACAGTTATGGTTTTGGAGTTATATGCATGCTTTTTCCCCCTCTGTGTTTAAAAAGGATGTGTGTAACAGTACTACAATATTATTACACATTGTAATTACACAGCCTAATTACATGATTATATGTCTTTACACTAATTACACAATTAAAAACCATTACAGAAATGTTGTGAATGTATTTGAATCAATTAAAATATATTTAAACCCACTAGAGGCAACTGACTAACAAAAAAACATCGAGGGGTAGCAGGCAAACCTGCCAAATACATGGTATGATATCCCATTGGGTCCCATGAGAAACCCCCTGGTGCTGTTTTACTCTCAGATGAATGGGAATGTGGAACATCACAGGTAAATGTTAAAAAGAACCATTTTGTGCTCCATGTACCTGGAGCGGAATTTTGTAACACCTTCTAGCATGGTTGCTCTATAGCAAAAGATTTATAGCCAAGATCTGTTGCCAGTGTCTTAAGAACCTGGAAAAGGTATGTCGTTAATAGCAAGTCAAGCTGCTGATTCACTGGATTGAATCCAGCCCTATCTGTCATGGGCTGAAACCAAATAGGATGGTTGCGAAGAAGTGCAGAGAGCAGGGAAATTATAGAGCAGGGCTACACCAAGAGAGCTGGACAGAAAACAGACAGCCTGTGGGGTTCGGTGACACCAGGGAAGACGGGGAAGACAGAGACGAGGCTGGGCTGGGGTGCTGGTGGCAGGTCCGCTGCAGTCAGGTTTACCAGAGGAAGATGCTGGAGGCCATCACCCAGGCAACAGAGTACGAGCGCAGGTACGCACATATGTCTGCTCTGTCCTGCGTCGTCTGGGTGCTCTACAGTGAGGAGCATGGCTGCCACCTTGCTCTGTTGAGGAGGGTCTGCAGAAGACGTGAGGATGTCTCTTCTGCTGTTAGTTAGCAAGAGGCTTGGGAGCTGAGTCTCGCGTGGAAAATCCCATTTTCCAGAGAACATCTGGCAGCCTATTGGTGGGAAATTGCAGAGGAATCTGTTTCTACCAGGCATGCTTCTGCTCTTTGGAAACAAAGACTTAATTTTTCAAGGCTGTCAGTGTAATATTTTCTGTAAGCACTAAACTCACCTGAGAACGTTCTAAACCCTGGGACATTTCCAGAGTGAAAGGGAATGTGACCAGCTCATTTATCCCAAACCTTGCCAAGAACAGTCTCATTATGATCACTAGCATAGACAATGCATAGAAAACAATAATTTATTTGGTTTGTCTATATCTTGCTTTATTTCTGTCTAAGCACTGACAGCACTGACAGGATTTGTGTATAGATTAACAGCAGATCAGTAGCCTAATTGATGCAGAATTAGTCATAGGCTCCCAGCCCTGCCAGCAGTGAATGAGTAGGTATTTTTCTGGCATGAGCTTGCTTTGGGGAATCCCACTCCCAGACTTCACGATTCCTCTTTATACGTGAAAGTGAGAACATTATTTAGGCTTTGATAAGCAATGTCTTCTACCTGCAGCATAACCATTAGAAGCTCAGCAGATGTGTTTCATGAGATATATAACCCTTTCAAGCTCCTTTTTATCCTGAAGGCACAATAAAACCTTCACACAAGATAAAGGTAGTGAGTCTAACTTCCCTGGTTTTGTTCAGCTTCATGTAAATTTGTTCTGTTTGCAGTTCATTTTGCAGTTTCATTCTCCATTCATTCCATATGGTTATTTTGAAATATCTGTATCGGTGTCTCCCTGTATGTATCTTCCACTCTATTCTGGGCTTTACTTCTACTTTCCTGAACAGCAGGGCTGCTCTGTTCAAGAAGCTGTTCCTTTTTCCTCTTCATTTCTCACAGTTCGATCACATTTTAATAAACTTCAGAAGACACTGCTGTATTTTTCTCACAGTGACTAAGTTACATCCCCCATAAGTTCAGGCAAGGCTCAGACAGCAGTACCCGACATGGTATAGATATGGAGCCCATACGCTGGTTTCAAGCACATCACACCAGTGAGCCAATTACAGTTGTATGTCTCTCGGCCAACGCTTCACACGTCCAGCAGGGTCAGCTCTGCCCCTCTCCCTGTTTGACCTGAGCAGAGATGCAAGCAAACCACGCAGAAGGGCCACAGCTTCAGGCTAGCTTGTACAGGCACAGCAATGGAGAAGTAGTAACACAGCCTAAATGTATCCATAAATAAATGCATCTGGTTGCTGGATAATACTGGTGAGTGATGCCTACATTATTGCACCTGCCACTGCTGTAAGGCTTGCTAGGCAGTGGATAGGCCACAGCTATCCTCATTTATGCTTGATTACAAGTTGCAATCACATTACCAGATAGCTGCAACATAGGCATATCTTCATTTGGTTTTGCCTTGCGTCCCCAGTACGTCTCTTCTGCAATAGCACGGCCAATGACAACACAGCCGCTAGCACAGTTCAGGTGAGATTCACATCCAGAAGAAGACACCCGTACGTAGATGTCTACACATGTGAGGTACCTAAGCTCTTGTATCAAAGGAGATGTAGACGGTACTTGTCAATGGAGAGCAGAGGGCAGAGCCAACTCATCCTTCTTGGGGTGCACATCAGGTGCCCACTGCCATTTGAGACTCCCGTGTGGGTATAAGATATCCACAGTGGTGTGGGGATGAACTACCATCTGGATATACCTGTTTTCATCCAGTGGCTTTTAAAAGGGCCTGGAGGGATAGTTTTGATTAGATTCCTGTTTTTTAAACAGTTAATGAACACTAAAACCTTCATCCCAGTGTAAATTAAACTGAAATACAAAAGCAGGTCACCCAACTCCTCTGCCAGAGAAGGGCAAACACTTCTTCCACATCTAGTTTGGGCTCCCTGGCTACAACAGTATTAATAAACTGTACGTGAACAAGGGCTGAAGCACCGTCCCTGGTTGTCCAGGCTGTTAGTGTACTGTTGGCGCATTCCCTGGTCCAGTTTTGACTCACTCTGCGTAGTAAAGTCTGGGACAAGGTTTGGGAGATAACATGGCCCAGAGCCACTAGGCATTAGGGAGGAGGTCGTTTGGGCTGGAGGGGACTGGAGGGAGGCAGGGCTGGGGAGGCGAGGACAGATGCACGCCATGCCGAGCCGCTTGCCCCCGGCACTAGAGAGGAGGATGTGGCCTGTTTTCATTTACTGGTGTAGACATAACCCTGGACCCCAGCGTGAAGACCTGCTCTGGCAGGTTGTGTGAATGCTCCATGTGCTGCAGCAGTCTCTGCTACTGGGGCTTTTCCTGCCGTCTCTGCTGTTTCAGTACCCATCCCAGCACCCTCTGGTAAATCTTACTCCACATCCTCTCACATCAGTCCTACTCAGTCCCTCCTGGCAATGAGAAGAGAAGATTTCCATTCCAGCTCTACCTCACCGCAGTAAATACACACTGCATGTGGTCTAAATTCATCCCTCCTGCTGGAGTTTACCTTTGTTTACTTAAATAACAGCACAATGTAAACCTTAATCTGAAATTCCTCTTGACCTTGGCAGTTTTCCTCTGCGGGGCTCCCAATGAGCCGAAGAAAATAGTTAGCCTTTTGGACAAGGGCAATAGGCATTGAAAACTGTAAATTATTAAGTATGTTTAGCAGGCTGGCCTGGATTTAGCAAAACAAATGTAACAAGTAGGTGGAAATTAAGCCAAAGAGCAAGGTTTTGTGGTCACATGTGCCTCACTGAAAGACAAAGACATTCCATAAACATAATGACATGTGGAAACCAAGTTAAATTAGGCATCAAACACATCTGATAATATATGGTAACAAGGAAAATTGGAAAAGGAAAGATTTCCAATGACAGTTCTAATCAGAAATGCAGCGCTTCATTTGGGGATTACCGTTTGCTGTGGGGTTTTTCTCAGGGGCAGGAGAAGGAGCAGGGGAACTCATAACACCTTGCAGCCATAACCAAGGGCTCATTCCTGCATCCCTCAAGCAAACTAAATTCCCAAAGCCAATTTTTTAAGTAAATGGAGCAGGACCTTTCCTTAAATATCTGCCCTCTGCTGAGTCATCAGTGCTGGAGGATAAGGTCCTCTCTCGGCTTGGATGCAGCAATAGGATTAACACCCACTCTGGGGCTGCTCTCAGCCCCTCCTGCCGCCTGTTCATCCATCAGTGTCAGTTCTGCTTTTCCCCCAAAATAAGATTAATCTGCCATTCTGGAAGCGATAGCTCAAACTATTTTCATACAGTATTGCTGCAAAGAAAATGTCTGAAGAACTTCTTTCTCCACTGACTTATTGAACTCCTTTGCTCTGAGTAGGTGGCAGCAACTACACGAGGCTGAGACCAGACCAGATCTGTCTGTGTGATTGCGCTGATTTCATTAAAACCAGACTCTTGCCCTTTTTACTTCCTGAGCACTGCAATACAATGTTAGATTGTACCATTTACTAAATATTCCGTATCTATAACTAGACCAGATAGCAAGGTGAACAGTTAAGCCTCCCGTAACTTTACAAGGCAGACTTCCTCCCTGGCATCACGTCAGTCAAATTCCAGAGAAATTGCCCTCGTGATATATCTGACATATTAACTGAGGCAATTTAATACAGCCCTAATTGATTTAACCTGTGTCAGTAGGCAGATAATCTGAAAAGTTCTGGCACCTGAATAACTTGTGGATAAATTTTGTGCATCTCCGTTACGTAACTAATTCGGAAAATAAGTTCCTCAAACCACGTCTGGCTCTTGGGCTCCCGACTTTGGCTTCATTGGGTTACCTTGAGCAAGGTTCCCAGCCATTCCACTTCACATGATGTGTTTTCACAGTATGGAACTCTTACAGAAAGCTCCCAATGGTTGAATGCTCCTGAGGAAATTTGGTACTTGAGCAAGCAGATCATTAAATCGCACAGCAGACATCAGCGAAGCTGGCTGACCTAGAAGACAGCCCACTGCTGACCTTTCTGCTTTTCACTGGTTTTCATGGTTTAACAAGTGTGTCACATGCACAGATCATAGATAGCATTGCTTCTAAACATGACTAAAAATGCAGAATAAATGAAAAAAATTGTGAGTGGAGACATTTTTTCCCTGTTGGGACTCCTGCCAATGTTGATAGAAGCATTGTTGATTTTCTCTTTTCCCCAAATATTTTTTTTCCAGAAGAAACAAAAGAAAAACTTTCATTTCTCTTTCTAAATAAATATCAAGGGGATGATGCTGTGTAGACACAGCAAAATAAAATCAAGCTTTACTTTCTATTAGAAAAACAAATAATTTATGACTTGAGGAAGGAAGAGTTTTGCTAGGCTGTAACTAATTTGAATAGTATCCGCTATTTAATGTTAGAAAAGCATTCCTTGCAGATAGAAAGATTATTTTTGATAGTGGGAAACAAAGACTGCTTACAAATCATGATTGATTTATTGATACAAATTATTTTTCTTTCTTAGACAAAAGATTTACATTTAAATTTAGTTCACAATATTTTTGTTGTTTTTAATCCATTCACATACAAAAGCTAACAGCAGTCTAGAGGAATATGTATCAAGTTTAGACACCTCAAGGTTATCTTTATGTGTGTATTCTATTATTTATGTACATAAACATTTTGATTTTCTTCTAATCTGTCAGCATTCAGGAGAAAATGTGCTGGAACGTAAAAATTCTCTACAATTTGCAGGCAACAAACAACAAGATTTTCTTGACATTAATTTAGGAAGGAGGAAACATCTCTAAATAAATTTTTAATAACCAAAGAGCCAATGCTTAGTTTGATCCCCTGTCATTCCTCAGCCTGAAGTGAAGCACAAGTAGCTCCAAGTATTCATAAGCCTGATCTAGCACTTCATATTCCAGGAAAAGGAAAAAAAAAACCACTTTGTGCTTTCTCCAACCCAAAACTCTAAAAAAAAGCAGAAAAACATTTTGCTCATCAAGGTCAAATTGGGTAGTTCCCAATCCACAGCAGTAAACTTACAGCATTTGGGAGCGGGGGATTTACAGACACTGACAGCCTGTCCTCAAAGGCTCCTTCTCCATCAGTCTAAAATGAGCATCCAGGATCTCAGCCTTGCCCCTGAGAGGCAGAGCACACCCATGTCCCCTCCAAAAGAAAAAAATAATTAGTATGCTTAAAAAGTTAAAGAAATATCTACTCCACAAAGGAAATCGGAATGAGGCGTTACTTAATGTGAGAAGTACTTAAAATGCAAATGCTTTGCATTGGTTAGACACAGAAATCTTACTGCCAGTGTGAGTCATGCTGGCAAAGAAACAGGGGAGGAGGGAAGCTACGGGATGACCTGGCTATGAGAAGTGACATTTCCATGGCTGCCATCTCCAGATCTCACATCTTCACCAAACCCCACCCTGCTGTGCACGGGGCCGTGCAGTGAGGGCACTGTAGGTACATTGAAACGTGCTTGAGCTCCACTGGGGTACGATCCTGTCACCTCGGTTCAGAAGCAGGTGCCATATTGGAGGGGAGGCTGGGGCATTGGGTCTGTGACCTGGTCCTGTAGGACCTTGGTTTCTTTGTGCCTCAGACTTGTCTGCTCAGTTATGGATGAAATGCACGTTCCTGAAGGCTTACAGTCCACTGCTCTCCCTGGAAAGCCCCTTTCCCTCTCTTGCTCTCACCAGGTGAGCGAGTGAGCCCTGAGTTTCATCTTGCAAAAAGGGGTCATTAACACTGCGAAGGAGAGGAGAAGCCACTGACCCAGGGGGAAGCCCTGGAGAGGTGATGGGGCAGGGGGCATAGGGAAGCAATGGGCTGATGCCAGTGGGACCAGGGACCTGCCGGTAACATAGCCACCAGGGAGAGAAAAAAACAAGTCAGGCTACAACTTGCTGCCTGACAGTGGGAGAAACACTGGGTCTCTTCGAAGAAGGCATTTTATTGTTGCTTTGGTATGTGCCAAATGAAGGGTGACCTTCAGCAACCTGATCTAGTTGAAGATGTCCCTGCCCATGGCAGCAGGGTTGGACTAGACGACCTTTGAAGGTCCCTCCCAGCCCAAACCCTTATGACTCTAGGGTTCACAAGTCCTTCGATGATGATGGGCTAGGGCGTGTCTTCGGACAAAGAAAGAATGACAGTGTTACGGTTTCATTCCACTTGTACCGCCAGGCTCCATGTCTGGAGAGCAGGGTGAGGGAGCGAGCCACCAGCGCTGGTGACCCAGAGCAGACCACCGTGGCCACCGGCCGTCACCGCTCCAGGGGCAGCTGCTGCAGCATGGCTGGTCACGGGCGTGCACAGATCCAGCGTACCCTGGGCCAGAGCTGCAAGAGTCCCTCCTGCTTCTCCCTCGATTGAAACCCTCTCACTGCTCCGTAAATGAACTCGCGGTGCTGCAGCGAACAGAAATCGCCTGACAGCAGTAACTTCAGTGGGGCTCTGCCGCTCCGGCTGTTTGCAAATTTAGATTTTATGAAGCCTGTTCACTTCAGTGAACGACCTCTTGACCCTGCTGTCCATCTATCACACAGAGCAATGTGTTTGCCAACAGGAATATGCAGTTGGACAGTAAATGATTTAATAAGCTTCTCTTCCTACACAGAGTTTATTGATTTTCTCTTTTAGTAAGAGCAAAAGACTATTGTCAGAGTAGGTGTTCTGCAGCTCTTGCATCCTTTCCTCGTGTATCCTTTGTTTTATTTCCCTCTGTATGATTTCCATCATCCCTTATTGCCACAGATATGCTTCCTGTCATCTCTGTGCCCTGAAGCATCTCATTTTCTTTCCACTTGTACCTTGATTAATGTCTTCATAAGTTTTGCCTTCCTCTACTTTACTGTGGAGTGGTTGCCCTCGAAGGCTCTTTTCGGTGAAAACCACTGGGGTTTGGGTTTGGATTTTTTTGTAATTGTCATTAATTTCCACTTCTCTGTTTCTCTTTGGCAAATCCACATATTTTGTCCTGATCTCTCTATTGATTTCTTTATTGTACAAGTTAGCAAGTTTTTGTTTAATTGTTGTTAAATCAGCTGATTTAAATGTTCATCTCAATCAGCCAGAATGCTATGCTTTTAATTGCCTGCAAATGTGGACTTTGGGTCTAATTTGCCCCTCACTCCTGATTGTTTAATTGGGACAATTATAGAAAAGTCAATGGATTTTACCACAGCCAAACTGGTAGAGGCTCACGACAAAAACTGCAATCAAGCCTTTTGATTTTCCATCAGATAACTCATTCTCCATCCTTTTGAAAACATGTGACTGACTCATTAGTTTTACCTGTTGTTACCCCACTCTACCTCCTTTTAAAAAAAAAAAAAAAAAAGAAAAATCAGGAAATATTTCTGTGCTTAACCACACATTAGTGAGTGATATTGCTCAAGGAAGAGCTTTTTCCTGTGTAACCCTTGCATCCCAGGAGCAGCTACAGCAGCTGCTTTCCCTGGAAAGTCATGGGAAGAAAATATGTGAGGGGTCCTGGAGGAATGAGTGTGGGCTGGGAGGAGAGCAAGATCTTAAATTTCTTGCTACATTATCATGAGACCAGGCAATTGCCTGCTGAGCATCCATGGGTGATCTGCAACTTGTCAGTGGAGATTACTGTTTGGAAACCATTCACGAGCTGGAGGAAAGTTACTCTCCCCAGGGGCTGAATCCTCAAGGGTCCCAGACATGCAGCCTGGGATAACGCAAGGCACTGCAAATTCAACCAGAGTCCACACATCTTTCTTCTCCAAGGGCTGCTCCATCATTGCTAGCACTGTTCAGGTTTTCGCTCTTCTATAATAAGTGTATGGAGATTTTGATAATTTCTTTAAAGATTGAGTAAAGGACTCTCCATCCTGAAAAAGTCTAGAAGCACCATGATAGGGTGTTAGCATTCCTTGCTTATTTCCAGCCTAGCTCTCCTCTTGCTAAAGAGATGCATTTTGTCAAAGATAAATTTATGAAAGCTTCAAACATCATTCCATGACGCAGTCACCTTCCTGCTGCAAAGCCAAGTGTGGGAGTTAATTTTTGCCAGCATCTTGCCATGAGACTGACAACTTAAAGGAATAAAAAATAGCTACAGTCAGCTTCAAAGAAGGTGGGGATTATTGTTTTGCTGCAGGTGACATCATACCCACCTTATTTTGAGCCTTTTAGCCCTGTTGAGTTCAATCCTGCCATAGATTGAAAATATTATAATTGTATTGGAAACCATGTGCTAGATGCAAAGGCACAGCCGCAGCGCAGTGTGGCTAGTCCGGGTTGCAGGACTGACTCACAGACAGAGTGTGCACAGCTGATCTCACAAACTAAGTGAGGGTGAGGCTGTCTAATAGGCATTTGAAGGATGTTGCTGCTCCACTGGGGAAAAAATAATTCTTTATCTCTGTGGAAGGTGGGGAGATGGAGAGAGAGGGGGGAGGATACATACTTCAGTTAAGAAAAAGTATTGAATTTCAGATAGAAAACTCACTCAGAATGAGCAGACAGGTTGTTCTTCCAAATAATCCCCCCCAAGGAAAGCATCGCCCACTGGAGCCGTGTCAGCCTGGCTCAGCGCCCCGAGCCACCTGCCTTGCTGGGGATAGGGGCGAGCTGGCATGGTCCCCCCTGCAATGCCCCGCCATCCCCTCTGCTCATTAGGAAGAGTTCCAGTGAGGTCGGATAAGCAAGGGGTTTGTTGTGCTGCAAGGCATTTTGGAAACACAGCCAGCCAGGCTTTTAGGAGTAAATCCCGGCAGTGGTTCCTGGCATGACTGTCCTGCTGAAGGGGAGAGAGAGAAAACAGGGGCCTCTTCTCCCTGCACAGACCCCCAGCTGGCATGCACACCCCTGCGCACCTCCAGATGGCTCCTACAGGATCCCAGAGTTTGAAGCTGGAAGAGACAGCTAGATTTTATCACAGCTCTTAAATTCTCACTGAGTTGTGCCCATACTGAGATGGACTGAAACATAGCACATGTACCAGAAAATTGTCTCTCTCAGAAAGCATCGTGACATCTTCATCAAGCACTGCAGACTTCCTTCTCTTCCCTTCCCTTCCCTTCCCTTCCCTTCCCTTCCCTTCCCTTCCCTTCCCTTCCCCAGCAGCTTGTTTCCAACCCTCACTATTAACAATGTTTTGCCTAATTTCCTCTTCAGATCTATCTGGTTTCAGCTTTCAATGATTCAGCCTTTTCCACCAGATTAAAGAGCACTTTTCTCCCTGTGAAGATAGTTATTCACTGTAATCAAGACCTTTCAATCTTCTTTTTGGTAAGCTAGACAAATAGCACTTTTTAAATCTCTCTTTCCCCATTAGGTGGCTTCTCTAGTCCTTGGCCCGCTTTTGCAGTTCTTCTCTGCATCTTTCCCATTTTTTCAGCATCCTCAGTGATACATGGATACTAAGACTGCAGACAGCACACACGTCAGCCTCGGCTCCTGCCTCCGTCTCAGCCTCCCCTGTTTAGCCAATCCAAGGTCTCACTAGCCTTCTCAGCTATTAGAGAACTTGAGGTTTCATCTTCTTGTTTGGCCTCTAAAGCCTTTAGAGGAAAAATAGCACTTAACTAGAGCAGCCATTATTTCTTCTTCTGTGGAGTTTAACTCTCTATTTGGCTGTACTTAAAAATAGTGGATCCAGCTGACCAAGCAATAGGTCTCGTATGGCTGCCTTCTCTTCATTATTTAAACATAACATCGATTCTTGTGCCAGCTACAGATTTTATCAGCCATGATCTAATGTAGCATCTGCACTGCTGATGAACAGTTTTAGGTCTAGGAACAATCCCTATACGAGGAACACCCCTGTTTAATGGTGGTGGCTCATTATCAAAGGGTATTCAGACAAAGCAGTTCTTCATCTTTGTTTCCTATGTGCTTTATTAAACCTACACAGTGCTAATGTTATACCCTGCAATATCAAGTCAAACACTTTAGAAAGTCTTTTATATTGCATAAGTCCACATTTTTTATAAGCTAACTCGAAATCTGAGGCAGTAGCAAAACGTTTGTCTGCACCATGGGCTTCACTGTCACTGTGTTAGTTCAGCAGCTGGAGGCAATCACCAGCCATAATAGCAGAGAGCACTGCCTGTGCTTATTTACCCTGGCGCCCTACCTACCTCGTTAGCAGTGCAATTAAAGAGCCAGTTCAAGAGAGAAAACTCCTCCACATCAATTCACTGAGAAAGTTATGATGGTATTGGAAAGAAACAAAGGTAATTTGCTAATAAGCATTTTTCTGGGCAAACACAGGCATTTACTCAATGATGATTCCCTTACCCACACGGAGGTAGGACCTACCTGTAGGAGATTTTTATTTAGGCATGGAAGGGAGACTCGGCGATCTCCAGGGAACGTTCCCTCCTACCTGAAATCCCAGACAGAAGCCTACAAATCTGAAGATGCACATGGCCAAAGAAGGCAGCCTTGGGTAGGAATTAGTACTGCAGCCAGGGACCAAAGCTTCGTCCCCTCCTGGCCCTGCAGAGGTCTCCAGGGGAGCTGTGAGATCTCCCAGCAAACTTTTCATCGTGATAGCCACATGAGAAGATTTAATACAATAACTGCCTTCCTGGAATACAAGGGTAGGAAACAGCAGGCGGCCGTAGAAATGTTCTTGAGTAGAAGCAGCTCTCCACTGGCCAGGAAAAGCCGAGCATTTCCTCTGCGTTTTGTGCAGAGCTCAGCAAACCTGCATTTCAAATGCATCCTAGCCTTTATGTTTTCTATCATCTAGCATAGATGGTCCTTCTGTGCTGTGTTGGCTTTCCTGGATCCCAAGCTTAGGAACCCATCTTTCCCCTCACGCTGCAAACTGCCTACCTATTACATCCTATTTTGTGAATGCTGGAGGGGGGTTAGATCCATGAAAGGTGGGTGCTACGGCACCATGGCATGACACTATGACCACTTTGTGAATCTCATTCATAGGGCACGAACAGCCCCAGAGCACTCTGCGCCAGCACAACAATGGTGGGATAGGTCTACACTGACACTTAGTTGTCAAGGCCTTTATGACTGACTTGCACAATCAAACTTCAGACAAACTCCATTCAAATACCACTTATTTAATATTTGAGTACTACTGTGGCAGCCACAAGAAAACTGATGAATTTTATCTCCTCTCAGAGTCAGAAACTCCTTAGGCAGCGATACAGGTTCTCAAAAACTGCTGAAATGCTGTGCTGAAACTTTAAAGAAATAAATGCAACCCGAGGCAGAAAGAAGTCACAGAAGATTCCAGCTCAAATTATTAACACTGGGGGTATTTATTAGCAACTGCAAACAGGAGCGTGCAAAACGCTCGGCAAACAGCACAGCAGGCAGCACGGCACTCGGTACAGCTGCCTCCCTGCTGCAGCAGGGCAGTGGCTGCAATGGGGCTGTGCTGGGCGTTCTCCTCCAGCCCCCCGCTGCTGCCGGTGCTTCTTGGCTGCCAGCCGTCGCCTTCTGATGATAAAGCAAATTTTAGGATTCCCTTTGTTTAAAGCAGTTGTTAAGGTGGTAGCACTAACTTGCTTTCTGCAAAGAATTAGGTGAAGTGTAGACCTAAGGCATTCCCACTGAGCTGGATGCAAGTTTTCTTTGGGTTCCTCTGAAATCTCTCTCCTCTTTCACTGCAGAATTTCAGGCTAATAGTTCTTTCTTTTTCACCATTTCCTGCTGGAATAAGGACTTTTCTCACTTCACATGTGTCAGCGACGCAGCTGCTGGGGGGCTGCGGGGAAGAAAGTGGTGCAAGAGGCTGGCAGTGGTTTTAGCCTTTTCAAAAGGACTTTTGGGGGGGACCCAGTTTGAACTGACTTCCAGAAAGAGAATGTCCAACAAAATCAATTCCTGTGCTAAGAATTTTAATGCACCCGGTGTCATTAGCTGCTTTTGAGAAACCTGGTCCCAGCATTCAGCAGAAGAAAAGGACGAGGCACCGCTCTTCGATCCTGCATGAGCATCCCCAGCCCCGGGGTGACCCCCTGGCCTGTGTGTCTGTGTTGAAGGACAATCCCGTTGCCCCACAGCCGGGGTTCCTCCCCGGGCTGCTGTGGCTGTGGCTGTGCCGTGCTGACTGGTTACCTGCCCAGCTGTGCTGGGGTGACCTTTATCACCCTGCGCTGTGGAAGCTGTTCCACTTTTTATAAATATCTCACAATTCACTGCATGGGGGAACTGAAACTAGGGCTTCTTCCCTCTGATGTGAGGAGCAGGAGCAGCTGCCTTGAATTAGACCCTTTGGTCTGCAGCCACTGGCTGTTACCAAGAGTGATATTTTCCTTCCCCCTTCTGCACGCAGGTGGTACTTGGGTTATAGCTTCTCTGAATGCTTTATGTTGCAATTTTGCCTTTGAAATACGCTCCTTTTAGAAGTCACCCTAAATTCTGATTATGTCTCTGTTTCTCCTGAGGAGATGAGGGAACGCACTGCCTGTGTACAAATTACAGAGTTAGCTACCCAGATGCCATACGTAAGCCGAGTGGGATGAATAGTGGGAAGAGGAGCACGGTAGCAGTTCACAGCCATTGCTGTATATTTTACTCCTCGTACTGTTAGTATATGAAATTGCTGCTTGCAGAGAGAGCAGGAATGCCCCTGAAAAAAACGCGGACACAAGGATGCCAGGACAGAGCAGAAGTAGTTGTGACAAACCAGCTGGCTGTCAGCTCGTTAGACTCAGCACTCCCTCCCATCCATGCCAGCCTGCAATTTCAGGGGAGCTGGAGCTGCTCATCCCAGGGTTGAATTTGGGTCATTGCTTATCTTTGAACATTTTTAATGATTGCCTACCACATTTGCTAATGACAAGTACTGAACATGGGGGAATTTACAGGCATGATGTTGCTCCAAGTGGAGAAGGAGCTTGGCTGTGACCAAAGAGAGGTGGTCCACGTGCTTTCTGGGTCCCCTGGCCCCGTGCAGTGAGGCCAGTGCTAAGCAGTGCTCACAGTTCCCAGCTCCTGCTGAAGAAAGCAGAAGGAAGCTGGTGGCCCTCCAAAACACAACGTGCTGGAAGGATGTTCAAAGAACCTGCGCTCGGATGGCGCAGGGAAGATACTCATCCTGTGCAGAGGTTCCCTCCATTGACCGTGCCATCCAGAGGAGAAGGACCACAACAGTAATGTCAGCTGGAAGATATCTGTTCTCATGGGGTGGAAACTCTCTTGAAGTTAATTACAATGGCCCTAGTATTACAGTTACACATGGCATTTATCCAGTATTCATCTAAATTAGTTTATTCTGGTCCTGCATAACTGTGATTCCTGATTTATGCTAGTTTGAGATCCAAATCTGACCTCTTATCTAGTGTGCTGCATACTGATGGTTAGAAAACTTAATTTGTCCTAGAATAGCCTGGTTTTGCGAGAGGACATTGCACTGAGAGCCTTTCCTTGTATAATAATTTTGCTTTAGAAACTGATTACTCATGATTTCTATCAGATCTGAATTGCAGATATCTGGGGGAGTGTAGCACTGGGATATTTTAGATTGAAATCACTTTGCTATCTGTTCTACTGCAGCTCTCTTCTAAAGTAGACTTTATGTTATAAATTACTTTATAGATTTGTAAAGCATGAGATAGAAACATTATATACCCTGTAAGTGCTTTAAAATTAATTTGTTCTTGAACATGTACATGTATGAATGAATTTGACATAAGCCTTTCAATTTTATGCTTCACTACAGAAAGTGTACAAAGTACAAACTGTAAATCAACCACCATACTTGCTGAAATGACTACTCAGCTATGAAAAGAGCCTGCCCAATATTTAAAGAAGATTTAGATACAGAAATAATGATGCATACAAGAGAGCTGACATACAGCCTTGGGACTTTCTAACCTAAACCGGTGAGATTAGCGAAGTAGCATCAATGTGCAGATCCTTCAGGTTGGGGCTGGGTCGCAGAGTGGTAAGGAGATTGCAGGGAGGCAGTTGAATTCGTCATATTGTCTTTCTTGACCACCATGTGGGTGGAGCTGAAGGATTCACCATCAGCCCTCTTGCGTGTGCAGGTAGAACTCATAGGCATGGGCTGTCACGGGAAGTGGGGGTTTCAATGTGCGTGATTGATGTTCAGAGGTGGTGAGCAGCACTTAGCAGCAACATTTTTAGTTCTTTTACTAACTAAAAAATGCAATTTGGGGTCATAACAATTCTTTATGAATTTGGGTCAAATTCAGCAATAGTTTTATCTGATAAATAGTTTGGACCTTGGTGGTAACTTCCCTCTCCCTTCTCAGGTGTACTGATGATGGGGCAGGACATGTGGCTCCAGCCCTCCCTTCCCTGGGAGAGAGGAGCTGCTACTGCCCTCCTTCAGGGCAGCCACTGCTCATCCATCACACTTCCAGGAATTTTCAGGGAATGTGTCTGACGGCTCTTCTTTCAATATGGTTTAATTTGGTGCAAATGGCTTCAATGGCCATTGCCACCAAGCTAAAACCCGATGGTGCTCTGCCTCAACCAAAGGCTGTACCAGGCTGCAGAGTCACTCAAACACATGCTCTTCCCCGCTCAATTGCTAAGCATTTGTACAGTTGCCATGAAAAGTAAAATAGCCACACCAGGAGAGCTGGAGAATATCTTATTTCATGTGATCCCTGCCTGGAGCTAGGAAACATCTCTAGTAAAAGAAGGGCTTCGACTCAAATCCCTGCATGTAGCAGAGTGTGGTTTTGACCTCAGTGAACATCTTTTCCTTTAAGCACGAGGTCAGGGAAGAGTAGCCACCATACTTGACCCTTCTGCTTTGTGATGCCAGGCTTTTTTCACTCTATGTTTATATGATGTCCCTCACATTGCGTATTTTGCTGATCTGAAATTAAAGTTTTCAGGATTGCATTTCAGAAGGTTGATAGAAATCTTTTTTTTTTTTCTGGTTCTGCTGCTGAGCCAAAAAAAATCAATGACTATTACAGCTGCCATGGTAAGAACCCTCCACTCACATTGCCATGAGTGGTGCTGGGAGTCTAGGGAAACTGAAAACAAAAGCAGCAACTTAAAAGGGAAAGAAACTAAAAGGGACCTCACCCAACTGCCATAGAGATAAATATTGAAATTCCTGTTGACTGTAGTGATTCAGCAAAGAGATCTTTGTCCTTAATACCACAGGTGAGTTTACTATATAGGTATAAGACATACACCTCAGAAGCAAAACCAAAGCTTTTGATGGGGGAAATAACTTCAGGAACAGATATTTTAAAAATCATGCATTGACGATAATAACACAAAGGTATGAAAACTGAAGGTGTGATTAAAGAGACTAAGTCCGAACTTTGTTGCTTCTCTGAGAAAACAATGGAAATAAGCTTCAGTCAGGAAAAGATATAGGAAGTAAAGTTTTTCTTTTCAATAGGGTGTTAAATGCTGTGTTCTTATAATAACAGGCACAATATGGTGGTTTTATTCCGTAGTTTAAAAGATGTTTAATAGCTTAAGTAATGGAGGTTCCAGCACCCCTCTGTTGCACAACTTAGATATCATCCCTAACGTGTTTTGCACATGAAAGAGCTACTTAAATTAAAGTATTATTATTACTAATACCCAACTCCTACTAAAAAAACAACAATGCTTTTTATGCAGGCAATTATTATTGCTACTAGTTATCCTATATACAACTAATATTACCACTAGTATTAATAGCTGCCTGCATATAAAATGTTGAGGTTTAAGGTGTTTCTTTTTACCAAAGTCACTAGGGAAACCTTTTCTCTAAATGTTTTTATTAAAAAATATGGCAGAACTACTAAGATGTGGCATACTTCTCAGCTCAGCCTTGCTGCTAGGGTGCTGTGGGATCTGGGCAGGTGCTCAGAGCCTCATGCTCCAGGTCCTGCTTTCCTGACAGCGGTGCACTGCCTGCTCTGATGCAGAAACCAAGTCCGTGCTCTCCCTGCTTCTCTTGCCCCTCTCTTTCCCAGCTAGCGTGGGAGAAGGAGAAAAAATGCCTTCTCCTCCTCTCTGCAGGCTCCAGCAATGAAGGTGGAGCTGGCTCTAGAGTGCAGGTCTCCATCCAGCAAAGCTTTTAAGCGTGCAATTAATCCATCCCTATTTAGAAAAGTGCAGACACAGCTACATTTTGCCAAGCGAGACCTGGGAGCATATGCCAATTAAGGCACTTTGGTAAGTGCTTTGGTGAGCAAGGATGGGCAGCTGGTATGGGACTACAGAAGGGCAACAGGGAACAGGAGAGAGGGAGGGCAGCTCCAGTGGCATCAGGGCAGCAGGAGCGAGGAGGGCTGAGAGTCAGACCACGACTCAGAAAACCCCGCTTCTGCTTCAGTGCCTTTGTTGGCTCCAGTGTCGCCTTTTCCAAGTCACTTCACTGGGCCATTAGAGCTAATAACAGCGACCTCCTTGACAATATCTTTCTGAGATTTACACACAAAGAGCACATTGTGAAAGCCAAGTGTTAATGATGACATCTTTGGTGAAATTACCTGGCTTCGGTGGTAATTTCCACTATCTCTCCAAAAGTTGCTTGAAGTCCTTGATTCTGACCTTGGGGATGCAGCTGGGATCTCACAGGTGCCTTCCACTGCTTCACACATTTGCAGTCAGGATCTGCCCCATCAGCTCGGGGACATGGAAGGAGACATGAGTCAGGGCGAAATGCTCAGCTCATGGGCTCAGACTAACCCTCCAAACACCACGGGCAGATTTAAGGGCAGCCAAGAGAAAGTAAAGCACAGCCTCTCCGCCAGTGGCGGGCTGTGCATGTCACATGCATGTGGTCCAACATCAACGCCCGCAGGGAAAATGGTGGCTTTCAGGCAAGTTACTTTTCAGAATTTAAACAACTGAGTGGGTGGGAAGGAGGGTGAGATTTACATTGCTGGGAGAAAAAATTAACACGATAAATAAAAGACCGGATCAGCTGAAGAGCATGGCCTCTTTCAAAAGGCACTTGGCACTGCCCAGGGCCAAACCCCAACTCAGCAGAAGAGAGCACACATGAATCCAGATGTTCACGTTGCCCCAAATTACACACTCAGAGTACTCCCCGATACCCAGGCAGCCTGTCGCCACGACTGCTACTTACCCTTGCTATGTGGGCTGTTAATTCACGGTTACATTTGAAGTGCCTGATGGAAGTGTCTCTGATGATCTCAATTTGGATGCCCTTCTTCTACAAAATGCTTCACAGGAAAGTGTCATTTTAGGAGATATACATATCCAAAACGCGCTAAAGACTATATTGTTCAAGAATAATGTATGAACTGCTGTCATCTAAAATAAGCAGCTAGTGCAGTTTGATGTACAGCAGAAACTTTCTGGATGTTACAAAAATAGCCTCTTGTATTAATCTGACAGGTCTAGCCCCCACAGAGGTGTACAAAGCCTTAGCGCTGGCAAATGCCTTCTGATGATGCCTTGCTGAGTCACTACATCACCAGCTCCTGACAGAAAGCCTTCATCTAAATATATACTATATGCTTCACTAATTGCCGTGATGTGTAAAATAGGACATGTGAGGATGATAGAGGTTACAGGGGCTGGACTGTGATGTTTAATTATAAGCTACAAAATCTCAGCATCATAAAGATTGTTTCCATTAGTGATCTGACAAGGCTTCTTACATTTTAGTGCAAGATGTCTATGGCTTTAACTCAGCTAGCGCTTGCCTTTTCCCTCAAGAATAGGAGAATTTCATTTTAAGAAAGAAATTAAACAAATACTTTTTATACTAAATATGCTTAACCTAAAGCTTTCTCCCTATTATTTCATAAATGCCTTGAGATTATGGAGGCTCAGCTAGCTTAGTAAAGATGAATTGCATGTGATCCTGGGAATACAGCCATTGCATTAGTTATTCTTCCTTTCCGTTGCATTAGGCTTTTTGTAAATAATCTGCATGTTCAATCAATGGAGACTAATTAAGAAGACACGGCATGCTTTATTGGTGTATTAAAACCTGTTCATTGCCATAGGCAAGATGTCATCCATATTTCTAGATGAAAATTACTACTTGCAATATACATCGTGGAGAATTTTACAGTAACCATTAAAAAAGCTAAAAGAATATTTTGTCACTGGGTAGAAAGAGCGACATGCAGATTTACAACTATGTAAGCAAATGCATAATTCACAGATGTATATGATATTTTGGAAGAAAGGGATTATAATGAACTTGGTTACTTCTTCCTATAGCCCTAAATTCAAGGATCCCAAATGACAGAAGATTCCCATTAAACTAGCTCCAGAGCAAGGCTGCTTTACACATCTAAATATAACCTGTCAAGTGTTAACATCAGTTATTCCACTGTAAATATGGACTTTCTTCAATAACTTTAATAGATTTTTTTTCCTAAATTCACAGTGGTAACAAAACAGTGACCCCTGCCCCAAACAGCTGATTTATATGCCAAATAATATGGTGGAGTAAATGCCATTTAGGGCCAGATCTATCAACTTTGCTCGTACAAACAATCGCATTGATTTAAACAGGATCAATCAAGTCAGCAGGATTCATTCAGGCAACGTCTACATTAGCAGTAGGAGCAGCACTGCAGGCTGAAACGGCTTGTGCTGGGGGTCTGATGTCCGTGCCAGCAGCACGGTGGAGAGAGGACATTATTCCAGCCAAGCTCCCGCTTGGCCCCTGTTGTGGTTTAACCCAGCAGGCAGCTAAACACCACACAGCTGTTCGCTCATTCCCCACCAGTGGCATGGGGGAGAGAATCAGAAAAAAGGTAAAAGTCACGGGTTGAGATAAAGACAGTTTAATTGGGCAGAAAAGGAAGGGAAAGTAATAATAATGATAAGAGAACATACAAAACAAGTGATGCACAGTGCAATTGCTCACCACCCGCTGACCAATGCCCAGCCAGTTCCCAAGCAGCGGGCAGCCATCCCCTGGCCAACTCCCCCCAGTTGTATTGTTCAGCATGACGCCATACGGTACGGAACATCCCTTGGGTCAGCTGGGGTCAGCTGTCCCAGCTGTGTCCCCTCCCAGCTTCTCGTGCACCCCCAGCCTCCTCGCTGGCAGGGCAGTATGAGAAGCTGAAAAGTCCTTGACTTAGTGTAAGCAACAACGAAAACCTCAGTGTGTTACCAACATTCTTCTCATACGAAATCCAAAACAGGGCACTATACCAGCTACTAGGAAGAAAATTAACTCTATCCCAGCCGCAATCAGGACAGCCCCACAGTTGCCCATCGTCAGCTGGCACAAGAATAGTAAATGGGAAGTTCACCTCAGAAATTTGATCAGAAACTTGTTCTCCTGATCCCAACTGAAACATGGATGTGAGCATATCCCCAGATGGCCTCAGCCCTGCCAGTATCTCATGCGCATTGTCATGATTTACCCAAGAAAACAGGTTGGGGATCGGTCTTCCCAGTCTACCACCAAGTGTTGGGTCATTCCCACGACCGGACTTGTTCAGGAGACAGCCACCAGCTAGATACACTTAACCTGCTTAGAAACCCATATTGTATGTGTATTTTAGGGTACAGACTGATACAGAAAGTAAGACTCAGTGAAAGGTACATCCCTTGATGAAAGATCCCAAGGAGGAACTCAAGGAAGGACAAGAGTTTTACTGCTGACCAAAGGAAAACATTGTTTATTAACCAGTTAAGGGCCAGAAATGATTCCTGCTATGGCAACATGATACATGCATACAGAGGGGAAGCAGTCCTTGACCTAACTAAGAGGGTGGCAGGAGAGTCTCCTGTGGCGAGGAGATGTTGCCTGGGATAATAAACCTGTGCAGATCCCCCAGGAGACTTGAGCAGTGAGATTGGCTCTACTTATGTATGGTTTACGCTAACTGGGTGATAACTAAGCCTTCATCTCCATGGGGATGGTAAGCCTAAGCCAAAGCCCATGGGACAGGCAATAAGCGCCCAAGCTCCCCGGGGTCTTCTCCACTGCATCCCAGGGGTGGGACTGCACGTCCCACGTCCCTCAGCAGCTGCACGGCCAGCATGTCGGGGAGGCAGAACAGGCAGGGACATCCTCGGGTGATCCTGGGGAAAGATCACATGTCTGGGGAAAGGCAGAGCTTGGGGAGTGTGGGAGCCTTTGTCAGCGACTGAACAGGGTCTTGGTTTCCCTAGGATATTTTCCAAGTGTATCCAATTGGTGTAACGCTGCTGAATTGTAACGACTGCTGCCTAATCTGCACGAAACAGCATCAGTTCCACTTAACTGGGATGTGCCGGAGGGAGGCAGGGAGCCAAGCGCAATTACATTGCTACAAATTCCTGATCGTTGGCTCTCACTACGCAGAAGGATCAAAATCAAATAGGGGAAAAAAGTAAAATTATGTCAATAACACTTGTTTAATAAGCTATTTTACCTCATTTTTTCCCAGCACTGTAAATGAGACAGCTGCTTTGCTTTGTATCTCAGTATTCAACCAATGTGCATATCCTTCAGCAGCTTTGTCTGTCCCATGTTTCATTGCTGAAATAATGGTAGGAGACAAGCCAATGGAGGCACTCTGGTACCAGTGTACAAACAGTCACAACTTCCAAGAAAGACAGAAATCCAGCAAATTCTTTTTTAAAAAAAAAAAAAATATATATATATACACACACACACACATATACACAGACATATAAGTTTCGGGGTTTTTTTTCCTTACTGCCTACTGTCAATCTTTAGAAAAGTTAATATATTGACTATTTTCACCAGGGACATGCCAATCATTTACTCAATGCATTTAGATATTTCCAGCTATTGTGTCTAATTTCTCTGCTGCATTTTACAGTTCTTCTGCATTAGACCCAGCTAGAAAATACAATTCTGATGTTATTTTATCTATTTGTGATTTATATGTCAAATCTACTTTCAAGTTCTTAAAATCTTTTCAAAACAGTTTTCAAGTGATAGTGGAACCATTTGTCTACGTTCTTAGTTAAGAAATTATTGCTTTAAGATAGAGTCTCAAATTCTATCTATTTTAGCATCTCCTTTGAGACTCCTGTCTAATAGCAAAAGTTTAGACCAATTGATTACTCTGCCACTCTCTCAGGAGAGACTCTTGTTTCTTCCATGCTTGTTACAGATTTTTAGCTGTTCAGCAGTATAATACATAGATGTGCAAGTACACAATGTTTCTTGATACAAATCCTTCAGCTTGTAGGTGACTTTTAGTATCTGTCCTCATCAGACACGAAAGGTTTATATACTTATACAAAGTACTGTAAATTCAGAATAAATTATAGGAGTAGGTGACTGAAGATACAGTCCTTTGAGGTCCAAAGTATCTTTAAGATGCCCTCGGCTTTCTCAGGGCATCATGGGCACAAGATCTCACTGGAGCAGGCTTCTGTGGGTGCATAATTAAAAGCACAATGCATGGCTGCCCTTAAAACTAAGCCATTAGGAGAGTTTGTGCATATAAGGATTTGGTAGGCTGGGTCTTTCAAATGTTACCTATGATTTTGGAAGTATAATCAAAAATGATGAGCAATGTATCAAGAAGATCTAGATCTATTATTTTTATTTTATGTCTAATTTCTCATCTAGAAGAAAGACTTCTGTAGATCTACACATACAGAGATGATAACTGATGTAGTTTTATCTTTTATCTAATGCATTGTTCTGATTTGTGGTTGTTTGGTTTTTTTAATTTTGCATCTTTATTCAAATATTTCTGAAGTAGCCAGATTAACATAGTGTTTAAAATTGCCCACTGATCGAAAGATGTTACTGGGAGTTTTGATTCTGACGTGACAGCAAAATAACGCAGTAGGACACAGAAATTTTTCACTTTTTTATGTGTTTATTCATGTTCTGTCACTATTTCTCCTCTGTTAATCCTAGTTTTTTCATCTACTTCCTTAGTAACCCATTGAATCGCTCACCTGGCTTCCAGAAAGTTCCCTGTCTGGCTAAATTGAGACAGAAGCCTGAACCATTCACACTCTCCACACCACAGCCAATAATCAGATTGTTTACAAATTATACTACAATGTGCAAGATCTCATTTGATTATACTTTAACTATTCTGTTTTTCCCTTCCTACCTCACAGATGATGGAAATGCTTAAAACAAGTTAAGGTAGTGTGACACAGAACAATGTAAGTGTGAGCATGGCATCCAGGGGACAAGCTGTGAAATGTTTGCGCGCTTCTGCCAAAATACATTGCATGGCTTTCTGCTGTTGTCTTGTGTTTCTGATGTTAGGCAGCATGTTCAGCAACATGTAAGAGTTTCATTTTATATTTATATTCCCAGCATTGGTTTTGTATAGTCTTAATAATCTGCCTTTTTCAGTAGCTTGTGGCAGCTGCTAGTGGCAAATCTGCAAGCTGTGTTTGTTATTCTTAAGTAATGCTCAGAAGTACCTACAGGGATCAGGGCCCCGCTGGATATGGCTGTTTAGAAATCCACTGTAGAAACATTAAAGTGTGCAATTCAAATGGGTCAGAAACAGTATCAACAATTCTTCCGTGCTTGCCGGTGGAAAGCAGCAGCTCCCAGTTTGCCTTTCCTAGAAGTCAAGCCTGGTACTAGTGCAGCTGGCTGCTGCGTACAGCTCTGCTACCCACATCTGTGCCTTTGCAATGTGAATGCTTCGTGACGACTCTCCTGTTGTCAAACTCTTGCTTCGTGTGCCAGATGACACATTGGAATTAAAAATATTATGTTTTCACAGTATTCTGTTAAAAAAAAGACTACTATGGGCAAATATGATGTTCTCCTGTCTTTATATCCTTCTTTTAATCTTAGTATATGTAATGCTTATGAAGGTGAGACCAATCACAGCATCTTGAAACGTACGTACCCACACAGGTCTTCTGGTGCTGCCTGGTATTGAGAGGCAGAACTCATTTATTCCATGCCTGGGTTTCTGTTCACCTGGGATTGCCACTCATATTTTAAGTGCGCTGTGGTTTTTTTGTCATGAGGATGGTCGAATATTGACCAGGTTGCCCAGCAAGGTAGTATCATCTCCGACCTTGGAGATACTCAGAAGTTGACTGGACATGACCCTAAGCAACTTGCTCTGGTTGGACCTGCTTTGAGCAGGGAATTGGAATACATGACCTCCAGAAGTGCCTTCCTATTTACAGTTGTCAATGATTCTACAATTTCATGACTGTACGGGTGGGGAGTAGAGTGAAGCCACCAAAATAACTTTTGCTGTGCTGTAAGCTATCATTTGAAACCAGATCATCGGAGATCAGTGTGCTGGCCACTGTTCTACTTTTCTGGATAGTAAAATGGAGATTACCAAATGCTGGCTGTTACTCTCAGTATACTCAGCTCAGCCACTTGCAACTGAGCTACACGTGCAGGTATTTGTTGTATTTTCTTATCATGCAACAGAAATATCACTTCACTCCATTGCACCCAATATGTGTAATACGTGTGGAGTTACAGCAGGTGTTGTGTGAGAACAAGATGACTTATCAGAAACATATCTACTTTTGAATTATTGGAGCTATGCCAGCTGACAATGACAGCTGTCTACGTGATTTTTATAGTTCTTCTCAAGTTTCCCATGTAAGATCCCTAATTCTGTTCCTAAGACATTAATGATTAGACTGTCAGAGCTGAGAAAATCCACCTGGCGAGCAAGGTCACCTTCGCTGTTCTCAGTAACAAAGGAAAATGCCAGGCTAACGATGCTAAGGAAGTCCTAATTAATGTCAATGCCAAACTCAAAGCTAGGGAAAAACAGGGCCGGCAAAAGAGGTAAAATTGTTTTTTGAAACCATTGCAAAAGAAGTCTGGAAGCTGTGTTTTCAAATATGGTTAGTGCTGGGGATGGGTTGCAGAAAAGAAAGGGAGTCAATAATGTGTTTGTGATTTCCCTGCCTCCTTCTCCTTGGTGAGTTCCCGCCAGCAGTCAGAGCCTCTGAGATTGAACTGAGGCCTCAAGGCAGGAGCACCACAGATCTCTGTTCCTGCCTGCCAAAAAGTCACCGTGTTCCTTCTTCAGCTCAGCCCCTTCACTCCCAAAGAAATGTGACTCCTGAGGGAAGCCGGAGCCATGACACACACGCACAGTTGGGCCACCCCACAACCTCCCACCTCCTCACGATGGCAGGAGACCCACCTTCCCCCATCCTGCACAGCAAAACAAAACAATGACCGACATCTACCCACAGTTGTCGTGCATGGTAAATAGATGTCCCACAGACCATTTTTGATAGCAGCCAACTCACAGATCTGTCTCTAGCACCACTTAAAGATCCTGAATTTGCCTTTGAGTCTTGCTGCACTGTGACAAGAAATAGTCATCTCCCAAAGCACCCAATTAAGCATTTTTGCTCCCATTTTCTTCCCCTAAACTACTCTTAGTCCAAAGTTCAGATTCCCTGAATTGGGCTAATTCCCCTGGTTGCCGTCTCCCTCCTCTCAACTCTCTGACCCCCATTATAGGATTGCTGCAACCAGCCATATCTCAGACACCCGTATCTGGCAGAGGATTGCTGAGCCATGCAATGCTTCGTCCTATTCATTTGTATAATCTGGGTGTTTCATGCTGATCTCCTTACTCAGCCATCTCTGTTTTCTGTGTCAGCCCAGCACTGCTGGAAGAAGCCCAGTTTCCCCACTGATTTCCTTTGCATGGCAGGGATGTCTCCAACTCAGCTCTCTTATTTTACAAGTGTGAGGGAGCAGTCCATAAATGAAAGTGAGTATTTTGGGGTTTCAGTGCCCATATGTGGATAATAGCACCTGCAACCATGTTTTACATTCCAGAAAGAAATATTCAAATCAGATATGATGAATCCCAAAGCCTTTTCAGCAGTGGGGAGAGTAAAGCAGAGGAAACAAATCCCTAAGGGTACCGTGAGCTTCCAGTGTTGGAGAGCCTTAGGGACAAATTATTCAAACACATCAGAAGTGACACTGATGCAATTAGCCTACCTTGGGACAAGGAGTGGTCTGCATGACCTCCTGAAGTTCTCTCCTGCTGTGTTTTTGTATGATTCTGTTATTTTAAATTATGTTAACAGCCTCAGCCACAAAATTTAATCACTGTTCTAAATTGCACACACGTATAAGTGGCTGACATCAGGACACAAATTCACCGGTAAAAGCGGACAGACCTGAAGAATCACTGCAGACTGTTGAATGTCACCATCTCCCTCTTGCACACATACACACAAGGGTGTAAGTCCACTGCACACTGCTTCTGCCTGTTAGTGTAAGTACAGGCCGATATTACATACTCAGCCAGCAGCCCACAGAGCCAGCCATTGCGGCCCACTGGATCATGCTCTCATGTGTTCCTCTGCAAACCCTGTTGTCTTGGCTGGCGTCCTCTTTGAGCCTCAGAGCATCCATCCTTCACCAATTCCTGTGACACAGTTACCGTCTCCAGTTACGTCATTCTGAGCAAATGGCAGGAATAGTTTTTCTAATGACCTACAGCGCAGTTTTGTCCTTCACATTAAATCCTCAGAAAATTATTCACAGAGCCCAGCCAGTCCCACCACCCCCAGCCAGACTGCCATCGTCAATCCAAATAGTCTCCTACAAGTTCACTCAACCTTCAGCCACACACATCTCTGACCGTGTCAGATTAGGATACTGGTTTCCAACATCTCTCTCAGGTGGCTTATCACCGAAGGCTTTCAGTAACAGGAACACATGCCTTGGGATTTACCATGACACCTTCTGCGCTTCCCAGGCACGAACATAGCTGCTCACAGTGACGCTGGGTGGCTGCGAATCTGTCAACACTGCTACTGCATGCCTCTTCATCTGCCCAACAGCAGCGCTAAGCAAAAGCCAATGCTCTCTGAAATGCTCACTGTGCGGCTCACTTGCCTACTGTTTGGTTTCCTCTGTTCCCTGTGTTTAGATATTCTCTGCACCACAGAGCTTGGCATGCCCTCATGAGGGTATTTCTTGTTTCATGCCCTAATCCCTAGCAGACCTTTGCTGCTAGATACTTACGCTGGTCTCTGTCGTCTCCGCAATATCCCAACATTTCCACTTGACCCATCCTGTCATGCTTGCTCAAGCTGCTGTTGCAGTGCCACCTTTGGGGCTCTGGGATCCATCCGTAACAAAAAGGGTAACACACTGTGTCTTCCTCTGCTCCCACCTGCTGCTCTCAGCCACGTGCTGATCCCCTCCAGCAGTGCCAGCTTTGAGCTCAAAGTTGTCTTATTCAGGGAGCAAACAAGAGTACATGTGTTTATCACTGGAACAGTGCGTAGGCACAGCTCTCCTTTTCCTGATGCTCATATTGCTTGCAACCCAGAAGAACAGTGCTTTTTAACTTTACGCAAAAGCATACTCTTCTCATTCAATTTTGAAAGTATGGTTATGACTCAAGCAAGCAGTGCAGTCCCAGGCAGTGTCCATAGCCCATCCAGCATATTAGTATGGCTTCAAGAGATGTGAAAGAGCTTTATGCAAATGGGGACAGGAGAGAGACACTGGACCCAGCCCAGCAAAGCACATCGTTTCCTGGAAGTGCGTGAGGAGCCCTAACAAAGTCGGCAGGATGATCCATGGACTGAGAGGTATGCTCCCATCTAAGTGCTTTGCTGGCTGAGGGCCACAGACCAACTTGCCCCTGAAAGCCCATGGGACAGCTGGGAAAGTGAAATCTGCCCAGTGGAATACCAATGTCTCTCTTGCCCAAAGACTATCCAACTTCCCGACATGTGAAAATTGTAGGTCTTTATCAAAGACATTGAAAAGCTCAGCCGACCTCAAGCTTTCCTTCCCGCAGCAGGGCACAGTTATAATCCTTCATTAGGGCTGGCCAACCTTTCTGCATCATGAGTCCCCAAAATGCCAACGTTTTCCTAAGGACAACAGCCACCAGGCAGACATGAAGACCTGAAGCAGGACAAAGATCTTGGGCTTCATAAGCAAGAGCAGGGTCCCTCTCCCATGCTCACCATGGAAGACAGTTTGGCTGGGCTTGTGTCTGAACCCTGCGTGTTCTGGCCATGCTGGTGTCTGCAACCCCAAAGCCTGCTCTACCACTGGGACTCCTGTGTCAGGTGGATGCTGTCAGTCCCATGGGAACCACAGTGCTTGGGAACCAGGGCTGAACCACTCATCAAACATAGCCAAAGGATCAGAAGTTATCCGCTGGCGTAAGGGTTGCATTTGCTGTATATTGTTGGCTTCCTTTATAATGGCAGCAAGTGATATCCCTTCTCTGCATTCAGACTACCCAAAGAATTTCACAGGCAGAAACCTAGACAGACCAGTAGCATCTTACAACCTGGCAATGTATTAACCTGACAAGTTGTCATACATGAGTTGAACTAGAACTGGCTGATGCTGTTGCACGCACTGCTTTACCTGTCTTCCTGATGAACGACTATTTTGGATTTTCCAGTCGTTCAACACACTCATCTTTAAGAGCATTTTCTTATTTCATATTTCCCTTTCATAGTCTTATTGACAAGCATGCTAGCACCATGACCTCAAGTGCTCATCTTCTTAATCAGCATTTTTGGCAGAAAATGATCCTAGAGAGACAAAATGACTCTATTCTGATGCCTATGGAACCAGGTTATTTCTTGTTCCAGATTTCTGTTTCATATAAAAATGTGTGCTGGAAACCATACCTGCTGCTGTAGAGAACCACCTTCAACAGACTTGGAGTACTGTAAAGGGTAATTAATAGGTTATACCCATCTCTAACCTCTGTGATGCAATTACAAAATTTGCAAAATGCAAGAATCTTTCCCTGCTGGCAAATGTCATCTGTCATTAATTTTGGTCCTCACTGGAGAGGGAAGGGTGGTTAAAGGCAAGGAGAGCATGTGCCTCTGTAGCTCCCTTTGTCAACCAGCAAGAAAATGCAGCAGGTTTTTTTTCATTTTGGTATTGGCTCAGGACACACAGAGCACCACCATCTGGATGCCAAGGAACTGGAGAAAAAAAAGCAATTTCACTGAAAGGAAGACATACAGCTATCTTCAGCCTGTTATATATTAAGGGGAGGGTAGTCATTCTCCAGAATGCCTGAAGCCAGCTCTGAAGGCAGAGCTCATATATTCTCAGAGGTGCTTGAGCTCAGATCAACTTTGAGGGGGAGAAAATATTGCTTCTATCCAGTTCGTGCCAGAGGAGATCTCAAAAAGTGAATCAAAGGACACTAGGGACAAATCTTTGGTAAAAGCATATCAAAACTTTGTTTAATTTGTTTGCACTGCTGTTGTAAAGCAGGCTCACCAGAGACAATATGATCTACAAATGGAATATGTTACTAAATCAGGACACAACTTACTGGAAGGATAAGTAATGATTTCATCTAACTCATTACCTCTCCCTATCAATAGCATATCTCTGCGGGGAGCATGCTCACCTCTGGCTGAATATCATATAATCCCTGTAGGATGGGCTTTAGATGCCTGACTCAAGGACATGACAAACCCAACCACCCAAAAATCAGGGGGTCAGATGGTCCCTGGCTGAGATCAGATGAGCATAGATACATACAATCAATGGTACATGGAATATCCAGCACATAATCCCTTCAGTTTGTAAAATTTGCTTCTGCCCAGATATGTGGAAAAGGGACACTTGTTAAGACAGCAGAGAAAGGGGTTGTTTCTCCTGGATACAGGCATGTTCATGGGCATTGCGACCTCCAAGTCTGACACATCCCAGACACATACTTATGGGATCGGTGTGTGATACAGATTGGACCAAGTGAGCATGTGTTGCACAGTGGGTGGATCTGCACCTGCGCATCTCCAAACTACTAAACTTTGGGGGCAAATATGCAAAATCCTCAGATGCTGCCCAGGCAACGTTTCTGAACAGAGCAAGAGTATGTATACATGGGGGGCTGCACCAGGTTAGAAATCAGGATGTTGGATAGCTTTTCAGACAGCCTTGCCTTCTCCCTGCATCTCTCATCTCTGTTCTTCATACTGACAAAGTCTATTTTGTGCTCTTCTTCCCTTACCTGTTTTGATGCAGCTGTTGTCCATCCTCTTCCTAAATTCTCCTCCTTACCAATGTCAACTTCTGGAAACTTCCTTCATTCCCCCAGAGTCTCCATCTTTGTGGGTTTTTTTTTAAATTCCTCCCTCCCTCTTCTGTAGGCAGGTCTCCACTCTCCAGGACAGTAATGCCAGATGGTTTCATTTAGCTATACAGCTACAGCTAAAACTGACCCCCTTATCTTACCTCACATGCCTCCCCTGCTTGATTGTAGTTGGGAAACCTATTAGCTTCTACATCCACACAGCACACACCCTCAGTGTTATTTTCAACATTATCACCATGTTCCCTCTTCTCTCCAGACTGATGCTGTCATTTAATCCTGGTGACATTCCCTCAAGAGCAACCTACAAAAATATCTATTATTATTTGTTCCCATGGTAAGGCCCTGATAGCTTCATCCTCAGTCTCCACGACTTTCTCTGTTCTGGCCCTCTTGGTGCTCACCTTGTCTTCCCTCAAAATGTCACAACTAAAATTGATTCCTTGCTTCAATTCCTTAGCAAACCACACTAAATCCTTTTACTGCTTCACCTTCATCCTCTTCGTCAAGGTTGTGGTCCAACCTTTCAAAAGTTTCCATAAAACTATTCCTATAGCTTTTCCTGCTTATCTCCTCCTTTCCTCCAGACTACCCATTTTCCTTTCCTCTTCATGGTGCCTCCTTCTCCCATCTCAGGCCTCCTGCTGCACAAAACCTCTTCCTACAGTGCCACCAAAGAGACTTTCAAACCGTACCAATCTTCAAGTTTTCCATAGGTTTGAGCCATTTTCATGAAATCAGACTTGTCTGTGCTATTTTCAAGTCATCCTTTAGTCTCCCACCTACCCCTGCCTCTGGTGTTGAGGTATTGCCTTCAATGAGATGCATGAAATAACTGTCTTGCTCTATAGTCCCCTCCAGAGAAAAAGTATGTGCAGGGCAGCTGGAGGAGAAATCATTGCCATGCTCCTGCCCAAGTTAGCCCTGCTTGAATTTCCTTCAAAGTAAAACAGAGTCAGTTTTCATCTGCCATTTGTTTTTGTAGCAGGGGACCTACAGCACATCCTGAGTTGAAAACATCCTTTTTTAGGGGAAGACACAGCTGCTGCATGTTTCTTGCCTCCATTCTAAATTATTAGAAATGGAGAGTATTTTAAATGCCTGTAAAAGACCTGGCACTACATTAAAATTATATTAAGGTAAAGATCGTTCTGGAAAGTCAAAAGGAATTTATGAATGAGATTTGGATATGAAGTGTCTCAGGATGTCCATGTGCATAATTACTTTTTTTTTCCCCAGGGGAAAAAATAGAGGAAAGTGACAGTATGGCCACAAGATACTGTCTGAGTAGACTCTATTGAGCAGAATTTAGCATACTACCCACTATCCAGAGGACATTCATTCACCTCTACCTTGTATATGGTGCTTGAGCTGGATATGAAGCTTAAAAATATTTACTGTAACCCACGCAATTTCCCTGAGCAGCTTATTTCAGCTCTCTGACTTACAAAAAATTATTTGCCTGACAGCAGCTGCCTCTGAAGTAGTTTGTAATTAATACGTGCATTTTCAGATTCCTTAAAGACAACGTTCATAACAGATTAGAAAGATCAGAGATGCCACAAAGATTTCTAAATAACAAGAATTAGTTGTGATTAAATAGATCACTGTAGAGTGGTGAATAGACTTCTCAATTACATAGCAAAGTTGTTAAACAAAAAAGAGCACAGCTATTATACTGATGATTTAAGAAGGCATGCACAAGAGTAATTCCTTCAAGTCTGTGACCCAGAGTACTTGTAGGTGGCTGGTGATTTTGGGTGCCCTGCACTAAACTTAAAGGATTAAGTTTTTAGAGCCTGGATATTTGGGGTTTTTTTTAGAAAGATGAAGATGCTACAAAAATTACATCCAAAATTAGAGGGTTTGAAAGGCCTAATTCCTTTTTGCCAATGTCAGCCATAATGGACATTACATCCTGCAGCAAAGATTGTCAAGTCATTTGTAATAGGTTTTCAATAATGTTGCAAAATATGTGCAAGTCGTAACGTAACTGCATTGCTTGTACATATTATGTCTAATTAATTATAGCTTGTATAAAATATTATGATGCTCCATTCACACGCTTAGAATTTAATTAACTTGTAGTTTACATGCCCCTGATAGTAAATGTCTTTCCATGATCTTGGTCCGGAGACTTATAAGAGTGCACAGCTTTTCATCAGCTTTAAAGGCAACTCTGTCACTGACAGTGGTAAAGTTTACTGAGTCCTACAAAAACTGCCTCCTTCACATAACCTTTGATAAGCACATTGTATGAAAGGCAACAGACAGTATTTATAGACTACCTGCATAAACAAAAGCACAGGTTGCACTCAGAGTCCCTTGGAAAGCGTATGAAACAGGTAGTAACTTGCCAGTGCTGGCCTGGGGGATTCATATCAGTGCAGTATATAGCCAATGTCACTTCCCAGGTAGAAAATTTAACACAAAAAATCATCCAAGTTGGCTGAATACACTTCATCCTAGTGATGTGCAGGGTATGGCAGTCTGCTCTTACTACCTGTTGGGATAGGAGCTGCTTTTCTAATTAGAGCATCTTGAAGAGTTATTCCAGCTGCTTTTCAGGAACAGTAAACTCAGTCCATCAGTTAAATATGGTTTTAAACATTGCCTGATAGAAATATCTAGGAAAAAAATAGGAATATTTTGCTCAGGATAAAAAAACAGGGACCATATATTCCTTTGGCAGGATTTGCTAAACACTGTGCCATTACAGAATAATAGAGTCATGTTTCTTGCTAAGGATAGCAGCTGTCTGGAAGAACCCAATTAGGTAATTTGGCCATTTACTCAACTAGTCAGAAATTCTCATGTTCCTATTTTTCCTCACCATCAATGATACTACCAGAAGGTGCAGCAAACTGTTTCCATGACCTGCAGAAGTCTCCCTGTCTGCTTTAGCATGGGGCACACACAAGGTCACTGTAAGCCATGCTGTTGGGATTGAGAGACCAGCCTTTTTTTCCTTTTAAGTCTGACGGCACACACACGGCTTGAAAAATTAATGACTGACTGGGTGAACGGTGCCTGCTGGGGAGTTAGAAGCGAGGTCAATGCTGATTCACCCTCAGGAGAGGAAGGTGGTTTAGTGGCTGACACAGTGCCTTGGGCTGCAGGTTCAGGCCAGGCAGGCAGCAACATCCTGTGTGACCCGGACTTCGCTTGCCCGTGGTTCCCCCTTTGAGACTGTACGTGCTAAAAGGGTTCCCAAAACAGCTGGATACATTCGTGGAAGAAAGACCTGAAAGGTCCTTACACGCAACGATGCCTGTTGGGCTCCTGAAGTCCCCGCACTGCAAATTGTTGGAGGATGGTACAATATTCTGGGAGAACATCCCTATGGCTTTCCCTGTCCTTCTGCTCTGCCCTAGGTGTCTGCTGCTGGCCACTGCCAGGAAAAAAGGTACATACTGAGCAGACCTCTGCTCTGACCTTACACATAAAAGGGGAGAACTGTGTGTTCCCACCTGCCTGGGGAATGCCGGTTCCCTGGGGAGCATTGCTGTCCTGGCTCCTCTGGCTGCCATGGACCTGGCCCTTGACATGCCCTCATGCTCCCACTGACCCTGTATTTATCTCATTACAGTATTTGTACCATTACAGTAACACCCCATCAGGCCGACCCATGGCCAAGCACGAGCTCCCAGGAGCACTGGCTCAGCAGAACATCCTTAGTTCAAAAGCTCAGCCCAGGTCACTCTCACTCCCAGCACTGTGTCACTTCTTTCTCGTGCAGTAGAGATCTCAGTTTTACTAAACATATACAACACCCAGATTTATTTGCCAGAGTTATGAAATGTATGAGCTGATACAACTAGTTTCCACCAAGGCTGCAGGAAAAAAGGTCATAACTTTCTATAAGAGCCACCGCTCCATCAGAAAACTGGCAGTTTCACATGAGGGAAGCACAACACGTAACCACTTAATAAAAACAACCCGAGCCCTCTGGGGAACCAGCAGAATTTACAGGCATTGTGCTTGGGAACGACAATCCAGCCCTCGTGGTCAGCACAGCACCATTAGCAAACACATGGAGTAGTTAATATTTTGAGGTTGGTTTAGCTTTATTTGTGTATCTTGATAGGTGACATTTCCAAGACACTACAAGGCTCTGCTGAGTTGGACCTATTATTAATTGTGACCATGCAGCTGAACTTTGAAAAATCCTTACATGAGAGAGAAATAAAGAAGCAATGTTCCCAGAGTCATTTATGCAGGGAAGGTTATTCCCCAAGGTTTTTTTATCAGCCTTCCACTCCTGTTCAACCAGAGGCAAATGCTTTGTGCTACTACTACACAAAGTAGATCTGGAAACCTATCTCTGCCTTGACCAGGGATCAGGTCCCTGCCACCCTTTGACCAAGTCTATTTTCTCACTTGTTTCTGTTATTGCAGCTAAATGCGGGTGGGAGTTTTCACCTGCGTGATGTTCCCAGCAGGTATAACCTCGTGTGGGCTTTTGTTCTTCAATGGCTCCCTGGCTGTCCAGCTCTCAGCTGTAGGGATGCCATATGGTCTCTTCCCAGATGGTGCTCCAGCAAGGAGAGCCAAAATTCTGCAGGGCAATCGGCAGTGTCCCTACTCCCAGGCACCCTGCAAATGGCCGAGGGCGAGATGCTAGCCAGAGCCAGGCCTACAAAGGGATAAACGGGGGAGTCATTTGAAACACTGATGTGAGGTAGGAGTTGGACAACAGGTTTCATCAAAGTAATATTTGGAGCTACTAGCAACTCAGGTGGACGCGCCAACAGCAGCTGTAAGGGGCAGCTGAAACACGTCTTGAATGACGCCTATGAATAAGTGTCTCTGAGACTCCTGCAGACAGTTTAACGTAGGGAACTTCCTGAAGGCCACATATTGAAACAACCTGTGCAATGGGAGCCCTCCTGCAAGAGCTATGGAGGACAAACTCTCCCCCCCAGCATCCTGCTTGCCCAGCTCTTCACTGCAAGGAGCACAGGGAAAGCCTTGAGAGGCTTAAAGCTATTGTTACCCAGAACAAGACAAATGGAGGAAAAAATGTACTAAACACTTGTTTCAGCAGCTGAGATGACTGTTTTGGTTTCTTAGCAACTGTGGGAAAAGAAACTGCTTGAGATCTGAGCTGTCTGGTCAAATGCAGCAGGCATCCCTCCGTGGAGGACCGCCCTCCTCCTCTCTGCTCATCAGCACGGGGAAACCGCGTGCCTGGTGGGAAGCCCTCCCTGCGCGAGGGAGGCTGGCAAACAAGCCCACCTCTATCCACTGAGGGACGAGGGGACAAGCTGCCCATCAGAGTCTTCACATGTAGTTCCTCCAGACGTGGAAAGGTTGCTTGGGGTTAGACTGCTTTTCATTTTAATGAGCGTGGAAAGGACGGGGAAATATTGCACTAATGGCTGCAGCCAGTGACGTTCCCAAGTTGCACCCGAAACAGGAACCGCAGTGGAGAAGAAGTCGGGCTGCAGCTCTTCCGTGCCTCGGAGGGAAGCAGGAGGACACTCCTGCGGCTCTGGCCATCAGCCACTCAAACTCTGCAGACTAAAAATGAGCCTGACGGCTTGGTACGGCGTCCTCCTGCACAAGGCACTCGCCTCCTCTCCCGGCAAGGCAGGTGGCTCAGTTACAGCATCCTTCAAAGGCTGCTGTTTTGTGATCTTCCGAGTGCATGAAAAGCTGTTTACAGCTGTTTTCTCAGGGATCAGCAGTGTCAGTCCCTCACAAGGCCCTAGAGCAAATCCACAGAGAGAAAGGGCTGATTTTTGCCAAATGGTTTCAGATCTCAGTGAGCGTCTGTGCTGGAGGAGGTTTCGGCACTGGTGCAGGGTTTGTGCCATTTCATTGTTTTGGTTTCTCAGGGACAGTGTTTAAATTCATGCCTGTTACTGACATACTGGCCATGCTCATTGCTAATAGCTTATTTCCATCCATACTAACACTATCTCATTCATTCAGATATAAGTATGAGGATGCTGACCTGTAGTTAATCCTACACATCCCTGACTTCTAATTTAATGACTATTAAATATTAATGGAAGCAGAGAGTGGAGGTCAGATCACCTTTTCAACAGCTTAGTGCCCCCATCACCAGGCTACAATGTCATCCTTGATCTTTCTTTTTTATTCCCTTTCTCCCAGTTTCACTTACAGGACAAGGAAAGCTGCATTTTAGAGAATGTTTTGCAGTCAAGCAGCTATTGCAGGGATTAGAGCTGAAGCAGGATCTCCCAGCTCCTGGGTGGACGTTAAAACCACCATGCTGTTGGATAAAAAGGGGTTTTTTTGTCGGATCCCATGAGAGGGCCCTATACCCCAACCCAGAGGCTACGCTAGAGAAGAGAGAATGCACATAAACACAGTCACTCATGACCTAGACCCCCCTGCTCATGCTGTGCAGAAAATAATTCAGTATTCAAGGAGAGATGTGGAGGGTGTCTGGTGGTTACAGCCCTCCCCAGGGCATGGGAGCCCTGGTCATGGATCTACCAGGGACTACCTGTGTATAGTTCATTAAATAAACTCAGGTCTAGTGCCAAGGGTGAACCCAGAGGCTCTGGTGCAAACCTGTATCACTGCAGTGCCATGTACCCTGTTGTGTTCCCAGCTTGGTGGTGCGAGATATCTCCTGGCTGGTCTGGGGTACAGAAGTGAATCCTCCCTTCTAGGGGAGAGAGCTGAACATCACCGTTTCGGTTCCTGACGAGTATTATAATGCCTTGATTCTCACAGGAAGCACCATCACTTCATCTGGTCATGATTCAACAAAAGAAAGCCATGTCCCCCACACAACCGTCCAGAGAACATTTCGTTTTCAAGCCTCTAAGTTTTGGCACGGTGGGCGACATTGGTGGTGGTGGTGTAGGGATCTCTTTCTCTACATCTTCCCATGCCTTTTTTTCCTCATGGTCTTTTCTTTTGCATCAGGTGGTTGTGACTGCATCCTTACAACAGCCATACCTAACTGCTGGAGGTATTTGTCTGTGCTTAAACCTATGTATCTTCAGATGATTATATTTTTCTGATTATAAAGCTAATGATGAGATAAAGCAGAACTCAATCAAAGCAGCTGGGCTTGAAGTGCATTAATACTTAATACTACCTTTTACTATTGTAATTATGACTTATTTACTTTTTTAATTGCTATCTGGTTTACTTATCTCTATGAGAGATATTTCTCAAGAGTATCTTTCTGACTATAGTGTTTTATTTTTGCAGAAAAATGCAGGCATTTAGTGAGATGGAAATTACTTCCTTATTATTTAAAATTAATTCAGTCTGTCAAAATGAGCTCATTGCCATGCACAGTGCTTCCTTTTTAATTCAGTCTCAGCCTTTCTAGCAATTGAAATTCTGTGCTGAGATGATGTACACAGCAGGCTTTTTATACATATTAAACCCTACATATTAGGAGGATTAAGGCCGCATATACATTTTAGAATAGGGCACATAATTATGAAACAAGTTTTGCAGCAGGGATAAAAGAATGTCAGTTTTCTATTGGTCTTGTAAACTGCTTTGCTAGCCAGGAATGAAGCTGAGAGGATGCCTGATGGGAATAGAAGGGACTTTGTTGCCTGCTCCTGCAGGACTCCAAATTTTGCTAAATCAGGACAAAAGTAGAGAAAATATTTACATATAAATAATTGGGGTGCCAGTGCTCCCTCCTTTTCCCTTCCTGGAATAAAAAAGAAGAGAATGGAAAACAGAAGAGGGCAGAGGAGATTGACACTTGTCATGGGTATAGGAAGAGAAAACCTTAATAGCAGGAGAAAAGTGCCTATCACCTGCAGAGGGAGCAGAGAAAATAAGGGGGGGGAAGGGAGGAAGGAGCAGTTTCTGACAGCAGGACCCTGCCCTTTGGTTGGGCCCACAGGATTTGCCTCAGGATCGAGAATCAATTCGGAGAGGGGGGAGAGAAGAAAAGGCAGCTTTAAAAGACCTTCATACTTCCCACTCTGTCCTCTGAGCCACTCTCGGCTCCTGTTGCATTCCCTCCTCATAGCAGCTGAACACGCTTGTAGCAGAGGTTCAGGCCTCCAGAGTCAGCCCAGCACGTGAGGAAACAGCCCAGCGATTCCCCTGCCCTGGGCTGGTGTCCTGGTCACACTCTGAATAGAGGACAGCACGAAAAAAAGAGCTGGGGACGGAGGGGGCAGCCAAGGAAAACCCATGCGTGGGGGTGGGCACCTGAAAAGAATGCCATTCCCATAATAAAACGACAACCATGGAAACTATTTTTCCATTCAGTGACTGAATTAAAAAAGTCATTAAAAAATTTCAATCAGTTTGGGCATACCAGAGACAAGACATTCAGTGTCACTCCTGTCTCCAGGAGGGAGGACGTGGGGAGCAATAGACATGGCAGTGTTACCTCAGTCCTGGGGGAGGTGACGGAGCAAATAATCCTGGAAACCATTTCCAAACAAAGGATGAGAAGGTGATTGGAAGTAGTCAGCATGGATTTACAAAGGGGAAATCACACCTGACAAGCCTGAAAGCCTTGTACAGCAACATGACTTCTTCAGTGGTCAAGGGGAAAGCAGTGGACCTTATTTGTTTTGACTTTAGCAGGGCTTTTGACAGTGTTTGCCATAACGACTTCACAGACAAGCTGATGAAGTGTGGGCTAGCTAAGTAGACAGTGAGGCGAATTGAAAACTGCCAGGCTTAAAGGGATGTGATCAGTGGCGTGAAGTCCAGCTGGATGATGGGGCAGATAAAGAACTGGGAGAAGTGGCTGGTGCACCAGCGGGTTGTGCTGCTATCCAGAGGGACCTCGACAAGCTGGAGAAATGGGTGGACAGGAACCTCATGAAGTTCAACACATGGAAACCCCCAAGTCCTGCACCTGGGGAGGCACAACCCCATGCACCAGTATATGCTGGGGGCCACCCAGCTGGAAAGCAGCTTGGTAGGAAAAGACCTGGGGTCCTGGGGGACACCAAGCTGACCATGAGCCAGCAATGTGTCCTTGTGGCAAAGCGGGTTCACAGGATCAGCACTGGTGAGGCCACGCCTGGAGTGCTGTGCCCTGTGTTGGGCTCCTCAGTGCAAGAGAGACATGGACATACTGGAGAGAGTCCAGTGAAGGGCCACTAAGATGATGAAGGGACTGGAGCATCTCTCCTATGAGGAGAGGCTGAGAGAGCTGGGCCTGCTCAACCTGGAACAGAGAAGGCTCAAGGGGGACCTTATCAGTGTGTATAAATACCTGATGGGGGGGCCAGTAAAAAAGACAGAACCAGACTCTTCTTGGTAGTGCCCAGGGACAGCATAAGACACAACAGGCACAAACTGACATGCAGGAAATTCCATTTAAACATAAGAAAAAACTTTTTTATGGTGAGCATGGTCAAGCACTGGAGCAGGCAGCCCAGAGAGGTGGTGGAGTCTCCATCCTTGGAGATTCTGACAACCTGCCCGGACACAGCCCTGAGCAGCCTGCTGTAGCTGACCCTCCTCTGAGCAGTGGGGTAGCACTAGGTACCCCAGAGGTCCCTACCGACCTTCGCAGTTTTCTGAGTCTGTGACACTGAGACAAGAAAACAGCAGAGAACTGGCAGGTAGGAAATATCAATTTTGGTTTAAGGATTTGCAGTAAAAGACCAGTAAAACTCCAACAGCGGGCTGGAGTTGCCGGCAAGATGCAATGGTGAGCAGGGGTGCAAATAGGTCCCCCGCAGGATCACCACGGCAGCAGGAGAGGTGCAGCAGCACACCCCACATACTGCATTGCAGTGGAGGGGTCATCGCTAATGCTTAGGCGATCAGTAGGAGCTGATGCAAATAAAGCTCTGTAAAATAAATCCTAATGGCAGGACCAGCCAGCTTCAAACCCAAGACTTGAGACTACCCATCCCAAAAGCAGCTCCCTTGCCAGTGGGCACCAGTGCTAACGCATTCCCCATCCCTGGAATCTAAAACCTCAGTAACTGTGACGTGCTTTAACTCATGCTACTTCGGTGGGTGTTTCTGGTGAAACAGGCAGCAAGGAACTGCTAAAGTGCCAAAACTGTATAGAGAAGAGGCCATGAGAAGAAATTGGAGATTTCTTTCCTCCCATGTTCAGAGCCACCTTTGTCCCACCAGCCGTGGCATTCCCCCAGCAGCACATCCAAGGTAGGAAGCACACCTGGGCTCTTACCTCCCTCTCTACATTTTCTTTCAGGTGTTTGCAATTAGCTAAGGATCCTGCCACCGAACTATTTGGGACAGCAAGGTGTTTGTTGGCTTTTGCAGATTTAACCCAAATTACTGTGAATCATCAGGAGCATTTTACAGATAAAGTTTCTGAGGTTAAACAGACTGTGTTTTAATTTGAAGTATTTCACCTGTGCATTGCAAAACAATATAGACAAACCCCCACTCTGCCGATAAACTAGTAGGTGTTAATCTTTTTTTAAATGGAGTCTGGTAACTTCAAAATATTGTTTAAGGAAGGATCCTAAACCTGAGAAGTTATTATTTTTTCATTTTGAACGTTTAATAACAGTTTCTGGCATATTCCTATTTTACATTGTTTTGAATTATATTACAAGTAACATTAATTAATTTTCTTAGTAATGCCACTTATTTTGAAATTACGAGTATTGCTGTGAGTGAGCTGGTAACCGTAGGTACAGCACTCCCCTCTAGTGGGTAAAATCAGACTGCCCCGATTTCGCACGACCTGCTGCATCTTGCTCGTTAGCACTGGCTGGAAATAAAACCTTTGCTTTTCCTCCAGATATCCTGAACACTGAGTCGATTTTATCTTTTTATGGCACGTTATTTTTGCTCTGAATTATAGTTGGAGGGATGGAGCGGCACTCGCGGGGGGGTACGTGAGGCTCAGGTCCGGTTCCTACTTGTGAACCTTGGTTCAGAGCAGTAATTCCCTACATGCCCTAGAAATCCTTCTGCTAAAAGTGCCATCAAAACTAGCAAGTTTTGCTGGAAATACTTTATTTCCACAAAACATTTTTGAAGGTAATTAAAAAAAAAAAAAAAATCAAGAGGAGACTGGGCCATTTGTGAAGTACAGGTTCACCAGAGATCACCATCCAGCTCCTGGCTCAGCAGCCCATCTAAACCCACTTCAAAATCCTTATGCACTGGTATTTTCTGAATCAAAACTATGCCCTTGTAATATTTCCTGTTCTGTGAGCATGAAGCAGTGATGTGTAGGTTTTCAGAAGCTATTATGGTCAATATAATAAAGAATACTCCCTCCCCAAAAACTATGTCTGCCCATTTGTTAAATTCTGCTATGCTGCAGCTATAAGGGAGAACTGTTTCCAACACCCCCATGTCTTTTTTATTTTTCTCTTACATAATTGTGGTCATGTTTTTAATTAAGTTAAAGAGCTCCTCAACAGCTTCCTGAATTTTGTGATCTATCCCATCAATCGACTGAAATCAGAGCATCGTCTCCGCTGGTGCCACATGCACTGAGTGCAAGTCACGGATATTTGCATGAACCAATTTATCTCTTAAAAATATTTCTTCTTGACTGAAGCATAAATTGCTTTTACCCTAATGTGCTAGGTAATGAATTGCATTTGAAATATGTTTATTTTTAGCAAACAAATGCTAATGACAGCTTGCTGTTAAAAATAGACAGTGCATTTGGCACAGAAATAAGGTCTGGGGAAACTTTCTTTCCCTGATCAGTGGAAATGTTCTCTGTGTAAATCATGTAGGGAGAAAGCGTGATGTCCCTATGGAATTTAGTCCCTCCAGCTGGGGAAATTGCGAACAGCAAGTCACAGCTTGCCGCCCAAGCCCTGGCTTACACATAGGCTCTGTGGTCCAGCGTCCCCAAAGGGCTGTCGTACCTCCTGCGGGGGCAACGGGTGCAAGATGAAGACAGCACCTTTTTCTTTTCCTCTCTCCCTGTCGGATGTCAGTGGGTGCAATATGGGGTTTTGGTGTGCCTCCAGCTACGCCTGGCTGCAGGGAGTGGGGGCATTTTGGTGGGGGCAGCGCCGTGGGGCCGCCGGCACCGCTGGCTCCCACTCCTCCTCTCTCAGCAGCTGCTCTGCTGGCCAACAGGCTTTATCCTAGATGGGCTTTTCCTAATATAAGTGAAATGTCCCTGGCTGCACTTTAAGCCCATTACTTGTCACATCCCTAGAGAGAATGATTTATTCCCTTCCCTTTTGCAGCAGCTTTTTTCACAGTTAAAAATGTTATGTCTGGTAAGTCTCCTTTCCTCTAGACTAAACAGCTCAATTACTCCATGTTTTCTCTTACATTAAGATTTCCGAGGCTTCTGGCCACTCTTGTTGCTCCGCTCTTGTCTTTACCCAGTAGGCCCACTTCTCTCTTATGGTCTAGTGCCAAAAAGCCAACCACAGCTGAGACCTTGCTGAGTAGCCTGGCAGAGTCCCCTTGCACATCTCGCAGGTAAGTTTTCCTGCTTGCACGTCCTGGTAGGGCCCTTGTCTTTTTTTCACAACAGAAGGGCCCCATGGACTCATGTGGTCAGTTGGTCCCTAACTTATATTTTGTACAACTCCTTCTTCTGCCCATGCACATATTGCTGTTGAATTGTGTCCTATATTTTAGGCCATTTCTCTAATTCATTATAAATGTTGAATACTGCTCCTGTCCTACAACACACTCGCAGCCCCTCCTGGATAACTGTGGCCTACAAATAGAAGAGGACATCCTCTATTCCATTGGTGATCCTCTATTCTACTATCCAAGTGGTTAATGACAATATTTTAACAACATCAGACCCAAGACAGATTCCCATGAAGCGCTAATAAATGCAGTCCTTCAGCTGGACAGTAAACCACTAATGACCACTCTCACAGTATGTTTTTCCAAAAAGTTTTGCATTTTCATAGCAGTTTACCTAAACAGTGTTTCCTAAATGCTGTGAGAATGCTTTTCAGATTGTAGCCCCAGTGGTGAATACCAGAGACGAGATTTGCAGGGATGGTTCAAGTCTGTTAGTAGACTGCCTTATATAAGTGGAAAACAGATAACCTTCCAAGCACACAGGTGCTACATCAACCAGTGTTTATCACATACTTGTTCTATACTTTCAATAGCGTTTTCTTCATTTCATCCAGCACTGACGGGGCTGCTGTGATACAAGGGCTGGTCTTCTCACTTCCTTTTAATTCCTGGGTGAAGTATTGTGAAAGTGCCAGTTCTTGTGGTAATTTGGTTACACAAGGATGCCCTAAAACCAGAGACACATACTCGCAAAGTCTAGCTGCACCATCAAAACCCCCTAGGTGTGGCAAATGATGCCTGGGAGCAACCCATCTGCAAAGCTGCGCTGGACTCCTGCTGTCAGCCCTGGCCATGTTGGCACTCCCCTCCCTCGGACAAGAGGCAGTATTTTTGCTTGCAGGTGATGTGCTACGATCCTCAGCTTTCCTGGGGCTGGATCTGCCCTGGGAATAGTTTCATGGCGCATCATGGAAGAGCTTGCCCATCCCTCCCAAGCCACACAGAGGATATGTCATTCAGCTTCTAATAAAATAGCCTGAAGCGCATCTGCTCCTCTGCACTATTCATCCCACCTGGAGCGGGGACCCAGTCTGCCACCTGTGGGCCAGTGAGTTTCCCAGGCATGGGAGTTATTGAGAGCAGGGATCTCCCCGTCAACAGCAGCAGAGACCATGGGAGACTCCAAGACCTCCTACTCTCAAGTCTGAATGTCTGCCAGTCTCCAACAGGTCCTTGCACTGGGGCTCTTCTGGCCCTGGAACATTTTGCATTGAAAGCACACAGTTACACGGTTAGAAACGGTGCTCACCACACTAGAAAGGGCTCCTTTTAGGAGGGACAATGTTAACTTTCCTGGGAGAAGTTTTCAGTCACAGACAGGGAAGTGCTTTAGAAGTGAAGATGTGACACAAGTCTGCTGGTATAGGCTCAAGTCAGGAGACTGGCAGCTGCCACTCTTTCACTGCAGAAGCACTGTGGTTTTTTCTGGCTCCTAAACTTGCACGAGACACAAGCCCTGCTCAACAGAGATTACAAATCCAATTTTGAACATTATTTTCCAGCATTTTGCTTGAAAGTTAGGTTCAAGTAGGGAAGCATCTTCTTCTTGCTGCCAAAAGTTCTTACACACTGCGCTCTAGCCAACAAATGCTGCCTTCATTTGGCAAAAAGGACCCAGTTTTCATGGAGGACCAGACAAGAAAGCCCAGTCTGAGTCTTTGCGAGTTGAAAATGAACTAAAAAGGCTGACAATTATAAGCTTAGCCAGGGAAATTCCAAAAACCTGAAAAATAATCTAGTAAATATGATTTATTTATTTCATACATAATCAAGAGAAGGTTCATACCTTGGGGGAAAAAAAAAATCCCAATGGGAAGTCCTTCATAGATCCACAGTGCTTCTCATTATTATATGATCTTAGGAGTTGAGTTGGCTCTACTGAGTCAAAAAGGATCAAAAAGGTCCAGAAGGGTTTCCAGCAGATGTAGATTGTAATAGAAAACATGGCTGGGAGTCTAGATAAAAAGCACTAGTTTGAGAAAAGTAAAACTGATTCCTTATTTACAGGCTTTAGCATTTCCTGGGACCAAACCCATTACTTCATAATTCTAGACTGCAACTTAAACTGGGGTTGTAACAATCAGAAGTCAGGAATCACAATTGAAGATTCACCCACAGTGGCATGTTTCATTAGCAGGAAACATGAAGAATACATATTTTATGACCTGTCACATATTTGAGTCATGTGTCATGTTTTATCTTTAGATGTTGAAGTCATTTGACAGCTCTAAAGTAGAAGGAAGCAAAACAGAAAAGTTTTTTGCTGGTGTCACACTTTCAGACAAATTTAACAGGTAATAGTCTACAACAAGCAATTAAAACACATTGGTCTCATCTTACAGAACAAATTCTGTTCCATGGGGCCTGAGGGAAATGCATCTCACAAAATTTGCTATTTTTATATAAGAAGACAGCACAAACTAAACTTTCCCTGCATGAAAAAAAGCTGAAATGCTGCTAGTTAGCAATGTGCAGATGAATACTGATTTGGCACCTTACACAATAGGGAAGCAGAAAGATCCACCTGCAAAGCCTCAACACTTGTCTTCTGCTGGGGTCCAGCTACTGAGTCCTCGGACACCAGAGGCAGTGGAACCACAGACCTGTATAGGAATGTACCTGTATTGAAGATACTGTATATCTGTTGTCCAGATAAAAAGCACAGCAAAGGAAGGAGATTAGATCATATAAAGAGGAGGAAAGGATGAAGATGAAATGCTTGTGCAGTTACCTACAGGTTACCTACAGGTTTAGAAATGTCATGACTGCTCATGCTATTTTTTTTTTCCAAGTTCCAACTCTGAATCACATGTTGCACTTGAATCTTGGCTTTCAAAAAAAACCAAACCCCCAAGCCCTATTCTTTTCCTCAAAATTGCAAAAAAAAAAAACCCTAGCTCTCAGAAAACATGAGGCAAGTAAGAAAGAAATCAGACTTTTCAGAAGCTCTTGTTTGTACATCTCCCTTGTTTGCAAAGGTTTGTGGCTCATTATGGCTTTCTGGAAAACAAGGATTTCATTTCATGAGCAGTGTTGACAGGATGGGTCTCTCTCTCACTTCTGGTATGGAACAAGAAAGGAGGTGTTTTCATTTTTATTTGGTTCCGTAGGTAGTTAGTCTAAAAGAGCCAGTTTCCAAAGTAGCCAAGACCTTGTTTATCAGAGCATTTTCTTTCATTTTCCACATTCCCCCTAGAATAACTCCTTTGATGTGATAAAAATAAGAAGCACCTGAGAGAACTTCAGTCTCAACAAACTGGTATTTTGCACTGAAAATCCCTTCAATATAAAGTTCCTACCAGCAATACCAGGAAAGCCGGGGAGAGTGAAAAAAACTGAATGATGGCATTTTTTCCTGTCTCCAAGCAATCGATAACCTGAGACTTGGAGAAACACCTCAGAGAAGAAAGAGGGACACACTGTGCTGCAGGGGCCATAGGAATGACCACCAAGCTCAACTGCAGGGTTCAGTGACCCATCACTTTGGGAACACCACGAAACAAACACATTCACTTAACTACAACCATGGCTGATGCTTTTCGTAGTGATACTGACATGGAGTGAGCCACCGCACTGCCACAGATGCTTGGTCCATGGCACCGGCTGCTCAGCAGCGTGTCCCAGAGACAGCCCAAGACGGGTGCTAGGCCACCCATCCCTGGTCTGCACAGCAGAGGCTCAACTGCCTTGTCAGGCACATCAGAAAAAAGGAGATTTTTTTTCTTTTTCCTTGAGTTTCTGCTTATTTTTAAATTTGCCGGGACTGAAGCAGCAGCTTGTCTTGGCCTGGCTGCAGGGACTTTGCCACCAGCAATCCACGTCCCTGCAGTTGCAGAAACCCAGGCAGTCTTTTCTCTTCCCCAGGACTGGGGTGATCTGAGAGGATATGACCGCTAGAAAAGGACTCCAGACGAGGAGATGTTTCAGTGTCTGAAGCGATGAAATATTTAATCCCTGCTCTCTCTGGGATATGCATCATCACAGATTTACTTATCTGCCGCTCACTGACAGCAGTGGCTGACAAGGACGATGACAGCTGACATACATTAACCCAGCCACACAACACAAGCTATCACTCCAGAGCAGAAATCCATCATTATTATTTAAGCACCAAGGAGGTGTCTCAGTTGGCACCGGATACCAAGCGCAGGCAGCACCTGCACTGAAAAATCGACCCCGCTGGGGTCTGTCAGGGGCGAAGGGCTCTCGGCACAGCCCTGAGCCCCGGTAGCCCCAGCACCGCCAGCAGCAGCGGCACCGGTCCCTGAGCACCCCAGCACTGAGGGTACACGCAGTGTGCCCTGTGCTCCCACTGCTGACCCTGACGGAGGGAAATGAGAGGGAAGGATGGACAAAGATGACTTGTTTAGGGGGGTGGGAGCCTGGAAGCCTTTATTAGAGCTTTGCTAGAGCTACGCAGCAGGATAGTGCATTAACCCCCTGTACTAAAGACTGTAGGTGGAGTGAAAGGTGTTATTGCACAGCTCCTCAGGGAGTGCTGCTGTCGATGTGACTGTGCAGACCAGACTTGTTTTCCCTTTGTCTAAGTTTCTCCCTTTTTTACGGATGAGCTTCATTTCTAAGCAAATCTATATCAGTGTCTTCTTCATCTAATGGGTTGTTGGGAACTATTGCTGTCTCTGAGGAAGGGGTGACTGAGCTTTGAGGAATCCTCTTGAAACTGGGTTTTGGTTTAAGGCAGTGGGGTGGGGATTTTCCCCCTCCTTGTTAGTGTTTTCCACCAGGCTGGTTGCTTCTTGAGACTGGTCTGCTGTCTCTTGCTGTTACAATGGCATTCTTACATAGAAAAGTGGCAGTTACACCAGAATCGCCTTACAGTCATTGGTGGGAATAGCCAAACTAATGGAAAATTGTCCACATGTGTGTGTGTGAATCAGGTGTAGGGAGGAAGGGGGAAAGAAGCCACCAAGGCTCTTAAGCCCTGGAACCGATCTTACACTGTATGAGGTGTGATCCTTTCAGAGGAGGGAATGAGGTGGGCTATTTACAGCACCACATGGATGCCATATCCAGGTGTTAGAGAAGGCTCTGCTGGAGAGCGTGAGTTTGTAGAAAGAGCTGCCCTTCAGACCACTGGCGGTCTTCTCATTCTTGCAAGAGACACCAGAGGTTACAAGTGAAGTTCATTCGGTTAAGGCTTCTGTATTCATGCCTTCATATAGACTGGCCTCAAGGACAGGGCTAGAAAACCCTGGATGTATTGAGATGCTTACAGGCTGATTACCCGAAGACTTATTTACTTAGTCTCTGTCGCGAGAGCATTGCATGCCGGAGCCACCGCCAGGAGGGACTGTGTGCGGGGAGCGTAGCAGCGTGTGGAAATGGGACAGTGGGAAGAGCAGAAAATGGCTGTGAGGTGCCAGTAGGGAGATGAAGGGGTGCTGGGTGCAGAGGGTGCTGTACGGGGAACACCTGTGCCTGCCAAGGCCCTGCGGGAAGTGGGAAGAGGTGGGAGCCAACAGCTTCCCTCCAGTGATCGGCTCCCACAGACGGGAGGAAGGCAATGCTGGGAGTGATGCTCTTTTCATTGCCGTCGCCATTTCATATGCACAGCAGTTGCTAAGCCTCATATGCCTAAAACTGCGGGGCTTGCTGGATACACCAGGTTGTTACCTTCCTGTTCTGACCCAGAGGAGAAGGAGCACAACCAGGACACTGTACCACACCTGTGGTTCAGGGCTGCTGCAGACCAGCCTGCCTTCCTGCACGCTTTTCAGCTGGCAATTTCCTAACGCAGCCCTCCCCTCACTTCTCTGTGAAGGGTTTTTTTTTTCTCTGCACTGCTAATCACAGTCTGCCTTCTGTGCCGAAAGCTCTTCAGGGAAGGAATCTCCTCTTTGTCTTTTGCGAGAGTGCACTTAACACTCCTACAGCAACTCAGAAAAATGTTTAAGGGAATAATATAAATTAATAGCAATAATAAATCCTTATGTATTGTCCAAAACCTGCATAAATCGATTTTGCAGCAATCCTGCAGGACAGCTGGAAAGGGAAGATGACTGAAACGATGCCTTCAGGACCATGAGCATCCAACGCACATCCTTGCTGCACATCAGACAGGTTTCCATGACAGATGGTGGCCACCAAAAACCTCACCCTCTCCTTAGACCCTGGCTTTGCCATCTCGCAAATCCAGCCTCTGTTCTAGCTGAATATCACCTGACCCCATAGAGTTTTTTTCAGTAGTTTGACAGGTAGTCTCATAGCTTTGGCAATGATCGTGGGCCTTAGGCATGACCCCAAATATTCCTATTTGCCTAGAAAGTATATAGCCAGATAATTAATATTCCTGCGCTCAGGTAAGCTAATCATTAAGCTGCAGGTTTGAAACCTCAGACTAAAGCTTCTCCAGATCACTATATTTCTGTTTCCCGTAAACATGTTACTTGGCACCGGTGTCTTTCTCACAGGCAGAAATGGGATCCATGTTCACAGCTCATTAGCAGGTTTTGACTGAGACCCAACATTACAGCAGCCAACCACCCCAAGAGGCTTTTGTGCTCAGGAGGGTGAAGGACCCAAAGCCTTGCCTTGGAATGCCCCTGCCCCAGAGGTGCTCTGGACGAAGCCCTCCGGCTGCGGGACCCTTCCTCTCCACGGCGAGCCCCAGCAACCAGAACCCCGCTCCCAGCCCCAGCCCAACCCACTCATCAAATTTTCCTCTTCCCACCAGCACAAGACCCTACAGAAAGAAAGTTTGGAAAACTTTTGGAAACCCCTGGATGTGCCTTTGCACAGCAGGGAAGCAGGTGGGATTTGCGCCGTGCTCCGAGGTCACACAGCTTTGGCACTGGTCAAAGAACAGGGAAATTCATTTCACATAAAGAAAAGAAAGTTTAAAAGTTTTTATTATTCTGCAGCATTTTAGGGTTCACCAGCATTGTCATTTTTTACTATGTTTTCTGAGACATTTAAATTGAACTTCTTGTAGATGTTTTAGTTATTGTGTTATAATTAAAAGTCAGTAAATTATTTCAGGAAATTTCATTCACAGAAATGTCATTTTAACATGCCAGAATGGCCAGAGAACTGTCACGGCCCTCCTCCTTTCTGTTAGGAGGAAAAACTCATTATATAAATTGGGAAATCATTTGGAGAAATCCAGTCTGTTGAAAAAAGAGCAGAGCTCCATTTCTGTCACTCCACTAAAATAAGCCCCATCGTAGCAGTTTCCTTATGCAGAGATCCTGGCTGGCACCTTCAAGAATCTGCTTCAATATCTTGGCTTTCTCCCAGGACCAAACTCCTACTCTTTCTCTGCTGCACAGAAATGCAGGCTCAAACCAACGTAAAGCCTGAGCACCACACTTAAATCGGTGACTGGATCTTCCCAAGCTCGGGCTTGCTCACAGCCCCCACAGCCCACGCTGGCCCTGGGCACTGCCTTCTGCCCTCCCTGATGGCCAAGCCTGGACAAGTAGAGCTTTGTATCAATGTCAGCAAGATTTGTTTTCCCAGACTGAAGATGTGCCAGCGTCAACTTCTAACATCGCCCCGCACAAGAAAACTCCTGGAAGATACAAAGCTAATCAAGCTAGATACAAATTGTTATTAACAAAATGCAAAAAGTGTAAGAGTATACAATGACAATGCATACATTTTCTGGCCAATCTGCCCAGGACCTTATCAAGGTACCTCCACTGACATGGCTGGATCCTCAGAGGGACTCTCAGTGAACAAGTACAGATCAAATTTCATAACAGTTTTTAAATAAAGACGATGCAGAGCTTTCTGAGCAGTCTGATCATGTGGCTTGAAGGCTGATGAAACAAACAAAAAATACCTATGGATCCTTTGGGTTCCAGGGCACAAACTGAAAAACAGCTCCAGTAAATGTGCAGGATATAAAGTAAGTAAAATATTTTCTCATTGAACAGTTAAAGAACAGGAAGAGTTTAGGAACCGCTGTTCAGGGACTCCTGTTTAGTGACAGCAATTTATTTGACCATCTGGGTAAAGAAAGACTGCAGCAAACCACACAGAGGGAATAAAAATAGATGAACAAGTAACTGATTTTGCTTGACTCGAGCCTACAACTCTGCAGAGCAGGAAGCTACTTCATGTGAAAGACGTTATTGATGAAGGCATTTCAGCCTCTCTCCAGTCCTTCCAACAACATACTAGGTCTCCCATGCCAGCAAACGCGTTTTGAGACGTGACTGCCATCCCAAACTTGCCAGAAACATCACCAAGTACAAATGACAAATTGATGAGCCTTCTGGAAAGCGACCACCAGAGGAAGGAGCGTCTCTGTGATGCTCCACAGTAAAAGAAAACTCTTTAGGAGAAAGAATAGGAGGCTTTTTGCTGTGTTTGTTCATTACGATAAAAATCTTCCTTTTCTTGACAGGCACAGAGCAAATATTGAAATGGAGGAAAACACTGCCCACTGTTCAGCAGAATCTGATCACTACATCTCAGTGTTTCAGAACCCACCTCGAGCAGGCACACAACCTCCTTCCTTGTTCAGGGCACACTGCGCTGCGTGTGATGGTCGCAGAGGGGTGGTTGCGCCTGCGCGGGAGGTGCGGCGGTGCAGCACCAAGCTGTCCAGCTGAGGGACCTGAAAGCTGTTGGTAGCGAGGCATGGGTAGCAGAGCCATCACCCAAGGGAGCCCTGTTTCCATCAGCCCAGACTGGTGCCGGCAGATGACAGGGATGACAGCTACTGCTTGCTCCATCCTTGGATAGGTCTCTCTTCCCTCTGCCTGTCACTCTCCTCCTGCCTTTCTCACTGACACATATGCATATGTTGCATTCTTGGAGCCACATTCAAACCAGAGGAAAGCCACCCGAGCCAGGGATTAGGAAGGGTGGCAGGGAAGCTCGAAGCCTGCCCATATTCAGGGTTTCGGAGCCTGTCACTGCCACTGTGTTATATTTAGGTCTAGTTAAAGAAGGATCTTTCGGAAATAAGAAAATTGTCACGCTCTGACGAGGTGCCTTCTTTAAGCTGCTCTAACCCCGGTTCTTAGGATTTGCAGTCAAAATTCACCTGCTCCCCCACGCATGGTCTTGCTGAGACGAGCAGCAAAGCTGACTGCCACACACAGCTTGGCTCATGCCTTCCCAGCAGGCTGGCCCGCTCCCTGCATCCCCTACACCCAGGCCAGTCAGCCCTTAAGCTGTTGAGCTTCTCTTACTGAGCCCTCCTGGGCTGGGGGTGAAATCTTGGACCCTCCTTCTGCAAAGCCACTTGTTCCCCCTTGAAGGCAGTCCTGGTACACATCTGCACGCCCCAACAGGACTAAAAATACCCGTCCTCAAGCTGTGCTCAGGCGAGATTTTTGACAACCTGTTACAAACAACTAATCCAAGGCTGCCTAATAATTTGATATTTCAGGCTGAAGATTATCTTCTATGCGTGGGCACTAGCTTCTCTCTTTGTGTCTCCATGCATGCTGTTAATCACTCTGTGCGGTATAATTATAACTCCAGGATTCACACACCTCACTTCGTCCATCTCAGACTTAGGCCTCCACTCTCATCCAGATCTATGGACCCACAGGAGCCAATGACACTCATCCACCCTGGAAGCCATCCCAAAATTAAATGAGTCACCCTAGGAGGGCCCTGTCCCTCTCCAAGGACTGCCCAGAGCCACACACCCGGTGCCTGACCCTGAGAGAGCTGACATTATGTGAGATGCATCTCCAAGACCAAACTCCATCTTTTCTCTCCTCCAAAAAAATCTCCTCACCTTTCTCAAGAAGTCAAGACCACAAATGGATAGACTGTCCTGACACACCCTGGGCTCCAGCCTTAATTTCCAAATACATCTCTCCTTTCAAACCTCGGCACAAGGTGGTCAGACTTAATTGCTCAATCCTTTCTTTTTTTAAAATTAATTTGTCTTGACAACCACAATTTTCTCTGGAGACTTTTGCTTGCTGTCATAACAGCTTCAAAAAACATTCTGTCTGGAGAAATAAAAGAAAACTACCCAGAAAATAATGTTTCCCTGTCGTGTCACTTTTCTCCCCCCAAAGCACACTGCCTACAACCAAACAGCCTCTGAACTGACAGCCATTTCCTCCTGCCATGTGTCAGTCTCCACATATAGCAACAGAAAAAGTGGGGAAAAGCAATGTGAGAATGAATTGGATTTTAAAGCTAGAAGAATTGGCCAGAGTCTGGCAGGAAAGGGCAGGATCCGGCCAGCAGGGCTGTCACTGGGAGCATTAAAGCATGCAAGGAGTGTAGCTTGAGGTCTGCCAACGCATTGGGTTTTTTCTTGTGAATGACAGTATATGAGTTGTTGATGGCAAAGGGCTGTCCAGCTGTATGTCGTACACAGATACCGGCAACCTGGCCAAATTGATCTGACTGGATCCTGCAGCCTTTTTTCTGTTGCTTCTTGGAAAAGGATGTCTAATAAAATGGCATTCTGTCTGTTCAGTGGTTAACTCTGACCATCGTCGTCCCTGTCACCCTGAAACCATCCTCTCAGATGCTAGAAATGCCCTTGTGCAGCCATGAACTGAGCCTTCTGCCTGCAAAATAGCCTGGGCCACCTTTTGACAGACATTTAGAAAATTCTTGAATGCTCCTGAAACCATTTCCTACAGCCCTGGAAACATTTCCTACAGCCCTGGAAACACTTCCTACAACCCGTGCCCAGGAGTTCAGCTGCTGCTACTAACAGGGTGCACGAAATATCACCCAGCAGATTGAGTAAGTCCTACCATTCCACTCAGCTCTGGTTTCACAGGGACTGCATATGGAATCGGTAGAAACCTTGTCATTTTTTATGTGATTTAATTCTATTTTATTGCAAGGAAGTGCTGCAGCAAAAGAGCCAGCTCGCACACCCTTCTGCTGAGATGAGCTTCTCCTCTAATGCCATACGGACAAAACCATCACACAATTTCACTCCCAAAGTTTTGTAAAAGTTTTAGTAACTCCTCAAGGTTTGCTGTGTACTCTCTTTAAGCCCTGCCCTCTCAGGTAGTCTTCGGTAGCTGTGAGCGGTGGCAGAGCAGGCAGTTGCCAGATCCTGTCTGCTGGCTTGCCAGGAGGAGAAGGAAACGCACTTAGGCAGCTCTGGTATGGACAGGTCATTTATCACGTTTTGTTCAGAAGATGCTGAACAGTGAAACACTGAAAGAAAGCTGCTAGCAAAACCGTTGGGGAATTTCTGTCCATTCTTCCTTCCATCTCCATAGGGCAGCCTTGTTCCCTCCTTACTGTCTCTAAACCGAAGTGCACCAGAGAGCACAACTCATTCACCTCCTGGCCACACGGCTATTTCCAAGATGATCTGTGGACAGCATCTCCAAAACACATGCTAGAGCTTCAGCTTGGATCACCGGGACTCTTAGGAGTTCAGAGAGGACCCGAGTTGGTGCCTTGCTGTTTATTGAGAGCACAGCATTTGCCCTGGGTGGCTCCCCAGGCAATGCATAAGCACCCCCCCAATGAGGCCGGGGCAAAGGACGTTCAGTGCATCAAGGGGGAAAAGGTACCCACAGTGGACAGGCAAATGGGAATACACATTTAAAGGCAAATGGGAGTACACATTATTCCTCTCTCATCACATGAAAAACAAAATCATTCTCTCAGGCCTCTCAAATAGGTTTTGTTTCCTGTTTTAAAGGGAGTGTCTTCAAAGAAATAAGAGAAGATGGGACATTGGCTGTCCCGTGCATCTCGGTATCTACCTGCCTTTCATGCCTTTTAATTACACACATCTGGATATTGCCCAGGCCCTGAATACATGCTGCTATTTGAATTTTGGGGTGCAGTAGCTGCAAGTGGAGTTTTAACACACTTAGCATTGCACCAACCCTGACGTAAACAACAAAACCATCTACCTGTGGTTACAGGGAGCCGACCCAGATCATAAGCAGAAAGGCAAGAACTCCAAGCACCTCATTAAAACTGAACTTGTCCAAATTTTTTTGGCCTACTGCCTGGGCAGTGGTGTTATCCAAGGTGCCTCAGCATGTCTGTTTTCAACTGCAGATCTTCAGCAGGAATATTTCTCTCCTCCTTCATCTCCTCCCATACACCAAACACAGCACCAGCATTCAAGAGAGATAATGCTGCTCTCTAGGCTAGAGGAATACTGTGGAGGAGCTGGGAAGAAATCTCTGGTGCTTCATTAGCCCATGGACTTCTGCCAGCTGATGTGGTTTTGGAGTAGCACCAATTTTGGTGTGACCATGAATGCCAGTTGCTCTTTAGCTCAGTAATTCTGTGTGTTTGGAGACAGCAAAAAAAGATTAACTCTTGGAAAGGTGTTATTTTCTAGATGCCGGTCAAATAAATGGCAAAGAAAATCGTATAAATATGTCTGGTGACAATTAATGGTGTAAAGTGTTAAGATTGCTGGAGATAATATATATTCTTACCTAGAAGGTCTGCCTTTCTCTATATATTTACTATCCATCTGACTGCCTTTCCAGTAACAGCATGTAAGGGGCTATCTGAAATTCAGTACGTGCTTTATACCTTGGCAGGGAGCAACTTGGAAATGTCCCCATGATTCATCTTCAAAACAAAGAAATATCAGTGGCCTCTCTCTGAAAATGTACATAAAAACTAAAATGCTGTAAATCCCTCCAGGTTGTCTGTACCCCAGCTCTGCAGCCAACAGAAGTGACTCCCCTAATTGAATGGGTCAAATATGAATTATAACCGTGTTGTCAGGATGTCAGCCTAACAGGCAGCCTTTCAATACTTTAAATAGAGAATTTCGCAGCAGAGCACCTACGTGGTTTGGGTAATACAGCTTTCACGAAGACTGCTTTCATTAAGTGATTTCTAGGCAACAGCACTCGAAAAGGGTTGTAAGTAGCTCTAAGAAAAGAAACTTCAAGGCATCAAAAGCCTATGATGTGATACAAAGTGGACTGACGGCTGTTGGACGTGAATGACTTATTTCTGCCCTATCAACTAGGCACCTCTAGCATTTATTAAATTTCATTTCCATGTGTATAACACCTGTGTGCAAAATCTGTCAAAAGAACTAATAAAGGTTTTAGTATGTTACAGCTGAAACACTGAGTACTGCCGGAAATCCAATAAGCTTAGTTAAGGATCTGAATAACACAGGTACATGAAATTATGATTAAAAATAATTGAAAGAAATGGCTCATTCAGTTCTATTAAGTTTAGATTGTTCCTAGGAGTATCAGGGCATGTGCTCCTCACTATGCAACTTCGGCTTTCCCTGGATTTCAATTTCACCAACTACAGATTGTTTAAGAGGCTCACAAAACCCCATATCTCACTTAGCAAATAAACAGATTGGTGGCTTACGCACTTCTTCTTTCTTTTCTTTTATTTAGTAGTGCTACTTACCTATATTAATAATTGCCATATTAATTACATTTAGTACCCATATTAATAAAATACACCAAAATTCCCGACTCAGACCATTTTTAATAGATTTCATTTATCACAGGTATGTGCATTTCTCATCCATTCTTTATCCTTCATTTTTGCTATGTGTTTCAAAAGGAGAAAAGAAGCTCATGGAGCTATCAATGGCGAGTTTTCTTTTACAATTGGAAACTACCATCCCCATTGCATACTTGCATCATAAAAAAAACGTTTTTACCACAGTGAACACTGTATTTCGCATTCAGTTTCTGACAAAAGCAAAACTGATCCATTTGTCTTCTGCAGGGCCCTCCTTAGCTCACCTTATGCTTCTTGCATAGCTTATTTGCTACTTTCTAGTTTCAGCAACATCAATTAAAAGTGTCATCTTTGTAAAATATATCTATCTGGACTACAGATACATGCTGAACAAACGTGGGCTGTGACAAGTCAGAAATTTTCTTCCAAAACAACCTTTGCTTGAAACGTGTCCATTTGTTGGAAGCTGGTGGGGGAAGCAGGCACCCAAGGTCCGCAGCAGAAGGGGTTAGCCACCACCAGGCTCCCCGGTGGTTGGTACCACCACGCTGAGCTCTCAGGTCTGGGCATCCCGCTCTGGGGCGTCACTCTCGCTGGCATCTGTGGGTGAATTAGCAGCAGGCCAAGGTCTCCACGAGAGTCAAGGTGTGTGAGGAATTGGTGGGAATGGGAGAAGGTGGCTGCTCCGTGTAACGGGGGGGGGGGGGGAATTAAATATTTCAGTCTTCTTACGGTAACATTTTTAAGAGTTTCTAGTTCTGAAACTCTTAGTTCGCTGTCATTTCACAATGAAATTGATTCTTTTTCTTTTATTTTCACAAAAATTGTGATATCGCCCCCACCCCGTCCCCGAGTTCTGCATTCCAGCAGTCTCCTGCAGAGGCCCCTGTGTTGCGATGAGGGGAGTGGGGTTGCAGTGAATGTGGCTGTCCTCTCCCCTAGGCTGTGGGCTTGTAGGACCTCTGACCAGTGACCCTTTCACAGGAGGCAATGGGGAAGCTGCCTGCCAAATGACTTCACGGTTTGGTCTGAGTGCTCCAGGAGAGTTTAGCTAACGGTGAATTTGCAGAGCTCATTTGGTACAAGAACCTTCTGTTCAATGCCAAACGCTGGAGCAGTCAGGTTTTTATATTTGCATGTACGTGGGTACTTGTAAAGAGACTTTCTCATTAAGCCCCCATTCCCACGCACTGCCTCCTCCAGCACCGACACAGGGGCAGTCACCTCCAGCGAGGATGGGGGGAGCCTTCGTCCCCCTGCTCGCCGTGCCACCGCAGCCGGTGTCCGCTCTCCTGCGAATACAGCTCTGTTTACAGTATAGGAAACTGGATGGGTGAGAATTAGTTTTTAAGAGAGAGTTTGGGTTGAATACACCTCTGTCCTCACTGGGGTCTGCTCCTTCGAAATTTAACACGAGGTATTATTTTCTCGTTTACAAATGTGGATTGTGTGCTCAGGGGAGTGAAAGAAATTATTGATACAGAACAGAAATGTCAGGATTTTAACTCAATTCATGACATTCATCTAGAAAATGTCATTCTTGCCGCATACACGTTGTATCTTTATTTTCATATTGTTCGAACTTCTGATGAAACAATCTCACTATTTTGTCTTCCCGTGTCGATTAGCTGATGAAAACTGATTTTTAAGAATTCCAGGTTACAAATCATTGTCATATCTGAAGAATAAACTTGTCATTTTTCATGATAAATGGAAATGCAAATAATGAAGTGTATTAGAATATTGATCAGAGGCTTGCCTTGAGCCAAGCACAGCGTGAACATCTTTATGTTTGCTGGCAGTAAACCAGCTTCTCTCTTCTCTCTGTTTTGCACAGTCCTACTAAGCCAATCCTCACTAGAATGAGCACAAAACAAAACGAATAACAGCTTTTGTACATCAACATTAAAATGGGAAGAAGCTTGGGAAAGGGCCTACGACAGAGAAGAATGCTGACGAGTGCAAAAATGCCTGATGGGTAAGCGCTACCTTCTAAACATAGATCAGCCAGACGTGGAAGTGATTTTCAGAAGAGAAATGCAATCATGGATTACACACCAGCTCATTAGAAACTGTTGCTGAATACAGCATCCAGAAGACATGCATGAAAAGTCACATTTGGGGAATAAATTAAAAGGGGTGTAGTTGTTGCTAGATAAACATATGTAATATATATGCATTGAAGAGGTTTGTAAATGTCATTTTTTTTATTCGGATGGAAAGCAAAAAGCTTTAAAACCTTTCACAGTAGAGAGGCAGTTAAGTCCAGACTATTCCTATCCCAGTAGCCAAGAAGCTGATAGGACATCTCTCTTAAATTAGCATTTATAAATAGACTCTCTGAATGTTTCCATCACCTAGTGGAAAAAGCATAACTTTTACTGCTACCTTGCTGCACTTCATTTACTTCACTGTATAATAAGTTGACTAAAACTGTAAAGCTTCTCAATTTTTACTGCATATGTGTTCCAATTAATCTATGTCTGTAACAAACTTAAGACTGAAAAATTATTTCTGACCTATATTCTAGTTCTATGAAGCATATATACTATAAGGTACGTCTGACTGAATATCATAATACTATGGTTTCCCAAGACACATAGACTTGTTTGTATTTGAAGCGACAAAATAAAAACACATTCTTTTTTAATAGGAGAATGTAATTTACCCCTTAAATGTAACATACAGCTGCTCACTGCAAGGGCATTCCTATTCTTTTCCTTGTCCTGCCACATAACTGCTGAGTGATACTCTCTGGCCCATGCTAATGCCAATCAGGCGAGGTGATCTAACGATCCCTTCTGGCCTTAAACTCAATACATAAGAGACTAGTAAGCAAATACACGTTGCAAATAGCGATGTGAGGGCTGGGTGCGCGGAGCCCCGGGGCACCGATGGGGCTGGTGCTTCCCTCCGCAGGGGCTCGGCGGGTCACTCCCCAAAGGGCACCCTCATTTCCAGAAGCCACTGAGCAGTAGAACAGGGGTGGGCGCAGGGTATCAAGAAAGACCTCATATCGCAAAAGGCCTGGATGCCGAGCGCCAGGCACAGAGCACTGGAGGGAAGCAGGGACCCCATCTCCTCTGCTCCTCACCGGTACGTCCCAGCATGGCACGAGTCTCCTCCCGGCTCAGGACCGAGCGGGAGCACGCTGCTCCCCACATTTCTTCCACCCTCTCCTGCGTGTCGCAGCTGAATCCAGCCCAGAATCCACACTGCAACGTTAATTTCTTCAGATTTTTTTAAGCCTGTTGCATCATTCTTTGGCTTTCAGGGGAAGCGGCTAAAATAATAATTCATTGCTAATGCTGATCCCAAATAACACAATACACTGAAGACATTGAGTAAAGCACGAGTTAAAACTGGTTTTTAACTACTGGCTGCACAACACAAGTTATTCCAGAATTCAGTGCATAAGTCTCAGAAAATTTATTTTACTTTTGAACAAAAAATTATATTTAAGCAAACTGTCAATAAATAAATACAGGGAACTGGGTAACACTTCTGTCTAACTACCAAGGTACCAGTGCGGTGCTGCTTGTCTTAGAGACTGAACGCAGACGTGGATGTCTGCCAATTATGTGAATCTGGGCAGCATTTTTTTTAAAAAACTTGTTGTTTTAATCTAAATCTGCTCTTGTAACTGTGTGTAGGAGACTCCCTGATTTCTACAGGACCAGCGTTAGCGCTGGTCAAAAACCCCATCCAAATCAATCAACCACCATAAACGTATTCCCAGTACCTGCTACTGACCTGAAGGGGATGGAAGGTAAAAATCAAGTAGTTTACACATGATGCTACATAAACTCATTAAGGTCCCACTTCAGACAGGTTTTTAAATCTGTGATTAGTCCAACCAGTGTCAGCTGGAAAATGCGCATCCTTAGGGGCCGGATGCATTCAGGAGTCCCTGTTAAATGGTGTCTCGGTGAAGCCCGTCCTCATTCATTGCTGTTATTGGCTCACAGCCACATTCTCACCTCAAAAGCCATGAAGGGGTTTGCTATCTGGATGTGCTATCGTATCACCATCTTCGTTTGCTCCTTAGGTTTACCTCTATCCCACATTATTGCAGTTATGGCACTTAGGCTGCGACAGAAATCACCGAAACAGGGTTTCTCTGTATTACATTATTTTGTTACGGACTACTAAGTTTTGCGTCATGGTGACTGTGTAATGTAAAAGCCCTTTCTAAATATACATAAACGTTGCAAAGGAAGTATCATCACAAGACCTCGCAACCCTGCCAGGGCAGCTCAGTGAATATGTACCATTTGTACATAGTCAGAAGGAGAGACATACCAGGATGTACATCACTAAATGTTGACTCAGTATGAATAGTATGTTTTATCTTTTTAAATGTTACCACTTTCCCATCCCACTCCACTGTAACTTGTCAACTGTAATTTTTTTTTAGTCAACAAACTGTAAAGAAAACTGTTGAAATACCTGATTTTCTGTAAAAAGTAATAACAACAATAATTTTTGTTACTTTAAAGTATGCTTGGTATTGAAGTACCTAATAAAGTTCAACAATGAATTTTGTAGCATACTAAAATAAAGTGTGATAGTGCTTTTCTCCAGCTCATCTGTGGTAACGGCTGCAGTTGTTGGGATTACTGTCCTCCTCCTAAACACAAGCCTGGCCACCTCCTACACACCTGTACCTACACAGATCCCTAAGGTATGTTAAATCCAAGCAAAATCTGATCCCTTAATGAGTGCAGGGATTTATTTGTATGCATGGGTCAAATTCACAGTATAAGAACCTTGTTGGTAAGTTATCTTCACCCTCTGGTACCTGACTATGTGTGTGTATATATATATATATATATATATATTTATATGGGCAACAATATCCTGATTACTTTGGTATAAAACTTAGTTTATAGTAAGTGAAAGGAGAGTGTAAGTTATTTAGGAGTTAATTATAGTTACATAGACAACTGCAAGGTTTGCAGGATGCTGAAATCCTGTTCATTTTTATAGGCAATGCATTTCAGTTATTCCTAAATAGATTGGAAATCTCAAAGAAGTGATTTGGAGGACACAACAAAGCTTAGAAATTGATTCCCCCTAATGTCACTGCATGCAATTACACAGGAGCCGTCAGGGGCTGTCAGAGATGTACATCAGCCCAGAGCTTACACCAACAAGAGGTAAGTACTTTCTTGTCAAATAGATGCTGTATTTGCCTCCATGATCCTGATGCAGTGCTATCTGCATTTGGAGATGATCTAGAAACGATTGTGACTGGGGTCTAATTATTCTCAAACTGCTGGGGTCTGCTGTATTTCGATTGGAGTAATGGATCAGCTTCCCTCACACCATCCAGCTTCCCCTGTTCTAGGTAGGAAAATGTAATGCTGGGCCCAGTAGCTTTCTGTCCATTTTCACTCTGCTAGTCTGATGTCCTTCAAACATTTAAAAGTTTTAGTAGTTTCACCTGATTCTCTGAGGATTTGAAATGGAATAAGAATTAGAAAATTAAAATAAAAAAAAATAAAAAATTAAAACAGACAGACAAACAAGCAAACAAAAAAACCCCAAACCAAAACAGATTTGTCCTGACTAGTTCATACATTGAAAAGCCAGCCATATGCTGAGTACTTTCTGAAGTAGTGCCAGAAAGTAACAGGGTTTTTTCCCATGTGCTAAAGTCTAGAGTCTTACACATTTCTCCTTTCCAAGGAGCTCTGCGCAGAAGGGAATGGCTTTGCCTGCTGTTGGAGTAGCTGGCAATACCGGCACGCATTAGCCATACCTGCAGCCACTCCACCTTGATCCGTGATCCTCACAGATTAATATTTTGAGGAGACTTTCACAGAAGACCCAAAATTCTGCAGAAAGTAGAACATGTAGTTTAAAAATTCATGCTCTTCCCTTTATATCAAAAGTTAGTCCTGCGCTGCCAAATACACAAAGCCAAGGCTTGCAGTCATCAGATACTGCCATGACGCTTTCTATTACCCATCTGTCTCTTAAATTTTTGCTTAGCATTACTTTATACTGCCTTCTGAAATGCCTTTTGCATTTTAAAAAGCAAACTGATATATCCTACCCTTCTTCCAGATAGGCTCGTAACACCACTGTGGGCAGTCACATAGCTTTTCCACTTCACAAGGTGACGAGGGAAGTATTGCCTGTGCAAGAGACAAATTTCTGGGGATAAAGTATAAGGAGGCACATTGTGCTCATCAGCTCCCGAGAGGAGTTGTGGCCCGTAATTGCCTACAAGACACTAAAAAGCTCCTCTGCTTTTGGAGTGGTTCCAAAAGTTGCTGCAAAACACTTCCTGAGACTACTCATGTGAGACCGGCCTCCAAGTCTGAACATCAGCTCAGTCACCTGGGAAAACAGCCTGGGAGGAAAGATACTCCAAAAAGCTAGGAGCTGGGGCTGAATTTACCTCCACAAACTGGTTTTAAATTAGCATAACAATAAGGATTATTACTCCTGATTTTGTCAAGTGCAAGTTAGCTTTATATTAGCCTAATATAGCTGCAAGAATTATTAATAAGGAAAATGATTTATGTATTAATAATTGTTAATAATAATTATTAATCTATTACCTTGCTATTTCTTAGGGCAAAAACTGAAATAAAGATTGTCAAAATCCTATATGCTAGACTGATGTCTTTTTTATATGATTACCACATATTTAAAAAAAAAAATTTCCACAGTTTAACCACAGAAGATGCTCTAGAATGTCAGTTACATTACCAGTTGCACAGACTCAGGATTTCCCCATTGGGTCTTAGTACAGAAAGGTAGGAGTTTTGCTCTGCCATACAAAAGACCAGGCACCTCATTCCTTTGATGTTTCTCAAACACGGCCTTCTTGCAAAATAGTGGGTGAAGCACTGGGAGGTTAGCACATATGTCAGGCTTACGGGTATGCAATTAGCACCTTGATTCTCTTTTATCTGACTTTATGCCAGCACAATGCAAAATTAGTAATGAGCTAGGTGGGAGACATTTAAGTTTGAAAAAGTTCTCCTCTTCATTTGCTTCAAATTTTTTTTTTTTCCATTAATAAAATGAAATTAGTTGGAGTGATAAGGAATAAAATCATTCAGAAATTCTGAAAGAGCTTCCAGCTTAATACATGCTACTGTGGGGGTTTTTTAATTTTATCTGCTGTAATATAATATGAAATTCCTCATTTACAGATTTTAATTAATTTTGCATTAAGTAATGTGAAAATTCTTCAGACATAAGATACCTTGGGGGTGCCGGCAGCAATGGAGGGGCTTTCCTAGAGCAGCAGCTGGCAGTAATGGATATTGAGCATATTTGTGCTGCCATCTAATGGGCGGCCTCTTCGGGGGGTTCTTACTTGGGAATTATTTAAAGCCAGCTTTGCGTTTGTATTCATAGAGATCAAGGTAACAAAACCAGTGCACATGTAACCTGCTGTGCCTCCCAGAAGCAGGGCAAAAATCAAGAGGCGAAACCGTCAGTGTATTAACTCACACTGGACAGCTATCAAGTTTGAGAACTTCTACGTTTTTATTTGAATTTCTGAAGACTGAGGAGAACGAGCTTCATCTCTGTAAATGTGGGTGAGAACTTTGCCTGACATTTTTAAAGCATTTTCCAGAACTGTGCAGCCCAGCGTTTCCCAGGGACACGTTTCTGCATTTCCCAGAAAGGGCCGACACTACCCCTCTATTTACCCTCTCAAGGAACAAGTGGGTGTTGATGACATTGTCTTCCCTCTTAGCATGTGACTTCAGGCTTTCAGTGATGGTATACATGGCTGCTCTCTCAATTCACTGTAATCACATCACTTTATTGGAAAATATTTAGCAGCCTTCTACTTTTTCCAGTTTGTGGATCCCTACAAATTTTCCACATCCCTTTCTAGATTTCGTATACACACATGACCCTATAGAATATAAGAACTTGTTTTTAACAAGTGATCTCCTAAAAGCCATCTGTGCATCCTCAGACTGAAAATCATTGTTCCAGAAACGTGCCTTTTGGGACTCAGTGCATTCCTATACCCCCTTTCCCAAGAATTGTTAATTCTCGCTGTTTTCTACCCTAGTCCTCCCTTTCCCTCAGTTTTTCCCTACTCAGATGTTCTGTCCAATCCATTGAATCCCTTACCCAGAAAACATGATGCTTAAAGCTGCTGGTTCGGGGGAAAGGGATGGTCTACATTACTCATACAGCTTAACATGAAGTAACTGATAGGAGGACTCTCCATCATCTGAAAAGGCTGGGGCATGCTTTCATGATGGCTAGCTAAGAAGAAACAAATAATCTGTCCATCATATCTGAAAATCTAAATCCTGAAGAGCAGAATAATTTGGCCTTAGGGCCCCACTCCTGAAGGAACTTGATGACTGAGCAGGGTGAAGAGCACCTCTGAGAAATAGGCAGGACACCACAGATACAGAAATAGCTCAGGGGCTGAGCCCACCCACAGGGCAATGTGAATTATGGTGAGACATAGCAGAGGAATCTGGACCGGGACAGCTGAATGAGAGCCCTGAAGAAGAGAGTCCGCTATTGCTATGCTAGAGAGCCCTTCCTAAATCTCATAGCTTTTCAGACCCACTCTCACCTCCAGCATAAGGTGGGCAGGAGGGCTGTTATCAAGGCTCTGAGTGGTGTTTGGGAGCATGAAATTGAGGGATGTAAGAGCAGAGGTAGGGGAAAAAAAAAAAAAAAATAGGTAGCTTAAGTACCAGAAGATAACCCTAACTGGCCAGCATTCCTCCAAATTGCTTTTGTTGAAAGACCAGAGGTTAATGGGGCTACTGAAATAACGATCCTGAGACAATAGTAAACATAGCGCTGTGAGCTATTGTCATGCAATAGGACACTCATAAGCATCTTCAAAGGTGACAGAACATGGAAAATTGGTGGTCCCTAAAGGAACAGTACATCACATTTAGGCCATCCTAGATAGCATTTGCTCTGAGCATACTAAAATTTGATTAGATTATGGATTACCAGGCTGAAGGCTGGGAGCAGTTAAAGCCCCTCATCCCAGAGGAAGAAAGCAGGGACTCTAGAAGCCATTAACCATGAGCAAAAGTGTGCTGTGAGGGTACAGCAAGACCACCAGGCTGTGGCAAGCATACCAGTAGCAACGTGCCCTTCCTCCCTTGTGAGGCTGTGCAGCCTTCCCACAGTCCCAAAGGGATGTCCCCAGGCCCCTACCACTCCCTGGTAACTCCCAGGGAGTGTCTGGAGAACAGGACCTGGCGGCAGAGCCATCCCGCTCGGGCACCACCCGAGGAAAGAAAAGGCCGGGGATGTGGCAAAGCCCAGAGAAGTGAACTGGGAAAGGTCCGAAGGCAACACTGGAGTTTGGACAGAGTTTGTAGCAGAGAAGCTCCCGAAACGATAAGAAGAGTATCACCACACATGTATGTCCCATGCATTTCATACCGAGGCACCTGATAGTTGTCTCACAGGCCTTAGACAACAGGCGTCCAAAATGAGTTTAAAATAAAATGGCATTGCATGTATTTAAACCAACTGCATGACTCTGCCTGCTGCTTTTACAGGATGGGAGTCACTGTTTCGTGTTAGGCTCTGAGGAATTAGCGTGCCAGGCAATATTCTGGTTTGCCCGTCAATTGTCGTTGGACTGTGCTTCTGTTCTGACAGGGAGGCCACACCTCCAGCTGTCACCTTACCACATAAAATATGTATTTCTTGTATTTCTTCCCCTTTTTGCTGCTTCTCTACCCTTACGGGCTCCTCCAAAGTAGAAGAGCAAAATATTAATAATATCTGTACTCAGCATACATGAAAAATCTCACAAACGCAGTATGTTTTACTGCTTTTCGGTGGCATGGGGTTTTTCTTTTTACAAGAATTATGGAGGGATGAAGAGGCTGGGCTAAACTTTTACACACTGGAAAATGCAGGGGAAAATCTCAAAACCTGAGATTCGTGCCTAAGAGGTCTGGAGTCACAGCATTGCAGGAACATTCATGTTGGAGGGGCCTTGGGAGGCCTCTAGTCTAACCTCTTGCTCCTTGGGGTCAGGGTTTTATGCAGTCTGGTTTTACAAACATCGGTGATGAAGAGTACACGGTGTTTCTGGGCAACCTGCTGCAATGCTTAGTTAGCCTCGTAAATGAGTCAATAATTAAGTAAATATCAACCAGGAGACACTGATACATGATATCAGAGCAGCTGCCATGTGTGTGGATCCATTCTCAAGGGAAACCATTCCAATCTTCTTACAGTACATTTTCAACCCTTAGGCATGTGCACAGAGGTCAGATTTTAATATATTTATAGTGCTAACTTGTCATTGGTACAGAATTGTATTCTTGCTGTAGTTGAAAGGAACGTATTTCACATAAGCTTGTCCATCCTACCTGTAAGAGCTAAACCCAGAAAGCTTTATTACTGTATTGAGAAGTAATAAATGTATATAGACCAAAAGAGAAATTATTGGTCTGTTGCCCTCACACTTGTAGCTGTGCTTTCTGCAGAATTCCCCAGCCAGGAAAAGTCAGGTTGAACTAACATGCAGGTACCAGACCCGTGCCTGCAGCCCAGGCAGTAAATCAAACATCTCTGCCAGCATGCAGTACCTCAGTTTCATGTTGTGTAAAAATGCCAGGTTTTGTGAAAACTGTTCTGTTTTGCAGGGTTAGATTGGAAGATTTGCAAGAGGTTATCAATGAAAAACTGAAACACATTGTTAGGCAAAGCTGCTGTTGAAATCCAGAATGATGTGAAAGAAGCCAAGTACAAGTTCCTTGTGCTTCAATGCAACTTGGTGGATGTAGGAGCACACACGCTGGTTTGGTGGTGTAGAAGATCAGTGTAACAGTCAGTGGTGTCTGCTTCTAGACCATGAATTCTGTTCATCTAGGACCTCTTCTCTGCTGGTGGAGGAAATCTTTCCAGACTCAAGGAGAGTACTCAAAATCTGGAGACAACTACGTGGGTGTTATATCATCATAGCCTTTCTTTCTTGCTGGACTTAAGCAATCTCCTGAAGGTGGTAAGTCTTCTTTCCTGTTTCTCCGATCTTGTCCCACCATCCCCCTTCTACTTTCTCAGCAAGCATATTGCCAATTATCGTATTTTTTTAATTGAGAGTTTCTGATAACTGGTGTTATTCTGAAAGCCCAAGTAATTTATTCTGGACTTCTCAATAAAAAGGTAAGGATGTATTATGTTTGTTTTGTTGCTTTTGTTGGTTTTGTTGGGGTTTTTTTTCCGTTTTTAAAGTGACTTCTGAGCACTCACAGTCATGATGAAAAGCAGGAAAATATGCATATCACATATTCTAAAGGTTTCTAAGACAGAAGGCAAACAAAAAGAACTCAAAGCTCAATTGTACTTAAATGTCATTATTTTTAAGCCAATCTTACGCTACTTTGTAGTCTGACTGACTATATTTTAATGCCAAGGACTGCAGTAACCAGCTAAAAAGACCACTTTTCCTGGGGTGTGGAAAAGAACATGCCAGCCAGATGTCGTCCCAGGCCAGAAAATGCAGTAGCACACAGCAGTGAAAACAAGCTCCCAGTCTGAGCTGCCTGATGCAGTGCCTGCTGGGCACTGTGCCAGGAAACAGCAGCCTGAAGCAGAAGGTTTCCAAGTTCTTACGCCTATTCCCTCCTTTTTCAGCATGTTTCTATGTTAGGATTTTACAGATGAGGCTTTTGACCCACAATCCAGCACTTAATTTGTTGTCTTTCCTTAGCCTCCTCCTCTCCCCCAGATGCCAGATGGTTAGTATCAACAAGAGACTTTTTAAGCAAAGGATTTTATTGAATACAACAGGAAGCACAGGGAAACTTTACAGACTGAGTATCATTCCAAAAGGTCAAGGGAGGAGAAGTATTTATAAAGACAGAGTAGACCAGAGCCCCTGTACAGTCCAGACCAAGATTAATTGTTTGCAGATTGTGGTAGCTAAATGAGAAGCCCAATGATACCTCCCAACCCCCAAAACCAGTCAATGTCAAGTGAAGACACAGATCTGCTACAGTTTTGTAAAGATTTGGGAGTCATCACAGAAGGAAGAGACAAATAATCAATAGTGCTTGAGCACCAAGACCCAGGACTTCACTGCCTGAGTTAAGGAGCAGACATGTGGCTAGAAAAAAATATTTGTTTAGTATGCTACAGCTGTGAAAGGTCAATATGATCCTTTCCTTGGGACTGGCCAGTAATTTTAACTAGGAGAAGATAAGGAGATGCATCATTCAAACCAGGTGCAATTTCTGACTCCACATATGCCCAGCCATGTGGTCTTGGTTGTCCTGGTTCTTTCTTGTGGTATGCAGGGATTAGTCCACCCTGTGGCCAGGTCAGGTCCATCAGAACTACCAGTTGTCCCAATATCCCAGTTAATGTCCCCTTTACCAGACAGAAGCAGAGGCATTTGTCCACTGGCCTCAGGTCTTCAGCAGCTTCATCAAAGCATGAGGCCGAGCCATAATTTTGCCTGGGCTGTCCAAAGTGCAAAAATCCCAGATCAGTCACTGCAGTTTGGTGTCATGGTTGGCTTACGTCTATCTAAGCATGTGCTACCGTCAAGAGGAGCAGCCTTGCCCTCCCCTGCCTGCTCCCATCACCTCTCCTGTGTCAGTCCTAGTGCCTGTGTATCTGCCCGGTCAGCTGCACCACTGAGCTGGTTCAACCCACCCTGTGGCCACATGATTACCAGTGCCAAAATGCAAGGGGAAGCACCAACATGGGGACCAAAAGGCAAGCCCGCAGTAGATTGACATATTTTGTTCAAGAAACCTACACCATGACTGTGTGTGCAGAGTAAATCTGGTGCATTCTGATCACATGATGACACTTACTTACTGTGCATAATCTGAACAACCCACCCAGCGCTGGCACAGTAGGTCCAAAGCACCCCAGGTGTATCAGACTTGAAGGACACATGCTGTGAAATCCATCTCTCTGTGACTGCTCAGCTTACCTAATCTGCAGAGACTGCACTGGACAACTCTGGCCACCTCCACAGGACATGCTGGATGTGGCTGATGCTCCCTAGACAGAGCTCATTTATCTATGGGAAGGGCAGTTCCACCTAGGACAACACCACCTGCATCCATACTTCTGCCTGCAGCTTCCCAAATTTCCTACCTTTACCTGACTCTATACTCAGGACTGTCCTGAAAGCAATGCACTGTTGCATAAGGTGAGTCAGATGCAGATGAGTCAGCTGTAAATGCTACCAGTGGAAGGGAAGGGAGATGACTTTGACTACAAAGGCTTTTAATCTGACAACAAAGCCTTCCATACACTTGGAAGTTGAAGCTATTCAGATAGAGAAATATGTCAAAAATGTGTAAGTAGGAGGGTCATCCATTGTTAGTACATGGCGAGCTGCCTCCATTTCAAGTTTCGAATCAAGATCTGCCTGTCTTCAGCAAAGCAACATTTGGCCTCGATTGAGGCATTTCTGAGTAAAATGGTATGTGTACAGAGACTGTGTATCGCCGCATGTAAAACCCCGACAGCCCTGCCAGACAGGCTTTAGCAAACCTTCCTGCTGTAGTTCAAGGAAGACTTGCCCCTAGCTCTTCCCTCCACCTTGCTGCCAGGGGTTGCCAAGCCCATCCTGGGGCTCGCAGAAAAAGTCCGGTGATTGTCAGAAACTGGCAATTAAGACGAGTATACACCCAGGACTTGGCCCGAGGGGGTTGGGCTAATGACTCCTCTGAGAGCATTAATGACAGCAGAGGAGTTAGGAGGGAGGAGGGGAGTCACAGCTGGGGAAAAGCAACTTTAACCAAAGGATCGGGACTAATCGGAGTTCTTTTACCAGTGCTCTCCAAACAGCTCACAAACTGGTCTGGCTTTCAGCCAACATAAAACGTGTTATGTGAATGTAGGATAATTAACATTATATAACTGAAAAAAAGTATTTCCAAGTTTAATTAGGTTTATATGAAAATAAACCTCGTTTAAGCTGAATCTTCCTGAGAAAAGAAAGAGTTGAAGGTTCAAGGTCGATGTTGTTTGCCATGGGAAGTTATGTATAGATGCTAGGAAGATTACTTAAATGCTACTGAGTCAGGAGGAGCAAACAAACTCTGGCCGAGTGTGAAATACGTGCACTGCACCGAGCACCATCTTTCCCTCGATGCGGTCTGCGCTTCTTCAGTTTCCATTTTATAGATGCTTGGTTGAACTGCAGATTCATGAGAAACATGGGAGCGAGTCCCAGCAAAAGGATATTTTCTCCTTGTTTTCCTGTGTCGTATAAGCATAGGAGCAATGAAAACAATGAAAAGCCAAGCTGCACCCTTTTGCTCTGCACGACTTCCTGAAATTTCTCCCGAGCGAGATAAACCGGGCTACAGCCAAACACAGGTCACGGTTAAAATGGCATCTGTTAGTTGTCCTGCGGAATTTGGAAACAGCCACGTTTTCACCCCATCTGCTTCTCTAGGAAAAATTACTTTGTTTCCCAGGTGTATAATTAGATATAAAGGGGAAGTTTAAGATGAATATCCTCCTAGCTTTTACTAGTCTCACCAGGGAAACAACAGAAGTCCTGTTTTTAACTAAAGGAAGGACAAAAAGCACTAAAAACTGCATGGGAAATGGCCCAGAACTGCGCAGGGTTTGGACAAAAGGCTTCCAGGGCTGCAGGCAGAGGTCTGGCAGGGGAGCGGCAGAACCAGCCGCTCTCTGTCACGGCCCTGGAGCGACGGCCGACCTTCACCCGCGGCAGCGCCTGTGTCAGCGCGCTGCCGGACCCACCAGACAGACCGACCTGCTTGGATTAACCAGTTTAAACTGGGTATTTGAAATAAGCTGCAGGAACTTTCCTGGAGGGGATTAGCGAGTCCCCACAGTGCCTGCCCTGACCTGACAGCAGATCTGAGAGCATCCCTGGCATCGCAGCCACGACGAACAGCTGAGAAGGAAGGGGTCACGTCTTCGTTGGGCGCCGACCGCGGCACTCCGCGGGGAGCGGTGCCAGCCGGAGGTTTCCATTCCCGCCCCAGCTGTCACTGCCCTGCTGGAGGTCACCGCGCTCCCACCCGGCTGCTGCTGCTGCTGCTGCTGCTGGCTCTTCCCCGGCTGGCCATGGAACGAAGGAAAACGGGGAGCTGCGTCACGGGGCGGGAGGAGGCGGCAGGCTCTGTCGAGGCAGCGAGGACGACCCGCCGACAGAGGCCCGGAGGGAGCTGCGACGTCCCGGAGCTGATGTCTGCCCGCAGCCCCAGAAGTGCCCCAATCTGTTTTCACTTTAAACCAGTTCTACAGTCTGGACTGGGCTGGGATTTATACGCATTTTATGTGGCCTACACCACCCACTGTGCCTCATAGGAGATGACAGTTCCTGCCACAAGTGGTTTACAGCCTCAGAGCGACTGCAGATGCCCAAAGACCAGGGCGAAGCCTGCTCGCTTCTTTCTTTCTGTGACTCTTCCCACGGCTGGCCGGATCACTTGGTGGTTTCTACGTCCCTTCCCTGCCCTGGGGCAACGTCAGCCTCCCCGTACAAGCTGAACAGGCTTCACACGCTTTCTCTGGAGTCTGGAGCAGCTTTACAAACCTCAGAGCTGTGCAAAGTACAAGAAACATCCTGCTGGCTGCTGCCACCACCCAGGACGAGGGGTGACCGTCTGTGAAGCCAACCAAGTGGGAGGTGGTGGTGGCAACGTCCAGAAGGAAGCCTGGAGGAGGGGGGAACCTACTGGCCGCCAAATCTTGCAACATCTCTGCTGAGAACACCTTGTTTTCTCAGGTTTCCTGCTTGTCTCCTGCTGTCACCCGTCTGTACAATTCCACAAATTAAAAGTTGGGGGTTTTTTTTTCAGGTGAATCTAAGGGAGTTAGGAAAACAGCTCCCAAGTGCATCACCTCCCCAGCCCAGGACTGTACCTGCAGACTGATGACCACTCTGCATGCACACGGAAGGCACACTGCAGCCTGCTGACACATTGCTCCTCTGCAGCTGCCATAGGACAGGAGTATATTAGCGCACACCTGAAAAAAAACAGCATTGAAGAAAAAGCCTGTAACAAGGAACATGACACACAAAGTAATGTTTGCAGTCATCCAAGGAAGGCGGACAGGATGGAAGACAGGTGGAGCATGTGCAGCATATTCCTTACTACCCTCTTGTGATGTTTAGCAATTTAAAAAGGTACCAAACCAATGCCGGGTTCAGACTATGTCTCACCAGGAACTGACACGTTACAAACCACAGGGTAAAAAAATCAAACACAACAGCCTCACCTTCTTGATAAAAACAGTGAGGGTGGTTTCTTTATATGTAATCCATCGATAAGGGACGAGATATATGGTCTGGGAGAGCAGAGCTGGAAACTGTTTCATAGGAAGTAATACAATCCAAAGTCCTATATATTTTTAACCTGCTCAGTCCTGCCCCCTCATAAAGCAAGGCATTTCAGCATGTGGTGCTTCTGTTAATTGAATGCCTTCTTATATGCAAACGAGGAAAGCCACACTAAAGTCTCTCAAGACTCCAGATAAGGTTGGCAGCTGGTATAAATAAGTGACATGTCACTAAGGCCAGAGGAATTGCTCTGTTATTCTCTCTCCTCTGCCGCAATCTCTGAACTTGACCCTACATTTCCATACTCCTACGAGGAGTGGAGCGCAGCGTCGAGCACATTGCTGCAATCCCTCCTCCCTCCCAGCTCAGCCTGCCGCAGCTCCAGCCCTGGCCCTTCCCCTGGGAGACCAGCACGTCAAGCGGGCTGGAGGGAAAAAGAGCTGGGGAGTGCCTTGCCTGGGTGGGAAGCGAGGCCTGAGTTCCTGTCATTTCCTCAGTGATTGCTTCAAGATTTTTCAGTAAAAGTCTTTACAGGATGGGTTGGGCTGTTTTATCAGAGCCAGATTTTGGCAAACCAGTTTTCAGTGAGGTCCTTTTCACCCTGCAGCCCTCGGCCAGAGCCTGCAGACCTTACCTCCCCAAACCCAGCACAGCCTTGCCCAACTCATGGGCCGATTTAGTCCCACTGCGGGAGGCAGGAGGGACTGCCGACCCTCCCTACAAAAGGACAGGCTTTTGCTTTCATTTAAGAAATAACACTCAGACCTGGACTGGTGACAGGCAGTCCTGATGGTGCAAGCATAAATCTCCAGGTCACTTGCTTGACAAGGGCAAGCTTATTCCTTCATAAGCAACAAGAACGTGAAGGCACTTGAAACTTTCCAACCAGACCTTTGCTTTCCCAATCTCTCTCTTTTTGGCCTCACATTTTAAGCAGAACAACAGCTTGCAAAATGAGCAGGAAACAACAGCTCCTTCCTGCTGCACAGCCCTGGCCACCCGCACGGGGAGCTTGCCTGCTCTGGGGCTGGGTTTGGGTATCGGCCAGTGCTGACCAGCATCCCCATCTGAATCATAAAATCATAGTTTGGGTCAGAAGAAACCTTCAGAGGTCACCTAGTCCAACCTACTGTAACTCTCCGGTTGCCGTTAAAGTTAAGTAAAAGACTGGGAGACAGATAATCCCAGCTGAACCCCAGTAAGCAGCAGCAGAGCAGCAGCAATATGGCAGCTGAGATAGATGATGCTTTTTTGTTCAATTGTTTCTAAATCCTCTACATTCATGTTCAGATTTCTGGACATTTTATGTGACACATCACAGCACAGATAGAAATAATGATCTCAGTTTGGGATAGTTTTAGATGAAATCTTTTGGGGAAGAACCCTAGCTTTTAAGGATGACATTACTATTAGCTTATTATTTTTAATTGAAAGCCCCAGCCATCAAATAACCTGAATCCATCCTATCTGGTTGATGGTGCCCTCTACATATTTGGGAAACAAAACTGAAGATGGCATTCAGGAAAAAAGTTAAGTAATTTGGTTAGATAGATGCTTTGTGTTGATGAACAAAGATAATTTCTTGATATGCAGACATGAATGAAATGGACAAGAAGTTTTCAACTGGGTTAGGTTTCATGTGAGCTCCAGCACCTGAGCAGATGTGCAGAAGTAGAGGATCTATCCCATAAGGAGAATAGCCACGAGCAGGTTGAAAGCTTATGGGTAAGAATTAGAGACCAAGGCAAAGAAGGGAACCTTGTGGTTGGTGTTTACTACAGGCCGCCCAATCAAGGGGAGCCTATTGACGAAGGCTTCTCGCTCCAGCTCCAGGAGGCATCGTGCTCACAGGCTCTCATCCTGCCCGGGGACTTCAACCACCCTGACGTCTGCTGGAAAAGTAGCACGGCGAGCCGTAGGCAACCCAGGAGACTCCTGGAGTGCATTGAGAATAACTTCTTAAGCCAGGTAATAGACAGTCTGGAAAAAGGGAAACATTGCACCCATTTTTAAAAAGGGTAGAAAGGAGGACTTGGGAACTACCAACCTATCATCAGCCTCACCTCTGTGCCTGGAAAGATCATGGAACACATCCTCTTGAGAAGCTATGCTAAGGCACATGGAGGACAGGGAGGTGATTCAGGACAGCCAGCATGGTTTCACCAAGGGCAAGTCCTGCCCGACCAACCTAGTGGCCTTCTACGATCGAGTGACTACATCAGTGGACAAGGGAAGAGCTACAGATGTCATCTATCTGGACTTCTGTAAGGCCTTTGACAGGGTCCCCCACAACTTCCTTCTCTCTAAATTGGAGAGATATGGATTGGATTTGATGGGTGGACTCTTTGGTGGATGAGGAATTGGTTGGATGGTCGCATCCAGAGGGTAGTGGTCAACAGCTCAATGTCCAGATGGAGATCAGTGACAAGTGGTGTCCCTCAGGGGTCTGTATTGGGACCAGTACTGTTTAATATCTTCATCAATGACATAGACAGTGGGATTGAGTGTACCCTCAGCAAGTTTGCTGACAACACCAAGCTGAGTGGTATGCTTGACATGCCTGAGGGATGGGATGCCACCCAGAAGGACCTGGACAAGGTCAAGAAGTGGGCCCATGTGAACCTCATGAGGTTTGACAAGGCCAAGTGCAAGGTCCTGCACCTGGATCGGGGCAACCCCTGGTATCAATACAGGCTGGGGGATGAAGGGATTGAGAGCAGCCCTGCGGAGAAGGACTTGGGAGTACTGGTGGATGAAAAGATGGACATGTGCCTGCAGTGTGCACTCACAGCCCAGAAAGCCAACTGTATTCTGGGCTGCATCACAAGAAGTGTGGTCAGCAGGTCGAGGGAGGTGATTCTGCCCCTCTACTCTGCTCTGGTGAGACCCCACCTGGAGTACTGTATCCAGCTCTGGGGTCCTCAACACAGGAAAGACATGGACCTGTTGGAGCAGGTCCAGAGGAGGGCCACAAAAATGATCAGAGGGATGAAACACCCCTGTTATGAGGTAAGGCTGAGAGAGCCGGGGTTGTTCAGCCTGGAGAAGAGAAGGCTCTAGGGACACCTTATAGCAGCCTTCCAGTACTTAAAGGGAGCTTACAAGAAAGATAGGGACAGACTTTTTAGTAGGGCCTGTAGTGACAGGACAAGGGTTAAGGGTTTTAAACTAAAAGAGGGTAGATTCAGACTAGCTATAAGGAAGACATTTTTTACGATGAGGGTGGTGGAACACTGGAACAGGTTGCCCGGAGAGGTGGCAGATGCCCCATCCCTGGAAACATTCAAGGTCAGGCTGAACGGGGCTTTAAGCAACCTGATCTAGTTGAAGATGTCCCTGGTCATTGCAGGGGGGTTGGACTAGATGACCTTTAAAGGTCCTTTCCAACACAAACCATTCTATGATTCTATGATTCTGTGAGACAGAATCTGTGGGGGAAGGGAAGGTCCTGTGCCAAAGTCGGACTCCATCAGGGAGCATTTGTTTGAAGAGGAATAGAATAATAAACCAAAGAAATCAGAAGGGTTCCAACTATTTTCAAATAAAATTATGGAGAGGAGAACTCAAACTGTAGAGGATTAGAGGTTTGGTCAGCATGAGGCAGGATGGAGGGATGATGTAGAGTGGCAAGACTATGGCACAGGAGAGATTTTAACCTCTGCACTAATTATACTGTGCACGTGCATCAAAGGTCCCTACTTTCTGCTCCTATGTAAGATACATAAACCCATGTGTCCTGGGTGAAGAGAGTGGAGTTGAGCCACATCCCTTCCCCTTCCCCATGGCCTGGCTCTTGGGAGTCCCATTGCTATGTTCTACTGCCTCACTGGATGCTCCTCATCTGGGCTCTTACCCGTGTGGGAGAGCTGTATTGGGCACTGTGGTATTTTCTGGGCTTTCCCCTGCCCAAGGGTGTCCTGTTTGTGAGGATGCCAGAACTCCTTCTCCTGTTCTGCCCATAACCTGCCACCTGAAGGGTCTGGCTTTCTGCCTGGGCAGCTGCAAAGAATTAGCCCAGCTGAGGTTCAGTCACACAGGGGAGGAGTGCAGAAAAAGACTTTTTTTTTTTTTTTTTTTTTTTTTTTTCCCCTCCATTCAGTCCACTCAAGCTTTAAGAAACTCTGGAATTAAAGCCCCAAGTATAAGTGTTGAAATTGACTGTAGGGTCAGTGCTGCCTGTGGCAATCTTGGTTTCACTGGTGCAGATTTGCATCACTTCAAAGGTGTCCTGAGAGGCCCTAGTTTTTATTTTTTCCTTGCATCCCACCCTTGGGATGTCTTTGGTGGTTCATAATAATTTAAATAATTTCCCCAAGACTTAAAGTGTCTTTTTTCCATTACAAAAGACTTTAGGTATTCTCTCATAGGAATAACCTGTTTGTTTCAGATGGTTTTGCTCATTCTCAAGCACACCAGTTTTTCCCAATGTCAAGCTGAACAGTGTTTTGTGTGTAAAATTTTCCTTTCTACTTCATTTTCTGGCTGTATAGGTACTCCCAGATTTTAAGTATTTGTTCAAACATTTGTTCAAGCATTTTAGAAAGTACATTTCCCATTCATCCTTAGATTATTGGTCTTCGTTTTTCACAATGCTTCCAAGAGTTGAAACAATTCAACACTGGGCTTGAAAACTTCTGAAGCATCCAAACATTCAGGACTTTCAGAAAAAAGCCAAATTATAAATCATTCCCCACTGAAAGGATAGGCTTCCTAAATAATTTCTATAGCATTATTCTGAAAACCATACCGGGAAAGGACCTCAAAAAGTATCCCAGGCCACCATGCCACCATTTTCCCCAAGACAGGGTCAGTTATGCACTCCAGATATGTTAACCTCTTAGCCTGTTCCAGCAAGGGTAATTCCTTGCTGATGACCAAGTCAGAAAGTATTTCTCCCTGGACAAAGCAGTGGATTATTTATTTCTTGCCCTATTACTGATTATTTTTAGTAGTTCTTATGTTTCTTTTTCAGAGTTGACAGGAATTGGTTTGAGATGGACTGAATTATTCCTGAATACAAAGGGGTTCAATTTCATGCCTGGCAGGAAGCAATATAAACTGGAAAAGAAAACCTACTTGCAGGCAGAGGGAAATGCAACCTTTCCTACTTCTTCCACTGCCACCTTCAGTATTGATCAACGTGGTCACCTCCACCTGCCTGTCAGCCTGCTAGGGCCGATGCACGAATCTGCCCTATGGTCTGTCCCCTTGCCTACCCAGCATGGCATTAACCCCCGGCACCCCTGTCCCACTCCTGGATCTTCCCAGGCCTGGGCTAATACCAATACAAACCCGGCTCTGAGGATCATCACCATTATTAATACCACAGAATAAAAGCAAGGGAAGATGTACCACACAGTGGACAAGATGGGGAGAAGTGCATGTCCTTGTACTGTCACAGGGAAAGTCTTCGTAATGTTCCCACTCCTACTTGCCATCCTCCTGGTGGCTGCATCCACCCTGATACAAATAATCCACAAACCGAAAACGTAAACCCCTTCATAGTAGTCTGTCGCTTTACAGGAAATAAATAATGGCACAATTACTCAGTAATACCTTGTAGAAGTCGCGCTAATTGCTTTCACTGAAGGTCCAGGTTTCCTTATCAAACCTGCCAGGCTGAAATAACTGAAAGTCTATAAACCAGTAAATAATTAACTTTGAAAATCTCTTTCTTGCACCTCCTGGCACCCCTTTTGCCCGCAGTGGGGAATGGTTAGAAATGCACAGTTGAGCGGGAACTCACAGGATTTCTGCCGAGAACTTGTTCACTCTTTGTGCCTCCTTGATGCTCGCTTTAAATCAATTTAACGCTTAAGAAAAAAATAAGTTTGGAAAAAACGCTCCACAGAGAGCAGGGCCTGGAGTGGGGACACTCCCCCAGCCGGGCTGGGCTCCCGCTACGGCGGGAGCGGGGGCTGCCATGGCGAGGGGGCAGCAACCAGCAACCCAACACCATTCCTCTGGGTAGGCTTTTTTTTGCAACACCTTTGCATATTTATTCTTCTTTGCAGGAAGGTGCCAAGGGCTGCCGCTCAGGTGAGAGCTCCCATCTGAAGGAACCACCACCAGCCCCTCTGATGTGCTGCGGTCAGGTCCTGTGAGGAACCGCCGCAAGGTGCTCTCCTTCCCAAGAAACATCTGCCTTCTCCCTCTCCCCTCTGTGGTTTCATTAAAGCATTTTAGCAATTTCAGCTTTCTGCTCGGCAGCTTCACACCGTAGGAGCTTTGTCAGCTCCAAGATCTTGCCTTAGGAGCGCAACAATTTCAGGTGTTTGCCTGGGCATCAGGGCCCACCCCTTGTTTATTTTTACCAGCTCCAACATGCTTTAACCCACAAAACCTCCTTAACGAAGCTGCGCATTCTTAACAAACCCAGTTCTTGCAAGACCACACTGCTACCTTATCTTTCCAATCGCCTTGTTTTCTGAGAGGGCCCCAGTGCCTGCCTGCTAGCGTGTTTGTTTACCCAAGAGATGCTGGCCCTGAGCAGACTTCTTAGTCCTGCCTCAAAACAGCTGCTGCAAAGGCACAGCCTAGGGACGTGAGTGGGGTTTTGCCCCTAGCAAACAGTTCCCGTGCTGATGTACGCTGTGCAGCCATAGGTACCGCGATCTTCCCTGTCCTGCCAGCCCACTGCGGGTCAGTAGCGACGGCTTTGTCAATACAGAGTAAAAGCTGAAATGTAGCCACCCCATTGCCTGCCAGTAAGGCAGAAATATGCCTAATGAGGGGCTTTCATCAGTCATCGACGTCTGGCTTACTGCTTGTCCCCACCAGCAGATGGAGACGGGATAGCGAGTCTCTCCATGAGGTCCTGCTCCTTTCAGAAAGGTTTCTCTTCCCTCCCAGAAGCTGATCGGTAGCAGCGACCCAGCACCGCAGGGTAACTAACGCTGGTGCGTTTGGGTATTGATAGGACTCCTGCAGTGGTCACCCTCCTTCCTCACACCTCCTCTTTTGCTACCACACTGTGCTGACGTACCTGGGACCCCGAGAGGTGTTTGGGGGCAGGAGACACTCTGCTCCTGTGCAGCAGCAAAGCATCCATGAACCCCAAGGAGATCTGAATCCCCTGGGGCAGGAGGAAAGCTGAGGCAGCTGCAATGCCTGTCCCTCCCAGGTTTCACCCACACTCCACAGCTCCATGTATACAAATTAAAATTAACTTATTAAAGTAAATTAACCTTGCCTCAGACCATTCTCTGGCACAGAATGCCCCACAACCTTACTATTGAAGTCTCAGCCTCCAAAGCAGCGTGGCTTCACCCAGGCTGCCACTGGGAAGCGGGCCTGGCACAAGCTAGTTCCCAAATCTTACCCCAGCCTCATTTGGGAGCCCGTCTTTGCCTCAGGCCAAACCCAGGCTAGGAACCACTGTGCTGGTATGGATGGCTTAGCTCCACTCCACAAGAAAGCTCCCTGATGCTGTTTAGTTTGACACAGGACATTTGTCCACCCAAATTTACCTCCCTACTGGACTGTGAAGCCTACAGAGATGAGGTTTGACCCTGAATTCAGTGGGAGGTCACCCTGTCAGTTCACTGTCCTTAACACAGAGAAAACATTCCTATGGAGGTATGTTATCTGTGGATTTCTCAGATCAACCGGGGTCTTAAAAAATCCAGTTTAATCAATCAGTGTGACCAAACTTGCTTTCCCGTAAGATACTTCTTTATATATACAACAGCCCACCTGGCTTTCTCCACATTTGGGACAAATGAGGTTTGCAGCTGAGCTATAAAGTATGTTATTAATTTACACCTTGTTTTGTTTCTCCAGAAACCAGTCCATGGGCACGCAGACCTGCCACAGCAGATCAGAGAGTGGCCCACGGTGCCCTGTGTTCCCTCGGGGCTCTGCTCCATCTGGTGGGTAGCCCCCCACATGAATGACTTTGCTTTCAGAAGGACTATCAACCCCACAGAAAGCAGTTACCCATTAGGAAAGGCTGGTTTTAACTGAGGCATGATTAATCCTTTGAAATAAGTTACAAGTCTTGGTAGATGGATCTTCTAGCAAAATCCTCTAAACAAGCTATTTCTATTTTACTTCAAATGGTAGCACATAGGTTCAGAGCACTGAATGCTGAGAAACTGAAATACTTAAGCTTAATAATGGGTTGAATTATTAAATATATTGATAGTTATTTAATCAGTTATTATAAATTTTAAAAGAAGTGCTTTAAAAGCCTGAAATTAAAAAAATAGTCAAAGAATGTAAGAAGGGGTGAATCTTCACTGTCTTGTGTACAGCACACTTCTAATACTAAAAGATGCTGCCATATCAGTATTAAACATCCTTTCTGTATACTAGTGCTTACACAGGTATAAAGATGAAGGGAATTAAGGTCACTGAAACAGCACGAGTTCTCCCTTGTCTCCATGCAGCTTTCTGTCCCATGTGCTAATTGCGCTTTGCATAAGGCTGAGACATTTTGCTGAAAAACTTCTGAGGGCAATTATTCTAAGAAAAAAGTTTAATTTTTAATAAGGATGCTAAGAAGTTTGTTAAATGCTGTGGGCAAGCAAACTGATGGCATGAAATCTGAGAAAAAATATAGAGAGAGCAAATACCCCCTGGTATTACAGAGAGGGGAGAGGAGTGATTTTCAGTAGGATTTGGGCAAAACCCCCAATTATTAAAAAAAGCACCAAATAACTAATGCTGACTCACTGTCTTGGCATAATGTAGGTATGTTTCCTACTGTTATTTATAGTTATGCTCTGGTCTGGTTATGACATGCTGTCAGTAGAGGAGTAGTTTGAAATGTGTTAGCCTGGGGTCCAATAGTTCTTTTGTGCCATTCTGTGTCCTACAAAATAGAGATATTTTAATTTTTTTTAATTTCCTCCCAGAACTCAAAATTCAGCCACCCATTTTTCTTCTGCAGTCCCAGGTAACCCCCATAGTCCCTATAATTTGGCTTGCTAGCACTAGTAGAGTTCAATTTACAGGTTTCTTTCCCTGTTAGCTGTTGGGTCCCATCTCTTCCTGCCTACTTGCCCCAGGAAGGGCCTTTTCCTTATCCCCACCAGGAACAAGAACCCTTGCGAAGCACAGATTGTCCTGTTTTGTCTTGCAAATCCACAACCCAAGAAACAAGTTTCAGGATACTTTGTTTGGAAAGAAGACGCTTTGGCCTGCATTTATAAAAGTGATAAAATACTTCAGGAGCTATTTTTGTGCCTAAATTTTGTAAAGGAATTAGGTACTTACAAAATTTTTAGGATCTATGGCCCTCATCCAACCAACATAAAAGAGCAGCCGTTTTGGCATTATAGGATATCCAATGCGCATAAGGAGACTTAATAATGAGCAATGGTATGTTTTGCTTCATCTTAGAGCATAGTAACTGGAGATAAACACAGGGAATTATATGTTGAAGTACAATATTATACAGAGAATTTTGTCTAAACAGAATACAGAGAAAGGGCACCAGAGCTGTGCCTTGCCTTAGGGGAAATGGATGCTCTGACTTGCATGGTACCCAGCCAAAGCATCTCCCTTTTGGCCAATATGCCTGGGCTTCCTTCCCTCGGGAGCCAGGAGAAAGGGAGGGGGGACATTTAGTGCATACACAACTCATTTAGTGTTGGGAGTAAAAAGCTAGAACTGGAAGTTGGAAAGTGTTTAGGAGCTCCAGCATGTAACTTGGTATGACAGGAGAGTAAGGGAAAAACCAGCAAAATGGAAAGCAAGCCAATTGCAAATGACAGATTTGGAAGAGCAGAGGAGGGTGACACCTTTAGCTAACCTACAAAATCCCTGTCAATAGGTATTGTTGAGATTTAAGCTCCAAAACATCACTGGATAGTTAAGCGGGTAATGAGGATATTGGACATTTTTTAGACAGGATTGAAAAACTGCTAGAGATATAAACCACTATGCTTCAGAGCCCAGTCCCTCACTCAATGCTCAGAGGCAGAATTCAAGATTATTTCATATTTGTCCTCTAAGGAGCTTCTTAAACCTTCTTCTGAAACAGCTGGTACTGGCTCCTCTAAAAACAGGATACTGCAATCCCATGTGTTGGGTTGGATTTTAATCTCCATTTAAGATTACAAGAACTCCTGTGAATTGATTGAACAAATCCTGATCCAATATTTAAGGTAAACAATATTCTAGATAAAAAGGTAGGAAGAACAGCCTGTTTTCTGTCAAAAAGTGTGGTGGACTACAGCATCAAGGGATATCATCCTGCTAGATACAGATGCTAGATACAGCTGTGGAAACCTTGTGTTTTTATCTGCAAAAACCCTGTTTAGCCTTAATCCACCTTTGAATGGAAAAGGTCCATTTGATCTGCCACAGCAGCGGCAAACAGGATTCATGGACTGGTTGATTGAATTAAGCACCATGGCTTCAGATAGGTGCTTTTCTGTGTTTGGGCATCAGTTTCAAGGTCATTTAGCAACGGGCAGTGCCACATACAGAAGAAAAGAGCTCAGTCTGATAGCAGGGAAGGCAGTATCTTTCTCTTGGCAGTAGTTTAACCAAGAAAACGTTGATACAAGGCGATGACACACTGCTGCCCTGAATATGCAGATAAGTCTGTATCATCTTTGGATACGGAAAGTGCAGTGCTGTTACCAGAACCACCTGACCTCACCATTTTAGAAATTTACGTGAATTAAGGTCATGGAGTCATGGAGAGGAAAGGCCAGGGCAAAATATATTGACAATAAAATATGTCTAGTATATTGTGGGCAGTTTCAGCTGAGTCACTTGGACAACAATGGGGTAAATCCCAGCATTGTGAAGAGCAATCCCACCTACATATTTTCAAACTATTCCAGTTTGCTTAGCACTTTCCATGAGGCATTTTACAGGGAAGCCCTTGCACCATTTTGCTACGTGAATCATCTGCTTGTGAGGTTTCTGTCAGTTCCCAGAGCATAAATTCTAAGTCTCAAATGTTACATTTAGGCTATAGTTTGTTTCCCTGTTTTTTTAATGCAAGATTTCATAATTACAGTGGTAGTTAACACTGTAAAAAACTGTAAATCTTTAGGAGAAATTCAAGTCTTTACAACTTGCTGCAGTTGTATTACTTCTATGGTTTATAAACTTATTTCCTCTAACTCCTAGTTCCACTGCCCAGGGGGTGAAACACTAGGGTTAATTTAAACCTTCAGCTTTACTGCATGCTAACTTGCACCATTTGAGAAGGTCTAGCTATATGTATTGCTGGCTGATGAGTACTGCCATAATTTAGCTCCTTATTGTATGTCTGACCTTATTAAACAATGTGTCTTGTTTACATTCTGTTGGAAAACAGTTCTCAGGTAAAGCCTGTATAACTCAATTGTCTTTCCGATGACATTCATTTGCTCCTCAACTTGGAAACAGAACCCCCATATAAATTAGATCTACCTGGATCCTAATGAAATTATAACAAATGTTAGCATGAAGTTTCTCTCATTTTCTTTTTAATGATAAATTTCATAGAAAAATAAGCTTTTAGGTAATTGCTTTTATCCACAGTTGACTTGTTAGAGTATGAGAAAAGTCTAACTTTTCTTTTTTCTTTTCAGCAAACTGTTAGAAATCCGGATTTGTCTTACAGAACTTGAGGTACTTTTATCTCACCTAGTCTTATGGTACCTGAAATGGTTTCTGTCTCTTCTTTTGTCCAGTATGACAAGAGAAAGTTAGAGCTGTTTAGTAGACTGTACTTCCATCTTTGTTGAATTTAAATGCTCCTCAAAGTCCCGTTACTGAACACACTGTTATGAGAGTGTTATTCCAATAGAAGAGGTGACATAGTACGTTCACTGAGCAGCTTTGGTGGAGCTCAGACAACAAATTATTACCTACATCTAAAATTCCCCTAAGCCGCTTCAGTTTCCCTGAAGCAGAGAGACACTAAATTTTATGGTATTACCCAGGAATCCTAACACAAGCCCCTTGGTCTTGATAGCACTGAACGCAGGTAAGGCTCAACACACAACTAGGCACTCCTCTCCCGGTCTTGCCCATGGGTCCTGCAGTTTTCAGTAATTGCTCAGAGCAAACAATGTGCCAGAGCTCATCTTCGTTCAGTCTCATGGGTCGTGATCTGATGGAGCTGAAGCTGGAGCAGAGCCTTCGACAGCCTACCGAGCGGCTTAGGGCGAGGACCCTATTCAGCACACCGGGCAAGCGCCCCGTTTACCGCACCACCGGTGGGTGAGGTCAGTCACCTGAATGCAACCGCTTGTGGGGTCGTGCTGTAAATCAGATCAGTGTCGGGCTTCTCTGGCTTTAAAGGACAACCCCACCCTGCCCCCCAAGTGTTCTGGTCTTCAGTGCCGTTTGTAGGGAATTGCATTCATCCAGCCACAAGAATGGAGCTCCATGGCATGGAAACGGGCAAGCAGGGACAGAGAACAAGAAAGAAGTCTGTGAGCTGGTATTGCCACCAAGGTCCCCACATCATCACATTGCAGGATGACTTCTGCTCTGCCAGATAGTCCCCTAAAGCACCCAAGGCATGAGACACTCTCTGATCCACCCCTCCACAAACAGCATGGACATCTTGCTACTTGTACTTTCCCTGTACCCAAGGCTTTGGGGCTGGAGCATCTAAAACATTCCAGTGTGGGAATGCTTCTGGGGCAAATTCAGCTTTCCCTTTGCTCCGTCTGATGATATTTTAGATTGAAAGGGTTTGGAAAAGATTTTCCTTCTAACCATATGCAACAGTCCAGGGTGAGGGAAGGGTGGAGAAAATGTAAGAAACAAACAGAACTTTTTCTCATAGGATTTCTTACTTTCATCCCACTTTAAAGTCTCCTTAATAAATAATTCTTGCATCCAAACAGTGCCAGGGTATTTCAAAAGGACAAGCTGAAATTTTTCCTTATGCAATGGCAATTGAAGCCCCTTTTTTGAATATACTTAATCAATGCAAGTTGATATCTTACCATATGCATAAATCAGATACTCCCCAAGGTATATGTGTCAGAGCCAGGAAGGAGGAATGTGCCTTTGCAGTCACACAACAAGCAAATCACATTGGGTTTGTGCCTCACTCTGAAGCTGTTGACATGTTGAAAGTATTACTGTAAGAGAGCCAGTCCTGGTAAAATAAAGCAGTACCCTAAGGATACGTGGGATCTGACCTGTTTTTTTTATACCAACATAAGTGTTTGAATGAATCCAGGCAGAAGAGGTCAAAGGCTTGCTAGATTGGAGTAGTCTATCAGGTGAACATGGCTAAGACACTTCAATTTCTGCAGTCAACCTCATCCTGGAGGGAAGAGGTTAATATACCACCTGGCTTCCTTGGATTTAACTAATCCCAAAAGACCTCCTTCACCTGGGTTGGTGAGGGGCTAACAAATTAAGACATAAACTTACACATCTGGCTGCACAGTGGGATGCTTTAATTACTCTGCTTCTCCACCCTCTGCTATGCAGAACGGTGTTCACAATGTCAGCGCAGGGACCCACAAACTCCATGTGTCACTGTATGTTTTATCTTGTTCAGGAGATTGAAAAGCTGACAGCAAATAAAGCAGATACTCCAGATGCTCAACAATTTCCCCTTCCACACAGAAAATCAGCTTCCAGGTGCTGACTCCAGACTGCTTCTCCTACATAATGCTTGCCAGCTGGGCTCTTGCTAGCAGGTACCTTTTGGGATGGGGCTTTTTTAAATTTTTTCAGTCCACTGCCATATGCAGAGGACTTCTAGGAACACTAGACATTTCAAAACAGGCTTAAAACTGGTTTGTGCTGCCAGAATTGGGCAAAAGGTGTTTACAGGAGTTAAGGATTTGGCCCTATTATCTACATAACTGAGCTACTCCCTGCAATCATTGATTTCTCCAGCCAAATTACCCTTAAATAAGAAGCTGAGAGATAATGTCTTTAGATAGTAAATAGACCTTAGTATCAGTGCTATTGACAAGGCTGATGTCTTGGAAGGAAAAAAAGCAGCTCATACAACTATTCCACCAGAAATAGGCATGTCCCTTCTTTTCCCAGAAGTGTGACTTTCAGTACAAACCTGTACAGTTAGGACATTTAAATACCTGTGGTCTCACTCGTGATAGTAGCTCAAGTTCCAGCTAAGCACATGGGAATTAGCGGGCTGTGAGTTCTGCTACACTCTGCTTCCTTTTCCTAATGATTCCCCCAGTCTTAACATTACAGGTCAGTTGACTGCTGCCAGATCTGTCTTGTGCTATTTCTGAAAGCCTTCATTTGCAACAAATCACCAGTGAATAGCAACCGCTGCCTCCTTTCATAAGCCTCATGCATTTCATTCCTGATAAGATAGGATGGTTACAAACTTGTGCAACTCTCAGCACTGAGAGAACAACTAACCTTTATTTACTTCATAGATCTTGACAATTACTGGTGTAGTTACACTGGAAAATTCGTCAGAGGTCTTAATTAGGCTTGCTTACAGCTGTGCATCCTCAGCCCAGTGAATGCAATCTGCCTGCAGTTGTGCCACCCCAGGCTCTGTGAACCGAGGAGTTTTCATAAGCAAATTCCTAAACAAGAAACCTCCAGGTGAAGGTACTTCCAGGAAAACAGCACTGGGGACATTCTTCTCCGCTGCAGAGCTGAGTCATTTGTCCCAACATGTCAGTGGAAGAGCTGTCTGACTGGAGACTCCCTCCCATCGATGAGATATAAGGATAATCCTCCGCCTACCTGGGGTGTGAAATTTCTCTGTAGCTCTGCATGGTTCCCTGTATTTCTAACATTCCTCTTTTGTAGCCAACACCTTTCTGTTCAAAGTTGCTAGATCCACCATAACAAGGCACAGAGAGAAATGCATTGTATTGACCTGATTTTCACAGCAATTTCGGCTAAGGTGCTTTCATGTCCTGTCCTAGGGTAAGTTACTGCTGCTCTTGCCCAGTATTATGATCTGTAGAGGCAGCCATTTCACCAGCGGAAGAAACTCCTCCAGCATGGTGGAAGCTGCTGTGAAACCTGACCCAACTCTGCTGTCACCAGCCACAAGCAGAGCAGGCAAGTACCAGTAGAGAGGGGAGACCGACACAATAAAAGACAAACTTGAACAATTTTGCAAACAGGTAAGAGGGCAAATAATCTGATTCATAACAGAAGCAAAAATCTCCCTTCAGCAGTCTCCTCTGAAGAGCTATCTGCATACCAGAAATTCCTATACTATTTCTCCCAAAGGCCTAATCCTGAAAACGCTGTGTTCCAGTTCTCTTTCCATAGGATAAGGAAAGAAGGATGCAAGGAGCACATTTATATACACTTAGGAGCTTCAGAGCTGTTGCCTGAATCCTTGCAGAATAAGTGTTTCTTGCCTAGGTCTTACCCCAGGTACTAAGCCAGAATAACTTATTGTGGATGGAGAAGGCTAGAAAAATGAAAGCAAAGACCATTTAATGGGCATTATAATCATATCAGCTCCGTTTTACACATTCCTCGTGTTGTGACAGCAGACTGCGTAACAGATGTCCCATACAGCTGAGAAGATGTGTATGAATGGACAGTTTTCCACAACCATACCAAACCCCATGTCTCCTTTCACTGCTTTTATAAACCCAAAAGCTCTCAGACCGTGGGAAGCACAACACATCACACGTATCTTTGATCAGTCACAGGCTGATGAAGCACAGGGCAGTGAGCCTGACAGCCACCCTTCATTCAGGCTAAGAAGAAGAGCAATTAAGTTCCTTTATGGAGCAAGGTGGCTGGCACAGCAGAAGTCACTGCCCAAGTACACCAGGTGGGACATGGATTTGCAATGGTAGCAGGAGCTTGGAGACAACCGGTTGAGCTACACAAGTCTTTCAGAAAAAATCAGCAGGCCAGCAGACAGAAAGTAAGCAACAATAATTTCAACAAAGGAGGAAGCTGGAGTCTTTGAAACACCAGCTTAGCTAGAAATGCCAAGGTTGGGCATAGTCACTGGGAAAAGTACTCATTTTTTGTGTTCCTGCAATGTTCAGCGATACAGCGCTGCACTAAAGATGTATGAATTTATCAATGGGTTTATTCCCCTCCTAGAAGAACCCAGCTAACTGTTCAGGCCAGGAGGAAGCACCATGTGAACACAAGACACAAACACCAAAACACTGCAAATGCTAGCACAGAATAAAATCCTTCTCTGATGTATTATTGGACCTCAAAATGATAGCACAATCTCTTTGACAGATACTAAAACTACTGTAAAACCAAGACTAGGTATTTTCCTAAAATACCGAGTGCAGTTGAAAGGGAAATTACTGACTTAATGAAGAAGTTAGTGGAGAAGGTTCTACATACTGTATTATTTGGGAAGTGAGAATAAAATCATACTCATACCTCCTCATCTTAATATTTACAATCAAAGTAGGCATCTTGTCAAAACAAATATTTTGTTTACTCTTTTAGGGTTCTTTAGAGAATATATGCATAAAAGCCAGTTGATCTACACTGTGCCTAAGGGGCTGTTTTGCAAAGGACATGAATGGGAGGAGACACATCCCCTCCTAAGCATGGCACGGTGGAACAGTGCTTAAAAGCAAAGGAGATACTTAGCCTGATACAGTTATTGGGAGTATGTGCCTCATTTGGAAATTCAGTAAGTAATGATTAAATCATTAGGTAATAGTTCACACTTCATACCAAGTTATTAACACAGGTTGTTGGGTTTTTTTTTTTTCTTTTACCCTATATCCATTATCTTGCTTGTGTCTGCTTGGGGATGGTTTTCTGTTGGGCTAATTGCCTCAGAGTGTGATACTCTCATTACCTCACCAGTGTTGCATTCATATTGATTAGAACATAGCTTTGTATCATGCTTTAAAACAGAAGTGATGCTGGAAGGGGTGCCCACACCTATTCCATCCATCCCCAGCCACATATACTTACTTGCTTCTGTCAGCTCTGGTGTTTATATGACCACAGATCTGGCTGTATAATAGCACAACTCTGCAAATAAGATTCCTTTTCAACCAGAACACAGTAAGAGCCACGTGAACACTAGAGTCAGTGCAATGAAGAAGGTCATGTAGGTCAGCACGGTGGGAAATGATGGGCAGTAAATGTGGAGACATTAGATGCTGTAGACACACTGCATGTATAAAAAGCAATATCCAGGAGAGGAAATGGTGCACTGAGATCAGCTTTCCAGACTGTGTGGCAGCCACCCTAACTGTAGAATATACAAAAGGCATTCTTTTGCACAGGTAGTTTATTTCTGAGATTTCATATAATCAATTAACATCCCCCGCATTCCCTGTATCAAGACAAACTCAGCAAGATATTTTGTTGTTTCATCTTTTAATTTTCTTTTCTCTAAGCACTAGAAAAACAGATGATCAGTTTGCAGTGTCAAAAGTCAGATTTCTTTTTATTGCGACTGTACAAGAGATTACTTGCAGAGTAGGATGAGAGACCGTCTTACTCATTCCAAGTGTTGCAGGAGCAGAGCTGTGATTAGTCCTGGACTTCTGTGTGTGTGTATGGCTTGCATATATTGCCTGGTTGGGCTCTAGGAGCTCTAATTTGTTCATGAATCTTTAATGAATAGTCCAACTTGCCAGGGTACTTTCACACTAGCAGGCCAAATTTCATGTTTTTATTTCATTCTAGTGTAAAAATTTTTGAAGTCACCAGAGGGCACCATTATAGATAGCTTTTCAAGCTTCATCAAACTGATGCTGTAATAAAGTAGATTTTGGCAAAAGTGCCTGTTAATAGTTATGGGAGTCCTTACAGGGCCTCTGGCATTCACAGGACAAGGGAGTATTTCTGATTGACCTTTCCTTAGACTCAGCACGATACCACACATACTCTCCATTGCAGCAAATGCTACAAAGAAAAATTCCATTGAAAATAGTTTAACTTAATTATAAGCAGATCTAAATCAGAGAATTAGCAATTGAGTAATTAAAAATGTGTGTTTCATCTTCAGCCATCTCCTCCTTTCCCCACCTCCCAGTTCATGTATCTTCTTCTTTAAGCCATATTTATTGTGATGAATCTAGGACATTATGACAAACTAAAAGAAATCACAAATCTCTCTTGATGCCATATTCCATTTGACTTTTAAAGATTTTATTTCCAGTAAACACTTATGTTTTTCTTCTTGAATATGGCTTTGCCTCACAATGTGTTTCATCAGCAAAGAAAAATAATTTACCTTCCTTTACCCAAAGGGATTTAAAAATGAGGAGTCAGTCTCATATCAGTAGCATACAGCCTCCTAGCTCTCCTTGCCAGCAGTGAGTCTATTCAGCTAATTCCCACACCTCTTCATGAGCTATTGCTGCCAGACCTGCAGCTATGTTAAGAATAAAGCAGTTCCTTTCCAAACACATGTTTTCAAGGACTTGTATATATTTTACAGTATCAGACTTTGCATTATGACATCCTTTCCACTGATTATTGATAGATTCATTTGAACTCTATTCATGCTTGTCTGGAAAAATAATCTTGCACACTAAGAGCAGAACATGGCAATAGTCAGAGCTCAGAGTTGGCCCCTAGACACGCCTAGGAAAAGTACTTCTTATGGATTTAAACAATTCATTTCTTTTAAAGGCAGGAGTTAACTGCTGCAATGCTGAGTAAGGACAGATGCACAAGCTAGTAACCACAAGCCAGCAGCTCTGCAGGGAGTATCTGTGTCCACACTCTTACCTGCCCCCTCTCTTCTTCCTGTAAATGCAAGACATTACTTTTTAGTTATGTCATGGTTACTATTGGGTGTATAAGGAAAACCATGCACACACACTTATTGTGAAACAGCCGATGAATGGATGCAAACCATCAGTTTGGATTCAGCCTTTTGCAAAGTATGTGTTGCCCTTGTACCTCAGCAATGTCAATTCTTAAACACTCTCAGTGCACACATTTCAACCCACAGACCTAAAAGGCCCATGCTAATACGTGCATTTCTTTATCAAAACATTACTATATAACAGCTGTCTTCTGGAAACTGTTACTGCATTATTCATTGAGCAGTAGTTCAGATGCTTAGTAAAACTAAGAGCATAATTTACTCCCAAGTCACTGGATTTGTCTGAAGATTTTTTTCCCATTCTTGTATTTTGCTTTCTTGCATTGGATAGTTTAGGAGTAAATCTCCAAATGATCTTATACCAGCAGCTGCATCAGACCTGGCACTGTCAGGTTTTCAAACACTGAGGTTAAGCTGTGCAGCCACAAGGAGCCTTTTGTTGATATTTTAAAGTAGGTAGGTTTAATGAAAGAACAACGACGACCACACACTTTGCTCAAGTTATTAATGACAACATTCTGTGCTTGGGAATGGTTGATTTTGCTAAGGAGATTTGTCTCTGAATTCATTTACATTAGCTATTTCAGCTATGCAAACCACACAAGTTGTGCCGCCTTTCGAAGAGCTTCACCCAGTACTTTGCTAAAGACCAACTACCCAGGAAAACTTTCTTCATCTCTGCCTGGAGCCTTTCCCCGTCCTCTTTGCGAAAGGAAAGAAGAGGCACATAGACTTCGCTGGGCAAAGGAAAGGCACTTTTCACACAGCCCTCTAGTACTCTGCAGATTCCCAAATGCCTGTCTGGATTATTTTTCCACATAGCATCAGGTACAGTCATAAGATGGTCTCTCATGCTGAACAAAGTAGCTAACAACTCGTGATAGATGGCTGCCAGAAAAATTCCAAGGGTTGGACCTGCTCTGCTGGAAACCAACCTTGCATCTGATCCCCCGAAACTGCTCCTGCTCAAGTGTGGGAAGTTTTCAGCCAATCCCCTGAAAAATTCTACTTGTGGACTAAAGGAATTTCTAGTCTCTACTGGGTCAAATTCAAGTATGCTGTCAGGTACAGGCATGTAACTCTTAGTAACTTCAAAATATGTACAAAATCCTGATTTGATCCTTTGTTGTTATACCCACTGCGTTGCTATGATGAGTGGTAACTCCTATTAGATTTAATTTATAGAGCAATATTAATTCTGTGGACTTCAACACCCATTTTTTCACTTTAAAAAGCTTCACAGACATTACTTGCCCACTAAAGAAACACACCACACTGTGATATTTTTTGTGACGTTCTACAAAGAACGTAGAAAAGTACTACAAAACATAGTCATATTGCCAAAGTCATACCATTATCAGCAGAGGCGTATTTCTGTAAAAAGCTTCACCTCTGAGCAAGTAGTAGAAACTATAATAAGGAACAGAGCTATTAAACAGATAAACATGATATACTTTGGAAGAACCCAGGTGGTGTTTTGTTGTGGTTTTTTTAATGGAAATCTGCATCAAGCACTATCAGACTTCTTGGAAGGGCTCAGCAGCCATAAGGATGAAGATGGTTTGGTTGGTATAAGTGCATTTGAGTTTCAAGACAGCTTTCAACCATGTTCCTCAAAAAGGCTTTTAAGGAAACCAAGCAGCCATGGCTTAAGAGGGAGGATCCTTCCAGGGGTAAATGATGGTTAAAAGATGGGAAACAGAAGACAAGATGGTCAGTGCTCACAGTAGACAAAGTTCATCAGTGCAGTTCCCCAGAGATCTGTGATGGTGCTGTCTGGTTCAGCATACCTGGACAAGTCGGGGAACAAGAATATGACAGAGTTTACTGATGATTTAAGTTATTGAGGGTGCTGAGAATGAGAGGCGAGAGACTGCACAAAGAATAAGTCAGTGAGTAATAAAATGGCGTATAGAATTCAATATAGATAAATGTAAAATGATGCACAGGCAGAAAAAACAATTCCAACTTCACATATATGTGCTCATATACGTGGTCACAGCTGACTATTAGCACTCAGAAGTGAGATACTGGGGTATGGTGGAAGTTCCATATGGTATCAGCTCAGTGCTCAACAGAGATCACAAGGATGCTGTGAACACTGAAGTTTAGTATTAGCTCAGTGGAAGACTGGACAATCTTGGAAATGAATTCTGTCAAGGTTCACTAAATTCACAAACCCCCATATTCAGCTCAGGATGTGAAGATGGTTAGAGGCTGGGAGAGCAGTAGAGGAAAAAGCATTTATACCTGCTCTGTTCTTAAGGCTTTCATCAAGGCATCCACTCGTGGTGTCTGCTGGAGACAGGATCAGTATCGGCTAGATGGATCTCAGCCAGGCTCAGCATGACCATTCTTCTTTTATACTCTAGTTACTGCTCATGAAACCATCATAACCCTCAGGAGCTTTCAGGCTGAGAGGTACATTGGTAGAAACTGCTATTTTGCTAGAAATGCCATGACAGAATGGCAGGTAGCCCAGTCCAAAACTGCTCTGGGTCAATAAGCCTGAAATAAGCAACACCTTTAATCCCCAAAGAGCCAGGAAGACAGAAAAATGCTGGCAAGGGGAAGAGCTCACTGCACATGTTATGCTTTGTCATGCCTGCATCTTACAGGTATCAGTAAGTTTGGGACTTTGCAACTGGCCAGAAAATAATATATCTGTGTCCTTTGAACAACTCAGTTCCACATATTAAAAAAAAACAGTGAAATTTATTTCTTTAGGCAGCAAGCCACCAAGGGCCTGTGTTTTCAGAGGCGTCATAGCTATTTAGTTAACTTTGTCAATTAATTTACCTCTTTTACTCTGGACTTCGCACTTTTACTTATAGTCTGGTATCTGGAGAAGTAAGGTATTTGCAGTGAGCAATCAGAAAAAGTATTTATTAACTAGACTTAATAAAACTAATCCTAGAGTTTGACTTCCAGGGAGATGCAGCACATTTTCCTGATATTATGCAATGCAAGGAGATGAATGATTATAAACATACAGCATAGTCTAAACCCCCCAAATCTGAACTTCTGTCATATTATTAACAGTCAGTGAAGTTTGAAATTCAACTTAAAATCTGGCCCATAAGAGAAATTTAATACTTAGCGAACATTGCTACTTTTGAATGAACCTAAAAATCTTGGTTTTGTCTCTTGGAAGATACAAGTCACTTTTTTCTGTTCAAAGCTTCATTTTGAATGGTTACATTATATAGCTAGAGTGAAGTTTGTGGACCCATCAATAAGTAACTCCTACACACCAGTCCCACACTGGATCATGATGTAGGTGGCCAAGCACACACCCGTCTCCCCACAAACTACAGAGGCTGAAGCTCCGCTCAGGCTCTGCTCCTGGGAAGTTGCTCGCCTTGCGATGTTGCCGGAGAAACAGCACAAGAGGGCGCCTGATGCCTCCAATATCTGAAGTCTAACTTTCACATACCATCTTTTCTGCAGTAATATGTCATACTTCCAATGTCAAATTCAGATCAAAAACTGATTACAGCGAGGTGGGATGGGAAAAGGCACGATGAAGCCCTGAGCAACACCTTAGCTGCATATGGTTTAGTCCCAGTTTTGCTAACCTACTGAGAGCATTTGAGAATATTTTCATCATCTATTAAATAGACTGGATTCTCTGTTAACATTTCTGTGCTTTCTAAACAAAAGCCTGTATTAATTTTTTTTTGGGGGGGGGGGGGGGGGAAGGCGGGGGGGGACGGACCCTGCCATATGTGAGATTTAAATGGTAGGAAGCAGGAGAGACATCTCGAGAAAACAGTAAGACAAAAGCCAAAAACGTTAAATAATTTTATGTCAAATTTAGCCTGGCAACCACTCCAACCATGGACTTTGGCAGATTGCTTGTTGCTTATAACAGAAGCCACTTCCTCTGCAGCAACAGGCATATCAACACTATTGTCTGCTTCCTGGGGACGGGGCTTGGGGTGTTTCAGTCCTCCGGGTGGGAGCTCCAAGCTGCACAGTATTGCTTATGTGGAGCCAAGTGATTGAAAAAAACACAAAGCCGCAAACCCCCACCGGTGGCCCCGTGGGGAATTCTCCCATGCATATCTCGTTAGGAAATGAATCGGGGTATTTTTCTCCCTGCCCTGGCTCCGGGCACTCTGACAGCTCCATTCAGCAGAGGGGAGGAAGGCTCTGCCCAGGGCTCCTCTACAGCTGCGGATGACTCATGCTAGAAGAGCCCCTTTCAGGCAGATTTAAGAGGACAAAGTCTTCCTGAAGTTTTTTCCAAGTTCGTTTTAACGCGCCGATTTCTATCACTTTAAACTTTCTGCATAATTGCTGCTTGCACAGCAGAGCCTGGCCTGGTGCACACAGAGCAACCTGACAAGGCAGAAAGAGCAGCAGGCCCAGGCTGCTCCCCAGAGGTGCTGGGGCTGCCTGCTCCCTCCAGGCGGCCACGCTCCTCCCTCTCCTGCAGCAACATCCCCAAGGAAAAACTGCTCTGTCCTTGCTGCCTTCTTGGGACGTGCAGGAGAACCAGAGAAAAAAACCCTGCTGCTCTCCTGGGCCACGAAAGGAGCACTGGGCAGATGGGACTTCCTCAGTGCCTTACTCCCACGACCAGCCCTGTCTGGCCAGAGGAGCAGGGACATGTTTGAAGCTTCTGCTCCCACTTTTCATTGCTGTTTGCTTTAGGGGTAAGTGGCTTCCCTACCCTTTCCTTCCCTTCTACAGCTCCGTACAGGGCTACGGGGGCACCGATGGAGTTATGAGGCTCCAGCTGCTCACCCACACTAGGTGCAGACAGTCCTGTAAATAGCTTTCTATAGAAGATGGCGTGAGGAAGGTACTTATCCCCCTGCCTCTTCCGCTCTGCTCCTCACTTCCATACAGGGGAGGCTCAAAAAAGGGACCCTTCGTTTGGATTTCAGCCATCAGAGCAGGAGCAGAAGCAGAAGTCTTCTTGTACAAGAGTACAAGCCTTTGTTGCAGAGGTTTGGGCAGAGCACACCACCACGCTCCCCCACAGTGGTGTGCGAGAATGACATCATTATGCTAATATATGGGACAGGAAGTGCAACCAAGCGTAGAAACCACTGAAAGTGAGGATCTATGAAGTGCTGCCAAGAACACTAACGACAGCACTAAACAGAAAATGAGAAAAGAGGTTTGGTTCATATGACTTCTTCCAGTTTTAGTAATCTCTAGTGTCACTTCTAACAGTAGGTAGTAAAAAACAGGTCCTCAGACAGACACTGCTCAGGGCCTTTAAACTTTACAAGGAAAAATGAAGATTCCCCCCCCCCCCCCCCCCAAGGCAATGATGACCTTCCAATGTCTTACCTCACTCCACAAATTGACTTCAGTACTTTGACACTGGTCTGATGATCTAGATAAACTGGCTGGGATTTGTAGCCCCACCCCCCCTTTTTTTTTTTTTGAGTTATACTAGTTCATTACCTATGATCTTAGTTAGCCATTCTTGCATTTGTCTTTTTACTATGTAGATTCCTTTATTTTCCAGAAAATTGTACTGAGGTCTTTAGTCTCCTTCAGCATGGCTCACCTGCCTAATCGCAGCTGCCCAAGTCTGCTGAGCCTAGACATCTTTATAGTCACCCAAGAGTCAACTATTTCATCTCGTATTAATGTAAACGTACAGTGTCATCTGAACCACACTTTATCTGTAAGACTTCTCTGCATCAATCCTAGAAATTTCTAGAAAGATCCTAGAAGCTCATAGTCAGCCAAGTTTGTGTCCCCTACCTGCCTTTGCATCAAGCAGCTGACAAATAGAGCAGCAGCGCCCAGGAGAGGGGTGGCACTCGGCTGTGGAGAAGTGATGCTTTCAACAACCACAGCTTTCCAGAAAGTTATAGATGAGCATATAACTTACAGATAGGACTTCATGAAACCATAACGCCAATCTGATCGCTGACTGCTGCCAAAACAGGAGGTTCTCCCTCCTGCTTCCCTTGCACTGGCACTCATTTGACCCCACAACAAGCCATTCACAGAGCTACACAGGCATCAATCAACCACTGCAAGAAAAGCAAGGTTTTTTTCTCCTGACCCAGCTCAATGCAAGTTCACCTGCCTGCCAGTGCAGGTACACAGGTGGACTGGGGAAGGAAGAAAACTCAAACAGACTGGGATATGCGACCTGCTTGGTTGAATTGCTGAATGACGCACTACATTACTGAATGGGTTGAAGTGAATTGGTAAAGACCCCTGTATGGACCTCTGTTTGGAGTTTACAACTCTGCATTACTGAGCAATTACATTGATTTCATTTTGTCTGTCCTGATTTGCACATTTCAGTTCTAATACTGCAGCACTGATGATGGGGCAGCTCATGGCAGCCTGAGCTGATGCTTCAGCTCTGTGCAGCGTCCGAGACGTCCTTCATTGAGCACACCTCCAGTTTTCCAAGGTTTCCAAGAGCTGTTTCCCATACAACTCATGTTAATTTAAATCATTACTAATTGCAGGATTTTTGGAGCTGAGGTCATGGACATATGGCTCTGCTGCTTTGATTTATGATACAGAATCTGTACAGCATAATACAAAATATTGACGTTTTAGCGACGTATCATTCCCCTCAAAAGCTTGTTCATTAACTGCCATTTTCTACAACATAAATGACCCCCCACAAATTATTAAATGAAATACAAGCAGCTGTTGCTGTTATTCACAAGACCTTTTCAGCTCCCTGCTGTTATATCGATATAATCTACCTAATGTTTAGAAAATACAGTAATTAAATGTGTTGTTACTTCCCCTCATGATTCAGCATCCGATCCTATAAACGTGGAGGTATTAAAAATACAATTAATCTCCTTAAACTTTGGAAAATTTAATAATCCTAGTTTTAACTCTCATACAGTTGAGACATGATGAAAATATCACTGTTCTATGTAGCAAATATGACAGATTAATTCAGCCCCAGCTTTTAAATGGACTTCTGTATAAAACACACCCAGAAATCAGAGACCTTCCAAAAAAAAAAAATATCCCAACCTTAAATAGGATTAAGCAGTCTTAGAATAACCACTGGCCTTATCAGCAGACTGCCATGAAATTAAAGCGTCCTGCTTTCTCTCATTCATACCCCCCTATAGACCAGGGCAGAGAATCAGACCCTCTAGAAACGAAAGCTGCATACAGCTGTGACAATGACATTACTCCTGAGTGCAGTCACTTGTGGTAGGAGCTACAGGCCCTGAATTTAACTCCCTTAATTTTGTAAATGCACTCCCCATTGTAAATGCTTTGAAAAGAAGCCAACCAACAAGAGAAAGAGAATAGCGACTGCTGATTTAGAACCCACAGCAAACAATTCTTTGCTTCAGCTACGATAGGGGGTACACGAATGAATGAATTCACTGCTTTTGACAGCAGCAGGAACTGGGTTGGCTCCCCTGTTCCCAGGGCTGTTCTCTCTACTTCTTTATACCAGGTGCAGAAACAAAAAAGGAGAGCTTTGGCTTACGTTTCTTCAGATAACTGAAAATTCTCTGTGCTGCTATTTGTTCAAAGCTTCACACCAAGACCAATTACAAGTTTAACAGTTTCTGTTCAGAGTCACCTCTAAAGAAAGGTAATGGCAGTAAGTGTAAAGCTGTGCTATCTCAAAGGCACTGAGCAGTCCTCCAGCCCACAGGGATCTCTATCACACTCCTCACTAATGCCCAGTAACACAATGATGTGACTAACACCAGCCATTCTGGAACAGTCACATGAATTTATGAATTCCTGTTGTTTTAAGGAGAATATGTAGCTTTCCCTGGGGACAAAAGCCTCCATGCTGTGGTACACAGCATCACCTCTAGGAAGGTGAGACAGGGCCATCAGCATCTGAAGCCTCACTACCAGCATAAGGGGACCACTACTAACTGAACCATTCCCCTGGTGACTAGCATCCACTGGAAAGGTAGGACAAAAGCCACCTGAGGAGTTTTTTTTAAAAAATATGAAAAAGAGACACAGTGAAAGGAACACGAATCTGAAGGCTTTGTACCCTGATATCCCATGCAGCGTAATCCTGCAGAGTAGCAATGACAACCCTAATTACCGAGGCCAGGACTGGACACAGGGAGCAAGTCTGAAAACACTCCTCATCGATAATGTAATTTAGTCTCAATGAAGAACTCAAAAGTACTCCAACTGCAGACTGAGCCCATCCTAGGTTGCGTACTTTCAACAGAAGAGGCTGGACAGGACCACACAATCACAGAAACACACTATTATCCACCCGTGAACGCAATTCACAAAAGCACTGGGCCACTTCAGCAATACTGTACAGTTAATGATGGATACAACTGTACATTCACTGCAGATTTTTGGCAGCTATAGCCACATCATGGGACTGTTCATTTATTGCTACATACAGACATTGAAGAGACAAAGAAAAGATTATTTTCCCTTAACTTTTAATTGGGTGTGTCCGTCCAAAGACACTGCAAAGGGGACTCTATTGTGCTAGCCAGCCCAGGAGGAGACTATCCCCAAAACATGGGGATTGCCTAGGTGCTCTCACACCCTTGGAGTCACCAAGAGAAGTCGTTGTCCCTGGCTAGGGAACAAGGCTGCAGTGCCAGGCTAAAGCACACAGGAGCTCTGCATGGAAAAGCAAATCTCATCCTGAGGGAACTTTTGTTTACTTGACTGCCTTCCCTATAATCCCATTTTATGGGCCACATGTTTTGGGAATGCTGCAGAGTCAGGAGACTGGCAGAGACTAAAGGGAGGCGATTCCTTTCAGAGGACTGCAGAAAAGCAGGATACAGGCTCAAACACTCTCATGGCAGCCTTCTGCTTAGCTACATCTGTATTATCATAACAAATGTTTTGGTCTTAAACAGGTACTGAACTCCAGCAAGAAATGTAAGTTGTTGCTTTTTTTGCAGTAAGAAAACTGTAATACAAGGGTTTTAAAATTCACACTGAAACACTTTTCCTGTTTGAAACTGGAACATGAAAAATAGCACCTCAGCTTTTTAAAAGATAAGCTCCAAGATGATAACGTAGGTGAAACATTAAAAAAAAGAAAGGAAGTGTGAACAAGTTTTACTATTTTTTGGCTTGATAGCTCCCTTCTTCATGGATAGGTCCATTAACTTGCAGATGCAATACCAAACAACTCAGCAATAAGCATGGGTAGAGATTCAGAAATGCTAACCACCCTGTCTCTTTAGTAGGGTATTAGATCCAGATACCCCATTCTCTCTTTGCAGTAAGGACTGAGCAGGGGTGAAGCAATGTCAAGGAAAATTCACCATGCCTGAAGCAAACTGCATACCCTCTAACATTTTTTCCCCCCTTGAAGACAGTAAATACTGGCATGGCTGCATACAAACAACTTTCAAGCTTAAAGTATGTCAATTATCAATTGATTCACATAACTAAGAAAACACTCTCAACTACTTTTACCAACACAAACCCTTTGTTCTCTAGCCAGGGAGCCTAACGTTTTAACACCCACCTCCCCCACTCCCCCCCATTTCAGTAAGAGGAGAGTGGTCAGTACCTGGCAGGACCAAGCACTCGTTAAGCTGCTGTGGTTCCTTTGCATTACTATTTTCCATATAGTACTTTGAAAAAGAAGGCAGGCAGAAAATACAGTGACTTATAATCCTGAAGAACAATGGGCATTTCTGTGAGCTGGTTTTCTACACAGGATGTGGGGTGGGCCTTCTTGAGCTTGTGTAATCTGTCTGGAAGTCCAAAAACCGCTCTCTGAAAACATGCTTTTCCTTTAACAAATAGCCCCACACACACAGTCTAACATTAGTTTACATGGCTGTCATTGACCCTTAAGGAAAATTTTCATTAAGAAAATGCTTGAAAAAAATCTTATTATCTCAAATAAGGTACATTGACCTTATCTAATTAAAATATATAGCCTTTTTTATCCCAGCAAGAACTACATTTAGGAATGGAAGCTTCACTTACATAAAATGGATTGAGGAGTTGCATCTCTGGTAGTGCTTTAGGTGCTAGTTCATGTCCTAGGATCACCAGAGCCCAGAGACAAAAACGCAAAGGCACTGGAAACATTTTCATGGAATGCACTGGGAAGGACTTACAAAGTGAAACACATTCAGATTATCCTATGAAGTAGGCTTTTCTAGATGCTCTGATTTTAAGACACTAGATTTAACAAATTCAGGCAGCCCTTTGAAGTCCCTTATTCCAGACATTCCACTAAGATCAACTTTTTCCCCTTCCTCCAAGCAGGACCAGAAGATAGTCCACCACAAGAAACTGTTTGCTGTATAAGGAGTGGACCAAGTATAGCAGAAGTTAAAACACATGAGAGAAATGGCTTCCTCCAGAGCTCTCCTCTGGCACTGCAGGGTAAAAAGACAGCAGATCTGAAGTAGCATATGAAAAAAGTGCATGCAGAAGCAATGCACCGTTTCACACTATTCCACACTCAGAAGGCTTAAGCAAGGGGTTTTGTATTTATTTCAAAAGCATTCCCATTTATCTAATAGATTGCCTGAAAAAAGGAGTAACTTCCAGAACAGAAATATTTCCATCACAAACACCTGTGCTGTACTGTAGAGACAGCACAATAAAGGCACTAGAGTCTTTAAGTTAGGCCTTGAACTTATGTCTCGGAGGAATATGCTTCCCAGTAAAAGGCAGGTTAATATTTGTAAGCACTGGAAGGCATGTCACCACATCACAGAAGTGTAAGACTTAACTGAAGTCATCACCAAGAAAAGGAACAAGTACTGGTTATGTTCTTCCTTTTAAAGATTTAGTTTGAGTTATCTGCCTGAAAATTTGACTACCCCCCTTTCCTGTTTGCCTCTTGAAGCTTAAGACCTGGTTTATCAAGAACAATTACTGAAGAAGTAGACTTCATATGAATTCTCTTAAAGTTTGTGTTCACAGTAAAAACACAAATCTTGTATTTGACACTAAAACTCAGCACTGTAACAAACCATTAGGAATACTTCTCTTCCGGGAAGCAAACTGCTGTATGAAGCAGGTATGTATTTCAAAATACTCTGTATCAATTTATTACTGTAACTACTGGGGTTACATATTTTTAATTCCTAGTGAAACTAGATAGTGATTTAAAGCTTTATCGTATTTCCAGTGTTCACAGGTTTCCAAGTTAATCTTTTTGAAGCTACAGCTTTTTCTTCTGCAAGTAGCTCTTCTTTCTTTCCGTGGGAAATCAGAAAGAATGGAAGTTAAGATTGAGCAACTGGGGAAAAACCCCCAATACTCCAGCATACTGCAATTTATTTTTGCACACTATCAAGTTTCAAATGGCTATAAAACATCAAGAAATCTTTCCCCCACTTTCATGTTAATTGAGGTTAGCATATGATATTAATTTAGGCAAATTATGAAGGGATAAATCCTCAGCAACACAGCAGTTCCTACCACACCCTATGATATTTTGACAATTACCACACAATTTGAGTCAGAAACTATTACATTCTGCACAGAACTGTTTGGCTTCTGTCTTCATCTCCAGCAAGTTCCTGCCTGAGCACACACACACTACGCAAAAACAGCTCCTGCAGCTATGGAGGGGAGCTGCAAGGAAATCCCAGACTCTAGCAGGAAGCAACGTTTGTGTGATTCAACATTTTGAATCTTTTCCTCTGAGATGGCACTAGCCGGCATAAAAAGCACAGCATTAACTGCATGAAAAAATCCTTATCCTGTCTGCATAACAGATCCTAGGACCACATAAGTTTTGGGTGACTGAGCCTGTCTCCCTCTTCAAATTCCACCAAGTATTCCTTTAGTGTACTTTCAGCTAGGGTAGTTTAAGGGAGAAAAGAGAAAGACTTGTTAAATGTTGCAAAACAACTGCATTTCACCTCCACCAGCTATGCAAGAAGCAGAGGAAAAAAACCCCAAACCTTTTCTGGCTGGATTTACTAGTTTTTGATCCTTTCACTTCAAAGAAGGAATTATCAATGTAATATGCTTACACCATAGTCTATCACTGTAGTGGAAGCAAAACAACATATCTCAGTGAAGGCTTACAGTAGTTACCCCAGCACACTGGAAAAAGACTGCACATTACAATGACTGGACGGGAGGAAGGTACAAGCCATTTTCTAGGCAAAATAAAAATTAAAATACCCAGAGTTTTGTTAACATCACAAACCACAAAACAGAATTAAATTCCATTCTGCTCCCTGCAGTTCCCATCTGGTTTTAATTTGCTAGAAAAGACTAAAGCCTGTATTCAAAAAAACAGACTGAGTTGTAAACATTAGTCTCTGCCAGCATTACTAGTAACTCATGAGGTACTGGAGTTGCCATGGAAAAGCAAGGGGGAGGGTGGGAGAAAAACGTTTATGAAAGTAAGACTTGCTCTGTCATTAAGCTCATTCTTCTAATTGCATTGTTTTAATCCAATGAAACGAAAGTGAAAAATGTTTGATGCTCAGAAGAAACACACTTGCAGAAAATCCAGTTCTACTCATCTCTATTATGTTTTGTAACATCATGAAATCAAGCAGGGGAAAACTGAGAAGTGTCAGAACAGAATGCCTGGGCCACTGGACCCCCTTGTTTTATAAAGCTTGTAATTACAGGCCACATACTGTTGCCCAATTTCTTTCTTGTCGTGTTATCAGTAGAAGATCCCTACTTCATTTCCTGCAAGAATAGTTTTGTTAAATTGTGACAAACTAATGAGACTACAGCTAAGAGCATCTCATAGTAATATTTAACAATATGCCTTTAATGAGACTTTGCCCCCTATCTCTGCCTTAGACTACCTATGTAATAAAATTTCTCAAGCCAAATTTTTCATGGATCACCATTAGTTTCTAGTTACCTATGCCCCTAACATGAGGCACTGATGTACTTTTAAAACCTACTTACACAGTTTAAACAGAAGTGAATAAAAGGAATAAGAGGTGTTTTCTGGAGCAATATGGACCTGGAGGGATTCTGTTTCACATCAAACAATAACTCCCCCTCCATTTTGATGAATCTTACTTAGATCCACACTGAGCCCCACCTCAAAAATTAAATTCAGGGGTGGGAGAAAGCCATCTCCTTATTAAACAGATCAATCCCGTTTACAGCATATGCTCACAAATGATCAACACAACTCATACACTCTGGTGTCAGAGCAATAACCCATAGCATTGGTGAAGAGCAACTAGAGAGAACACCTCAAGCCACTATTGCCTCTCACACCCACAACGGGCCTTGACATACCACTTCCTAGTCAGGGATTATTAAGAAGCTGGCAGCATTCTAACATTGAGTTGAACTCATTCAGTCACCACCAACATGGTCCTACTGCTAATCACTTTTTACTTTGTTGGGTTACTACCCAACTAGTTATTCTTTATTCCAACTAGCCATAACACCCCCATGGCTCCTCCAGCCCAAGGCCAAGCTAACTACCCCACCAACTGCTGCAGTGCTGTTTTTGTCAATCCCATACTTCCAGATCCAGCAGACTTCTGCATTGACTTCTTGATGGCAGGTATCATTAGCTAACAGCCATTAAGTTTCAGCAGGTCCTCATGTAAGTCTGCCTTTTCTTTCACTGTTGCTAAAGATGGCTCTCTTCACCATAGGTCCTTCTCTTACTCTTGGATTAGCTCACCACTTTTCTGCTTGATATCCTCTCATCTCACCAATTCCCACTTCTCCTCTCTCTAGCTCTCAGTGCTGCCTTCACTCCTGGAAGGCCTTAATTTCATCTTAATGCACTCCCTTTAGCATTGTTATGTGTATATATATATATATATATATCAATCTACCACTTGCTTCCTGTTACTGATCTTTGAACAGCAACAAAAAAAAAAAAAGCTTTAACCAAGTGGTTTCTTCTTTCTGCTCCAATGTTCATGTAATTACATGCAATTAACAGTAATACATGCTCATACACTCAGCTTAGGGCAGTCCAGAGTGACCATTACATGAAAAATTTATCCAACTCTTCTAGATCTAGTTAATGTTATTCTCAGGCTACAAGAAATACTTGTGAACAGGCTACATTATACATGGCTAAATCACATCTGTTCCACACATCTAAGGTATGTATAATCTGACCAGCATCAGGAATTGTGAAAGGCTTATTTTGAAACATAAGCTTCTTAAACCACACCCACCCCAACCCCCCACCCAGTACTTAGATACACTCTTTTCCCATGAAAGGATCACAACTTGCACAAGCTTTTTGGTGAGCTCTCAAACAAGCAACAAGAGGCTTTATTCTAAAGCATAAAACCAAGAACAGGAGCATGATTCTCACCGCACCCCCAATTCTACTACTTACAGCTTCATCATTGGGACTTAGGGAAACTAAAAACATACCAAGAACAATAGGTGGTGCTACCAGCCCTGCTTGCATTTACACTTTTCAATACCTACAAAAGACTTGTGTGCAGTTAGCAGACCCTACTACTGTTTGAAGGGAACATGCATTGACTACAGTCCCTGTCCTTCATGTGATCCACTGCTTTAGTTTATGTTTATATAGTGTTTAATAACTAATGGTTCCTTTTCATCTTTTGATAGGGGTAGTTCTACCAATGTCCAACTATCCAAGTGTTCACACAGTTGTTAGTTTATTACTAATTTCATATTAAATTACTGTAAGAAAAAGAGCATTCCTTGGATGAAGCTGCAAAGCAAACTGCACAAGCCCGTAGAATTACCAATTAAAAAGTTTAACTAGCAGCAAAATTATTGTTTTTCATCTGCAAATTAAAAATATATTTGAGGGCAAATGGAATTGCTCAACTTTCTCACTAGTCAAATGACCATACTGCTGTATCTTTTTAACTGAATGAGCATGATTCAGACATCAGGGGATTAAGGTTTTACTGTCTGTGCCCAAGTAGTGATGCAAGAGGTTGCAAGTCTTTCTGTAAGCAGACACTCCATTTTTTCCAGAGTTCAAGATTTTGAAAATTGTATTCTCAAACAGTATCCTTTCATACATAGCTAGTTTTCCAAGGCAGCTAATACCAACATGGAATTTTTGCTTCAGCGGGAAGAATCACAGTAAGCAGCTGAGATCTGTTCAGTTTTAGAAAACTGTAACTTTAAATGAAACAAAAACCCAGACCAAACTGCAAATCAATATACTGCAACAGAGCATGACCACCATTGCTAAATAATTGGAAAATACATAGTGGAAAATACACAGAAGACTGGAAGGAAAGCATGGTTCTACACAGTAGTGACATTTCTGTGTAGCTGCTGGAGGAGCATGCTAGGACAAGCCTGCTGTTTCTACTTTTGCTCCATACATGGGGACACTTCTGCATACCAAGGCTAGTATTTATCTGCTTCTTGCCTAAGTGATTCTAGGCCTGTTCTGCACAGGTTTCACAGTGCCAAGAAGCTTCATACCTTTAGGTGGATTGCTGCAGACTGATTTTTGTCAGGAAGAGGGGTTATTTATGCTAAGGGTATGTAGGTACACATCGATTGCAAATATGAGATCCACACAATAGCCCCAGGCACTTTTCCTGACAAATTTAACACCTGTGTACTGCTGCCAATATGATAAGAACATGACATGCAACAAGAAAACTGCAGTCTTGCGCAATTTTTATAGTACCAGTAACCAGGACCATAAGCATTTTTTGTACTTCTTCCTTAGGAGAAAATTCAAGGCACTGCTATGGATTTCCTTATGCCTCAACAGATGAAGGCAGCAATTTAGGTTGGGTTTGTTTGGGGTTTTTTTTGTTTTTTCTTGTTAAGAGGAAGCAGTTTGGCACAGCTCAAGCTAGACAGGTACTGTTACCAAGCTACCATATTCCTTTGCTTTATAGCATGAATATGTACCAAACCTACACGTAGAAGTAATTTGTAGCTATGGATAAGAAGTAGCAGCTGATGTGAAGACATTAACAGTTATTACCTAAATATATTCATGTTATAATGACTAAGAGACACTGGAGTATTCAGTTTCACTGATTTCTCATGTTAGTCATGCCTGTGCATAGCATCAAAGTTCCCATGACAGCAACTGGAGAAGGAGTAATTCTAGTTATGAGCTTTAATAGCCACGTTTTGGGGACTATCCTTATACAAGTAAACTGCATTTTTGTTTGCTGAGAGGCTTGATGCCTTCGTGCTGTTTGAAAGAATACTGTCAAAGTGCTGCAATGTAACTGCAGTGGCTGTACTAGCCCTTCTACAAAGGAGGTCAAGAAACATACTGACATTCTTCAGTTGGAGCTGATAAACCAGCTCAGGGTTGCTACTTTTCTTCCTACTAAGGTATCCAAGGTTTTGGGAGGAAGGGAATACAGGAAACACTCTTCCTGCTCCCCAAACCTAAAAATAACTGAGACAGTATTGCTGCAACATTTAAGCCACCCAAGCACCCAAGCCTGAAATACTTATACTCAGGCCAGTCACAAAACTCTTGGGTTTTGCCCAGTATCTTTTTATCATTATTCAAACAGATCGGAAGATTGTGGCAGGAAAGTTTATTTTTCTGAGGGTAGACATGAGCCTGTTACCAGCTGTGTTTTTAAACTATAGTGCTTTTTCCTGCCGGTACCTTAAAGTCAGTTAAGCAGCAACTACAAGCTACAAGACTATTCTGACTTGTGAACTCAAAGCACTAGCTTCCCCCACTTCGAGCACCTCTTGCTCTGTCATCAAAAATCAGCAGGTTTACCAGAGTTTCATATTAGAAAACAAAGGAAACAAACACCTCTATATTTAAGGTGGGTACAACATTCTCAAGAAAATCTGAAGTTAATACAAACAGCATGAGTAAACAGCTTGGGGGGGGGTGGTGGTGGTGGTGTGTAAAATAAAAATCACATACATTACACAGAAGTTAGAAAAAATTACATACAGCCAGCTGGCCACTAGGCAGATTTTGCATGACAGTATAAAATCAGACTGCACTAAATCATGTTCTTTCTACTTCCATCTATAAACATGGAATTTAAATTCCTAGTAACTTAGAGTCATAAAAAAACCAAGAGATTGATTATGCCATGAAGACAAATTTAAGTCATACAAAGCATTTGCAGGACTTTGGACGCATGCTTACAGGCTTCATCATTCCAGTCCTCCTGCATTTAACAAGGCTACTGATTTGGCGGTTAGTTTCTTCTCCTTTGGAAAGCTACAAAAGGAGATTGGCCACGAACATCTAGTTTCAAAACAGGATTCAAAGGCAGACCTAATTAAAGATAAGCAGCTTCCTCTTCTGCACTCCTCATTCTTGAGCAATCGTCCTCATTCTTCAACTGATTTTCATGGCTTCTTTATGTACTTCACACTATCATTTATTGCATAGGAAACCTACAAGGTGATTTTGGAGAAGTCTGGTGGGGGGGTAGAAATTTAGGCATAAAATTGCCATTCTTTGAGCTAGCCTCCTGCCCAGTCATTTTCTTTTGATGTTTAGAAATAATATAAGGTGTCATTCAGATATAGCAAAGCCATCTTAAGTTTTGAAAGTAAAAGTCCTTAAGTTTGAGAATAAAAAAAATGTAAGTAGGTCTTATGTGCTATATTTTTAGCTTATACATACTACCAGTTGGCCGTGATATACCACAGTACACCTAGTTACACCCATCCAGAAAGCTAGGGAGGGAGACAATCATGGAATGACTTTCTAATCCCACAAAAAAATGGCTCCCAGTCACCCTCTCCACTCCGAGACTCCAAAGCTTACTCAAATTTCACATATGGGCAGGAAACCATGTGGCCAGAAACCCTTAATAGTTCAGACATGAGTTCCCAACAGGAAGGAAGTTATAGTTAAATACAAGTCCAATCTGTGTTTCCCTCCACGAGCTCTGCAAGATGAATGGAAAAAAGCACCAGGCTTTCCTGTTGCACAACAGCTAGCAATCATGTGACATAGGATGCAGCACGACTGCTTGAAATAGGGATGTTATTCACATGCAGAAGAACCCCCTCTTAACTGGTCTTTCAGAATTCTGCAGTTGCATACAATGCCTCCATTTTCATAATTTCTATGACCTACTCTAGACATAGCCTTGAGCTACTTAAAAGTTGTACGCTGTTCAAGAACTACAGGTTACGCCTGCCTATTTTCCAACCAAGACAAACAAATTTCAGTCAGGTTTCCTTCTTACAGTCCACCACCCTTTTGCTGCAGTTAGGAGCAGGACCTCTAATGATGATGTACTCAAATCAGCCCCCCCCCCCCCCCCCTTTTTTTTTTTTTAGGTGAACAACAGCTTAGAAAACCCACAAATGCTGATGAGAATACTTTTCCTATAACTATTCTCCAGTTAACATCAGGAATATGCCCTTTGCTTCAACACACCTATTCTTTCACTCCACCCCCTTAAGAACTACAGTTACCTCTAGAAACCTTCATCGTCCTTCCTTTGGTCATCTGTAATTGTAAGCATGGTCATTCACGTATTTTGAAATTTCATGTTTTGACCGTTTTAGCTTACATGTACTGAAGAACAGTTAAACAGGCTAAATGGATCTCATGTCTACATTGTGAAGCTTGATTACAGAAGAATGTATTTTAATGTAATATAATAATGTAATAAGAATGTAATTCTTATTTTTTCCTGCAACAGTCAGAAAGGCCAGGAGTCCCCTTCAAGCACTTCCAGTTGAGCATTGAGTATTTGATACTAAGGGAATTTCAAAAGGTATCACAAGTCAGACATGCTCCTGCTTAATGGGTCTCAGAAAATATGTATTAAAAAAATACCAATGCTTACGTTAGACTTGTGTAAGGGAAAAGCAAGTGAGATTAATGAAGCATCTCAGCTTTATTTATCATATGACAAGTACAACAAGATTTCAGCTTATGAGCTATAGTAAAAGTGTTTCTAAGCAGTAAAGAAACCTCTCCTTCACTCCAGTGCCAACTGGGTATATCCAAAATTCAGATTCAACCTAGAATCTTAGAAAGACACATTAAGAAAAAACTAGGTCTGCTGGACCTACCTTTTGGACACCCAGGTTTTTTGCTTTTTGATGGTCTATTACTATAGTGGGGACTAACGATGCAGAAGGTTAAAGAGTACCAACCCCAAAACAATACTCATTCTTGCATCATGTAAGAAAAACCCACCACCTATTTTAAACTGTTCTTTAGACATCCCTTAAAGGCTTAGGATTTTAAATATGGAATGGCTTCTGAACAGCTGTGAAGCTGAAATATCCAAGAGTGCAACACGCTATTTCTAGGAAGATGCAACAGATGTTTCACACTTGTTAATATGTACATCCTATTCTAAACAGGATGCAGAGTTTACTTGTACTGAGTGCAATTAGTACATAATTGTTGCTCAACGCTATTCAAGCAAAAATAAGAGGCACCCAGAACAAGACACTTCCTGTTAAATACATATGCTGTCTACAGGAAAATATCCAAGCTTTATGTAGCATTTACAGACATGCACAAGTACCTTTCAGCTTCATCCCTACTTTCTTGTGATACACTATTTACAAAATACATTGAAAGGATGGAAGGATTAGTCCTATGGGACATTTGAGACATAAGCCTATAGTTCTGATCAGACTAGGTAAGGCAGAGCCATTAAACTGAACAGAAGAGTACCCAAGTCTATTAATATTCTTGCTAGGTTACAGAAGCATGGGGAGTGTTTTGTTTTGTTTTAAATGAGGAAACAGTTCTAGAATGTGTTGCAGTATCATTGCATTATTGAAATTAAAAGGCATGTTTAAGCAAACACACTTAAACAGGAGATCAACTGCAGAAGGTATCATACCCTTCAGATTACCTTGCTTTGCTAACTGTAGCATGAGGTTACAACAGGTCCAATGGTTAAATTTTCCTGCTTGATATAAGCACTAACACTTGGCCTACAAGGCAAAATTTAGATAGCTGCTCTTCTTGGTATCTGTTAATGACTCCAATTTACTTAAATGGGAACAGGTTTATTAAGTAGTCATATCACTGAAACAGAAGACAAAGACAAACCAATTTAGCTAACATCTGTACTTCCAAGGCAAATATTTGTAGCACACTATCTGCAGGAAAGCGTGGAGGAGCAGCTTGCCTGTTAAACAGAAGACCCTGCACTGCCAGCTCTTAGTAGTGCAGGCTTCGCTACAGCCTTCAGGGTATAGTCCTAATAATGCTTTGAAACGATGATTCCCTCCCATCAATTAGTCTACACTAGCAACTACAGTGTTTGAAGAGTCTCTTGAAAGAGCTCTAAGACATGTAGAAAGCAGTATGTTGATTTTGCACTGTATAATTCATTTCACAGCAGCATGATTTTTTTTTTCTTCCTGTTCATAGTTTTTAGCCTAGTTGGAAATATCCCTGCCTGCCAGTTTTAAGAGACAAACAAAACTAAGTCTAAATGCTTCATCAATATTCTTTATTTTTGCCCAAATCTACATTATATCCTCTGAAGTGGTCCTTAAATTTTGCAATTCCCTCCCTAGTATAGCAAGAGTATGTTAACACCCAGTGTTTGTATTTCAGGCCTAGTCTGAAGTAGATGACCCTGGACACAGAAAGGAAAAGCCTTAAAATACTAGCCCTACTTGCATACAGAACCCAGTTGCATTCTTATGCAGTTTTCCAAAGTTAGTGGAAATTCAGAGGTGGTATACAGTAGTAGTACACAATTGTAGTAAATGTGCTACTGCAAATCAGTAGCAGATTATTAGGCAAAGACGCTTTGTTTAAGGTTCACCAGGAGAGATACAATTTAAAGTGTTCCAGCTCTCAACTCTTCTTGTACTCCATTAAGTATAGCAAAGCAGGTCCTTTGACATTAGCCATCAGGATTTCTGTTAAAGTCTGCCTAGTCTGTCAAGCACCATAAACCTGTATCTTTTATTACAGGTAGTTATAGCTAAGGACTCAATAGCTCACTGCCACTATTTCCTAGTTATCATCATTTCCTCTCCCCAACAGAGAAATCACTGCAGATTCAACTTTACTATCTCTGAAGGGTAGACACTCAAGTTCAAAAATTGCTGTTAGCTGAGCCTAGACACTGTGGCTCCTACATGAAGTATAGCCTTTCCTATGCTTGTACAGATAGGAGACAGAAGGGTTTCTCAGAAACAGTTTAAAAATAGGATCTGACAACAGACCAGCATGCCTTTATAAGCTTATGAGCTTGCTCCAATGTATGAATGCCAGGGTAATGAAGCACAGCTTTGGAGATGAATTCAAAGTGTAGCACCACCTCGATAAAAGCAAGTTTCATTTTGTGAAGAGTAGTCTTCTAAATCAGGATAGCTGTAACAATGACATTAAGTAACATGTTCTTATAAAGTTTTGCAATTAGAATGCCCACAGCTCTTCTGGATGGAATTTGAGACAGCTTACCCTGTCTCAGCAGATAAGACTACATCGAGCTATCATCAGCCTGACAACACTGGGCCGTAAACACTGTGGCCCAAAATGAAGCAGCACAACTATTGCACAGTTTAGCACTTAGCAGGGAATAAAGCTGGTAAAAGACCTCTTAGGCTAGAGAGTAAATTACTATCTCATGATGAGCTATAGTCTCTTCAAGGGATTGCTTTGCCTGCACTAATAAAGCAGCACAGCTCTGCACCTCCCATTTGGTCTTTGTTGTTGTTGTTTTTTAAAAAAAAACAAACCAACAAACAACTTCACTTAAATTTGAGGAATCGCATGACAGTCATCTAACCCGATACAGAACGGCAAGAACATGGGATGCAAGGAAAAAGAGAGTTTAGCAAAAGAATTAGATGCTAATGCTTGTTCTCCAGATAGCTCTTCAGCTTAAGTTCTTCTTGTGCTCTTCCCACTAGTTTTAGCACACCCCAGATCTGCCACACAAGGTAGTTTTCAACTTCTATCTGGTTGGTCTATAGCAGTTGTCCTAACACTGGATCAAGCAGCTATCAAAGATCCATACATATTACAGACAACTGGTCAGAAAGACAGATACTAATTTCTGTAGATCAGATACCAAGAATTGAACTCCACCAGTACAAAGCTTCATTAGCTGCCAAACCTCTGAAGTTTGCAGGAAACAAATCCATTATTATAGCCAGTGGTACTCAATGTCAGAAAGCTACCCATTCCAATTATACCATTCTGCTGTCAGACTTCTGTACTTCTGAAACTGTTCGAGCCCTAATAGGCCACACTGAGTAGGGCTACAGCAGTCTTCAAAAGTTAAACCTTTGAAGACACACTGCTGCACTCAAGCTGCTTTTCTACTTTTGAGCAAAAACTACTGCATGACTGTGCATCATTAACAAGCTAGCAGACAGTGGTTCCATACTTGACCACAGAAGTGCAGGAAATCTATTTGTTGAGCCTATGGTTGTTCCCCACCCCTGAAAAACCTCCCTCCAGACAAGTCACAGTAAGAAGTTTCAGCAGAGATGGGGAACCTCTTTTGTCCAATACTGAATAACCACAAAAATAGAGCAGCTAAGTTTTGTTTGGTTTCCAAGCTTACAAACAACACAAACACTTGCTGTCTCTGTGACAGGACCACCTCCAGCTGCAGTTCCAGGATGCTGGAGCCCACAGTTCATTAACTGCCTGACTCTGGCACTGCACAACTCTCAGAAAGTGGCAGTATTTTCCCCCATTTTCTTCCTAGAGATCCTCGAGAACCACCGTTGTGCTCACCACCTGCAGCTTAACACTGAGGAACCATTCAGTTGATGGTTATTTTCAGCATCTTCATCGAAGAACTGTTACTGACAGGGCTTCAGGGCTAGTGGTGTATTATGATCAGGTCAGAGCACTACCTCACTTCTGAAAGTAACTACACAGAGCTTAATACTGCTCTCCAAAGCAACTAGAAGTTCATCAGAAAGACTCTACTTCAAATAACAAGGTCATGCTAGAAGGAGAGAACAAACCACTGCCCCACTTCACTACGCAAAGGTCATACCAGTGAGCTGGACTTGGTGCAAATTCCCACTAATCCTAGGATTAGCAGGCCACATAACAGCTTTAAACCTGCTCCTTTAAGTGAGGAACTCAACTGTTAAGAATTGTAGAACCAGCCAATAACTTGTCTTCCTTCTAGAGAAAAAAACCTTACTATTCTCAACATTTTCTAAAAAGCTCATCATAACACAAAGCCTGAAGTGGTGTCCAAAGGAAGTTTCTGCCCTGTCCTGCTGCTGTTCAAGCCTCGAACACAGTCCTTCCACATGTAGGTGGATAAACTGATCAGTAGGCAGTCACTGGACCAGCTCAACTACCTACAAATAATACATATTCATTTGACTAGTGACTATGGTGACCCACAGGTACCTTTTTTTTTTTTTTTTTTTTTTTTAAGATTAGCTCTGAACTCACCCACTATGAGTAATTCTTCACTGAATACCCCAGCTATTAGATTATCAGCCACTTCTGGAAGATGCAAGCCTATTCCAAGGTTTACCCTGTTCCAACAAAATAAGCTCCTTAAGTCCAAAATCCTGTGAACACTTAACTAGGCCACAGTTGAGAAGAAACAGCATTTCACTTATTTTTGTAGGCTATTATTTCAGTGAATCTGAAATGATCTTGCCACCTACAACTGCAGGTCAATCTAGCAGTACCTTACATACTCTTAAAGTTTTGAACTTTGAGGGTGCTTGACTCCTTAAGCAGCAATTCTGGCTGCACTAACCAAGAGCCTTTTAGAGTTGCATCTCAAAATTCCCCAAGAACTGCATCTTTGCTGAGAAAAAACACACCTAATTTCACTAACAGTTAAAACCTGCACATCTCCATTCTCCCCACAGCTGCTTCTTCCTACTTGAACTCCTGTTCAAGCAGGAGTGTTTGTGAAGCCACAAAATGAACATTCACATTAGAAAACCACCCATTAAAATTAGGCTTACGCTAGATCCATTCTTCTCTTCTACTTCGCACATAATTACTTGCACCATCAAAAAAGGGGTGCTGCAGAAGCAAGAATGAACAACTGGGAAAAGGTGCAGGATCATCTTTCAGCATGAGCACCACTTCAACTGTTTCAACTATGCCATGAATGCATACTCAGATCTATTACACTGTTAGTATCTCCCTTCTTTCTCCCCTAAATACCCTTGAACTCCTGTCAGTCCCTTTGTGAGGCTAAAGGTAAACAACAGTGTTTAAATAACAGATCTTAGCAAAGACACAGACCACATACACATGCACAGACAGGCTATCATGGCAAGTTAGAACCATAAGTCTAACTGCTGGAGAACATCCAGCCAATTGAAATATCCTTATTAAAAGGAAAGAATTGTACTTCAGTAGAAACTGTTTCTGTCCCTGCCAGGCTACCATAAATGCAAGCTACATGCCTGTTTTTACCCAGTCTCCCTCTCCTACAGCTCCCTTCCTTCCCCTCACCTTCCAGATTAAGACACAGCTTGCATCAAACTGGCCTTTGGGCAAATCCCCTCCCCTGAGGTTTCCATCTTAAAGTAGTATACACATTTGGGTTTTACTCATCTCCTGCAGCAGAAATAATTCAGAATGCATCAGACGTTGTTTTGAGACTGCACTGCAACACTGCTGGAGCTACTGCTTCTTTGAAGATAAATAATACTGCTTCCCTGAGAACAGCTAATAAAACAACCTTGAAACAAACAAACAAGAAAATATTATGAGCTCATTACAACTTGCCTTCATTTCTATAGCTTCATAGAAGCATAGACAGCCCTTAATTCAAGTACTGTTACAATAAACTACGAGTTACAGGGAACTTTTAAAGTAGTTCACTTCTTGGTTTTCAAGCGAAATCTGATATTGATGTGAGCTACCTAAACGGGTGCCTTAAGAATTAAAGCTCTAGCTGCCAGTTCAGCTTTTGATTTCCAGGTCTGCTATATAAACTACTCTATAACATAAGCATTCAGACTGCTCCCTTACAGTGAGGTAGGCAACTACTCCCTATATCATAATTATAGAATACATGCCTAAATGCAAGTACTAAGAAAATAGAAATGTGGCTTTTTCCCTCATCTTCAGTTCAAATTCATGTTCTTCATTTAACACATCCACAAGGAAATATTCACCATGTCAGGTCCCAAATAAATCTGTTCTATATCAAAAGAATCATTGTACACTGAAAGCCTCTCTGGAAACTTCCATTACAAAGGGAGTATTTACCTTGTGTCATACTATGCCTACACATGAAGAATCAGTAATCCAGTCACTTAAAATGTTTGGCCAACAAGCCAACTGCCTCCTCATAACACCATTTCCAGTAAGCTTTTTTTTTTTTTTTTTTTTAAAAAAAGCCTCACCACCTCTAGGACTCAAGAATCCTCCTCTTTATAGTAGTCTGCACAGAACAAAATTGGTTGGTGCAATGCTCAGCTGACAGGCACCACCTGACACCCAAGAAAAGGGGGGGGCGAGCAGCTGTTCTTTTAGGAAGCAGAGCTTACAGCCTAAAAGCTAGGCTCAAATGAGACTCCAAACTTTTGAGAGCTTCACACTGTTTCATTCTTAATTACTGTCATCTCCATTTCTTTGCTGGTATCCTTTATATAACCTACAAAGGAAAAATGTAGCACTATTAGATGCTTCCAACCCTGTTCTTCTACCCCTCCCCCGACAACACAGAGATGTCCTGCAGGCTGTATCTGCAACTAATATGGACTACTTACAGTAGCTCCCAAGTCCCCAGTCGGTTCTTATGTAACTAGACTCCACCTCACCATACTACTTATGTAACACATATTAAGTAGCATCTATTATACAGGAATCTTCTGTATTAGTCATATACCCAGTTACTTTCATTCCAGTAGTTCTCATACAACACACTTGCCAAATATTCAAGCTTTATCCCCAACGAGGTTACTACTGGGGATGAAAAAAAAAAAATATTCCCAACTATATGGGGACAAACTAAGAACAGAAAAAGTGCTACGGAAGATTTCTAAATGGAGCAAAGCACCACCCTTAAAGCATCAGCAATTTTAACTGTTAATTTGTTCGTTGGGTTAGATACAGAGGCTGAATTTACACCCTGCCATACAAGAACAAAACATGGAAACTAGCATTAAATTGCTTTGAAAACACAAGGATCCCACCCAAACAGTAAGACAAGTTGCATTCCTTAAAGAAAAAAGAAGTGTTAGAATTGGAAAACATACATTCCCCCCCCCCATCAGTATACTGAAATAAAGAGAGATCCAGAAAGAGTATTTGCCAAGCTTCCGAGCCTACCCAGACCTGTGTGACAAGTTCATTTCCCTATGAACCTCAGAAAGACATGGGGCATCTTCACAGTATTTGCCTACCATAGTTTTCATTTGCACCAAGTGTATGCTCAAATCCCCGTGTCAAAGATGCAGGCCATCCGTGGCCTAACTTTGTAATACATGCCACATTACCCCACAGAAAAGCTGCTCAACTCCTACAACAGGATCCAACAACATACAAATTAAAGAATATTGATCCGTTTTTTCCATAACGAAGTTCTGTTCAAATAAAATAAAGTCATTAATACCTTGCAGATTTTTCCTGAGGCCCCCCCACCCTGTACCCCCGGCAAAGCAACACTGGAAATGAGACGACCTCCTCATCAGATGGACAACTCCGCACAGCCTGTACATTTTCCTCAGCTCTTTTAATGAGGTCATTTAAACATCGCTTAAACCAACTCTTTCAGTAAGTCACTCAGCAAGAACCATTCTATGATTCCGGGGAACCTAACTTACAGATACAAGTGCTCTCGTACACGAGAAGCGGAAGAAGCCGAGCGAGAACGGGCGGAATTTACGTGAGTACACCCGGCCGCTGGAAGGCCCAGTGCAGCAGCCGCTCACCGCCTGCTCCCACACTCGGGCGGAGCGAGTAGGCGCCGAGGAGAAACTTTCCCTTGCGGTGGGTGAAGCCTTACGCACAGAGGGGGCGGAATGGAAAGCTTCCCCCGAGAGCAGTTACACCCTGGCGATGGGTGGAGAGTAAGGAGAGAAGCGAGAACCTTCCTCGGCGGTAGCTACACCCTCGTGCATAAGGTTAATGGGGGAAGGGAAATGGGAACCAACGCGGCACCGACGGCATTGTGCGGGGCGGGGGAGGGAAGCACGGACTCTCCCGGGCAGCCGCCGCCGCCTCAGCCAGCTTGGTCTGCAGCCAAACCCCACAAGAATGCAACGCGGTCACATGACCTCCGGCGGACGTGCAACTCCCTTCCCTCTCCAGGGAGACCCTGCGCCATCTTGTACTGACGCAGTTACAAAAGCAGGCACGAACTGCTCCTCTCCCGCTCTTCCCCCGCTCCTCTCCTCACAGCCCCGGCACTGTTTGGGAACGAGAAGCCAAGGCCTGGTCCTGCTTTCCTTTTCACCAGCTCTTCGGGTATCCCCCGCCCGTGAAGTCCTCCCTCGCGCTGGGATCATGGCGCCCGTTTTCTCCCTTTGCACCAGCCTCCCCCGGCAGCTCCCCAACCCTGCCCAGCTGCGGCTGCCCCTGCTGCAGGATGATGTCAGCGCCAGCCAATCGGGGCGCGCCGGGCTAGCCCGGCCAGCCTGGTTATTGGCTCCCGTGCAGCTCCCTCCCCCCTCCTGACTCAGTCTCCGCCGCGGTTCGCTGCGGAGCCGCAGCCACGGCAGAAGTGGGGGGAGGGGAATAGGAGGGGAAGGGAAGAAAAAAAAACCCTACACAAAAAACCGACAACCAAACCCACCAAGACGCCAGCCGCCATTTCGCGCAACAACAGGCAGAACCCGAGCGAGCAGCCCCAGCCAAGCGCCCTAAGGAGAGAGAGAGAGAGAGAAACAAGAGACACACGCACAGAAGAGTTAGACAGGAAAAAATACCCATAGACTCCGCCGTGATCACAAGACGTTTAATCGCCCCCCTCCTCCCTCAGGCTCAGTGCCCCATTACAGCCGCCTCCTCTGCGTCCAACCAGCTAGCAGATCCCTTCACCTCAGCTCCCTCCTGCCGCAGCAGCAGCTGTTTAGAGCCCCAAACTCTCTCTGCCCAAGGTGTGGGGGGACGCTAGTCTATGGCGCTGCTGCTAACTGCTTCTCCAGTCACCCGATTGTGGCGGCTCCATCGAGGCAGGGTAAGAGCTGCCAGCCCAGCTTTTATCTGGTGCCCCGAGTTTGCGCACTGAAGGAGGCTCGCTCAGCCCCTGGTGGGCGTCGAATGAAACCCCAGCCACCGCCTCCCCTCCCTCAATCAGCCGTATCGCTGGAGGGGCTGAAGCCGGGCAGGGGAGGCAGGGCGGTGTGCGGGCAGAACAGGATCTGGGAAGCGATATGGTGGAAGGGAGAGGAGTTCCGTGCTAAACGGCAGAAGCTGCGTCTTCCCTGAGAGGCTGGCGACCCTCTCGCTTTGCCAGCTCCCGCTGGTCCGGATAAAAGCAGACCATACCTGCTCCCCAAGTGCCGTTCCCTAAAGGGGAAACGAGGCTCGTTCACTGCTCGTCTCGTTCCCTGCAGAAAAGAAACGCCTTCAGCTACTGCTGTCCCACTCGCTTTAATAACCGAAGCTCTCTCCCACTTGCCTTATATATGAGCCTTAAAACGCTTCGGGGAGGACTCTCAGCCTCAACTGTCTTCTTGACAGGAGAGATTCAGTCAAAACCTCCACATCGCCCTGAAGGGGTCTCGGTGAAAGCTCCCGCTCCTTCCCCTTTCTCGCCCCCCTCTTTCCCGCCCCTCAAGTAAGTTCCTCTGCGTGTGTGAGATCCGGCGGGTCTGCCTGGCTTTTCGCGTACTTTGTGGCGAAAATTTACTCCTCAGGTTGAGATTCATAAAGAATAGGTATGCTGAGAGTAACGACGTTCGTGAGGAGGAAGCCGGAGGCGGGGGGGAGAGCAGCTGAGGAGGGAGTTTTGGCGTTTCTGCCTCAGAGGATGCAGTTCTGAGTCAGACATCCTCCCGCCCGCGTTCGGTCCCACAACAGCCTGGGACGGAGCCCCTGCCCCTCCCCCGCGGTCTGCGCCTCCGGGGCTGCGGATCGCCCCCGGCACCAGCCCCAGCTGCCGCCGCCGCCCCTCCTCCGCTGCCCTACTTCCCTCCACACCCCCTCACAGCCCCCCTGCCCAGCCCCTGCCGCAGTCTGGTGTCTCGGCCGCGCCCAGACCCGAGCCGTTCAGCGTAACGTGCAAAGCGCTGTTGTAAAATGGACACTGAGGGCTCGGCGGGCGCAGACTGCGCTCTCAGCCCATAAGCAAAATGGCGGCTGTTTGGCTTCGCCTTGGTAACCCTGCCCCTGCCAGGCGGGGCGGGTAAGCCCCGTGCAGTGGGAGGGAGGGGAGAGCGGACGCCATTTTCCCAGAGAGAGGCAGTGACATAGAAGGGAGCGTAGGAGGCTGAAAGGAGGGAGACACGGGAGCAGCGGCGGCAGCGGGGTTTGTACACAGGTCCCAAGGCAAAGGCGCTTCCGAGCTCGTCCCTGTAGGGTTCTGCGCACTGAGCTAGGTTTGGGGGGAGGGGGGGGTCTCCTCTTTCCTTTCTTTCTCTTTTCTTTCTTTTACCAGAGCCTGCTGAGGGTTCCTGCCTAGGGTAGGGATATCCGCAGTGGGGCTGTTGCATTGTTTTGGTTGGGATAGAGAAGGGGCTCAGCTGAGGGGTCCTGCTGCCTGGCCTGTGACTATTACAGGTGAGTGTTTGGTTATTACTAGGGTATTCTGCTGTGGGTGCTTTGGGGAGGAGGGGGGTGGCAAAAAGGGAGTGAAATGCGATGGGAACGTCTCATTACCCTCGGTGCGAGTATAACTCCTTCCCCCCCCTGAAACGTGTTTAAATTCTGTTTGAGTTGCCTTGAATTTGTTTTTGCTTTTGTGGGGTTTGGTTAAAAAATGGCAGGCTGTCGCTATATCTTGTGAATATGGCGGGTTACTGTAACTGGAGGAGCTGAGGAGAATTTTTTGGCAGTTACGCCAGATTTATGCATTATGCTTGGAAAAAGAGCCAGAAGGGGCTATTATGTGACAACATACACTTCTTTAGACTGGTGGTTTTTAGAACGGGTTTGTGTGTTACTGGGACTGCGTATTGAGTTTTATGAAGCTTGGGAAAACCTATTCTCTTCCTCCATCCTGTATATTTTTGCTTTGTGGTACTAAAATGGCTCGTTATAGGCCTAATCTCTCTGCCTTCCACACCCCCGCCTCTTTTCCTCCCTCCCTGCTAATATCTCCGCTTCGTGGTGTAACCTGGACAAACGGAAAGCAGTCCCCAAGAGTTTCTGTGCCAATTTAAAAGGGGATCATTCTCTCCACCCCCTTTCTTGAGGGTGTAAGTAGTTATATTGGTGCATACCTTTCTTGCTTTAGTTTCTGCAGCCAGTGTTGGTGTTCCTTGGATGGCATATTTCGATCTCTTTCTTAAATAAATATTGGTGGGGTAGACCCCATTGCTGCAGACATAGGGGAGGAGAAACAAGCGGTTCACTGTGTAGTACTAAACAGGGTAGAGAAACATAATATAGCCTGATGATAAAGGTCCTGTATTCCCCCATACTCAGCCATTAGGGAATGTGCAGTGGCTAAAAGCCCTGAGGTCCCTAAAATGGTACATACTACGTGTCGTTAAAAGCAGAAGTTTAGTGCTGCATCTGGATTTAGGAATGTTTTAGTCTGTTTATTTACAGTACCTTAAAGGAATAATAACGAAACGTTTTTGTTATCCAGGGCTCAGGTCAGAGAAAAGAAAGAGATATCCATGGCTGTGCTTACAATGCATGATTAATTGATTATAATCACTATACTTTCAAAGTTACTTTTCAAAAAATGTGGAGCAAATTTTTTAATTTCCCTCTTTTGTCCTTTAGAGATTCTAAAAATGGCGGCCTCAGGCTGATGTTGTGGTAATCTAATCAGCTCGGGTCCTCCACACCCCATGCAGTGCATTTGTCTGCAGCATATTAGAGTCTTACTATGTTTAAATGAAAAGACTGTTCCCTTCAAATAACGTACAAAACATCTCTTGACTTTACTGCGATTTAAAAATGCTGTGTTCCAGCTGATTAATTTTATTGGTTATGTGTGTGAAAGGCAAGTGAACGAGACCACTCTTGTCGGGGAAAAGGGGGGTGGAAAGAGGCAACAGACTCAAGCAGCTTTTTTGAGGGGTGTGTATAGGTTACTATAAGGTAATATGTCTGTCGGTTTAATAATTTGGAAGAGCTCCTGCGTTTGTGATGGGTACTGTACATCTGTCCATCGTATTAACGACATAAAAGCAGTGATACTTACCAAAATAAGTAGTGGATTAACATCACTAAAACAGTCAGCTAAATTCTTTGTGGAATCGCGTTTGTGAACGTCATGTTCACCTTCCAGGAAATACCTTTGCTGGACATTAGGGTAGTAATTCCATGTATTCATAGTTTGAGAATACTAAAAGAACTTACGGAAATAATACATGTGAGATTATAACCTGTTACTTTATTAAGATGTGGAATTTTTTCTGCTACCATGTAATCTTGGTATTACATTTTTTTCTTCAATCTGTTTTGTATATTGCTGTATAAATTTTATATGTGGTAATACACATACAAATACTGAGGCAAAGTGCAGTTCCTAACCTCTAATTTTCTTCCTAAATGAAATATGAACCTTTTAGTATCACCACTATAAATATGTTTGGGTGGGGGGAAGGGAGGTCACAAGGATTTATTATTTGGTAGTTGGTGTAGTGTACTCTGATACAAACTATGGAGGCTGCGAACTGTACATTTTAAGCAACAAAAAAGAAATTTTTCACTTTTGTTTTTTGTATGCCTGTCTTTAATCTTGTCCTTGGTTTAATGAGGTATGAATTCCTATTCTAGTATAGCTTTGGAACCTTCTGGATTTAAACAATCAAAAGTGAGGTATTGAAATGGCAAAACTGTCTTCAATCTCTGAAAAATTTTAATTTAGATACCGTTTAGAAGCACTGATGTGTGGTTTAAGGTATATCTGAAGTTGAACAATAAGGGAGTAAGACTTTTAGAGTGTTGTTAATGCATGTCTTTCGTGTGTTTTGAGGCCAAAGTCTGAGTGATTTCAACCACCAAGTGATGTGTTAATAGTCCAGTAATGCATACTCCCATCATACCTTCCTTATTTATATAGATATTATTTTTTTTAATAAAACATGCCTTACTGTATTTAATAGTACATGAATAATATTCTAAAGAGTGTATGTATGGGCCTTTTGGGAAACTTTCTTCTTTCTTCTCCCTAGGATTAAAGCTACTGTTCTTGTGAATAATTTTAGCATTATGACTTAGAGGGCTACACGGCTCTGTGGTCTAACTTCATGGCCTCAGTCATGTTCTCGAGCAGACGTCTGATTCAAGATTAAAATGAAAAGAAAATAATTTTGTACACTTTAAAAAAAGGGTTCAAGGGGGGAGATGAAATAAACCCAAAGATTGGAATAATCATACTCAAATTTTACAGCTTATCTTATAGACTTAAAATTTTGTGCACTAAGAACCTCTTGGGAATTTTCAGATCTTCCAGAGTTTCCCTGTACGAGTTTTAGTGAGTCAGTTTGCCTTTGTGACTCAGTTTCTCCATTTGTAAAAAGAGATCTGTGTTTTGTTTTAAGAAGACAATATTACAAAGGGAATTCTACCCTTATTTTTAAACTTAATTGATGTTGATGTGTTGAAGATATATTCATAAAAAATTAAATACACCCCACCCCCAACCCAACTAATAAAAACCCCTTGAAAGAGGGAGGGTTTGAAATCTAAACTTCTGTTTTTGCAGGAGACAGTTCTGATTTACAAACATGGTGTTAAAAATGCAATAATACGAACTGTAGTTCTAAAACCGTTTATGTATCTTCAAGCTTTTTTCCTATCTGAAGGAAAAATCTGCTTAACTGTCACTTAGCCTTTTGGGTGAGCTTTTTTGCCATCTGGGAAATTCCAGAGGGGAAATATATTGGCTTTTTACACTACATCTAGGAAAAGTTTTTCTTAGCACTAAAATTCAGATTACTTTTAGGAGTTGCATTACCTCATATCTTTGGTACAGTTTCAGCACACCCAACTGTTAATATTCTGTTGGAAAGCAACAGAATTACAGAAATCGGTGTCACACTGAAGGCTGTAGTGTCTCACTAGTCCTGATCTCAGTTTGATTTAAGGACAGTCTTAATTTTGCTTCCATGTTAATACTAATTTTAGTAAGGACTATTTGTGGGACTTAGTTAAGGAGTGGTGTATGTAATTGTAGAATCGTGGCATTGTTTTAAATAGATTAATGTAAATGAAGGTTTAATGAAAGTATTTTGCTGTGTTCATGTAACATTCTAACAAAATTGGGGTTGTGGGGGTGGTGTAGATTGGTGAAGATATAAAATGAAATTCAATTCAGACTTTTGGAGAGATCCTGAAGAAGTCCATCTATGTTACTGGCCTTGTGACTTCCATACAAATGAGCATTTGTGAATCTCTCAAAAGCAAATTTTGTTGGACAGTGTTTTTGGAACAGGTACAGTGTTTGAATGTTTCCACTGTGCAAATACTAGTTTTGATTTATTGCTAAGAATGAAACTTAAGGCATCTTCGAATAAAAAAAAAGTTTTGGCTTAGTAGAATGTTAAGGAAAAAAAACCCCTTTTTATTCTTCTGGATCATTTAAAATATTAGTTGTAGTGGGCTTTCAGATGGTGCAAGATGAGTATTTCTAACTACATCGGTGTTCACATTTTCTTACTAACCAAGAATTGTACCCACAAAAGTTAACCTAATCCCTTTGAGGATCCAAAGTTCTGCTCGTGACCTTCAAAACTATAGCAGGTTGTTTTGTTTTGTTTGTAGTATGTTCAAAGACGAAAACTGTTGTTTGTTATGCCTTAAAAGTAACAAGTTATTTAAAAGAAACCTTGTCCAGGTTTCATATACTTACTTGCTAGGAGATACTGAGATTGGTTTTGTTCCCTCTTACAAATCTTAATGTGGTGTTAGTGAAACAGGCAAGATTTTAAGGTCTGCTCGTTATTAGAAAAATTTAATAATTTGTAAAATTCAGAAGACAGTTTTGTTGTAAAAAGTATATTTTTTTTAACATGCCTGGCTTAAGTGCTTTCTTATCTTTATTTTTCTAAATTAAAATATTTGGCAAGAACTGTGGTAAATCACAGTGTCCACTCAAGTTATGTGCTTCAAAAGTACAAATGAAGAATGTATTGAAGTAGCACAGACATTGCATCCTGTGCAGGTAAAATGTGTTTGTTAGTTTTGCATATTTTATTGAAAGAGTGCTGTCTCTCCTTTTATGTGATAATTCATACATTGCTTAGATGGAGATGCAGTGTTGTAAAACTTAGCTGAGCCTTGGAAGGGACCTGCAGTTTTGCAAATCAGACAAGGTATGGGAAAGGCAAAACAGTATTGATTTTATTTTAGAATTTAAAATTAACATTTTCAATGTGTAGATATTAAAATGTCATAGTGCAGGCTCAGGTTTAGACAAGTTATTCTTATTTGTAGTTGTGTTTTGTGTATTTTGTGCCATCATAGTATAGGTAATCATTCACTTTTATATCTTTATCTCAGAACTAAATTACAGTCAAGTTCAAAGACAAGATGATAAAACTAGATTTTAATGACATTATTGTACTTTACATTTCAACCTTAGAAGGAGGACCTGTAATCTATTGCCCATTGTTGGTTATTTCATCAGTCACAGAAAGTGACGAAATGAGTATCCTATATTTACAAAGTGACAATTGAAAATGTATACAGGATGGTAGGTTTGGATCTTTTACCCTGAGGAGCTCTGAATATTTAAATTGGTTTAGTGTTCATTACTCTTTAACTCTTCTAACTTGACTATGTCTAAAGATACTTTTTTCTTTAACAGTAAGTGATGCACTTAACTTGCCCTGAGTAGACAAAAGGAGCTAACTCCTAATTAGTATGGTTATAATGGGGCTGTGTTTAAAACCGTATCACAAGACAGATGATATTCGTAGTCTAGACAGTTAATCCTGTCTTAACTGTTGGTTTAAAGAAACTTTTCTAATGAGGAATGTTTTTAGTAGGTTCTACTTAAACTGAAGGTGAAGACCTGAGAATTACAGCAACTTATAGCTTCTGGAGAAGGTATAGAGAGATTACACCTCTCATTTGGTAGAAACGTGAATATTTTTACATATAACTGATGAACAATACAGTAGTTATTTTACTGGTTATAAGGATAAGGTTCCTTCCTCAGATGCTTTACCAAGCAATACAGCCAATTGCTCTTTTTTAGGGTAGAAATACTTGATGAGACTCTTACTCTTTAATATCATTATGCAGGATTTTTATGAATGACTGTAGTGATGTTTTTTTTATAATGTTCATTCTCTACTGTCTCTTTGCAATCACATCTTCTGTACTGGAAGACAAATAAAAGACAAACTCTGCATCTTTTTCCCCCCCTCCCGTGTGGCAGTAATATTGACAGTTAAAAGCTGTGTTTTGTGCTTCCTTTGCTGGGCAGAATTTCTTTGTTGTGTTTTTTCTAAGATGGCATATTTCATATCTTTGTTACTACAATTAAAAATACACATTGAGACCTTTGAAAACGCAAAGGTATAAAGTTACAAATGCAGGGAATCTAAATTTCTTAACACAAATAAGTCAAGATAGTTTTGCAAGGTTATTGCAATTGAAAATGAAATATTTTTTGTTGTCTTGAAAGTAGGATCTTTAGATCTTAAACTTCTGTATTTTTTTGTCTGTCCTTGAACATGACAGTCTTCTTCATCTGTTCCCTCACCCTTTCTTGCCCTCTTTCTCCCAAAATCTGGGATTGAAATATTGCCAAGTTGTTACCAAGAAATATAGTCCAGGTTGGAACTGTGGTTAAAATTACATAAAAGAGTTCTTTTAACTGCTAGAAAGAATTAAGGTTTTTATTTGAAAGAGTGCAGCTTTCTGACTTGCTTGTCTTTAGATTCCTAGGCATAAGCATAACAATTAAGTGAATGACTACAAACTGCTTCCATAAGTAAAAGTAGCAGCGCTGTTGTGCTATTCATGTAAGTCAAATGCCACTGATGAAACAGGGGAACTAGTTTTTGGAATCTAAGTGAAAACATGTCAAAACAGAAATTTGCTTAGCTGAAATGTCAGACTTCAAATAAGTCGAAAAAATACTTTTTGTGTAGTAGATATCTAATAGTTACAGTAGACTCCAAAGTCTTAACTAAGCAGCACAGAAAAAGGTTAAATGAATTGTTTTATTTGATGTCATGAAGACAGCAAAATACTTATATTGGTATTGCCTTCACCAGTCTGTGTTTGTAGCCACATGTTTTCCCCCAAAAAAGCCTTGCTTTTTGGTGGGAGGAGTATTGGGCCTTTAGCATTTAGACCTTCCAGTGAGTGAATCACCATACCATAAGGTATACTGTTACACTTAATAAAAAAGAAATATACTTAGCTTTACAGTTGTAGACATGATTTACAGAGTATTCTTCCAGAATGTGGATTGTCTATACTTGCAGAAACCCTTTATATTTTTAAAAGTTTGTCAAGAATAATAACTTAAGGTAACAGGTGTAAATAACATTTGTTTGGAGAATAATTGGTAAGTCACAGGCATTTTGTGTAAGTTCAATCAACAGTTATTTAGCATTTTGTGGTAGGTGGAGAAAAATGTTTGCAGTAAAACAGTTGATAGAAAGAATGACTTAAAGCCAAGATCTTTTTACTGGAAAACTATTTGTTTTCTTAACCTTTGAGTTTCTATTTAAAAGGAATTTCACATCTCACAATGATACAGTATAATGCACTAATGTTAGGTAGCTAGTATATACTTCTCTAAGCAATAAGCAATATTGTTATCAAAAAGTAATTTTTTCTCTTGCTCTTCTTCATTTGCTGTACTTGTTTCGTATTTTACAATTCCTTGACTCTCCAGCTCAAATAATTGATAGTTTTTGAATGGCTAGGCCTTTTTGTGTGTGGTTTATTTTAGTAAGTATGGCAGTTGTTTAGTAAACTTAGAGATATCAAGTGATTGGCAGTTAATTTTCAATTCTGGGGGTTGATTTCTGTAAATACAAAACCTAAAATCTGTAAGCATTGTATTTTTCTGTATACCTTTGCTTACTGCTTCTTGGATAGATTTCTGTTCAATAAACTAATTCTTACTCTTTCTGTAACTGCATTTACCTTTATTTCCCCTCTACCACTCATTCTTTTTCTCTTCCTAGTCCTATATTTTGTCTAACTTCCACTGAGAGAAGAAAAGGAGGAGTGAAGAGAGAGAAGAGGTAAGGGGAAGTCTTCCATGTTTTAATGGACTGGCATAAATATTTGAGGAAGAGAGATCTCTTTCCATCACTTTTTCAGGAATACACAAGAAGAGCACTCTTGAACCAGATAGTAAAGGGAAGATAGCCTATGGCCAGTGAAAACTAGCTCTTCTGTATGGCAGAAATTTTGCTAACTGACAGATTGATTCTAGGCAGCTTAAAAGGGCAGCTTTCTTTCCACTCACTAGAGTTGGTGTAATGCATGTAATGATCTGTATACTGAAGAATTGATACTTACATGACGGAAACTCAAGTTTTTTATGCATGAATCTTGGATGCCATGGAGGATGCAGGGTTTTTTTTCTTCTTTGTTCAAGATCACCAACTGAAGACCAATTCATGAAGTTTGGCTGTCATTCCAAACATGACTGAGGTCTTGGTTGAATGTGAACTCCTATATTTATTGTATCAGGATGTTCATAAGTATGCTAATGAACACTTTACTTCACTATGCTTGTTCTTACTCTGTATTGGCACTGGGTTAAAAGCAAAGTAGGAGGAGCCTTATCCTGTAGTAGTTTGGTTGTAATAGCCATGTTTATTAAATACATTGGTCTAATGATCACTAGGTCTCTGTCAGTGCAGCAAATAACTTAAAAAACAAAAATTTGGTACAGTTAGGAATCCTTGTGAGTATAGTACCCTTGAGATCTCTGAAGTTTAATGAAAATGCAAAAAGGGATGGAAAGGGGCAGCTATGAGCAGTGTCCTGGAAGAAGCAGGGAGAGGAAGCATAATGGTTTTAGCCATTATCTGTCATATGTGTAACTCCAAACCTGCTATAGCAGGTACTCCTCCTCCCCGCCCCCCCCCCCCTTTTTTTTTTTTGGCTGGCTGACAGGGCATGTGAGAAGGGGATGAGGTGGACCTGACTACTGACAATGTGTGGGTCAGTGTGGATGGCATAGGAGGTTATTGAGGGGCTTGTGAGTCAGGCCAGGACTAGTTAATACTGTGATAAGGAAGATGGGGAGGAAGATAGAGCTATGAGAGTGATATAGAGAACATTAGGTCAGTGGGAATGTTTGGGCAGAAGCTATAAATACATAGGAAACCAGATTTCTTCTAGAACAAGTTTTTTCTTCCATGTGATTTGCAGGAATTGGTCATTAATGGGTCCTAATTTGTATATTGTATTTGAGCATGCCTACTGTGTCTTATTTTTATCTACTGTTTTTTGTCTCAGCACAAATTTGAAGTAGACTGCTAACTGGTCTATTAGGTTACCATAGAGAGCAGCAAACAGTAGCAAAGGTCTGAATTTGGACTCATAGCTGTTTCTAAGCCTGCATACTTCATACTGCAACTGCAGTGGTGTAACATTTGGAAGTTGGGTATCCCTCCTAATCTCTTAGCAAAATCTGTACCATGGTGGAGTATGTCGGGGGAAACAGAGAAGGAACTTCCTTGTGGGTAAGATTAGTCATTTATTCATGTATTCTGCTTCTAGGTCTGATTAAAGATGTGTTATCTCCTTAGAAACAGCCAGCAATAAATAAATATTCAGATTACCTTGATTTATGTATTTATGCTGAGCATATATATGCTGCATGTATTTTTTCCACATTTGTGTGTAGATACATAGGTACACTTATATGTACACATGTGCACACAGAGTAGTTCACTATTTGAAAGATATCTAGAGTATACCATTAAAATGTCAGTTTCTATCACTAGTTTTCGAAATAACCTAACTGTTGTATAGAGAAGATGCAAGTGCTCAGAGCAGTGATAGAAAGCAGAAGTTTAGCAAAACATACTTTTTTTTTAGTAAAATCTTAATGCTTTATTCTCTGTAACTTGCCCCAATTGAAAAGAAAAATTAAAAAAAAAAAAAAAGTTGAAGAAAAAATTAAAAAAAAGATTGTAGGCAGGGAAGCCAAATAGGGAAGCTCAGTTTCTTGGCTCTGTGACAATTCAGGGTAGTAGTTTTCACCCTGGATTTGTGGACTGTATGACACATTGTATTGATAGGTGCATTTTTACTTAGAAATTTCTCCTGTATAGGTTGTGCTACGGCATAGGTGTATTGCCTTTTCTTAGATCTGGTCTTGTGGATTTCTTTGTGGGAAGGGTGGTTCCCATGACCACAGGTTAGAACTGTTGGCCTGTAAATCTCAAGGAAGGAATGACAAGAATTGCTTTTGCTAATGATTGCAAAATATGTGTACACATATGATGTAATCGAGGGGAGGGAAGAGGAGAATGTTTAGATTGCATGCTCAATAAAGGCAGCTTATGCATAGAAGATGTTTAAGTGTTTGTCCTCTAAATGCTCTTTTACCCTTTTTCCAGGGTATGTAGTAGGCTTGATTTGGTGTGTCTCAATTTTAAGGTACATAACTGTGTTCCTGTGTGCTATATTGAGTACCAGTGCTTCAAATATGTTTTTATCCACTTCCCCTTATAAAGAAAGCATTTTTAAGGGCAAGGAAGGCACCAGCATGCCTTGTGGACTATTTTTCCTGGTGTGCTAAGAAAAACAAACAGAATACTACCTTTTGGTCATTAATATCCATTACCTGAGATGACTTGTATAAACAATTAACACCAAGATCAGGGGGAGTCAGCAGAGGTCTGAAAGCAGTTAGTACCATTTTGGAAGTCTTTGGATCTTGCCCAGAAGTCCCTGTTGAGATGGGAAACTGTAGTTAGTTTCAGAGTGATCCTGTGTGATTCTGGAGCCAACCTGGACCTACAGTAACATGAATTTTCTACTGGGAGCAAATGGAAGTTGGAGTTGTGGTTTGGGCTTAGTGCTGTATTAGTACAGGTAGATTGCTTCTACATTCAAATAGACTTGAAGTTACAACCAAGTTAGCATCATATGCTGGTTGAACTGAAAGGTCTTGCTTGACTCGAGACTTGTGCAACGAGTTCATGTATTTTACATCTGAATCGTTTTTATTTGTAAATATAACTCTTCTATACCCTTCCTCTTCTTACTTGGCCCATGCATGAGTGGAAAATTGACTGTACAGATCACTTTGTTTCAGTGATCTGATCTGTTTGTTCCAGTAAGCCTCAAGTTAATTCCCTTAGATTTGTACGCATCTCTTAAAAATGAATCTTTATGTATATTGTGTGTATTCTGATACTTAAATACTGCTCCGGGAAATTGTTACAAATTTTTTGCCTGTATTTAAAGGGTATGAGGCAATGGATTTACCAGTACTCTTAGTTTAGAAAGAGAGAGCCTCTTCTGTATTTCTGATCAGGAAATAAGCTCGGCTTAAACATGGGGTGAACTGCCTATTTCCCCGTAAGTTGGTAAACACAGGCTATAACTTTTCATATGTTCAGGAGTGATGAACTGCCTATTTCCCCATAAGTTGGGGAACACAGGCAGTAACTTCTCATATGTTCAGGAGTGATAATTATTCTCAGACGTTTCAGTTACTCAGTTCACTAAATATGGGTAAATTATCACTTTCACCTTCTACTTATTTTGTAATATGTATTTGAAGTTATATAATTTTGCTTTTAAGGAAAGACAGTTGGCATATGTAGATAGGTTAGAAGGTTTGATTAAATTTTTTTCCCTCTAGTTATGTATTTTTCTGTATATAGATCTTGTGGAGATGCAGAGCAGACATAGTATAGAGATGGTAATTTGGTTAGTATACTAATGTTTCTGCAGTGACATTAGTTAAGGACTTTGAGGTAGAGGTGCATGCATCAGTATATGTATTGGGTTTGTGTGGCAAGGTTTTGGTAGTGGGGGAGTTACAGGGGTAGCTTCTGTGAGAAGCTGCTAGAAGCTTCCTGTGTTCCATGGAGCCAAGGCCAGCCAGCTCCAAGATGGACCTGCCGCTGGCCAAGGCTGAGCCCATCAGTGATGGTGGTAGCCCCTCTGGGATAATGTATTTAAGAAGGGAAAAAAGTTGGGGCAAGCACAGAAACTGCAGCTGGAGAGAGGAGTAAGACCATGTAAGAGAAACAACCCTGTAGTCACCAAGGTTGGTGAAGAAGGTGGGGGAGGAGGTGCTTCAGGCACTAGAGCAGAGATTCCCCTGCAGCCTGTGGTGAAGACCATGATGAGGCAGGCTGTCCCCCTGCAGCCCAGGGAGGACCCCATGCTGGAGTAGGTGGGTGCCCGAAGGAGGCTTTGACCCCCTGGGAAGCCTGTGCTGGAGCAGGCTCCTGGCAGGATCTGTAGCCCCTTGGAGAGAGGAGCCCATGCTGGGCCAGGTTTGCTGGCAGGACTTGTGACCCTGCAGTGGACCCATGCTGGAGCAGTCTGTGCTTGAAGGACTGCAGCCCGTGGAAGGGACTCATGCTGGAGCAGTTTGTGAAGAACTGCAGCCTGTGGGAAGCACTCATGTTGGAGAAATTCATGGAGGACTGTTTCATGTGGGAAGGACCCCAAGCTGAAGCAGGGGAAGAGTGTGATGAGTCCTGCCCCTGAAGAGGATGAAGCGGCAGAGACAATGTGTGATGATCTTAACCTCCATTCCCCATCCCCCTGTGCTGCTGGGTGGGGGCTAGGTAGAGAAACTGGGAGTGAAGCTGTGCCTGGGAAGAAGGGAGGGGTGGGGGGGAAGGTGTTTTGAGATTTGGTTTTATTTCTCATTACCCTACTCTGGTTGATTGGCAACAAATTGCGTTAATTTTCCCTAAGTCGAGTCTTTTTTGCCTGTGATAGTAATTGGTTGGGTGATCTCTCCCTGTCCTTACCTTGACCCATGAGCCCTTTGTTATATTTTCTCTCCCCTCTCCAGCTGAGGAGGGGAGTGATAGAGCAGCTTTGGTGGGCACCTGGCCTCCAGCGAGGGTCAACCCACCACAGTATAAAATCTTAATAATTACTTATCTAAAACCAGCACTGATTACTCTCATGAAATACTCAGCCTAATTACAGGCTAATCACAGTTAGATTTTTCTCCCTTAAACTTCTGCTCTCCATTTAGGGAAGCCCTGCTAATTTTCTGCAGAGGCATTCTGTGATGAAATCCCCAAGTCTTGAAACATCTGAACTGTGTAACTATTTTTTTTTTATCTTGTAACTGAGGAAGGGTGTTGACTGATAGAGGCAATTGCTAGAAGAAATTACTGAAGAACTTCAGGTGTATATTGAAGTCATAAAAACAGGAACAAAAGACTATTTTTGTAAGGCCTAGTGATGTGAGAAACTTGAACCGGTGTAACGATCAACTTGCTAAAATTAGTGTAGTGTTTTGTGTACATGGAAGATTCTTAGATATGACCTAAGAAATAACTTATTTGTAAGATTAATTCATGATTTCACTGATGCCCCTTTATAAATAAGAAAACAAATGTTGTATTGCACCTTGCTTCGAATTCTATTCCTAACTTTTATAGTGGATTTTTTTTCCCACTTTTAAATGCTTTTTGTCTTTAGTATCTATCATGTGACAATAGAAACTGGAAATTGATGTATGGGGAAAGAAAGGCAAGGAACAATGACATTGTCTGTGTAAAAAGCGGTCAGATGTACTAAGAAGAATAACAAAAACAGATTTCATTAATTTTTTTCCTCTTTTGGTTTTTGTAGTGTTAGGGTAAATGTGGATTAAAAATAAATCCAAACCAAAAGAAAAAACCCACACTTATGATAAGTGTGGGATATTAACTTGATATATTAATTTCTCTTCAGGATTTTTTTATGATTAAGGCAAAAAAGTTGTTACTGGTGTTGCCACTACCTCTTGCCTTTGATTTTTATGAAAAGTTTTGCATCTGTGATCCCAGATGGGAGCTTTAGTATTCTTACACATATAGCATATGTTCTAGCAGGCTTCTTAGTCCTGTTCCCCTTCCCTCTCCCTTCTTAAAAAAAGGTTAAATGTCTTGCAGAGGTGAGCTACCAATGCAGCATATAACCATGTGAGTTGTACCCTTCTCAGTACAGCAAGTACTGTTTGGTTTCTTCTGGCTTGAAAAGTATGCTTCATGATTAGCAAAAATAAAGGTAAATCAGAGTTTTCTGATCAGATTTTTATTGTTACTTTCTGTTTGAATGCAAGTACTGGGAACTCAGTTTCTGAATTTATAAAAGAACATGCAAGTAAAAGTAGTTAAATGTTTAAAAAAAATACTTTTCCTACCTTCCTAGGAAAAAAAAACAAAGAAAAGAAACAAAAAGAAACTTACATGGAAAATGCCATGGAAGAATTTGTCTGGACTCTTGACACTTAGAGGATGATTGATAGCTGGGATTATGAAACCTTGTTGGAGTGATCTGGACAGTTTGGCTAGACTTCAAGTTCTTATTTTTCAAGCGTACTTTCTGTCTAGGTGATCTATCATCTGCTTGTTTCCTGAAACTGTTCTATAGAGCTTTTGACGGTCCTACAAGAAGCAAGTGCAAGGAGGGAAAAAAGATATGCTGATAAAGTAGGCCTGGAGTTCCTTTCTGCCAACATCTGATCATAGCAACTGGATTTTGTTTTGAATGTTTGGACTGTGTAGGATTAGGTTTAAAAATACTGATGTAATGTCAAGAGATTACCCATTTACCTTCTGATTCAAGAGTTGAGCCCTCTATATTTGTGGTTTTTTTCCTCCTTTGTGTACCAGTGGAAAACGTAAGTTTTTTCTTCTGCTGTCACACGCTTGATCTTAGAAGGACATGGCAGAAAGGAAACATGTGGTCTTCGTTAGACCACAGAATAATGTTGTGTAAGTGGAATACCTCAGGGATAATATGTAAGTTATTTTCTGTTGTTTAATGCATAAATGATGTTCTTTGTACAAAACCACGCAGATTAATAATTTGGAATCTATTGTGCTGTTATGTTGTTAGAGCACAATTCATTTTTAAAAAAATAGTTCTGGTATCATAAACAAAGTGGATCATGAGAATTATGGTGAGGCCTCAAATATTTTAGACTTGATATGGCTGTTAAGTCAAAAAGCTCCTGTGTATTCTCTAGAGAGAAAAAGAACTGCCATAGAAAATGTAAACCAATGTGGTTGAATGGTAAAGTGTGAGAAGTTTCTTGCAGGAGGTTGATCTTGTGCAAGATAAATATTTTGACTAGATAGAACAAAAAGTTTTTTGTTTTTTTAAGATGAAAATTGTATTATTAGGGCAAGGTAAACTTCTTAACTGCAATTAAATTAAAGCAAAATTTCTTCAAATAAGGAATGTGTTTTCATATGATAAAGCTGTGCTGGTGGGGTGATAATGAAGAAAATCTGATTAATCTAAGAAATGGCCAAAACCCTTTTCAAAGCTTTTACAGTGTGTTATCACTAGAAGAATAGAGTGTGCCCAAACAAAATTGGAGGTCCTCTGCTGTTGAGATGAAGGTATGGTAGATAGGCTACTTTGCCCAATAAAGAGCTGATCATTGAACTTTAGACCAGCAGTTTTTATATAGTGCCTTTTAACTATATGGCCCTGAAATTAACTGGACAAACCAGTGTGGTCTTTCTAACTTTCAAATTCATGTACTGCTTGAAGAAAGATTTTCTTAAACAGTAAGTTGTGTATAATCTGCTTGGATTGTAGGAAGACTTCTCTAGCACCCTTCTTTCCACTCCTCCTGGCTAATTATTTAAATGAAATGCACCTATGAAAACAGTTTCTTTAGAAGGCTGTGGGTGACAGATTGTCAGAGTTCTGAAAGAATAATGACTTGAAATAGATGTGTACTTGAAGAAATTGGAAGGTACCATATTATGATAGCAGATAGTATTTTATGACTCATCTAAAATACCAAGCTTCAAAGGATAAGCAATCACTTTTAAGATGGATAAGGAAGAAAGTTCATCAGTGGTTACACTATTTTCTGTTCTGAACTTCCCAATTTTTGTAGTATAATCCAATAAAAATACTGGGAGTATTTTAGTGTGTCATGACAATACTTCTGATTCTGACGTGACAGAAAATATTTTCCTTCATCCCAAATCTGACATCACTGTAATGTTCATCACTGGATGGCCTGTAAGGTCACAGTTCTGTTAATAAGTGGGCACATAGTGAATTTATCCTCGGTCTCCCCCAGCCCCTGTCACAGGAATTCATTGAGGATGGCTACTCATAAATAATGAGCTATGTTTGTTTGAATTAACTTGGCTGCGTAGGTGTTGTGAGCCGGTGGCTGCCTCCATTCTTCCATACTTAACTATAGGCAGAGGAAAAACATTGGAGGGTTCTGTGCATGTGTGCATGGTGAAGACCTGAAATCTTAAGGTGGTAAAAAAATAATGAGGTAGTATTACAATCATATTCTGCTTCCTTTTAGATGAAACAACTTCTGTTTAATGCTGTTTGGCAAAATAAATTTGAGTTCCTCAAGTCTCTGATTTTATTCAGTATAGATTATTCTCTTTTTGAGTGAATTCTGACTAAGGCTTGAAAATGTATTTCAGTAGCTTGTAGTAGGGTAAGAAGTTCTGTCTTGGCTCTGTTCCCTCCCCACCTTTTTTTTTTTTCTTAAGAGTTGTGATGTATTTGCTTGGTCAGAGATGATGGGATTAATTGGGCCATACGTTAGCGAATTAGTTTTCTCTATATACATAGCTCTAAAAACATATACATAGCTCTCTTCTTTGCATTGTTTAAAAAAAAAAAAAAGGCCCAAATTTCACTTGATTCTCAGATGTGATAAGCGCATCTTTCTGTGTTCACAATGAAGGTCACTTGAATATATGGTAATTGGTTAACCTCAGTTCTATATAAGTTTGCAGATGTTATAGCCTGTGAGGCTGCTAAGGCAGGTTCTTCACTTCTATTAGTGTCCCGGCCATTTTTTCTACCTGGTCAGAAGTGTTTAAAGAAAGTTCAGTTAAGAAAAACCACACCACCACCAGAAGCAATTTTAAGTGCGAGAAACTTCTATCTAAGTGAGGACCTTGTTCCCAGGTAGTTGTGTCCAGTATGTCTTTTAGACCTACTTTGAAACACACTAAAACTGTTCTTTAGAATTATCTAATAACAAGCATAAAATAAAATCTCTATTATGCTGATGATTTGTTAGCATAGGTGGAACTGCAGTTGCTAGTGGAAGAACCCTTTAACCTGTGATAGCTGATTTACTTGGACGAAAAAAGTTGATGGTTTCTTTTCAGTTATTGGGTAGAAATTAACAGAAATTTTTTACTTATTCAGAAGAAGAGAACCTAATGGTAAGCTGATGTTTCCTGTAAGTTGTAGATGAGGCCATTCAAGGTTCTACCCTATGAGTAAACTATATGGTGGCAGAATGAGTGCTCTCTTGAACTGTAAGAGGGGCTTGGGGTTTCTCCTATGCCATCTACTAAAAATATTCTATACCTGCTTTTGGTTTAACAGGTTTTTCTTGCTGCTTATTCTTGAAAACATTGTGTTTTCCTTAATTTTATGCATAGCTAGTGATACAGTTTGACATTTGTGGTATGTGATAAGAAAATGCTTAGTGTTTAAATAAAACAAGATATCCCAACAGATAGTTGGCCTGATTGCTTTCCAGTGGATTGTATTTTGTGCCTCGTGTAATGTGACCAAAACACAACTTCTGCTGTCTAGTGGGAAAATGAACTGTAGAAGGTTTAGGCGCTTAAGAGCATGCCAAGATGTTTGATGTTAATTGCCAGACTTCAGTAGTGAGATAAAATTGAATAAGACTTGATGCCAGTTCGTACCTTAGAGAAGCCCTGTAGATGCCACTTCCTCATCCTGAAGATACCAACTTTATCAATAAAAGGAGCAAATTGAGATTTAAGTCCACAGTGGTTTTCTGAAGTCCTTTTTATAAGTACCCCATTTTTCACTAGAGGCTTGTTAGTTGTTTCTTGGCAATCTAGTATTTGGCAAGGATGAGTGTGTTTAAAATATGTTGATCTCAAAACTGTTGGGCTTTTATAGACTTCAAGTAAGACACTACATTTTGTCAGATAGGAGAAGTGTATTTATTAGGCACTGTATATCCTTCATTGCAAAGTGGTCTATGTCCTTGCAATTTCGGCATTTTGGAAGGAGTTTGCAATTATTCATTATGCAAGGATTGAAGATGGAGGTATTTTGCTTCAATTACCTAGTCACTTGTGGAAAACCTTGTCTATATTAGGCTATAAAAATGCATTAGTTTACTAATCTGTGAATAGAGATAGCTGGGGTGCTATGTACATCTCCTCTTGTGTACTTGGTTGGGTGTTCTGCCCTACTTGGTAAGAGGAGTGGGAGACTAGTAACTGGCATACAGATAGGGTTGTTGTATTCACTTGTGCGAGTCAAGCAGATGGTAGCTTTTGTCTACAATTAAAAACTACTACTGATTCTTGTTAGTTTACTACTTAAAAATCGCTTCTAAAACTGGCACCTGATGGGTATAATATCTTCTGATGGTGGTCTATTACAGTGAGATGGATATTGTTTCGTATCATTATTGTGAATCATTAGAATGATTTTGGTTTAAAAAAATTACTGAATGGAAGTTATGACATTGCTTCTTTTGACATCCTTAGTTTGTACTGTGGACATTGAAAGTTGTTGGGTTTTTTAAAGTGCAAAGCAGAACTGAACAATGCTCTCTAAGAAATACTTGAAAGATTCTGTAACCAGATTTCTATTGAAAGGTACAGCAGCTGGGCTCTGACAACACAGAGCAGTTAAGCAGATGTACTTCACATTCAGTAAGTTTGCCATAAAGTGAATCTGTCACTTCACTGAATGTGATGAATTATTTTTTTTAATCATCAATTTAAATGGTAATATTTTTGTCGGTTTGTAATATTTTTAAGTTCAGGCCTTAAGACCATCACAGTCTTAAAAAAAAAAGTGTATTTGAAGTTACCAACTTCTAAAGAAGATTGTTTTCCTTTTGCTTGTGTAAAATAAAAAAATGAAATCATTGTGACAGATAAAAGTGATTTTTTTTATTTATTTTTTTTTTAAATACATGATGTCAAAATGCCTGGTTTTAAAATGAATTGACTCTGTCTTCTGCTTTTTCTTGTTTTGTTTTTGTTTTTTTTTTAACAGGGTTTGTGGATGCACTTAGATGTTTGCAATGAGCACTGTGGCTGGCATGCCCCAGTGTTTTGGATACCAATGCATAGGACTCCGTAGTAATCGAATTTATCAGAAACGAACGTCATGAGCATAGTGATCCCATTGGGGGTTGACACAGCAGATACTTCTTATTTGGAAATGGCTGCAGGCTCAGAGTAAGTATGTGAACATAAGTTGTAAGTTTTCTTATCTTTTTGTTTTTATTATTTTTTCCCTAGTGAGTACTTTTTGAATTCAGTTAGAGAGGACTTAAGGAGTCTCCTTAGTTTTATTGAATTTTTAATTACTTTAATAACTGTCACTTTATTCTTAAGTGAGCAAAGGAGAGAAGCTAAACTGTTCTACAGATGCATATTTGTCTTGCTTATCAGACTAAGAAATACAGATGTTGCCTGGTTTGCTTTTCATGCTTAAAATATTTTGTCATTTCTGTTTCCTTTTAACTATATGTAAAAAAATAGTTTTGATTTCCCATTTTAGAAAGGTAAATTCATTTGGTGTGGTAAATTGCAAGAAAGTGGCAGTAATTAGGCAAGGGTGTGCCTTTATGAAAGTTGAAGGCCTGTCTTAATTGTCTCGTACCATGTCTTCATGAAGTTATTTTATATTGAAAAGCTAGTAGAAATTCACTTGTTAATCATTCATTTCAGTTAGTAACTGTGTGTAAAGGATTACAAAGAAGAGCCAATGAAATCCTGAATTCAAGAAACGCTTCCTTTGCATGAAATAAGCATAGTGAATTTCTGGGGTTTGGGGCGGGGGCTTGCTTTGGTTTTTTGTTGTTGTTTTTTTTTGGGGGGGGGGGGTTGGTTTGTTTTGGGAGGGGGTTGTTTGGGGGGTTTTGTGGGGGTGTGGGGTTTTTTTTGTGTGTAGTTTTGTTTGGTGTTTTGTTTGGTTTTTGTGGTTGGTGGTTTTTTTTTTTTTTTTTTCCCTTTAGTGGTGTCTGAATCTGTAGAGCATCGATAGGCTAGAGTACAGGTCTTGCTGATCTCTGACTGGAGATTTTTGCTGTCAAACAAACATCTTTCCATATGTGTAGTATCGACCTGGCTATTGAATGTTATGAGAGGAGAAATAGCATTTTGGACTACTTGGTTCTTTGAGAGGTAAAAGACCAAGGTGGTCTTTCAACTTTTACCAGTGTACATAGGTATATCATCCTGTTGAGCTCTGTATCATTTCAGAATAGTACCTGGATTTTTTTTCCCTCTGTTTTTTTCTGTTGCTTTTGCATTAGTAGAGTATATGACAGGTGAGTTTTCTGGGAAGAGATGGGTGTCAAAAGATACTAAACTTTAAAGATCAAGAGAGTTTGTATAAGCCACAGTGAATCTTGTATACTTCTTTGCATATACATATGGAAAAAAACCCCAGTTCAGTTCTTAGATCTAATAAAAATTGTTAAATTCATTATTTATATCAAATTGGGTTTTGGTTTGTTTTTTTTAACCACTTGAGGTGCTGTTACTCTTTGCCTTCCTCTGAGCCTTTCTGTAACAGTGTTAAAGACTTTCCCTACCTTTGGTTACCACAAAAATCCATTTGCTTGTTTTAGATATTGAAACAATGGATTAGACTTTACATACACTCTTGAAATATTTCATAAATCAAAAATAAATTTCATAAAGTGGTCCTTCATTTAACAGGTGCATTGAATAAATAACATGAATTTAAATAGCTTACACGCAGTCTTTGCTTGAGAGTGTGTAAGTAATGTTACTCCATTTAAGAAGCAAATGGCTTTCCTTCCAAACTTCGAAAGTTATACACTGTGAGCAGAACTCCTGAACAGCTTTTTAAAGGAAAGTTTATTTTCTGTGCTTTCAGGTATATATATGAGGGTATTCTAACTCTGGACCACTTATCTGAAGAAAACCAAGAATTTGCAATTTGAAGCTTTTTGTCACATTAAATTTTTAAAGTTGTTTTGTTGAACTCTCATATCATGAACACTAGTTTCCTTGGTGCACAAAATTTTTTAACTTGAGTGACCCACTCGCAGCTCTTTTCATTATATTTTCCTGTGGTTTTCTTTCATGTTTAGAGAAGGTCGTGGTTCCCAAGGTTGCTGACATTCCTTGCAGATGCAGCATGCCATGCTGAAATTAAAATAAATAAATATAGTTGTCAGTATAAACAAGATAGAGTTCACAGTGTGTTATTTGCTTGATACTGTGGCATAGCGACCCAGTTAGGAACTGCTTTTCTTCAGATGTTAAGTGACTGTTACCAGTTAGATTAATTCTTGTCATCCCTGCCATACTTATGCTGAAAAACGTGTAGCTACATGATTGGCTTAAGCTTATCTAAAAGCCATGCCACTGTCAAAAGAAGTGTGACACAAAGGTGTGTCCCTAACCTACCTGCTTATACAGTTGTAAACCTTTTCTGTCGCCATCTGTGATTTACATGGTGTTTGTACATTTTCTTCCAGAGAATAGAGTGTTGGATATAGATTGTATTGATAGTGGTCATAGATTGTCTTTGACCAAGTTCTGGGGTTTTTCTGAAAGGGAGGAGTTGGAATTTCTTCACTGTGACTGACAGGTCTGGTATTGCTTCATCAGTTGCTGAAGTGTGAACAAACGCAAGAATGGGGGAATGGCAAACCTAATTACGTAGAAGGAGCCCAGGAAAAAACTTGTAGCTTAGTGCAATCTCGTAGTGCTGAGAGATTTTTCCCTATGTGTCAAACTAAGGGATAAGCCTATTAAAAAGATAGATAGTTCCCGTGATTACATAGTTTCATATATTATTTTAGTAATTGTAGCAAATAGCTATGTGGAGAATAACTCTTACTAATTGGTTTGAATGTCTTAAAAATTGGGTGAAATAGTCTGTCTCTTATCTTACTTGTACCTAAGTGGGCTCTCCAGTGGTGGATTGATCTTCATAGTGCCGTAGTAGTCAGAACACATAGTTTGCATTTGTTTGTAAAAGGCTTACTAAAGATGAATATGTATGACTTCCTACTGTAAAAGACCTTGTAATAGTAAGCAGAGCCAGCCGCTTTTGAAGGTTTAGAATGCACTTGAGCGTTAGTCTAGGTTAGAGCATGAGCGTAAGCTACACATTGGGAAATGCCATGGATGGTACTGCTCTCCTGTTTTTTTAATACCTGTCTGTGTTTTTTAGAGCGAAGGCCTATATAATGAACCTAACCACCACAGTGTATGGATCATTGTATTGAGGTCAATATCCAGGAGAAAAGATTATGAACATTGTTGTAGTCTTAAATAAATGAAAACCTACCCTCCTATAACTGTTGTTGAAATAGGGTTTTTAAATTTTTTTTTTCTTAAAGTATTTTAAGACAATGGGAAGCTTGCCATTTCCCTACAGATGGTATCGGGCCAGCCTATACTTGTAGGGCCTGCTATGAGATGCTTAAGTAGCAGAAACTACCCTGTGGTAGGGAAGTAGTGCTCAGTTCTTTGTTGTCTAGGTAGTGAAGCCCATCGGATGTGTTTGGTTAGATGAAGTGTTTTAAAATAGAAAATACTGTTTTTCATACAAAATATTTTACATTCCTTTGTCTGAGCTGACCTTCAGCCAGATATTGCTGAGGTATGCTGGTGCAAAGGGAAGACAGACCTGAACTCTTGAAAATTAGACTTATCAAACTGGTATATGGCATATTGATGCTGCTGAAGCATGCTTGGAAGCAAGAGGTTTCATTTGAAGTTTTGACAAATGTTTTCAGGAAGGTACTATTAGCTACAGTTTTCATAGCCTAAAGCTTGGATACCCCCCTGCCTTTGAAAATTTTATTTTTAGTGAAATTTTCTTTCCCATTCGAATACCTAAATTTTTATAGAAGTGATTGGTGGCCCTAAATTCTAAGACTGATTGTATATTGGGTGTTAGTCAAAAAACACTCCCCCCTTTTTAATTACAGGGTCAGAAACAAAACAGTATTTAAAAGGGTTGGGGTGAGGGAGATGGGATTTCTTAAAGATGAATTGACTATTGCTTAGAATGGTTGATAATTGATTCCCTTAATACAGGTTAACTATAAGCTTGTAGGGATTGAGTTTTTGTGAACTATCTGATCTCGTGTGTTGCTTATTTAATTTCTCACTAATGCCATCTGCTGGCAACATGCAGAATTTTTCAGTTTGCATTGTACTTTTGAATATGAGCAGTAGGAAATGACCCAGAACATGAGAGTTGTTTTACTTGCAGAATGAAAAATAGTTGTTGGGTTTTTAAAAATATGGGTATCTTTGCTTTTTTTATTCATTTGAGAAAAAACTATGTTCTTGTTTTCAAGTTACAGGAGTGTCTTAAATCATTGCAGACCAAGAGCATGGGGGAAGCTTTTTTTGTGGTGCTTTTTATTTTGTTCCTTGTGAATATTTTGCACAGTTTTGAATTGCTAACTGCAAGACTTAACAAATATGTATGACATTTTAGCAAAATGTCCTGGTCAGTTTATTGTGGTAATACGTGTTTATTTTAGGGCATATCAGGATTTTGGTCTAACTTCAAATATACTATATTGTAATACAAACATTTGGGGTTTGATGAAAGCTAAAAATACCATGAATACCTCCCTTCGACACTAGGGCTGTAATAGTTTGAGGTGAAGCTAGAAAATATGGTATGCTTAGAAGACTGACAAGCTTAGTACCTCAATCTGTTACAGAACTGGCTTATGTTCAAAAACACAAGCAAGGAAAACCTCACAGTGTTCTTTCAGATCTGAATGCTTACTCTTTTTCTTCCTGAAAACTTTATTTTTGGGATGCCCGTAAGAATGCCAATGGTGAGATAAAGGTGGGTGTCTATAATACGGTAGTTAGTGCCCTGCTACTTGAGGAAAAAAAAAAAAATTATTTGATTTTTAAATTAAGTGGTACCGCATGCTTTAGTTGGCTGTACAACTACATATTTTACCAAGAGGCATTCCTTCACAAAACTCTCAAATTCCAAGATGCTTATTTGAGAAGAAGGCCTTGACCTTTGGACAAATGATAGTATAGAGGGTGTGTTTTCTGTTTAAAGTCAGGGTCATGCACGTGGTGGACAGAATCGTGGCAACAAGGAATTTGGTGAAGGGCATATTAAAGTGTTGGTAGACCTGTCTGCCAAAGTTAGAAGGTAGTATGTAGTTCTGTGGAGAGATGATACTCATTCTGTACTGTTTATGGGATGAAAATCACTTTACTATTGACTGTAAAGGAAACATATGATGATTAATTTCTAGCTTCAGTGAATGCTACACCACTTCCTTTCCATATTTCCTAGTCTCCCTTACACTGTTGCCCACCCCAGTCTAGCATTTGAATGGATAAATGGAACAGTAAGAGTTACATTCAAAGTTCTGGTGAGCATCTGTTATATTTTAAAGAAGTATCTGTGGCCCCCCTGATGGATAAGCATTTGAAAAAAGCTTTGCTGAAAGCTGATTCTGCTCTAATTTTGTATTAAAACTTCTTTAATACAGAGATTTAATTGCTTTTGTGTCTCACTGAAATTTCTCCCACCCTTTTTCTGGCTTTCCTTGCTCACGTAAAGTTGTGCTTTTTCCTTTTTAACCCTGTACTCTGAATCTGTTTTGAGTATTAAAACAGTTGGGGTTAAATGCATTTGTTTTCTGTATTTTGTTTTTGGAAGCTTAATGCTTTTGCTTCCCACAACTGTTACGCCTCTAAATATTAAACTTGGTTCTCTTAAGTGGTTTATAAATTGCTAGAGTAGGTAGAATTGGATTTAGGGAGTAGCCTGTATTGTCTTGCCTCGTACTTTGCAAGAGATTTAGAATACCTTTTTAATCCGTGTAGTCAGTTGATTAAATACACATGACTGCTCTTTTTAGGACATTGCCATTCTGGTATCTTTCACTGAATGCTCCCATGTTGAAGTAGCTGGTATTCAGGTCGTGGTAATATTTATTTTTAATGAAGGAAACTCTCCAAAATTAATAGTGGCATTGCTGAACGATGGGTTGTACCTGAATTTCCCACCCCCCATATCAGTGCATCTTCCTGCTCTGAAAACTTCAGTATTTTCCATATACTGAAGCAAACAAGACCTAGGTTGAGCATTGAACACGTAGTGGCTAAGAGTAACTGTGCTACTGCTTGTCCCATTCAGTAAGTGTTGCAGAATAGCAGTAGAAGCAATACAGTTGTCAAGGCCCTCTTGAACTGGAGAAAGGTAAGTTAATTTCTGTCCTAGCCATTGTGGATGGATAGTCAATGCCTCATTCATTGACATTTTGATTGGCTAGATCATTAGAAGAGTTAACTGGTTGACATTAATGGTATATGATTATTACACAAATGCATTATGTCAGTAAATAGGTAAAGGCAAATCTGTTGGAAAGGCACAGCTTTTCCAAGTTTTGTCTGGTTTTGTCATGGCTTTGATATCAACCTGGCAAGTTCTGAGCTGCTTCTAGAAGATGATTCCAACAAACTCTGAACACTGTTTTCAAGTTCAGAAGTGGTGTAAGAGTAAATGAGGATTTTTCTGGGTTTATGAGGTAATGAAGGGCAAGTGTTGTCAGAATTGGTTTTTGTCTTATGCTAGTCAGAAGTTGTATTTCTGATGCTAGTACTTCCAGTAATTTGTGCACTTATTTGTTTGCTCACCCTAAACAAATGCAGCTGGTGACTGTTACACACATAAATATTTAAAAAAGGATGTGTTGTCTTTGGACTCTAGAAATTAAAGTCTTCACTCTGTTTTTAAGTAATGCTTCTTTTTAACCAATTTCATTGTGTAGTAACATCACTTGGGGAAAAGCTAATAAGAAGAAATGGGCCACCAAAAACATTAGTAGGACACTTTCAAGTAGACTTAAAAATACTGCATGTTTTTCTCAGAAAGCTGATGATTAATTATGTTCTTAGAAAAATGTTGCCAACAAATCTAAGTTGCTGGTATCCTTTTAAATCAAACTAGTATCACTTCATGGCATAACAAAAAAGCCTCTATTTAATATCTTACAGTCTAAGAAAAAACACTGATACCTTTTAACTTAAGATTCAGAAATACCAACTTTATTTAAAAAAAAAAACAGTTCAAGGAATTATTAAGATACTTGTGATGGAAAATAGACATAATAAAACTGAAGTTACAAAAGTGAACGAGGCTTGATTTTTGTGATGCAAGTCAAAAGCCACTTCAGTTTCAGATACTGATATTTTGCCTGTCCTTTCAATGCAAAAAAACCAAAACCCAACCCAAAACAAAACAAAAAAAACCCTCAAAACTTTAGGTAACTCTGGGTTTGTTTGAAGTTTGTCCTAGTGTGATTGAATCATATGGTGCAACGAAAAAGCTACATGAGAGTGTATATATAATACTTGCATGCACATGTGAATGTAACTTCTGAGGAAAGGTAAAGAAGGTATAATTTCTCGTGCTCAGAAAGATCTTCCTATTTTAGTATTCCTTTATCTATCTTTCTCCTTCATGTTGTGGCTTAGTGTGTATAAACCATAGTTTGTATATTAAAGAAGGCACGGCCCTTCACTACAGAACCTTCTCTTGCAAATTTCTGTAATTTTTTTTTCTTTCTATTTAAAGATAAATCGATGAACTGCCTTTTTAAGACAGATTTGCCCTACTTAGAATTCCTGTTTGTAGAAACAGTTAGTACTCTGCTGCCTTGAGTACAGGTTTGTATGGATGGTTGCAGGTGGTGCACTAATGCCACCACTAGATGTCAATGCAGAATTGAGTAGGATTGGTGGTAGTGCAGGGCTTTATCGGTTTGCAACTCTCTGAATTACTGCTTATATCTTCTGCCATAATTAAGCTGAAGTCCTTTCTGAAGCTTCTATTACAGCTCTATGGTCTTGGGCATACAGACTGATGCCTCCCTGACAAAGTGTGTAACACACTTTTCTGTCCCAGATTTGCAGGTTATGTCACGTGATTCAGCATGCACTTTTTTGGGGAAAAATTTTGTAACCCTACAGTAGAGGCATAAATTCTCTGCCACTCTGGAAGCTTCATTTTAAATGAAAGACTGTTGGGTTTCCTCTTGTTTTTTTTCTTTGGGGTGGGAGGGGAAGTTTGTGTGTCCTGTCCCCTATCCCACCCTCCCCACCCCCATGCTTCTTTAAACAGGATCAGCAGACAGTTAATTAGGTGTGCAATATGTACCTGTAACTTATTAATATAAATTACATATTAATTGCCTTTATTCTTCTTCTGTCTTTTGCCTTGCAGACCAGAATCTGTAGAAGCTAGCCCTGTGGTAGTTGAAAAATCGAACAGTTATCCGCACCAGTTGTATACCAGCAGTTCGCATTCACACAGTTACATTGGTTTGCCCTATGCAGTAAGTTTCATGCTAAGTATTCTGTATGAAATAGATTTTATATAATCTGCTGTTCTTAACTGGAAAAACTCTTGATTCATGCTTACATTTTTATATCTTACTGGGAATTGGGTAAGTTGACTAAAGATGGTTGATTAGAAGCAGAATACAGAATATAGTGCACTTATACGTAAAACATATTTGAGAAGGGAGAAAAGAATGTGCAGTGACAGAAACAAAATTTTAAACTATTACTAAAAAATAAGAAGTCTCTGAAGTTCTCTACAAAGTGAATTCTTTGGCTTAAATAACCATCAGTGTATGAATATTTAAGAGCTATAACTTGTCTTTCAACAAAAATCTAGGACCATAACTATGGTGCTCGGCCTCCTCCAACACCTCCAGCTTCTCCTCCTCCATCAGTGCTTATAAGCAAGAATGAAGTAGGCATATTTACCACTCCCAACTTCGATGAAACCTCCAGTGCTACTACCATCAGTACATCAGAGGATGGAAGCTATGGAACTGATATTACGAGATGCATTTGTGGCTTTACACATGATGATGGATATATGATCTGTTGTGACAAATGCAGGTAATGAATATTAGAATAATTAAAAAGGTAAAAATTGCTTAAAGTGGCACTGAAAGTAAGTGTAACTAAATGGTGTTTTAATTAGGTTGAGTTATAGGAAATTTCCTTCCACGAAAACAGTGTTTGAAGGTTGTATGGCTTTCTAATAGGCAAGGTGGTTGGTTAAGGCCAGTGAGAATTTTATACTTTATTCCAGTCTGTCTTGACTACTTATATTATTTTGTTCATGCCTTTACTTGTGCATTGTTGCTTAATTAGGGTATATCTTTTTCCCTTCTAAAAAGGTATTTTGGTATTTTGTCCAAGTTATTTGTTTGTATGGTGAAATAAAGAGCTAGGGATTGGTTCTTAATCTGCATGTGCTGAGTAATAAAGCATCTTGGTAAACTATGTATATGTAAATCAGGTAACTTGCAGGATGCCAAATAATCTGAAAGAAACTTCTTGCATATTGGTTTCTTTGTGCATGATCTTTCTGAAATGAACTCTTACTGGAGTAACTTACTGGAGAATCTAAAGTTAAATGTTTAAACTTCTGTGTTCATGCTGAAGCACCTACTTGATCATAGTAAGATAAGCAGGTGCTATTAAATGTTTGGGACTTGGAAAAACAAGCTTAGACATTTTTAGAGGTGATAACTTAACAAGAGAAGGCAAATCTCATATTTCTGGATTTACTCAGTATTAGCCTGTATTTTTACATTCAGTACACTTAATGAACGGTGCTGAATTTATTAGATTGTTTTGTATTTCTAAAATGATTGTTACGGCTAATTAAAACATTGATTTGAGCTCCACTGTTCTGTCTGCTTATGTAACAAGCTTGTTATTAATTTTTTATGATCCTTGATTCTGACAACCTTTTCCCTTATTTTGAAATGTATTTAGATGTTGTTTCAGCAGGGGAGCTGTAGGCAGTCACCAGTTAGGTAGTCTGCTTTTTTTGAAGAAGAGATTCTCTGTGAGAAGTTGGAGAGACTTGTGATAGATCCATAAGTGGGAAGATGATAATGATCTTTGTGTCCCAGTTCCTTATAGCAATGTGTGTATGAGCAATAAACTACTGTCCTAGGTTAGCGTTCAGTCTAGCAAGCAGCCTCTCTTCCCTGACTGGGAAGCAATTGAAGCTCTTCCTATGCTGCACAGCAGTGCTACCAGTCAGGGTGTGTGTGTATAAAAACATGTATTTATATGTTCTATTAAAACATAGAAGTAAATGAAAACATATATACATATTTATATAGGAAAATACAAATATTATATATATTTCTTAAAAGGAAATGGAATCCTTTTGTTTAAAAACAAAACTTCTGTTATTACGTAAACCATAAGTCTTATTACTGAGGGTATTTGTCTCTATCTTTTTCTCTGTTGTGATAATTTACCATTTTTTATTTCCAGTGTTAGAGAAAAATTTCCAAGAGGGAAAATGAGTCTAAAGAAGCAGAGAGACACCGGGAGACAGCCACAAGATTGGAATTACAGTGATCAGTGGAATAGAAAATCAGCTAGCAGAGTGGTGGCGAAGACAGTGATTGAGCTCTAGTTTTAGGCAGTATTCAATCTGAGTAAAGATCATGATGAAAAAAAAAAAGGCTCTGTCTCTCTCTCTGTGTACATATCACGCACACAATTTTAAGAATTTTACTTTAAAAGGTGTTTTTTTGTTGTTTTGTTTTCTTTTAAGTGTCTGGCAGCACATTGACTGCATGGGGATTGATAGGCAGCATATTCCTGACATATACCTGTGTGAACGTTGTCAACCAAGGTGAGTAGTTTGGTTTGAACTCTAAATAACTAGAATGAGTAGAGAATATAAAATGAGGAGGTACTGGCACAATCAACAGATAAAACACAGACTGTGTAGCATAATCCTGACTATTCTAGTTAAAGGAGCTACATTTCTGATGCAGATGATCTTAGCAATCTCTATTCCCTTATTCACAGTAGTCATTGTTTCACCTCACTAGGTGGCAGAGATGAACCCTTTAAACACTTATCAAAATAGCATTTATTCCTGGATCCTTTCTCAGGCTGTCTGATACACAGACAGTCCATTCCATATTTCATTTCATGGCTGTCATATGTTGAGAACCCTTAACAGCAGTGTTTTCAGGTCAGTTGCCCCACCAGTATTTCTCAGTGGCTTTTGTTTTTCTGGCCCCATTCCAATACGCTGCAGTGCTCACTTTGAGGATTTCATGCTCTGGAATGAGTATTTGTATGCCCCTCCTCAAACTCAAAGTCATATGACATGACGAGGGCATTTTGTTCTGACTGTGTGGTAGGTACATTATACCTGACTGTCATCATAGTTGTCTGTGATGTAGAGTATAAAATGCTACCTGTTACTGAACGTTGCAGATTTGTTAATTAAGCAGTGAATAAAAGACATGCGTGTTCAGAACATTTTAATTACCAATAAATGATTTTTCTATTTCTGAGAAATATTTGGACCTTCTTGTTGCAGAATATTTTGTTTTGTATTGTATTGTGACAATTGTTTTGAAGAATCTGCAGAAAAACTGTTTAATGCCTGCTTACCTGTAATCCATGGACCAGCTGTCAATCTTCTGAGCTATCAAGTTTCATTATGTTTTCAAGTGATTTGGATACTTAAATGTGCTTTGCCTTTCAATGGAATGGAACAGTGCACAACTGATGTTTTTCTAAGTACCTAAACATTCAGCTAGTCTACTGTTTGTTCTGTAATAGTGGATGGAAGATGGTAACGGTGAAAAGGTCTGTTTTAATACTTAGATGTATTGATGCGTAAGTGTGAAGAATGGAACAAAATTTATTTTTTAATTTCAGGAGTTTAGATAAAGAAAGGGCAGTGCTGTTGCAACGACGGAAAAGGGAAAATATGTCAGGTGAGTAAAGCTTAAAAGATTTTTTCCTTAGTAAAGGTTGTAAAACAAGTATATATCAACTGTATAGACGTAAGAGTATATACACGGTTCCTGCAATTTTGATAGCTACCCTTCAGCATCTAAGGTTCAATAAATCAGTGCCTTTGCAGTTCCACATGTTTTATTAAAGGTTGTCACCGCTGCCTTTTTTTCTTATCATTGTGGGGTAATTCAGTCTGTTTGAACATTGTTAAAGTTTTATAATAATGAATGTAGCTTTTATAGGAACTAGACTGCTTTGAGTAAGCTACTGAAGATAAGATGGAAAAGGTTCAGGTTTCTTCTGTGATGAAAGGGTTACTAAGTCTACTTTCTTTTTGGAAACATTATTTCACAGCTCTGTCTTTTTTTTCCTTCATAGTATAGACCACTCATATCCTCATACTTAGCTCTTTAAACTGTTCTATTGCAGGTGATATTCCTGTCTCTAAGAATTACATAATTGAGATTTAAAACAATCTAGCATGGTTTTGAGAGGGAGTCCTAATTCTGATTTGTTGGCTGTGGATTTGGATTTGTGTATTGGTATGTTATTGGGTTTGTTTTGACAACAAGAAAAATTGCTAAACTTAGGTAATGCAATTATATGGTGGTTTAGGTTTTTTTCTTTTGATAACTAGATGAGGATTGTAGTGCAAGTACCTATTTCAGTCTCTATATTTTATAAAATTAGGTGTCCTACCACTTACAGAATTGCAAAACTCAGCTGGCCTAACTTGTCAGGAGTTTCGTCAAAATGTGTCATGGGTTTCTTGATTGACAGGTGATACTTTCAACCTCTATTACAAAAGTCATAATTTGGGAGGAAGTCATCCTCCTAAACTTAACATGTTTTGCTTTCAAATCATGTCTCTGAAGTACTGGGGTATGTGCAAGTGTGTGTGTGTTAAGATTTCTTCAGAAAATACCATGTAGGTAAGGTCCTGCTGCCTATTTCATACGCCTTCAGAAGATTCTGAAGTGTGGCTTAATAGAGCTTCTTGGTGTGGTTGATACTTCCTGCTGTCCAGTGCTAAGCTGCCTTAAGTCCCTTAAAGGCATTGATGACTTAAAAAAACCCCAATCATTTTTTGTTTTGTCTGTTTTCATTCTAACAAAGCCAAACTTTGTGAAGTTTCAGTTGATCTGCTAGATAGTGCCATATTTTTTTTAGATCTTAAAATTAATTTTTGCTGATTCTATTAATAGAAAAAGTATGTTTATAATTCATTTGGAGCTAATGAGTTCACTAAACAGTATGATGATACTGTGAGGATGAATTTGAATTTACATACAGGATAGGGGATGTTGATGGTCTGAGCTATTTACATTATCTCTTAGGATTTGTAGCCACACTATCTGATCATTTACTATAAACTTAAGGGAGGAGAGAGTCAAAATCTTAGCAGGAGCTGAAGCGATTTTTACCTTTGAAGTTGGTGTTCAGCCCTCCTTAATCCTGATGATCAGTTTTTGTTAATCTGTTCTATGCATTCAGTAGGAAAAGATACTAAATGGTAAATCTTAAGTATCAAAACAGAGTAAAAACAAAGATGAATTCTAATCCTGTTTAGTTCAAGACTCAGTTGAAGTGCAATATTAATTACTGCAATTTATAATACATAACTTGAAATGAATGTATGCTTTCATCTCTAGTTAATTTTCATTTAGCCAATACATTTGTTTGGCTAAATGCACTTTTTGTATGTTGACTGATAGGACATGGTTCAATCAGACTTAAAGTAATTCTGGGTATGAACTGTCTACCATGAGACATTAGTAAAAATAGCCAATTTTCATAGATGTTTCCAAGTAGGAAAAGCAAAAGTGGCATCAGTTTGAATGTCTCTATTCAATGTTTTAAGTCTTCAACAGCAGCTGAATGTTACTTCTAACTTACTTATTACTAAGTCACGGGTGTTTGATTAAAGGTAAAATTGCATTATTTGGATGTTCTTTGACTATACATATATATATATAGGGCTTTTTTCTTTAGGCTTATGTATAATAGGGCTTTTCATTTAGATATGAGAATACAGTATAATGGGGTTTAATTGTAAAGATTTCTAGAGAGTTGCTGGTTTAGCCACCTTGCATCCAAAGCTAAACAGTGGGGAGCAAGTAGTAGATCACTTGGTTTGCTTCAAGGAAAGAGCTTTTAAGTGAACATTTCACATGATAAGAAATTTGGTGAGCATCTTAAACTTTTATGCATAACAACATCACCTTTTTCCTGGCAACATTTATAGCCCATTGTTCTGGGGCATGTGGTTGTATGTGGTGATGTTGGTTTTGTTGTTCTGGTATAAAAGTGTAGTTCTGGTGTGGCTTACCGTGCATTGGATTGCTTACTATAATTCAGTGGAGTGAGCACCTTTGTTAAGCCCCTACTCAGTTGTATCCTGGATGTTTGGGTTTGTTTTTTTTGTTGTTGGGTGTGTGTGTGTGTGTGTGTGTTTTGGTTTGTTTTTTGGTTGGTTTGTTTTTAAAGATACAGTATCTAGATGTGTAGCTTGTTCAAGGATATTGCCTCAAGCTGTCTGGTCTTGAAATTGGTGCTGATGAAATCACTTGCTGCTTATGGGGAAATGAGTCTGGGCCTCTAACTTCTTGTGAAATTTGGAGAGTTTGTATCTTGCCTTCCAAGATGCAAAATCTTCCCTTAGTATGCTTTACTAAGTCTCTTCAAATTGAAAGCAGGTTATGTAGGTTAGGAAGGAGTGTCTCAAAACAACTTGGTGTAATTATATGTTCTGTTGAGGTAATTATTCTTTACAGTAAGTTAGGGCACAGTGTAGACAACAATGCTGAAATGTTACTTCCCTAAGGAAGATGGTGTTATGTGGGGTTTTGGGGGGGTGATGAGAGGTGTTTGACTGTGATATAATGATTCTGTAGGCACTAGTATATGGGTGACAAACATTGACAATTTCAAGAGGGCCTTGGGTTTTCGTTTCTCAACCATTGGTTATTCTGCTATTCATTCTTTGATTAGACATTTCTATGTGGTTTTTTATGCTAGTTCAGAAAATAGTCCCAACAGAGATAGAAACAAAATTCAGAAAACATCATCAGTTCCTAATATATAAACTATAATTATGTACCTAATTATGTACCTAATAAATTGTTCAAAAGGAAACTCAGATGGTAAAATTGGATTGCTTACTATACACAGAAGAATCCTGTTAAGGAATGTTGTGAGCAAGAGAAATCCAGAGTAACCACTAGCTGGAGTTCTTTATTTAGTAAAGAAGGTTTCAAGAATTAGGACTGCTGAGTGCACTGATTAAGGCAACATCCTTCTGAGCTCAGAAGGAATGTTTTCTTTGCTCTCATATTAAGTATTTGTAAAGTCTGCTTCTGTGCAGTTTCAGAAAAAGTCTTGCTTAGTGTAAAGTTTATTTCTTGAAGGCAGAGTATTTGGAAAAGCTGCTAAAATCTGAGAGGTCCGTACTTGAGCGCATGTGAACAGCAGTCTCCTATCTGTATGCATAATCTCTCTTCCCAGTTCTCCCCGTACTTCACAGCCTTTCATCTTGACAGAACTGGGGTAATCCTGTTTCAGGTCAGGAAATTTATTTGTCTGACATAAATGCTGATGTATGCTAAATTTCAGGCTTTGACTTTTAGGTCTGCGGGTGCACAGCACAGAGAAAAAATATCTGTCAGTTTGTGTGTGATTTTGTTTTAATGAGTAAAATAGACTTCACTTTTCCCTGAGTAGCAGAATGTTATTGTTAGGCAATTTTGTGGAGAGAAGGCTTTTGGCTAAATTGACATATTTAGCCGAAAAAGGTACTTGACACTGCAAATTGCAGCTGAAATAGTTGATTATGACTTACACATGACTGATTAATAGGGCTTCACAAGAAATGCTGAGGAGTCATTAATTTTAATCCCCTCTAGAATACAGTCATCTGAGAGAATCCTAAAGCCATATTACAAGTTAAAGTTATATATAAGTAATGAGTTAACAAATACATTTTTTTTACCATTTTTGTTGTTATTCTAATTTTGCTTATAGTGGAATATGATAATATAATTCCATTCTTTGAATGGAATTAATCTGGTATCTTTTTCTTACCTGGCATTACAAACATCTGTTAATTACCAGCTTCTTATTGGTCATTCATTCTCATGCTGTTGCAGATGTTTGTGAATTTTGCATTTGAGTGCTTGAAGCATTTGTCAGTATGTATTTTTGTTTTTTAAAAGCAGATGTAAAGTAACTAGTGAATGTTCTTTCTACAGTATTTGATTGTTTATGGGATGTTCTTTGTTTTAAAGATGGGGATACCAGTGCAACAGAGAGTGGTGATGAGGTTCCTGTGGAACTGTATACTGCTTTTCAACATGCACCAACTGCAATTACTGTAAATCCTACAAGAGTTACAAAAGTCAATGATAAGAAAAGGAAAAAAAGTGGAGAGAAAGAACAGAACATAGCAAAGTGTAAAAAAGTAAGTTAATGTAATTTCTCTTTTTATAACTGTGTTATAAATTACAGCTATGTGACATCTCTTACAAAGAGACACTGGTTTTAATCAGGCTATTGTTACTAATAATATTTTACTGTCTGGGTTTAGCTTGAAACGTAATACTCTGTAGTAAATGGTACAGTCCTCCCTGCTTCTCCCCACCCCCTTGAAGTTAATATGTACTAACCATGAAAATTCAATTTTACAATTGAGGCAGAATTTGTAAGGAGGAATCGCATTTACTGGACCACTTGATACAGTTAGAAGTAGGGCAGAGTAAGCTTTGGATACCCAAAGAAGAATTCTGTGTCTGAAAGTCTTCAGTTGTGGCTGTTTAAAGTTCAGAAATGTTTGCTGTCAGTTGTCCTGATGTGACTTCATGTCCATTTATTTGAGTTGAAATTGTGTGGAAGTGTGCTGTCAAAGTTAGCCACTAAACTACTTTGGTAAACAGGAAATCGACATTATACAGTTTTGCTACAGGTGTAAACAATATAATACACGTGAAGATAAATAAAATATATGGGAAGAAGTAAAGTACATGGAATTTCCTAAACTAATGAGTTCCTTTCTGCAGTTCAGTTTCACTGGCTTGGATGAGAATTTTGTCCTTTAAAACTTGAAGTCAGAATTAGTTATCAATATCTCTTAGGAAATAAAATGAATAAAATGTTTCCTTTTGAATGAATGGTTCTGAATATAAATTTACTACCAGAAATTCGTTTGTTATTTCCCAGCGTTGTGTGAGATGATTTAAAGAATGAGATCTTATTGTAGAATGGCAAACTTCTTTCAAAAGTTAATGTTATAGGACATCTATGACACCTGCTTCTCCCTCCTCTCCTTCCACAAATAGTGTGAAGGATGTGGGCAATTTACAAGTTTACCTGATAAGCATGGAGTGTTCTGTAAGTAACTTTTCAGTTACTTTGTCTTGAATTCTGAAATTCAATTGTCATGTAATATAGGAAAAAGGTAGGGGTACCTGGACTACTAGCTCTGACATCCAGTTTGCACTTCACTTAGAATGCTGAATTGGTTTTTAAAATACGTTTTCTGAGATGTAACCTGTTGCCTTCTTGATATTTCAGTGTAGTTTGTTCTCTTGTCATCAGGTTGCATGTTCTGCTGAGAATGGCCCACATTGAAAAGCTGTTAATTTGTTAATAGATTTTGAATTCCTTAGGAAATTTTGTATTTCCTCCAAAGAATATAAATACCTAATTTTGTTTCAGGCATTTCGAGAAGGATCCAGGAAATCTTCACGAGTAAAGGTAATGTGATTTTGTTTGGGTTTTGTTTTAAACCTTGACTGTGCATTCCTTAAATAATATGAAGCATTAAGAATGCAATAGGGGCTATACATTAAGCATTAAAATACTCTTGATAACTAATGTACTACATACGCATCATAGTAGTTTTAAATTAAGGTATGAGCCCTACATATTTATGTCCTGCAAAGTTAACTGAAATAATACAGTGTAAATTTTTATTCTGACAATACTTGGCTTTCAAGAGCCAGTGGAGGAATTAAGGCCTGTTTGTGCTATGCAGGGGAGTGAAGTTGAGTGCGTGCCTCATTTGAAGTTAGTAGCTCCAGCTTTTCATAGCTCTAAGCAGCAAAAGACTGAAATGGCTATATTGCATTTGAAAGCTAAACTAGTGGTTCTGCTCTGTCATACCTCACTGTTTTTATCTGGTGGGACTCTACTCACTAGTGCTGGCATAGTTTAAGGAATTGTGTTGGTATGTCTGCTTTGTAAGATTTAAGTGTTACAGCAGTCTAAATTTTCTGTGAGATAAAAATATGCATGGTGTGCAAACTAGGTATTTCCCGTAGTTTATTCATCCTTGGGATATATAAAAACAAGTGGGACACGATTTACATTTCAAATGTGTAATATGTGACTTGTGATTAGTGAAGACAGATTTGGGGAAGAGAATGTGTATTTTGTGCTTTTTGAATATGGTGTTTGTAAGGTTCTGTTGCGTTTTTTCATGGTTTTCTTAGCATCAAACCTTTTTTAATGCTGTTTGTGTGTATGGTTCTTTTGAGGCACAAAAGAAATGTAAACAGGTAAATTGAATTGCTGAACTACTTGCTGTTTTATTAATGTTTAATAGAGTCTCTGCTCAGGTGGATAGAAAAGGGAGCGTTGGTTGGCTGCTGCTGTCCTTAAGGAGCATTAGTTGGCTGCGGCCTGGCTGCTGCTTGTGAGGTCTGGAGGTACAGTGGCACTTTTAAAGAAAGTGAAAGGATCTGAAGCAGCACAAAAGAAAATTGTTTAGTGAGGAACAGATAAGGGGAGAAAAATTATCTGTGCAAAGCCTGTAACGTTAAAGTTACAACCTTAATGTAGTAGGTGTAGGATTAGTAAAGTTTAGTAAAAGATACAGCATGACCCTTGAAGTTGAAAGGGGAAAATCAAATCTGTGTATTACAGGATGGAAACTGGAGTTCTTCATCTTTGCGTATGTTCACAAAAGTTGAATAGGCAGGGAGATCTGACCCTCTAACTCCTGCACTTGTAGATTTGTGATGCAGTGCAGTTGTGGGAGGAAACAATGTCAATGTCCATTCTTGTCCCACTAAAACCTAGCATCCCTGTTGAAGAGGGAATGTATTCCTGAACTTGGGTGGTATTTATGAAATTATACAATTCCTAAAAGGACAAATGTAATGCTACTGAATTCAACTCAATGCTTTTAATTAATACAGAATTTTATACCGGACTTCCTAAAAAACAAACCTTAAATCAATGGCATACCTTTGCCCTTCATTTTGTGTCTTGTTGTAGGCTTATTTTTTTTTATTTTATTATCTTTTTCTTACCTTGTAATGTCTGGTCACTTACTTCAATTTTTAGGGCTCAGCTCCAGAGATTGATCCTACTGACAGTTCAAACTTTGGATGGGAAACTAAAATCAAGGCATGGATGGATCGTTATGAAGAGGCAAACAACAACCAGTACAGTGAGGGTGTCCAGAGGGAGGCACAAAAAATAGCTCTGAGATTAGGCAATGGAAATGACAAAAAGGAAGTCAGCACCAGCAATCTGATTTTCAAACCTCCAGTAGAGGTAATGAGCTGTGCCATGTTGTGTTACTGCATGCTGGGTTTGTGCCATGACAAAGATATCCCTTTAGATGCCTTTAAAAAAGATGTGTGAGGGGGCGAACTTTCCATTCATTTTCTGTATCTTGTCTCACCAGATCTAAGCATCAGAGCTTTTTCGGAATTTGTAATTCATTTTTATACATCCTGTATCACCCCTGGTTATGTTTACACTTGCATATCATAAAAATGGCTAAGGTGTTAGTCTGAGCCTGAATGTTGGATTGTCCTTAGACTGTCTTTTGTGGTGGACACAGTAAACCTTGCTGCTATTTCTCTGCTCTGTGAGGAATATCAGGAGTGGTTAGAGTAGATAGAAGCATTGAAGTTGGAATCTTTTTTTTTCTGCTGTGTGTATCATGTTAATTGTCCACATTTTTCTTAAGGTATGGTAAGTGTTCTGGATGTTTAGGTACTCAGAATAGAAATTAATTTACTAATTAATGAAGGATGTTTCTGATGGTAGGTAATACTCTGATACTGATTTTCCTTTTTTTTCTTTACTCTTGTGATCCTGTAATTTCTAGTTTATGCAGAAATTGTGTGATGTCTTTTTCTATCCTTAACATCAGTTACTTACCAGCTTAAAATGAGAGCCATGTAACAGACCTTAGCATTTTGTAGCAGAAATCTCCAGAAGTAGTTACTGTAGCAGATTAATAGAAGCATCTTTGCTTCTTTTCCTCAAAGACCATCATGGCATATGGGACACCCTCCTTAGAGGAATATCCCTGCTTACAGAGCCTTTTGCCTACATAAGAGGCTACTTCCTTTTTGATTGGCGATGACAGTTACGAAAGGTGTGAGTTCACTAATTGTCAGGGTATGTATTGGTTTTTAATTAAAAGCCATCCTTCCATCTAAAGATATGAAAATAAATTTGGAAACTCTCTCAGGATTCTCTTTTATTATGATTTTGTTATATTCCTGTTCTGTTTTTTCTTGAATGAATCATGAACGTCCTTTTATGTCTGCATGTTTTGTTTTGTTTGAAGGAATAGAAGCCTTTTGAAAGTGTTATGCAAAACAATGCAGCAATTCATCCTAGTAGTGGTGAGATTTAAGTGCACTAAGGGATATAGTACTTGAATTGTGAGAACATGAATATGTTGGTTTTCAGCCATGTACTGGAGAACTAGGGCTAAAGCATTCCTTGAATCTAAATTCATAACTAATTGCATTGGCAGGGGAACACGACAGTTTGATCAAATCAGTCTGGAGGTTTATTTACAAAAAGGAGGGGTTTTGAGGTCATACAGAATTGTTTAGTTCTGAAAATGTAATCTGCTGTTAATAATAATGGAAAAATGGTACTTCATAGACTAACTTATGTCTTTATAGAGCTATGTGCAAAAAAACAAGAAAATTTTAAAAGCTGCCAAAGACTTGCCTCCTGATGCACTTATTATTGAATACAGAGGAAAGTTCATGCTGAGAGAACAATTTGAAGCTAATGGATATTTCTTTAAAAGGTTTGTTTATTCCATATGTTTTAATAAGGAAACTGTTAAAATGCTGTTTTGCCAAACTCTTGCCTCAAGTACAAGTGGGTCTTAGTTACCAGCAATGTCTTGCATTTTACTGTTGTCTGATTAAAAATAATTGTAGCTGGCATCCAGTCTCCCCCTTCTTTTCCAGATAACACTACAGATCTGTTCAGGAGTTAGTTTCCTCCTCTTTGTTCTTGCCTGGTTACAGGATTCCTGCATTCTCAGTTAGATAGTTGTGCACCTTAAACCAAAGATTGGCAGGTTCTACCATCCTAAACTAATTCAGAAGGTAATAGCAAAGATGTTCTCTTTTGTGAGAGAAATAGATTTTAAGTCCATCAGGCTGAGAATGGAATTGGACACAGGTTAACTTGGGACTATTTTGCTGCCAGAGTTCTGTAGTTGGGTTAAGTTACTGAACAATGTGTGGCTGCTTCCTTCCTCCTGTGGATCTTTTTCAGTGCTGCCATTAGCTGCACGGACACAACTACCTGGGAAGTTGCAAGAGGCCTGTTGGAGGAGAGAGAACGTAGAGCTTTTGCTCAGTAAAGGTGGAATGGTTCCCTGGCAATTGTAATAGCAGAACTTAAATACTTTCCCAAGATGAGCTTTAGATGCCCCTTTTCTTCAGGAGGGTCGGGTGCTAGTGATACTGCAGGTGTTAGGCAGAGATGGGGAGGTGTTATTTTATTCTATTTTTTCGGATGATTCTACGAGGCACCTAAATTTCTACCTGAGTTTCATTTTAGGATCTGCCATAAGAAAAAGTTTAAGATGAAGAAACTTAACCTTGTGCCTTTGGTGTCTAGAGCTTGCCCTGTTATTGTTCCTCCCTTTAGATCCTGTGCAGTAGAATTACATTCAGAGCTGTATCTCACACTTTTGGGATTCTGAGAATGTATTTGGAGAATGTACCAGTTAGAATCATGAAGCTTAAATATAAATGTGTTATTCTCAGATTAACGCACAAATTTGGTGTATCATGCCAAACATTGTGTTACAACGCGAACTAATGTGAAGAATAAGTGGTATTTAGCATCTTTAAATACGATAAAACTCTGGTTTTCTTATATCTTTTTCAGGCCATACCCATTTGTTTTGTTTTATTCCAAATTCCATGGGCTAGAAATGTGTGTTGATGCAAGGACTTTTGGAAATGAAGCTCGATTCATCAGGCGGTCATGTACACCAAATGCGGAGGTAAGAATATACATAAAGTTAAATTAGGTTTTATTTACTAAGAAGTGCCCTTTTCCTTGAGTTTCCCAACTGATAATTTGAGTGATCCCTACAATTTCTTTATAGGTAATTTAAAAATTAAAAAAGGGAAACCAAAGTAATTAATGATAATATAATAATGTTCTCTTGAATATAGGTGAGGCATGTAATTGAAGATGGAACAATTCATCTTTATATTTACTCCATCCATAACATTCCAAAGGGAGCAGAGATTACTATAGCATTTGATTTTGATTATGGAAATTGGTAAGTATTTGAGCATGCTGTTCTAAAATACATCTAATGCTTTTTAAGTTATGTTGCAATTCAGAGTGCCGTTGTTTTTATATCATTTACTTTCTTGCATGCTTTAATAACACCAGGGCTCTTTAAACACACTTTATTTACGATGAACAGTGTGTGTGGGGGCAGGGTTTGCTCTGTTTTAATTACTGCATATCTGTTCCTAATTTCAGCAATGTTGCAGTTACTTGTAAATTATGTGGAAAAGATACAAACTTAGATGAATATGAATAGAGATGTACCTTGAAAATTTATTGTATACAGGTGTCCCATAGTGTGGGGAGAGTAGAGGGAAGAAAATCTAAAAATAGGTAATGCCCTATTTATTTCAGAGTGCCTCTGTAGTGTAACTTCAGGAAGGTGGTGTCTGTGGAATTTAGTTATAAATGGCGTTTGTTTAATGCGTGATTAAGAATGTTCAAATACACTGAATGCTTAGTGCCTCAGATTCTATAACCTATTACAGATTTTCCTGAATATAATTGCTGTTCCTTTGATGAATTGGGGAAAGCTCTTATAAACTGTTGCCATTATCTATAAGCATTGTTTTGAAATGGTAAAGGAAAGAATTGGTTAAGTTCTATTCACATACGTAGGAATTGTTATTCAAACACCTCTCTGAAATCTGAAGACAAAATAAGGCCTTTGAGTGATACAATCTAGTAATGATTTCTCTTGGCTAGTAGGAAATGTTCTAGGGTATAGGTACATTGTGCAGGAACACCTAGGCTAATACTAACCTTGGAAACTGAAGTATTGAAGAGCCTATTTATGTGCACTTGATGGGATCCAGAAACGGTCCAACTGTTTCACATTTTGCTACACCAAGGTAATAACACTTTTCAGTGGTCGGCTCGTAAGTCAGCTTGGGTGTGGTGCGGTGCAGACATGCCTTCACTACTTCTGGACCTGAGCTAGTTATGTCCATAGAGTACTATCTGTATTAATCAACTTGGGTTCAGACTAGCTGTCACGGTTTAAGCCCAGCCAGCAGCTAGGCTCTACGCAGCCACTCACTCACTCCCCACACTCCCAGTGGGATGGGGAGGAGAATCGGGGAAAGTAGTAAACCTTGTGGGTTGAGATAAGAACAATTTGATAACTAAAGTAAAATAAAATATACTAACAATAATAAAATACAATAATAATAATAATAGGAATGAAAAGGAATAAAACTAATAACAATAAAAAAATTCCAAACCCAAGAAAAGAGAAGTGATGCACAGTGTAATTGCTTATCACCTACTGACCAATGCCTGAGCAGCGATCCTCCCCACCCAGCCAACTCCCCCCCAGTTCGTATACTGAGCGTGACATCCTATGGTATGGACTATCCCTTAGGGTAGTTCGGGTCAGCTGTCCTGGCCATGCTTCCTCCCAGCTTCTTGGGCACCTGTTTGCTGGCAGAGCATGGGAAACTGAAAAATACTTAACTTAAAATTACCAACAACTAAAACATAAGTCTATCAACATCATTCTCACTAAAGCCAAAACACACTGTACCAGCTACTAAGAAGAAAATTAACTCTATCCCAACCAAAACCAGGACACTACTAAAGATACTTTGCACTGTTAAGCGTTGTAGACATACTCTTATGTCCCTCACATTAAGACAACCTGAGAAATTGCCTGGTTGATAGGGTTTTTGGGTTTTGTTATTTATCCTTTTAGAAGTATGTAGTAGTTGTGTTCAGTACCTGCAGCTGACAGCCTGTGCAAATTGAATGTGTTTCAGTAACAGTTCTTGTACATCCAAGTGGAACTTAAAATTGTACGAAGTGACTCTGAATTCTTTCCAGTGTGCTTGTTCTGTAAATTGTGACTACTGTCTTTGTATAAAGCAAGAACTCTCTGCATTCCATGCATCTGTTAATTTCCTTAATGTCATGGTTATATTTCTACCTGGGATATACTTGGGTTTTAGATGTCTTCCACCTTTTAAGCAAATTCTAACCTTGACTTTAAAGGAATTCCATGTGGCAAAAAGCCACAAATTGTTAACAGGTAGATGAGATTTGAATTACAGCAGTATTATATATCTTGGTGAAAACTTGAGTCAACTGTTTTTAATATGGTTGGTTTGCATCATAGCAGATGTTTATTGTGAAATGTATTAGCTTGTGTAATTCAGTATTGAAAAGTCTTACTGCTGTACAGCCTAACCAAAATATGCCTTCGTGCATTTAATTTCAGTAAATACAAAGTGGATTGTGCTTGCCTCAAAGAAAATCCTGAATGTCCAGTTCTCAGACGTTCTGAGCCTACAGAAAACATCAATACGGGGTATGAAACGAGAAGGAAAAAGGGAAAGAAAGAGAAAGATGTTTCAAGAGAAAAGGAGACTCAAAATCAGAACATCACATTGGACTGTGAAGGAGCAGCCACCAAAATGAAAATTGCAGATAATAAACAGAGGAAGCTCTCTCCCCTCAGGCTGTCCATTTCTAATAATCAGGTATTGACACAAAGATGATCAGAAAGAAAAGCTTATAAACCAAATACTCTCTTTTTGTAGTTACTAAAGGAATTTTAACAAGTCACTGAAAAGATGTAGGGGGATTTATCAAAAATCATAATGATGGATAAGCTGTTTAGAATTTTTTGTACTATTCTCAGTTTTCCTAAATATTTGATCGTATTTAAAGATATGTTGGTTCCCATACCAGTTTTAACTATACATTTTTCCTCTGAATTTCTTTGTGGATCTCTAATGTGAAAGCCTCATGCTATGCTTTCAGGAGCTCCCAGTCCATCCTGAAGTGTCGTTCAGTTAGTTGGATGTGTTACTCAGGAGCATAGTATTTTTAAACATACAATGGTTAGCCCTGCTTATATAAACCTTCAACCCAGAATATTAAGTGTTTTGTGCAGCTCTGTGTTTAATAGAGCTCTGCAGCTCTTTTCTATAGAGTTTGGGGACTCAGGAGGAGGAAGGAATGTTTTGAAGCTAAATACTGGATAATAGGTGGATAGTATGGTAAAGCTACCTGGTAACATACCATGGTAGTCAATTTTAAATTAGTCTTCCTTTTAATATGTCAGTTTAAAGAACTAGTGGGAATGATCTGTGAGACTAATTATTAACTTAATTTTGCAGAGTAGCTATTAAAGGTAAATACTTAACATGAGCAGATGGTTACCTTAGTAACTATCCATCTTTTCTTTCTTTGGGGAGTTGGGGTTTTTGTTTGGTTGTTGTTTTTCTTTTTTTCCGTATATGATGGTGTTGTGGTTTAACCCCAGCTGGTAACTAAGCACTGCACAGCTGCTTGCTCGCTCCCTGCCCCAGTGGGATGGGTGAGAGAATCAGAAGAGTGGAAGTGAGAAAAACTTGTGGGTTGAGATGAAGCCAGTTTAGTAGGTAAAGCAAAAGCCACGCACACAAGCAAAGCAAAACAAGGAATTCATTCCCCACTTTCCATTGGCAGGCAGGTGTTCAGCCATCTCCAGGCAAGCAGGGCTCCACCCCATGTAATGGTTACTTGGGAAGACAAATGCCATTACTCTGAATGTCCCCCGTTTCCTCCTTCTTCCCCCAGCTTTATATGCTGAGTATGGCGTCATATGGTCTGGAATATTCCTTGGGTCAGTTGGGGTCAGCTGTCAAGCTGTATCCCCTCCCAACTTCTTATGTTGTGTGTCGTCATCCCCCCACCCCTGCCGCCTACTCACTGGTGGGGTGAGGTGAGAAGCAGAAAAGGCCTTGGCTCTGAGTAAGCACTGCTCAGCACTGAGGGAAACATCCCAGTGTTATCAACGCTGTTTTCAACACAAATTCAAAATATAGTCCCATACTAGCTACTATGAAGAAAATTAACTCTATCCCAGCCAAAACCAGTACAGATGGTTTTTGATGATGATTTAGGGGCAGAGAAAAAGGAGTTAGTCTGGGAGGGAGCCATTTCCTAGTTCTTTTAACATTACTTAGGAGTGAAGGAATAAGGTAAAAATGAGCATACTGACCCCAGTTTTCATAAAATGATTAAATTGTTCTGGGGCTTTAGTAGCTAAATAGCTTAAAACTGCTTGGAAGACCAGAAGGCATGACATGTGACTGTTAAAAATTATGATCTCCAGAGAGGCAACATTTAGACTTTCTCATCTTAAGTCATTTTTCTTTTTGGTTTTGTGTTTTGGGTTGGTTTGTTTGTTAGTTTTGTTTTTAACAAGTGATAACTGGTATTTGGAACCTTCTCCTGAGCTTTTAGTGTAATATACAGTGCTTATATAGAACAGTCACAGGAGAACTAGCATTGTTTTTCAAAACTGAACTTAAAACAGTAGGATTTGTGAGAATAAAGCTGTTAAAACATATATCTAAATATAGAAGCCAGTCAATTAATAGCTTTTTTCCTGGGGTGAGAGATATAATGCTAAGGTAAAGAAAACATATGGGAAAATGTAAATGTACTTTTAAGACAAATGTTAAAAAAACTTTGTCTAGTCCTTTATGTAGAAGTGAAATTGCATATAGTACTAGTGAACACTTAACTCTTTTCAAAGTTACTGTTTCATGGTTGGGGGCTTTTTGTTTGGCGGGGGGGTGTTGTGTGGTGGGGGTTCTTTCTGTTTGTTTTCTCAAAACAGAAAACCATTATTAGCCAACTCTTGTGTTTCCTTATGGTATGGCACTGTCATTAGATTCTATAGTGAGAGTTTAAATGGAAAATGTGACTTTAATAGAATACACTTTTGGGCTGAGAAGAACATCTATGTAATTGTTAACATCTCCTTTGACACTCATTCTATTTCACTAAAACTAATGCTTTTTTGTTGTTGTCGTTTGGGGTTTTTTAATGGGTGTGTGATGTAAAGCTCCTAATTCTTTAACCAATTATAAAGAGTGGCTAGATCAGTGGTCAGTGTTAGTGCCCAAAAGTTTCTGCTGGTTTGGAAGTTTAATTCTGTTTTGGTTTTTTTTTGTTGTTGGTGGGGTGAGGGAGTGTGGATGGAACCCCAGAATTTAAGATCAATATGCTAAAGAAAAAAGATGCAGATGTGTCTAAGCTCAGAATAGAAAAGATCTAGTCCAGTGATCATATTTACAGGTTTGTACACAGGTACAAGTGGATATTAGGATTTTTTACATATTTGTCTTGATTTATTGGCTTAGTTAGTTTTGATGTAGTGATCTGAGGATTCTTAGTTCTGTGTAACTTTTCCCTAGTTTGAAAGAGTAGTAGAGTTTCTCTAAAACACTCATTTCCATCTTTCAGGAGCCAGATTTTATTGATGATATAGAAGAAAAAACTCCCATTAGCAATGAAGTAGAAATGGAATCAGAGGAGCAGATTGCAGAAAGGAAAAGGAAGATGGTAAGTTGGGAAGCAAGTAGCTGCCTAAAGTTGTCACTAAGGCTTAGTGATGTCTGTTCTTCCCATGCTAATTGCTGCCTTTTTGTAGGCTTGTAGGCTCTGAGTACATGTGATGTCAGATCCTTACATGAACTTCAACTTAAAATGCAAGGCTTGCTATTTGAGAGCATTTCATCTAGCTTGATCATTGCTTTCTGACAAAAACCTGCTTTTATCTTCAAATGTATATAATTTTTTATTGCTTTCAAAAAAAGACACTGTAGAAGTCATCAGGTTTTTACTTTCTTCACTCTTTATTATTGCTTGTTATTTCTAATGGCCATTTTTATAGATAGTACTAGGAGTCAGGATTTTTGCCTAATTATTTTTTTGAGTTCCCAACTTGTAGAGGCTCAGAAATCCTAATTTTTAGAGGTTGGTAGAACAGTGTTATGAAAACTGGCATTTCAAAATGTGCTTTTTTGTTAGGCATTCAGAATGTGAGATACTTGAAATTACTAGTTAAATCAAAATCTTGGCCAAGTTGTGTAATGAAATACTAATATTTGTAACTTTCATTTTATTGTTTGTGCTCACAGAACTTCTGATAAGTGGAGTTCAAGGTAGCACCAAAACTGTCTGCATTTGCCCAGACCTTAAAAAAAAGGGGGGGGGGGAGGGGGAGTGGAGTATACTTTCCTTTTGGTCAGCGTTTCCTACAACTCTGTCATTAGCAAAATTGATGAAACTTGTGTTTATTGGACATCAGAAAGCAAAATCTGCTCAAGTAAAATGTATATTTTAATAGGAAATCTGAAGAATGACAGCGTGAGTTCTAATATTAACATACAACAGTGTCTTGTGATGCTTTTGAGAAATGATTCTCATCAAACACTGTTAGATGTATTGGTAGAGCATGTACTGGCTTTGCAGGTTGGGGGGCGCGTTTTAGATTTATATTTTTCCTAAAGCAGTGCTCTCTGTGAAACTTAGTTACAGCAGAGTTGCTATAGTAGTTAAAGATGTAATTATTACTCTAGCTCCATTCTGAGGATTGCAAATAACTGCAAGTTGGTCTGTATTTTACCAAGCAGGGGCAAGTTCAGTGGCAAAACAGAATTGGGTTCCTCATTTGCTCATATGAGCAATATATTTGCAGGTATTCTTTTCTTGATATAAACACATCGTTGCTATCAATGCACTGTTGAGCTCCAGGCATTTAGTTAAAAAAAGTAATAGAAGCCTTCAATTCTCCCACCTCTATATTGTCTTAAGCAGAGTTCTGTCCAGATGAAGGGATCTGCCTCTGTACAGCACTAGGACCTGAATTATGGATAGACAGAAAATCTAGCTTCTGTGTGATCTAATGTTACCTTATTTTGAAATAGTGATTCTTGGATGTTGATTGTATGTTTTGATGTAGTTTGTGACACTTGGAAAATTGGGTCAGAGGCTAATGGAGCTTTCTGGTTTTGTTTCATACATGTATTAGGTTTTTTATATCTTTCTGGTCATTAGTGTTTCATTGTTTTTAAATACTATGCAAGTAAGTGGGTCAGAGCTATGTATTCTTTTTATGCTTCTAGGCCAGTGATTTACTAGTAAATCACTATTTTTAGCAAGTTCTTAAATCCAAAGCAGGACTCTCTTCTTGTTTGTCAGGGTTGGTATGAATGCAAGCCTTTCTTCAGAAGTCTGTAATAATTGCAGTCGTTGTAACATCCCCCTTTCCTGTGAGCTTCTGCTGAAATTGATCTCCATGTCAACATACACTGAACATGTTCCGAAGTACTTGGAAAAAAAAAAAGTATTTACTTAAGTATTTACATATGCGAAAGATTGTGACTGAAACTTGATCATGATTATTATTAAATCCATCAGACAAGAGAAGAACGGAAAATGGAAGCTATCCTGCAAGCTTTTGCCAGACTAGAAAAAAGAGAAAAAAGAAGAGAACAGGCTTTGGAAAGAATCAGCACAGCAAAAACTGAGGTTAAATCAGAATGCAAGGAAGCACAGATTCTCAATGATGCTGAATTTATTCAGGTAGTTAACCTGGAACTTTATTTTAAAGCTGGCTTTTAACATGGCACATTTTATCGATTGGGATGTCAAGCTGCACTTTAAGATGTATGAACATTTTTTTTTTTTCCTCTGAACTGGAATATATTTGACCAAAATCCATATTGTTCTTTGACATTATATTATGTTAGCTCCTGATTTATTTTTTCAAGAAAATATGTGTAGAATTTGTTTATGAGGAATTTCAGTTACATGAGTTTATGCAAATGTGCAAACACACACCAGCTGTATTATTCAGTCTCTCTTCAAAGTTCAGGATAAGGAGGTGTTTACCGATGCTGACTTCAGCCACAGGAGGTGGCTTTTCTTAGGCACCCTCTATAACCAGTGGAAAACAACTTGCTGCTTCAGTGGGTTATTCAGGAACAGATTATAATCCCTTCTTTTCTTTTAAAGGAAAGGATTTATTAAGGCATAGTTTGTTCTGAGTTCTTTCAGATGATACTTAATATTTCATAAACAATTTTTTACTCTATTGTTGCTGGATGCTAGTATGCTTCTTGCCTTGCAAATATTCCTACAGATTCTCAGTTCAGGTTGTTTCCCTGGATAATTTTTGTTAGCATGCTGTTAAGTACCTTTTGTGACAATGCTAAACACTTAGTAAACTATACATTATAAAAAGAATATTGGACTGAAAGGCATCATGATGTAAGCAGCTGATTTCTAGCTTATGTATGAATGAATGTGGCATGGCACTTACACAAATCTGTGGTGATCTGACCAGTGACTGGTGTGTGTAAATATTCTGCCAATGATACAGCAGGTGCTTGGGAGAAGAATACAGGAAGTCTTGTAGTTTGCCTTGAAGAAGCATAGAAATATTATCTCTGAAGTATTTTAGTTCTAACAACAAAAATGAGATAGAGGCTTTTTAGACCTGTAAAGGAAGGGGGAACTGACATTCTGTTGTAAGAAATATACTTGTGTGTGGGATCTGTTTACTAGACTTTTCTTTTGTACCAGGAACCAGCAAAAGAAGAAACTGCCACCAAGCCTACCCCAGCTAAAGTTAATAGAGCTAAGCAGAGAAAAAGCTTCTCACGGAGTAGAACTCACATTGGACAACAACGTAGACGACACAGAACTGTCAGCATGTGTTCAGACATCCAGCCATCTTCTCCTGACGTGGAAGTAACTTCACAGCATAATGAAACTGAGAATGCTGCACTGGTAGCTGAGCCAGAAACAGAAACTGTTGTTACAGAAATGGTTACTGAAACAGAAGCTCCAGCACTTAATAAATGCCCTACTAAGTATCCTAAAACAAAGAAGGTATGTCTGTTAAGGGATGGGGAGAAGAGTATGGCCTTTAACTGAGTCTGAAGAAAAAAATCATAGACTGCTGCGTCAGTATGCAACTATGTAGAGTTTTTAAAAAATGTTGGCTCATTTCTTTAAAAATCACCATTATATAGCCACTCGCTGGTAATAAATCAAGAGATTAAAAAGGGTATGTATAATATCCATTGGTAGAAGTTATTTTGGATTTTAAGTGACTATCTTTCAGAACAATTTTGGAACAAATGTTTTCTCAGGGAAGTACTTTCTAAGTAGGCTGAAATAATAACCAAAACATAATTAAAGCTGTTAATTTAAAAGGAAAAAAAAGGAAATAAAAGTTGCCTTTCCTTCCTTTGTTCATCATATGCTTTAGAAGGTATTTTAATGGTAGCAAACAGAATACCTGAAAGGAAATCATTAACTTCCAGTATTTTTGAGATGTCTGTTCTGAAGTGAATGGATTTAAGACTCAAAATTTATGTGCGTGTTTGGAGGGGAGATGCTTTACTTCCTTTAGTACTTTGTTTTTAAATTTTTTATTGGACTCCATTGGAAAAGGCTTGAAGAAATGCCACAATGTTTAAAGACACTTGAAAAAAATCTTAAATCTGCAAGTGTGAGTAAATCAGTAAAATTTTCTGCTTTAAAATTCTACAGACTGCATTAAAAAGTGACTTTTTTTCAGTGTGCTTTGCAAGTTCTGAAAATTTTATGTAGTGGAGGGGAAGGGAGAGGAAGTTACAGGTTGAAACTTTTGTCAAATTGAACAATAACAATTTCAAGGTGGTTTTATCTTAAACCCCCTATCATGGTTAACCCCAGCCACCAACTAAGCACCATGCAGCTGCTCGCTCACTCCCCCGCCCCTCAGTGGGGTGGGAGAGAGAATGGGGGCAGGGGGAAGTAAAACTCATGGCTTGAGATAAGAACAGTTTAATAGGACAGAAAGGAAGAAAATAACGATAATAATAATAAAATGACGATAATAATAATAAAATGACAATAATAATAAAAGAATTGGAATGTACAAAACAAGTGATGCACAGTGCAGTTGCTTACCACTTGCTGACAGATACCCAGTTAGTTCCCAAGCAATGATCCACCCCAGCCTAAGTCCCCCCAGTTCATATACTGGACATGACATCACATGGTATGGAGTACCCTTTTGGCCAGTTTGGGTCAGCTGCCCTGGCTGTGTCCCCTCCCAACTTATTGTGCCCCTTGTGGTTTAACCCCAGCCAGCAACTATGCACCATGCAGCTGCTCACTAACTTCACCCACCCCCCCACCCCACCCCCGTGGGATGGCAAACAAAATTGGGAAAAGTAAAACTTGTAGGTTGAGATAAGAGTGGTTTAATAGAACAGAAAAGAAGAAACTAATAATGATAACACTGATAAAATGACAATAGTAATAAAAGGATTGGATTTTACAAATTATGTACAATGCAATTGCTCACCACCTGCAGACCGATGCCCAGTTAGTCCCTGAGGGGCGATCCCCCCTGCACCCACTCTCCCCAGTTTATATACTAGACATGATGTCACATGGTATGGAATATCCCTTCAGCCAGTTTGGGTCAGCTGTCTTGGCTGTGTCCCCTCCCAACTTCTTGTGCCCCTCCAGCCTTGTTGGCTGGGCATCAGAAGCTGAAAAATCCTTGAATTTAGTCTAAACATTACTTAGCAACACATACTTAACTCAAAAACATAGCACTATAGCAGTTACTAAGAAGACAATTAACCCTTATCCCAGCTGAAACCAGGACACCCCTCCAGCCTTCTTGTTGGCTGGACATGAGAAGCTGAAAAATCCTTGACTTAGTGTAAACTCTGCTTAGCAATAACTGAAAATATAAGCATGTTATCAACAGTCTTATCATACTAAATCCAAAACATAACACTATACCAGCTACTTGGCGTGGTTTAAACCCAGCCAGCAACTAAGCATCATGCAGCCGGTCACTCACTCCCCCTCTATGCAGTGGGATGGGGGAGGGAATCGGAGAAAAAAAGTAATACTCATGGGTTGAGATAGGAACAATTTAATAGAACAGAAAAGAAGATACTAATAATGAAAATAGTAACACTAATAAAATGACAATAGTAATAATAAAAGGACTGGAATATGCTAGTGATGCACAGTGCAATTGCTTACCACCTGCTGACCGACACCCAGTTAGTCCCTGAGCAGTGATTTCCCCCCCACACCCACTCCCCCCCAGTTTATATATACTAGATGTGATGTCACATGGTATGGAATATCCCTTTGGCCAGTTTGGGTCAGCTGTCCTGGCTGTGTCACCTCCCAACTGCTTGTGCCCCTCCAGTCTTCTTGGTGGCTGGGCATGAGAGGCTGAAAAAATCCTTGACTTTTGACTAAATGTTACTTAGCAACAACTGAAAACTTCAGTGTATTATCAACATTCTTCTCATACCAAACTCAACATAGCACTGTACTAGCTACTAGGAAGACAATTAACTCTATCCAGCTGAAACCAGGGCAGTAATAGAAAGAAAATTAACTCTGTCCCAGCCGAAACCAGGACACCCCCAAACATACGTCTTTTTTTTTCCCCAAAAGGCACCAGAGTCATCCTGAAAAACTGCTTATTGCATCACTATTAAATTCTTGTCAGAGGGCAGACTAGAATCTGTCTTCCTTTTTTGCATGTTGTATGCAAAAAGAAGGAAGATGTCCGAGAAGTCTGAATTTTACTGCATTTTTTTGCGGTTTCATTGTCTTAAGGATAAATGTCTGTGAAATGTCTCGTGTTGTACCCAGTGTGTACCGTATATGAGGAGAAAGTCCTGCTTTAAAAACGAATTGATAAATATAAATAGGTTTGTAAAAGACAAGCAGTTTAAAAGTAAATTTATTCTTATAATCTATGTTAAAGCCTTGATATCATATTAATATTTAATGTGTTAATTTGGATGTCTTTAACTTTGTTGAACCATTGTAAAATTCAGGAGGCTAGTTTATCTGTTAATAGAAACTAAAATCTACTGGCACGTTTTTCAAAAACACTGAACTAGCTAGGAGAGAATACCCTTTTTTGACAAGTGTGCCTTAGTAAAGGTGTTGTAATTTAATAAACTACAATAGTGAAGAATGTTCAAGGCATCTGCCTGACATGTTGACAGAAGTCTAGTCCTGACAGTATGGAAATCTGATGAGAAATTTACTTAATTTTGTTCTATTAATGTTACACTGTTTCCCCTCAGTTTAGGAGCTCGGGCACAAGTTTAAAATTTGTCTTGAAATTCTGTTCGTAAATTCACATAAAAAGTACAGGTTATCTGGGCACTTTTATAGCACGTTCAGTGAGAATTAAATAAAAAGAGAACTAAATGTTAGTTACAAAAGAAAATCCAACCTCAAAAAGCAAAACCCCCAAAACTTTGTTATATAGAGCAAATGTATACTGATTCCTTCTGCTGTCCCCATTATTTCACTAAAACTATCCTCATTCTTGCCCTGTGTATTCTTAAACTTGCAGCCTGGAAGCTAGCTGTTTTCTGGTTTGTGTAACAGTTGACTAGGTGGATAATTAGACTAAAAAAATTCTAAAAGCCACTGATAAAAGCACTCAAACCACTAATTTTTTTCTCTCTCTCTGTTTAGCACTTGGTCAGTGAATGGTTAAGTGAAAAGAGTGATAAAACAGGGAAGCCTACAGACAGTCTATCAGAAAGGCCTCTACGCATAACTACTGACCCTGAAGTTCTGGCTACTCAACTGAATTCTTTACCAGGTCTCACTTACAGTCCACATGTATATTCAACTCCAAAGCACTATATTCGTTTTACTTCACCATTCCTTTCAGAAAAGAGGAGGAAAAAAGAACCTGTGGAAAACATTACTGGCTCTTGTAAGAAGGTAATGCTTCCCTTCATTATGGTTCCCCATACTGTATTAATTAAAAAATAAGTCTTTATTTGCTAGCACGAATTCAGGCAGAAAAAAGCTGCTTGGCAAACCAATTGTCATGTGTAACATGTTTTGAAATGTTTATCATTAAACTGTGAAGTCACTGATTTGAACTTGGTTTATTACAGCGATGGTTGAAGCAGGCTTTGGAAGAAGAAAATTCAACAATGATTGATAGATTTAATTCACCATCACAAGAAAGATCTAGAAGTCCAGCCATCAATGGTGAAAATAAAAGTCCTTTATTACTGAATGACAGCTGTTCCTTAACAGGTGAAGCTTTTACTAATAACAGTACAGAAGAGCGACGTCGAAGTAGTTTAAATGTGGAGGACCATGTTTTTTTGAAGTGATCAGTTAATGAAAATTCCAGGGGTATTTCCACTGTTTCCTGGTACTTTCTTCGAAAGAAATGCTTAGTTGCATAGTGGTTGGGATTTTTTCCCCTTTTAATGCATAATTGATACTAGATAAGTAACCACTATGTCTCATAGAGTTTAACAGTCAACAAAAGACTAATGTTTTTGACTATTAGTATTAAGAGGTTCGATTATAAATTCTTCTTCCATGCTGTTCTATATATTCAGAACTCTTTAAATTTAGTGGGCTTCTGTTGCACACAGGAGAAAAGCTGTGTAATCTTGTAGGCCTAATACAAAATGGGAACATACTAAAAACTAAACACACTTCTGTAAGGATATGTTGTGCATCAGATGATTCGTGTGTATAGTCCTGAACTTGGAATTTCCCCTTTAGCTGAACAGTCTTAAAAATGCGTAGAAGTTGACTTTCCCTTTTCTGGAAACACAGACAGTTCTTCCCATCATGGGAGCACACAAATTTCAGTTACTGATGCATCTGTAGGCTGTTAAGAGTTCATTTTTCGGAAAGCCTGCCCTTTAAGAGATTTTTGTAATCTTACTGTTGTTTTTTTTAATGTGGAGTTCATAATTTCATTACATCAAGTACTTAAACAACTGTAAGTAATGATCTAGATCTTATAGCTTTTTTCTAATTTTAACACACAGATCTAACCACACCACTAAAAAAACGAAGACTGTATCAGCTGTTGGAGTCTGCATTCTCAGAAACCTCTACACCTACTCCTTCTCCGTATGCCACACCAACTCATGCTGACATCACTGCCTCCGAGCCATCATTGTTTGCTACACCTCCGAGGGTAAAAACAGAAGATGAAGCTTGTAGAAATGGTTACAAACCCATATATTCACCAGTTACTCCTGTAACTCCATGTATACATGGAAATACCATGCACTTTGAGGTGAGATTTACAGTGAATTTCAGTGTGTTCAGAGAATGTTTAGACTTTCTGGTGTAAATCGGTATTTGTACTCCTGCTACAAGGAGGTGTTCTATATTTCTTCAGGCTAAAAAAGAAGTTGACTTGCAATTTCTTCTCCTTTATTTAGAATATTTCCTCACCTGACAGTTCCCCAGAAGTAAAAAGGCGAGCTTACAGTCAAGAGGTAAGGATATTTGCCAAAAACTGCAAATGGTATCTTGATTTCACCTGTATGGCTGCATGGTTCTTAGTAAAGGCTTTTCACCTGCCATTGCAAGTTTCCTGGAATGTAAAGGGTAACTTCCCTACAGGTTTTATTTGTTTAGTCCTGTATATTTCTACTTTACCTATTTCATTTTCCACTTTAAATTGGTTTCTCTCTCCTCTTCTTCTGTATCACTTAAAAATCCTTCCTGATGGCTGTCATAAAAAGGAGTAACTACTGCAATTTATAGAGAAGAACAGAAAAACAACGCTTGTGCTTTTCAGGCTGTAGTTAGATTTAAATTAACATTTCTTGTTGTTACCAGCATCTCTCAATTGTTTTTGTTGAGCCTAATTATGCTCAGAGTGAGAGAGCAGAGCAGAAGGGCAATAAATGGGTTTGCGTGGATTAGGTTGGGAGCAGCAGGTGCCATTGGATTGTGCTGGCTGCTCCCTGCCAGGGGGGATGAAGTGTCCAGCTGTGGGCTGAGGCAGCAGTTGGGCTGCTGGCGGGCAGCCCGGCTCTGAAATGCAAGAACTTCCACAGGGACCCTCTGCCCTGCACTGGGCAGTGAGGAAATGTTCCACAGTGAGGTGGGGCTTGAATTCTGCTGGTAACTACACGGTTTGCGCGAAGGTGTTGAACTGTAAACTTACTGGCACCTAAAAGGATTTGGTAGAATTAAGTAACAATAAAAAGACTTAGCAGGTTGTACTTAATAATGGAGACTTTCACTTCTGGCAAGTCATGCAAGTGAATGATCCAAATACTCTCCCCTGGGAGTTGAACACATACATGTGTATGTTTTTAGGTCAAAATCTTAACAAATGTTGAAACACAATTTTTTCATACAATCATAGCTGTCCACTGAATTTAACAATTACTTCTAAACTATTGTAATTTAATAATTTAATGCTTACCTGACTTGAGAAGAGGGGTTTTACTTAGGAACTTTAGCTTTTTACTTTTTAATACAAATATTTTAAAAAGGGTTCATGAAAACCTTAAAACACATTGGTTTAGAAAAGCTACTTCCAGCTAGGAAGTACATACATGCTAGGTTTTTCATGGTTAATAGAGTTTTAAGATGTACAAAGAAGTTTATATAACTTAAGAAATTCCCCCCCCCCTCCTCCCTACAGAATACTGGTTTTAATACTGTTTCAAAATTCAAAAGTGTCTCAGAAAAGCTCCCCCCCCCTCCCCTTTTATGTTGAATTGAAGTTAAGTGCTTTGTAACTTCCTGGCCAGGGATTTGCTCTCATCGAAGCTCCTCCCCTTCCTCTGCCAGTCATAAATAAAACCGGGTATTTAAAGTTTATTTTGACTTTGGTTAATGTGCATTTTATTAAAATGCTTTTACCTAACACATAGCAATAGTAGAAATCAGTGTCTGGCTGTAGAACTGGTTCTTAAAAATAGATAAATTCATCATAGTCGAAGGCCTTTTAATGCCACTTAAAGGTACAACTGAATGTCAGAACAGTTGTAGTTTTGTTGGAGTGTGGAAAAAGAGTTGATATGCTTTTTCTTCGTGCAGGGATATGACAGAGCATCGATTCTAGCACTGAATTCTTTCAGAAATTCCAACCTGACAGAAATGGGCCTGCAAGAAATAAAGACTATTGGATATTCCAGTCCAAGGAATAGGACTGATGTCACACGGCAGTGCACTGGAGAAATGGAATCTGTGTCAGACCTCCAGCTGGGACTCGAAGTAATTGAGCAAAGTGCACTGCATAAAAACCTGGAAGCCCCCACACATGATAGGACTGATTCAAACAGCCAATTAGAAACTGCTCATTGTGGACGGGGCACAATTTATTCTTCCTGGGTAAAAAGTCCCGACAGGACAGGTGTAAATTTCTCAATGAATTCTAATTTAAGGGACTTGACCCCTTCACATCAGTTGGAGGTAGGAGGTGGATTCAGAATAAGCGAGTCAAAGTGCCTGATTCAAGACGATGCTAGAGGCATGTTCATGGAAGCATCTGTTTTTTGTACTTCAGAAGATGGAATTGCATCTGGCTTTGGAAGGACTGTCAATAACGACAACTTGATGGATGGAAATTGCACACCCCAGAATCCTCCACAAAAGAAAAAGGTTATAATTTTAAGAATCATTTGGTCTGTCTTGCATAGTCTGCTAATGATATTTCTATAACAGAAAGAACCATAATATAATAAAAAACAACTGGTGGCTCATCTTCAGATACTACAATGTAGTAGAGATTATTCAGGGGAGATAATGAAGACCAAAGAGTAAAGCTGCATACACCCATTAGTGAATTTATTTTTTCGAAGTAATAGATACAAATTCACTTTTAATTCATATGAGTCTTAAATTAATTGCTCTATAAGCAGTTGCTTTTCAGGTTTGAAAATGGTTGCTTATGCCACCAATTATTACAATATTCTGTTATACTACTAGCATAGAGCTAATATACTGTGAACATTTGTTATGAATTACTGTAAGAAATTGCACTAACAGATTTATGATACTGAGACTTTAAAATTCAGATTTTTATATACTTAAGGTATCTTGGTTTCACTGTTAGAACTACACAGAAATCCTCAGTTCCAAGAAATCTTTTTCTTGGCTTAATTTCTTTCTTTATAAAACACTGTGTTTGGAAAAACAAGCACAATCTAAATTTGCTACTCTCATTAAACAGTTTTTGTAGGTAAGTTGTGTGGTCATGGGCAACTTGAACCAGAATTGGAAGTTCTTCTGCATAAGTATCTTTGCACTTTACTGTCAGGTTAGACTCCCTTTTGCTCCTTGCAGAAAGGATGACTAATATGGAAGGCAGTAGTCTCCAATGCAACAGCTTGCCAGTTCTGTCTCATAGCAGACTAGTAATCTTTCTTGTTTGAAAGATGTGATTTATTTTCTTTATGGAAGTAATGATCGGGGCCAGGGGGAATATTCTGTGTATGTACATGCATGCACAATGGGGTTTTGGTTTTTTTGGTCCTATTACACCCCCCTGTATGCGCCTCCTCCCCTGTGTTCTTGGGGCATGCTGCTAGGGAGTGCTCATGATTCTTCCTTCAGAAGTTTTCCATCAGAACTGGATTTTTGTTTACTTTGCTTCAAACCAGAGGCATAACTGAAGCAAGTTGGTAGGATCTCTGTTCTTACCTGCTCCTGACACTGAAAATTTTGTGGATCCCATGTGTGTTTCTGTAGCCCTGCTGTTTTGGCAAACAGCCAAAATTTCTGTAGCTTCACATTCTTCTTTGAAGGTTAAATTAATTTCTTTTCAAATCCCATCAACACTTAGTTCTTCAGTAACCCTCCCCCTTTCTGTTGTTGACAAGAATTCTTCCAGATTGTTACTGCTGAGGGCTTATGCTACACTAATACCCAAATGAAAAAAGGTGTGGCTTCCTCCTGACCTCTCTCACAGGATTCCTGTCTAAAAGTCTCAGTTTGAAGAAACAGCCAAAGAAAATTGTACCCCTGAAAGAATAGGGTTTAGGCTTTCTAAATGCAACTTTTTACAGTGTAAAAAGGGGAGGGGGGCGGGAATCTCACCTAAGGAGAACATGAAAATTCAGGAACTTTGTAGGAGAGTAATAGAAGCCTTTCCCTAGGCTCACATAAGACATGAATGTCCTTATGCAGTTGTTAAGGAGTTTTTTCCATATTTCAACATTTCTGTAAGCATTTGCTCCTCTACTTTTTGTCACCATTGTACAAGTTCATCCCATTTCAATACAGTCCTGTACGTAGTGGCCACACTGCATAGATTTCATCCATTCTTAACATTTAAGATTTCTTTAAAGCAATATTCTTCAAGGGATCCCAGTCATGTGATATGGAAATAACAAATTCTTAACCTAAACTTTCTTTTATGAAAGTTATTTTTAATTGTTCTTACCCTGACATATAGATGAGTCTTTATTGGATAGATCTGTTTGAAAGCAAGCAAAAAAACCCCCAACCCCAGGACTGCAAACAAAGCAAGCTGCCCTGTTTTTTCACTCTGTGTAGAAATAGATGTCTGCTTTTATCGAGGACTAAGCCAGTTAAATGTGAATTTTTTTTCACTATTGCACTTTAGTTTCATATTTTGGATACTGTATGGTTTGGAGTAGGTTGTTGATAACTAGAATAAAAAAGATTTAAAGACATTAAATGTTATTTCCACCAAACTATTGTCATTACTGAATAAAGTAGGTCTGAAGATCAGCACTTCAGCTTTCTGCTCCAAATACTGAAGATACATAGTGAGAACACATGAAAATATATTTTTCTCACTTGTGGTAACTTACTAAACATTTAAACTGTTTTCTGTTCTATGGAAGCTTCTGTGTAGTGATTATATTGAGTATATATTTTTATATATAAAGTAGCAAACCACATTTCCCTTCATGTGTCATTGGTCTTGGTAATAAACTTTACTTGAAACTTAGCTTTAAAATATGTTCTTAATCAGTCTCTTAGAGTGCAGTAAAGACAGAAATTCAAAATAAACTGGGAAAAGAATTGAAGTTGGGAATTCTGTATGTTAAGAAAAATGTATGAAGAGCTTAGAGAATCCTTCAATATATGCAGTAGAGTTGAAGCAGAAGCGTGGTGGGTTTTTCATGTGAGTCTGAGAGCAGGATGTGACAACTCTTAAAATTAGCTTTACTGTATCAGTATAGTCTTACTAATGCTGCAGTTCCAGGAGAAACTGTGAAGTCCCTTGCAGCTTCAACCAACAGTATGACTTGAGCAGTGAACCTTTTGCTGATATTCTGCTTCTTCTCTGAGGAAGAAAGCATACTTCCTTCTCTTGGCAGAAGCTTTTTTTTAACATAATCATCCTCACAGTCGTTAGTAGCTCAGTACTCTCTAAATTCACTGCAGATGTGGTGAAACATCTTCAATTAATCTATCCCCATTTTCTTTTAGAACCAAGTAAATGGTATGTCTTACTGAAAGAATACATTTAATTGAAACTGTGAGAAAGGAAACAAGTAAACTTCCCTTCTAATGTTTCATGTGTTTTTTTGTTTCTTTTTTTGTTCTTAGGTATCCTTACTAGAATACCGTAAGAGACAACGAGAAGCTAGAAAAAGTGGCTCAAAGACAGAAAACTTCCCCCTGGTTACTGTATCTCCTCATGCTGCTGGTGGAGGAAATACAAGTAGTAACAATGGTGCTAATGATGGGTATAACAACAGTGGTGAAAATGGGGAGCAAACTGATAACGCTGCAAGCCTGCCTTTACCACTGCCAGCTACTGTTTATAATGCAGCTCCAGAAGACATTGGCAACAACTGTGCAATTAAGGAATCTTCTTCCAGTGAGAAGAATGAACCTGAAGTTCAGTGGTAAGCCACAAAACTAGAGGACTAAAGTGCTGGAGAATTATTTAATTAATTCTAAGTCTTTTCTATTTGAAATCTAGTTTTCATTGATAAGGGTGCAGTTGCAGATTACTGATTGGAAGCCCTTCTTTCAGAATAGTGAAGAGCTGTTTTACCACTTTCCTCAGAAATATAGCAGATACCTCATAAAGATTAGAATATTTATCTGTAAGATACTGGTTAATTTATTGTCATTCTGCTTTGCTTTTTTATTTTCTAAGAGCAAACCAGGTATTGGTTTGAGCAGAACAGGTTGCCTAGTTCTGTAGATTATAAAAGTGTGTAGGTAAAGCACAGTTGTAAATCTGTAGAAAATGGCATTGTTGAGTAGGCGTGCTCCCTCCACCATTGCACAGGTTGGGCTGTGTGTGTTTGCCAAGGTGTGTGGAGGAGAGAGCAGCAGTACAATGGAGGGGATGCTGTAATGGCTGTGAGAGATTTGAGTCTGATTCTCAGCATGGCCTTGGGTCTGCACTCATGTCCTTGTAGCAGCCCACTGCTTCGTCTGTGGGTGGAAGAGAGTATTTTCCATCTTAAATCTCAAAACATTTTCAAAAGTACCGTAGGGAAGAAGTGTGGAACAGAATAATCTGTATTGATCAGCAAAAGCTTCTAGAAGGCTTTAGGAAAGTCTGTTTTTCAGTGATCTGGCTGGAATGTGTTTGCGGTGTTTGCTGTTGCTTAAGTGCAATTTGCAGGGCTGCATGCAGTCTCCCTTAACAGTTCCTTCTGCTCAGGTAGAGAGCATGTGGTGATACTTGCATCGTTGTTTATGATCATTAAATGGTTCCCCTGTGTGCAGACCATACGCTCTGTTAGATGCCATGCCAGATACTCCCAACAACCAAAAATCCTGGGGAGGGGGATGAGATAGAATGACTTCAGTCTGTATAAATGTTGCACAATGTTTTCCACTGCAGTTTTGGTAGCCTTCCGGTAGATGGTCAACTGTGGTGATGCTGTCTCCAAAGTGTTACTAGCACAAAATAAACCCGGCAGCTGTGTTTTATGCTGTAGTGAAGGCCCAATAGTGTTGGGGATGAACATGGGCTGAGGAGTTGAACATCCTTCTGCTCAGATGCCCCAGCTGTTCCAGAATAAAAGGGTTTTGTAGAGCCAATTGAAGGGAGAATGTAAGTGCAGTCTTCAAAGTTTCACTGAAAAGGGGCTGTAAGTTCACTATACAGAAACCAGTTATTATATTGTAAGCCAAGAATGTGGAGACAGGCTAAACAGGCAAGAATTTATTAGTTAGTTTTTGCAGTAATCCTGGAGACAGCACCAAAATGTCTTCTAATACAACAGTATTGTAGAATAATACTGTATATTCTTGCCTGAATGAAAAATTGAGTTTTGTACAGTGCTGTCATTTATGTTCTTCTTGATCAGGTTGTGATTATCAGATGTAATTGATTATAAGAGAGAAGATACGACTGTGGCTTCATACCCACTATCTGGCAAGTTAAATGTAGAAGCTTAAACAGAGATAGAGTTGTAGTTGTGCAGTACTTAAAACTATGGATCCACTATGAAAGAGCAAATTCTTTAAAAAAAAAAAAAAAAAGGGTATTTCCAGCTTTGGAAGAAAACAGTTTTCTACAGATGGAGAATATGAAGCAGCACCTGCAACCTTTATTTTTTGAAGTGTAGTTTTTGACTTTTCAACCAACCACAGATGTTTCCACATTAAGAGGAATTGTTAGTTCTTGTAATATAACAAGACTGCAGGAAATTGGTATATTTAAAGTGAGAGAAAATAGATACAAAATACTTAACAAGTCACATTCCTTATGTGCAACCAGTTATTTGGCTCTTGCACGCATGGTAAAAGTTCTGTGACACAGTATTTGCATATGCATTGTCCTAAACTTGGGGGAGTACATCCTCTCAAATTTAAAATGTGCTTCTCTCGTGCAGGACTGCATCAACCTCAGTGGAACAAGTGAGAGAACGAAGTTATCAGAGAGCTTTACTTCTCAGTGATCATAGGAAAGACAAGGACAGTGGTGAGTTGATTTATCATGTTGAAGGTAGATAAATCTAACCAGTTCCCCCATGGTAGACCGTAATTATTCTAATATTATGTTTGGGTCTGCTTCATCTGTAGGGGGAGAATCACCTTGTAGCCCATGCTCACCGTCTCATGTTCAGTCTCCACCTTCATCTCATTCAAATCTCATTTCCCAGTTGCAGCTTAAGGTCCCTTTCACTGAATTTATGGAAGGTCAGTAAGCAGATGACCTTGTATGACACTTGACGTATTGAATAGTCTCTTACAACAACTTTAATAGCTCTTTTAAAGTCAAATATAAAGTGCTTAGCAATCTTTGCAAAAGACTTGATTTTCCCATTTTTGTATTTGTTTCTGCTTTATGTTTGTAGAACCTGATCCTGAAAATCCAGAGCCTACTTCTGAATGTCCGTCCCCAGATCCTTCACAAAAGACTTGCAAGAGTCCGTCAAAAGCAAGCAAGGTAATGCACAGTGTATGCAGGTGCCTATGTGTTTGCACGCGTGTGTCTTGTATAATATGCATATGAATATGTACATACATCTCTGATTCATCTTAAAAAAAGTTAATCTCATGATTTACTACTTAGGTTACATACATACATGTTTATCCATCTGTGTAATAATTCAACATAAGTGAACATTTGTAAGAATATTTGTGGTAGTCCATACACACAAAAAACTTGGTTTATCTTCTCTCAGTAGCTGTACCTATTTATATATTATCTCACATTCTCTAGACACAGAAGATATTCTATTAGTGGATTCAGTATCACTGCAGTTCTGCAGGGTGAATTCTGAAAAACTGGCATGCCAGAGTTTGGCACTGTTTGTCAGTAGAGGCACTGATACAGAGAAGGACATGGAACAGCTGCCTGTACAGTGTTAGATGAAGTAATTCAGGGTGGAATGTTTAGTCTGCTGGCACTATGCCAGTTTTAAAATGTTAATTCACTCCCAAAACTGCTTTATTTTTGTAAATGCTCTGTCTGAAATTTTATTTCTTTCAGACTCGGGAATCTAAAACTTCAACAGATAACAGATTCTGACCAACCTGATGGATCATATTTCTGTTACTACTTTAAAATACACTTGCTCATCTTTGAAGAGTGATTGATAAATACTTGCTAAAAATAGTGTCTTCCTAAGTTTAAGCTTTCTGTTGTTGCTGTTTTTCTTATACCAAATATATATCCTGTGACTCAACACTTTTTTTCACCATCAGGGGAGAGAACAATATTCTGAGAAGTTCTTTTCATTCTAATGCACGCATAGTCGAGTATTTTGAAAGTTTCGCACTGACTGACTATCTTTTCATTCTAGCCTTCTTCACCGAGTCCTGTAGCTTCAACGCAGTTGCTTGGGAAAACACCCACAAAACCAGATTCGCACTGGGAAACGGCAGCTAGTGCACCTGAGGCCGAATGTGCGAATCATCCAAAATCTGAGCTGCAGCAGAAACAGCTGACAAACAACATCCAAGCACTTTCAAAAAATCATCCATCTCAATCGCATCTGCGCAGTTCTGCTGAGCAACTTTCACAGAAGTTGCCTTCCGCACCTTTGAAGCTGCATTGCCCCCCTTCGCCTCACGTAGAAAATCCTCCCAAGTCCTCCACGCCTCACGCGCCTGTGCAGCACGGTTACCTTTCACCAAAGCCTCACTCGCAGCAGCTGGGATCTCCATACAGACCTCATCATCCACAGTCACCTCAAGTTGGAACGCCCCAGAGGGAAACGCACCGAAACTTCTATCCGGCAGCACCGACCCTTCAGCCCGGTAATCAGCAGCAGGCCAGCGGACCCCTGTTCACTCAGACAACTTCAGGACAATCTTCAGCTTCTTACAGCCAGTTTAACCAACAAAATTTGAACAGCAATGCACCACCTCCCCCACCCCCCCCCACCCCCTTCTTCTACTTACTATCAAAGCCAGCAGCCCTCTGGAAACTTTCAGAGTTACAGTCAGCTGAAGGGCAGCATACCCCAACAGACTGTGTTTTCATCTGGACCAAACCAAGCACTTCCTGGCACCGCGGGTCAGCCAACGGTGCCGGGACACCATGTAACTGCAGGGCATTTTCTGCCGTCTCAGAACCCCAGTATTCATCACCAGGCGTCCGCGTCTGCTGCTCCACCTCCTCCTCCCCCACCACCTGCTCCGGGACCTCACCTTGTACAGCAGCAAAGTACTCATCAGCAGCACTCTGTAGCACACGTCGTCGGTCCGGTTCATGCCGTGGCAGTAGCTCCTGGATCGCACATTCATTCTCAAGCTGCTGGTCACCATTTGCCACCGCCACCTCCGCCACCAGGTCCTCTCCCGCACCACCAACCTCCCCATCCTTCGACCGGACACCAAGGTTTGCAAGCACAACACCAGCATGTTGTAAACTCGGCACCACCCCCGCCTCCACCCCCACCTGCCAACGTTATCGGCTCGGGCCATCACCCAGCATCAGCACAAGGGTTACACCACCCCTCTCATCAAGGACCTCCCCATTTTCCTTCAAACGCTCACACGAGTGTGTCCTCCTATTCCCCACAAGCCCCGCATCACACGACGCTAGGACCTGGACCTCAACATCAGCCTGCTGGAACAGGACCTCATTGCCCGCTCCCTGGTCAGGGTCCTCACATCCAACCTCAAGGACCAAACAGTATCGCAACACCCACCGCGTCGGGGTTCTGCCCTCACCCTGGCTCTGTCACCCTTCCCCACGGAGTGCAAGGGCCGCAGCAGGCGTCGCCAGTGCCTGGACAGATCCCCATTCACAGAGCACAGGTGCCGCCCACTTTTCAGAACAATTACCATGGTTCAGGGTGGCATTAAAATGGATCCCTCTAATTCTAAACATTTTTAAAATGTTCTGTAATATAAACTGTGTATATTTCATATGTACCTGTTCAAGGTACTTTTTAAAGCTTGTACATGATACTTTGTATAAAAGCAAACACCAGTGCTCTTTCATTGTATTCTTTCCATTTTTTTGCTTTTTAAAATTCCTGAAAATGTGCTGTTAAGCCAGTATTAGGTATTTCTTTTTATTTGTAAGTGAACATTCCAGCTGTTTTTTCTGGCAGTAGGTTTGATGCTGCATAATCTTTAAAATTTTATTGTTGCAGTTAAATTCATTTAGTGAATGTTTTCTATATTACTTTTATACATATGTAATTAAGTAAGTACACAGGCTAAGTGATGGCACTAACAATTTTTTTTTTTCCCCATTTTCTTCTGTCAACAGTTCTTTGTGTGCATAGAGATAGAAAACAATGCAATACAAATTTTTATAGTTTTGGTGTGGACATGGCATTTTGTTTCATCAGTTCTTTGCAGAAATTGTAATTTAATGTATAGACTGTTTCTAATGTCTCTGACGAGTGCTGTAAATACTGTATTTCTTTTGCTTGTAAAATTGCTTAAAGCTTCTTTCATTTGATATAGTATTGTATATAATAAGTCTCTTTTGCAAAAAAAAAAAGTGTGATCTTTGTGAAAGTAGTACAGTATATGATCTTTAATTTTTTTTTTAATATACTGTCACCTTGCAGCACTGGTTGGGCATTTTAATTCATGTTAATAAATCACAATTATGTCAGTTTTAACTACTTGTCCTGAAAGGGTGGTATGTCTTCAGGGAAGTGGCCTCAAGCATGTAAAACAAACACCCTGCCCCCGTCAGCCTGAGGCTGTTCACATCCCTGCAGGTTTCAGCTGCAGCTCCCCTGCTGCAGCACAGAGATGTGGAACTGGCTGTAGGAGGGGGGGTGTTTCCCTGCTGGGTCTAGAGGTGAGGAAAGATTGCTCCAAGGACAGCAGGATCTTGCATCAGTTTATGGATAGGTTAAGGGGGTAGTGATGAGTCACGCAGTACTAGCATACCAGCACTGCTGTGTGCCAAAGCTGTTACCTGACCTGTTAATTCTGACCTCTGTTACAGACCACCTCCGCACCTGCAGCCTGCAGCACATTCCCCTTTTCCCCCTCTAGCAGATCTGCAGGGCCTGGGGACCAAAGCCTTGTCACACTTTCCAGACCATTTAAAAATAAGCTAAACTACTTCCAATGCAGCCTTTCTCATCACTTCCCACCCTGCCCTGCAGCACTTCCCCTTCATCAAAGGTGGCCCAAGTGAGTGGTGCTACAACAGGGTATGGAATGTTGCCAAGTGTGTAGTGTTTTGTTTTTTTTTTTTTTTTTTAAGGAGGTCGTTTATTCCTGCTGCTGAACAGCAGCAGCAGTTATAACAGTGCTGTGTTGCACTGGCCAGGTGCAATAGTTAGTCCATAACTTACACCTCAGTAGTGACTGCTCTAAATTCTGCTCCTGAACAGGCCTGTCTGTGCCCCATGGCTCCACCTCAGAACCAGAGAAGAAAAGCAGTGTGCAAGGAAGCCTGATGTGGAAGAGGATGGGAAGCAGCTGTTCCTACTCACTGAGAAAAGGCGGTAATTCTTTTTAACATGTAGAAAAAATTGGCACTACTTCAAATTCTAATTTGCCTCTAATTAAAGATTTTATTAGAATAGTACTTTCCTAGACAGCTACTGGCTATGGAAAACGTGCTTTGTATGGAGTACACTAGGTTTTGCACTAGCACAGAGTGGAACCATGGGCTTAGGCCATCAACAAGAGCAAGAAAACCCAACCCGTGCTCTGTGACTGCTCAGACACCAGTTTTGAAAAAACCTGCATCACCCTCTACAGCCCAAAGTTCAAATCTGGTTTTCCTGACCCCCTTCCATCCCTCTATGAAGTAGGTCATTACATAGGTACAACAGAGCATAAAACACACGCTGTAGGGGGATGAGGTCTCGGAGCAGCATAAGGAGCTGAGACTCTGGGTCACAGAACGGGACCTGTACCGTGCGAGGCTCCCCCCATTCCCTTGTATCGCCACGGCCAAGCAACGGGCGCTGAACGGATACTCACCTTGCTAGGTTTGCACTTGAACCAGTGTTTCGTTCAAGTGCTGGTCTCCTCTGTACTCAGGAACAAGCTTCCAATTAGTTGAAGCAATTAGGCACTAAGACTAGTTAGGCCAGGTGTGAAGCCGAACATAATTTTTACCTCTTGCTCTGGAGTCCAGTGTGGCATCGTCCTTCTCGCCAGCCTCGTCCATGGGGCCGTGAAAAGCTGTTCCCGTCTGAGGTGCTCAGGGCCTGGAGGGTGAAGGCTGAAACCCAGCTGGTGGCAGGGCCTCAGCAGGTGGGTGAGTTTCTCCGGACCGCTACATGTGTGTCATGCTCTGGTGGCTTTGCAGTTTCTATTTGGAGGAGTGGCTGCACCAGCCTATTGGGGATGGGGTAATCACTTGCTTGTTTACAGTAGTTAAACACCTTGCACGAAATCCTCTTTTTTGGGGGGTTTGTCATGTTTCACCTAGCAACCACTTCCACACAGCCTCTCATGCCACATTACCCTTCAGGATGCTCCAATTTACACCAGGTGACATACTTTATAAATTAACACAGAAAGCTGCCTGTCCCTTTGGCCAGGCTAAATCAGCCCCCCTGCCCACCACCACAGCACAGACCTCTAGCAAACAAACGGTTAGAATCATGGCTAGCAAAGATTCCAATGACCAGCACACTGTCTGAAAAAACAAAACACTTTAATTAGACAACTGCAAGCACCTCAAACAACTGGTTATTGTTACAGCATGGGGCTATCTTCTCACAATCTAGTTATTGCAAAGGCATGTGAATAAGTTTCATATGGACAAAGTCAAGAAAAAAGTGGCACCGTAGTTACATGAAGATCAGAAGTAAGCTTACATTCATCCCACTGACTTCTAAAAGAGGCCAAAACACACCTCCGTACTGTACATTCTAAAATCTGTATTGCCTATAAGCTTCAGCCTATGCAGCTTTTTTTTTCCTAGGAAACACGTAATTGTTGCGTGCAACTTACAACAGGTAATCGTATGTCTAGTTATGGGAAAGAATAAAGCTAGTGCAATTTGTTTTAGAAACATGTAAAGCTATGAATGGAATGAGCATGATCTTGCTTCTTGGATTATTTGACCCACTGCACTGTAAATATCTGCAGCTATATCCTTCCTTAACTGATGCCAAGCACACACTTTTATTATAAAAGATCAGTAATTCTACACAGAGAGTGGTTCTCATGCTCGACTTTTAATTTTTTTTTTTTTTCTTAAGGTATAGTACAACTTACAGTGCTTATAAAAAGGCAACACCATATGGTACCATGTCTTCACTATCACATTGTAAGGGAAATTGCTATTTTTCTTCTCTTAAAAGCACTTAAAATAGGCAAAAGTTCTAAAAGGGAGTGCTAAATGATAATGCATACTTTATTAGAAAGAAGTCTAGCCTTCCTTTAAAGTGCCGTTTGGGGAATGAAATCCTGTAAACCAGAGCCACTTTGTTTAAAATCCAATGAACGGGAACTGCTACAGAATAGAAAGTTTACACAATTCCTTAAAGCAGTTTAAAGTCCACTACATGCAATTGGTTTGCTATAAAGCTCTCTAAAACTTAGTCGCTTTACTCTGAAGTTGAGTCCCCAGTCCCATATTTAAATGGCAATAAACATTTACAGGGTGCATTTACATACACTATAATACAAGAATGACGTCCCTTTGCCGGAAGATAAAATTGTACAATTCCTCGCCGTAACTCAGTTCTGACTTGATAGATTTCTTACGCTTGTAAATTATATAATATGCATCAGCTAAAATATTTTTTTTTTTCATAAATAGTTACAAAACTTGCCAAAACACATGGGGGGAAGTTTCCTTTGTTCAAAAATCTGACATCTGAATGCCACACAACACAAGAAACAATGCTTAAAGACACGTTAAGTGTTTTCTGAAGAAAGTGGGTGAGTAAACTACTAGCCGAAGACAAAAAGACTACCCTTCCCCAAGAACACAGTGCACAAAAAGCAAAATGTCAAACAGTACCTCAAGCAAAATAAAGGTCTGAGGATTGAAGCCAGCTCACGTGTGATCCTGCTAAAGAATTTGTGACAGTCACCATTTAGGTCCGATGCATTGGAAAGTGGTTGCTGGCTTTTTTTACAGCTGGGAGATTCTGCTAAGAATTCAGCCACGGATGCCTAAGGCATTCTCCAGCTGAAGCACGTTTCTCTGGGACCATTTCTAGCATGGGGATCAGGAAATCTGTAAACTGTGCAGCATCTTCATGAGGCCAACCATACTTCTCCACAAGCACATCAAAAAGACTCCAAGGTTTCAGCTTGGTAATGTGTCGGAGTTCTCCTGGAAACAGAAATATTACTAGCATTAGAAAAATACCTCGTTATCCCTGCTAGCGACTAATCCCTGTTTCGTTTTTCTCCCACTCTGCATTCACAGCACCTTGACCAGGCTGAGAATCATTATTTAGGAAGGGCAGCACATTGCAAGCTTGCTCGAGGTCCTCAAAGGAGACGAGTATGTCCGATGTCAAAACCAAGAAATCATACCTACAGCAAACGGTATGTCACACCTGGACTCCACTGTATGCATAATTTCTGATTTTTCCTGCTGCCTTCATTCTGCCTCCTCCATACCAAGGCACTCATTCACACGCATGCTCATGCCATGGGCAAAGAACACCACAGGCCTTTCCTTCTTATCAGCCAACGAACCCAAATTTTACAAAAACCGCTCCAATTCTAGGAGGTCGCGGCAACACAAGTCCGTGCCTCACTGTGGCATTTGCTACAATGCAGCAGAGCAGCGAGTCATTCCCAGGCACGCACAGAGGTTTGGCACTCGGAGATTCTGCTCCATCTCCCAACAGCTCCAAGAGGCTTGGTCTGAATCCTTCCTGAGAAGGCAGCACCTGCTGCTGCCGACATCTGCTTCAACCAACCACCAACACAAACAGTAGCAGCAGCTGCAAGATTTGAGTTCCATCAAAGAAAGGGCATACGGCCAACCTGGCAACGCGTTTCAGACCAAAACAAACGAAGGAGGCGAGAGCCCTTCTGCCATTCAAACCAGCAATATTATCCAGATCTATCCACAGGTCATCTGGCATGATAGGGAAGAAAAGACTCTTCTGGCTGTTCCCACCCTCCTCCGTTGCCATCTCCCTTCTTCCCAGGCAAGTATCTGAGCCAGACAGTCTCCATGTGACGCTACAAAAAGCGCTCGAGAGGCGCCTGTGGTGATTCTGCGATGTCCCCCGAGCTGCTGAGGAAGGTGATGGGTTCTCACTCAATACTGGAAGCTGAACATGACTCACCCATAGCTTCACAAGCACGCTACACCCACCCTCCAGTATGGCTGCATGCAGGCCATACTATTTTTAAGCAAAGTGGCTTGGCAACTTGATTGTTGTCCCTGGCTGTAATCTACTGCTGATAAAATGCCATCAGACATCAGTGTGCAGGTCTGAGCTTCTGTACACCCCTGTGGCTACAGAGTTCCAGGGCAGAACAAACCCGTGTCTTCAGAGTGCCCTGAGAGTCTGGGCATCTGAATGCAAGAGATTAGAACTGCCACAGGAAGGTTCTAGGCAGGGGGCAACACTTGAAAAAGCAGCTAAGTGCTACCAGAAAGACCCAAAAAGAGCAAGTGTGTAAACGGTCAATCACTTGCAAAAGAAGAAGAGACCTGCTGGTAATAGGAATTGAAGACGTACTGCCCACCGGTGGCCCACTGTCCTTCCATCTCAGAGGGTAGGAGGAGTTCCGAGACAGAGACGAATGAAAGCAGAGGGGGTGCCGGTTTATGTCTGCACATTTACAGTACAAGCACGTCTCATCAGTACCCACAAATCAAACAAAAAAGGGCTCTGCTTTGGGCCCATACTGTCTGTATGAAAGGACAGCAGCACATCTTGGAGAAGTGTATTTATTTCCAGGCTTACTCCCAGCCCTTTAAAATCTTTGTGCAACTCTGAAATTTAACTGCTGAAAAATCTTACCCTTTTGAAGGTTTCCTAAAGTGTGTATTGGTGACTACTAACAAGAACAGGTAGCAAACTATCTAATAGAACACATAAACTCAAATATTGCCGAACAGTGATAGAAAATAGTGACTTGTTAGTGACTGCAGGCAAAAAAAAAGGCTAACAACAAAAAAAAAAAAAAAAAACAAAACAAAAAAAAAAAAAAAACAGGCTGTGTCCTTCTCTTCTCCGGTTTACAGCATTCATTGTAAGAACTGCCATAGTAATTTGACCAAACTAGACTAGCTTTGGGAGAGTCTGTGTTTCCATACAGCACTGTCTTCACCTTTGTATTCAAATTAAACCGTTTTAGGCATCTTTCCTCCCTCAAATTGTATAAAGTAACATTGCAAGACGAGTCTCCTGGTGTCACTGTGGAAGGTGAGTTCATACTGTCTGAATACTCCTTATTTTGTAAAGTGGAAGCTCAACTTGAAATACCCAAGCGAAGACCAGCACACCCTGTGCAGCACAATATTTTCTATGGTGTTTTTCTGCTGAGGAACTTTTAGCACTAAGGGCTTAAGTTTCCCACAAGAAGATGGGATACAGTAAAAATAAGGGGGGGAGGGGCAAGAATTAAACTAGGGCTTCGATTTTCAATAACACTGACCATGGTATCAAAGTAGGGTAAGTAAAAGGCAACTGAGGTGGACAAAAACTCAAATAATTTATTTTAATGTGGTGGGTCCATCTCATTTCCATCCTAAAACACTGGAGAGCAGCACAGGAAATTGAAGTGTCCGGCAACATGTATTTTCATCTAGTTCATGAGGTTTGTACCATATAGTTGGAGGACAGGAAGGCAGTACCTGTAACTAAGGGAGAAATGAAAAGCACAGGCCCACCGTTTTGACAGCATCAGTACTCAGGGCGTTAACATGAATTTTCAAAGAAATGCTAAAAATGTAATAGTAAGTGAAAACTTCCTAACAGAAGCTCTTTATTTAGATTTTTGAAAGTGAAGCACACAGGAAATATCCAGAGAGGACAAGGGAGTTGTCAGAACTGCAAAACCCTTGTGGCCAAAGCGGAGGCAGTAACAGACCCTCTGAAAAATGGAATGTTGAGTCAGAAGGAAGAAATTTCTGAAGGACCTGTGGCAGGGGAAAGATGCTATTTAAAGCTTTCTCTGCTGACTGTAATATAAAAAAACAGAGCTAGTCTATGAAATTTGTCAGAGACAGATTTAAGATGTGTCACCAGGGAAGAGGAGGATGGATTATTGAACAGTAAGAAAGAGATGATGTGAAGGACTGGGGAAGCAGCAGTGGGATATAATCTGCTACTACGTATTTTGAGGACATGCTCCCAAGAACTAATATAAAAACTACTGGTGAGGCCCCACGGTACAGTACATGGAAGCGAGGGAGGTGGAGGAGAGCCCTCTCCTTCCTTCCAGGATGGTAAATAAGCAGCAGTGCTTTTCCTTATTACAACTTCCAACAGGCAAAGCCAGTACTTAGCCAGCATCTTGCACAGGTTTAGCTCACGAGTAAACAGGGCTAGCCAATACCGGAAGAAAAATAAAAGGGACCACGGTCTAGAAAAAAACAAAAGGGTTTTAAGTTTTAGTGCTAATACATATTAATCATTTTTACAGGCAAAATAGCTTTCATGAAGGCACTGGAGAAAAGGACTCAGTGGAGTTATTACTGGGCTCAATCAAGATGAGACCATATAAAAAAGTATGTGAGCATGTGTGTTATAGTGACTAAGTAACTTATAAATTCTTTTCTGTTTTTAAAATGCACCCTCCTATTTGAATGTCACAAACTGCTTCAGGCAATTACTAAGAAGGAACACATACCTGTAAACTCGTTAGCTGACAACACCTTTCCTTTTGTGCCTGTGACTTCAGTGGAACAATTCAAATGTTTAAAGCTTCTCTCCGATGTTGAACTTGCTTATGGACAGGAGCAACACCCAAACAGTGATTTCTTGATTTTCACCCAAGGCTGATGTTTTCAAAATAGAAGCCTCCAGTCAGATTTCTAAGCCCTCCTTTACACCACAGCGTGAAATTTTCAGAAGAGCCTCAGGCCTGTACTACATGGCTTCTGATCTCAGGTGCTCAGGCCACAAGCAGATGAGTACAAAATGCAGCAGCTTGCTGGCCAACTATTTAGCCTATCCATTTCCTGCCAGCCCATCAAATGCAAATACCTCCTGGGGGCTCCAGAGAGGCTGACAGTACTGGGGTGGCCAGGAAAAAGGTATCTGGTGTCCAATTCAATGAAAAAAAAAATATCTCAAATAAGTGAGCAGGAAACTCACCACCTCCATTTTTCCTCCACAAAACAATCCAGTTTTCCTGACTTGCATACCAGAGTAACTGGTATGATCTGAAAACACAGCTTGGGCTATTACTCCCTTGTCTTGCACTTGAGATTTTCTGTTTTGAGTAGAACAGGTGGGATCCAGTCTACTTAAACTTCCACAGCAAGTGTGCGCTTAACATTTTGTGTGGTGGGTGAACCAAGTCTTTTAAAGTGCTTAAATCCCACCCAGAGCCACAGCAGATGGTGCCTCTGAGGAATGTCACTGAAGTTCAGGCCCTAGAGGACAACAGTGACACTTTGCAGTGGAAGATGCTCATGGAAGCACGTGAAACTCTCACTTCATGGGAATTTTACAAAGTGCCCTCTTCTCTGTGCCACAAACACTGTGGTTATTGTAAAACTGTTAGGTCATTTTAAGGTTCTATGACATCACTAGAAAATGCCATCCCATCTGGTGTAAAGTGAAAATTAGGAACATGAGATATGCTTTAAGGGGGGGTCTGGCTGAGGGGTCTCTGTAATTCAGTACCTGCCTCTTGACAGTGGCCCCAGGAAGGGGTAGGGGAGGCGGGCAGAGGAGCCCTTCTGTGGGCCCTGCGCTCACTCCAGCAGCTGCAATCCCTGTTGGGGGGTGCCGGAGGGTACCTCCTGCCCAGCCTTTTACTGCTTTGTATATTTACGATGTGTCAGCCCTCAGTTTGTTCATCTCAGTTAACACGAGACTGCTTTTGAGCCTGCTGATACAGCCTCTCTACGAGCCCCATGGCAGCAGTCTCCTGAAGCTCACTGCCTGCTGTTGTAGGAAAGCACTTGTTTTAAAGCCACCCCCTCCAAGTTTCACTGGGTGTCCCCCAGCTCTCATATGGCGGGTGCTGAAAACAGCAGCTGTTTTCCGCTTATCCACTGACTTCCCAATTTTGTAAACCTTTATTATTCCTCCAGCACCCTTCTCCCCTCCACACCAAAAAGCCCCAGGCGTTTTAGACTCCCCCAAATGGCATCTGCTCTATCTCCTTGACCATCACTGTCGCCCTTCTTCGCACCGCGTTTGACGCCGTTACATCCTCCTGGAGGCAACGAAGGCATGCAGAGGTCCCTGCCATACCAGAAATATCCACGCACAGAACAGGCGCCTCTCATGCAAAGGGGGATGAATCGCTGGATTGTCTCCTGCCTCATGACCCCAACCTCCTACAGCACAGCGCCGCCGCCTCAGCCCCCCCGGCACCCCACGTGCCCAATGCAGCTGGTCGGCTGGCCGGCGCTGGCCCTGCCGACAAGCTGTGCGCTCAGGCATGTGGAGTCACGGGCAAGGGGGAAGCCGCGGCGCTGTTCAGCAGGAAAGCCCGCTTGCCGGCTGCGGTCGATGGCCCCAGATGATCCCCCACCACGTAATGGGACGCTCCTGACATACCCTGTCCCTCGATACAACACGGTGCTGTCTCATACACTGAGGGGACAAAAGACACTTGAAGCATGACCGCATTCCCTCACGTGTCAAAAGCCTGTCTTAAAGAGCAGCCTGAGCAAAGACAAAGTACTGTAAGGCCCAGCGCATTTGCTCAGATTAATTACTTTCTTACAGCAATTGACAAGGCTTTTATTTTTAGAGGGGTTGCACTTCTGAACAACACCAAACACAGCTAAGTCATCGTCTATGGCAGTGGCACTCGGGCATTACGGTAATTCAGAGCGTTTGAAGTGAGACAGCACAGTGCACAGCAGAGCAGCTTTCTCCACTGCTCTGTCACAGAGCGATCTTTTCTGCACGCTCTCTCTTCAGTGAGGTTACGAGTGTGAGGACTGACTGCACGCAGCTGTGTATCTATTGCCCAGGTATTCCCTTCCCACTCCAGTTATTCCTTATCAGTAGCATTTGTGGACCACTATATAGGATCAAAAGCAGCTGACAGATGATTTCCATCACATTACAAGCTATGCATCACTTGATTCCATACATTTACATGAACATTGGACAACAGATTCACTCAGACATTTGTTAACATCCACACTTTGTTGAGTACATCCCAAAATGAATTTTAGATGAAATATTGAAATGAATACTGCAAATTGCGGCTTTTCTCAGAAAGTCAAGTTTACACCAAAATTCTTCTTTAGTAAGAACTCTCCATTTAAATGGATGTATTTCTTCAGTACCCATAAATGAACATATTCTCCTTTTGGATAGCATTATGCTTTAAATTAGTGTTGCATAAATACCGTTACCTTTTTTGGTGAAAAACTCCTTGGAATATTTCCCCAACATAGCGTATTTTCGAGGGATTTTTCCCAGCAGTTCAATGATCAATGCTATGTGGTCTGCATTGGAGAACATTGCCAGCAAAACAGAAACATACAACAGTTTAATCAGTACATTGCATGCACACACTAACACTGGCCCGGTACAGACAGAAATAGATCGATCCTGGCAAAAAAGACACGTGCACACTGCTCAGTGGCTAATTTGGAAAGATACTTTCAGCAAAACTTCCTTCTCAAAACATTTGAGTATCAGCTGCTACAAACAAGTTTTGCTATGTAATTTAAAATGTTATTTTTCAGAACATTTAGCTTAAAAAAAAGAAAAAATTGCCACAGATTCCTGTGTATTTTGTTTTTCAAAAAGAAATTTTTGTTGTGTGATTTCAGTAAATGCTCCTCAGTGGGACATGCTACTACCAGCAACAGCAATTCCACTTCTGTCTGCATCACGGCACCTTTCAAAAAGAAGAGGTACTACCTCTGCGATTGAAGAATTCCCGAGAATATTTTCCAGATAGAGCAAAGTGCCTTGGGATATTGCCTAGCAGCTCTATGATGTGTGCTATGTGGTCTATGAGGGAGAGAAAAAAAGGATACGGGAGTGGAAGGGGCAGGGAAAGGATGGGATAAAAAAGAAGAGGAAAGAAACTGGAATTAGTAAAAAATCAGAAATAGTTTCAAATCAACAATGTTTGCAGCAAATCCATGCAGAGGTTTCCAGGATCAGCAGAGCTCTGGCATCATTAGTAGCATTTAGGAACAATGAATGATGCCCACATTACCACTGCAAAGAGCATTTACAAGCAAACAAGCATGAAAATGGACAGGTATATAGATGGAAGCAGGAGTTAATTCTGATTTTAAAAAAAATTAGTAATTGCCTAATTCAAATAAAAATACATAATGTAAACATTATTCCAGTGTCACTCTTATAAAGAGAAAATACTGTAAAGTTCAAATCTGTCATTTCTTTTCTAAACTAAAATGTTGTTATTCTCAACCAGGTTTCCACACATATGCAATCTTACAAGAAGGGCAGTTTAATTCCTTCAGGCAGTTGTTAAGTAGATGAGTATCTGCAGAAGGGAGTTTTTGCCCACCCATTGCTAGTGATGGAACTTAAAACTAAAAAGAAAAAAATCATATTTGTATTCTGAAAACAATGTGTACGAACAGTTCACTCAAATACAAAACTTAACCCCACTGTACGCTCACTGGGAATTTAAAAGGAGTGCAAAAATATACAAAACCTCATGTATCTCAAAAGATTCATACCTTCATCCCTGGAATAGTCTTCCCCAGAGTGTGGTTCAAACAAATAATCTCCAGTCGCTAGCTCAAAAGCCTATAACATAACAGACATATTTATAGGTATTTCAGAAATAATGTTTTTAATCTTAAGATGTCAGCAAAACATCACAACTATCTCAGAACCAAGAGCAAATTACCATTCAAAGCTCACGGCCTACAACTGGATCCGAGACTGAGGAGAGGCCACTTACCTGGGGACCATCATTCCTGCACTGCAACACCACCATAAACCCAGGCTCTGGAGAGAGCCCCACGTTCAGCCCCCAGGACACCCCGTCAGTACGAGAGGCTGGAGGTTTGGCAACAGGCAGCACACCCAAAACCCAGGAATTTCTGCCTGCTCAGCCAGGACGAACAAAGGAGATGGACAAGGACTGTGGAACTGCGGTCCCTGCCCAGCAACCCCTAGGGCTCCACCCGCTGACAAGGGAATATTTGGGTCATGCTGCGAAGGAAGCGATTCTGAACAGACTGGCTGCACGGGGGCGTGAAGGGAGCATCAGTGTAAGCTGACATTAAACATGTTTTTACATACTAATGTGTTGTCTCTTGATCATGTTAAATATGTATAAGTTAATGAAGCTGAGAAAGAGGTATTTCTAAATATGTAATAAAGAGCTACGCTTGTATCTGAAGGCCAATTATGTCAGAGTGCATGTTGGGGACCAAAATAAAGAAGTCTGAATCAGAAATAAAATCCATTTGTAACTATAATTAATCACTTGAAATTAGCAAACAGGTAGAGCATCCTTGATGACTCTAAATCTAGAACAGTTTCTAAAAAGGTATTTTTGTTGAATCAGAAGTCAAGAAAGTAAATACTGCAATCACGGGGTAAAATACCGAGACTGACATTGATGAAGGAATCCAGAGCAGCCACCATGATGACTGATCCTTTCAGGCCATTGCAAGGCCTCAATGGGATGCTAACCCTGTGTTAGGTCAGGACAAAGCTGAGTGTCTCTTTATGGGTGTAATGCATATTAAAAGCCGCAAAGCACTGAAATAACTAGGAGAGCCCATACGTGTGTACAAACATGGATTCATCTAGCCTAATTTGTTAAACTATTCTCTTTCTGCTCTGGATCACAAATTACCCCAGCAGCCGCAGGAATCTCATTCTTTCCAGGTAGTTTAAGCATCAAACTATTTTCTATCTCCAAGACCATGGGAAACATCTGATCCAAGAAATCATTCCAAAAATCAGGCAGACTTCCTGGCATTGTTCTAGGATGGGATTTCGCTCCATTAGAACACTTACTACAAAATATCTGTCTCCTGAAAATAGACACTTTTCTGTTCCAATTTGTAACCTGGAGTTGTTAAATCACCTGTAAATTTAGCCTATTTATGGGCACTTGGCTTTTTCAAGCTGTGAACTGCAGTGTCATCCAAGTGGGCTACAGCCAAAATAATTCATTGCAATCACACAACAGCCAAGAAACCAAGAATGCCCCTTGTTGACGTTTCTGTTGATCCTATGAACGGGCCTTTAATTTCTAAAGTCACTAGCACTAATAAACAGTCATTCACTTTTTTTCTTATTCTACTCTTAGCTCAAGATTGAGGGTTTTCATTTTACAGCTTAAAAAAATCTGAAGGACTTCATAAATTACCAGGTATTTAAACTGAAGAAATTTTTAGACTAGCTAGAAGAGATCACTGGTAGAGATCTCTAAACACAACATGGAGAATATTGTTATTCTGTTGAGATGAGACTGAGAAGCCCCAAGTGTCCCCTCTATCTCATGGGAACATATTCACTGGAAGAGCTGGACCAGCTTTCCTAGGAGAACACACACTGATGGGGCTGATTTCTGAGGACATCAAGAAACTCAGTGCTATTTAACACAGATTTCTGGAGAACAATGGAAATGTAGTTGAATTTAGTCACAAAGATAGACTCCAAAAGAATATAGCTTCTGTCCCAAAAAATGAAGTATTAATAGCTCGATATGTCTGCGTGGGACTAAGAAGATTAAATTCAAAAAACTGTAAAACCGTTCATAGAGAAGCACAAGAAGTAAGCATACCACTGTGATACAGTGAATTTTAGATCAGTTTGTATAAAATAAGAGCTGCAAGCTCTCACAGATTTGGGTACTCACACCACCCTTTTGCTCAAGAGAAACCAAGCTTTTCAAAATTGTGCTGCTGCTTCTTTTTTCCTTTTTGTGTAGCTTTGACTCCATGCCCAGCATGGGCTGGAGCCGCAGCATCTTGGACATTTGATTTCCTGACTCTCCTTAAAGGATTCTGCACCGACTCAGATGCACACAGGGACAGCCCAGAGACAGCCTTGCCTTTTGGTTGCTGCAGTAAATATCTCTAATAATACTTCTTAGCATTCATGCAGGACAATGTCTCACAGGTTCATCTGTAGCAACCTGGTAATAGGTTCCTAGACATCTGTAGGACGGACTGGCTACATAGTGCAAGATAAATGAAATTAATTGGGCCTTATTTATAAAAGAATAAATCCTTGACCTAGGTTTTTACCATAAAGTAAAAGAATCAGCGTTAAAATTACAGTAGTAAGCACATAAATAGCCATAAGAAGGACAATGACACCTCTGGATTGTATCAGAGTTCTTCTGCTCCTTCAACCGATGCCCAAAGTTATGGTGCACCAGAAGCACGTGCAGTCCCGTTACTGAGTCAGTGCCACCAAAAGAGGAGGTCTCTGCTGCTAGTACTCAGAACTAGTTTTGGCAATGCTGCTTTTGGACTTCCTGAGCACTTTTCGATACTTATCGACACTTTACACCCAACTGTAGGTACACAAAACCAGCCAGCGTCCAATTCCTAAGTTGCTGACACTGTCATAAAATCAGCAGGTGGAGACCCTGACGGCCAGCAAGTTGAACACAGGTCAGCAGTGCACTCTCATGGTAATGCAGGCTAACCACGTACTGGGCTGTACATAACAAGCATGTTACCAGCCCTCGGTGGAACGTGACTTCCCCTCTCCTCAGCAACCACATCTGCATCTGCAGACCTGTGACCACTTTGGGGCCACCAGTACGAGACACCCTGCCAAACTGAAGAAAGACCAGGAAAGACCTCTAAGATATTAGGAAGCTGAGCAGAGGATGCAGGAGGAAAGGCTGGTGGGGCTGTGGTGGTTCAGGTTGGAGAAGGGGAAGAGAAGGGGGGATTTAATTGCTGTGCTCCACTGCCTGAAAGGCAGTAACAGAGAACGCCGAGATACACTCTTCTCAATAAAAGGACAACAGAGAACAGACAAGAGCAGCAAGATGGGAAATTCCAGATACAAGGAAAAAAATTCTTCAGCAAGATTGGCTGAGCACTGGGACAGGCTGCTCAGAAAGGCTGTGGAAATGCCATCCTGATAGATATGTACACCTCAATTGGATGAGGCTCTGAGTAACTTCATCTAACCTTGACATTAACCCTGGTTCAAGCAGGAGGAGGACTACTAGAGATCTCTTTCAACCTAAACTTGGCTATTATTTCTATGATGCTACAAATACAGATTAATCATACTTACTTTCCCTTTTAAAGTATTCATTTATAAAAACTAGTTTCTTGACAGAAACTCCCGACCTTGAAATACCATGCTCTTTTTTACTTAATGTTGACATTTACCTCATCAGAAATCAGCATTTTGATTATTATATGGAGATAACAAATGAGATGCAGCACACTCAACATATGGCACAAAAGCCCAAGGCAATCATCCCTCCTTACTGACTGTACTGGCAATTGCTACTTATCGCTTTCCTAAGGTTATCACAGAAAAACACTCCAGACTGCTTTTCTCCATCTGCAGATTGAGAACCTTTCATATAAATGGTCACACTGCTGCTTTTGTAGGCTTTGGAGAAGCTATGATTCCTTTTCTGCCATGCAACTCTATATGAACCTACCACGCAATTGTATACAAACCTACCACAATACTGAACTGTTGGAATCACTATCGTGTATTATGGATCCATGTCTAATCACACAATTGGAAACAGCTCCATTTTCACTGTGTGACAGCTGTGTACTCAATCTGGTGACTGAAAATGGATGCATGCCTAGGGAAAGCTGTCTGGGAGAGGACTGGAAGAACAATTCAGTTGGACTGCATCAGCCTCCCTGAATTCCTCTTATGAAGCCCCAGCTGAAAAAGGACAACAAGCTATAGGCCAGAATTATTATTCTGACAGATGAGATCCGGCTCTTGGCCAGAATTTCTCCCCCCCAGCTGAAATTAAGAGCTGTGAATGAGAAGATTGTAACTGCTTTAAAAATAGGCTTAGTTTTAAGAACACTGTTCCACAGGTAAGTGGGAGCATGGAAAGAAGAGCAAAAACCTTTTTGAGATACACACGCCAGCTGACAGTTTGTTCTCCCATGGTCATCTCCCTCTGAAGAGCCAGGCAATGGAGACTGTAAAAGGCATTTTGCATGGTTAGTGCTTGGTAAGAAAGGCCAGATATACAAAACATTGACATGCATGGGATGCTTGAAAAGGAAACGGGTTTCTACTATTTGCTGTACTCTGATCTCAGAATCACGCACATGCTGAGCGGTTGCTTTAGAAAGTCATTTTCTTAGGAAAATAATTTTCTTTTGAATGTTTCAGGTTGTCCACCCACCACCTTCAAAAAGGGTGTACAGTGATTAATAACAGCATTTTGTACTGTATCTGCCTACTGAAAAATATGTGCATGGTGACTTGAAGTTTTTTCTCTTCTCTCAATCAGGTTTTTGATTTTCCATTTTTCCTCAAAATACTGCTTCTGTGCAGACTAAGGCTTGTCACCACACCTTTGGTGTTTGCCACTCGCACATACTAGCATAATGATACTCATTATCCCATGGAGACATGATCATTTCTTCCCTGCTTACAACACAGGAAGAGTAGTTAAGGACAGTTACCTCTCCACCCCATGTTAGAGAACATCATACAAAGAAGTAAACTGGGGGCTGAACTACAAGCACTTACATGTAAGCTTAATTTTAACATCATAAGTTACTATATTCTGCTCATTCTTCATTCTGTCCCTCAGAGTTCTCTCACATGAATAGAAATGCTCATAATAAAAAGCACCCCTGTAAGCTTGCTTGCCTTGTAGTAGCATCTCCCTCATTTTGAAAGCTGTTTGCCTGCCCGCCTTCCTTCTCACCCTGTTAGTATTTTCTTTCATCATTTATATTCTCTTTGGGTAGATAAACCACCAACTGCAATTTTCTCCTTCTCTGACTTCCTGCTGATCTACAGCTATGATCTATTTGCTAGTTCTTATTATAAAAAGAAGGTATTTCAGGAATCACAACTCGCAACAAAAGTCACCTCGGATAAGTGTTAGAAACATAGTCTTGTTAATGTCCTAGCTTGTGACATAGCCATTTCCTCCCTGCAGCTCAAACAAGACTGTACATAATGAACAACACAAGTCAGATGATGAGATTCATCATTTCAGGTGCTTTTCCTGCCTCCAATCCAAAGAGCATAAACAAGGAAAAGCAGTGGAATCATGATGCTTGCAGTCATTTCCAGGAGCAATACAAAGGGATGCCCTCTGCCAGTACTAATGCCCTTATCTTGCCAGGATTTCTTGGCAGCAGCAGTGGAGTACTGTGTTCCATGGTTTTTGAGATTTAGGAAATGCTAAACCATGCAGTGCCTGTTCAGTTTCTGCTCCACAGAAAGCAACCCTCTCAATACTGCAAATGTTGAAATTCAGCCTGATAAAACTGATTGATCAAGGGTGGTTTCAATCCTGTCAGAAGCACTGCTGGCTCCAAATCTGTTTCTTTTTTGGGGGTGAAAAGGACAGATGCACCTCCCTGTTGGCAGAATTAAAATAGGGTTAGTACTGCAAGGGAACATAGAACTTTCTAGAATTTAATAAATGTGGAGAGATTCCCAGTGTCTAGCTTTCCATGAGAGCAGCTGAGTATCCCACTTAAATAGGTCACACTGTTAAAAGAAAAATAAAGGGTGCCGTGCAATTTCCTTAGCAAAACTTATAAATGTCCAGCAAATGATAGCAACAACCAGTCAGACCTAGGTCACCAAAGTCTGGGGAAAAAAAATTTAAGTTACACTTTGTTGTATTCTTTGCTGAGCACAGAACAAGCAAACAACTTTGTCATACTCTGGAAAAGCCCACTGACATCTAAATTCTTTCATTAGCTTCACAGCACATCGTGTGTGCACCGATTATAAGCCTGCAAAGATATGCATTATCTTCTCACCCCCTTCCCCCCCCGCCTTTTTTTTTCTTTTTTTTTCTTTTTCTTCAAGACTCTGAGACTCGCATCACCTGAGCAAAGGACTGGTACTGGCCTGAGGATACTCACTCTCATCCTTAAAATCTGATTCAAAGAGGTTGGGGCACAAGAACTGGGCCATGCCAAATCATCTAAAATTAGAAGATTCAACTCACAGGCTGCTGGCTTACAAAGCTGCTTATTCACTGAGATAACATCAAAACAAACAGAATTGTAAGGTTATTAGCACTGAGTTATTTCTCCTTCTTTTGCTATTTGGGTAGAGTCCTTACATGGCTCTGTTTATGTACACTTCCAGCACAATTAACCCTGACCAGAATTTCTGGCTACTCCCATAGTAAAGACAATACAAATAAAACAGGGCTATTATTTACTGAAAGCTGCATCAAAACCATGGAGTTGATGGCTAGATGAAGCCAACCCATATTAGCAGAGCCCAGGTGAGGAGAGCACTCCATGTAGACACAACATACCATGTCCTAAAAGACAGATTCGTAAAGGGTATTCTGAAAGTTGCTGCGCACACATGAACACAGATGCTTTGCATGCTCAGGGCACAGTTATCAGAGACTTTTGTTTAAAACCGTCATCATCATCATCTCCATCCTCATTACTAAAGACTAAGTAAAATTGACGAGCAAATGGTATGATGAAAAAAGACAGTCTGCTGCTGTTATGATAAAACACAACCTCTGTGCTTGACAATACTTTATGCCATAAATACAAGCCAATACAAGAACTAGCAGCTCTGCTACTCTCACAGGCAATGCTGTTCCCAGTGAGCAAGATTATTTCATTAGCAAGCAAAAGGCAGTGAAAAATCTTAGGCTCAAATGGAGATCCATAAAGCACAAGACGAAGATCCCAGGTGAATCCTGGTCCCAAATATTCCAAGTGGTCCTTCATAAAATCCAAGAGATGTGAAAAGATTGATGCATTTTATGTACACACAAACCTCAGACATGGAAACCCTATGGACCCTAAATTAATTCAGAGAAAGGCCTGGTTTTATTGTCATTTTTTTAGTGGAGACATGATCTAGAATATCTGACACAGCAGTGGATACATAACACATGAAGAATATCTTCTACTTTGCAAGCTAAGCAGTCTTCATGTGTGCTGTTTACTACCAAGCAGAGTGTTCTGGACTACTTGTGAGCAAGCCGTTTTAGGAGAGTTTGGCAGCCATGTTGTGTATGCCCATTGAGATGAAGAACGTGACCGTGACTTTGAAGCAGCAGAGGAGTGAAGAGCACATCTGCATCGGTCTCTGTGAGAATACTGGTCAGAAATCTCTGATTTGAAGGTCATGGGTACACACAGATCTACAAGATGTATTTGCACACAATTCCATCCAAACGAGGTCAAAATATTTTTTAACCTCTTTCAGTGCCGGTTCAGAGAACTAGCTCAGTGACGCAGTTGTGAGCAAAGGTTTTAAAAGTGTAACATCTCATCTTTGTTTTGATACTACCTTACCATACTTTGCATTCACATTAATTCACATCATTCATATTAGGCACACACTTTTGCAATATGTGCTTTATCATTCAGTAGAGAAAGTGAGACAAGAAAGCTCACCCAAAGTCAAAATCATGATCAGATAATCAGAATGAAGGACAGGATCTGTAATTATGTAACACGGCTCCCACTGCAAAGCAGTGGCACCTTACCCATTTACAAATGTAGTATTTCTGACAGGTGAATATGATCAGAGCAATTACTTACCTAACCTGAACACAACCTCAAATTTAGGTGACTTAACATATAGCTACCCCTTAATTGACAAACTTCTTTTTCTTCAGTTTTAAAAAAGGAGGAAATGAGAAATACTGTATGCGGTCAATACAGTCAGCCGGTAGGATACCACTTCACATGTGCTTGGTACTGTCACACTGGGCCAAGTATGGAAGGATGGAAACTTGCCAAGAAAAAAAGTCATGGCAATACTGCTGGACCATTCATTTTGCATAGTACTATTTCCAAAAATGTACTTAATGACTTTGGACTTGTACAAGCAAAGCAACATGACAAAGAAGTCGCCTTGCTCTCCTTTGAGAGCCTTGGACAACATGGCTAACAGGGTATCTGAGCTGTATTTTGGCTGAAAGTGAACAACACCTCCACCTCCTGCTCCAGCAGACAACCCTTTTGAAAACACACGCACCAGGAAACATTACAGAATAAAGTGAATTAAATGAGAAACAAGAGCAAGGTAACCTAGAAGGCCATTTTCTGAACCACACCTAGGTACAACAAGGAATCCAAACCTAAGAAAGCAAGTGGGACTACAATGGCCTTAAAACACTTTGGTACTTTACAGTTCATGGCTGCTTTAGGGATTGGAGAGAATCAAAAAATAATTTCCAAAGACAGCCTAAGTAAGTTAATTGGGACTTTGCAGTTCCACATCAGCAACATTGCCCTGGCAGTTAATCTTTGTTACAGGTCTTCTGCAGAAAGAGCTGTTAAGGTCTTCAAGTCAATCCCTACTTCAGAGCTGTTTTCCATCCAACAGAGGATCAGCACTCACAGTGCTCTGACCCATTTTTCTCAACCACACTGGAATGAAAGCAGATCCTGAGGGGTTTTGAACCTATGAATTTTTAGGGTGAGCTTCAGAGACTGATCTCTATTTTTTACACGACTATACAATAACGACACTGACATACAATTGTTGAATTCAGTTGTTGGAGGAGTATAAAATCTCTATAGCATATTTTAAGGGCAAAAAACCAAAGTCTGTGGCAGAAGACAGAATTCCAGTGTTTCTGCCTCAAATGCTTTAGTACCTTTAAAACTTACATAACAAAAAAGCAGAAGTATAATTTTCTCATTAAAATACTGAAATTTCATAACTAATTGTGAATCTGAATTAAGATAGCCCTAGTGGCAGAGCTGCTTCGGGCCTTTTTTCCCCCTGAGTTTGAGAAAGGACTCGCATGAAGAAAGCAGTAACACTTATATAACACGGAAAAGAATTAAAGTGTAAGGGGCTGGACAACCCCAATTTTCTAAGAATATTATATTCCCTAGCTGTTGATATTGCTATTAAGTACCCCACTTTCGACTTCAGCATTTTTTATGTGGCTTTAGCTACGCGACTGTATATAAAATCAGTAGGGCGTAGGTACACCCTTAAAGGAAGGTGAATATAGGGTATTCAATACCATAAAAAGGTAACAAGCTCAACTGAGGTTTACAAAATATTAGGTGAAAGGAATGAGGAGTCTCTATAGTAATTTTGTAGTTAGGTAAGAGAAGAATCATTCAATGAATTGGGGATCAAAACTGTGGAATATTTTCTACACTTTGTTTTCAATGTAATAGAAAAATTCTACATTTTGCCCCCAAATGAAAAAGTAAATTTGGAAATAGATGTTCTTTTCTGTGTACTAAAGCAAAAGCTAGTATTAAACTCTAGAAAAAACATACTTGCAATTTTACTTATGGGTTAGTTACTTCCAACACATGGCTTGCTGAGCTTATAATATCTGTAGGATTTTATGTTCCTTTCAGTCCTCCTCCTCTCCCTCTGAGCTCTGCAATTCTTCTCATCACCCACGCCTCCAAACTGTGTCTAGTATTTGAGTCTTCTCCTCCTCCTCACACACTTATTCTTTTCAGACGTTTATTTGTAAAATATAAAGATTTGAATAGGTTTTCACTTTTAAAATAGACAGATATTTCTAAATGTATTTCCAAAACTATCTTTAATGAGATCATTGTAGCTTATTTGTCTTCAAAGAATTATTACAGAATGTTTCAGAAAGTTGAATGATTAAGTTTTTACTTTTCCTATTCTTTAAAGATTTTTAAAAATCTATAATTTCAATTTTACTGTGTTAAAACTAATTCAACAGAATGTTACCACATATTTTACTAATAAACTAACTCCTCCTCTTCAAAGTTTAGAACCTAAAGCTGTGATTTGCCAGCCTAATCTGATGTTTTCACTGCACTTGGCAAGAATTTGACGTATTTCACTTTTTGCTACTGTATGCAAGAAAAAGGAATGGAAACACAGCAAACAGTTGCACAGATTCTAAGATGGGAAGGAAACATGCAGTTGTACTATTTCAGTTAGACTTTGTAATTTAAAATATACATATATTTCCCTCCAAACTTGCAAGTTTAAAATGCATCAAATGAAAATTAGAAATGTTCTCCAACATACTTCCTTTTGATTAAGAATGCTTGAGAAATTGAAATAAAGGGGAAAAATCATCAGTAGTTATCTGATATGACATAATTTATGATAATGTATTTGTGTCAAAATGTCAGAACCATCCTCATCAGGTTTCCTCACTAAATAAACAATTGGGTTTAGGAGGTTTATTCTTGTAAAATATACATTGTATTGTTCTTACCATACATGCTGTACTCCAGATATCAGCAGGTGTACTGTAACCTGCTCCTATTAAAACCTCTATGGATCTATATTGTCTTGTCTGGATGTCTTCTGTGAAGTGTTTATGCTAAAATAGAAAGAACCACATTAATGGAAAAAACAAACAACAAAAAGGCCTGCTTTAAATAGTGGAGGCTAAATAGCTAAAATGATGTTGCTCTACTTACCACCCAGCAGGCATTCCCCAGGTCAGCAATTTTAACTCTAATTTTATCTGCATTTCTTGGATCCAGTGGATTCACCAGTAAGTCAGCAGCACGAGTTTTTGCTAACACAAGCAAAATACAGAATAGTTAGTATTTTGAGCATACTGTTCATTATCTCTAAGCAGTTTTAACTTGACACTTTGTCTAGTTTTGTAATACATTGAAGACATCAAAATCATTTGCTGAATGTTACGAGAAATTAAAGCAACATAAATAGGATTTCCTACCTTGATTTCTAAGTGTCCTTACACATTTCAAGTACAAATTTTTTGTGTTCTTTAACTGCCAAATAACTATTATTAGAATATCCAGAGGAGCTTCTAAGCAAAAACAGTGCATATGTTTTCCAAGAACAGATTCAGAAAGAAAATGTTAAAACTCAAACTCCAAGAACTCTACATGAAAGACATGTTCTTGGAACAGTTTCGTTGAGAAAATAAATTCTGCACTTCCATTCTTGGCTAAGGTAAATAAGATTTGGCTGGATTTTTTTCTCTCTCCTTTTTTTTTTTTTTTCCTGTACCTGTCCAAAGGGGAAAAAGACTCACCAAAACCTGGCTAATTTGAGAGCCTAGGGGACTGTCACCCATTTCACAGATAATTCAGTGTAGAATCAAAGTTCACTGAAGGTCCTATTTGCATTGAGTATGATCTGGACTAAAAAGGCAGAACTTTAATCTTATTAATACTGCAATCTTTAGAGGCTCTTGGGACATTGATAACCCTAACATACAACAGTGGAGGACTGCTGCTTTTCTTTGTTTGGACATACCACCTGCTAGCTCCTAAACTGCATTGGAAGAAAGCAGATTGACTTGAATGTGGAAGACAGAACCCAGTATCACAAATCACATAGCAGCAGAGGACTGATCTTCGTTTCCTTGTCCCAAAGCTAAGACGACTAAATTGGAAACTGGTGGTAAGAAAGAGGTACTAGATCCAAAAGGCACCCGGGCCTCCAATGGGGATATAATGATCTTTTAAACTGGTGTAAGAATTGGAAGAGGAAAATACACCAGACATGGGACAAGGAGAAAAAATACAGGATGTCTAATGGTGAGTGAGGAGTGACTGAAATCAGATGAAGATCTTCAACTGCTGGGACAGCAAGCCTGAAGAGACCATCAAGGCACTGAAATACTGGCTAACCAGAAAAGAAAATAGCAAGATCCACCGGGGAGAGAAGGAAAGAAAAGACAGGACTGAACACCAGAAGACAGGAAGGGCAGTGACCTCAACAAAACAGTCCTCTAAAAAAGCTGGAATGGAGTCCAAGACTCAAGTTTTAAAAAAGCACCTATACAACAGGCAAGTGCCTAAACTTTTGTGTTTTTCTCAGGAACTCATGAAGTTTATGTCCCGTATTTTCCGAGAGATGAATATGAGACCTTGGATTCTGAATTTGAGAAACACAGATCATTCACAACTGAAAGTGAAGTCAAAAGGAGCTTACTTTTTAGTAAGTACTCTCAAATAAGTATCCGAAGGAGCTCAACCTCAGCATAAAATTAGTAAGCATTTCTGATTTTCACTTTTGTGTGTCCTAGTTCTATTAAACTGAGAAATATCACCTCCTCTTCTCACAGTATCAGCACGATAGTATACTTAGTAAACATTCAAACACTAGAATGAGGAGGAGAGTCATGAGGAAATTAATAGATCTATCTTAAGGGCATTTGGTCATGCAGTTAAAACTTTTTAAGACAAAAACTTAATAGCTGCTCATCCACTGAACACAAACTGGTCTGTGCACTGAATGAGGCAAGTATCCTGAAAAAATAAGATGACACCATGTTACTTAATGATGTATAGCAATGCCTAGACAGAAGGGAACAAATAAAGCCTACTTCTACAGAAAAGGGCACTAAAGTTATACTGAGAAAGTAGCACCATTTAAAAATATTGACTAACCTGCATCTGTTGTATCTTTCTTCTTTCTAAATACCTTAATCTGTTTTATTACTGCTTAACCCAACATTATTATTGACGCCATTAATATTAATGATGTTCAGCTTTTCCTCTTTCTGCAAAAGTGAGCTGTGACTGAATTTACTATCTGGCTTTACTCTCTGGAGGCATGAGGATTTTACACATCACCCCAGGAAACCAGGAGTAGAGGCTTCATGCCTATATACTGCCAGCAACACAAAGGAAGAGGCTACCAGGCATCTAGGAACCTCCTACACATTGTTTCAGGGACTACAGAGTGTAAGGAGATGGAGAGGAAGACTTACTTGCCTGGATCTTGACATCTTCCAGAAATACAGCTCTACTCTGCTGTATTTTATTTCACATTTCTTGCCTACCTGCAGATTACCTGACTTCTCAGACTCTGTAACTGTGTGAATTGCTCTTCTAAAGTCTTAAATCAAGAAATACACTCGACCATATTTTTCGATACATCTCTATTTAAATTTAGTAACTTCATCTGCAACAATGTTGATGTAGGCTTGGTGATCTTCTCCCTAAGCTACCTCATTTTCTTCTATCCGCTTACAGATTTAGTCTCTCAGTATTTTCTTTATTAAAGCTGAAATCCATATATTTATCATTTAGCCACTGGCACTATAAATAAAACCTATGTGTACTACCCTGGAGCTATTTAATTCAATGGCAAAAATCCAGCTCTTTGCAATGACACCAAGATTTCACTTTCCATATCGTCAAAAATCACAATTTACAGGCTAAAGTTTTGGATCTGAGCAGTTCTAGTGGCCAGAATTTGAATGTCCAAAACCATGCTGAATACAGAAAAAACATAATGAGTTGAGGGTTGACAACATGCCTTACAAAGACTTCGTCTTGTTGAGTTTTAATAAAAGGTTGAGAGGAACTGTTTGAAACAGAAAAGAACAGTTAATGAATGAAAACACAGGATATTACAGAATTTTTTAAGGACTGAGAAAAGATATAACAAGAAGTAATAGCTAGAAGCTGCAGCCAGACAAATCCAAAATTGCGACATTCTTCTGAAACAATTCTGAGTACTGACCAGTGGAACACATTTCAACCACACTATATTTTTTATCATTTCATTTGTCCAAATCAAGAACAGGTATCTTTTTGGAGAATATGTTTTAAGCCAAAGAAAGGTTACTGGGCTTAACAGATGGTGTATTACTGGCTTGTTATAAAAGGAAGTCAGGTTACATGATCTCATGATCACCTTCTGCCCTTAAACTATGGGAATAATGCTTACTTGCAACTACAACCTTCCTTTTCTCTTTCTTGTATAGACTGACCTGTCAATGTCAATATTTCATCTACAATAACTTATCTAATACCCTTAAAAACAAAGTTCTACAGCAGAAAAAAAAAATCGTAGTTCTGCTTTCCTCTTAAAATTTAAGATGGTAGATTTGTTTGAATTTAACAAGAATACCTTTGCATTGTGTTCCAAGCTGCATCTATCAAGCTCGCAGTTTTGAATGCAAGAAAAATCATCCAATTTACTTAAAGTAAGCTCAGCTAAACTACTGCCTTTAATTTGACTACTACAATTTTTTCTTAACCTAACTACTGCCTTTCTATTCCACTTTTGGCTCTATTCCTTCTATTGCCTCTTTTTTTTTTTTACTGTAATACACACTCATGCTACAAAAGTCTTCCATCAACTCAAATCAAAAGTGGTTCCCCCCCTCCCATTTCTAAAAGCCATTCAAAACTAATACATTTGCTTTTCCTTGAAACCTGGTCCTAGGAGGTCAAAATTCACCAGGATGCTTTGGGAGCAAACTAACTTAAAGGTCTCCCCTTCATTTCTAGATATCTGCTCTGCCTTTTTGCCAAAAGTCTTCTACCATGAAATACTAAATTTAAAATAATCATAATCAAGATTTTTGCATTCACACAATGTATGATTCAATGAGCAACGTGTTCACTGTAGATGAAACCAAGAAGATGAAATCAGCAATGGAAAAAGGGATCCCATTAGTGGGCTGCAGCTGTAACCTAAGCCTAGCTATGGTTAATCTGACCTCATATCCCACTTCCCTCCCCAAGTCTGGGCAGTACCTAGGGAAGAGAGCATTTGGGGGCAGTCTGCACAAATTTCTCTGACTGCAGAGGCTGGCACATAGGCACCATCTTTTCAGTGGGCACTCTTCAGACTCAAGCATGAAGGAGGCCAGGACATTAGTAGGTTTGGCACCAACCCAGAAACTAAACACATTTAAAACACTTCACCTGTAGGTAGACGTCAACATCACTAAGAAGTGCTACACCTTATGTTCAAAGTCAGGGAAATGGTGTGATACAGCTCTTTTCTGTTATAGAAAGGTCCTTTTATGTTACTGAAAGAATTGTGTACCCATAAGGCTTTGTACTGAATTTTCACCAAAAATACCCCAAACAAGTAAAAAGTAGTATCTACATACATGTGTCTCACTGAACAGAGATAAAACATATACATAAGGTTTATCCCCACTATTCATTCTACGCAAGACATCCCCTACAGCTCCAAGAGACTTCAAGCATGGCATATGCCACTAGGAGGAATACTTACTTTTTGGCAAATCCCCAGTGCTTGAAGCTGAAACTGTTCTGCTCCTGTCATGAGATGGGCTGCTCTCCTCTCTTTCAGTTACAGTTGATCCTTCAGAAACAGCAGAACCACAAGCTACAGACTCTAGAGCCCCAGGGAACACTGAAGCTGAAAATTCAGAGAACTGTGACTCAGGAATTTTATGACGTCCATTTGGCAATTCACCATTAAACTGTTCATAGGAGCTGCTATAAGAGTAATCGCTTTTTGCATTTGGCTCATCAAGATTATACTCCTCTGTATTTGGACATTCTTCCTCTTCCTCATCTTCATCTTCAATCTGTTGTTCCAATAGGAACGGGCCGTTCACAATATGGCCATTTGTTTTGGGGGATTCTATCCACTTAGGGTCTGTAGGGTCAGTGTTGACAAGTTCCTGCTCAACATCGTCATCTTTTTCAGTGTTTTCCTTCTCTGTGTCTTCTTTTTCATCCTGATCTTCTGCTTCACCTGAAAAATTTCCATGAGCAACACATTAGATCATAAATCAATATAGCATTTTGAAATTAGGCATTAATAATTTTTAACTCCTCAGTAACTACTTGACTTCTGACATAGCACACACTGAGATCACTGCAAAAGACCTTAAAATCTAAATTAAAGGCGAAAGAAAGAACTAATAAGGCTCCTGGAAAAAAATAAACAATGGGAAGTGGTTCAGGAGGGAACAGTTCAGAAGAGAAGAATGTTATGAAGGGACGATACATGAGGTCTTGAAAGCAAGCTTTACAGATCTGTAACTCAATCTGTGTCAAACAGTGAGTCATAATAGAATTAGGAAAATTCACAGTAAGAGCAGAACAAAACTAAACGAAATCAAAAGACAGTTACATTTTTATCAGAATTGGAAACAGTTGACAAGAAAACCAGGGAAGCCAGAATGGAGCTGGACTGTAACAATTATGCTCCAAATCACCAGGACTAAACAAGAATTTTAACAAGACATCTTAAAAATTTTAGTGAAGAAGCTGCAATCATTATTATCTCATAGACCATTACAACAAATTGTAAGAAAAGGGTAAAGTAATGATGACTCTAACTACATTAATGTTACAGAATAGAAATTAATCTTATTTTTCTTCTATTTCACCAAGATACTTAGTTACTGCACATAATGTGGTATGACAACTGACTGTTCTGTTGAATTTTCTGTGTGCTCTTTTATGGGATTTGATAGCTAGATTGCTATTGATGTTCTTCACTTCTGTAGTGGGTCTCACTTTACTTTTCCTTTTTAGACTTTATAGTTATGATTTTACCTACAGGAGAAAATGAAACTTAATGATCTAGGACAGTTTGGAGATTTTGTTCATTGCACGAGATGCAATGCTGCAGTTACTTTCTCCTCTGAAACAGTAAATTCAGGGTCAATAAAAGCAGGTAATACTAACCATCATCATTTCCAGGTTCTTCATCTACTACCTCTTCTATATCAGCTGTTTTTAGTTTCACCTCTGGGTGGTACTCATCTTCTTGTTCATTTGATGGTACAGCTGAGGTTACATTTTCTTCTATTTTTTTCCTTTCAGCTTCTCGCTCTAGTTCTTCTATTTCCTGCAGGCGTTTTTCTAACAGCTCAGCTTGTCTCTTCTGTTTTTTCTTCAGTTTCTTCTTTTTGTTTTTGGATATTTTTCCAACCTGAAATATTAATACAAACAAAAGGAAACAAAAAACCGCTGAACAATTATTCTCTAGGCATCTCACAGCAGATTCACTTACAGTATGTTTACTTTTTATTTGAAAATACTGGATGACAATTAAAATAGCAAACATATTGCTTTTTTCCATTTTACTTCACATCAAGAATGGTGTTATATGAAGTAAAAAAGTAATCAAAATTTTATATAGTTATACATGTTTTTACATGGTTGTTCATTAGGTACAAGAGCAAAATACATCTAAGATGCCACAGTAAAATTCCTATGATCCTATAATCTCAATTAGGCAAAATAAACTTCAATCTAGGTTAACAGATTATATTGTATATGGAAGATAGTCTGCTATCATATCTAGTTATTTACACATAAATTTTATACATTATTTCTCTCTCTGTACAATGCAGGTAATGACCTGCAAAAGAATGCTGAGAAAAATATTACAAGAAAGCCAAAGAGATTAAAAACAGTAAAGAATTTTAAATAAATCCTATGTTGTTCAGCTATTTCCCAGTGAAAGGAAGGCATTTTTATTATACACTTCTGGCCCAAAACATATGAATCACAAACAACAGATGGCCATTACAGAAAGTTTCACATTTTATATAACATAAGGATTGAAAAACTCAGGTACAATAACAAGGAAAAGAAAAATTAACACATCTGAGCCAGGATTGAAACACTTTCTTATATTTTAACTGAATTCTGACTTCTATTTTTACTATTTGATAAATGAAATCTATCCTGTTTTCATTCATTGTTTAGATATCCCAGTAAGAAATCCTCATATAATTAAAAAATAAAGTACAAGGAACAAAGGTAAATGTTATTTTCTCAAAGGCTTATCTGTAAATCCTGTTATCTTCAAAAGAAGCTATGGTACGGTCAAAACAAGACAGTTAATTTGACAATCCTATTGATTTTCACCCATGTTGTATACCCATTAAAATTATATACGTTCTGTACACAAAGACAGAGAAAGCAGGTTTGACCTTAGACATTTCTAAGCAGCGGTATTATCAGTGGTTATTTGTTGTATGTATACAGCAAAAAGATGTTTCAAACCTCCTAAAAAACCCTCTCCTTTAAGGCCTTGATGATTAAGGCCTTAAAGTCCTTAAGCTATCTGCAATGCGTGATATTTAGTGCAGGCACCCATTTTTGTCAGGATTTGAACAGAATGGATTATTCCTCAAGAGATGAAAATAGCAATACTTAACTTTTTTTGACATCGCTATAGAATTGTAAGTCTATGAGACTTTCCATCAGAGAAATACTGTGCTTAAAAGTGGTAAGGCCAAAGACATTCAAAGTGTTCTTTGAAAGATAAAAGCTTTATTCAAAGGAAGCTTTTGAAAAGGGTAGACTACCAACAGTCTGATAGCTACTAATACCTACAGAAACACAGAAAGTAAGATAGTTAACTTGAGTTATATAACAATACTTACAGGCTTTTGTTGTGGAGCTGTACTCACTAAAAAAGAAAAAAAATAAAATTTTAAAGATATATTTTTACAAAAACAACTCCATAAAAGCAGAAAGTAGTAGAAATCATGTAAAAATATTCTTAACTAAATATAAGGCAGTGAAATTTTTTTTAGCTGGATTTTTTACTCTTTACAAGTACCTGCTGCTGTCTCCATTATAGCATCTGGAATTGGAAGGAGCTAGCATCAATATCTGTTCACTCTATTGTGGTTGGTGGAGAGTTAATGAAAGTCAGAAAGGAAAGTCTGAATCAGTGAAGAGTGAAGTTGTCGCAGATTAAATGTATGTAGTTAGCTGACTGAGCAGGTATAGACATACTCTAAACAGGTCAGGGAATATCAACAGAGACAACTACTGTGTTGCACTCAACAGCAAAGTCAAACGTGCATGTAGTAGTTAGATTGCTGGGACTGGAGGCATGAAGAAGTGCCTATGGCAAAAAGCATACTACCACAAAAAAAGCATCTCCAGCATGGACCTCTTCCTAAGCATCTCTCAGAAGGATACTATCAATGACTAGGTCTGATGAGATTACAAACTAACTGTGATAATGCACAGAAAAGCAATACAAGCCACACACCCACCCCACCTCCCAAAATAATCAAAACCAATAGAAATAACCAAATATGGGAGACAGAGACACAGTGGAAGTGAGAAAGAGGAACTGAACGGGGGAAGAGAACCTCTCATGACCTTCTTCAGACATACAGGCATATGGCAATTAACAAATGCAAAATAAAAAACAGAACAGAGACAGTTGAGAATTCAGAGCTCTTTTATAGCTTCAGCTCCTGCTGGTAAGGTTAGGGATGAAACTGCTTGTATGCCCCTGAAAGGGCAAGGTTTTCAAAAAGATTCTTAAACTTGAGCACCATCGCTGCTCTAAAAAGGGTAATTATGCAGAACCTGTTCTTGAAATGCTGTAAAGAAAACACATCTTCAGCTTCTGTGTGGAAAGCCATGGATTTAATTACAATTTGCTAAGAACAAAGTGTGATAAGAACTCCATCAATATATTCCTTAAAGTAATATTTATTTTAATGTCAGGAAGCAATATAAAGGCTGCATGAACAAAATCAAGTTACTTCCCACACAAATAACATACAGTCTTTAGCTATTATGTGATTACATATTACGTAAAGTTCAATACAATATATTCACAGTTTATAAGATTTTGCATCTTAACTTATATAATACTGTGAAATATTTATGGATTTTTACCACAGTATTTGTCCCTGATATAGCAGGTATTTTTACTATACCTCAGAGACTGTAATCTGTGATATATTTTCTGACAATATTACAAAGGTATTTAAACGTTATTTCTCTACTGCCTGTAGCTGATGAGGTCAACTGGCAAATAAATAGCAACCATGGTACTAAAGATCACTGCAAAAGCCACACTTCCTCTTTGTCTTTACCGATTGCTGTGAATTTCCTTTACCTTGCTTTCTCCTAGCTGAACATCATGTACAGTTCCTATCTAAACTCTTGGCAAGTTTAACATAAAACATTTCACATACAGTGCTAGGTAGAAGGGCTTATCACGAATTCAGTTAGGTACATAAGTTCCATTTTCAAGCATGAAAAACTACGGACTCTAAGACTTTTCATTGCATCCTGAGAATAAGTGATGACTGACGAGAAAGCAGATAAATTCACAAGGATGCTGATTAACTTGTAATAGAACTAGACATATAATTTAGGTAAGTTTATTAATTATTGTCAATTCTAGAGATGCAAGGCCCCAGTGCAGCTAAAACCCAGCCGTTAAAGCTTGTGGGGTGGGAGAAGAGTAAGTTTATACCATGAATCTTTTTCTATCTCTGCGGACCCCAAAAATTTGAATGTGCAAAACTGAGAAGAAAGCATTTCCCTGATAGTTTCCAGAGCATAAGAATTAACTAGAACATGCATTTTTCACACACAGTTATTTAAAATTATCATTTTCATTAAACAAAATATTGTTAGCATTGCTACACTGATGGAACTTTACTACATTGCATTTAAATATAGTATCATACCTGCTGAGCCAGAGGGGGGAGGAGCACCAGCTTTCTGCCACTCAGTAGCCTCAGCAGCCATTCTACGAACATAGGCATCATCCACACACATCAATATGTTTTCTGGCTTTATATCCGTATGAATGATCTTGCACTTGCTGTGTAGATAATCTAGACCTTGAAGTACCTAATTACAAAAGGATTTTTTAAGAGTTTATTTTAATTACCCAGACCAAGATAAAAGTATTTATTAGTAGTACAGAGATGTTCAACCGACTGTCTGCAGTCCATATGTGGCCTGACAAGGTAATTTAATTAGCTCATAAATCCAGTTATTGAGACTTTCATGAGTAAGACGATGGCTGGCTGAACGGTCTTGATGACAGCACCCTACTCTCTAGACTTCCATTTCCCAAGTGCTCTTTACTGATCTGCACATGTGTAAAAAACCTTGATACAACTTCCTTTGAAAAAGGAATTTGGTTGCTCGGTCAGAAAGACTAATCCTTACTGGTTGATTGTTTAAAACAGTTATTTGAAAAAACCCACTGCAAGTACTACATACTGTAACTGAAGTTTTGTGGTTTGTGAATAATCATCTTGCAATTGAGAAGAAAAAAAAGCAAAAAGGGGAATGAGTTGTTGAGAATGCTAACTATAGTTTTCCTTAGAATACCAATAGTAATTCAGCTTTTAATGTGACCAAGATGTCACATAAGGATATGTCTACCTTTGTCACATGTATTTTTCCACTAGTCTTTCACACTCTCTGCAGGCTAAATTCTGCTAGGTCCTATCAAACCTGCATATCCTAAGTCTTAAAAATGCATTCTGGAATAAGAATTAAACCATGATTTTTACACAATGAAAAGATTTCTCAAGTTCTGTCTGGAACAGAAATACAATAGTTTGTGTGATTTTACAAGTATTTTAGGTAAGACCTAGGTATGATAAACTGTGGGAGTCAATTATTGCAATTATTCAATACAGAATAATGTAACAGTGTAAACCAAGCTATTGCTATGATAATCTATGATAAGCAGAAAACTAGCTGACCCCACTTAAAAAAACTTCTTTAACTTTTTTTCTACAGCAGCAAACAGACCTCCAGACTCATGAGCTCCAGCTACAAGAACATCCTGCCATTCTAGGTACTTTATAAATTAATTAGCAAGCTCCTTGCTCTCAGGATCGTTTAAGACATAACTAGCTAGGGTGAACTTTAAAAGCAAAACATGTTGGTTCAAAAAACCAGTAATAGACTACAAAGACATTTATTTAGTCTACCACCCAGTCCATAGCTAGTACCAGAGCTGGCACATCCATCCAGCACACAAGGCAGCTCAAGACAAGAAAAGCAGCAGCATGTGCATGATATTTACACTCAGGTTAATGTATCCTAGAAATACCTCAAGTGCAAGGCTCTTCTTTCTCCAGTTCAGGAGCTAGACTAGAACAGCAACTGCCTAAAAAGCTTTCTTCATATGCCTATATAAAAACTGTATGTTCACTTGAGCAGGACTCAGTGTCAGTGCCAATGGTACACATAAAAACTGATGCGTTCTCAATAATCTGGATTTTTTCCCCTGCAGATCCAAAATATGCTTGACTACTTGCCAGAGCAACTGAAAGAACATACAGTATGTCTCAAAGTAAGAAATGTTGAAGAAAGATTGGTTTATACTGGGAAGGTAGTTAGTGGTTAAGTGACTTCAAATTTGAAAAGAGGCATTAAAAGCAATAGCAACATGAAGATAGATTATAAAGGTCTCTTCCCTCCCCCACTACACTACAGACTATCTTACAAATCACCACTAAATGTCTGTAATTCTGAGACCAGGAAAAAAAAATATTCCAGAGTACACTGAAAGCCATAAACATTGAGAAGAAAAAAATACCTGTTCCACTGCGATATGTAGAAGTGGAATTCATGTGAAACTAGATTTGATTATCTCCCACTTTTAAAAGGACAGCCTTTCCCCTCTTAAGTAACAGTGTTAGGGTGACAGCTCTGTCTTTAATTTGGCTGAAGAGTCCTTTTTGGGGGAATTTAAAAAAAAAATAAACAAAATATTTTTTAGAATCCCAATCAGTTCCATGACTTACCATAAGGATCATTCTGCTAGAATTTTATAATTAGAAAGAATATTCTTAGCTCTCTTAAAATGTGGATCAGACTTCTTCTTGATACTGTCGATCAAGGCAAAAGTGAAAATTTTCATTGATCAAACACAAAATGCTCGTTTCAGCATCAGTTTCAGAACATGATCCTCTCAAAAGGGACTGATGCTATATATTTTATAACCCAAAGTAAGGATTCCAGAAGTAAATAAATAGAACAGTTTGAATTATCTCCACTGCAAAAAAGGAACTACAGCAACTGGCCTTTTTTTCAATTCCGTAAGGTCTTCTCTTGCACAACAGTTCATCTAACTCTACCCCAGGGGAAAAAACCTGCTTGAAACTGAACTGAAATTTCTTATTAAGAAACTCAACTCTCAGCTGCATTTTAAAATAAACCTAATTTTGTCCCAATGTCCAAAAGTACTCAAAAATGGAAATAATAGTCCAAATCATAGCATTAAAAATTCATTTTCAATTGTAGCATGGAATTATAGTACTTTCTGAAACAAAATGGTTTGCTGTACAGTAACACCAGTGCAATAATTGAATTGTTTCATATTCAAGTTTTATAAATAAGTTTGTAGAGCACATGTAGCACAAGTTTTGTCTGAGTAGAAAAAAGAATAAGGATCTGTATTATCTTTAATGAGAGGAACAACCTGGAAGTCTTAACAGTCAATGCCACTCTCCCTAGTCCAAACAGTTCATTCCAACCTCACAAAAATTAAACCTTTTTATTCTTTCAGGATTAAACCACTTCTCTTTTTTCAGGTATCAAGTGTTTGAATTACTTAGAATTTTCACCTTTGCTTACATGCAAAGAGTAATTTAGGTTGGAAGATTGTGTGATGCAAACCCTCCTCGCCTAAGTCACACCGGCTTCAAAGTTGTATCTTCCCTCAAAATCAGACCAGCCTGCTCAGAGCCTTTATCCAGTTCATTTCTGACTATTTCCTAAGATGCAGACTGCATAACACTGTGTAACACTGTAGATAAACTGCTCCAGTGCCTGACCACCCTCATTACAAAGAATTTCTTCCTAATATGTAACTAGAATGTCTCTTTTTGTAACTCTGCTTCTTGTCCTATCTCTGTGTATTGACAAGAGAAGTCGGGCTCCATTTTCTGTATATGTCCTGAAGAGATCAAAAGTTTCCCCCTTTATTAGCCTTTTCTTCTTAAAACTGAACAAACCAGTTCTTCCAAGACCTCTCATACATCATATGCTGCAGCTCCCTGACACTCTTCGTGGCCTTTCACTGGACTCAATTCAGTAAGCCAACGTCTTGCACTTGGAGCCCAAAACTGTAGTGTCCTGAAGTACTAAAACAGAGCCCTCATTCTGCTGCCTACACTCTTGCTAATGTGGCCTACTATACGGTTAGCTTTCATTATCACAGGAGCCCACCACTGACTCACATTCAGCTTGTCTACCAGGACCCCTCATGCCAAGCCTGCCATCAGTCTCCACATTTTCAACTAGTTCTTCCTTATTCATAACCAGTCCAGCAAGGTGCATCTCCAACTTGTCTCCTTGCTAAGACACAGCTCACCCCATGCTGAGAAACTGTCCTCAACACACTCCAGAAATTTCCTTGACAGCATGTGCCCCACCAGAGTAGGTATTAAGGTAGTTAAAAGGCTCCGTAAGAACCAGATTATTCCCGCTTTCTAAAGAAGGTGCTTCTCATCTACTTCTGAAACTGGCAACCTGTAGCAGATACATACCATGATGTCACCCTTGTTGGTCTTCCCTCTTAACCCTGACCCATTTATGGCAAAGATTCAAATATTTAAGCTCAACTTCTCTTCCCTGGCCACCCATTCTAAAGTCCCTTTATCAGGCTACTGCTGCTCTCCAGGGATCTAAGCTATCACACCACACCTTTGTGCTCACAATGAGGTCATAGCTCTGCGACCGCATATGGATTTCTAATCCTTGTCCTCTGTTCCCCATGCTGTATGCATTTATATATGCCACTTGAGTCAGGTCCCCCAGTTGTGATGATCAGAGAAAGCACTGAGAGCCTCCCCCATAATTCTGTCCCTGAGGCTCCTGTCCTTGCTGACCCCAGTTCTCACTGGGTTGTGGCCACCATCCCTGAAGATCCCACCTGAAAATCCTCCTCTGCTAGGTTACAGGAGCCTGTTGGTAAAGATGCTGTGAAGATGGGTTCAGAAGTTCTCACCTTCCTTCCAAAACAGGGTTATTTTCAGCTTGGATCCATTCAGTGGTCTGGCTTACAGCCTGTTTCTACAAACAGGCAGTGTAACTGAGGTAAGAGTAAACTGCAGCAGGGAGCTCCTAAACCTGGCTTTGCTGCTAAACCCAGTGTATCAAGAAATTACATAGTAATTTCTCAGGTTTTGGCCAAACTCCAGGACAATGGTGCAACCAAAGTGAAAATGTTCCAAACAACAACAAAAAAGAATGTTTACTGAAAACAGTGGGTATTTACATGCACATATAACACACACACACATATTCCCGTTTCTTAGCAGACAGCTCAGTTCAGTTGGAGCACTGCATTACTACAGCTCCTTATTTCTATTATCTGAGCCACTTAGTTGTATAGAAATTCATGGACCTAAAATTTCAACTGTGTACTAACAACTGCACTGATCAGGTTATTTAGCTAATTCTGATTAAAGAGCTGATAGGTTGATATTCACCAGTTGACATACAATAATAATTACAAAGGAAGTAACTACTTTAACAGATCTCTTAATAAAATACAGGTAATGTTGATGAAAGGCAATACAAGTTAAGTAAGTGCCAAAATACCTCATGTGTCATTTGTAGGTATTAACTGCACATAGATTCATAGTATATACAAAATCACAGCGAAAGAGAGATGATTTTTCCTTGTTGAGACACTATTTCTCCTTAAGATCACCTCTCAGCAATTTGATTTTCATAGTATAGCAAAAGAACATATTTTGAAAGAACATGTCCCAGTGAAACATTCAACTGTTTCATCTAGTTAACCCTCTGACTTTACAAAAAACTTGAAATACAGACAGACAACAATTTTTCAAAGAACAGTTTCTTCCTTTAGAACCTAATTTTCAGAGAGATACAATTTTTGTTCAGTTTTGTTGTGGTTCAACCCCAGCCAGGAACTAAGCACCACGCAGCCACTCACTCGCTTCCCCCCCACCCAGTGGGATGAGGGAGAGAATCAGGAAAAAAAGTAAAACTCATGGGTTGAGATAAGAACAGTTTAATAGAACAGAAAGGAAGAAAATAATAATGATTATAATAATAATAAAAGAATTGGAATATACAGAACAAGTGATGCAAAATGCAATTGCTCATCACTCACTGACTGCTGCCCAGTTAGCTCCCGAGCAGCAATCCATACCCCCAGGCCAACTCCCCCCAGTTTATACGCTGGGCATGACGTCACCTGGTATGGAATATCCTTTTGGCCAGTTTGGGTCAGCTGTCTTGGCTGTGTCCCCTCCCAAATTCTTGTGCCCCTCCAGCATTCTTGCTGGCTGGGCATGAGAAGCTGAAAAATCCTTGACTTTAGACTAAACATTACTTAGCAACACCTGAAAACATCAGTGTGTTATCAACATTCGTCTCATACCAAATCCGAAACATAACACTATACCAGCTGCTAGAATGAAAATTTACTCTATCCCAGATGAAACCAGGACAATAATAATTATTATTATTATTCCCACTGTTCTGCTGTGCTGATGTTTTATCTTCCAGAAGATCTTATATTAAGAAGCATGACATGTCAACCAAAACTGCAACTGAATATTAATATCCTTACATCTATGAAAAAGACTCATTGCTTCAACTTTATATTTTTTAAAGCAGCTCAGGAAACTCCCTTATCAGGGCAAAACCTCGATTTAAAAACAACAACAACAACAAAACCCCCAAAACCCCAAAAACAACCAAAAAAACCCCCCACAACACAACCCCCCCCACCACCACAGCATGCAGAAATGCAGGCTATCCAGAAAGAAGCTTTTGCAACCCCCCTTGGAATTACCAATAACATTGTCTTAGATATTAATTAGTAAGAGTTCAGTTGAAATATCATCATTCTGATTTTCAAACTGTTAACAATGGTGGAAAAACCTTATTAAAACATTAACAAATCTTACCTGTCGAATTATACTTTTTACACAACGAATGGGAAGGCCTTGATAATTGGACTTGATAATCCATTTTAGGAGATGATGTCCAAGTACTTCGAAGACCATACAGACATCTGGGATTTAATTAAGGATAATTTCCAAATAAACTTGTTGATGAGATCAACACAAATGTTTGTTTGCATACTGGCTAAAGCAATCACCACCCTGGTTAGAGGAAAAACAGTTCCCCCTAAAATGAGCAGAACGTGGTATATACTTTGGTACTACATTTCAATTATATATAAACATATACAAGAACAGTGCCCAAACACAGAACAATTTAAAATAAAAGATGTTAATTATGCAAATCTTGTCAGTTATTTCTACATGTTAACAATAGCATTAGGGTGAACACTGAAATAGGTATTTGTAAAAAAAAAAAACACAAAAAATCCCCAAAACCAACCAAAAACCTAATTCATTTTTGTTTTCTTTGAAACAGTTAAAAGTACTGATTTGGCTTATTATCTCTAGTTTCTAATAAATTTTAAATTATATGAATAGAAGGTTTTAACAACAAAAGCCTGCAGGAACAGTGTTTTAGAAAGAGAACAGTACTAAACATCTTTTTGATTAGGCTCAATTAAGAATCACTTGACGACAAACACTAAAGTAGTAAGAGAATGGATCTCTTACCACCTACAGTTTTAACTGCAGAGAATAATGGCAATCATCAAAGAACTCAGGAACAAAGAAAATGTGGGACTTGGAAAGAACATGCAAGAAACACAATGCCATAAAGTTTAATTTGACCCAGCATCTACTATTGGCCACCAACAGAGGCCAACAGCAGATGATCAGGGAGGAGTATTATGAAAAAACAAGATGTAGAACTTCTAGTGATTTGTGGTTCAAGGGCTTCCTAAGTTAGAGATTCTACACTTAATACACCTGGGTAGGTTACCCTTCTATCGAGAAAATATTCAGATATTCAAGCTAATTGTAGGTTTTATCAGCCACAACATTCCAGCAAGAAATTATACAATTTGACTAAACTGAGTTAACCCTCAGACATGACCTGGGAATTACCTTAATGACCCTGGAAATTGGAAAGAACGTTAAAACCTTAACTCCATGATACAATAAGCTTGCAAAGTTTAATGTAATACAAATAACAGAAAATGTATTAATTGATGGATACTGAAAGAAAATCTCAAGGGATTAAATTAAACTGTATCTCAGAGACCATTCGTAGGGAACTGCATTGTTAGGGGAGAAATCTCACCTAACTTCTCCAAGTTCTTTTAACTAGAGTCTTGGCAATGACCTTAGAGTAACTGTCTTAACTTGTGTCAAAATGAGACTTACCTTGTCTTTTTACATTCTTCTCCAGTACCTACCTATATACATAAAGCTAACTGAAGTTTTAAAATCTACATCACCTATGCTGGAGGAGTTAGACCAAAGCTAAAAGGTCTCAAAGGCTGGTCACAGCTAAAAGGTCTCAAAGGTTGGTCACAGCATATTGTGACATTTTGTAACATTTTGATTGCTACTACTTGTTCATCTCACCTCATGTTCCTTAATTCCCGTATTAGAGGAGACAGTGAGTAGTCATTTCCCAACTGTATCAATCTACTCAGAATATTATAAAACTCTGTTCCATTCAGAAGAAGAAACAGTCCTGTTTACTAGTCACTAGTAAAGCACACAGACATCAAAAAGGATGAGCAGAGCACATTAGCTCTGCAGGACTTATTAACTTAGCCCGCGCAGCGAAGTTGCAATGCTACAGCAACAGAGATTTCAGAAAGGCAAGACACTGCAGCATTCAGAAATGAAATTTAGGGCACCCGCCCACAGTCCTTCAGACCACTGCTGCTGCAGACTCTCCAATGCACATTCCTGCCATTCCTTGCACTTACAGAAGTGCTAAGCCTTCCCAGTAATCAGAAGAGAAAGAGGTGTAGGGAAGTGAATAGCTGAGAGGCAAGGGGAGGGCACTGAGAAGGAAGATCCAAGAAGGAATGGCAGAGGCAGACAAGGAGAGGGAGGGCCGTAAGAAAGAGAAGTGAAGCCTACCTGAAAAAAAAGATTACAGTGTTTTGCTGGAAGGCCTCTGACAAACTCAAGGCATGCTCAGTACTGGGGAGGCAACTGGGATGGGGAGAAGGCATAGAGGAGGCTCAGTGTTTGGAGCAGGTATGCAAAAATGTGACTGTTACCTGATTTACTATCCTGACCTGAAAAATATTAACTGTAGGTGACACTGCCCACAACAAAGAGTTTGGGAAAAGCTGTGCATTAACTTGTAAGAAACCAGCCTTGCAAGCCCCAGGATCCTCCTACAGCACTAACATCCTGACAGAAGGGTATGTCCAAAAAGTCCTCCAGCAAAAATAAACCTGAAGCCCACCCAACAGACATGCCTTTTATGAAATGGTCTTCGAAGCAGTTTGGGGAATGTCTGAATGGGGGAAACTGAGCAGAGCAGCAAAAGTGACAGCAAACATAACATTAATCAGCTGACAGGCTTAAGTACTTAAAACTGTTCTTTCTTGACTAAAATCCTACCTGTAACTATCTATCTATCTATCTACAAACACACGACAGGAGCATTTAGAAATCCTATGAGGGTTAAAGACTAGTTAAGCTAAATGAAATAAGGCTCTGGTACCAACACAGAACACTTCTGGATATGTCACAGTTGCTTCTGGATTGGCAGCATTTAGGCTCTATGGCATTTAATTAATGCTGTATATTCTTTGGAGAACAATTTATTACAATTATTATAATGCCTGATTGTGTCAGGAATGTTTCCTTCTTTATTTTTTCACTTGTCTCTCCAAGCACTTGTTTCATTATGTAATTAACTTACTCTTTTATTAAAAAAATGCTACACTGAAATAAAGTGCCTTTTATTAAGGCTCTAATAAATATCCAGTGCAGACAAACATAATAATTTACACTTACTGAAAACACCAACATGCCCAAGTTCAAGAATTGTTATCTCCTGAAAAAAATCCTAAGTTCAATCTTTTTAAAATGTAAAAGTAGTTAAAAAATTACCAGTCTCGTGTAGCATAACACACATTATTAGAACTCCTCTGTATATAAACACTTATTACAGCTCCTAGGAGAAAGATGACTGTTTTTACAGACACAGTGCAGGCCAATGGCTCTGCACGTTCCCAGCTCTGTGCTACACAGAAGTTTCCCTGTTTGGAAGCTCCACAACATTTTGTGATATTAGCCATCCAAAAGATTCACCTACTTCTCTTCTGTCTTGCTTTAACTTTTCAATGTATTCCATAATGAATAATCAAGTCCCTATGAAGCGTATGTTGTTTTAATTTACAGTCAAGGAACAGATATTTAGTGACTTGCCCAAAGGAAGCTGGAAACAGCAGAGCACGGAAAAACTCTCAAATTACTGTATTTCTCTCAACCTGTTCAACTTGGTAACACTAACATAGCACTAATATAGCATTTTTAAAACTGAAAAAAGTAGCAGCAAAACGTTAATATCAGTTACCTGCTCCCTCCCAAAAGAACCTGCACCAAAGATTACTTTCCCTAGAAGACAAAAAGGAGTTATCAAATAATCAACGCAATCAACTGCTGCTCAAATAAGCAATGCAACTCAGGATGCACAAGCTGTTCACAAGAAAACTCAAAGTATAAAATACTTGATATCATACTTTCACTGGTGGTTAGGACTGACAGACTTCCAGCTGTAACTTAAATTTTAGTCCAGTATTAGCCCATCTTGTCCACTGTACCCTTCTGAAAAACGTACTTCTCATTAAGGCAGGAACATTTGCTTTCCACATAAAACAACTTCTGTACTGCCAGAGTTTTCAACATGAGGGTAAAACTGAAACAAAATAAATCAGTATCAGCTGTCCAGTTTTCACCTGCTAACGCAAAGCTATCTGAACCCTTATTTTTCCCTAGTACATGGTCTCTTTTGGCTTTGTCAACTCAAGTGCTATATTTCAAGAAGATAAAGTTTGGATATGCTTTCAAAGTATTATCACTAACAAAATTTACTCTTCGCACTTAGAAATGGCTCTCACCTTTAATACAGATGTATACATACATGTGAATCTTAGCAATAATTTAAGAACGTTATTGGGAAGCTGCTCTGTTAAGCTGATAAGAATTATTTCTATGTATAGTTATGAATGCGTTTTCTTATTCCCCATTTCATATTAGTGTTTTACAGTGAAAACAGTAAGTCAAAATTTCTGATTTCTAAAAATAACTTTAATTATTCTTCAATTGTACAGCTGTCAGCCGAAGACCTGAAGTGCTTTGGTCGCGTATTTTTTTTTGTGAACATAGTTAGACGATAGAGGTATTTATAAAATACAGCTTAATAAGCATCTCAAATTAAAACATATTTTTTGGTAGCATAATAGCAGCACCAAGAAACCCTAACCAGGGTTCTTTGCCTCACTGTGTTATGCAATTTCCTTGATCACAGACCACTTACATTCAGGTTGAAATTACTACTGGCAACTGTATTTGTTTATTTTAATTTGATTATAAAACCTAGGAAAAAAGCAGACTATACTAACTTCACCTACATTTAAGCAGCTTTCTACCATGGTAGCTGACCACTGAAGCAACCAGGAAACAAATCAAAATGGGACAAAGGGAAAGCAGTTAAGACACCATTCTGTAACTGAGAATACTTGTCCCTGCACTCTCATTCTCACTTACCACAAACCCAAAGGCTTCATAACTAATGTCAAGAGACAGATGGATGGGATGACAACTGCTTGCACACTTCTCCCTGAAAGGATGCTTTCTAGTGGGCATTCAGATTTACTGACAGTCACCTCCTGGATTCCTCTCCTAGAGGATGAGAGTTGGCGAAGAGCATCTTAACCCAATCTGCTGAAAACTCAAGGCACGTCACCAAAATAAACTTAGTGTTAAGCTCTCTAGAGCAGGAACTGTCTCTGTCTGGTAGTACAACACCATGAACAATGAGGTCTGTTATTAGGGCTTCAAGACACAACAAGCATATACATAAATACCAGCTATAACGATAAATGAAAGCACAATAATATAATAAGCTGCTAAAATATCTAATATAATTAGCACGGATAACTCACTTTAGCTCAACTCTAAAATGAAATATATTCATAGACCCAAAATTTTCCCCAAGAACAATATTCAGTCATATATTACGCTCTCTCTCATCTTCCCCCCCCCCCCCCCTTTCTTTTTTTTTTCTTAAAGGAAGCATTTGAAGGTAAAGATTTTTAAAACCTTTGCCAAAAAAAGAGATTAACACCTGGCCAAAAGAGGATCACATGAACAAGAGAATAATCTCCATGCCCTCACACTTCATACATGAAAACAGAAACCAGCTTCTTCATGACACTGACACCCTCTTTCTCTTTATTCATCTAGAGCAAAACATATTTCCTATAAGCCTCAGTGATTACAAATCTTTTCGGTAGAACTCCAGTTTTTAAGTGAATTAACTACATCTAGTTCTAGCAGACCTTAACAGGATTCATGGGAATTTTTTTCTATTTTGCATTGTATTTAGAAAAGCTAAGCTACTTTCACTCCAGTAAGTGCATTACACACTGGTCTACCCTTTGTATCTACATATATTTTGGTGTTTCTACGTTACATATTCAAAGTAAGACTAAATAGAAAAAAGCCAGAACCAAATGCTTACTTATCTCAGTAGATCATTTTAAATGAAGATGCCATGTTTTCAAAAGGATACGAATTCCATTCATTCCAGAAATTTTGAAGTCATCAATTAGCTGTACAACCATATCCTTGTTAGGATCATTAGGGTCACTTTCACGAACCTAAACCAAGATGTAAACACTGACATTTTAGCAAAAAAATTCACTTTAGAATACAAATTAGTTAGCTTTCCACATGAGGTTAATATTTCAGAGCTTCAGAAATCATGGTAAGACATAATAAGCCAGCTATTTAGAAAAAAAAAATCTATGTAAAAAAAATTAAAAAACAATATTCTGCTACATTTTTAAAACTCACTATTACTATTATTTTTGGTACTGACAACTGTATTACATGAGTGATACTTACACATTTGAGCAACTTTATTTCATCCAAGGCTGTCTCTGTATAATGCTGGGCACTTTTTACAACTTTCATTGCAACAAACCTTTTCCCCCTTGAAAAGAACAAAAACATTTTCAACAACACATGCTCTGAGCTGAAGGTTGGGAAATTTTAAATAGAATATACCTAATGTATTCTGACAGAAAACACTGAAATTACACTTAAAAACAACTTTTAGCAATACTCTTTTAACAGTCTGATTTATTGAATATTTTGTCCCCTTGATGCTAATGTTTTTAAAAGCGGAATTTGGTTACAAGTTTTATCATTCAGGCAAGGTATAACTGTATTTTTTCATTAAAGATACAACAGAAATAAAAACATTTGCTTACTCTTGCATGTTCAAGACAACATGCACATTCAATATAACCAAAGCTAATTTGTCAAAGAAAACAGAATTGTACTTATTTCTGAGAGCTTTTACAAAGTACAGCCTTAACCAAGAGCAAAATAAGACTGCAGATATCTTTCTGCATAAAAAGATAGCAAACTTTTACTTAACTTTATCATGCATGTAAAATGAAAGTTACTGCAAACAAAATTAAGCAACATATTAAGAAAAAAGTGAATGGAAATAAATAGTTTTCTTACTGCATATCCCAGCATAGCCAGACTGTAGAGAAGTGTCCCCATCCTAACTTTCTAATAACATGATACCGGCCATTGAAAAGATCACCAATTTTCACTGGATGATAGCCTCCTTTCATGAAAAAATGAGTAAAGAAAAAATATTCAGAAAACAAACAATAATTCCCACGTTTTTAAGTAATTCTTGTAGTATAAATTTTCCTCTTCAAATTGTCCTGTACTATAAATAGGAAATCTAAAGAAAATTTTAATCTAATGTTAAAAAATCTGCCTTACTAGGCCTGGAGGGAAAAAACTCATGTCCTGTAACTACTGCAGAGTTTATTTACCCTTCTATCTTATGGCTTTTATTTGTGGTAATATTACCATCTGTTCTCTATTTCCCTAGGCTTATCTTCCACTTCGCAGAGTACAGAAAAGATCTGCATTATTTCTTTATCATATTTGAAGCTTCTCCAGTCAAGATATTTTGCATGATTGCAGAAACAGTGACTGTTTTAACTCCCATTTGCTTTCTACTAATAAAGGCAGCAATAAAATACTTCCTGAGAAAATGTTAAGAACAACGCTGACTTTATTGATGCTCTTCTCCTTGGCTCCTGACCCATAGCAGCAACGCATTTTTCTGATGTCTGAGGTTTTTACAGTGAGGAAGAAGAGAGAGCAGGCAGCTACAGGCTTTGTCTGAACTGCTTTTTAATTACCAAAGTCTGCAGTCCTAACTTACACCACTACACAGCTCCTCAAAAGCCCTTTTAGGCAGAAAGGCGAAGAGGGCAAAGCAGGCTGGAGCTCAGCTTTCTAGGCAGTGTGAAGAGGTGTAATGAAGCTTTTATTTCCTTCATATTTAAAGAGGCACTATTCCTCCCGGTCAAAGGCAGGGAAGACAGTGATCGCACAAGATTATTATTCAGACCTTAACACACTAATAATAACATCCACTAACTGGATTGCCTAAATTGCAAACAAATAATGCAGCTGCACCATGTAACCCTCTAGGACTTCACCAGCATCAGACTCAGAGCAGCTGTCAAGGAATCAATTCTTTGGCTCTTTCTGGTCCTTCACAATGTCATGCCCAACTGTCCTTTGGCAGGATCGTCAGTTACTGACTATTCCACTTAAAATTAGGAAAACCTCAGACTACTTTCTCTAAGTTGCTATATTTGTTTTGCAATCCCCTGAAAATCTTGTTAGAACTGATGCCCAGGTAAGACAACAACGTGAACTTATCACTTAATTCCTTGGATTTAAAACAGGGACTTCTCTCTTACCTCCTTTTTATCTGTGGAACAGCGATATCAAATCTGGATATATTTATATCCTTTCTTTGCCAATAACATCATTTGCCTTACAAGAAGTTCAAGAGTTTATTTGTGAATTTTTCTCAAAAACCTCCAGAGCAAATTAATAAATTTAACACAACCGTACAATAGCACTATAAAGATTATATATTCAACAGAATGCAAAAGCCTAAATAATGTATTGCTTTAGATGTTGGTATGTCTAAACTGAAACTCTAAAACACACACAGCTTTGATATTTGTATCGTGAGGTGTAACTTCAAACTTAGCAGACAGCTGGTGGTTTGCTCACAGCCTCAACCAAAAGCTGACCCATCCGACAGGGCCGCAGGCTCCCGCACGTCATACGGCTGGCAGAGACTCAAACAGCTCAGGCCAGAGCATCAGGGAAGCTGCACTCACAAGTGCCCGTCTCGGCAGGGGCCGGTCTGAACCAAGTGACAGCAACAAACAACTTCAGATGGGCAGAGCAAGTCTCGGCTACATACAGCACTGACTTCACGCACCTCCCTGCCCACCTGCCTGGCAGTTTATACCACCGCAGAGGGTCAAGCATGTTCACAGGCACAGAAATGAGTCTGATGCGCATAGGTAGCATGGACAGACACAGAGAGCGCAGTCTCGGCTCTCCCAGCCTAGCAGTAAGGTGTTGAAGTTTCATCTTTTCCATGAAAATTTTGCACAAATCTATGAAGACCCAGATATGAGAACAACCTTTAAACATTTAACCCGTGAGAATTATATACTTACTATCAGACACGGTATTGCACTTCACAACTTTAGGTATACAGACACCAAGATTTTCAGTTAAAAAGGGGCAAAGGAAAACAAAGGCCCTAGTTCAGGAGCAGTACAGGGCATTGCAGGAGGACCAAGACATATGGACCCATACTAGGCATAAGTCCCAGCCAAGAATTCCCCCTGGGGGAAGACCTACCGTCCCCTCCATCACTGGGGAGAAAATGTTCGTGAAAAGCTGCCAGGACAACTCACCTAGCAACCTAAAAAGCTACCTTCATTTCCACTGCAGAATTGTGTCAACCTCAGTAAGAATGCAAAACTCTGCCAAGAGGGAATTTCTTACTTTCCAATGAAAAAAGAATTAACTTTTGGAACACCGGACTAGATTTACACTCCAGAAAAAGATGGGGGACACAGACCTATGTCCACTTCATTTGCAAAAAGAAACAGTATCAGCTACATATGAAGCCCAAGTCTATTGACGCTTCATTATTATATAAATTTTGCTGAATAAACTAACACATACAAATCCATACTGATAGAAACATTAAAAACAAAACTAAACTTTAATTCGATTGTCTATTTAACCATCCTTGCAGTAACAGCTGATGAAAATATTTTAAAATCTTAATAAATGTTATCATATTTTAAGACAGCTATTGACTCGTTTAAAAAATAAAGTTATTACTCTTTGGTCAGTTCTTTCCATAAAACTCTATTCAGGATGATGAAGTGATAGATGTAGGTGGAAGATTAAAAGAACACACAGCAATTCTACCTTTCCTTTACTGAAAGAGTTTGTATTTGTGAAGTGAATCAAGTCTGCTGACCTGACAGCAAGAATTACATAAAACATACATTACATAAAATGTTTTACAACTTTCCTAAATATCTAGTCCTATTAAAGGACCCTTAACAGTTATATGGCTTCAGATGTATATGGAAACACTCACAATTTATGCAGCTTTTTGTACTGCCAGAAGGGTGTTAGTGAGCCTTCAGATATATAAAACAATGTCCAGAAGTAATTTTTTTTGCACTAAACAAAATATTTGCTTTTTTAACATGTTAACAGCATAACACTCAGTGATGAAGAATTTAAACACAGGTAAACATGTTTCTAAGAATAGTTCAGGTAAACAAATGCCTTGTAAGTCTGCCTCTCTGCAGATAGCTTTTGGCGTACTTCTGCTTCAAAGGGTCCAAAGGGTCAAAAATAATCAAAAACTTGGGATAGTTTCTTCCCATTACAGACAGGAGAGAGAACACCCTACACAGGAAGTCAGTCAAAGACACTGAAGTCAAGTTAATAAACTGGGGGTTGGTAAGTTGTTTTAGTAAATTCTACATATTGCAAGAATAACAATGCTATATACGTAAAAGCCGCGTTATTTTGGTCCTTACAGCACTGTCATAACTAATTATAGCAATACACCAGCATATGCTACAGATACCAAAAGCGGTAGCATATTCTCTGAGTATATATACTTCACAAGATACTTTCTACTGTCCTAAGCTGTAACAGGAGCAGTTTTGGAAATAATCGATTACCGTTCCTGTACATGTTACTCTCTGATTATTCATGTCAGCAACATACCCATTTACAGGTTGTGGACGACCAGGTAACAACATGCTTAGTTAAATGCATTTTAAAAAATTGTGTCATCCTATGATGAATGTAATTATTTAAGTTTTTCATGATACAGAAAATATTTCTATACAGTAGTAACAAGAAAGCATCTATGCAAAATTAATGGGTTGAGAATAATGATGTACTTTTGGAAAAACAATATTGGTCTTTGAAAATATACAGTGTATAAGTGGCACTGCTGATAATATAATAACAACAAAAAAAAATTGTTGTGCTATTCACTGCAGCACAAAGAAAAAAAAGTGTCTCTCACAGATAGCTAGCTAGCTACATGCACTCAAGAAAGAGGGTCAGAAAAATGAGATCATTATTCCTAAATGTCTCCTGAATGTATTGGTAATTGTAGCTGGCTAGTACTATGCTTGTATAGGGAATTATTCCCTTTGTGAACTGGATGAATGGGAGACATCTCCAGGGGACAAAGCAGATGATCAGAGAAGCAAAGAATTCCAATTACATCCATGACACAACAGGCTCTTGAAAAAAGTCTCCAAGTGTTTCAAGGCTTTTCAGAAATTTAGAAAAACTAGCTTCAGTGTCTAGAGTACCCCTTGAAAAAACACCTGGTTGGACTTTTGATATTTCCATTCCTTAAAGATTTGAAAAGCATTTAATGTAAATTCAGTGACACCAACAGAAGTCATTTCACAGATTTAAACAGGCCCTGGAGGAAGCCCCTGGGGAAGACAGGTTAGTCTGCTTTACACCTATGGCTGTTAGTTGTCTCTTTCACATCAGGTGCTAATTCAATCTAATGCAATTTCCTGATTAAAAATACTATTATGACTACTTACTAACCACCATGTAATGTGGCTAAGATGTGAGCCCAGAATATAGTAACATATCCTTTAAAAAAAAAAAAAATCAGTAACAAAAATACCCTGGCAATGGGAAGTACAGTTAACCGGTGAAAAGTTGAACTCATTTAAAAAAATAATGATATACACCCTCATAAAAATTGCCTTCCTGTGAAACTTCAGATTGGGGTGGAGAATAGATGAAGTATGCTCTGTGCCTCACTCAAGAATCCTGGGAGACTGCCATTTTGCATATAAAATTAGGAAGAAGAGAGACAACCCAGTAATAAATGATAATTTCCAAATATTTATCTTCCACTCTGTAAATACAGGTAAGATTACCCAAACCAGAAAACATATTCAAACTAATGAAACACCTCTCAAAAAAAATGGAAATAATGTTTCTAAGAGCTATCCCTGGAATTCTTTCCCAAGTAACTTATTCATTCCTCATAATGAATATAAAATAAACAAACAGAAAGTCTGTATAGCCCCAGATCATCCCAATCTGGCCATTCAGTTCAGATTCTTATGGTAACCTTCCCTTGACTTCAACTCCAGCAGACTAAAAGAAGGAAACGTACCGATCAGTCTTACAGGAAATTACGGTCAGAAAATGGGTAAATCATCTACTGGAGCAACAAAAGCACTGTTCTCGCAGAAACAAATAATGATTATGACATCCAAATTAACCAAAGCTTGAACCGTCTTTAATATATTTCCATCAATTCAGAACTTCAAGACCAGGAGAATTCAGAAGAACCTTTAAGGGTACAGAAGTTCCCTTTAATTTTTCAGGAAAGCTGCAAGTATTCTTAGTGTAACATGTAGTTCATTTTAAAAGCACACAAATCTCACTACTGACCTGCTATAGTCAGAGAGACTCTAGTTAAACAGGTAACTCATAAGGATGCTGGTAAACTTATTTTTCGACCATTTTTGTTTGTTTGTTTTGTGATCTAGCTTCTCCAGATGGTGACATTTTGCAAGAGATACTGGAACACAGACAACAATGGATTGTTTGAAATTAAATGCAGCCCTTCAGGGAAGAATTAAGTGGGGGCCTTGAAACACTTAATCTCAAGGAAATACAGATGTTTATAAGTAAACAGATGTTTAAACAACAAATCCTTACTCACTGATGGAAGATGTTAGAGACACCAGAAGAGTTATCTTAAGGAACAAAAGTGCTGCAACAGAAATATTTTTTTAAAAAATATAAACACGCTTTAGCAATATGTTTTTCTTTTCCCTGTTGCAGACTTCAACATTTAGTTTGAGTTTACTGTTTGGTTTTCACTATTGATATCTGTAAGCCACTTAAACGTTTGAAGTATCACATATTAATAAAACTTCTTACACCAAAATGAAATAGTGACTTTCAATTGTTAAATATGAAAATACAAACCAACTTGTTCCAGGCTGGGAGAGGGGATTCTTAAAATAGCACATCTCCAGGCTTACATAGAAACTTCTGATTAAGAAGACATCATCATATTTGACACAGAAAGTGTTTCTTGACATGAGGAATACAGAATATCAGACATAGTCAATGTGTATACAGTGCTTTTTGGCTGTTCAAAAACATTAATCTGAAGTGATAAAACTTTGATGTTTCCTAAAGTACATATATTCTTATATCCTTGAAATCTACTATGATAGGTAACTCAAAGTTGATAGACCTGTTATTTATGATTTTTCATATAGGAACACTATACATTTTACCCTAATGGGAACAGACTTGCAACTGTAGCAGTGACATTAAAACAAACTTGAGTATTGACACTGTTGTACTGCAGTCACATGTTTTTATGCATTTAACGCTACTTAAAAAATTAATATAAGCAACTACAAATATTAAGGAAATCAAGAGCTAAAATGAAGATGTAGAAAGCCTCAGACAATGCTGAGGGCTCTAAAAGGCAACATGCGAAAAAGCAGCATTTAACTTCTTGGGCTGGTGCAGGTGAGAGAAGAACAGCGAAAAAAAGATCTAGATTAACTACATTTAGTTTTTAATGTTGTTAAAGGCATTGAGGCATTTTAGAACCTTTCGGAGTGTGTCAGGGGTTGTTTATTTTGGTGTGGGTAGTTTTGTTTCTCCTACAACTAACATCAATCAAGAAAAGTTTCTTCTCCATTCTTATAACTAGGACATCAGGAAGAAAACAAGGATGCAATATTCATATTTTATTGCAAAATGTATAAATAAGCTAAGTGAAAAAGTAAAGCTGAAGACAGTTGTGCATCTGGACCTGTAATGAGCAGTTGTTCATAATTCTTGCATAAGCAAATTCTGTAATTAAAGATCAGGTCTTTAAAAACCTCCATAGAATCAGTGTTAAGACTTGCATGACAAAGTTTACCCTCATCGACACTGCTGAATGCACACACCTTTACAGTAATCTGCAGGATCCTCTTGCTCCTCATCATCGGACCCTAAAATCTCCTCCTCTGGCTCTGGCGGGGTGGGCTCTGGCAGGGGCGGAGGTGGGGGCGGGGGTGGAGGCGGAGGTGCAGAGGGAGCTTTCTGTTGAGGCTCTGGCCTGGAAATGAAAGAGAGAGCACACTTAATAAAGAGCTTCCACACAGGGGTAACCCAACCCTTCAGAGGGGAGGAAAAAATGCCTTGGGAAATGCCAGTGAAGCTTGTCTCACTTATGTTCTCACTGTTATCTTTCATATCACCTGTGGGACCCTAGGGAGGCATGGACAGAGATGCACCCGACCAGACCAAAAGCAGGTCTCGAGTCAATTTGGACTTACTCGCCGGCACAGCTTGCAAAAGATATATAAAGAATATAACGAGATACAGACAAGCTTTTAGGATTCCTAATGAGCAAACGAGATGTTAGACCTATCTTCTTGAGCATGATTGAGAAGAAGTATTTTTTAGAGAATACTGGGTTACTCAAAAGCTCCTATCTGCTAGTTAAAGGAAGAAAGATCTCATTAATACACAGCAAGAAACAATCTTCTAGTGACACTGACCCAAACCAGATGACTTAATGCACTTCTCATCTGTAGCTGCTGCCAAGACTATGGAAAGCTGTATCAGTATACAGAATACTGAAAACAGCTATCAGGAAGTAAGAGAGAAGAATTAATCTTCCTAGGTAGCCTATGATGCACCCCCAGAACACACACAGCATGCTTTAATTGGGGAAAAAACCCACCAAACAACCCAAAACAAAACAAAAATACACCCAAAACAACCAAAACCCAACACCACCAACCAAGAAATGTTTTTCTGACTGTCTTGCATCTCCAGTTTAGGAAATCAAAAAAGGAAGAAAAAAAACAAAAGACAAAACAGAAATAAGTTTTATATCGTATTCAGAGAAAGGCTGTACTTGGTATTTCTGAACACCTACAAATTACTCACATTTTAAAATCCTGAGAATTTTCAACACACATAAAAAATGAAATCCAGGGTTGAGGCACACCTGTTGGACAAATAATTAAGAAAGCGTTCTCCAAACAGGTTGATCCTGGTATTTTTTTGTATTTGTACTTTGTACAAATTAAAAAAATATATATATATATTTGCCAAATAACATACTTGCAAAATACATTTGCAAAGTAACTTAAAGCATTTGTGCCATCAAAAGCTGCTATAATTTGCATTTATATCTACTTCAAATGTTAGCCATCTGAAAAATACCATATTAACAGTATTATGGCATTCATACAATTAAGAAAACAGAAATCTGTAATTTACTACTTTTTCAGCTCCTAAAATTTAGATTCGAATACTTCCTCGATCATGAGTAAAAACTGTATTTATGTTTATCCTACTCCTATAGTCCTCCTCCTTGTAATTCCCCCAACACTTTTTCTTTTTACACACTGACATTCTTCAATACAGACAGAGCATTTGGAGTCAAAGAGTATGCAGTTAGTCAGAAATAAATTCCACTGGCAACATGTACTGCCTGCACAGCAGCTGCTATTATGCCTTTGCTTTAAAGGACATCACTGGAAGTTGCATGCATACCAAATTTATCTGCCTGTTACTCCTTTCAGATAATAACATTCTTCTATTCATTCAGTAAATGGTCAGATTTAAAAAGGAATAATGGTTTAAGCTATGATAAGAAATCTATCCAAATAAATACATTTATGTAATTTTTAACCACATAAAGCTTAGCACAGAATGGAAGAGAGAGAAGGGATCCATTTGTAGGATAAACATTAAATACATTTGCATGTGCTCCTACTTACATAAATTATGCACTTTTTTGCCTTTATCTTTCCTCTTTTGTTCTCAACAGATGTCTCTAGTGTACACTTCGAGGAAAGTAAACTGATACAGCAAATGGAAGGTACAGCACATTCTCTGACCAGTTAATCTTACTACACGTTAGATTAATGGCCCTCCAACAGCCAGGTTTCCTGGTGTTGTTGCAAATATTCTGGTAAAGAAATCAAAATTTAATCACATAAAAGAGTTTGGTTTGATTAAGAAGTAGAAAATTGTGAAGCATAGGTATGGGAGTGTTAAGTTTGAAATGTAGTCACAGGAACTTAGGAACTTTAGAAAATGTACTATGTGTAACCATAAGAATTCAAGTATTGTCTAAAATCAGTTAACCACAGAAACTTTGACAAAGATTTGTTGATTTGTAGCGTTTTGTTTTAGGAAATGAAGGAAACCACTATGGACACCAGTTTGCTGCTTGGAAACCCCTTGCCCTTCCCACCTCAATCTAATTATCGAGGATTCTAATCAGTAGAGTTAAGTGAGATTAACCAACGATTGTTTTAACATAAGAATATTAATAAGAAGGTGTGACTGAAGGACCAATTATTAGAAAGGTTACATTTAAGAATAGACATAGTACGCATTTTTATGTAAACTAAAATAGATGATGGTGAGAATCGCACTGCGCAGAATCACCTAAGAGAGGTCAAGAAGCAGATGAGTGAGGAAGACTATGGAAGACCACCAGAGACCTTCACTGCACCAGCATGAAGACACATTTACACATCCTAATGATTTATTGGAAAGTTAATGATTATGTATAACATTTTCCAGAAATTCAGTGATTATGTATAACAGGTGTGTATTTAACCTGCACAGATAGATGTATTGGTTTTGTGTGGCAAGGTTCTGGTAGCAGGGGATTACAGGAGTGGCTTCTGTAAGAAGCTGCTGGAAGCCTTCCCTGTGTTCAAGAGAGAGCCCGTACCAGCCGGCTCTAAGACGGACCCACCGCTGGCCAAGGCCGAGCCAATCAGTGATAGTGGTAACGCCTCTGGGATAACATTTTTAAGAAGGAAAAAAAGTTGGGACAGACGGAAACAGCCGCCAGAGAGAGGAGTGAGAACATGTAAGAGAAACAAGCCTGCAGACACCAAGGTCAGTGCAGAAGGAGGGGGAGGAGATGCTCCAGGCGCCGGAGCGAAGATTCCCCTGCAGCCCGTGGGGAAGACCCTGGTGAGGCAGGCTGTCCCCCTGCAGCCCAGGGAGGTCCATGGTGGAGCAGATCTCCACCTGCAGCCCAGGGAGGACCCCACGCCCGAGCAGGTGGGTCCCCGAAGGAGGCTGTGACCCCGTGGGAACCCCATGCTGGAGCAGGCTCCTGGCAGGACCTGCAGATCTGTGGAGAGAGAAGCCCACGGAGCAGGTTTTCTGGCAGGACTTGTGACACCGTGGGGGACCCACGCTGGAGCAGTGTGCTCCTGAAGAAGTGCACACTGTGGAAGGTACCCACACTGGAGCAGTTTGTGAAGAACTGCAGCCCGTGGGAAGGGCCCATGTTGGAGAAGTTCATGGAGGACTGTCTCCTGTGGGTGGGACCCCACGCTGGAGCAGGGGAAGAATGTGATGAGCCCTTCCCCTGAGGAGGATTAGCGACAGAAAATAACATGTGATGACCGTAAACCCCATCCCCATCCCCCTTGTGCCATTGGGGGGGCTTGGTGAAGGAATCCGGGAGTGAAGTTGTGCCTGGGAAGAAGTGAGGCATGGAGGGAAGGTGTTCTGAGATTTGGTTTTGTTTCTCATTACCTTACTCTGGCTGATTTGTAATAAATTGAGCTAATTTTCCCCAAGCTGAATCTGTTTTGCCTGTGACGGTAATTAGTGAATGATCTCTCCTGTCCTTATCTCAACCTGCAAGCTTTTTGTTATATTTTTCCCTCCTCTGTCCAGCTGAGGATGGGGGAGTGATAGAACGGCTTTGGTGGGCACCTGGCGTCCAGCCAGGGTCAACCCATCACAATAGACTAGACAGGTGCACACGATAGGTGGAACAATCCCCTGTGTGCCCAGCGCTGCAATAAAGGAGTGCCTCCTTCTTAACTTCTCATTGCTGTTAAGGAGTTCTATTCCGGATTTTGGTAACAGTGTCAGCAAGCTGATGGCCCCCATACCCACTGTGATGTTGGCAGGAAGCTTTACTTAAACAAATCATAGTATAAGGATCTGCATTACAAACCTTGTAACCTCATCTGCTGGGCACAAGACCATTCTGGATACACAGATCAAAAATCACAGAATGGTTTGGATTGGAAGGGACCTTAAAGGTCATCGAGTTCCAACACCCCTGCCATGGGCAGGGACACCTTGCACTGGACCAGGTTGCTCAAAGCCCCATCCAACCTGGCCTTGAACACTTTCAAGCATGGGGCATCCACAACCTCTCTGGGCAACTTCTGCCAGTGCCTCACCACCCTCACAGTGAAGAACTTCTTCCTTACATCTAATCTAAATCTACCCTCTTTCACTTTAAAGCCATTACCCCTTGTCCTATCACTACAGGCCCTTGTAAAAAGTCCCTCCCCATCTTTCCTGTAGGCCCCCTTTAAGTACTGGAAGGCTTCTATAAGGTCTCCCTGGAACATTCTCTTCTCCAGGCTGAACAACCTCAACTCTCTCAGCCTGTCTTCATAGGCGAGGTGCTCCTACCCTCTGATCATCTTTGTGGCCCTCCTCTGGACTCACTCCAACAGGTCCATGTCCTTCTTACGTTGGGGGCCCCAGAGCTGAACACAGTACTTCAGGTGGGGTCTCACCCGAATGGAGTAGGGGGGAAGAATCATCTCCCTTGACCTGCTGGTTATGCTTCTTTTGATGCAGCCCAGGATATGGTTGGCTTTCGGGGCTGCAAAGGCACATTGCTGGGTCATGTTGAGCTTCTCGTCAACCAACACCACCAAGTCCTCCTCTGCAGGGCTGTTCTCAATCAACTGATTGCCCAGCCTGTATTTGTGCTTGGGATTGGCCTGACCCGTGTGCAGGACCTTGTGCTTGGCCTTGTTGAACTTCATGAGGTTCACATGGGCCCACCGCTCAAGCCTGTCAAGGTCCCTCTGGATGGCATCCCTTCCCTCCAGCGTGTTGACCGCACCACACAGCTTGGTGTCGTCGGCAAACTTGCTGAGCGTGCACTCAATCCCACTATGAACACTTAAAAACTAATAATGCTAATGATGAGCAAGAAAAATAAAGCATAGTAAAATAGCCTGCACTTCATCAATATATCTGAAAGCAGTGTGCCAGGTAACACAGACACATCTACCAGTGATTGGACTCCTTATGTTGGACGGTACCATCATTTTACTTTGTCCTGACCACAAGTCAGGACCACAAGTTTCCATGTTACTATTTTGGTCACGTAAGACAGTACAAATATAGCAAAACCTAGGGTAGGCTAGGGCAATACAAGGGTCATAAGTTCAAAAACCCACTGAAGTTGTTATCTTAAAAGCCAAAATTGGCACAAGTACTTGCTGTATTTCTTTACATGATAAAGATAATACTTTAAAGAGAATTGAAAGCATTTCTGGCATTGAATTTCACACATTTTGTCACTCTTTTTGAAATAAACATCAAGGAAACCCAAGAATCTCCCTCCAAGAGAGTGAGGAAGTGTACAACCCAAGATTTCCAAAAAGCCAGTATTTGAATTTATTCCTAGGGAAACAGATTAAGAAAATAGAGCTGCTTCTGAGTCTTTTTCAGGCTATTATATTTGTTTTTGTTTTGAAAAGGGTTATTTTTTTCCTGTCTCCAATCCTAGTTGTATTTGGTATTCAGGAGTGTTTTCTTACTGTCCTTTGTGGACATCAGGAAGGAAGGAAAGATACTACTTTATTTCCTTCTGCAGTTATTTATGATTTTATCTGCAAATAACAAAACACTGATTTAAACTGAGGAAGATCTTTGATTTGTCCTTTTAGCTTTGCCTGCAACATTTGAAGCAATCAAATACTAGTACATGAAGAAGGGTGAAGGAAAGAAATGCTGCTGAGTTACATCAGTCTGACTGCTAATTCTGTGTTACTGGCTTATATTGCCATTTTTTGCTTCAGTTTAGGATTCTTAGCATTGTTCTTCGGTTTTGTTCACTTTTACATTTCTGGGACATACATAAAGATCAAGTCTTCAACACTTGACTTGGCAGCTTAAATTCTGCCTAGAACTTGAATAACTCATCCTGGCATCACCAATGCTTGCTCTTCTGCCAATACACAATTTCAGTGTTAGGTAGGACATCAAGAGAACTCCAGTTTTGCTATTTCTTAGTAGTCCTTTTATTGAATTGGAAAGATAAGCTATGATGAATGTTTCAACAATACCTTCCTCTGCAATGTATGGCATGAATATATACTTTATTCAACTTGTATTTCATTTTTCCAGTATAGAGTTTGTTAAAATGTGACTTATTTTTTCTTCAAAGTGGACTTTAAAACATCTTTGGCATTAAAAATCCAGCCATTAAGAAAGCTGTGAGTAATAAATATGTATGCTAACCTCCATTTCCTTTTCAGAAACATAATTGGCAAGAACTATCATAACATAACAAGCTATTCAACAGCTGCATTATATCAAGTTGTTACTCTTATTTCCTAAAATGTTGTGTGTAGTGACATGCATTAGGTAACACATGCATGCAGAGGCATACAGTAAACCTCTTTTTCTGAAGTAATCACTTCGTACTCTGTGGTCTACCACTACTACGTTATTCATCACCATCCAAGCATGAACACTTAATTAATAGAGGAAGATTACACACCACTTCTAGACTGACATTATTCTGTCAGTAGGTATGCAGAGAACTGACCATCTCCACAGGGTATAATGACAAACCTTGTAATTGTATTGAAAGAAGCATTACAAACAATTAACAAACACTAGCCAGGATGTTTTAATTACTCTCTCTTAAACGGACAAAAATAAATTTACAGCAGAGTTCAGTCAAAATACAATGACATCCTATTTTTAACCTGCTCTTAGAGGGAATACTTTAGCAAAAGACAAAAGAAAAGCTGAAGCATTTCTCCTCTACGGTGAACCTGAAGCAAAGTATGCCAAAATGCTGTATGGAGTCTTACAGAAAATGAATTGCCCACTTTTAAGAAATGTAAAATTACTGACAAATTTACTGTTCTCCATCATAGACACGTTGCTCCATGTTCAAGCTGGGGAACAGCCAACAGTAAATCAATCTCCATAACGTTAAAACCTGAAAAAGCTTGGAAAATTATACCATGAGAAATTCAGCAAGAACCATTTAGGTTTTTTGTTGTTGATGTTGTGGGGTTGTTTCCTATTCTTCTGTTCTGGAAAGGGTAAAACAACACCAGCGAGGGTGATTAAAAACACAAAATGCCTTCCATATGGGAAGCATCTGAACATACCAGAACTCTTCAGCCAGGAAAACAGACAGCGGAGATCTATAAAATCTTGAGAAGCACAGAGAAAGAGAATAGGAAATGACTGTTCACTGCCTCTCCCCACACAAATTGAGCCAAGTTGACAAAAAATCTAAAGAAAAAGAAATTACTCATGCAACATGATGTTAAAAACTAAACCTAACTTTTTTCCTTGGATATCATGGATAGGAGAAATTATCTAAGTTCAAACAGGGCTCAGAAAAACTCATGGAAGGAAAATCAACTGATAGAGAATACAAAACTGCCTTTGACTCACGAAGCCCATCAGCGTGAGATCGGTGGAGCTGGGAAAGTACTCAGCACATCGGGGTGCAACCCAGTGCTCTTCCCCAGGCAACTGCTCCCTGCCAGAGGAAACACAGATGCACCTTGGGTCTGACCTCATGCAGTCACTTCATCGTCACCTTCCTTTTCCTCAACAAATTAATGACTCCCATTACTAAAAACCAAAACCCTCATAGACAAAAAAGTGGTTTTATTGTTATTATCAAGTAATGGACAATAATGCATTGCAAGCAAGACTGCTATACAACAAGATTACTCGAAGAAATCTTCATGCTGTTTTCCATGGGGAACAGGCATATAACAGGAGTCCTTGTCCTCTATGAACACTGTACTGTAGGCATGGTGAACTACTGAGTTTATTAACTTAAAGACTACTTTTAGGTAAACAGAACTTTACCTTGGATGCGGCTAAAACCCGTACTCAATTATCCTACTTTTAGGAGAGCATTGTCTCAGAAAGAAAACAGAGTGAATCAAATGAAAAAAAAAATTGGGAGGGAGGCAGAAATTGGTGTGGTTAAGTTAAGAACTGCCTCAATCTGAGGGGAAAACAAAATTCTCCTTAAGATTTTCAGATTAACACACCCACAGAAATTTTTTGCTAATAGAAAATGCAATTAAAAGGAAGTTGAATGACTCCATGTATTTAATAAAATGAAATTTTGAATAAACTGTATTCTAACAATGTTACAAACCTCCTGACATGTTCACAAAGGCTCCTTGGGGAAATTTCAAATTGAAGAGAAAGGAAAAAAAGGAGGCAGGGAGAGGGTAAACATCAGAAGAAGTGTGCTGTAAACCTCCTAAGAGATGTGAGCTTTAAGAAATCTACGAGTAGGTGTGGGTCCATCTGGAATGAGCTCCAGCTATGCTCCCCTCCAGTTTCAGAAGGCAAAATCTTTCATGCTCCCAGGCAAGGCTCTCAGGTGCTGTAGAGCTTAAAGTCTGAAATCTCTTACAGCTGTTATTAATTGCTTAAGGACTCAGTTATTTGTATCTCTTTCTCATTTGCTCACATGGTGTCTGCTTTAGTAGTGGAACTCTTGCTTGTTCTTTTTTTCCCAAATGCAGATTTAGCTTAATCAGACAGGTACCTTCCAACAGTGAGCTCTTTGAACCGAAGGCAGCCTTAAATGAAGGCTTTCTAAATAAATCCACACACATACAACAAGCAACAAAAACACAAGAAAGATCAAAACAACCCCGAAGTTCTTGCTGAAGGAACAAAATTATATTGCATATTTCATGTAAGACTTTAAATTGGTTATAATTCCAAATAATTTTATATTTTAATAGTTATGATAAATTATTTGTAATTTAATATTATAATTATTTTAATTATGCCAGAGGTCATCTTACTGTTTTTAGAAACAAAGTCTGCAAATCCAGAAGGAAACAGAGCATAAGGAGACATGTTTTCAACTAACTCCAAAAAATTGTTAATGTGAAATTCCAGAGACAGCTTTACTTTACAGGAAAAGCGCTATTTGTGTTCTTATACTAGTGCAAAACTATACTACAATTTCCAATTCTAGAAAATCCATGCATAAAAAGAGAGACTGCTGGCATGTCACAAGCATGAAACAGTTTCTACATCTGGTCATTATCAAACAAAATTATCCTTCCTCCTGGTACTGCTAGCATTCCTTCGAAAAATACCATCATATTGTCAAACATCAATCAAAGCACCAGTGGAAAACCCTCCTGGAACAGAGGGGGCTGAGACACAGTAACTTCTGTAACCTCAAACAAACAATAAGACAGAGAATGCATTTTTCATTGCCATCTTGCTTACTAGCCTTTTGGAGGCAACCTTGGGTTTCAATGTATACCCAAAGTCAAGGTAAAATGCCAAGGAACTCTGCCTTCTTCCATTCAAAATAACAGGTACTACAAATAAATACCATTTCAAGCAGCTAGTACTGCAGTCTTATCATGCCACCACCCCAGCCTAGCAGCAGAGTGCTGGTGCAAAGAGAGATCCTTCTTGTTTTCCACTCCTCACCAGAGAGCCTCTCCCTTGCCTCAGTGCTGGATCTAGCGATTGCACAGCCACGATGGATAACGAACCCATGAACTGGGCTCCCTCCTCTGCAGCCACATCGGAGGCAAGGCGAGCAGGAGGAGCACCTCACCAAGGGTAGAGCTGAGGGGAACCAGCAGCAGCCTACCATTATATCAAATCGCACTAACATGAAGCAGTAAGGTCTGCCAGGTTTGTAGACATTACAGGAGGTAGCTCTTTGGGACTTTCTCTGACACAGAATTACACCAAGTTCCCAGAAGTAATTGATTTCTCTCTGCTCTGCAAGTCAGTCCCAAAGGAAATTTTGTTCTCAAACACATGCAGTTCTGTTAAAAAGTTCTTAAGATGGCAAAGCAGAAGCCAAATCTACCCAGGAAGCCTCAATCTTAACTGAACTTTCCAAGGTCTTGTTTTCTTCCTCAAATACTGTTTTTCTTGCACAGTTCTACTTTCTAGGCCAGTCATCCATTACAGACTTGCAGAGGAAAAGCCAACAGTTAATAAAGAAAAAACAGACCCAGCTGGTGACACAGAGAGAAAATACCTAGAGGTAATCTCAGCAGCTTGCACTTTACCCATATTACTAGTCACCAGTAAAGTGTTGTAAAGGCTGAGAAAGTTATTAAAAAAAATAAAACTAAAAATGCACAAATTCCTAAAACTCAAAGAGGAGAAACACAGCTGTCATAACTCTGTGGAATATGTACTGATCAATGGAGAATACAGAGTTTCTTATATATGCATCCTAACATGCCAAAATGAAGTCTCTACCTGAAGTCACATAAGGAATATCACTTCAATGCAATGATAAAAAACCTAGTTAAAAACCAAGCCAGTCTCACAAACCACATATGAAGCTTCACCTTCTCCAAATCCTCCTGGAACAAAAAAGTCCTTTCTCACACTGCACAGCTCCTTCCTCCATCTCCCTGCATATGCACCTCCACTTCTGAACAATCAGAAGACCTGACAGGAAACACTGGCACGTGGTAACAGAAGTAGCCACTATTTGCCTTGACTTCTTTTTCCTCTTACTATGGTTAAGCTGTGTGACTGATTACTTTTAACAGAATGACTCACAAGTGTATAAATGGAAATTAATTTTTTACTTTCTTTTTGGCATGTTACGTTGTAGTATTAATTTCTGACTTTCTCTTTGGCATGTTAAATTATAGTGTTTCTAGTCTTTTTATTAATAAGATAATCAGAAAACATGCTTTGTTGCTTCAGTATCTTACAGTTGCCACTAGCAACAAATTTGCAAATTTTGAAGGGGAGGGGGAAGAAGTACCCTCTGCTCTCCAACAGCCCTAGCCGCCCCTGGAAAAGTTAGTAGATTTAACTTAATTTGGGATCAAAACTCCTTAAGTCAACAACCCTTTGAAGTCAAAGATGGACTCAAATACGAATTCATAACTAAATTATGAAACATGGGATTTAGTCTTTGCTTATTAGTACAAGCCAACAACTTCCTTAGAGTTAATATAAACATACATATACTACAAGGAAGTATATATTCCATCTGTACATGTTAGAAACCATAGGAAGACAACTGTGATAATCTTAAGCAAAATGAGGAGGAGTAAATCAACAAATGCAGTGTTTCACTCCCCTTTTTACCTATTTAACAGCCTAGTAGAAAAGATTTCATAGGAACAGTGAAATTCTAACCCTTCACTTAGTATCAAACGCAGTCAGCAGCAGAGTACCTCTTGCTCCCAACTTCCAAATGCTAGTAACATCTCCTCCAGGTAACTTTACAAGAATTTTAACAAATCCCTTCACAATTCCTACTAGCATTTTATGAAGGTACCTATGGTTGCACTGCAGTATTAGTAAATAACAAAAACAAGCTAAACCAGAGCAATTTAGAACTTTTTACCTTAAATATTAGACATAAGTTGCAAATATGCCTATCACTCAAGGACTTTTTGCCAGTGTTCATAAGTTACTAAAATTCTTCTATTTTGGGTATATATGGCCATAAGTACAATATATGAAATGCCTGCTTTGAGTTTCTCTCTATATATTGCTTGTTCATGTTAATTTAAGCATCCGTTTTCATAACAGAAATACATAAAAGCAGCAAAGAGACTGCAAAGTCCAGCAGCAGTCAAAAGCAAGAAAATGGCAAAATTACAGACTCGTTTTTCACAAAAACTCATTCTCACCCAAATACAGATAAATAATGAGCAGCTGGTTTTAAATATGCCATATTTTAAAATATGGCCTCAAATACTTCGAGGGCTGCACCTATACCTAGAGGCAAACAAAATTTGAGCACCCATTCTTCTATATCTAGTATTATCATAAGCAAGAACATATTTCTGAAACCTGGACACTAACCATGGCTAAGCCAGGACCAAGAAATGAGCTGCCAGTAAGCACAAACATGGCACATTTTTGCTGGTCTGCTTAGATCTGCACAGTGGCTTTGCTGAGCCTTCCTGCCTCTGGGAGATGGCTTTTGGAGCAGCAGTTTCATAGAGATGAAAAGAAAAGGAATCAAGAACATGGTCACTCTTTAGCTCTGAATTGCAGTCCAGAAGAGACTGGCTTTTCATCTCCAGTATGAGGACTTTCACATGGTAATAAGACTGACTCAATGAGGCCTTCTTCATTTTCTTCTCGGGTAATACACTACACAATTCATGACCCTTGACCCTTCTGTCTTCTTGTCTTCATAGAAGCATTAGCAATTATTACTGTTCAGACACATGGAAACACTTTTTATTTGGATAACTGTTTGATAAATTGATCTAGAAGAAAACATTAACTTCAGTTCCTGAGGAAAAAAAAGTATCTTTCTTAAAGTGCCTAGACCTGAATATTTTTTTCGCTTTACTTTGCATACTCTTTAAAGCAAAATTTACAGCTTATCTCTTGCCCAACCACCTTATGGAACATGGCATCTCTTACTTATTTTATGCAAATTTCACAACATAGGTTTCTAAAAGCCACTGCATTCAGTGTCCTCTCCTGTCACGTTACCTCAGTGCAGAGGTCATTATTCCTCAGTCCGTAAGATTCCTCCATGTGCCTTGTTGCCTATTCAACATTCCCAGGCAAATGCCTTTCAATCCCTTATTCCCATCAACCATTTGTCTTGCGGGTTGTAAAGTCCATTTTAGAGCTCTCTTTTTTTTTTTTTTTTTTTTTGAAGCTTGCAAGTGGAAGTCCTTTCATTTGACTGGATCTTCAACAAGCAGCAGCCATTTCAGGAGAGTTAGCGAACACACTTCAGTATTTTAGAGTCCTGTCCAGCTGGTTCGGCTGGCTGGATGATGCAGTTTTGGATAACAAATACTGTTACAATTCCTGATGAGGTTTTCAGAATCTCTTTTGTGTCAGCAAGTCTGAGAATAAGGGTTATCAGACCATCTGACTCATCCCAGCCTTGGCATGCTTTACCTCACAGCATGGATGCTGGATGACTCACTCACTGGAATATTCCTATTTCTAACAGCAAGAGTCTCATCCATGGTGGAAAAAGCACTCAAGGAATCCCAGCTGTCATAGTATCCCAGATGAACGTTCTCGCTTGTAGAGAAGATGAAACTGCAAAGATGCATCTGCCTCCTAGAGTGAGATCTTTCCATATCCTACGCCTTGATACCAGAACGCTGTGACTGAAGTTTCCCCTACCAGGTAAGTAAACTGTACGCCTCAGAAAAGGAAGCTCCTCTTGTAAAGGTAAATTCTGAACCCAGTTTACAACAGGAAGTGGATAGCAACTATTACTACTGGGAGGCTATCACCTCCAGTTCACCTCTTACCCATGAGTAACCCCATCTCGGGGTTTCTCAGGGAAGGAAAATGGTGTCTGCACCTGACCACTACACAGAGCTGTTTGCCAAACTGAAGAACTTTGCAATTCCAGGTTTCAAAAGTCAAATGCCCAGGATAATTGGCATGGCACAGTAAACATCAGAAACACTCTGGTGCTAAGTCCTAATGACAGTAAAGGACAGTGATACATGACTTCAAACCCATGGCATACTACAAGCAGAAACTGAGGTCCAAGGAACACTAACTTTACTGCTGCTCAAAATGGAAACGTTAAGGTGCTATGGTGGTGGCAAAGCTTCTGATCTGACTGGTGCTAAAACCAAGACACACTATGTATGTTTGCAATGTATTGCCTTGACTTCACTAAGCTGAGTCAGTGCCAAAGCCAGCTAAACTCTACTCTAACATTGGCTCAGTTATCTGAAAAGCCTCAGAGAAGTCTTCAAGAAGCTACGTAGACTATCAGCAATGATGGATGGAAAAGAGCTGAAGGAAACTCAGACCTGAACCACCATGTTTCAAGAGACAAAGCTAAGAGGAACTAAAAGCCTACCAAGCTCATCTCACCTTATGTAACTATAGTTACTGCAGAGGCAAAGTTGTTTTTCTACTCAGTGAAAATATGTACATGCAGTTAGTGCCACTGCACACACAGGCTATCACTTAGAGCTTTGATTTGCTAAACCTCTGAAAAAATGATAGCTGAAACACATGCTGATTGCAGGATGGGATGGAGACATTCCACTATAAAGTGAGACATCTTTAAATCATCAGCATGACAAGGCAGCCAAGCCTTGGACAGCTGTAAAATGCATTTGAGCTTAATCCTGATTGATAGTGTGGGTGCCAGACATAGGGAAGAGGCTAATATTCCTCTGTGAACATTTTATCTACTTGGATTTCTACAAGAGTCCCAGTTAGGATAAATCAGTTCCCCTTAGACATTTGATGAATTCCTGCTAGGCAACACCAGATACAGACTAACTGTAGAGTGCTAGGGTTGGTAAAGAGAGATGAGCCCTTCACACTTATGAAGAATACTGCTGCCATCTGGGTTCATCTTCTCAGAAGGTGCTGACTTCTCAGAAGATCCTCCTTCACTGAGGTGGAGAAAGTACTTTGCAGCGTCGGACACATAGAGAAATGCAGAGAGATAAGCAAAGCTTCACCCTAGTCCCATCCAAGATAAAAGAGAAACTACAGGCTTTAGAAATCCTTTCCCACTACCCAAAAGAAAACATAGCATTTCTAGAAAGCTCCCCTGCACCTTTAAATCATGCCTTCCTCACTCCTAACTTTTTCATTAATAAAAAAGGAAAATAACTACCTGAAGTTCTCATCAATGTAGATTTAATTCTCCAGAAATATAACTTCTAGGGGAAGTATAAGAAGCGGGCTTTTTTTGTTTATCTTAAACACAACCTTCACTTCCTTCACCTCACCATGCATCATCACCTGATGTCCCAGTCTATCCCTACCAGCGATCTTCACAAACACATGGAAGACGGTTTGTAAAACAATGTCCATAATTCTTCCAATTTCATCTGAATTCCCCTTAGGTACAACCATTTCTTGAAGAAATAATGATGACACCCAATAACACAAACGGCAAGCAAAAATATACAGGGAGAAGCAATTGAGCAGAACTACTGGACAGTCTTCAGCAAGTAAGGGGCATGAGGGTCCTGGCTTCCTCACCATTCTCAGTGACAGAGAGGGGGAAAATAAAAATACAGAAGTCAGTGTCAGAGCTCTCCCCTTCGCTGTGATCATGCAAAAAGTAGAAAAAGGTATACTAAGTACCACTGAAAGATAACAGAGGGTTGAAAGAACAAACAAGCGAGGATGATCTTTTGAAAACCCAGAGAAAATAAAGAAAATCAGAGGGATAAAATTGCCATTAAAAAAAAAAAATAATTTCTGGAAGCCCTCAAAGACCTTTGGAAAATGTTTAAGAGTTCAGAAGGTGAAAACTAGACTGAAAAGGCTAGGAGACTAAGCCAAAACTCAGTCTATTTCGCCTCTGTTTTGCCCCAGTACAAAACTTCCTTTGTCATCAGCACGTAAGACTCCTTGCTACTTCCATGCAAGTATAGCAGTAATAATTGTGTATATATTAAACAGTGCTGTTCTGTAATGCTAGATAAAAATAAAAATTAATTTTCGATTGCAAACAGCAAACAATAGGTTTCAATTTCCATTGTTATACAGATCTACTTTTTCAATGTATTTATAAAAAATGTTAAATATTTTTGTGCCTTGAAATACATTTTCTATCTAAAAATGTAGGTCTGCATCTCTTCCCTTGCATAAAAATACCAACCACAGCACAGCATCAGCCTTTCTCCCAGTGCCGCTGTGTTGCCATGGAAACTGGCCCTGATTCCTACTGCCAATATAGGTTCCATGTAAGCAGGAAAAGACCTTAGTAATATTTATATAATATGCAACAGAGAACATATATACAACATTTATGATTTCATTGAAGGCCTGCAGACTGGCTGAAGTGGCTTAAAGAATTCTCAGACTGTTTTCATCAGACATTCAAAGTATATTTATATTACTAGCCTCAAAATCATAGCATAGGAAACACATACATATGTGGAATTCAGCATATTCTTTTCCCCCTGTTGTTTTCAATCAAAAAGACAGACAAGCTCCATACTTCGTAAGTAAATAAAATCATGTGCTCCTGAATTGTACTGTGAAAAAACTAGAATTTAATTTATTCTTTTAAGAGTGAGACAACCCCTTTGCCTTATTCTCAAAAAGCCATGATAGAGGACTATAAAGGCTTTTTTTTAACAGATTTTGAAACAAAGGAAAGCCAACCTAACTTCAGTATTCCCGTTCTTTTAAAAGGATGGCATGTCTGTCTTCTCTTCCCCCCTGCCCTCTTCAAACAAATTTCCTGTAAAAATACTGCTGTAAAAAGACTGCCCCACAATTCTGGTGGTTTGGGTTGTTGGGGTTTTTTGTGAATACAAGCTGTGTACGCCTGCACAGTTAGCCTTCACTGAATCGCAGAAGGGTTGAGGTTGGAAGGGACCTATGGAGGTCATCTGGTCCAACCTCCTCACTGCTCCAGCAGGGCCAGTTAGAGCCAGTTGCCCAGGACCATGTCCACATGGCTTATTCTGAGTATCTCCAAGAATGGAGACTCCACCACCTCTCTACGCAAACAACCCATGCCAGTGCTCAGCTTTCAACACCAGACATGAGATCGGGAGACACATTCAAACTTCTAAAGGGCCAACAACCCACTGGTTAATGCCCCCAAAATGTTTTCAATACAAAACCAACTTTATTAGACAGCTTACTGTAAAATGACAGTAAAATGACAAAATACCTTTTGAATCTACTTAAAAGGTTGGTCACTGCTGCAGAGACTCTTACACATAGAAGAAAAAAAATGAAGTCTAATTTCCCTCACCTCTGTTAAGACTTTTTCAGAACGCTCTTTCAAAGGTAACATGTTTTGAAAAGAACTACTGGTCTTAAGGGGTTTTTTTGGTCCGGAAGAATTTCTGACTAGAAATACGAGAGTGGGAGAACAGACACACACACTCTCTACATGTAAACAGCCTGAAAAAGACTCTCAAAGCCAGGTTCAAATCCCTGATCTCCATGATCTGAGATGTAATTTTTACTTCAAGTATCTGTAGTTGTTTCCTATGCCATAATCCAATAACCAAGATCTATTACTAAAGTATTACTCTCTTTCTCACCTATACAGTCTTTCTTCCAATGTTTTAAGTTGCAAACATTAACTAGAATGAATTATCTTTCTTGAGACAGAAATCCCATGGAAAAGGAGCAGACCCAAGAACGCGAGTGCAATGACATTAGAAGGGCTCTTCTGGGACACAGATCAAAGATCCACACAGGCCAGTATCCTGTATTTAGAAAAACAGCCATGTGCAGATGTCCAAGGAAACCCATAAGAGCAAGCTAAGCACACAGGGATCCTTCCTCCCCCAAGCAGTCCCCCGTCTCCAACAAAAGGCAGCTCAGAGGCTACCAGATGGGATTCCTGTGTATTTAGTAACTCCCACCTGATATTTATCCCACAGATCTATCCAGTTCCCCCTTGAGCATACGGAAACTTCCAACATCCACATACTACGGCACGAAATTCCAGAATATACTGACACCTTTTCCAAAGGATCACCTTCCTGTGTTTGTTCTGCATCTGCCATCTCGTCACTTCAACTGACATCCTTTGATTCTTGTACTGGAAGTGCCTGCGAACAGTCATTCTGCAGTCACCCTCTCCCTGGCATACAATTTAATAGACATCTACTGTATCCCCCTCTGCCATCTGTTTTTCAGCCTTGAAGAGTCCTACTCAATTTTGTCTTTCCTCACAGGAAAGCGGCTCAATAATTCAAGATCTTCCCCTTCACTCTTCCCCGAACCCCATCATGCTGTACCCTTTGTACCTCATATTCCATAGATCACACGTGATGGGCTTATATTTTGGCGTAATGGTATTTTCTGCTGTGTTGTCCCCTTCTTTGTTCCTAATCATGTATTTGCCTTTTTTAATCACTACTGAACACAAAGCTGATGCTTTTATGAAACACCTATTTCAATGGTAGTTCCCTAAATAATGATTCTCACCTCAGAATGCATTATTTTATATGAAAAGTTATGATTATTTTTCAACGTGTATCACTAACATTTATCTAGGCTGAATCTCATTTGCCGTTTTGACATCCAAAATGCTGGTATGAATATAGTGAACTAGGCTTGATGTAGTTTTTTGACCGAGAACCACCAAGATAAAAAGGAAAAGAAATGCATACACTTCCACCAGATAATATAACCAAAATAAGCTTCTTTGTATCTTCTGGAAAACAAAGAACTAGTTTTGATTGCAGGTTTTTTCTTGTTTTTTTACATCCTAGGTCTATGACTAGCTCATATAACTGCAACTCCCCAGAACTGTCTAATTATTTTCTAATGAGAGTGTGATTACGGTATGAGTTATTACATCTTTGAATAGAATTAGATTAATCAGTAGCTCTAAAAGGAAATGACATTTCCTTTTAAAATATCATTTTACATAAAAATAATTATCTATCTCATGAAATTTAAGTAAATGAGATTTTAGAATTGTAAAGAGACCTGAAATTAAAAATATTTTCCAAAGTTGTACACAAAGACTCTTGCTCTGCTTTAGTTAACATCAGACAGCCTCATAAAACATATATTTTGCAAAATAATGCATAGAAGACACGTTCTTTAAGATAATTTTATCTTTGGCTCAAAGATACTATCCAGGTGTCATCTCTCATAAAGAACATACACAATTTATCAATACAACCTGTGACTTTAGAAGTTACAACATCCATAAAAATTCAAGTTTAAAGTAGTAGTAATTGTCATTGACAGGAAGAAAGTATCAACATGAAAATACTAGACACTACAGACTAAACTAAAAGACAAGAATACTGTTCATCACTACAATTCTGAAGCCGTATGCCAAGATGATAAAATCTACCTACCTAATTTAGAAAGGTGAGGAGACTATCAGAAACCTAGTTGACTTCAACTCCCTCTACAATAACAGCAAGAAAAAAAAGGGCAATTTACACATTAGGTAAGTAGTAAAAACAGGTATTTAATTTCAAATGAATGATGAGTGCTACTTTAATAAAGTTTGTTCATTTATTAATATAATTCTGCTTTTTACCAGTAGGGGAGAATATTGCAATTGAGAGATGGGGCTATTTAAATTTCAGTAATAACTAAATGTTTACACTCCCAGAACATGAATAAAATAAACTGAACATGTTACAAAATTAAGTCCTGATCAGAAAAACAATGCTTCTCTGGAAAGAGCTGCACTAAAAATATTGTAGTGACAATAGGTAAAGTTAAATGAGAATAATTATAAAATCAATCGCAGGGGCTTCATTGTTATCTATTTGCAAAAGCCTAGAATCAGCTCAGCCAGTACAGATCAGATAGCTCCGAGATTAAAGCAGATTTTGTCCAAGCAGTCTAGAGAAGATAGTAGTTGCTTCAGGCAATTTATAAATTGGTAGAAATCTTCCATATGTTTGTAGCAGGACAATATATTGAAACGTTTATTAAATTTTATAGTGTAGTACGTTTCATTTTCATTTCATTATGATGATTACATAGGGGACCTAGCCTTTGTAATGTTATTTATTTATTATTTTTCAACTGTTAAGAATATATTCAAATAAAGACCCTACGAAATAGTAGCAGGCTGCAACTTAATCCAGTAACATAAAAAAAATAATAATAAACATTTTCCCTTCAGCTATTTCTATACAGACAAACTGCTATTCTCAGAGATGCCTATTATTTACCTATGTCTGTCATTAAATAAAAAGTAGAATATCTTTATGAATCATTAAGATCTATAAAAATGAATAATAAAACAATTCTAGTTTGAAAGCAGCTGCTCATTTGAGCAAATGAGAACTCCAGTGCTAGCATGATCTTTGTTCAGATAGTCTGACATTCAGCAGGATTCTCAACTGTATCTTCTACAAAAGGCGGATCTTCCACTGCACATGGACAATGCATAAATTTTTTAACAGTATCAGGAATTTTAAGATCAACTGGGCAAGACTAAAGTGACTGTAATAAATACATAAATATGACAAAATGAACAGGAATGAATCCATAAGTGAAAACTGCTTTTTAAATATAAAATATTAGTTTGCCATTAAATTTCATGGTAAACCTCAGGCAGTTTGCTCTGACTTTGCTTTAAAGTTATTTTTCTTATTGTCAGGTCCCACTGGCAATAGTGCCACACTATCTTATATGCTAACATATGCTCAATTACGTGCAGTTGAAATGGTTTCCAAAGATATTGCCTAATAATCAGATCTTCAATGACCAGAAACAAAATTATTATTATAAAGTGGATTTTAAGCTCTTGTAGGTTTTTTGTTTGGTGTTTTGGTTGGTTTGTTTGGTTTTTTTAAACCAATCTGCAGAGTAAAATACAAATCTAAGCTAGGAGAAAGATAGTTGAGGAGAAAACTTCCCTGTTCATCTTCAGGGCTTTGCTTGCTGACAACTCCAGCCTCTCTGCACACAGCCTTCAGTTGACCTATCCCAGTAAGAGCAGAAAACAGTCATAAAATATAAACAGGAAGATGCTTTCATTTATTTCCTGTATATTTTCTGACTCTGCTAAGAAAAGTATTTAGATCAATTAAAGGAAAACAGAGACGTCAGAAATGTGACTTAGCTCATGTTTTCTTGCCAAGTTTTGAATTGTGACTGAGAACTGCAGCTACCACAGCCTCCACCCAAAGAAGGGCTTTTGGTTCAAGAGTAGAGATCACAGGAAAAGGAGTGAATAAGTCGTCCAAAGATTTTTGCCTCAGCTGAGGCAAAAAAACCCCTTCCATCGCTTTGCCCCTTCAGCCTCTGCCCCTCCTTTCTTGCCATTTATTTCAGGCATTTATCTATGGCAAGTGTTTAATACTCAGTTATGCAATACATTATCCCTTTGAAAGTAAACCACAATCTTCCTAGCAAAGGAAGTGTCAGGAGGAGACAAAAATCAAGCACTCCCTCCCCCTTTGCAAGGTACAGGCTAAGTTACATAAATATTTGGTTTGCTGAATGGTGTTATACTACATAAAAAATTATTCTTACAGAATTATGTGAATTTGACATGAAATCATCCATGTCGTAGTTACTCCAAGTTCAGACAGTGAAACAACAGAAGCGAGAGTGCAACAGCTGGGCTGTGACTAGGACCACATGAGAGCAGCCAATGCCACTGTCACCAGAAGCAGAGGTTCTCCTTTGGCATCCTCTACAGCACTATGGATTCTCTAAGTACCTTTTACTGTGAAGCTGCCATTTAATAGCTAAGAACAGACTTACTGGTTCCCAAGACAGCCAAGGCACCTTCCCCTTGCAGTATTCCATCTCCTTTTCTTTTTGCCTAGGTTAATGCTTGTGTCTGCCTATGTCACCTTACCAGAGACATTCCTTGCATTTGCATCAGAGCATGAGACTCAAAAAGAAATCAAAGTAGTAAGTGGCACATGCTAGGTTCAACATTCTTCAAATTAAAAGTTAGTAAACTCTAAACAGGGATAAAATATTTCAAGAAACACTTCCTGAACGTTTCCAATATTCATTGCATTCAACACAACAATGACTGCATAAGAGACCTGGCCTTTATTGTTTAATTTATTTATTATTTCTCAGCAATGGCCTATGGAAGAGTAATTTGCAAAACATGATTCTTAAAAGCTTCATCAACAATGTATAAAGGAAGGATCAGAATACGGTATCACTCCGGGTACTGCAACGAAACGAAAATGTCAGAATACACACATACACAAGCAATGGAGCATGCACACACATGACACCAACACAGATGCTTCAAAAGATACATAATTTGGGGTGGGTTTTTTTCCTTTTCAAAAAACAGATGATACACAGCCACCACACAATTTCTAGGCTCAAGATGAGTTTTAGCACAGTTCTGTCAGATATAATGAAAGCAAAAGATAATCATACTCATTTTGTAAATGACATGAGCATCCTTAAATTTTGCAACAGAATTTTATTCAGGTTGAGGGAATCCTCCGGAACCAGAAACACATGAGCAAAACTGCTGCTACAATTTTAAAGAAATATGGCAGTAATTTGCATTGCAATTAATGCGCAATGGAAAAGATATGTGGACAGACTCCACATTGAAATAAAAAAAATATTATTTGCTCGTTACAAAACAAATCTAGGATTTTAAGGCCACACAAATGCTGGAGAACAGGGCTTTTAGAATTGTAGTTTGAGACTATTCCAGATGCCCTCTAAGAAACACAGAAAAACACCTGAAAACAGGTCTGAGGGAAATGTGAAGCTTTCCATTTTCTTCAGCTTACTTGTTATTTGTATATACATATCTAGCTTAGGAAGGATTTTTTTAAAATTTAAAACTCAAATGCAGCAGTCAGGCTGCATATTTGTACAGGAATGGTTCTTTTGGAAAAACTGGAAATACTGGAAAACATAACTTGCTTTTACACTGTATTACTTCCCATGCCCTACTTACTGTAGTTTTATTAATCCTTTTAGAGTGCTTTTTTTATTAATTCTTTAAAGAAAATCCAAACTTGGCTGCATGTACAGTGCTACATTTGACTACATCTCAGAGCGAACTCAAACTATAGCATTCTCCTACTCATGCATGCATTGTAAAGTGAGTTATGACCTAAAGGCAGGTGCAGACTGCCCCCTGTCTCCATTCCCAAGGGTGGAGGAGCCACGACAGACACAAGGGAAGCATTAAGGCCTGCAAAGCCATACTTTTTTTTAATGCAGAAGAGAATATTACCATAGCAACATACATGAAATGAGGTTCTAATTTATTTTTTTTTTCTCAGCTTGTGACAATTCTGCAAGGCTAAATAATTGAGCATATCAGTCCATGCCTAAAAAAGGTTTAGGCATATAGACTTAAGAGAAATCCCTACAGTGCCTGCAATGCTCTGACATTTTGGGTTTGGTTGGTTTGGGTTTTGGGGGGTTTGGGTTTTTTTTTTTTACTTAAATTACTCTGCTCTTCGAAAGAGACTGGAAGAAATTCACTCATGGGAAGTAATTCACTCATGGGAAGGAACAATTCTAAAAATGAACAGACTGCCTAAACTGTTAATACCCTTGCTAAACTCCCCAGATTTACCAAGCAACCTACCTAAAAAGTGCAGGTACTAGAAACATAGTAGTTTTATTTAGCCTATGGCTGAATATAAAATAACAGTTCTTCTGTCTGCTTCCTCCTTCTACCTTGGATCAAATAATGATTAGGAACTACACCTAAATGACCCACATAAATTTGCTAAATTTAAAACTTCACAGAATCTTTATTGCATTTTTTTCTTTAGTGTACACTTGCATGAGCTTAAGTAAAACTAATAATTTCATCTTCTACAAACCAAAAAATCATTCTAATGGAAATGAAAAGGAGACTTAATTGTGTCATTGAGTACACTGCTGCATAAGTGACTACAAAAACTGGACAAACTCCTCCTCAAGAACTTAAATACTTAAGGTCAAAAAGAGAGAATGTGGCTATGAACAAAGTGTTCTTCCATATTTTCCCTCTAAATCAAAATACTGAAAACAGATCTGGAACGTAGGTCTTTGGAGGAATATAAAAAAATAAAATAAAATTGAAAATAGCAACTTACTTAAAAAAAAATCTTTTCTTAAAAATACACTCTGCAGATCCCATTTTTACAGCTCAATAACCAGTCCAAACCAAAGGAGGCCATGATTTGCAGAACTAGACTCCTAAAATAAGCATGCAAAAAGGACAGTAAATTTTAAAAACTACTGCTGCACGAGTGTATGAATAGAACAGCAAGTGACAGTTTTGCAAGTCTGCTTTCAAATCAGCAGAATGTGCCCTCAATCCTTCCAGGATAGGGACTGTAGTTAAATCAAACCATGTCTGAATACAGGATCTAATCCACACCAAAAGCTTATAGGTGTGGACACACTCTTCTGCCAACTTAACTTCAAAGGCCATGGTAGGCCATGCTTCAAAAAGACTTAAATCTAAATTGTAACACAAACAGCTCTTAACCTTTTATCTCCTTAACTTTTTCCACCCGATCTACAACTACAACATTGCAAATAATTAGATAGTTAAAACAGGACAAGTTATCCTGAGTGGCAGGATGAAGAACCATTTTATGAAAACTTTAAATGAATACTCAAAATGCAAAACAAAGTCACACAGCATTTATTACAGGACTTGGCCTTCACTGGCAAGTGCTCCATGGTGGTGTTAAAGCTGTAAAGGCCTAAAGATATGAGGAAATAAGCTTACCAAAACCAGCAACAATCTGTTAATAAACAGTTCTTGATGTTAGGAATGAAAAGCAGACAAGACTAGAATTCAGACTTGGAGTTTTTCATCAAGATTGACAGTAAGTTGGTTCCTGTTAGAGCCGAGAAAAAAGCTCTGAGCTCAAAGACACGTTTCACTTTTTCTAACTAATTTGGTCTAATAAAAGCATAAGGTATTCAGTAATGTGGTTTGCACAGCAAATTCAGAAAATCACCCTCTTGATAACACTGTATCAACCCAGATGATGGACCGAGCAGTTAGGTGTAGTTCTACCAGTGATCCTTCTGCACACACACAATGCAGAAATCTTCAGATAAAAGCTCACAGGTTTGACTTCATCTCTGTTTCTCCATTAGGTGCCCTGCAGCACTTCCCTGGGGACAACCACCCCAGAACAATACCACCATGTTCACTACAGGGAGCAGGCTGGCTGCCACGCTTCTGTTGTTGCTCCAACCCTGCTCACCAGTACATCCACCAGCTTTCTGCAGGGTGAGACCTCCACACTCCTCTCCAGCACTGGGTCCCAGGAATTCTGGAGGAGCATGGTATGTGTGAAAGTGCCTGAGCAGGTACACACTTATGAGTACAGCCAGCTCTAGGCACAGTTATCCCCAGGTACAATGGCACAGCTGCCAGGGCTACACACCAAAAGCGCAGTAAGGGGTGCTCACCTCACTGCACTCTCGAGTCCCCCTAAAGTCTTGTCATTGCAGTAAGATCAAATCACTACAGATATTGGCAGCCTTGTCAGCTCAACGAGGGAGGCTTTAGCAGAAAAGCAGAGATGCCACCTTTGAACATGAAAAGCTGAGGGCATTTAAAGGACCTACTGCTTGTATTGTGGATTCTTTCCCTTCTTAAATTAAGAAATAAGAAGAAAGAAACTACTGTAGCAAAGAAAATTACTCAAATATAATGTGAAGCCGTCCAATTTAGACTCTCATTTTGTCCTTAGATAAAAAAAAAAGCGTTCTCGTAAGAAAGAGTATCATTGCATCTTCTGGACATGCATAGGGTTACTGAATGTCTGTACACTAATATCCAACAAAGCCTGGAGCTTAAGTCACTTGCCAATATACTGTACTCTCTCCAAAATCAAAAGAGTTCTTGTTAAAATAGAGCATCACTTGCAAGGGCCTGACAGTCAACGGGCTGACTTAGAGAGGAAGCTCTTTGTAACAACACTGTAGAACACTCTGTGTAAAATCCGAGCTAAAAATAACCTTGAATTTTGTGAGAAAGAGAGTCTAATGAAACACAATTAATTAAACCGCACTTTTATGAGCATTTTTTTTCTGCCTTCTGGCAGCAGGAAGAAACTGCAGTCCAGAGTTACACAAATTCTACAGCACCCTAAATCCAAGGTTACACCACCTGCCTTCAAAATTGCAAATTGGTCTGGCTGAGTACAATCTTACTCCTAAGAACTGCTCAGGAACTGTCATTCAGATTTAAAAACAATTTTAAAAATAGACTGACAAGTGGGTGTAATATTCAAGCAGTATGTGCTACACATACCTAATGGTGAAAGGGAACTCTCATTCTTAGCAGACTATAAGAAACTATTAACACCTATAACAAAACAGACTTGAGAAAAAGGCAAGTGACATGCAAGGCAAAGATCTGCTTAATATTTATTTCTAGTTTCCAATTAAAACTGATTTTTACACTTTTACTATACTTCGACTTCCCTTTCCAAGAGAGAAGGAAAAAAAGGAAGCACATAATCTATATATCTATTAAGCATGGAGAAAGAGTGCAAGATGCACAGCTGGCATTCACACAATTCCCAAAGTCAGGGACATGCCAAATAGCGACGCTTTGAATGGTAGTTTCTACACAGCCTCACAGATGCCTTCTTTTAGTTAGCTATGCTACATCTCATTTATACATCTTTTAAACCCAGAATCCCAAACAAGCCCGGGTTCAAGGAAACATTAATAAAGTTACAACTTCATAATTTTTTGAAATGCTGGTTTTGCCTTTACAGACCCTAAGATGGGTTGCATTAATACCGTATTTTTTTAAGAAAGGAAATATCAAGAGTATTAGAAACTTGTGAAGATTTTAAGTAATCTTTTATTTCCTTCAGTTTACAGCAATCATGTCTGTCTTTTTTTTTTTTTTTTTTTTTAAAGAAACTTTTTGAGGAGTTCCAAAAAAGATGAGCAAGTAGAACAAACCAGCATTTTCCATGGAAAATATAATTAGATTGTCACTAATCTGAACAGTGTCAAAATTTCATGACTAGCCTTATAAAAATGCCTTCTCATTTTGCTACAAAAAAGGGAGAGGTATAACTTATTTTTATGCAAGAGTGATTTTCAGCGTTTTAAAATATTGCTAAAGCTCTGGTTAAACACAGTATCACTGAACATAGCTTGTAGCTTTCAGCAAATAAATTAGTGTGTGCGTGCAACCAAAAGTTTTATGGCAGTACTATGGCAAATGAAGACTGACGTTAACTTGCAAGACTCTAGTCAAATTGCTGTGAGAGAGGTGGAAACTAAGCTAGGAAATCATCACAGAGATCTGAAGCACACACAAATGACAAGGTGGGTGTGATGCCAGCTACCATATCTAAGCATTGGAGAATGGAATTTACACACCAGTTAAGAAAACAGGAAAGCAACAGCTGAATCTGTTTAAATTAAAAATGGAGCCCATTTATCTGTAGGAACAGGCTATATGGTAGCTTGAAAATTCTCAACTGTCACAGAAGCAAGATTGAATAAAGACGAGAACTGCTAAAATTTTTAATTTTTAAAACAACTCAAAATCTGGATTGCAACCTAAAGCCATTAACATTAAGCCCTGAGGTTAATTCAGTAACTCTTCAAATTAGGAAGACAACAAAAATGAAATTTTCTAAGAACTAATATTCTTCTCACAACAAAAAGTTCTGGCTTTTGTTCTCTACACATTAAAGGAGGACTTCAAAACACTGTCATACTTCCAGTCCTTCTAGGTCTATAAAAATACATATGAAATATATACCACACATACATAAAGCAACCGCAAAAGCAATTAAATACCAAAAAGGTTTGCCCAGTTTTGTGTGAAGCCCTTGACCTTGCATCTATTTCATGTATACTGTAATTACCTTACTACCATCACCAAAAACTGTCTTGCACCTGCTTACCAGTCTATTGCCTAAAAACAAACAAAACAACACAACATCAAAAAAAGCAAAAAGCCCCCTTTAAAAACAGGAAGATGCAGAATTACATGCCCTCCTTTTACAAGTTCTTTACAAAGTTTGAAAACTTGTAAATTTTCATTTTGGAATTTAATTATTTTTCTTGCTAGTTCTTACTATAGACATTACCACCTATGTTAGAAGATTCTGTCAGTGGTTAAAAATGTGATTATGACTTTAGAGACACTCTGGATGATTAACCTAAGAATCAAGATGAGATGTGAGGTTTTATTCTGTTTTGTCCCCTCCACCCCAGTCTGCCTTGACAGGGATTCAACAACTCTGCCATTTTAATTAAAACAGTGAGAACTACTAGTGCACGTCTGACTCACGCAAAAAAAGAACTCCAGCAAAACAAGAAGATACCAGACTAGAAATTCTATTTAAAAGATGTAAAAAGCTGGATCAGAGTATCAAAAACATTTTGGAGAGTAGGAGGGTAACAGTCCAGAACACCTTCATATCTTCCATATACATTTCAAAGATAAGGTACAAATTCACTTCTTTATTCTGTACATGGCATGTTCAAAATAGTAAAAATTAGGGAGAAAATAGTTACAGCCTTTTGCTTAGCTTCAACAACTTCCTATTCACCATTTCAAAATGATCTTCATAATAAAGGATTGTTACATAATTGTTTTCTAGAAAAAGAACACTGAGTTTGTGATTTTTACTATATACTACTGATGATTTCCAAAACCACATTCATTTTTTCTTCTCTACAGACCAGAGACATTATTCAGATCTACATTGACCAAGTTCTTTGAAAAATTCCCATGAAATTGCAACATTCAGTACTTTGATATGTGATTTAACCAAAGTTCTACAATTTCAATATAAACCAGCACAACTGTTATTCTACCTGTAGAGAAACAATAATCAATAGCTGCATATTTTTATCTTCAAAAAAATATTTTTCTTACCTGAAGAGTTCAAAAAATATTCAGATCAGTGCCAAATATGGTCCACTAGCGTTCAGTAAGAAAAAGTCTAGATGTACTTCGGTCATTTTCACATTACAACTCAATCTTCTCAAAAATAAAACTTATCTTGACAATACATGTAGCTACTTTGAGTTCTGCTCACAGAAGAACGACCATACCGAGTCAGATCAAAGTTGCATCTAGTCCATTATCCTATTCCTGACAGTGGCTGAAAGTGGACATCTTGGGAAAAGTACAGGAACGATCAAACATGGGATAACAGCCAAACACCGGCCCAGTCTGCAACAATTTGCCATAGGGACTTCTTGGGCCACAAATGGGATCTTTGTATCTAACAGTCTTCAGTGAAGTATTTTTCTATAAACTTGTTCAGTCACCTCTTGAGCTGATGAAAATTTAACATTAACATCCTGTGGCAAGGACTTCCACACACTTAACTACCCACATCTGAAGAATAATTTCCTTTTGTTTGTTCAGAAACTGCCTGCAAGCTTCCTGTATTGGAAGAAACAGTGAAAAAATATTTCTTATTTACTCTTTTCATGTCACTCACAATTTTATAAATTCCATGTCACTTCTCTCAATCATTTATTATATTCTTTCTGAGATGGCAAGCAGGCACTGAGTGCCATATTTAAGGTACTAGACACTGCTTATTTATCCACTGATCACGATTCCTTTCCCGATAGTCCCTAACCTCCTACTTACAGTCCTATTACAGCACTGAGCTCTGACTTCTGTGGATCCAGTACTCCTCCAATATTGATAATAATTGCACTAGATCCCATCACTAGTTGTAAAGGTTTTTCCCCCCATGAGCTTCATTTTACATTTATTACACTTATATATATATTATCTCCCTCTTGTAGAGTTTTATCTAATTTTTTTCAGGAGTCTCTCCGTTTTACTATCCAGAACAAATCCGTATTATCAGTACTAACACTAGAACAGCAGAAGGTCACACTTCCTACTCAGTTTTTTTTCCACCTGCCTGCCGCTGTACACTCCTCTCCTGCTAAATCGAGGGGGGGGGGGGGGGGGGGGGGGGAACCCGAAAGCAAATCAAACTGATACAGCTGATGCAAGATAGGGCACAAAATAAACAGCAGAAGAAGAATACACACAGCAGAAGAAGGAATAAATCACCTTCCCTTCCTTACTTTTTTTGTGGTGGCAGGGAGCTACCCTGCTTCTTCCTCTCCTGGGGCTGAGTGGATCTGTGGTTCAGTCATATGTACAGAGTCAACCTGATAGCCCACTGTGGCTGTGGAAAGACTCAGTCTTGCTCTTCTCCCTCATAGTCATGGTCATGCAGTCCTGCCCTCTCCTTTCCACCAGCTCTAGCACTTGTTTATTCACTTCTTTTGGAGGTTGCTCTAACAAGCTGAAGTATAACAGGCAAGTTGCAAAGTGAGTGCAAATGCAGGGATAAGATGATGTGGACAAGACTGCACAGAAGATGGATTGGTTATTTCAATGGTAATGAGGTCTTGGATTTGCTGTTATTTGATGTATCTTCTGAGTGATATTTATTAGAATTATCTCTTTAAAAACTGTCAGAGTGAAGCTTCACAATTCACTTAGACTGATCCAAGATGATGCTTCCAGTGAGAGGAACTGTCCTGCCTTCTGTTTATTTCCAGGCATTTATTCTGCCTGCATTGGTGCTCACGCCACTATGCTATGTGGCTCCCTAATCTAGATGAAAACTTCCTCCCACCCTCTGTGGCAATTTTCAGGCTGATCAAACCTTGATCCAACTGACTGCATCAAAAGCACCAGTGCCAGCACTAGAGAAGAACGGAAGGAGCAAGTTCTGGGGATAAGGTAAGACTTTAAATGTAGGCCTAAGCCAACTGCAAAACAGTGCTGTTGATGTGTATTTTCAATATGAAGTATCTCCTCCATGAAATTTTATACAGAACCTTAAAAACTATGCAGTGACACATACAGTGCAAATGGCTTAAAGGGTGTATACACATGGTTCATTATGGACTTCTTACAAAGAACAAAACTGAGGTGACAATAAGCCTGGGTGATTCACCACAACCTTTCTCCTGTAACAACACTGAAACAAATATATATACACGCACACGCGTACACACACCACACAAACCTTCTTATACTCTCAGTCTGTGCAGTATGGATGGCCTTGTATTGAAAAACCATCAGCATTCTGTCTAGGTTTCAGCATCATCTTAATTAAGCCTTACTGACTTGATTAATTTGACATTCTGTACTGTAAATTATGATAAAGAAGAAACAAAGCATTTAATAATGTAGAAAATCTATAAGTGAAAATTTTATAAAGATGGGTATTATCTCCATTTTGAGCTGAGATAGTTTGCCAGAGGTAGAAAGCTCTTACGTTTTACTGTATTAACAGGGTTCCTTTGCCAGGTGTTGCCTTTCTTCTCAGAATGAAACTGAATCGTGCAATATTTTTAGTCACTGATATTTGAACTATAATTTCTCTGGTCCCTCCTTCTTCTAAACTGTTCCAGACAGAGCAAATGCCATCACCCTCTCTAAGTCACCTTGTCAAAGGCTCGGTGAATTGCAAATATTCTTTTCCCACCTCCAAACAGGACTATCAACAAGGCAGCCCTGTCTCCTGGTGTTACTAAGCCTTAGATCAAATGTCTGTTCATACTAGCATGATCTAGCTATGCACTGTTCTAACTTTAAAGCTTAAATAGCCTTCCTGCACAAAAAACTTAACACATTTTGGGCACAGTGAACTTGAAACAGTTGTTATGGTCTATAATGGGTGCTTTCATGTTTCAAATGAGTCTTTGATGGCATTTAGATCTCCAGCTCCTGGCTGATGTACCCAGATGACAGAAATGGGCAAACACAGATATAAGATAATTTTATAGGGTTGTTTTTGTGGGTTTGTTCGGGCGTTTTTTTGGTTTGTTTTTTTTTTTGGGGGGGGGGGGGGGGGGGAGGGGTCCCTTTCAATTCAGAAAACTTTTCTTAAAGTGTTACTGTTGAACTAGAGTTAGTATTTAGAAGAATCTTCCAGTCCAAGACTGGTCTAAAAAAGCTATAGTATTGATTACAGATGAGAACACCTTTTCTCATTCCACAAATAACTATTTGTGCCATGCATGATACACACTAAGGAGGATGTTATACTGTGAACACATCATTACCTGATATGAATTCTAATAGGACTGCTGATGCCTTGCCTTAGCAATATTTACTTTTTTAGAAATACAGAGGCAATGCATCACAGAAGGTATGTTGTACATGCAGTCTTCATAGGTGAAAATGCTATGCTAGTAACTAACCTACAGCTAAACTAAACTACCAATGGAAATCTCACTTGACTTCCACAGACAACATGGGACCATAGATGTTAACATCAGCCTTCCTCCCCACTTCCCTTTTCAATAATGAAGTCCCTGTTCTGGAGGATTATAATTATTGTTCCCCAAATATGTGACGTGTTCCCAAACAGTGATGGCACTGTTGCACCTTACACATTTTTTTAAAGTATCAATGCCTATATTCTCAAAACTTTGTCAAAGAGAACCAGAATACTTTAAAAGCCCAACAGTTCCACTGCTGTTAGTAAAAACTCCTGAGACAAGAAATTAAATGCCTTATACCACACACATTAATTGTTGCTGTTGATCTGCGAGATAGAAGATAAGAAAGATACTGGATTAATTAATGCTGAAGAGAGATGGTAAAAATAGAAACTGTCAAAATGCAAGGATAACCAGCTATCCTAGCCACTTTTGGAGAGAGATGATAAAATGTCATGCTCATGATGTTCTTATCAGACACCTAGGATCCAGCAAAAAAAACCCCAAATGTCTCAACTTTCATCCCCCCAAACTAGAAGGAGTTGGGTGATAAGGCTCTACAAGAACAAATGAGCCTGTGCTTTGTAGGTGAGCTCTTTTTCCACATCAACCTTCAAGTAGTGTCTGACTGTAATTTCTGAGTGGGAACCACACACCCAAGAATACTTGATAATTTTTCTTACTATTGTTTCATTTTAATGTACATAAAGCCCAAAATACCCAAGCAATATGCTAGTCTGAAAATCTCACTATCTAATCATTAAGATGAAAGAAATGTCTGCCTACATAGCAGGTAGACAGTAGAAGGATTACTAACTCAGTTATGTGGAATTATGCACAAATTCTATTAGGTATTTAATTACTAAATAAACTGAAAGACATGCCATATTCTTACTGTATAAAACAAATACGCATTCATCTAGATCAACATATTCTTTTTTGTCAGAATTTGTTAAATCCTATAATTTTAATTGCAACATTTTCTTTTAGCTAATGCTTTAATATTTGCAAACTGCAACTACGATAGTGGGGACTACAATAAAAAAAAAGTCCACAAAACAATGCTTAAGTGTTAAGGCTGACTTAGAACAAGCACAAGAGAATCCAAGGTGAAGTTTTAAAACCTGAACTTTAGTGTTATGCTAAGAAAAAAAAGAAGAAAAAAAACCCCTCGATAGCTCATGGTATATGCAATTACTGTCCTGCCCACATGTTCTCTGCTCCCATCCAGCACGCACACTCTGGCATTTACCAGATGCCCCAGTGAACTAACTCAGCTCATTGAAGTGGAAAACTTGTGGCGGGGGCAGAGGGAAGAGGAAAACTGGCACAAGTGGAAAAGCTGTGGCAGGACCACTCATTTCAGTTGCAAAACTGTTAGGCTGAGGTGAGCCTTTCACACGGAACCATACACAGGAAGTATATATCCCTTGTAGCTCGCTGTGAAGCATAAGGAATCTGGGTAAGCTTGTCACGTCATCAGTAGCAAAATCCTGTTACAGAATTTGCCAACCAGAAATCCAGGAAATATCCACCTAGGAGACAGCTGGGACAGTGCAAGATATCACTAGCTCTCTAGATACTTGTTTCTGTGCCAGAAATCAGTCTTCCTGTAGGAAAGTAAACAGAAAAGGAACGTCCTCAACTAATACTATAACCAGAATTAATCCATCTTTAATCCGGGTACTACCAGAGACTGATTCCCTAATAAGCCTACGTAGACCCAAGCAGGGCAGCACCACTGCCACATTAACTGAGCAGTCCACACACTCGCCTGCTCAGCTCATTATGGGCATGCAGACACACACAGCAAGCACCAGCTAAAAGCTTGAGAACAACTGCTATTTCCCATTGTAACATCAAAAAACTCCAAGAAAGCACAAGCTACATCAAAAGGTAAATCAAAGCACGTTAAAAATAGTAAAGAATCATCGCAACCATGCCTTAGTTCCTCTCTGATCTGTAACCTCATACACAACATGGAGAAATAAAAATGAAACTGGTTGCAAGAATGAACAAAATGGCCTAGAAGTTAAAGCAGTATGAATACAACAGCGTTTGATAATCAAACACAGGCCTTTTGCTTTGACTGTCACAGGCTGGCATCATTTCAGACACAGCACAATAGATCCTGAGGGAGAGTAATGACTTCTGGTACTCTGCCTAAAACCCTAAGGACAATTCAAATACAGTTATTGATGAGTCCCGGAGGGAGATATATCAAGCTTTCCTCGGGCAAAGATGTTATAAACATCAACCAAGGTAAAAGTAAGCTAGAAACAGGAATGCAAGATGGAGATATGTACTTACAGGCAATGTGGGTACAAATTAATACAGCTGATAGAAATCAGAGTTTTACCAGCCTCAGTCAGTATCTGTTTCTTTTAGCTAATGCTTTAATGTTTGCAAACTGCAGGAGTAACAGTGGGGACTACAACAAAAAAAAAAGTCAACAGAACAATGCTGAAGTGTTAAGACTGACTTAAAACAAGTGCAAGAGAAGCCCAGGTGAATTTTTTAATTCAGCATCTTTTGTTAAAAAAAGGCAAGAAATACTCAAGTAAGTTAAATACGTAACAAATGTTTAAAGATATATTGCATTTACACGTGCCTTTATACTTATGCTTTACAGGAAACCATTAAACACATTTTCTCAAAATTGAAGTTTCATTCCTTCTAAAAAGCAAAAACCGAGAAAAAAATCCTTCTCTTCAGAACATGTACATATCATGTCTTTCCACTAGTCATCTTTGTTTGGAAGAAACACATATATGCATCTTTCACACTAAGAATCCCTGTCTTTAAGAAAAATCAAATTATTTGAAAGAAAACTTTTAAACAGACAAATCACAATAATACAATCAAAGAGATGTTAGCATCTCCTGTGGAAAAAAAAATAATTTTCACTTTTGTGTTTATATCTTTAACAAACCTAATCACATCTTAACACCACCATCACCTTAATTATGTTTACGGATTCCAGTTCAACATGAGCTTGGACTGTTCTGAAATATGCCAATACAACAATGTACGATCGACTAAAATTAAAAAAAAAAAGATAAAAAAGAAACCCTTAAGCAAAACACAGTATATTCAACACATTTTGGAAAAATTAAACTAGTCATGTCAGCAACACTGGAACAGTAATTAGCAGTATCTGGACATATTTGCCAAACTTAACTAGCATGAAGTCCATAAAACTAAGAAAAAAGATACTGACAAATAACTCTTCCCTATATTTCATAATATTTTTGCCCCCTAAGTTTAATACAAATACTACATTTCATGATTTCTAGTAACTGCCTCTTCTCAAGATTCGCATTTTGAAGTCAAATCAACATACAAAATAAAGGCTGACTTACAAACTCTCAAGTTTTCACCTCCTATCAAGCTAGTGACTCACTCAGAACGAATCACCTCCACTGACACTGTCAGCATCACCCACACCTCTACACAACAGCAATTTACATCCTCCAATCTGGCACAAAGCTACCAGCCTGTATTTCCCTTAAGTTCTAGCAACTTCTATTGCGTGCAGTGAAATTACATTGTAACTGAAAGCAGACTTTTGCATTACTATGAAATTACAGACTGAATGCTAACAGCAGCAACAAACATGCCAAAAAAAGAAAAGAAAACCTAGAAAGAAACTTTAAGACTTTCAATCTTCATTTACATTTTAAATTACAAAACTTTGATTTCCAACTCAGGAAGACTTGGTTAAAAAAGGACTAGATTATTTGGGGAAAAAAATGTTTTGAATTAGATATATCCATACCTTCCCTCCTCTAATCAATTAAACCACTCACCGTGATCCATTTACATATGGCTTTAAAAAAAAACCTTAGTGCAAAGCCATGCTACAGAACATAATTTTTAGTTTATCATATGATGCTATCTTTAAACAATATAATTTTATTACAGTCAAAATAAGAAATACTTTTCATAATCCCCCAAAGCAGCCTGTGACTGAACTTTGCAGACAGACTGAATATGAAAATCCTGTCATTATCTTTCTTTAAGTATTCTGCATAATCCTGCTTCCCCACCACCAAAAAAAAAAATAATAAAAATCAGTTTTACCTAGCAATAATTATTTTCTTTCTTGATTGCCTACTGATTCTTCAATACCTAGGTCATACAGCAGGCTACCAGCACTACCTGAAAAGCTACAACATAAGTTGATTAACTGTAGCCTGTGATCCTCCTATCCAATCAAGGCAAGAAACAAATCAACAGCTGACATAAAATACATGCAGGCGGGGCTAAAAAGGAAGGATGCAGTGTTCCAGTTGATAGTACCAAATGCTTGCAGTATGCAAAATATAAATCACTGAGATTTACATTTGTATAAAAATAGCTGTAGCCCACTAATTATTATAATGTGTCTATCCTAACAAAAAAGCAATGCAATGTATTTTACAAGTAAATCCTTGTACACCAATATCCATGCTGACAGTTAACTGCATTACACTCAGAATTAGTTTCTACCCATCTCTATTTACATTAAAAGTTCTCATTTCATTTAAAGATAGAACACTTCAAGTATTTATTCCACATCCTCCTTTGTTTTTATTAAAAAGTTTCATTGCCAAACTCCTATCAATGAGCTACTCAATGAGCTGAGTGTTCCATTTTTTCTGTAATTTTGAGTATCTGCAGTTTGCATTCTATTACTTAGAATAGGTCGGTACCAACTTAAAAGATACAAGTCACAGCTAAAAATAAATTTCTAGGTGTTTAATTATGAAGAAATTGTTACAGTTTACACAGCAGTTTCCACACAAACCAAAATGATGGTTTTCTTACCAGTGAATAAAGATGAGATTGCCCCAAAAAAGGGAAAGTTTCTGTATTACTTGGCATATGGCAAGTATATTAGTCACGTGTGTTGAAGGAGTTAAATTATCACTCCATTAATGTAATTTGGTAAAAAGCTTTCTCCGCCACAATCAAGGCTATGAATTTATCATAAATAAATTTATCATAAATAAATAAGTAAACCCCCTCCCAACCCAAATCTTATCTTAGAATCTGCTGAATGTTTAACAGGTGAAAAGCATAATTAACTATGAATAACTCAGAGCATCAAAAATTAAGATGCAGGAATAGTGTATGCTTCTGAAATATCCAGGACAGATGAACAACAATCAAATACCTCCCTTATTGATTACCTTTAAGTCCACTGTAAAACATCTGCCTATAGATCTGAGACCCCATCTTCCCCAGATGCAAAACAGCTAAACACCAAATTCCCAAGTGAATTTTAGAAAGAGCTAGAGGAAAAAGACAAAGAATTAGTATTGTAAAGCTAGTGAGGCCGCAGTTACTGTAGAAGGGGAAACAAATAGCCAGAGAGATAGAACTGGACCAGACAGATGTCTTTTGGACAGGCTTTTTTTGTTTTACAGGGTTTGACTTTATGACAGATAAACAAGAATATATAGAACAATATCTAGAAAAGCTATGTGCCTTCATGTGAATTATTTTACTACAGAAAAAAGGTGCTTTCAACAGAAAAAGATGATGACCAGCTAAAAAAGCAACTAGTCTTAGGATTATAGTTGAAGTACAGAAGTCAGAACAAATTCCTGATGTAAGAAGGCTTTATTTAAAAAAAAAAAAGTAATAGCTTTTAAGAACTCTAGTATGTGTCTTTCCTGTTATAGTTTTAGCTGAATTTCAGAAAGCAAGCTTTGTCCAAATACTCTATTTCCACACAGTCACAGAACAGTTGAGGCTGGAAGGGGCCTCTGGAGGTCACCTGGTTCCACCTGACTGCTCAAAGCAGGGTCACCTTGAGCAGGTTGCTCAGGGTCATGTCCAGTTTGGTTTTGAGTATCTCCAAAGATGGAGATTCCACAACCCCTTTGGGCAACTGGTGCCAGTGTTCAACTACTCTCACAGTAAAAAGTTTTTCTTATGTCTGGAGTTTACTGTATTTCAGTCTGTGCCTTCTGCCTCTGATCACTGGGCACCACTGAGAAGTCTGTCTTCTTTACACGCATCCATCAGGTATTTGCTTAGGCACACTGGTGAGATCCCCCAGAACGTTCTCTTCTCAAGGCTGAACAACCCAACTCTGTCAGCCTCTCCTTGTATGATACAGGCTCCAAGCCCTTCACCATCTTTGTGGCCCTTCAGTGGACCTGCTCCAGCATGTCCCTCTAGAGCTCTCTTGTACTGGGGAGCCCAGCACTGGACACAGCATTCCAGTGTGTCTCAATCAGGGCAGACTAGAGGGGAAGGATCACCTCCCTTGACTTGCTGGCAATGCTCTGCCTCATGCTTTACTGGCTCATGTTCAATGTGCTGTCTACCAGGTCCTTTCCTGCAAAGCCGCTTTCCAGCTGGTTGGCCCCCAGCCTGCACTGGTGCATGGGTTATTCCCATCCCGGTGCAGGACTTGGCATTTCCCTGTGCTTCAGGGAAAACTTCAGGAGGTTTGTGTCAGCCCATTTCTCCAGCCAGTATTGGCCCCAGTAGAGGATGACTGCTGGAGTACGCCACTGGTGACTGGCCTCCTGCTGGACTTTGTGCTGTTGACCACAGCCCTTTAGGCCCAACAGTTCAGCCAGATTTCAATCCACTTCACTGTCTACTTTTCTAGCCCAGAATTCCTCAGTTTGCCAACTGAGATGTTATGGCAGAAAGTGCCAAAAGTCTTGCTAAAGTCAAGATAAACAACAGACACTGCTATTGTTTAATCAGTGTTAAATATATCTTAAGCCTCTACCATTTTTGTCCTTCGGTATATACTTGGGTTATTTTTTGCTACATCACAAAGTTCTGTTATTTCTCTTGTGAACTCTAGCCATTACAACCTGATAACTGAATTATTATAAAACCTTCATCAAACACACACATACACGCAGAAGCAAGTGATGCACTACCATGTTTTCATACCTCTAACTTTCACGTCACATAATCCATATCTCTTTCAATGCACCAGTACTTTAAAATAAATTTTCACATACCCAGCATAAAATCAAAGGCTGAGCATAACAAAGCAAACAGATGACAGAGGACTGTTAGCAGATGGTACCTAAACACAAAGAGGGACAAGAATGAGGATTGGGGTGGGGAGTAAAGGGAAAGCTCTGGGATAAACCTCCTGTTGTATTATTAGCATATAAAACTCTACTGCAATTGAATGACGGATTACTTTTTGCAGGCAGCAGTATACACATGAACTGCTAGCTGTGGACGAAACAACGAGGTCTTTGAAGAATTTGAGAGAGCCAAGAAGTTGTGAGTCTCGGAAGCTTTCAGGAGTTAAGGAAGACAATGTGTATGTCAGTTCCAGCTGACTCATACAGGCTTAGACCAATAGAGCAGGGTGATGAAGCATCATGTGATTAATCTAGAGTCAGGCTTTCTAGAGAAAAGCAATCATTTAGAAGGGAAAAAAAAAAAAAAAAAGACACCAAAACCCAACACCCAGAATAGACTAAATCTAAACACTCTTGCCCTAGAGAAGTCCAGTGAAGACCTGGCAGAAACCTGGGAAGACAGATCCCAAAGCAGCTCACACGTGCCCATGGGAAAGGCCTGACTAGAGCTACTTGCAGTAAAGGGCAGGAGTCTTCAGATGCCATGCAATGTGACATGGGAACAAACTGTAGAGTCCAGAAAGTGAATAAAAGTATTACAGCACGTGTAAAGACTTTTTTTGAAAGTTATATTTTAGTTATGTCATTGTTATCCTAAAAAAAATGTCTGTGATCAAGCAGAAAGATTTTCTAAAGAAAACTGTTATTTGGCTGCAATCAAGGCTGATGGTTGGGCTGAATACCCTCCTTTTAGTCTAAATAAAAAAGGAACATTAGGTCTTTTACAAACAGCTGGGGGAAAAAAAACCAACAAACCACACTGTCCAAAGCACTTACACATCAAATCCAGTCTGACTGTAAGGTGTGTGAAGAATTAAGAGTTTTATAAATAATAATACTTATGAAATTAAAGGAGCTGGGGGAAACTTGCAGTTATATATGCCTCTGTGCTTTAAGCAGAAAAAAACCAGTAAAACATGCTGTGCCTCTGATCCCAGGAGAGAGTTGTGGGGGGGTTTTGGGTGGTTTGTTGGAGTTTGGGGGGTGGCTTAGTACAGTACTTGCTAGACAGGTAGACTTGAAAACATCAGCAAAATAGCTGCATGTTGCACTTTGTTTCTACTCTGCTCAAGCAAACAGAGCTCTGTGTACATGCTTTGTAAATAAACAGGACTGCACATAACACACACAAAAAAACCTCACAACCCTCAAATCACAATCTATTTCTCTTCCTGAGAGAAGCAACTTGGCAAAGCCTCAAGTGTTAGCTAGCTCTTGGGCTTTTATAATAGAAACACTACATGCCAGGTTTTCTGAATACAGATGTCAGATAGCCAAATATTGGCTAATACACATTATGGGTCTGTGTTTTTCGCCTGCTCAGCTACCTTGCAAGGGAATTGAGCAACCTCTTGATGCTTGCAAGGTCAAATTAATGACTGGCCTTCCTGTTCACCTTGGAGACATTACTCCCCTTCTAAACAAGGATATATGATTGCTTTTCGCCCTTTTTGAACTAACCCAAGAAATACTTTTTGACTGTTATTATCAGACAGCTCTCTTCTGGACCTGAATACATAGAAGCAGGATGTCTAGTCTGAGTTGGTTTATGCTTCAAAACTCCTTACTATTACTATGCATTGCTGTGCTATCTTATCTCGCATGGGTTTTGCAATAAGCACAGTAAGTAGCACTAGTTGGTTGCAGTCATCGCTGAGTTTTGCCTTCGTTAGATGTATGAGCCTAACATCTCCAGCAGGCCTAAGTCTGAGGCACAGAGTATATATTTAAGACATTGAAAGAAGATACCTCACTTTTCCTTTCTAGACATATACATGTGTAAACTGAATAGGAGTTAAGTAGTAGACAAAACTCTGCAACAGTAAATTTCCATGAGACTGAGAAGTAGTAGCAAAGGAATGGTGCATTTTTTTACCCTCAGCTGATCTCAGTCCTTTGGATGCCCATGTCAGATGGCCAAAAATCCAAACAGACCTAGATCCCGTTTTGACAGGTGCTACTAGGGCCCTGGGAGACCAGTGTTAGGTTATCTGATTAAAGGCTAATCATAATAGAAACAGATCCAGCAAGCATAGGTAGAGAAACCCTAACAACCTAATCAGTGAAAATGGAGCACCTGAATCAGCTACTCCCAAGACCATCAATTAGACCATATTCCCCCAGTATGAAACCCACCAAGATGAGTCAAGGAGGAAACTCTCTCTCCAGAAACACCTTGAAAACTAAAGGTTATTGCCTAAAGGGGTACAGGACTTATTATGGGATGCAGGGAGGAAAAACATTTTGAGATTATATAAAACTGACCGTGGGACTGTGAGAACATGCAAAACATTATGAAATGTTTAGGGGAAGGCACTAGAGGCAGAAAAAGACAGCAATAAAGGTAGACAAGAGAGAAGGTATGGGAAAACAGCAGGGAAAATGGATAAATAGGGCACCCAGTGCAAATGGGTGGCTGGCCAGTGCAGTTGCCTGACTGACCCCTGCCCTTGACCACAACTGTCTATCCTATATCGTCATTAAACGCTATTTCTGTCTTCTTTGTGGGTGCACTTTCTGTTATGAGTGTGTATGTGTGAACTCAAGCCAACTTCAAGCCAGACTGGCCAGCAAGTAGAGGTGCTCATGCATCTAGGTGCCAACAACTGGGGGACGCCAATGGGTCAAGACTTCAGCAACTACACAGATCATTTAAAACAGGCTACTCGAGGGACCCATATAGCATGTGTATGAGTTTCCATGAAAATTCCACTAGTGGGCTTCCATTCTGAGGATGTGGAAAGGAGGAACAGGACTGGTCTGTCCATGCAGTTCTTGCTTGAGTGGTGTGTGTATGTTCACGTGGGTGCCAATAAAAGCACTGGTTTGAGTATCTGTTAATCTGTGTGGCCAGCTGCAGACACATTTTCTGTATGTGAGTGTGTGTGCATGCACACACATCTATTGTGAATAAGCACTCAGTCTCATTACTGGCTGGCCCTGGGGACACAGAAGTGCAGCAGTTTTGCGCTTACCTATTTAGCTGGGATAGGAGGTATGCCCCTGGGACCCAAAGCCCTCCACGTTTGGCTACCTCTAACAACTGGCATGGCTAAAAAGGACACACATCTTTAGCTAGTTTCTTAGCAAAGCTATCCGTAACCTTTGAAGGTGAAGTGTATAAATCTGCCTAAGATTCGAGTTTGGGGTAGTCTATACCTGCTAAAGCAGTCCTCGCATCTACCGGACACGCTCTATGGAGTTTTGCTAAGGTATTTTGTTAACTACTGAGTATTTAAATAATAGTAAAACAAAAATGTATTAACATTCTCAGGCACCATTATACTTCAACTGGATGTCCTCTGGTTCTTTTAATAGCCCTTGAAATTCCTATGTGCTAAACATGTCTGAAAGGAATCTTGACCAGTTCTTTCCTATGGTTTTTTTCCAAGTCAGGACTCTATTGTACACCATTGTAACAGAAGAGTAACACAAATAACGCAAAAATACAGATGAAACAAAGTAGATGTACATTAAATTACCAGAACATATTTCGTAAGTTTGCCTTGGAGAAACTTGTAAACAGATCTCCATAAAGAGAAACAGCACCTTTAAATAATAGTGGTCTGCACAAAAAAATCACGCATTCTCCGGCAGCATACTACAGGTGAGGTACCCAAGGAATAGGGTCTACGCTAACCTGTCATCTCAGTAATCCACCTACGGCTATCAAGAGTACTTGTGAGAAAGGACTTTTTTCCTTGATCACCAATAAATTCTTTTTAGGTTCTGCATTCTTTCACTTCTGTTGTGAAACACAGGCATTCTAAGGAAGGCAGTATCTTTTTTTATTTGGCTTGCTCGACTAATACTCTGAAACATTAATTACCTGGGAAGGAGCCAAGTGAGACTTCAGACTAAGTATATAAAGACTATTTGTACTCCCATTTATATTATATTAGAATGAAACATTTTATTTGATAAAAATGTACTTCAGAATCACTATGGTTGATCACCCTTTTCATATCTCTTAGGGAAGTCTTGGTCCAAAGCTGTATTACAGTCTTCTCATAGCTAAGACACCAAGCAGCAGTGGAAATTCCTGATTCTTGTCACATACGCAACAGGAGCTGTCAGAAGGCTTTACGCTGTCGTACTGAGGATGACAAAGCACCATTCTGAGGAAACCACGGCATGTGGTCTCCTATGCGTAAGGTAATCCTTTTATAGGAGGATTCATAAAGAGCAGAGCTAATTCCAAACATCTTCCATTCTAGTTCATGGCACGGAATAAACAGAGGTTGATACATCCGTTTGGTATGTGGGCATGGCAGGAACTGAATGGTTCTGTGGACAGTGGCCACAGCAGCTGAAGATGACGGACAATGAGAATCTGTGGGTCCTGGTGTTGGATACAGAAAAACAAAAGAGCTGTTCACTGAAACCTGTAGGAATTTCAGACCCCTTTTCCAACTAAACAGAAAAATCACTGTTGGATACTCTGATACAGTGGTTACAAAGAAAATAATACTCTTTATAGTAGTATTAATGACAAAAACAGTTCTCCCAGTTTCTGCCAGAACTACTGCTAATATTTAAGCTTTGACAACACAGAACAAACACATAGCTTAACAGTTTCTGTACTAATATGGCCTTCCTTGCCCCCCAAAAAGATATACACTACTCGATCCTGATGCATAGTGGTACTGAGCAACAGAAGATAGGACAAGTCCTTGCCTTCTTAGGAAGGCTGTGAACATCCCAGTAGATTTGGGGCATAGGAAGTTGTTTCATGAAAACAAAGCACTGAATTCTCAAAATGTTTCATGTTACTCCAATGACATTTTGCCCAATAAGAAGTAGCTTTAAGAAATTCTCCTCCCTTCCACAGAATTACGCTGCTCCAGGTTTTGGAAAAAAAGTCTTCGAGATTCAGTAGCACAACATTAAAATGCAGATGTTTCACAAGCTTTCAAGAGAAGAAAATACTATCTTTCAGTAAAGGAGGGTATCACCAATTTACAGTCATTTGTTGTTTTAGCAGACAACAAGGTAAAGTTAGAATTAGGACACATCAGTACAGAGAGGTTATTTAAAGTGCCTTCTGAATATCTTATTAAACACAACAGCCAAAATTTCATACAAACAGAACATCTACGTGGGATGTGGTTCTGATCTGGAACATTGTCCAGTCATGGAAGAAAAACAATCAACCAGCCTGACTGACCTAAAGCTATAATCAGATAAGGAAAGCTGTGTAGACAGACTTGGTAAAGAACTGGCACTCCTTCATTTATAGCATATATAACAGGCAGAGCTTGGATCTTTAAAGAATAAAAAAAGATAAAAGAGTGAAGCAAAAGAAAGGGAAATAGCAATTCACTATCTGTCTAGTCACAATCAGCAGCATGAATTTGGTAGGCATCCTAGGTGAGATGACTTTAATACGTGTTTTTAAGGCAACGGTAACTGGATTTTGTCAGAGTTTACCCAAGCCTAAGGGTCAGTCTTGAAGAAAATACAGAAGCACCTGGGGCAGATAGTTGCTCAGGAGCATGAAATTCCTAAAGACAGAACTAGTAAAAGACCTTCTGGTCACAACATCCTTTGGACAGAAAAGGTATTTTTCAATCAAACTGAAAGACTGGTGGATATCCTCTGAACTGTATGGCAGGATTCACAGCAACTCACAAGCTGAGAGATGCCACAATTTCCTTATAATATGCTTATAATACATGAAATATGCAACAAAATGGAATGCTTAAATTGGCATACATTTGCTTAATCTGTTGCTTAGTGTCTCTTGGTAACTACATCACTTGCGGATCAATGAAAATACACATATCACATCACAGTAAATTTACTGAATTATACTAACATTTAAGTATTTTATTATTCATTTGTAAGTATATAATGTGAAGATGCAGAAAGCCACAAATTAATTTATCTTGTAACCCAGCACAGTGACAACAGAAATGCAGTCATCTGGCATAGGTACACATTGTTTTATGCAATCTATCAGGTAACGTTCCCTCACCATCTGTCTATGGGCCTGGCATGGACATTTTAGTGAAGTCATGATTAAAACTGATTAGGCAAAAAGTTTCAAATCCTGAAACAAACTGAATTTGTAATAAAAAGCTTTGCTTAAAATGACCTGTTACTGGAATACCTATGTTTACCTTAGACAGTATATCGTTCAAGTCATAGTTTTGCAATTTTTTTACATACACGGTTTTTTAGCCATTAACTAACTGTGTTCTAATCATCACTGGATTGCTTGAATTAGTTTCCAGTGAACAGTTCTCTTACGGGAAAATCTCATACAACCCCCCAGCACCTTCGATCTCTCCATTTCCCAAAGTTCTCTTATTTTCGTTCCAACAGTAAGTGCCAAAACCCAAGATCTGTGTTTTCAGAAGGTATATTAGAAACCTCCCTGTAGTATCTCACAAATAACTGCATGATAAAAAGCTCTTAAAGACAAATAAATAAATAAAGTAGTGCACAGAAGATCACCTGGATAGTAGGGATACTAATGATACATCTCAGTAATGATTAAATATCAAAGTACATGATTTTCTTACATATAGCAGAAATTCCAGACAGACACAGGAATAAACAAAGTCTACCACTAAAAAATAAAATACACTTCAAATTCTAAGTATTTTCAAAACCTACTGATGAACTGATACAGGTGCTATCAGCTCTAAAAAGAGTGCAGTGTCCCCTAAAAATACCACCTTGAGTGAAAAAGCTGCTCCACAAGTGGCTGCTTCTACATAGCCTGTTTCCAGTTATTTCTTTCCTACACAAGCACAATGGCATGTTGCAGCATTCCTTGTCTCTACACCTCTTTCAAACTTCACTTAAAAGCCTTGCATGCTAAAACAATGAGCCTGTGAAACCTTTAATATGAAAAATACATAAAACACAGGATTTATTTTGGTCCAATTTTAGTAATCTATAATTAAGTATCTAGTCTAAGAGAGCTATACAGGCACACTATCACCAGAGTTTGGTGGTGGAATGAAGTGCCTCCCTGGACAAATGGCTTAGGGCCCACATTAAGATAGGATGATTTCCTCCTTATTTCTGAGATAAAATACAACAAATAGCAGTATTAGCTTGCAATCTTGAAAGAAGGGGAAAAAATATACACTGTTCATTGTTATCATATATTATTTAAAGAAAACTGAAAAATTGAAGTTGTATGACTACTAAAAATAAATCTGAACTGCCCTGAAATGGAAGTTAGGCAAAATTCCTTTTACACTAAAACAAAAACAAAACAAAAAACAACAACAACAAAAAAAGTAAATTGGGAAGACTGCTAAAGAAAAGATGGTATTTTAAAAACTTGTTTAAAAGTTAGTGGAACTGATGAAATAGTTGCATTATTCTGATAATTATTATTTGTTTCAATGTTGCTTACATAAATAACAATAGAATTATCTTATAATGCCCCATTATCTAATAATTACTCCAAAACATTCATGTGACACACAGCAATGTCAGCTCATGCTGAATGTTGAGCTGATGGTTCTTCTACTTTTAAACATGTGTTTTATTCCTGTACTTCATTACAAGTGACACTTCTGCTTTAGGAGAAGTAGTGCATCCACGATTAAATTAAATTAAAAAAAAAGAAAAAACACACAACAACAAAAAAAACACAACCCAGAACAAAAAATTTCCACATGTTCCTAAACCTGTAGGAATCCTTCAGGATCATAAATTGTCATAAAATGCCTCTTATATCAACATTTGGTCTCTTAGAAAAGGAAGCAGACGGTACTCAGCCTCCCTCTTTTTTCTTCCTCCTCGTTAATTTAAGATTTCTTCCTCCTTCACTTTATCCCTGACTGCATTCTTGGCGTGACCTGATGAAGAAACCATGTAAAAGCACTGAGAAATACATTAACTTGCTCTGCAATGATAAATTACAAAGAGTGAGGGGTATACAGAGCACAAGGCTAAAAAAACAAAACAAAATAAAAATCCAACCAAAAAAAACCCTAACCAGAACAAAACTAAAACCAGTTGTCCTTAAACCTTGCCTGCACTACCCCAGTGTAAATACTTCTACACATTGAATAACACAAACTTTGCTGTCCTACTGTCATTTGAAAGTATCTTCCCTTTACTGCTATTTATAAAACCCCTCAAAATCATTAAAATTGAATTATATACACACCTGTTATCTACTTTAAGACTGCTCATGAGTGGCTGCTATTAATTTTTTTAAAAAAACACTGAAGCAGAAATTCATTTCAAAGAAACGTGCATATGCAGCCTTTGCGGAAAGACGGGAAAAGAGTAGGTCAAATACTTCAGACTTAACCAGCCTTGCTAAATAACCTTTACCAGTAAATACCCTGTGGTCAAACTGCATTGCTAAGATGACATAAATTTAGAATCCAAAATCAGAGCTAAAAAAAATATCCAATTCTTTGTCCTAGAGTATGAAAAATACTATATACATTAGGTTTGCAGTCTAAAGAGCAGAAAGTGATCGAGGTGGAACAAATTACTTTTCTCAAAATGAAACAGAAACTTACAAGGAATTCCACAAAGCCCTTAAAAAGGCAAAAAAAAGAAAATCTGTAGAGCTCAAAAGGGTTGACTATACTGTACAGGAGAAGAGTCTGTAACTCATACAACAGAAATTAAAGTTTTTGTTTTCTTGGAGGGTTCTTGAAAGACCATCCTCCTCTGTTTGGCTGCTGCTACTTCCTTTCTAATGACATTTGCAAGGCTTGGACAAGTAACCTCATGCAGCCTCCACTGAAACATAAAGAACATGGGGGTACATGGTAGTTAAATTACCACTTATTAGATAAAGAAACCAGGAGTGTGCCACATGGTAAGCATGCTGTGGGAAAACACTTCCATGCTATACTTAAAGCTCAGACATCCAAACAAATCAATTCAGCGTGACAAGCTACAGTAGGTTACCTGATCCACTGTAACCGTCCATGTGCACAAACGCATCTGTAGTTACCCGGGTTACCTTATCAACAAGGAAGGAGGACTTTGTCACAGGCTGCTAACACGTACATGGGCAGCATTAACTACTCAGAAATTTAGGACTTGAAGATGCTGTCTGATTGTGTCTGCTTAATGAAATATACCATAACACACCAAAAGACAGATATCTTATCCCCCTTATCTGCAATTACTTTTTTTTTTTTTTCCCGGGGGGGAGGGGGGGAAGAAAAGATGAATCTCACTACAAAAAATGTCTTTGGTTTGTATTAATTTACTTTCAAGACTGCAATGTCTTTAACATCTTGGAGGATCCTCAATAAAAGGGTTCATCTCACTTTCTTGCTAATGTCTCCTAAAAGCTTCTTAAAAACAGAACAACCAACTATCCTAAGAGAACACTGCAGGATTTTCAAACATGTTGAGCTTCCACAACAGCCAAACCATCCATTATATTCCAGCTTCCTTCTCATCATTTTTTTTCTCTAGGAGAGGGTAACATGTTGAACTTGCCAAGCGAGCAGGAAAACCTACAAACACTAAACTGCCTTGTAAAAATAAAGACCAACCAAAGAAAGAGGCAAGTAAAGGGCTTCTCTCTCATTCCTTCCCTATTCCCATTTCATCAGTTTCTGTAAATGCACAGAGCACCTCCTCTCCCCTCCCCTCCTGCTATGCAAGCACTGTCTAGCAGCCTCTGCTAGTGTGGAAAACAAGAAACAAGCCATGGACTCTTTCAGATCTTCCACCCAGCATTTCCACCCGGAGAACTCAAGCTTCTCAGAAAGTCCAGCCACTAGGAGTAAGGGTAAAAACTGATAATAAAAAAACATGCAAGTATGAATTACCTTTTTGTGTTTGTCAAAAAAAAAAACCAACTCCACATATTTTCATGTCTGTATGGTATGAACACACACTGCAATTTTGTTATACAGCAGACTGAGGACAGTTTAGCAGTTCAGACACTCAATACTATAATTTTTTTTTTCCCCTTAAAAACATCTCGTACAGTAATTTTGAAAAGGCCTTGAAAGGAACTGGCACCTAATAGGATAGACAGCACTGTTTCATAACAGCTTGCAAAAAAATTCAGTCTATTTTTAGATGGGTGAAAAGAATGTGGTTATTAAAAAAACAAAACCTCAGATATATTAAGTTGTTTTCATTTATAATTTACTATGTAAATTGTGCAGCTGATGTGTCAAATAGATCTCCAGGTGAACAGTACCACATATTTAAATCCTCAAAAGAAATCTATGTGCATATACAACATTCACATTTTAATCTTATTGCAAGATAATGCATCATGCTGTTACAAAATCTTACTTTTTAATGAATGGCATTTAAATGGATCTCAGACAAATGCATCTTTTTCTAATTATGTGTTATAATCCTTTACAGGGACCTATTCATCTAGGAACACCATTAGTTCAACTATGACCATGTTTGCTCAAAAACAGACTGATGACTTTTAGGGTGCTGCATAACATTCCTATTAATAAATATCTACATTATATACCGAATTCCCCCCCAGCAATGCCAACAAAAGCCCTTCCAAAAAATCAAGTTAACACCTGTTTCCTTTACTATTTTCACCCCATCATCCTCTCTGTTATCACCACCATTTTATTAGTCTTGTATTTAAAAATTTTAGGCATCAGGGTGGGATAAAGGTAAACAAACAAAAATTAACATTTTCTTTCACGAGTCTTGATTTTGAATAAATAAATAAATAAATTAAATATCTCTCAAAGCTCCTCTTATATTTCTCCATTTTGGAAAGGTGACTTAACAACCCATTCCCCCCCACCATTTTCTGTATCTCTCATTGCTGATATTTTGTTATACTACAGCTAGTGAAAGGCAATGCAGTTTGCTTCTATGTATCTTGCACAAATATACTTAAAAATTAAATTAAACTGCTCATTTTGTTTTTTAAAACCATGCATGCCACACAGCACTTGAGCATTTTGAAGGATGGTCTTTTAGCCTGTTTCCTTAAGATAGCTTTCAGTGCATTATGTCCTTCTATGTTAAGCCATTCAATAAAATGTACTTTAGATAATAATTTCAGCTAAACATACAGTCTGAGTCCTTAAAATTAATAATTTTTTGTTTTGCCAACGTCCAATATTAAAATAGCAAAATAGAACATCTGGATAGTCTTTTGCATACAGCCAAAATGATTACTGTAAATAACTAGGGGGGGGGGAATGTTGCTCTGGATTTAAGCGATTTTGAAAATAAAAATCTCTCCTAAAATTCAGTCACAAGAAAAATAGAAGTAGGCAGGGCTGGATCATTTAAAATCAACAAAATAATCACCAGGAGGTTATTTCACATGAGAAAACTTAATGTGCGTTTAGTGCCTCGAAATATTTCCTTAAAATGAAACAGCTACTTGAAATTGTAATAATCTGATTGACAGATAAAATAATTGCTTTAAAAACACTTCTGAGTCATTTTGTCCTTACCTGCAGGCATGAACCATTACTGCATGCAGCGACTGCTCCATTTCCTAGCACAGACTTGAACAAGGATCACATCTATCTTACAGAATGTGACTAATTGGAGGATTTGCGATTCCTGAGCTAGTTTGCAAAGGACACTCCCTTTCCACATAACAGGACATAAAACGCTTCACCAAGTTACATTTCCTACGCATCTAAATTGAAAGGAACCCTTTGCAACCGTGGAACGGTTTCCTGCAACACAACAAAAACGCGAGGTCTTTGAAAACGAATTTAGAAATCGAGATGCTGCTTGCATGACAGTGAAAAGGAGCAAGGTCTGCAACACCAGCACACACAAACCAGCAGCCTGCTGTAGTATGATTTGCATGCTGCAGCCCAGTAGGCTTCATTAAAAAAAAGAAATCAATAAATCTCTGCAACAACGCACAAAGCTTAACCAAAAAGAGAGGCTCAACGGATACGGTACGATAACCAGCATGCAATACGTAAACAATGCTAGCAAACTTGCCGAGGAAAAGAAAAAAGCCCTGCGCCGCTGCTTGGCAATGCTACACCATGAATCGTTCATGCAAGAGATGCAGCTGTACCTTTCTGAAGAGGACGACTTCTCAGAGTTAACTGACATCAGCAGCTCAATCTTCTGCTTGATTTCTGGAAAAATCAGAAAATATTCACAACCGAGACCGCCTGCCCTCGCTTTCCGAAGTCTTATTAACCAAACGATTTTATTTCCCTAAGCCCTTTTGTTCGGAAGGAGGCCGCAGGAGCCACGGTGCTTGTGCGAGGGCCGGCCCAGCCGCGCTCTGAGGGGACGAGGCGGGAGGCGGCGGGCCGGGTCGGCCCGCGCACATGACTGGGCACGGCGGCGGGCGGAACCATTCCGCGGGCGTGGGGGGGGGGGGGAGGGGGCGGGGGAGGGGGAGGTCGCCTCTCCCGCGCGGGAGCCGACACGGTGACCGGGCCGGTCTTACCGCCGCCGGTGCGCGGAGGTGAGTTTCTGAGGGAGAAAAGGCGAAACAAAGGATTTATGGCACGGATTGTCTTCCCGGTTGGTTGTCCAAGCTGTATTGGACACCCTCGAGAACCTTCAGATCAGAAGCCCTGAAAAATATGGCTCTTTGAATCATTTTTGTCACAAAGAATGAAGTATTAAATCACTACTTTCGTGCGCGGGTTCGAAGTCAGACATGGAAAACGCTACGCATACCTGGATTTTACTTGTTAGCGCCCTGTCCCTAAACACACGTACTATAAATTACAAAAGAGACTGCAAATATACTTTGAAAAGCAGCATTCCGTTTTCCTTCGGTTTATTAGTATCCGTTAATTACTAAGCGGCAACACCCACCCGCCTAACCCGGGCCGAAGCCCCACCGCTGCCGTCACAGAGCGCGCCCGGCAGCGCGGCCCCGCGCCCCAACCGGTACCGCGGGGGAGACGCGCCCGTGTGCCGTCTGTCACTCCTCTCACGGGAGCCTGTCGGAGCACAACGGAGACAGCCGAAAAGTGAATTCACCAGGAGCTCTGGAGTCAGGAGGCTTGTGACCCCAAAAACCCCAGAGAATAACGTCACGGATGCCAGCATCGTTTTAAGATCCTATCCTATCCTCGCCGGAGACCGTAGTGCCACCTATGGAAATACTGGTAAGACCTGTGCGACATGAAGACTATGTCCACTTGTCCACAGCCCAAGTAGTAAACTTCAGCAATTAGGGATTAACCGTTCTATGACAGGAGAGCTTCAACAACCTGACTTATTTTTTGCTTTCTTTACATATATTTCACATACAAAGCCTCAGAAATTTCTGAAAATGGGAGAAAGAAGACTAACTAGATTTTTTTTCTTCCCTTTTTTTACCAAAGTTAAGAAATTGTTACTGCTACTTGAACGAGTTTATCACCCTCGTGCTCTGGTGGAGGGGTGCAAGTCAGCAGCGATCATCACCTGGTTAAGCGTATGCCACTTGTTCTCCCCAAAACATACAGACTGGAGAAGCTACCAAGAAGAATCTCAGTTCTCGCATCCAAAGTAGTTGTTTCTCAGAGCTTTCAAGACATGTCTATGAAACGTCCATGTGTCCACAACCGGCTCCGCTGCTTGACTGCAAGGACCACGCAAAACTTTCTTTACCATTGCCCATCCCAGGCAGCTGGTGCTTCTCCAGTCACAGCTACCAGATGACTTCTCTGCCCACCCAGACTCACGTCCCGACACAGGCAAAAGTTCAGCTGCCGCAGGAACATCCAGCCTGGCAGCTGGGAAATTTGTGTTTAAACTGTATGAAGGCAGTGCAAAAGATCAAACAGACCGCAGACCAGTGGCATGGTGTGATCAAAAACATCTACTGCAGGACTCAACCAGGTATTCAGAACACTGCAAAAATACTGTGAAAGAGACTGCCTTTAAGAAAATTCAAGGGAAAAAAATTACTTTGACAAGTCTCTGAATATAGACTACTTGATATTACACAGGTTAAAAGAAAGTATGTACTTTTTTTCCTTAAAGACCAGCACACCTGCATTTCCTTACAGATTCTCTCTTCATACTCTGACCCAATATGGTTCAATGTGAACAGAATGCTTTGTTACACATTGTGATAACACATTTGTGCTGTCAGTACTAAAAGCGAAAAGCTACACCACTGAAATTTTTGCGGTATGGAGGAGACTAAAGCTTTGGACAGCTTTGTAGAGAAAACTTATCCCTTTAGTACTCTAATTCTTCCCCCCACCCCTCCTCTGTATGAAAGAATGTTAGAAGGCAGCTCTCTCAGTTGCTTACCCTCACTTTTGGACAGAGATAAAATTGACAATTTGGAGGTGCAAACTAAAGATAATTTCCCCTACCACAGATCCTTGACACTGACTGACTAAATACGGTCCTCAAATCTCCTAATCCAACAATTTTTTTAATTACTTCTGAAAATGCTCAACCCTGTTAAACTTCAAATGGATTACATAGACAAGTATTAACAAGGCAGGTTTTATTTTATGGCAAAACAAAATCCACAGAGCTTGGAATAGAGTGATCAACTGACCCATTCCATAAACAAGCCTCCAGGTAGGCTTCTCAATGGATGACTAGAGATTATTACACTTATACTTTATTGCTAACAACACACTACAAGATATTAAAAATAAAATCCAAGATATAAGTTACTTCACTGCAAACTTGAAGTCCCTGGATGCTCTAAGATATGCACAAAGGCATTTCCTTCTGATGGTATTCCACCACATAATTTAGTTTTACCATTTGCAACAAAGTGTCAACAAAGATTTATTTAATATAGCAAAAAGAATTTAAATAAAATGAGACTTCACAGAAAAAAAAAATCTAGCATCATTAATGAGTGTTCCATTCCACAAAAGTTGATAAAGCTTCCATCACAAGGTTTTGGGGTTTTCCTTTCTTTCCCATATCCGCTTCTCTCCTGTCAATTTAAAATATTTTATTTGGGATTTACCCATCTTCATCTCTGTTGAGATTTTTGCAAGCGGACCCATTTCGTTCATTTTTAAAAGCAAATCTGTACCTTTACACATCCATACTGCACCCCCAAGGTCAGACTGATACCACCATTCTCACTCCTCATACAAAACTTATCATGGAAATAATATCACCAAAATAAGACAGATGAGTTTTACACTAAGTGCCTTTTAGGCCAGAAGAGAAAAATGGCTGCAGAAACAGCAATGTTATCCCTTATTTATTTTGAGTAATTATAAATTACATATCCAGAAATCAGGGCTCATTTACAGAATTTATTAGAACATTCAAGTTGCATGCCAAGTCCAAATAAATAAAGAAAAACCCTCGTGGTTACCCTACCACCCACTCAGCCAGCCTTTGCAGCCCTGAAGAATGCAAATTACAGTAATATTTGTTAAAGTCCAAGTTAAAAAAAAAAAGGGGGGGGGGGGGGGGGGCGGAGAAAAATAAAAGTTTTACAACCAAGCAGCTCTTCCTGAAGGCCTCTTGGTTCAAGCCCCACCAACCTGACACAGAGCTAACACTTCAACTTTTGGTTGACTTTTGGTTGACCTCAAGTGCTGCAGCACAGAGGTAAATGCTTGGCTGTTCAGGACCAACACCCATAACAGATTCAAAGAAAACCACCTTTAATGGCTTTTATGAGTTAATTAGATAACTATATTGATCAGCGCACAGACATACAGTGAACCTCTACTTAGCAAGCAAGCACTTATGTTCTCACTGAAGATTTTTGGACTGTCCTAATTTCAGAAGCAACAAAAAGACGGCACTGTAAGTAGAACCACATCCAGAAGAACAGATCATAACACTGTGGCTGAAAAAAGATGAAAATGAATGAAAATTAGTGCCTGCAAATCCCAAAGCAGCAGCTAATACAATATATTTAGCAAGCTACAATATAACAACAAATTCAGTTATGGGCAGCAGTATCATCACCAGCCCCCCAGTTGTTCCATGCACTTTATCAGCCCACTTTGAATAATTTTACGTTGTGTACAGATCAAGTGGCAGACAATTGGCTCTCATCCAAGACCTGAGTGAAGCAGATACACTAAGTCTCTAAAGCCATACTATTCAAGCTGTGATTGAATGAAAACAAAAAACAAGCTCAGAAAGGCTCTGCACTGCCCAAAATGGCTCCATAATCACATAATCATCATGATTTTAATTTTTAAAAAAAAAAAACCAAAGCAGAGACCAACTATTTAGAGGAATCTGCGCTCAGACTATTTTTCTTAGCCCAGTTGTTTGCCTCCTCTGAGATGTTCAGGTGTAGGTTGTGGGTTATATCAGAGAAAAAGGCATCTGATACAAAGTTAAAAAAGAAAGGGATCTCCATTTAGAGAGAGATCACTTGCACCACCAAAAAAAGGGGAGACCAAAGGCTTGGAAAAAATGGAGAGGAGAGCCCTACAAAGAAAAGACATGCTGGCAGCTCCTAAACTCAAAGGGGATTAGTAGGAGAGCATCATGCCAAAGACTCCAAGAAACCTAAAGTTTCCACAACAAATCTAGAACAAACTACCTCAGAAAGGGTAAAGGAAGAAACTCCCCAAACAAGCCAAAGAGAAGCTATTTTATTTCAATAATATGAAAGAAGAAGAAAAATAATGTGATATGGGAATTGGGAACCCCTGACAAATATATACATGATCTGGAAAAAAGAACAGGGGAGCAGGTCTAGTCTGAAGTTTTGTTTATTTGTTTTTACCAATAAGAAAAAACCCAAGAGTTCTCCACAACAAAAGAAAAAAAGAACCCTAGCTGCTGCTTAAGCACAGATGGAAAAGTGTGGACAAGGTATACAACACTGCACAAACTGTTCCTTATGACATATGGGTAGATATCAGAGTCACCACTATTTCAAAGTCAACTGACAGAAGTCACTGTTTCACTAAAAACTTATTAATGTCTATTGCAAACAGATTATCTTGATGGCCTACAACACGTTCATCAGTCAAGATTAAAATATCTTACTGACAGTGCATGTATTAAATTTATCCAGGGCAGAGAACCAGTGTTGCAGAACTCAACTAGTACAGCTTTTATTTTTCCCTTTTGGGAGCAAGGGAAGAGACAGCGTGGCAAGCTAAACATACTACCTTCAATTTGTTGTGATGTAAAGCCCTGCCATACAAAATTCCATACATCCCTTTTAAAATAAACATTATACTAAACAGATGAAAGAAAAATATACTTAATTTTTAATTAGTAAGTAGGGTCATCCACATGTTTAGTTAATCTAACCTGATCATAAACTAGCAGATGCAGTGCTTTTCTTCCATTTTCTGTGCAGTGTATGCATTAGCACATGAGCTCAAGATGCTTTTAGCCTTTGTTCTACAATATGTTTAAACATCTCCTTCCCTATCAATATCCATCCTACTCTATTCCCCATTGTCTTTTCCTTCGTTACGTCACATTAGTGGTACAGCTGCTTGGATCTTACATTTTACCTATTAAAACTCTCATCTTGCAGTAAGTTGACGGTACTTCCAGTGTTACTGTCAAAATAAATAATTCTGCTTCCCAAATCCTATAAAACCAGACCTGAGAATAGTATGCAAAGCAAATTAACCAAGTGACCCATTCCAAGTAAATTTTCAGCCTTGAAACCACGAAATGCATTAGGAACTTCAGTATTACTAATGTGATTCTATGTGGACAGATCTATGTTTTAAGCTGTGAACAGCTGTTGCACAAGTGACATACTACACAGCACAAAAGAAGACAATAAATTAAAATTCTCCTGATGAGGCCCAGAGTATCACAGGACAAAATTAGGCAGATTTACACAAAACTTGAGAGGTTCACTCCTTGATTTCCTTTAGATAATGTACTTTTAAAATAAGAAATAGTTCTACAAAGTGAACTGCTGAAACCGCAGGCCCTGGCACCAAGGGTTTCAAAATGGCACAAACACAAATTCAATCAACATGTGAGTATTAAATGCGGTAGTATGGAAGCAAAAAGAGTATAATTACCCTAAAATAAATAATTCTTCCAGATGTTACTTACTTTTGAAGTAAGAAAAAAAATAGTAGCTTTATGGACTTCTTCAGGTCTCTTATGCACATCAACAGCAATGCTGATACACAAGCCAGTGACTGCCTCGCTGAAGAATGAGGGACAGAAAAACAGCTGTTTGCAATCTCCTGTTGCAGAGATTACATTAATATTTTTAGTATTATTCTTCTTCAGTATCCTAAATAATATCTCTGCTCAGGGCATGAGGAAATTACAATAGAACTTTTAAGGTCATGCAATACTTGAAATACTGAAATCGTAATTTTAAAAACTGTTTACTTCAAATTGATAAAACTACCCCCCCTCCTTTCCTTAAGGAGTGTATAAAGTCAGTAGGATGAAAATGCACAGCATTTTTAACATTTATGTAAGAGTCATGTTTTAGTGACTGCTCTGAATGTAAAAGTATATTTTAAAAAACACTCCCGCGCCACACACACAAGTAGTAGGGACTAGATGAAAGACAGAAAGGGGGAGCACAGATCCTTTATTTGTATACACTGCACAAGGCCACATCATAAGCACCAACTAAATGTGGGTCCCACTCATGCTCAGCTCAGCAGGCATACATATTAGGAGTCCATATCTGCCCAGAAAAAAACCAAAAACCCCCAAAAACTTACAGAAATCAAGAGAAAAATGTGATTAAAAGAAGTATTTCATTTTCCCTTGCATAAAGGGGGAGATGGATTTACTCAGTATTTACAGGAACATTAAGTAGACTTTTTTTTAATTTTTTTAAAGAAACTATAGGTTGCATCTGATCATCTCCTAGTTATCTCAGAGATACAGAAACACTGATTTTTCACATTTCTGCTATACTTAAAACTCTGCTGGAATCATCTGCTCAGGTACTTTTTAAAAAATATTTTCATAGTAATATCACTGTTATCCTTCCAAACTGAATTTTTCATACCTGAGCTGAGGTTGAAAAATAATACTTTTACAAAATATTCTGAGGAAAATCTGCCTTCCTTCAAAATGGCTGCCACCCCCATTAGTACTCAAGAGATAAGTCTACCTTAAAGACAGGTATCTTTCATGCAGATGACACAGCCAGTTGTTCAGCACTGTTCTCATTAACACAAATGGGGGCCAAAGCCAATATGAAAGACAGTATATACCTTTAACGGTAGCCATTGCCTTGTTTTTGCAGAGGAAAATGGAAGACCATCCATTGAGAACTTACTGAATGAACAATGGTATTCTATTCAAGAAAAATAGCAATACTAGTACTATCATTTTAAAACTCCATTTCACTGCATCTTCACCATAAGGAGTACATGGAAAAGCATGGGATTCAGAAAGGAATGAAACATGGTAGGAAGAAAACATGCACTGCAGGAGATCTCAGGGTGGAAACCAGAAGCTTCAGTATATCCACCATACGGTGAAGTTTGTTTCTGCTTCTCCAAAAAAGGAAAAAAGCATACAAAATACACAGAGGAGTTTGCCTTTTACTTGTTTAAATATTTAGTTTCCAAATATATAAATATACAGCCTAAGTCACCTACTTAATACCTCTGAAGAATTTTTAATACAGTCAAATTCTTGAGTTTCTTGTTTATGTTTACATAGGGACTTTAAAGGAAGTTTGTGGATAAACTTGAGGAAGCATTAGGTATTTAAGAAGAAAAGCATTAAGGTATGCTACAATTACTCTAAAAATGGTCCATTATAAACCCAGGGAAACAGAATTACAGTTAAACGTAAATATCCATTTGAATTTCTTTTAAGTCACCCACGTAAATTTAACTAAGCCTTGTTGACATAATCTGGCATTTGATCTTTTGCCAGGCTGTAGTATTCGTTAATAAAGTGCTTACTGAAACACAAAGATGACATTAAGAGGAATTCTTCATTTTGGTAGTTCTCCTGGGTCTGGCAGCATTTGCTGTACCAGATGCATGCCCACCACCAAGTTGCTGCTTTTCCCTCCCTCCTCCCATCTCAGCCCAATTGTTTGTTTGAAAATCTATGGTTGTACAAAAAGCCATTCTTCAAAGAAAAACAAAATTCAAAGAAAAAAAAATACAAGATTTAAACTTTTTTCCATAACTATTTGTCAGATTAAATACCAGTAAAGCACACCAAAGAAAACATTATTAAACCCAAATATGACTGTGCTTGTTATTTTCTAATTATTTGCCTTTATTATTGATATGTATTAACATAATCTATATTATATTGTTTATATTATTTGCAATAATGTATTCGCTTTATTATTTATATGTATTTAACCTTCATGAGAAAGGTTTTGTTTGGAGGGGACAAGAGCAGAGTTGAGAACATTTCTTAGAGTTGCTGGAAAACAGAAAGCTTATTCCTACAAGTTTATCCATTCTGGGAAGAAAAAACCAAAACAACAAAATATTCACTAAGTATGTTAAAATGTATTCTCCTGTCCTTTAAAATCAGCTGATAACTGCTTCCTATTACAAGGCAAAAAAAAAATCTTCATATGAGAACAGTTGTATATAAGTAGCTAGAGACAGAGTGATTTAAGAAATTATTACTGTTAGTTAAAACAATAAATTATTAGCTTTATTTTCCAAACCTTGTCTAGAGTGAGGCAAATGGTTTGCTGAGCATGCATGGTCAGCTTTTCTGCCAAAGCTGAAAGAAATTGAACCTCTGGCATAATAACAGAATGTTCGTATTTTCACACCCTCAAACTACATCACTTCTAGCATCTTCACTGTCTGAACTCACTAGACAGAATGGATAATTTCTGATTTCTAGTCTGAAGTATTTCTACCTTATACCTTTTACAATCTAGTGTACAATTGTTACTGTGTTAGGATTCTTTCGATAACAGCATTTTCTTTCAGGTCTACAATTTGCCTAAATGCCTGAAGTGCTATTCAAATTTTCAAATACTATTATTTTTCCACTCATTTGTTATGTGCTTTTTCTTTGAAATTCGAGAAAAAAAAATATTGCTCTAATGTTGCAGAATGACAAATTAAATTCCAGTCTTAAGAAAAAACAGGTTTCTATTTATCCAAACTGAGTCAAGCGTATATTACCTTCTAAAGTCTAAAGCAATGACTCATAAAATCTTGCACACACTGATTCCTGCCTCTCCTAGGAGATGAAGCTACATGATTTACCCAGAAGGATTAAACTGGGTCACAATTATTGAATACATGCTATAACCTTAAACTCCAGGTTAGAATTTCTCCTCAGCCTTACTTTTTATTATCATTCACTGTTCTAAAAAGCTTTACGTTTTTACTTTTTGTTACAAATCCTACAGTTAGAAATCCTTATAGTAGAAATATTTTTAAATTGAGGTATTTTGACAGGATATTCACAGGATGTTTTTCAGTATGTTCTGTCAGAGTTTTTATATTGTGATCACTACCACAGTATCTACATAACTGGCTTTTCCGAATATTCTTGCAAGGTTTTCAACATTCCTTATCCAGCAGATCATCAGGCTCTTATACTCCTTGAATTCTTGTCTGTAAAGAGGACATTGTCAGCTCTGTTCCTCCAGAACAACTGACAGAACTTGTTTCACCTTTTCCAGCCTTGTAAGAGGACAAACGGTTCTCAGAAAAAGCTCCATCAGAAAAGTACGTGTCATCCTGAGCACAAAGCAAGCCAAAAACCTCTCCACTTTAGCAGTGAGCTGTGCCCCACTGGGACATGGGTCCACCTGGTGATCATCTTACCCAAAGCATAACTCTTCAGGAACACTGGGGAGGTTACAGAATTGTCTCTGTCAAACTTCATTTAAGATGTTCCTTGTTGTTTACAAGGAAGGAGATAAGGGGAAGAGAGAAACACAAAAGTGTTTTTATGTGAAGAAGGAATGACAGCGTCTGTCAAAGACGGCAGGAGGAGCATCCTCAGCAGACATTAAAATTGCCAAACCCAAGATACTGATGTCAGCTGTACTATGCCACGCTTGCCAAATAACATCCAATACTCCTTTTGGTTTTACCTATCGTTCCTTCATTTGGACACTGTACAACTGCTGTGTAAATAAGCCTGTCCATGTCCACTGTGTAGTCTAGGCTCTGGAAATCACTGGCACCAATGAATGAAATATTAAGGCTTTGTCTCACAGCAACCTTCCCCATATTACAACAAGCCTCGAAATTCCGTATCCGATCTGTTAGCCATCCTTCAGCATGCTCTTTGCAGCTTGTTTCTTGTTGAAAAGACAACTGAAGGGCCAATACAAACTCTTGAAGGACACTGAAATCCTCTGTTAGAGCCTGTCAGACCAACATCAATTACTGCAAGAAAAAGGCTTTGGATCATAGCACCTGGACACAACACCTTTGCTATCTCTGAGGGGAAGCACACAGCTGGCAGAAAAAAATTAACGTGAAACCATCACCACTTTCCAGTCATCCAAAATGCACATGTGCTGTGATCATACCTGCTTCTCACACATGGATGTGCCTTCCCACTACCGTAACTATTGCCAACAAAAGCAGAGAAGGAAATCATTGTCTGTTGCTAACTAAATAGATCTAACTATTCTTAAATTACATCTTGATCAAGTTTAAGCTTTTAGAAACAGTATTTTTAGTAAAGCTATAATAGAGAAAAATTAAATTTGAAAATTATTACTGGAGATAAAATTGTACTGATGACAAATTTTAAACATGCATGCAGTGCCCACGAAAGGAGGAACCTTCTAATTATATTTCAAGTGTGTTTCTCATGTACACCATTTTCACTCTTTTAATTGCCAGTGCACTGGATTTACATAGCAATATGAAAAGACACTGGGGATTTTTCCATAGGGCTTCTCCCTAGGCTAAGAGTGGACATAGTGGTAACACAGGAAAGTATATATTTAAACTGATACAGATGTTAAAACACCGCAACACTGGTAACTTGGCAAAATCTTCAAGTAAAGGACATTCTTTTATTGACACTTTCTTTTTTGCAAGGAACAGAAATACCTTTAATTCTTCAGATGCCTATCTTTGTAAAGTCTGAATATAATTACCATATAATACATACGTGTATTGAATATCTATTATTGAAAAGAATACAGTATACTCACAAAAGCAGAAGGAAAAAATGAGGTGCTTCCAGATAAGGGAGTGCTATGAAAGCCTTCTAGTCCTGAAGAACTTCCATCAGGAGTATTTTTAATTTTATGGATAAAACTTACAACACACACATGCAAATACATGTCAAAATATCCCCTTGCTTTGCTTTTGTGCTATTCTTCGAAGAAATGGGATGTTGATTTTTCTTTTTTTTTTTTTTTAAAAGCAACATTATACATATAGCAACAACAATAAATGACTGGAGAGGAGTCTACAGAAACATCTACAAACTTTTAGTGCAAGATTTAAGAAAAAGGAATAAGTATAAGAAACGTAAAAAAATCTTATCAGAAAAAATTCTGGCTGCTAGAGACAAAATTTTTCCATAGGAAAGAAGGAAGTTAGAAGTAACCACAATCGTGAAGGTATTTATATAAAGCAGAGGTCTGTCCAGACACAAGACCTGATCTTGCAATCTGTAAAGCTACTTATACCTCCACTGTTGGGTTTTTTTCCTCATTGATGTCTCATCTAAATTATATCATCATCATCAGCTATTGCTGACGATGAATTCAGAGTGTGCTTCTCTGGTCTGCAAGCCCACCTCTTGAACATTAAGACTTTCAAGATATTTTTTTTTTTTAGCTCTACCTTTTTTCTTTTCACACCCTCGGCCCTTCTCCATCTGACTTCCCTGTCACTTATTCAGCAATCACATGAGAAACCTGGTATTGCCTTATCTAAAAGCTGGCTACAAATAGTTTCTTCTGTGATGAAGACACAGTGATGTAGGTGGCAAGTCATCACCATCCACTCTGCGAATGTGTGGTGACATCATTCAGTAGCTAGTCACCGTCCTTCGTTACCTCCCATCTCCTCCTACATTGTATGAAGCAGATTTTGTTGAGCAATGCTGCTAAAAGTGTAGAAGTACGTCACTCAGCCTTCTCCTCCCCTGCAACCCTATCAGCTCCTCTCCAGGTCTCAGCCCTGGCGGCTAGCATCTAACGAGTCAGCAAACGATGTCATTTACACATGTCCACATGTCTTCTTCAAACTGTATAGTTAGAACTCCTATACATTTCAGTCTTTTTCTGCATACATGAGCAGAGCAAAACACCTTGACTTCACTGTTGGCAAGAAGCATCTATAAATTTAAGTTTTCAACAACACGGTCCTATTTTTGGCAGCTGTTAGAACAACACTTAAACAATATACAATGTTGAACAGAGTGCCAACAGTGTCAGTTACGTCTTTCATAAAAATAAAACCCTACTGAAACTACAAGAAACTGTTTTAAAAATAGACCAAAGTCATAAAGACATCAAAAGGAAAAAGAAAATGGGAAGAAAAAACAGATTGGCAGGTAATAGTCTACCTATTACTTTAGGTTTCACTGAGGGCTTAGAGAAAGGGTCCGTGCTTAGAGCCCTTTTTATAAACACAGGGGAAAATGGAAACCTATGTTAAATAAAATAAAAAACCTCATGAAAGAGCACTGAAAGTTAAATTATCTGAATTCTCTTCCAGTTTCACTGTCCTATTCACCATTCCCTAAAGTATCTAAGTTTACAGTCATAGAAAATACATGCTTGAAAATCGGATCATTCAAGTTTCAACAGGACAGGCAAGTCTAGCCCAGACAAAGCCTACCAATGATCATCCTGGCTCCCTTACAGTGAAGGAAACATGCTTCAAAGACTGTATTTTTAAATGCCACTACTACTTCACCCTACTTATAGGAAACCTAGAATATAAACAGATTTATATAATCTTTATTTGCTCCTCCTCATATTTAATACCCATAATGAGATCACTTTTCCTTTCCTTTTTATGCATATATAAAAAGTAAGCAATAAGCCAACCTTACAAGTCGATTCTAAACAATATCATTTTGTTAAGTCATAAGAATCACCAATTTACCTTCAAAGGTTAACTAAGAACTAGATGAAGGAAAAGAGATGAGAAACAGTACAGAGACTGTTGAGAGACACAGGGAGCAAAATAAAATCAGCAGAAATCACTGAGAGCAGAAAAAAATTGAGGAGAAAAATAAAGCAAAAATTCTGGGAGAAGGAGAAGGGAAGAACATTGAGAGGGAGAAAAGGTATGCTGCCACAGCAAAAATAGATAGCTGAAGACAGTAGACAAAGAAGGATGAGAAAGCTCAGGAGAGTGTAGGAAGAAAAGCAAACTAAAAAAAGACGAGGACTAAATCTTGCAAGGGAAAACATTGAATGTAGCAAATGTACTCAAATGAGCTGATGTGTGGTTGTTTAGGAGATGGAGGGCAAGAGCACTTTGAATATTTTAAGGAAAATCAACTTGTGCTCTTCTATGCACTGTCTACATGATACACCAGAATATGTACTGGAAAATAACACATCCTTCCTGCCCCCCCAAAAAGGGAAATGACAGTAACCAGGTTACTACTCCCTCCACCCCTGCACTGCTCCTTCTACTCCAACAAGCAACTAAGCAATGACAAGAGCAGCTGAGGAAGTGGCAGGTCTATGAGTTGTACCCAGCACCTTACATTTAAACCATGTTTTGGAGGTCCCTATATACTGGAAAATATGATATATTAAGTACAATTTACATCTATTTTAGGAGAGTCCAAGTATATTTAGAGAACCTGTAGCATCTGCTTTTTTACATTTGAAATACAGCTTTTGCCCATAAAAAACTTGTGAATAAGGCAGTAGACTGACATCATGGACATAAAGTAAAAAGTGCATTTAAAAATAGGATCTTTTCCAGACTTTTATTTTTGCTGTTGTTTTTCATCTTTATTTTACTAGAAGACTGGGGAGAAGAGCTTGCTTTTTTTATTATTTTTTTTAAATATGCAACACCCTCAATAGCTGTGTTAAAATTGGAAGAACTCCCAATCAACATGAGTCATCAAACCACTCCTCCAACAAGAATAAAAAGACAGCAAGACATTGCCCTGATTTATTTTCACTTAGAAATATCAACAGGAAAAGTGACTGAAAGTGATAAAATATTCAGACTTGCTTTATTCCCCAAGGACAATTACTGCAATTATTTTGTTCCTTTGTTAATCTGCTTGAGAAAGCATGTAAGGTGACTAGATAAAGGCCAGATCCAGAAGTATGTAAGAAAGTGTAAATTAAATTATTTTACATTACACTTGGCTATGTCCAAACATCCTCTTAAAAATCTAGCTGGAACAGTTTCAAAAGCTACCAAACCCAGCATTTGTAGTGTATAAATCCCTAGTGTACTATGGACATCATTGAGGGTATCAGCATTATTTTTAAAGAAAGAATAAATTGCCTTCCTACAGTAACTTGTTCCACTGACCAAAGAGGCATGATGACAATTTTCAACCACTAACTTTTAGACAGCTACCTGTTAGTGTCTACCTCTGAGTTACAGCAGGCTCCTTTTGCTGTAGATGGGGAAATGGGAAGTTCAGGACCAAGTCATACCATTAGTTGGTTTATCTAATCCCAGACAAGATGAATCACCCCAAGTGCCAGTGTCTCTCCACCAATAATAAAGTAGTCTGGGTAACCAGATAGGATGTAGATGCCTACACTGCTGACATCCACATGAGGTCAGGTAAATCCCATCCTTGCTGTATGGATTCAGGTAGCTTTACCAATGCATATAATCTTCACCTATTTAGTTACGAATTCCTGTTGTGATTTAACATGGGATTAAGGTATCATTTAACATCACCCTTCTTTCTGTATTAAATACACCAACTCACTTTCCTTCCATAAGATATAAACAGGGAAGGAAGGCTAAGGCTTTGATTTTTTTTTTTGTTTGTTTTACAGTGGAGTCACTCAGATGTCCAAAAATGTTTGTGTTTTTTTTTTTAAATTGCTATTATCCATTGCAATCCACACATGATAAAGTCTAGGAACAGGTGCTAATATAGCTACATTAGCACATAAATTCCCCCATATTGATGGCTTGCCTCGATCATAATAGTAATATTTATTCTTCCTTGAAAAAGAAAAGAACAAGGATATGACAAAGTTTGAAGACAGGAAAGGCACAACAAATCAGGGATAGTACCAGTGAAGAAAAAGTGAAGCACTTGTAAAAAAAAATATTGAAAGAAGAGTGCACAGGCATGTTAGCTGAGAAAAATAATTTTAAAGACTAGACAGGGAAAAACAAACAGAAGTTACTGCTGTATTTCCTTCAAGCATTCTCATTCTTATACTCATATTTGTTTAAAGTAACACAGAGGCTGAAAAAATTTTTTTTTTAAGTATCATGGCAAGATAAACAATGAAGTACATAGCAGCACAGGGAAATTTAAGTAGTGATGTAACTCCACTCAGGCTGATAATTTTACATGGGATATGTCTGAGTGGATATATTTGTGGATTGAGATACATACAGGACAGTACAAACATTTTCAGCCTTATATTGCTTCAAATCTCTATACATATGAAGTTTCTGGTTATCAAACCAAACTCTTAAAAACTGGAATAAATACACACACTAAAGGCCATTGCCGAATCAGTATTTTTATTTACTGCCCTAGAGAATTTAAAATTTCAGTGGGGATAGATACATCATTATTGTCATCAGCACAAAAAAAAAGCTATCAATGTAGGCACTATATTGTTCCTGGAGTGCAAGTCTGTGCAAGATCTGTTCTGCATCCAGGGCCAGGCTCTGAAAGAAACTGGATATTGCTACAGTTACAGCAACCATTATTGACCCTTTTCAACGCAGCTGTGCATTTTATATTCTTTTTTTAAACTTTGAAGCTAATACCATATTATGAGTTAATGTATGAATGGGTGAACTGTCAGAAGACAAGATTTTATACACATAGCCGGTTCAAGAAACAGAATCCTCAAATTGCTACTCATAGGAAAGACTTAAGTATCTTATAGTAGGGCACATTTTAGCCAACAGCAATTGAAAAGTGACTGAACAGAACAGTTAAACAATAGAAGACTTAGTCCTGTAACCATTCATAGAACTAAGGTTTTAACTGAAGTCTACTATGAGGTGGCTGAATGATGGAATAAAAATGAATCTTCCAAAATCCAAGCAACAGGCAAACCAGAAATAGCCCAATGAACAAAGATAGCACCTTTTGCTGTGTAGCAAAATCTATCCCAGAATGCTGACAAACAGTTCTGACTTATCACTTTTATTATGTTTATACTAAAATCAAGTATGCAGATGGTTTAAAATATAGATAATATACAGTTAAAATTTAAGCCAAAAATGTGATAATTAAAGTGAAAATACTATCTAAATTGTAGCTAGCTTTTATTATTAAACCACATCACGAAGTATCAATTATTTTATTCTGCCAGTTAACCTCCAGTGCCAGAACTTCTCAATATCTTTAAAGCAGCTAACCAGAGGCCATCTAGTGATGGCACCAGGGAGGGCAGGCTAATGTCTTGCATACTGCCATGCATACAGTTTGGTATCAAAGCAAGCTTAAATATCTCTGTGTTACACTCCTGATAACAGTATATGCATACTGAGTGTCCAAGCAAGTATAGTTGTATGAGATACTGTTAATCAGATTTTAAAAACAAATAAATACATTAAATACAACCATACTCCAACTACTTTCCATGCATTTCTGGCACAGCACCCATAAAAACCAGTCAACCAGAGGATGATTTATTTCCCTCCACTTTTTTTTTTTCTTTTTTTGTCTTTTAACTTCTCCTCTGAGATGGGGACATCAGTGTTTTGCACAACAGCCTGAAATAGCAGAGGGCTCACACAGGTTTGGGATTCTTAGTCATTACAAGGTTACAAAATACCAGAAGTGCCTAACTATTAGGTATTAGTGTTGACCATTTGGCCCTACTTGCACAGTCTCGGTGTACAAGCAACTAGAGCAGAGCCCATTTTTGCCTCTGTTGGGAAGATTTCCTTTACTGATTAGTTTGTTTGAAGGCCAGGACAATAATGGTATGTTTTCTGTAACTGCTTAGTTATATTCCTTTGTTCTTAAGGTCTCTCCTCAAGCAAGAGCTTTTGGCTTAAACTGGTTTTTCAATACTGCTTGTCACACAAAGCTCTTGCTTTCATTGGTATGCTTTGAAGAGGACCTTCCTTCACCCTCTTGTCCTTGGAACACCCACCACAAACATTCCAGATTGCCACTAATTTCACAAATTTTGCCTTAAAGGGTTGAAAGTTTACAGCCAAGATTTGGCACTCTTTGCCAGTTAAAGGGTTTTTGGCAATGCTGAAACTGACACAAGTACGAGACTATAAAATGTAACCACACTTAGGCCATACAAGGACAGATAAAACCCTGTGTGTGCATCATTAGCTGCTAACATATGCCAAAACCAAACCTGTGATCTGCATGTATTACTCACATGTGGTGTTATTAGCCAGAATCCCCATTTAAGCCCTCTGGCAGGCCTTTACTCATCTTTCCTTACTCAATTGTGAGTACATGTTCTTAAATCATGTCAAGGATTCCTTTTTTTTTTTTTTTTCTTTTTGCCTTGTCCTTAGACTCTTTTTATACACCAGATAGACTATCTATACATTTTAAGCTGCCTGTTAACCTCTTGAGATCCACTCAGAGAGAACATGCTCAGAGAAAACATCTTTTAGACTACTGGTCTCCTTTATGTTGTGTGGGAACATTAATAAGAGAATTTTTTTAAAGGATGTTTTCTTTCCTCAAAGACGGTACAGATTACAAAGCGACAGCAGTATAAAATTAGAGATACACTTCTGCCAAACTTTAAATATGAACACTGGAGATGAAGATCAACCCTTTAGTAAAGTCTGGAGAAAAATCAAAATATGGATTAAAAACAAAGCAAATATTTTTTTCAGATGGCAGATTCTATCAGGCCAAGTTAATTTTCTCAAACAGCTTTGTTACACTGTGAACCATTTCAGCCTTGCTACACCAATAGAGCTAGACCTCTGCTCTGAAAGAGGAGGACATGTTTATCACTGACCTAAGTTCTTCCCTGTAAGACTCATTTTGACAAAGTACATGTTAACTCAATGAAAACTTTCAGTAGTATGGTGGAGTAGAAAAAGAGTTGAAATCAATATTTTATTGCAGTCCATGTTTAACACTAAATCCCTCTAGCAATCCCTGTTACTTAACAGTTTGCTTTACTATTTAAAAAAAAATAATCATTAGTCATCTTTTTAATTCGGCATTCCTCAAGGCAGACTGATTATAATACTGCCTTCTCTCTCTTTGTAAGCAAAATGCTGTAGAGGACACTTGGCACTGATGATGCAGTTGAAGCACTGCTTTTCTCTCAGCTCACAGACAGCTGTACTGTATGCGGTTCCTCAAAAAACTATGGTCATGGCCAATAAGTACCAGGATACATTTGTGTTTCACTGACATAGCGTTGTAGCAAAAGTCCATTCAAAATACAAAATGTGGAGAGCACCAACTGTCAGGGAGATCCCCAGGAGACAAGTCTCCCTTTTGAGGACTGTTATATTGCCTTCCAATTAAAATCACACAGGTTTTTTCCTTTGCACATTTGTAAGTATTTTTTTGTACCTTTACAAAGAAAGGCTAGGATAAGTGTGCTCCAAATGCATACCCACGTTATGATACTAAAGCTGTTTTAATATACACTTTCAAGCTAAGTCCTTATTTTTATCTCCTCCAGCATTATAGCCATGGACCATTTTTGACAGATGTCAAAGCCTCCTAAGACTCCAGTTTTCCATATTCTAGCTCCAACACTGCCATCACACACAGAGTTCACAGCAAACGCTGAGGCTCCTGTTAACACCAGCCAGAATATCTTACATAATAACAACGTATTCGTATACAGCATTTACATTATATTAGCCTCAGTTACAGTTAGAACATACTGTTCCATATAAAAACACACAGACAAGACTGCTTCCCTGAATGAAGAGTTTACAGACTAAGAACACAAGGAGTATACCGTGGGGGAAGAGAAGGCAGGCATGGAGAGAGAAAAGCATTTATAAATGCATCTAACCAGACAATGTTTAATAATTAGAGTAATGCAATTGCCAACCATATCCATCATCCCCTCAACTCCTTATGGGTATAATGGTAGAAATGGCTAAGGAGGTTGAAAAAGAAGAGTGCAGCAGCTACAAATGTTGGTGACGAAGGGTATTTATAGGAAAAGGAACACCACAGGAGGAAGAACAGAGCATTTACAGGAGATAAGGAATGAGTGGGCGAGGCTTACAATGTTGACATATGAAGAGACAGACGATGCAATCAGATTTGCACACGAAGGAGGAACACAGTGGGCAAGTGCAGATAATAAGAAAAAAAATAAGTTGCATCAGCTTAACAGCGAATGTTGATGAAGAAATTTTAAAAGGATACTTTGGTCAAAATAAGAAATAGAATACATTTCACATGCTTCTTGGAAGGACTCAAAGGGATGAGCCTGCAGTAATCAAGTTGGTGGATACAGCATACACATTTTCTTTCTTGCATAAATTGGTTCCACCCACTTGAGAAGCTGCCTTTTAGCATACAAATATATTTTATTGCTTCCAGCCTCAATTAAGATGCTCTTCTGCATTTTGCATCTTAAGTGATAGCAAAACATCGAGCACTCTAGCCTTTTTTTCTTTTAAAAGAGCTTTCATGATTCCATATTAAACTTCACATAAAACAAACTAGTAGTCTAACACAATTTCATCTGCAAGATGGTATCTTTAGCAGCACAGTATTCTTTAATATATGGGCTTAATATTATGCAAAATACAGAATCTTGAAGGAGAAGGGATTGGTAATCTCCTTGCTGCAATGCCTCAGAGTAGAAATAAGAAAATATTATGAATTATATGTTTGTGTCTTCTAGAATTATATACTTTAAAAGTACCTTTGTCTTAGTTGTTGTATGATGTAATAAGGATGACAAAACTACATCAATCTCAAATGAATTTATATTTCTTCTAATTCCCAACTGAATTCTGTATTTACTGAGTTATATGCCTGAATGGTAGGTTACTAGCGATATCTCAGTAATATTGTTCAACCTTTAAAATACTGGTGCATACATTTAACACTGTATCTGCTTTTTGCTGCTAACTATGCAGCAATACAGAGAAACTGCTACAGTATGTTTATATACTAATGTCTTTCTTGATTCACACATTTCTGTTCCATGTGTCACTGACTGCTAGTAATTATCAATGTCACACAACCAGCTAACATTTCCTTTCTACAGTTGACCCCGAACCACAAAAAGATACTAAATTACTCAACTAGCTCTCCAAAAGCTGGTCACAGGTCCCTTCTCTCATTTCTTTGATGACACTAGAGAAATCAAAGTAGGCTTTGCCCACTACAGCTTTCACTCTGAATCTACTCTCAACATGCAATATTACAATAAACTTCTCCACCTAAGAGAAGAGGGCTCTACCCACCACTTCAAGGACAAACTTAGCATGCAGAATTTCTAACTGCATGTGGCTTGCCAATTCATGCAACAGAAAGGTTAAACAGCTTTATGTATATATAAAAATCAAAGAGCATACACCTAATGATTTTCTATAAACAAATACCAGCTAATAAACAACAAAGATCAAAACCTTTTTTGTCTATCATCTCTTCTTATTCTTGAGCAGAAAGCCCTATTTTAAATTAAGTCAAATTAGATTGAGTGTCATAAGCACTACATGCTCACTAAGAAGGGTCTCTGAAGACTTCGAATTGTAATAGTCATCAACAGACAGATGAGACAGCTCCAACTCTCCTTATCATGAGGACGTTACAGTTCAAGTTCCTTGCTTTTCTAGCATCAAAGCAATCAATTAAAAGAAGTCCCATGAAACTAAATCTAGAAGCGAGAAAAATAATGTGGAATGAAATTACTCAAACCACTGAGTTCTAAGTGTTGCTGTCAGAGATACCCAAGTTTTAGGGACATCTGCAATATTTATTTCAAAATGTTTATGTAGATTCTGCTGGCTTTATATTCACGTGTAGTCTGCATACAAGCCTGAATCTTAGAATATCTTACCTCTTCAATGAGCTCTTTAACTGAACTATGTATTTAATCTATATTGCATTAAAAATAAAGAAGGTATCTAAAAAGGCAGAAATATAACTTCTGAAACCTAATGGGACAGGGTTTCACAGGATCATGCTTTAATATTTGTAGATCACTAATCAAAACATGCAGGGCCACACTTAAGAGCATTCATTTTCAAAGCAATACCTATTACAATTACTTAAAAATAAGTGGACTCTTGTACATTTAATCATTACAATCAAAGAATACAATAATGTAAAATAATAATTCTATCTGAAGACAGACATCACAAGCAATCCCCAGACTTGGGTTTGTTCTTGAGGTATTTTTCCAAATGGGAAAGACACATCTCAAGATTCAGAGCCGCTGTTACTGATGAGGGAGTTCAAGAGTTAGCCTGAGTAAGGAATGTCCAACAGGGCCTCCAGAGCCCTCAGCTCGAAATTCCTTTCTAGGAGGTGGCAAATGAAAGAATATAAAACCTACTACAAGGGTAATTTAAGAGAATGCAAAGTACTTTTCTCTGTTGGAGAGCTGGCAGATGGTGAGCAATCACAATGTTCAGTATTATTTACAGAAAACAATTACAAAGCTTATCATGATCTAAAAGATAAGTCACTACAGCAGGTTTAAACAGAAAAATGAAATATATGTGTAGGAAGAAAAATGAAACAAAAAAAGACATCATCCTCAAAGCTAAAACAAAGAACATATATACAATATACACTAAAATAGCTTAATGCATCTCAACTGGCAACATGCTTTTTTTTTTCCTTCTTGTTTTTTTTTTTTTTAAGATGACAATACAGATTTTTGACAAAGCTATAAAAAAGCTAGGACTGAAGCAGAAAGAAAGGTCTCTGGACAAGACACTGAGTCGCAAATGTTCCCTGGCCAAATCACTAGAACTGTGCTTAGGAAGTGCCTAGTCAATACCGATCTGCAGATGCCATTCAGTAGTGTCACAATGTGAACAATTTATAATTCAGCCACAAATAGGATGAAGAGTTTCTAACAGTGCACATGACTTTGCATTGCTAACTGCTGATTCAGTTAAGAGTCTCTTTTGGTTTTGGTTATCCTATTTTTTTGACTTTGGAGAGTAATAATAAGGGGCAGGAGGAAGCTAAGAGCAGACAGAAGTGCAGCTGCTCTAAAACATATCGTAACCGTTTGCCAAAGGAATTTCAGATGCACATGTAACATCACACAATCCTTGCACAACTGTCTTCCTTATACTAGTGGCCTGTGTTCTGAAAGCTGAAATCAATGCCGATAGGGAAATATTCCAGATAAAAACTTGGAAGTAATGAGGCTGAAGACAAATTTTTTTCTCTTGGAAGGCAGACTAAGAATCAAATACTCTTCCTAATTTAAAGATTTTGAGAACATTTATAGGAATTTATCCTTTTCCTTTATTCATAGGTTATTAGTTAGCTAATTATTTTCTTACCAAAGCACTGGAAAAGCTTGCTTTCATCCATGATGTATTAGGGCTCCAGGTTTATAACTATACAGTTAAGATTAATATACTGCTATGTAGAAAGAACTTCTACCATCTTCAGTCATCTCTAACACAAATATCAAGAGTAGGCAAAAATCAGCAAATAATTTCTAAAACACATACAGTAAAAGATACATAAGAGATTTGTCAGTCCACAAATGAGTCTGACAATTCTAATTTTGGAAATTCTGTAGCACACAGATGTGTCATTTGAAGGGATTAAAAAAAAAGGTATTTGTCCTGTTTAAAACATCAAAAGTGTTAAACCCAGCTCTTAATTTCGATCTGCTTTAGATCTGACAATTCCTACTCTGATGGAGAATCTGACTGTACAATAAGTGACCTCTGATGTGTCACTTAAATTGAAAGTAGGAGCCTAAAGCTTTCATGAATCTGAGGTTATATTCCTATGTGGCCTTTGCTAAAGGCTTTGAATTTACCCAGCACAAGTTATTACAAAAAAACAGTTTGTTCAATTTAAAGTATCAATGTGCTAGAAGTAACATCAAAAACGAGCAACATGAAGTGTCTAAAACAAAATTAAACGTAGGTCTCACGCAAAAGAACACACTCTGATTTACTGATGTCTTTAAAATATTGATTCAAGAACACTTGATTCAAATATATGCATTGCTGCAAGTACCTAAAAATCAGTACAACAACATTGAGATTATAAATCTAATCATACTCATCTCCTTATACTGGATTTATTAAATTACCAAATGTCTTGATTTCAGTTCATCACCAGCAGCCTCACAATCAAATAATGAAGCAAATTGAGAAGTAGGCTCATGCTGGAATAATCGACCGTGACTTAATATTTTAATTATGCATGTTTCAGCCTGCTATAAGCTACTGTAAGGTTTTCCTTTACAAGTCAGATTCACCACCACCCCCCCATCATTGCCTAAATAAGTAGCTAATATTCCTAGTTGCTTCGGTTTTGTATCTCCATGGAAGTCTTCACAAATAATATGAATAAAAGCCCTAATGCCGGGTTTAAAACTTCATTCCCCAAATCTGACCCAGAAAAATTTAATATGCCAATTTCTATTATTACTTTTTTAAAATAATTCCCAAGCAGCCTCCTCAGTGATCTAATTTAAAGTAAAATTAGCTTTCTCTCCCTGTTCATCTGGTATTAAAATTAAGCTGTCCCCCATTATATTTTTTGGTGTTTTAATTTGATATAGTAAGACTAGCACTTTGATTGCTCTTCTCACACCAGTGAATATGAGCCTTTCAACCACTCCTGCCTACTCCATCCTTTTCACCTCAGTGCAAGCAATGACACCATCCTGGTATTCAAAAATTTAAATAACACAGTATTAGCTTCACTCACACTAGTCATTTCTCCATGTATTGTTAAATAATACTGCATAAGCTAAAGAACAGTATAAAATTGATACCTATACATCTCTCTTTGAAATTATAAGCCCAGCAGACCAAACCGTACATATTGCAGTCCTGAAACACCACGTCTACAAAGCCAAATCCACACTCCTGATCATTGCAGTTAAGATATTCAGATAGATTCATATTCTAAAGCAAAAAATAAAGCAGTATAGGAATAACTAATACTTGCTTTAAGTTTTGGGTTTAAAAACACAGTGATGAGAAAGTTTTTACATAAGCTTTGCTTTCTACAGCCACCCCACCACAGCCCAGCAGTGAGTCACAAATGCAGTCAGAAGTCACAAATCCATGTTAGACAGAAGTTCCAGGTTTGCAGAACACAAAAGCACATTTTCCAAAGCGCCACATCTAAAGTACAGCATAAGAATAACCTTCACAGCAGCACAGCTCCCTCTCAAGCACAAGGCAAATCTACAGCACAGTTGGGTCAAAGCTGTACTGCAACCAGACAGCAAAACTCTAGGTCAAAAATTCAGGAACTGGGCACTGCAACAAACAGATCCACTGGTATTGATCAAAATTAGCTCTTTTCCAGGGTTTCTCAGGAGTTAAATTAAAATTCTCCATTAAAAAACTGAATATTACTATACATGTATTACTAAAAAATGCCTCCATTTATGAAATAGCAAACGCAAATGCAAACCAAATGATGACATCTCAAGTCTGACAACTCAGCCCTAATTTTAGCACAAGTCTTGCAGCCTAATGGAGCCACCACCTAAATTCCCTTTAGATTGAAAACTGAAGGAAAAAAGCCTGAGAATTTCTCCAAACAAAATTAACTGAAGTCACATAAGCTAAGCACAAAGCAGTTCTCAAGCGAAAACCAGGCACAACTGCCTTCATGCTTAGAGAAACATGTAAACGATAAAAATCTCATATTCCAAGAAAACTCAGTCAAATACTCAAGCTACATATTTATATTATGCAACAGCTTCCACACCTCCCCACTGAGATGTAAAAATTCAACACCAGGACTATAAAGAGCATTGTAATACAGGGAACTTACTCTTGCTATGAAACATAGTTCCACAATTTTCCTCATTCCTTTGGAAGTACAAGGAAGCACAACATGTTATGCACAAAGCGCACTTTCAGCAAGAAAAGCAATAGCAAGGTCATCCAGGAGTACTTTTTTCTTAATGACAATTCTGGTTAGTATTTATGCTGATTTTAGGGAAAAATTTTATTTAACCATGTCCACAATTTAAATAAGGAGACAGAAGTACACTTTTCCCTTTCCTTCCCACACTATTTTTCACAGCTAATAGTGTTTATTAAGATAATGTAATTGATTCCAATTAAATTTTAAAATTATTCTGTATTAAGATTTCAAGTATGTTCACAAAATAAATTAAATTGAAATGGGTCGAAATGCTTGCAAAAATAAGTAATCACAAGACAGTTGTCATAAATGAATTGCATAATTAACAGATCCTGATTTCCTAGGATTTGAACCTTTTTTCCCCCCCACCGCTTTCTTGCTCCAGTACTGCAAGCTTCTCCAATACTCCTCTGATACCCCTTCCTGACACAGGAGGGCAAAACTCGGTCACCTGCCCAAAGGATGGGTGTGCAGTCCAACACTCCCTGCCCAGCAGGCGATTCCCACACATTTTCATGAAGGTTTGTCTTTGAGACCCCTATCTCTTTCTTATTCAGTTTAAGGACTAGCCTAAAAAAAAAAGGCAGTTGCTTGCAAAGCCTGCTAGGTCCCTGGAAGAACTTGAAGCTCTCTTGAATTCCCTGGAATACTACCTATGTTTAGTAGTTACAAAAAATACATATTTTAGTGCTCGCTACTATTTTTAGTCTATGCCTGATTCATATGCACATCAAGGGATTTATTAACACGTAAAGCTCATCTTAGCCCCTCAACATGCTAACAGGGAGATTAGTTTCATTAGCTGATACAGTTTTAGCAAATTAGAACAGAATTTTAAACATAACACAGCATGAAGAGAGAAGACCTCTTCTACTTGACAATTTTAGACAAAAACATAAGCCAGTGTGCTCTCAGCTCTTAAATCCACCAAAACAAAATATAATTCCTATACTGCAGAATAAAAAGTTTTGTTCAAAGAAAACTTCACTGTAGAAGAGGACAGCAGTCACAGAAAATCTGAACAGGACAATAGTTGGGATCCTTCACCCATCTCACAGTAGGATATTACTTAAGTTTCTCATTCTTCAACTGAGAAAAATCACACTGGGTACAATATCATGACAGTTACAAGGACAGCTGCATTTTTTTACGTACTCCCAGTGATCCTAATAACAAACATCTACTTCTGTGAAGCATTTTAAATACTGCATTTTTGACTGATTTTATTGATCATGCAATACAAACAGAAGTAGGGGAAAAAAGTCAACCCAAGCGTGCAGCTGAGTTGTAATACAGGACTCCCAAACCTTTGTGTAAATATTAAACAGAAAAAAAATTTATAATTTAAAAAGTGTACTAAAGAGTACTAAAAAAAAGAAGCTTTCTTTTTGGTAGTGAAACCGACTCCCCTTTACTGTTTGAGTTTGTCTTTACGTTCAAATTATTCATAGCACACAGATAACTGGCTGTTTTGCCAGCTAAAATTTCAATTTTAACCCTGTAGACATTGCCTATCATTTACACAGCTCTTTATATTTCAAACTTCATTCACATTTGACAGAGCAGTTGCCTTTTATTGCAGTAGAAACGACATAAAATTCAACATGTACCCTGCAAACAAATACTTGAACAGAAATTGAAAGAAATTTTAATTTAATGGGATCACCTAGATTTTGTAGCATATAACTTAGTTATCTTTCAGAACACAATCCTGGGTCTAGGCTACTTGTATAATTTCCCTATTAAAATCTGAGACAACAGAAACATACAGCAGAAAACTGCAATACAACAGAAACACTATTTCTCTTTGTATTCACTATTTACTAAATGAGTCATATAATTCCCTGCAGCCAAACTGCATTGCATTTGCTCTTCTTTTCAAAGAAAAAAGTAGTAAGGAAAACAGCTCTGCTACACACAAAGGAATATTTTTGTATTGCAGCTACCAAAAATAGATCCGGGCTTTCCTGATCCCGTTTCTCAAAAGGCATGCAGTACTGAAGAAGAATGAAAATCCACACAAGCAGCAGATGGACTCAGGAGATTTTGGAGCCAGGACCACCGCCATCCCTCAAATTTTCTCAGACCACCATCAACACTTACTGCCAACTTTGTGTTTCTTGTAGTTCTGCAAAGTCACTGCAAATTGTTTTTCCCTGCCTGTCAAGTCACACTTAAGGAGCCACTGGAACACAGATGAACCACAGAGACTTTTTATTTACAAGGGTCTACAAATACACACATATTGGTAGCAGCTCCTGAGCACAAATAATAAGGTACAGGAAGCAGCAGGAGACTATTTTAAGCACTTCTGGTGATTTTAAAGGAACAATGGATCAATTAGCTTGGATACTGAGTGTTTAACCTCTACTGCTTTAGAGGATCTTCTCCATAAGGTCTTCTCTTCAGAAGCCTCCATCTCCCTTACCATAGAAGCAGCCTGCAGTCCCTGCTCCCCAGGGCTGCATTGCTGCTAGACACGAAACCAGGTACTGTTTTGCTGGATCACTGGGAGACATAAACCAAGTGCATACCAACAGAATTTACTCTACCTTCAAGAAGCAGAAGGGAAAAGAACAAAATTGTTATTTGCATGGAAGAAAAATATTGAAAGCCTGTGCAGTCTATAAGCTTTAAATTGCAAAGCACTGGGGAAAAAAATAAAGAAAATCAGATTAAATGGAACAGAGCCAACATTTGCAGCATGTGAGGCAGACAAAAAAAAACCCAGACATCCCACGAAACCTCCCACTTTCTGATGTGCCTTGGACAAAAATGCAGGGCTATCTACAGAGCACCAATCCTGATAGGATACTTGCTGAGGCAGGTAGTTCATGCAGTCCATCTGTTGGTTTCTTGTTGTGGGGGTTTTTTAACCTGTTCAAGGATTCTTGTCTCCAAAGAAAAAAATGCTCTCCCAGACATGAATGTGACCAGGGACCTGCTTAGTGACTAACCCAGCTGAATTCAGTAACAGAAAACCCAGCTTTTACAGGAACAATGGCATTCAGGACTCACTCTTAATGGGATCCCTCTGAAGAAAAAAAAAAATTTCTAATGAAGGACCATTCAAACATTAGAAAGAAGTCAGAACAAGCAAAGTACAATAGACACTGAATCACAAAGAATGTTCAGTTTGTGTCATGTCTGTCCTGGTCCCCATAGAACCAGAAGCTGCCTGAAGAGGCAAGGCAGCAACAGCAAGGTGGAAATTACAGGGAAGTGTTAAAGGAGAAATATTTGGAAAGGCTCAGACACAGTAAGCCTGCGGTAACACAGACACCATGCTATCACAGAAAGCAAAGCATTCAGAACTAGAATGCCATGAGGGCATGGACACCCACTGTGCAAAGTACATGCCACACCTGGAAGAAAAGCTGTTAAGCAGAAATGACACAGTATTACTTCTGGCTACAATACACCCTGAGAAAAAGGATGGCTAAGAGAATTACAGGTGTTTCTTTATAATAGAAGAAATACCACCAGGATTCAAAATTGACACGATGACAGAAAATATATCTTAATATATAACACAGGCAAGTTTCTGCCTTGCACTAACATAGACCACCTCAAACATGAGCAGGATACCTCACCTACAGGAACATGCAACAATGAATACCAGTAAGAGGAAAAACATAGCAAGAAAGTCAGCATTGGACTCTGGGTCAGAGTCTAAAAACCTTTAACAGCATTTCCCAACTCATTTCACCTCATGTCCCCCTCCTAAGTGGATTTTAGTGTTTATATTCCCTGCTCAATTATCCCAGATACAGTATTGATGTGGCTTTATTGCTCCTTATGCCTAAGATAGCCCATACTTGTGAAGCACTTTCTACACATCCTCTGATGCTATAGTACATAAACTATGAATTATTTAACTTCATAAAAATCTCGATAGCATTAGACTCTACAGACATAGGTCTCACCATAGAATAAAGTTTTGGAAATTTTTACCTTTTGTCCCAGTAGTGTTTAAATGTTTACTGTAATATGGCAAGATGAAACTATCTACACTTACAAAAGAAGTGCATGCACATAATCAAGTTACAGTGACAATACCACCATGTATGATGTACTTATCTTTAAAAAAAACATGGAGAAGGAGTTGAAGTTAAATCAAACCTGTAAAAAAACCAAAGAAAAAAACAAACCCAAAACAAGCATGATCCTTATTTGCCTAGACCTCATGTACGAAGACAGAGCAACTTACAGGAACTTTACCACTTATTTTAAGAAGGACCACTCACAACCTCTCTAACAAGCAGTCCAGTCTCGTCTATGACAGAGTCGACTGGGCACAAAGACCATCACATCAAGCATTTTCAACTCCACTTGAAAAATAATACTTCAAGTGAATGCTTCTGCTTTGTCATCCACACCAGAAATAGTTTAGGAGAAACTGCATGACGTAAGGACTGAGAAGCAAAGTCACTGCAACAGCCTAATACACAGCAGACAAAAAGAACAGAGAAAGGCAAAATATAAATCACTCCAAGATAAATTAGGTCCTCTAGCCACTGCCTGATAAAATGATTATAAAACCTGAACAAAATAAAGACCAAGAGTTAAAGCAAGAGAAAGCACTACCTTCTGAAAAATACCCAAGAACCATAGCAGGGTTAGAGACTTACCCATTTGTGACAGCACAAAGCACTGGGAATAAACTGCAAAGAACTAAAGCTCCCAGGAAGAGGGATAGGCTGTCACACTCCAATTAAATCTAATGAGAGAACAGCATATTACATAGATGTTTCAAAAATGCATGTGGAGTGGTGGAGCAGGCAGACAGGAGCTCCAGTAAAACCACACTCAAGTAGAAATGCCACTGTTACTGCATGCCAGTAATTTCATTGTATGTATCCCCAAAGTAAAAACCCAAACAGGATTGTGATATAAACTTAAACAGTTCCTAAGCAGGAACATTAGCAACAGCATCTTCAATAAATGTGCTGAAAAAGAAAAAGGATGTACATATCTAAATAAAAGGACAAGATACCTCTGGATAAGACAAGTCCTATGATGTAAGGATATGGTTTCTGCACATGCTAAGCTGTGCAGGAAGCAGACTGCGTTCACAAGCTATTTAATGACAAGTCTCTTCAGTCTTCTACCTCACGTACAAATCCAGCCTGTGTGCTGTGCAGCAGCACCTACACCGAAGAAGGTATAATTAGCACATCCATTAACAAGTGTCTGTTTGTAACAGACACATTCGATGTTTCAAAAATTCATCCACAGCCATAAGTAAATTCATACTGATTTTACATTAACTAGTTTAAAATGTTTTACATTCACACCAATGAGAATTTGTTTCTCAAGTAGCACTGGCTGATACAAACCCAATTAATTCTAACTGGCAGGCTAAAACAAGTTTCACCATTTAGTAGTATGACAATAATTTACCTTTTCAAATATGTTTGCAGTATATATTACACATGAAAGTGAAAAAGTTTCCTCTCTATCCAAGCAAATACACCTAGCTGTCCTGTCACCAATCACCCACACCAAGTGCTTTTGCAGAACACCTCCTCTCTAGATCGGAACAATTTTACATACAGAAAGTTTATGTTTTCACTTTAATCAAACCTCCTGTTTAGTGTCCCATTTTAGATGACAACTTTAATTGCACTTCTTGAAATCTTTTTAATTGATATTGCCACCTAGTGGTTTGTTTCAACAATATTAAATAATTGTAAAAGCCAGCATGAGAACATCAAAATCTACAGTAAGTTTGAGAAAACCCATCACTATTTTTTTCACCAATATAGAAAAATCTAATACTGCTCTCCACCCAAAACAAAGGAAATGGCCAAGGACCACTTAGAGAATTAAGCCTAAGGTAGTACATTCTCTTCAAAATAAAAACTATTTCTATGGCAGAATAAAACAGTATCATCAAAAAAATTGGTTTACGTTATGTAATAACCCAATGTTGAATAATTCTCCAAACACATAATTTCAGAGAAAAAGTACCATTAATAAAAATCTATTTTTAAAGCTTATTTCTTTCACTTTCTTGAATACAAAATAAAGAGGAACACATTTCCCATCTGTCTGGTCTTTGGTTTACTGTAGGTCTGCTGTTACATGCTTAATGGCAAGATGATCCAAGTACTCTAAATACAGGAAATAAAATGCAGAACAAGTCCTAGTTTACCTAATATAAGAGAAAACAACTTTCAAAGCATTTCTCCTAACAATTTCAGCTGAATTGTAGAAGAGGAGAAAAACTAGACAAGAAGTTCTTAGTATTTATACAGCTTTTCCATTGCTATTTCATTCTGATCCAAACCAACATACACACAAGAGAGTCCTACAGTTACAGATAGTCCTGTTCTTTGTTCAGATTACAGCCATCTTCAGTATCTTGTAGAAACCCAGATGCTTATTATGTAGCACTAGTAACAGCTGATTGACAAGAGTGTATGTCACTTTAATCCTTTCTGCTTCTATGTCCCTATTTCTAATAGACAAAAAAATATATCAGTTACATTTTAATGAAAAAATGAAATTTTCAAACAGTTGGCAATATTGTTTCCAAACAGTTCAGCGGTAGTGGTTTTAGTATTCTTGGAAATAAAACATGCATGCAAAAAACTAATCAAATTTGAACAAACACAATTATTTTCAACCAGTAATTTGCTTTTAAATCCATTTTTCTTCTAGCAAACAAATATAACTCACATCTTTCTTTTTACCTTGCTGCTTGAAAAACTGAGCTTATGTAACTTTCTTGTGTCTATCCAACTTTTTTTTTTTTTAAATCATATTTGCTAGTTCTAACATTTGAAAAAGTGGATGGAGACCTCTGAGCTACTAAGTTCCTACAAGTTTTGTGGCAGCTGGGAAGAAAAAAACCAAACAACCCTATTAGTACCTCACAGAGGGAAGGAAAGTCAGGGTATTCCACCTCTCACATTTTCCACCTGGCTTGTCTAGCTGTTGACGGTCTGTTGCTAGCTGATCAACCAGTCCAGACTGAACTCCACACCAGTCACCACAAGCACTACACTTCTTGCCCAGATAGCCCATCACACAAAGATAGGTAGTAGCTACAGGAGAAGCTCAGATCCTCATGCAGATGGCCATCGATCACAGCAAGAGAGGTTCAGTACAGCACTAGGTAGGCTTAAGAGGCAAGAACAGCTATGTCTATTGAAGGGGGCCCACTGAAGAGTGGGAGAGAACAAAGGCACTAAGACTTCGCTTGTTGGGCATGGGAAGAGAAGTGAACACATTTGGGACTTGTGGTGGAGAGCAGAGAAGAGTATCCACAGCACACGCAAAAAAAGAGAGCCAGGGCTATTGTGGTGGTGAGATACAGTTATGTTCAATATAAATGCACATGGAACAAAAATTTTTAATACAGTTTCTCTAACTTATGCAGCACACTGAAATATATAACAGCACTGAATTAGCCACTTTACATTCACTTTCCTTTATCTGTATTACCTTTACCTAATTATTATAGCACATCTCAAATATATACATATTTACACACACATATATGTAACATAGAAATTGGTTATTCCTGCACTTTTTTTTTTTTTTACACATTTCATATAAAAATGCTACTGATGTCATAGTCAGAAAAAAAACAATTATTTTTTTCTCAACCTTGAAGAGATGTATAGACCAGAAGGTCTTTTGCTTATAACATCATTCTCTAAAACACTCAAAAGATCTCTCCATCATTTCCTGGCACATTTTTAATCTACTTTAGAACACAGACACTATTTGTATAATGAAGGAAGATCATACCTTGAAAACGCATTCAGGCCCTTTCAACTATTTAGCTAAAACGTCTGTTTAACACACAATGCTACATAGCTTTGTCCACTTACATGTAAAAGCCCCTAGAGCTTCTTTCATGATGGCAGGGACAAAGGTTCTTCTGGGAGAAGAATTAACAGTTTTCTAATGACATGTTGAATAACTACATGTTAAACGTAAATAAAACCTAAAGCTACTCTGCAAACCATGAGTATTTAAAATACTACTTTAACAAGATTCAAACTTCAGAGGTCTTTTCAAAGCCAATTTGCAAATGAGAACTTTCCCACTAGTCAGGATTGCCCCACTGTCTACTACTGCAGCTCCCAGCAAGGACATAATTTTAAAATGTTAATAAAATAGTTAAAGACCATATAGACTTTCTGTAAAAACAAAGCAGATTGTATTTGAATTTTAACTCAAAGCTAATCCCCTTAATTTTTTTCAAATATACAGCAACAGCCCCTTTCTCTGATACGGTTTCTGCTTATAGTAGGAGAGCTACTTGCAAATATTCCCTCAGATGTGCTGATCTAAATACCATCTTTTGAATTCCAAGGTAATCTATTTTCCTGGAAAACAGTCCAGAATGCCACTTCACTTAGGCATCACCAGATCAGCACTAAATTTATGCCTTGTCACTTCCTAGCTGCTTCTTGCAAGCTTTGAAATCACCTGAGCAGCAGCAGCAAGGTTCAGAGCATAGCAGCAATTTTACAAATTCAGCATATTTGCATCCAGGTTGCCTGAACAAAGAGCAGCGATTGCTCCTCACCACAGACCATGCAAAGCAAGACCATGTAGCCCACAGATATGGTGCTGCCATTGTTTGTAATGGGCCACAGGGTTTGTGATAAGCCTTGGGACTTACCAGGCTGTCTGAACGTGCCTTGGCCTGTCTGGAGATTTGTTTTAGCATTGAACAGCAACAGGCTACTGATCAAACAACTATTACCTACTTTGTTTTAGCTATCACTTAGCTTTGTACAGTTGTGAAGTGTAGCACCTATTGTTAAACATATATCTGGAACTAACACAGCAATAATAATTATTCTGTCTGAAGTGAACTATTTAATATGCTGGAATAAAAAGGAACATAAGGGGGTGAAGACACAGAACAGCTGTAGAGGACTAGAAAGTCACAGGATGATACAGAGGCCCAGGGCTACAAACACCTCACCAACAGTTAGTTGCTGGCCGCAGGACTGCAACCTGGGAGCTGGCCAAAGCCACTCACAAAGGGAATGAAGAACAAGTATCGAACATGTTTAAAATACACCATTATATATTAAATCTGGATGGACTGACCTGGATCATAACATGAATTTACAAGGCAGCACAGAAAGAACAACTTGTAGAAACATTTAAGAGTGACCCAAGTGAATTTCACAATGAGGAGGAAGAAGCTACCAACATCAACCTCATAGACCTCCCAGTGGGGGTTCAAGAGGCTGATGACTGGCCATATCCCTCCCTCCTCCCAAATGAAACCATCCACCTTTGACACTATGCCCACTTTTCCAACAAAGAGCAGATACTACAAAGTCTGTGCATTTATCATTTTGACTGTATGCAATTTGAAACAAATACTAGTATCACCATAACTCAACTATAATTCCTCGATTGGACCATTAAGACTTTCACTAGACTAACTGCAAATTCTTGACTCTGCAAACAGTGATCATTCCTTTTGCTGATAACAAAATTTTGAGCGTAACAAATTCGAGCAACCTGTCTGAAACCTGGATGCAACAAAGCAGTGAGAAGAGACTCTAAGATCTGGAAGGAGAGCAAGTACAGGTGGATCCATTAGTAGCTATTTAGCCTGAGGAGAAACACACAGATCCAAGCTGCATTATTACAATACCTCAGCAAGCTGATGGGTGAGGATCATGCTGCAAACATGGGAGATAAGCAGTGAAGAACTTCAGGCTGACAAAGCATACAGCCAGAATAGTCACTGGATTCCCTCCCTCCCAGCCTTCGTAAAGAAAATAGTGAGTTCAGAATGAAGTTAATTTATCATCCCCTAAATAAGACAAACAATGTGTTACTAGGAAGGGAAGTAGCAAGCAATTTTATTTATATATACATACACACACACACACAGAGAAATGCTTGCTTCACCTCACTAAAAGTCCCAGTTTCCAACTTTCACAGGCTTATTTGAGCATTTTCGGCATTTGCTCACACCAACTGGAGTGCATACACATTTTTTTCCCCGTCAGTGAAATCCTACATTGTAAATCAGACTTTCACTTTTCTGCTAAAGTAATGGTCCCCTTACTTGGCCTCTGCCCTGTCCTCTATTTCCTTCCTCCAAATACCCCCCACCATATTAATGTATATCTCCTTAGATAAGGAAATGTCATTATACAGTCACTCACTATTCATTCTGATATTCTAGGTATACATTTATTGGCAGCAAATCTGGGCTTTGCTGCTTTCCATTGCTGCTGATAAAAGCAAAAATTAACTTCTATGCTGGGAAATGGGGTGAAGATGCTTTTAATTTCACATTATCTATGGTAATTCAGCTTGAAGGAAACCATATCATCTTAAAACAGAAACAAGGCAGCTTGCTCCTTTTTATTTCACCTGCTTATAACATTGTCATGCTTTCATAAGAACACCACAAGAAGCAAATCCATGAAGAAAGGTGGTATTACTAGGCAAAGAAGTGAAAGGGGACCAATTTTTCTACTTTGTTGCTTTCAGCCTCTCCTGAAACACTAAGAGATTACACACTTCATCCCTGCTATTAGACTATTACCTTTGTAGAGTGTTCAAGAAACTTTATGTACCGAGTTTAAATGGTATTTAAAGACTCCCAAATTAAGTTTCTTATGTAAAGGTGGTACTTTATCTACATACACCTACATAAGCATTATTTATTACTTATTACCTATACCAATGCACTGGTTTTGGCTGGGATAGAGTTAATTTTCTTCACAGTAGCTAGTATGGCACTATATTTCGGATTTGTGCTGAAGACAGTGTTGATAACACAGGGATGTGTTCGTTACCGCTGAGCAGTGCTTACCCAGAGCCAAGGGCTTTTCTGCTCCTCACCCCACCCCACCAGCGAGGAGACTGGGGGGGCACAAGGAGTTGGGAGGGGACACAGCCGGGACAGCTGACCCCGACTGATCAGAGGGACATTCCAGACCATAGGACATCGTGCTCAGCATAGAAAGGTGGGGGAAGAAGGAGGAAGGGGGGACATTAGGAGTGATGGCATTTCTCTTCCCAAGCCACCGTTACTTAGCATGATGGAGCCCTGCTTTCCCAGAGATGGCTGAACACCTGTCTGCCGACAGGAAGCAGCGAATTAATTCCTTGCTTTGCTTTGCTTGCGTGAGCAGCTTTTGCTTTACCTATTAAACTATCTCAGCCCATGAGTTTTTCTCACTTTTACCCTTCTGATTCTCACCCCCATCCCACTGTGAGGGAGGTGAGTGAGCGGCTGCATGGTGTTTAGTTGCTAGCTAGGGTTAAACCATGACAACCAATCAACTACAAAACATCACGTATAGGATATGCATTTTCTCAAAAATAAGTCAGCAACATCTGAGGATTGTGACATTGAAAAAGTAGCAAAAGAGAAGCAGCAAAGCCCACAAGCCAGATGTGCAACTGCTGGTCAAACCTTCCAACAGACTAGCGGGGAAAGAGAACATCTCATTTACCAGAATGAATGAAGGATCAAATTACCAACCAAAATTTCTTTATCAAATTTACCTAGTAGTTTCAAACCATACTGAGTTTACAGCTTGTCACATTTAGCCATAATGGTCAGCAATGTGTGTGTTAAAACTAGACTTACCATTGATCTGATTAGTCTTAGATTCTCATGTTATCTCCCATAAATCCTCCTGAGATAGAGGAAGCTTTCCATAAAAGGGTGTTTATTTCAAATAACAAATGAAAATTAAAACAAAGCATTTGGTTGAATGAACTATTATCCCCAAAATAAATTTAATCCATTGATCTTTCCAAATTCTACTATCCAAACTACGTTCTCAGATAATCATCAGTGATCTATAATATGAATTCTGGACATCAGGCACTGACGTATGGGAAAAACTGTAATGAAAACAGCAGAAGTCTCAGAATAAATCTGTAAGCATTTTTGCTTCAATATACATATTCAGTTGTGGTTTATTTTAACGTTCCTTTTAGTTGCAGCTATTAAAACTACTGTTTTCACCAGCCTGGCAAAGCACAGAGCAGGGGTTAAGACCAGTAGCTATCACAGAGAAGGTACAAGTGGAGGAGAAAGGACTCTGGTCTACTTACACTGTATGTGAAGTTTTCATAATGCTACAATCAGGGCAAGATACGGCACCCTGTGAGACACAAGCTAGTGAAAGTCATTTTGGAGACACAAAATTAGATCCAAATGATCACTTTAAAAGAGTAACATCTTTATTCCCAAGACAAATATTCTCATTACACAAAACTTATTTTTCTGGCTTCAGAAATAAATATTAGAGAATACAGTTATTCTATTTCTAAATAATAAGAACAGGAGAAATAAGTTGATTTTCTGCACCATGTTTCCTACAGAATATGCAGAAAGTTTGCCAGCTTTGTTGCAACATTTTTAGATAAACTAATCAATTCTCAACAATACTTGTATTAGACAACTGGGGAAAAATAGGTATTGTCTATTGAATAAATAGTTTTAACCTAGTTTCTAGATGCTGGATTTACTAAACAACTTGGATTAGCGGTAAGAATGCAATACTTAAAAGTAACTGGTCCATGCTAAAGATCAAAGTAGTTAGGTAACAGGTATCTGGTGATCTAAAATACAGTGGTAGCCTCAGCCTAGCTCTTTATAGCTCTGTCTCACATTTTAAATCGACTTGAGATTCACACATTGTGTTTTCACATCCAGCTTCTCCAGGAGCCTTGACTGGCAGGCGTGCCCAGATTATGTCTGCCCACAACAATACAGAGCTCATCACAAAGCTCCCAGTTCCTAGGACTGCTTGTCCCTCCCTGATTAAAGAGCAACTCTGTAAAATGCATAGTGCTGGAAGCAACTACAAAAATTGCTGTGGGTCATCTTCTCAACATTGTTGACATAGTCCAAGACTTAAAAGTTGCTGTATAGCAAACATTTCTGGGAAACAAACAAAAAAAATTAAAATCTCAACTTGACATTAAAAAAATAGAGGCAATGCTCTAATAGCATTTGAGTAGAATTTGATTAAATGTCTAGGACCAGTATCATGGACTTGGACACCAACATGTGCTGGAACACTGTGTTACTAATATACAAAACAGGTCATCCCAAGCAACAGACTACCAAAAAAAAAAGAAAACAAAAGTAAAATTTGTTTTTCAGATACTATTACCTGTAAAGATGATTCCTATTCTTTTGAGCTAGAACTCATAACAGTATCATGAAGCTCCTGGTCTTTTCCAAGTTTCCCTGACACTGCTAAAACTTTAAAACATTCACCTGGGAACAGATTCTGGCAACAAGGATCTGTCATACTGCGTTTTGTGACACCAGGAAAGGGAACTTGAAAGAAAGTTTAAGCCTTTGATCTCCTCAGGGCTCCTTCTTTCATAAAAATGCTGAATTGTGACTGCTATGCTAAAAAGAAAAATCATTTAGTAACCCAAACAGCCTCATTCTGACCAAATCACCACGTGTTTGCTTTGTAACTCAGAGTTACTTGGCCACAGTCAACCAGCATACTGATACCTGTGTATTAGAGAAACTTGATAGCAGCGCTTCCCTTTTGATCACCTGTCTTCCAACACCATCAGTCTGTTGCTCTTGATTATTCCGCAGAAGAGATGTAAGGCTACTGGCTGTCCCTTACACACCAAAGCCCAGCACGGCCTATTATCCCGTGATTGACACTTGTACATGGCAGGTTGAAATAATAAGCTTGAAATTCCTCAGGCATCTAACTCTTATTTCACAGGTGAGTGAATTATTGAGCTACTACATAAGCACGAGAACTGAAACTTTAAAACAAAGCCAGCTGTTCACAGCAACAGAGAAAATGACCCAAATTCTTAGATTCATGACTTTAAATCCCAGGCTCATTTTGGCATCAAACTCAGACCTGCAGATGGCATCAAAGTCTATGGGAAAAGTAGCATTTCAGGCATGCCCATTCCTTCAGTATTTTGCACTCCTGGCATGCCTCCCCACCCCTTCATCATTACCTTACTGTTCTTGAGTTTATGAAAGCTCTTCCCAAACACACACCTCTGCTGATTCACTGTAGAGTTTCACAGCTCCTTCCTGAGCCAGGTATAGGAGTGCCACACATTACATCACTCAAGCCCCACTTGGATCTAGCCTCACAGATACTGTCAGGCTTATGCATACTATCAGATGTTGCAAGTGATCTACTGAGGTGGCCTTAAAAAAATTTAAGAGCTGCCACACTAACTGAGATCAAATACATACCTAGGCCAGTATTATACCACTAGGTGCCAGAAACACATGTTTAAAGATGAGTATACAAGCGGATCACTCTATATTAGGACAAACTTACGTGACAGGGCTTCAGCAAACACTGGCTTGGAAAGTCAAATTGCACTGACAGTAGTATACTTAAAAACTACTGATGGTTCTAGTGTCCAGTCTTATCCTTCTTAAATCCATCTATAATTTGGCCTCTACAACATATTGCAAAGCCACATTCTGCCGTTTGTACTGTACAAAAAAAAAGTATCCTCTTTTGCATTAAAGTCACTCTTTTCAACCATTGTTTTGTAATGAAAAAAGGTTGTTCTTCGTTCTTCCCTTTCAATACCACTAATGATTTTTCAGGCATGCCAAAACACTCCTTAACCACCTTTACATATCTGAAAAGCACTAGTCATACATGAAGCTGTCCAATATCCTCAATCACCTTTACTACCTCCTTCTTTGAGAAATTTCTAGTTCTACATCATCTTTTTTGAGATGGTAAGATGGGAACCATGTAATGTGAGCACGAATATAAAACACAATTTATACAGAAGCACAATTTATTTTAAAATATTTTTAATTAGCTTTCAAACATTAAAATAGCCATTTAAAAGATCTGGTTTAAATAAAGTTATCTTGCTATGTACCTTACTTAACTACAGCCTTAGGTGCACTTAACTGGCATTCTTTTAATTTCTACTTGGATTTTAATAACTTAGGCCTTATTTTCTTCTAGGATTCATTGTTTTACTGTTTTGTTTCTACAGCATACATGATCTCAAACCGCCTAACTGTCCCTCACCAAAGGTGACAAGTGACCACTGGGTACTCAGACTCTGGCAGGAGAAAGGAATAAATCCCGCTGCCTTAACACGTTTCTGCAGTCAGTCCCACATAGCACAACAGAGCAGGCCCAGCCCACGTAACTGCCCACCGCTCAGCAGAACGAGCCCCAACCAAAGCCCAACCTTCTGAAGGTCCTGGAAAGGAATTTGGAGTTGTTTCTTTCCTAAGCACTCTTCCAGAGGAAGGAGCCACTCTGCTCTGCTGACTGTACCTTCTCTCCTGAAAATACAGCTCAGTCATGTGTTTGCTCCCCTCACAGCAACCTTTCAGGCAACCTGTCACAGAAACAGCACTTCCATCATACCCATCTCCAGGCTCCATGCAACTACCTGAGAACCTCTTCTATAATGGTTTTATACAAACATATATGTCTCAGTCTATGAAGGAGTAACATCACGTACAGGTGAGCAACACCAGGAGGGTAGCCAGTGGGAGGCAAGTACAACTATTAAACAGAGAAATCACTGGGGTGAGAGGGGAGACTAGAAGAAACAGATCAATGCAAAGAAAAAAAGAGATGTCCCAAGAGAGAATTTTCTTTAGAACCATGAATATAAGAACAATATAATTTTAGTACAGTTTGAAAATTAGTAAATAATTTATTTTAATATCAGAATTTAAGATACTGATATAGTACCTAGACAGCTCTGACCTTTATTGCTGCAACAAGAACAATAGAGATACTAAATTTTTTCCTCAGGGATAGGAAAATATAATTGACCTCTAACTACGGAATTCTCTCTTCCCTTTTAGAAAACTGCAAACTAAGCATTGACAATAGCTCAAGGCAACTGAAGCCCTGGATTCTTTTAGTCTCCTACATTCAAATTATTGACTTCTAATTGACTTGTGTCTGTTCCTCAACAGGACCAGCAGTCATTCTCCGAATGAGGAAATGGAGAGAGATTAATCTAATACAATGTTCTGATATAATGTTCTCATTGTCCGACATTTCTACTTCTTTCATGGAATTTCTAGCTTAGCTAGACACATTTACTTCTACAATTCCTACTGCTCCAGAAAATGCTTGAGACTGATCACAAATTTTACCTGAGAAGATACATGCTGTAAGGCAGCAATCAAAAAGTTCAGTATTTAGCATAGCCATGAAAAGAACAGGCTTCTCTCCAGGTTTTACTTTTGCCCTAAATCTAGATAATCTGTGGCCATCAAGAAGGACTGTGTGCATAACTTCCAATCTTTTTTTCACACACACTAAATCACTGAAATGGTCACCAAGCATATTTAGGACACCATCAAGAAGCCAAGTAATAAAGGAATTCTTTCCTTCATTTTAACATATGCAAATTCAATGAAGTTGTCCAAAACTAAAAATAATTTTATTTGGTCCAGTCTTTATCAAACTGGAAAAATATCAAAACTATTTATGCAGTAAAGATTGTCATATACACCTTCAAATTATAGTTTTAAAAAAAAAGTCGATAGCTTCTACAGTCTGTCATCTTCTTTAGAACAAAAGGAAGAGAGAGATGTTTATATTTCAAAATCCATGTCCAAGCCTTGTCCACAAAATTTATTACTATCCTACCCTGTAGTTACAGTAAATAAAAGAGTTAAAAAAATAAAAATGCACTGCAGAACAAGCGGCCCCGTCATCATGAACATTACACCCCAAAAGCTCATCTCACTACGATCTGAAATACGAAATGCAGTCCTTTTCCCTCCCCCACCAATGCACTCTTGTTTAACATAACTGTGCCAAACCAGGATATTTTCCTTAATAAAACAACCATTATACTAAACCCAATGCTATTTCATAAAATAAAATTATTACAAATGAAATTAAGGTCCCAGGATGGCATCTCTATTCATTGCCTGTTCAAAACCTGACATAATCAAGGAGACCAGTACAGGCGAGGATGTGCACGGCTGGGGACCAGCCTTGCTGACAGGGACCTGGAGGATCCTGGTGGACAACAAAGCTGAACACAAGTCAGCACTACACACCAGCAATGAAGGCAAATCAAATCCTGGGCTGCATCCATAGGGGCATTACTCGCAGAAGTAGAGATGTAATCATCCCACTCTACTTGGCACTTCTCAGGTCACACCTGGAGTACTGTGTCCAGTTCTGGCCCCCAGAATTCAAAAAATACATGGACAGACTGGAGAGGGTCCAAAGGAGGGCCATGAAGATGATCAAAGGGCTGGAGATCACCCCCTCGGGGGGACCTCATCACAGTATTCCAGTACTTAAATGGTGGCTATAAAGAGGATGAGTCTCTCTTTTCACAAGGAGCCACACAGAAAGGACAAGGGGCAAAAGGTACAAGTTGCACTGGGAAAGGTTTCATCTTGATACAAGAAAGTAATTTTTTACAGTGAGAACAATCAATCACCAGAACAACATTCCCAGGGACATGGTGGAGTCCCCACACTAGAGGTTTTCAAGACGTGGCTGGACAAGGTACTAGACAATCTCACCCAGGCTCCCTTTCCCACAAAAGGTTGGACCAGATCATCTTTCAAGGTCACTCCCAACCGGGGCTGTTCTATGATTCTGTTCTATGAAAAAGGCATGAACCTTGGCAAATTTGTATGATCAGATAATTCTTTGATAATAGATGTCCTGACACTTACATGACAATAACTACTTTCATTATACAAATCTGCAGGTAGACCTCTACAGAATATTAGAAATTCTGGAGCCATTCCCATTTCAGAAATTAAGTTTTTTAAAGCTGCAGGATGTTTACTTACTACATGACATAGGGTACTAAACAGAAAGATGAACACACTTTGTAATACATGTGCTACTTTACACTGAAATTTACTCTAGATTCCATTGGATCCCTCAAAAAGTCTTTGATGTGTGTTTTATTATCACATTACAAAGGTGAACACTGGACTGAGTCAGGCATTCAAGATCAAACACGTCACAACACCTTCTTTAAATTTCTGTAATCTCAATACATGCAATTATTTACTTCTTTACAAAAGAATTATTAGTATTATACCAAGACAACTAAAATCAACTTTGTTTTCTTTCAGTTGAATCTTTCGGTATATTGTACTCTTAAAGAAGGCACAACGTTAAGCACCCAAAGTCTACACACACTAAGTGGGCAAATAACCAAGATAGGAAGTTACAGCCCTGTAGTATAGGCAGCTTAATGAAATCTTAAAATTTGACAGGAACAGGAAGATAAAGCTCCAACTAAAATATTCTTAGCAATAAGATGAAAGGCTATTAAGAAAGAAGGCAAGAGTAGCAATTCCCATCAACACCACATTTTGAGTAAATACCCGAAACAATACTGAGTGGACTTCCTAAGCTGATCCACACTAGGATATATATCCACCCTAGGATTTATATCCACTCTAGGATATCCATCTATTGTGGCCTCAGATCACTGGTGGTCAAAAAAAAGCCTATTTCACATATACACACTTCTACCCTCACCCTCTCACCCTTGCAAAAAAAACTAATGAAAAAGCTTGGGAAAGGTTTGCAAAACTTTTGCAAGCAAAAAAATAAATTAAGCTAATGAAAGCCACTGTAACACTGTGCAAGATGGGTATTTTTATTCTCCTCAAAGAGTTACGAAAAGAGGCTGAAAAACACTGTGGTAGAAAAACAGTGACAAACAAAAGCAGTGAATGATTTTCAGACATTTAAGATTCCATAGTAATGTCATATATTCAGAACCTTGATAGCTGTACAATACCTGTGGGTCCAAGAAGTTAGTCATCTAGAAGTGCACAGTACAGAAATCTGGCACTTCCCATGTTATCTAACATAAATACTCTTCACCACTATAAAGCAGTACCGCATGGTCTCTATCACCTGTTCTAAAGTATTGCTTAAAGATAAAACCAAAAAACCTACTCTACAAGAGAACTTAATTTTGAAAACTCAATCCCGATATCTGGATTTATGCATTTGCATTGAAGTATTCAACACACAAGCCTCTCTCCATACATCCACACATTATCATCTGTATGTTTTAACATACAGCTTATGTTAAACAAAGTTTTGTTTTGTTAAACAAAACTCTTATCCTATAACTTCGGATGAAGATGACAAATCTCTAAGTGGGTATTCACTTGTTTTTTGTCATAGTCACTTAGAAATACAGTCAAGATAGGGTTTTCATAGAACCATAGAATCATTTAGGTTGGAAAAGACCTTCAAGATCGAGTCCAACCATCATCCACTTTCAGTTGAAGCCAGTACTAGTCTGAATATAAAGAAGAGCCTACCATTCTGCTGAATGAAAAGAGGTAGACATACCTGAGGCATTCTCTTACATAACTGGGTTCTGTTAGCGCTAAGTAGAGGACAGCAAACAGGCTTCTCTATCTGTAAGCAAGTTGATCTCTGAACACAGACTTGGGCATCTTGAAAACACTATTTCACAGACCTCTCTCAAAATGCAGATCTCCATTCTAAGAAGAAATCACAGAGGAGCTGAATTAACCATTTTGATTAATCTTTTGCCCAACTCAAAAAATACATAAGCAGCTGGTACACACTGCATGCAGGTCCAACTATTATAACCAAAATCAAGTGCTAACTGTTACCTTAAAATAGTGAGATATTATTCTTTTTCAGTAGCCTGGATGACTGAACTCAAAGTAAGGCCCCACCAAGCAGATTTTACTATTACACACAATTTTAGACATAGTCTTGATTCAAGACAAAGTGCTTTCTCTTCAGAACAGGAGCTACTAAACTTCTACTTTCTTATCTTTCTACCCTATTACATAAAAAATATGGATTCACCTCCACCAGTTCTCATCATTGACCCAAGGGGTCAACACTGAGCAGTTACAGAACCGACCTCACAGACTCCTACAGCAATTAAGGTCTTAACAGACAAAGAGCTATTCAGTGTTAAAGAGCACTGTAATTTTTATTTCTTCTTGTGTCATCATCTTAATACTCTTCAAACAAAAGCCTGCAAGTAAGCTACAATGCGATATAACTCTCCTAGCCAATTCTAGAAGAGGAATCCTGCAGTTCCTTTGAAGCACATTGTTACCAGCAACAATGCAAGTTGCTCCATAAAGCTATGAACCGGCAGAGAAGAGTCTTCCTAAGAACCACAGTTTAAAAAAACAAACAAACAAAAAACCCACCAAACAGCTTTGGATTCAAAACCAAGTCATGGTTTTCATGTAGTGAAAAAGTTCACTATAGGGAACTTACGGTATAGAATTTCCACCCCTCAAATCAACATTTTCATTTGCAGCTACTGTGCATTTGATGTGCATCACAGATACTATATGACTCTAATACACTAGTACATGCTGTAGCAGTATAATTTAAACCAAGGCTAGGACAGGGCAAAAGAGATACTTTTGTTGAGATTGCCTTCTGAAATAATGTCCGATGCTGGTTTTACTTTGGCAGCCTAAACTATTTAGCCATTTGCAAGGAGACCCAAAAACTTGAAAGGAGTTTCCCTTTCATAAAGAAGCATAAAACAGACTAGAACATTTCCATAGCATAACAGTGGTTTGAAGAGAAAAGAAAACATAAATAGAAAAGAAACGATGGCTCTGTTGTCTACCACAGCAAAACCACTGTTTCCCGAGGCAAATGAACAGATTCCACCATTGCATCTGGAAATGCCGACTCAGTATGGCAAATGGCCAGCTACTGACTGTGCACCCTGACTTAACAGTAGCCAGTTTCTTCAGCAACCATGAGAAGCGTACCAGTTCTGCACTTACCGAGTGTCTGTGAAAGCAAACTTTTGACAAACTCATTCAGCAAGACATCCCAAGGCAGCCCCGCTAAGAAGTGTATTAAACGCTGTATCGTCTAAGTAGAACAGAAGTTTATTAATAACCTTGTGGTTAACAGACTTAACTGAAAGCTACAAAAACAATTCTGAACCTAGAGTAACAATAAAACGTAACCTATTTCTGTTTTCAAAGTGGCAAAACAAATCCATGTAATGTTACAAACTGAATTCCAAAAGGATTTTGGAAACAAGGGAACAAATCCAATCAGACCACATACCTTGCACATAAAATGTGTTTCCAGTGCAATAACTCCAAATTCACACAACTGAAAGCACAATGCAGCTTTCATACAGCTGGAGGAAACAGCAGTACCAGAACAGGTTGTGAACAAAAGTTAACCATTAAAACCTGATGACCAATACACCAGCATTTCATCCTACATTATTTTTATGCATCTCAGAGGGGAAAAAAAGCCCATTCGTTGTGAAGCCTGAGCCTGATGGAAAACTACCTGCCTATTGAGTTCTGATTTTGGCTTTTCACGGCATCATTTGTAACTAAAAAAAAACAAAACTCCAGGGCCAGGGATATATTCTTTCTTTCTATAGAACTCAGAAAGGAAAAGACCTTGCCTCTTGAATAATTTGCCCAAGCACATAGCAATATCTTTACCCGATCACATATACATCCATCCATCCATCCACCATACCCTGCTTTCCAGTTCTAAAAACTGGCCAACTAGAAGAAGAGGGGGATGAGGAACATCAGGACATATGCTTCCCCATCTCAAAGCATGTAGACTGAATCCCCAAGCAACAAAAACAAAGACAAGAGTCTATTGGTGACATAATGAGTCACCAATAAAGTCTCACTGAACAAAACACAGTACAAGTTAGTGAGAGAACCACATAATCCTACGAGGAGAAAAAAATAAAATAGGGAGGAGTCCAAAGCCACGTTATCCTAGGAAAGAAAAAGTGGGAACACTACAGAGATGGCAGCATGTTCCTACATGGTTCAGTGAAAACAGGTATTGTGAGAATGAGAAAATATGAACTGGACAGCGACAAGAACGTGAAGGGTTAGCAGAAGACAGGGGGGGAAACGCCGGACCATGACTTCTGTCCATTTCTGCAAGATCAACAGAGATTTAAACATCAACAACAACAAAAAAAAAATACTGGTATCAGCGTTGCTGGCAATTAGACGCATCTGGGAACGGGAAACAGTCTGACACTACCGAGCAGGAGGCAGAGAGCAGGATGAGAGTATCAGGCTGTCAGCAGGACAAGAAAAGGACTGCCTACAGATAGGACAATGCCGCCAGAAAGAAACCTCGGAACAGAAAGCACAAGGACAGGAGGAAGACCGCGAAGACGAGAGAGAACTGGAGGGCGACTCGAAACGGACACGGGGGCTGTGAAGCCCAAGCCTGTGCAGATCCCCGACAAAGAAGGATTTCTCAGAGACGAGTGCCGCAGCGATCCCCAGGGCGAGGCCGGAGTGCCCGGCGCGGGTTTCCACAGAGGGGGAAGGCCAGCCCGGGTGCCACGGGGAGGGCCTGCCCGAAGGAGGCTGAGCCCGGGGCCAGGGCTAGGGACACCCCCCGTGGGAGGGACCGACCCCGGCGCGGTGGGAGCGGAGTGGTGAGGGCGGAGGGGGGGGGACGACGACGTGCTCTGCGGGGGGCGCGGGGCTGCCGTCCGTCCCGGCGGCGGGAGCTGGGGAGCAGCTCCCCCGTGAAAGCAAGCAGCGGGGCCGGGACTGCGTGGGGGCAGAGGGGCCGGACCGCGGGACTGTCCCGACAGACGTTACGGGTCGGCGGGGGCACAGCGTGAGGGAAGGACGGACAACGAAGCTGTCCCGGGGGGAGGGGGGGGGAGGGGCTCCGTCCCGGCGGGTCGGGGGTCCCCGTACTTACTTTTTGTGGGGCGGCGGGTGCTTGTCCCTCCTGCCGGCCGCCGCGGACTGCTTGGGCCGCCGCCTGCGGGCCTGCAGGGCCAGCACTGCCGGGGAGAAGAGAACAGCCGGGAGCCGGCGTGAGCGGCAGCGGCGGCGGCCGAGCAGCCCCCCCCCCCCCCGCTCCCGCCCCGCCGCCCGGCACGGTACGGTACGGTACGGTACGGTACCTTTGCGCGAGTTCATCGCCCCGCGCCGCACGCTCCTGGGCGGCCGCGCCGCTCCCCGGCTCTCCCGGCCCCGCCGCCGCCCGCCAGTCGCGACCGCGCGCCGGGCACCGGCCGGCAGCAGCGGCACCCCCGCCAACTGCGCAGGCGCGGCCCTGCCGGCGGGGCCCCGGCCGGAAAGGCGGGGGTGGGGCGGCGGCAGGTGGCGGCGCGGGCCCGGCGGGAGCGCACCTGAGGCGGGGAGCGGGGCCTCAGCGCCCGGGCCGGGCCGGCCCCTCAGCGCCAGGCCGTAGAGCGGGCAGAGGGGGCAGCTTCGCTCTCTGACCAGCCGCTGCCTCTTTCACGGGTCCGTCTGTGTTACGGGGCTGCCGCCGAGGTGGGCTTTGTCGGGTCGCTGAGCCAACTGGAAATTAGTTTTGCTGAACAGCACTTCCCTCCCCAGACGTCTCGGTTTGCGGTCAGAGTAGCGAAGCGATCCGCCCTGTTGCCGCGAAGTGCTGGGAGCTGTGAGGAGAAAAGGAGAGCAAACGGAGGGGGTGGAGGTGGCGATCTGCCTCCTTGGCAGCAGCCAGGGCGAGATCAGCTTTAGCTTGTCCCAAGGCCTGTGTGGGGTTAGATGCCAGGACCAATTAACCTCATGACACAAATCCAGGGAAATCAGATTTCCTTAATTCTCATTCACACAAAGTTTTTGATTGTCATGATGGACAACTCTTGGCAATTGTTTTTCTCCTCCTGACGACATCTTGTTGCCCATGATACCAGGCTCTATTCAAATTTGGCCTAGCAGTGACCTGTTGAAAACTGTATCTTCTTACTTGTGCTGTGCGTAGCATGGCTCAATTTTTGACAGCATTATGACTGAAATTTTGTGTTGTCTATAACTTATGCCTGGTGCAGAAAATGATCTGGGTCATATCAAAAACTCCAGTATGAGTGTGAGGCTTGTCTGGCTCATCTCCACATAGGACTGGAAGTTCAAAAGCATAGTAACTGAAAGATAACAGGGGACAGTAATTAAATTTTGAGGCAGAACTGCCTCCCTAAATGGCAAGACAGAATTCATAAGGATGAAGATCTAAAAGCAGCTGTGGTCAAGGTATTATGAGAGTGAAGGGAACTAGCAGTAATCACTGGTCTTAAGTAATTGGATCATGGAGATTTCAACTAGACAGAAAATTGAATCCCTAGTTATGGTTAGTTCAGCCTAGGAGCTGGACAGGAACAGAAAGATAAAGCTAGACAACTCAAAAGAGGAGGTACCACAATGTATAGTACTTTCTTGCCTGACTAGAGAGCCTGGTGAACAGAAAAGAATAGGACCATGAAGTTCCTAAACTACAGCTCTCATGAAGCACCGCAGCTGCATTTCTAAATCAAAACATTTTCTGTGTCCCATCCTCCATCATAAAAGAACACAGGAAAAAAACATTTCCAGTGTAAGCTACTACTTGGGTAATGTGCAATGTTGGTATGTTACATGTCTCCCTTGTGGTTAGTCTTTTAGTGATAGTTCAGTGTGATAGGTCAGGCAACAGAACGCAGTACTGAAATTTTGAAGGCTTTCTGCTGAGAAAGTTTAGATGCATGAAAATTAATAATAATTGAATGTTAAAAAGCAGATTACTTATTTACCCTTTGTTTCCAGGCTAATTTTAACTTCATTGGTTAAACTGTGCTGCTGCACGAATTCTTCTACCTGTACAGAGAACTGTAGAGACAAGCAGCTGATGATGGAGAAAACGGTGAGACTGCTTTTTTCTTTGTCAGGGCAGTGCTGGCATAAGTTACCTTATAGCTATGGCTATAGAGCAGAAACCGTATCAGGGTCCCAGTCATCTTTTCGGCTACTCGTGTTCAATTCTATTTACTTCAGCAGGAGGTTTATAAGTAGAATTGATTGGACAATTGGGTCTTATCTAAGTACAGTGAGCTTTGTTTACATCAACAGGATCATAAATTCACCAAATCTGGAGTCAGGAAGGAATTTTGTTCACAAGCATAATGTCAGCAACATAATCGGGGCAAGGGAACAATGTGCTAGCGCACAGAGAAGGAATTATGTTAAGACCAGGTGGGTGTATACTACACAGTCAATTTCTTTCAGTTCTAATGGACACATATTTGGGGACTATATTCTTCTTGGTTTTTGTTGTTTTATTCCTTGCCCCGCCATGCCCCTAAGAGCCACTCAGAGGGTGCTTATGCAGAACTGCAAAAAAATCACTGAGCCTCTATATGTATGTATAGAGGATTAACATGTACAATTAACTAACTGGAGAGTAAATTAAGGTCAGTAGAAGCTAGATGTATTTCAGAAACAAAAAAAAACCAAAGCCCCACCTTATTTCTCAGAGTCTTGCGAGTGTAACTTCCTTCCTGAGAACACAAACAGAAAGTGAAAATTCAAAAAATTACAGAAATAATTGAAGGTATGTGGTTGTTAAGAATGGATCTACCCTGGATTATGTTTATTTGAATCCACTTATTTCAGTGAAATTCTCCATCCTTATTTCAATATATGTCTTACTGTGTGTAACTTTGCTTTTTCAAAAACAAGTGATGAGTCAAGAGAGAAGGCAGACTAAATAGCAAAAGAAGGCATTTGTAAAATCAGTATACAACATAAATAAAGAACAGTGAACTGGGTCAGAATGTAACTATTTCTGGCTGTCTCTCTTTGAACATAATATGGGAACAGGTGTCTGTTTTATTACAAGGATTACCATAGAGCTCATTCACGCTGGGGAAGGGCACTATGAGATTTAGGTGATATGACCTGTGCAGAAAGGAGGGACAACAGCAGATTTAGGTGATCTTAGGTGCAAACATCAGGGGAGAAGAAGGAGAAAATATCAATTTATGGAATGATATTTTTACCTGTTTATAATATAGTTTGGACCGGTCACCTGACACCCCACAGATGTTTGGTTTGTTTCCTTTTCACCTGGCTTTGAAATATCCCACTTACACAAAAAGACATTAACTTTTCAGATGTGAATGGAATACATTTGTACAGAACAAAAAGTTACCTTGCAGCAATCCTGTAAACATGATATTTTCATCTTCCTGAGAATAATTCAAAATTCTTCCTTCAGCAGAGGAACGTTAGAAGCTTTTGCCCTGATTGCTGTACCAGTTCCTTTCAGCACTGCTTTTCCCACTGTGTGGTAGCATGCTCTCTGAACTGCCCTTTCTCAGAAATCAGGATATGAGCCAACTTCATGCTGCTCTTGCACAGAATGAAGAAATGAGAAATAACACATAAGGCAGAGGAAGAAAAAAAAAAGATGGGTGGTGAAAAAAGGAAAAAGAACAACGTAGTGAAAGGAAATTCCCAATTAAAGGAGAGTTCTTATTAATATGCAAGTCCACCCTTCTCATCCTCTCGCCTTTCGTGGTTGTCTCTTGTTCCTTCAGTTCCCACACCCATTTCCCATTTTGTTAAGTATGATACACTTGTGTAGGCATACAAACAATGAGTCTGTACTTCTCTTGTTCACTTAAAGAATTTTCTGGCTACCAACGTTCTTCTCCCCCCCCCCCCCCCCCCCCCCGGTATGTAAACAGAGCAGAGAGGACAATTCTCAGCTTGGTTTTGAGCCACACAGACAACAAACTTACCAATGGGAAGTGTTAAGCAACAGCAAGTAATAAGCTGGGTTTGCTTTTAAAGTCAGAAGGACTGTTGGTGCATTACTGCTTGAGTATAAACAGTTAACATTAAGAGGAGCAATGCATACATTAAACAAGAAAAGTAGGATTGTTATGTCCATAGTGTAATGAGAAAAAATAGCAGGAGCCATGAGTTGGGATTTCCAGAAAAAACAGGAGGTCAGAAATACCCGAATTTAGATTCCTGGCTCATTCACTGATTCATTGTGCTCTTCCTAAAGCAAATTACATGACTCACCTGACTCATTTTCTTCACCTTTAAAATGGTATAGTGTATGCCAGTTGCACAGTTGACATTGGTGGAGAATTCTTGTTTATCAAGTTAATTGGGAGTACTAATAAAAGAAGAAATATATAAGGACAAAGCAGACCAGTTTAACACCAATTTGACATGAAATTAAGGACTTATCTATGCCCAGAAATAGCTGCATCAACCCAGATATGTATTGTACGTAGTCTAAAATAGGGCATGAACTGGCATGACTTAACTCAGATCTGAAATAGGATTAAAACAGAATGTGGCAATATTTTTATGATAATACTTCTTCTAGTGTTGAAGTACCCAGATTTCCAGAATGACTCATTCTAGCTTTCCCTATTACTTCCAGCAGGCTCCCAAACACCGCTTCAGTTAAACTTCCTCCACTTTCCTGGGTCCTTGTCTTAAATGTCTTCATTAGCCCCCTCTCCTACTGGTTCCCACCTCTTTATCCAGCTTGCCCTTCTCATCTCAAGCTTCCTTATACCCTTGTTCCAATCTATTGCCTTTTTTTCCCTCTATTTAAATTGGTTGATTTCTTCCTTCATGCTGATTAAAGGTCAGCAAGGGAAGAGAGGATCACTGAAAGATTAGTGACTGCTCTCAGTGTCCTAATCAAATACAACACAAGCAATTATAGGGAAAGGTCTTCAGTAGTGATGCAGCAGTTGTTTGGACTCATGCCTACTGTTTCTCTCTGAATGGCAGCTATGCGATCTGGTCATGTGCTTGAGAGATTTATCTCCTAAGTGAGCATGGAATATTTTGAGACTTAAGTATTAAACTCTCACATGTCTCTGTGCAACCTGTGCACAATGCTGTTTTACAAAGTCTCATAATTTGGCCAAACTTGAGAAGATTTTCATAGGGATTGCAAAGGCACATCTTTGATACTAAGGCCTCTTTCTATGAAATCTCAGCTTCCTACTCAAAAGTAGGGATTGCCAACCAATGATGAGAATCCATTAGAAATCAGATGCAGGGCTTACCCAGTTTCCTTTTCTCTTGGCTTGAACTACACAAACAATAGTCACAATGAAAACAACAAGGGACAAACTGTAAGCTCAAGCTTAATGTAAGAGGAAGCAATTGACTCATTTTCTCTTGAAGAATAAAGCCTCTTTCTTCTCCACAACCTCCCCTGTACTTTTACTTGATACAAGATGTTTTCACAGCCTTCAGAAAAATCAGACACCAGCTGACTAGTAGGATGATGCCATGTTATGTCAGTAGTGCCCCACATGTCCTTTCTTCACACATCCTCCAGTGCGATATTGCTATAACACCCTCACCAATACTCTTCTGGGAAATTAACAGCCATTACCTTAACCACATCCCAGCAAGGACCAGTGTTCCTTTACAAACTTACTGGTTACAATGCATTCTGAAATAAGCTTCTGTTAGTGGAATGGCCAGTAAAGAAGCACTGGTCAAACTGGTTTGTCGGGGTACAGTTCCAGAACTTAATCTTGAGAGCAAAGTAAGCTCTCCTGTTTTGTAGGAAGTAACTGTTTAGTAAACGATGGCTCAGTTACACAGGCAAACATGCATTAGCAGCTACAGTTATCAGTACACTACTGTTTACCATTAAGACACAGAACAGTGCCACTTTTGCTTACTTAGTCTTGACTACATACTGGATCCAAAGAACTACTGTGCTAGAGGGGCATTTCCAAGAAATATCTCAGGATTCTTTTAATATGATCAACATTCTTTAAAAAGTATGAATATTTCATTACTCAGCACGGGATATTTCATCTCATATGATTAAAATTTTACAAATTTAACAGTAACTGGATCTTAGAAAGTGAAATATCAACCAGCTTCAAGAGTCATAGGCATTACCAGCCTGGTTCATAACGTGTGAACCAGCCATTCAGTTTCATTCTATCTGGTTATGTCTTTACCATATCTACACCATGTAAAACAGCAAAATGAATTTTTTAAAAGCAGAAATTGTTATAGCTAATTGTTAAAAACAAAAGCAGAACTGGCTTGGCTTGTTAGCCAACTAGTATTTCTTTCTAGCTTTCACAAAGAACACTCATAAATGAACTTTGTTACTTTCAGAGAACTGAATAAAGACCAATTATCTACCTCTAGGCACGTGAAATTCCCTGTGCTCCTACTATAAAATGCGTGACATCAAATAACTGTGAAAATATTGTAAACAGTCAGCTATGTTCATTCAAAGTACAAAGAATTAATCCACTGTAATTTGGCCTTGTGTATTGTTTCTTAGAAATTAATTCAGTGGGCTTGATTTTTTGGGTTTGATTTATTCATGTTTTACACCCACTTTGCCATTCATTGTAGTAACACAAATGACCGTGGTTGGAAATATTCACATGCTTTTGCCTTCAGAGCTGCAAAACATAATAAACATTAAGAATGTAAATACTGTCACCAAAGACTATGTCTTCATTGCAGTATTTACTGAAGCCAGGCCTTTAAAATCTCTACACTGTAAAACTGCATTCACACAATATGCCCATCTCACCTCTGTGCCTGGCAAGGCCATGGAGCAGATCCTCCTGGAAACTATGCTAAGACACGTGGAAAATAAGGTGGTGATTGGTGACAGTCAACATAGCTTCACTCAGGGCAAATCATGCCTGACAAATTTGGTGGCCTTCTATGACAGGGTTACAGCGTTAGTGGATAGGGGAAGAGAAACTCACATCATCTACCTGGACTAGTGCAAAGCATTTGATGCTGTCGCATATGACATCCTTGGCTCTGAATTGGAGAGAGATGGATTTGATGGATGGACCACTCGGTGGATAAGGAATTGGCTGGATGGTCGCACTCAAAGAATTGCAGTCAATGGCTCAATGTCCAAGTGGAGACCAGTGACGAGTGGCATTCCTCAGGGGTCAGTATTGGGACCAGTGCTGTTTAACATCTTTGTCAGTGACTTGGACAGTGGGATTGAGTGCACGCTCAGCAAGTTTGCCAACAACACCAAGCTGTGTGGTGCGGTCAACACGCTGAGGGGAAGGGATGCCATCTAGGGGGACCTTGATAGACTTGAAAGGTGGACCCATGTGTGTAGGGTTCAGTTATATGGAAGTTAGTTATTGGACCTGAAAATAGCTCATGGTCACAAGATTGTTCCAGGCGCCTTTAGAAGGCCTTGAACAGAATAAACAAAAAGATAAAAGAAGAAAGATCCCAATTAGGAAAACACAGGTGCACATTCCACGATAAAGGGAACTTGACACGAACAACCTCAATTCAGGGGCTTATCTTGACCAATTGGACTAAGACAAGTCTTGTATGCTCTAATTAACACAACCAATTATGTCTTATGTTTGTGCGCGTGGACAGTACCGATGTAACCAATCACCGCTTATGCTTGTGCGCGTGGACACCAAGTGCTTGCATGTAGTAGCCAATCAAAGTCTCTCAACAACTTAGAGAATTGTATAAAAATGATTAGCTAAGCTCAATAAACTGGCGACTTTAATCATCACATTGGTGTTCCGTTGTCCGGGCCCCGCATGGATTAATCCCTAAACCCTACATTTGGCGACCTCCGACGTGATCCGAAGAGGAACAAGAGGCAACGCTACTGAAAAGGCGGGGGAATTGCCGCGGACCACGGTGGCTTGAAAGACAGCACCGGCACTGCTCGAGAGTGGCAGGACACTGCTTAGGAAAAGCAGGTAAAATCGTAAGCTTACGTTGATAAAAAGGGCGGCAAGGGTTTCGCAGCATCTGCGAGGGAAAAGACAGCCGGAAAGATATTTATGAGGCTGGTTCAAAAAACAGAGAAAAATATTAAAAAGGACAGAAACCTTTCAATTAGTGTGGGTACAGCTTTTGAGCTTAGTACCTGGAAAGCTATCGGAACCTCCCTATGGGATGAAATTAGTGACAGGTCTAAAGAAGTTAAAGGTCTTGCAACTTTATGGAAATTGATTAAGATAACTTTGCAAGAAATGAAAGCAGATCATAAAGCATCTGCGTCTGCTTTTGCTGCTCTCTCTCTCCAACCGCAAGCGAAAGGGAAAAGCGGGGAGAAAAACATCATGCAGCGAGAGAGACTTTTTGGAGCTTGTTCACCTGCTCCTGTGCTCTTGACTTCTGCTCCACTCCCTGGGACTGCCAATATTAATCAGCCATCTGACAGTTCCCAAGCCTCCCTAACTGTACAATTAAAGGAAACCCTACACATGTGAACCTCATGAAGTTCGACAAGGCCAAGCGCAAGGTCCTGCACACGGGTCAGGCCAATCCCAAGCACAAATACAGGCTGGGCAATCAGTTGATTGAGAACAGCCCTGCAGAGGAGGACTTGGTGGTGTTGGTTGAGGAGAAGCTCAACATGACCCAGCAATGTGCCTTTGCAGCCCCGAAAGCCAACCATATCCTGGGCTGCATCAAAAGAAGCATAACCAGCAGGTCAAGGGAGATGATTCTTCCCCCCTACTCCATTCGGGTGAGACCCCACCTGAAGTACTGTGTTCAGCTCTGGGGCCCCCAACGTAAGAAGGACATAGACCTGTTGGAGTGAGTCCAGAGGAGGGCCACAAAGATGATCAGAGGGTAGGAGCACCTCACCTATGAAGACAGGCTGAGAGAGTTGAGATTGTTCAGCCTGGAGAAGAGAAGGTTCCAGGGAGACCTTATAGAAGCCTTCCAGTACTTAAAGGGGGCCTACAGGAAAGATGGGGAGGGACTTTTTACAAGGGCCTGTAGTGATAGGACAAGGGGTAATGGCTTTAAAGTGAAAGAGGGTAGATTTAGATTAGATGTAAGGAAGAAGTTCTTCACTGTGAGGGTGGTGAGGCACTGGCAGAAGTTGCCCAGAGAGGACGTAGATGCCCCATCCCTGGAAGTGTTCAAGGCCAGGTTGGATGGGGCTTTGAGCAACCTGGTCTAGTGCAAGGTGTCCCTGCCCATGGCAGGGGGGTTGGAACTCGATGACCTTTAAGGTCCCTTCCAATCCAAACCATTCTATGATTCTATGACTATGATCTATTTACAGTAACTTCAAAGTATCAAGACTTTTACTCACCTTCCAGAGCACTCAGTACTTGACTAGCTGGGCTGCCCTGATACAGAGAGGTATAAAGCACAAAATTAAAAGATTGTGGCTATTTCAATTCCTAGTGAAGAAGAAATCCATTGTAGGACGATTTATTCTTTGTCCAGATAACTGACTTTAGCCTGTTGTGAAAATAACAGCTTTTATTCCCTTCAAACACTAGTTACAGTAGGCATATAAGTCCATTTCCTAAAATCTCCTCCTCTGTCCTACCTTATGCATTATTCTTAAAGTAAAAACACAATTGCAGAGAACAGTCATAAAAGCAGAATGGCAAGAACCAATTGCAAAATAGTAACAGAATGCACATCTGATTAGTTGATGGTAGGGTACATCCAAATCTATTTGTTTACCAATATACTCGGTGCTATTTGCATTCAATGGAACAATGCACTGTACCATTTCTGAATGCACTGTGCCATTTTTATGGGGACAGAAGCAAGAAATTATACTGTGAGCTCAATACACTGCTAAGTCCAGTGGATACACTCACAGCATGCCTCTTATCACTGACAATCCAGGAGAACAGAGTGTGCCTTTTCTCTCTCTTCCTTTGAATTGTAGTTGAAATCCATGTGGAAATATGATGTCAATGGTTTTGTCCACATCCCAGTTCATCTAATACTGTTCTGGTTAGAGCATCTTTGTCTGCCCTGTTCAAAACTGTGAAAAAGGCTCCCTGTCTCTTCTTTCCTTCCCCAAAATAATACATAGTTCAAGATTAAGAATTCTGTTACAAACTGAAGTACCGAATGTAATAGTACTGAAAATCTACCTGCAAATAAGAAAAATATGCAAAAATCTTATTTGCGATGAAATTAACAATAATCTCAATTGTAATGGAAATCTGCACTGCCAGCATATTGTTCTCCTTTTCTCTAGAGCCAGCCTGGTCCTCACGTAAAAGAAGTACATCTGTCCAGGTGGTCTTCCATTTCAGGAGTTTATGGTTGGCTGTTACTCTTTAAAATCTGGAATTGCTTAGACAGCTGAAGGAAGAACCTGATGATGTGAAGTATGTGTCCCCTGTATATCACATACAGCCTGGTAAAGATGTGGGGACTGCAGTTTATTGGACATGAGGGGAAAGACCAACTCAGGAAACTATACTTGATTTTGTAACTTGTGTATTCTAAGTTTCCAGTTGTTCTCTAAACTATTGTCAACCATTTTTTCCTTCTTCCCAGCTCCTTTTTCAGTAGAACTCAAGATGCACATTAGGCCTGTGTCCAAGGCTTATTTGCAGCAGATCCTTGAATCTTTGTTGGTTTTGTTTTGGTTTTGTTGGGTTTTTTTAATCTTTGCTGGATCAGGGTCCTTTTCACCAAATATGATTTTGCCCACGGAGAGAAAAGAAAAAAAGTACCACCCCTGTAAACACTTTGTATCATACTAAGCCTTAAATTAATATTTTATGTGCTTACTATGCTTTCATTTCATCTCTCTTTTCTGTTTAGAAACAGTTATATCCCATGCCGCCAGTCTACAGAGCCTGTAGTATTTCATATTAATGCATTCTTACACAGAAATTTTGATGGTTAAGAGGCCCTTGCTGAGGGACTGGGACTGTCAGATAAAAGGGATGTTTACCAGTTAAGGTTTCAAACAGCAGTGCCATGAGGATATATTAATCAGTTGGAGGTCCCAGATTGCAAGAAGAAACAATTTTTCCTGGCATCTGGTAGAAGACTATTATAATCTGGTGACCAATTAGCAAAGCACTGAATGGAGAGAGCCAATAATCTGTAGAACAGATACAGGAAGTTAGGTCTCTCCAGCAATTTCACTGACCACTGTGATTTTCTCATATTTCAATCACTTGTAAGACTCATCAAGCAGGAACAGGGAAAATATACAGCTGAACATTAAAAGGACACTGAATTAGGATGCCAAGGCTAGCTACAAATAAATCTGATTCTTATTTTTTTGGCTGGAAAGCATAGTGTGAACTAAAAGTCACAGAAGGCCAAACACTGCAAGCACAAAATTGTCTTCACTTAATACAAGTGGGACTTACCATGGACACTCCCTGAACAGCAGTTTAATGCTAGTACCTGTATGACACTCACAGAATTCAGTAGGTATAGATAAAAGGATAGGCACTTGATTCTCGCTAAGCATCTAATCCCGGCTTTGAATAAGTTTGATAGTTATCAGTTAAACCATGGCTAGAGTAAATCGTTAATTGCATAGGTAAATTTTCCCCAGTTTGAATTTTTGTGCACATACCCACATCCCACATGGACCATATGTGCACATATATACTAGAATAAGGGGCATAAGGGGGAAAAGGAGACAGGGGAGTGATACAACTCCTGTCCTTGACCAAATGAAGGGACATACTATGCCATCTGCTGTCCCTCACATTAATACAGAGGTTATACTGCGGTGATGCTATAATTCTATCCATAACAAAGAACAGACCTTTTACCTGGTGGCTCTGTTATCAGTTCTGTTTCTGCGTGAGTCTGTCCTTTGATAAATCCATGGTCTCTGTCCATTTGGTTGTTTTTGAGGTCTGCTCCATATCTAGGTTACTACTTCACTACCTTTGCTGCTGGAATTTCCTACAGTACAGCCTTTTTTGCCCCAATCTAAGATCTGAGACAAACTGTTCTGCCTCAGAAGCTGTCCAGTGTGAATGTGCCAGTAGATGCATTTTATTTTCTTTTTCTGGCATTGAATTACTCCCTGCTTGATCCTTTCCTCCTCAGACTTACAAAAAATAATTGTTGTGGTTTAACCCCAGCCAGCAACTAAGCACCACGCAGCCACTCACTCACCCCCCCACACCCAGTGGGATGGGAGAGAGAATCAGGAAAAAAAGTAAAACTCATGGATTGAGATAAGAACGGTTTAATAGAATGGAAAGGAAGAAAATAATAACGATAATAATATTAATAATAAAATGACAATAAAAATAAAAGAATTGGAATAGACAAAATAAGTGATGCACAGTGCAACTGCTCACCACTCACTGACTGATGCCCAGTTAGTTCCCAAGCAGCGATCTGTACCCACTCCCCCAGTCCCCCACTCCCCCCAGTTTATACACTGGGCATGACATCACATGGTATGGAATACCCCTTTGGCCAGTTTGTGTCAGCTGCCCTGGCTGTGTCCCCTCCCAACTTCTTGTACCCCTCCAGCCTTTTCGCTGCCTGGGCATGAGAAGCTGAAAAATCCTTGACTTAGTCTAAACACTACTTAGCAACAACTGACAACATCAGTGTATTACCAACATTATTCTCATGCCAAATCCAAAACATAACACTATACCAGCTACTAAAAAGAAAATTAACTCTATCCCAGCCAAAACCAGGACAATAATAATCTGTAAGAGTGTGCCCTCCAGAATTATCTCTTGGCTGTGCTCACCGTAGAGGAGCGCTTGTTCCTTGCACAACTGCAAGTCTCCAGCTAGCTCACAGCGTGCTGGAACACAGCTGTCCCAGAGGTCTCTTTTTGCATTGCTTGAACGAAATAGCTGTACAGAAATGGAAAAAGTCATGTGAAAACAGGGGCTTAAACTGCTGTATGGTCCCTCATACTCAGGAGGTAAATGGAAAATTAATAAATAGATGAAAATAGAAGTTGTATTGAATTGTGCAGAATAGTATCACAGTGCACATACTGTGAATCATGTTCACGCTGCAAAATAGGTGGGATGGATACCAAGTAAACAAAACATGACTAATTTATCCCCTTAGCTATGCAGATAAGACTAGACTCGGAGGACTTCAAGAACATTTCCTAATACGACTTTCAGGAAGAGATCGCAAAGTGTAAAAGTATAAGCTCTGTTTCCTCTCCTGTCCTGTTTTTGGACGTCAGTGGCCTTGTGTAACTCTTAACTTTTCCTCACTCTGAGAAGAAATGGCTCAGATTTTCATCATGGCCTAATAATTTTACTTTTTTGTTGTCAGGATGAAACATCCCTTCCTGAAATTTTTTTAAACCCCCACTGCAGACAAAGGTACTGGTGCAACTTGCATATGCAGGTCTGCATTATCTTTAAATGAGCCAGCGTGGGTACTATAGCAGCAGCCTGTTATCGGTGACTTGTGGTTACTCTGTGCTAAATTACTGAATTAATGAATTAGTAACCTAGAAAATAAGCAGGCTACACTGCTGGAGAAACACAAGCTAACTAGTTAAAGTTAGCTTAAATTTTCTAATACAAGCTGTAGTTATACAGGATCTGCAAAGCTGAGAACTATTTCTGTGATCCTAGACCTTAAATTACAGTCTGTCATGTAGCAATACATTTCAGTCTCGTTGGCCAGTAGATCACTGAGTCGATTTGAAATTCAGGACCCAGAAGCCCCAGCTATTTCTCAGCCTTATATTTAAATGAAATCCAGCCACACTTGACCTTCTCCACCACCTGGTTTTGATGGGTGGAATAAGAATTGGGCATGAGGCAAGAAAGCAGCTGTACTGTGCTCTGGTCTGGTCTCCAGTCTGGAGGAACTAAGGAACCAGAGTTAGGGTATATTGTGCAGCACAACACTTCTGCAGTTTAGACAGGACTTGAGAAAGTTTAGAGCATTTTAGATTAATAATGAGTTTCTTGAATACTGTGTGGATGAGAATTCTTTTTTTCTGAATTTAATCATGCCTTCCCAGCGGACAGTAAAAGAGCACAGATATTTCAGATTCTTTCCCTGTTTTTCTGAAAGTAGCATTATCATTAACTTCCTGGTTCTTAAGAGTTACTTTTGTGGGGGCTTTCTAGGCTTGACCTCTGACTAAAGGAATAATCCCTATTTGTATATAGCAACAATTCACCCAGTATATTTAAGCACTTGGAATTTAAAAACATCTCTATTTTTACTACTTCCATCCTTTAAGGAGGGTTTAATTTAATTAATGAGGTCATGGTACCCTACCTCTCAACTTCTGTTTGCAATGTCTGAAAACTTGCAGAACAGCTATATCTCAAAAGTTTCATGTTTGTTATCATGCTGCATTTCTGTTTGTTTTCTCAGCAATAAAACGAAGACATCTATTAATGAAGACCAGACAGTTAACCACAGAGTTTTTTATTGAAACAGTATTTAATTAAATTGGAAAATCATCCTCTTGTAGGGCCAAAAGTGTTGAATCTGAACACTATCTATAGAAAAACTATATCTATATATTTCTATTTATAGAAATGTATGTCAAATTTCTATCCCTTGCATAAGTATTACAGCTCGCAACACAGTCATTTTAAAATGCCAAGAAATGCTAGCACCAGCACATTTGCAAATGTCAGAAATTTTTAGCCAGGTTCTTAAAGTTTTAACTCCAAATCTTATTCATCTCATAACTCATTTAACCTCTTTCTAAATTATAATCTTAAGTTTATTTTTCTGAAGTGGAAAATTATTTATTTGTACTGAGTGCAAGCAATCTAATACTCTAAACTAATTAAAATATCTAAGTGAATAATCCCTAAAGCTACTTTAATTGCTATTTTACTCGTTTTAATTTTTTATAGTGTTTGTATTAATATTTTCTTCGCATATTTTCTAAGAAAACAGGTTTTGTATAAAGGGTTGGTCCCCATCTGATTTTTTTTTAATTCATTGTCCAATTTCAAATGAAGCTGGCAGAAGGTTAGAATTGTCAAAGTTACTATGAGGACACTAAGGATAGACACTATTAACGTCTCCATTGACAGTAAGGGAAGGAGAACTCAGGAGCCTTCTACTCTATTTGGCAGGAGTTGCTGCATCCTCACCAGTGAGTCAATTCATTCTTCTACTGTGGTCCAGGCAATAAGCTGGAAAGGGCAAGGGGAGGGCAAAGGTGGCATCTAGAACAATGTACAAATGAACTAGAAATATCACAAGGTGGGGGGAAGGCATCTGAGATATAGAAGGGAGCTGAGGGCATTGGAAGGAAGTGCAGGAGACAAAGAGAAATACTGGGAGAATATTTTGATGGCATCATGGTGGGAAGATGTAGGGAACACATGATACAAATTTGTCAAAAAATTACATTCATTGGTTTTACTACTCATGAAACAAAGTAGTGATTTCATAGACCAGCATCTTAGTACTTTTTAATGGAACCTATCTGCATCTTAATTGCTAAAGTTGTTTGAAAATGGAACTTCTGGCTGGGGTTTGTACATCTTTTCTTTAAAATTTACCTGTTGAACTTAGAATCACAGAATAGCTCAAGTTGGAAGAGACCCTTAAGGATCATTGAGTCCAACTCCCTGCTCCTCGCAGGACTACCTAAAACTAAACCATATGACTAAGAGCGTTGTCCAGACTCTTCTTGAACTCTGACAGGCTCAGTGCCGTGACCATTTTCCCTGGGGACCCTATTCCAGTGACTGACCACCCTCTTCGTGAAGAACCTTTTCCAGTCTGAATTTGAATCAGTGTTTAAAATTAGAAGAAATTGGTATAAATGATTGTGTAATTTGGATGCTGTCTTGGGACTTTCAATCTCGAGAAAACATGCTTTGAAAATCAGAGAGTTCTGGCTTTACAAATTTGATAAGTTGAGTGATCAGAAATTGGTTCAATTGTTGTCACATTTATTTTAAGGTAATGAACATATTGTGATTTATAAGTAAGAAAGGTTTTAAAATGGGCATTGAACCCTATTACACCTTGATTCTGATTGAGGGATGCAAGAGAAATTGCAGGGTTGTGATTCCAGAATAATACTTTCTTGTTTGCACCAAGTTCAAATCTTCTAATTTATTCTTTTGTGGACTAGTTGAACTGCATTCTTCCCAATGTCTGAATTCTGTTCACATTTTTACCAGTGTGTCTCAAATATATTTGAAGTCAAATAAATACAGATCTTTAGTGGGTATTCTTAGCTCAGAAAGTACAACTGCCTCTATGTCAGTTGTGTGAACTGTCTAGCGTTACAATAGAAAATCAGAATTTGGCATCATGTTCTTTAAAGCAAATCGAGGATTCGTTAGTCTGAGCTGCAACTTTGCTTAAGGCATATTGTTTCAATTGCAGCCATGCTGTCAGTCAAGCTGCCTGCTTGTTGACTGTATATTTATACGGCAAGTCTTGCTGACAAAAACTGAGCATGCCTTTATCAATAAGCAGTTATTGAGCAGGGTGGTATTCATGAGACTTGCCCTTGTCATGTCTGCAGTTTTTGTAAAAGTTATGAAAAATCCTGAACCTAAATTCTTTTAACTTGGGTACAGAACTGTGAGCTGGTTACCTTGAACTACCTGGAGCTAATTCAGTTTTCCTCAACCTACCTGGAGCAGAACCCTTCTAAAAATCTGTCTGCAGTGTGTTGTAGGTCATTTTTTCTCGGTATCGTATCATTGGCAAATACTGCACACTGTAGAGGATGCAGCTGCTGCCCACACACTACATAAATGCATTTCGCAGAAATACACACTTACTATGGATTTTTTTCAAAGGGATCTCTTCTGATTGTATCCTAAGTGAGTATGTGATTGAGCAGTTATGTAGAGGGCTGCTTCAAGATGCAAGAAGAAGCTTTGGTGGTTTATGAGACTATGTGGTTGTCAGCAAGAAAGAAAGCATTGGAAATACAGTGCATTTGTACAAGATAATCTATGTTGTAATTGCCACTCTATCCACAACTGTATTTCTGTAGCAGGAAAACAAACACCAAGAAGATGAGTGGAATTATTTGTAGACCAGTGATGACTAACAGTGGCACAAAAACTTAATGGACCTATGCAAAGCATAGTCTATCCACAGAGGAGTGTGTTGTGCACAGGAAAGTTGCTGTATAGAAATTGGCCACCTATGGCTACTGTGTGATGTTGCAGTGCAGCAGTGAGCCACAGTGTTTCTGTGAAGGTTGTTTACTTAGCATGGCTGTCATGATTTTCAAATGGGACTTTCATACTGCACTGGAGAGAGCTTTTCACACTTTCTCAGTTTGTAAAGGGCAGTTCCAGACCCTATTATAGGGAGGAGTGTAGAGCCAAATAGCTGCTGATTAATGCCTTCTGTTTTGCGCCTGATGAATTTTATGGATTACAGTGAATAAAAGGCTAATTTGTCTCCTAAAGTATATATTGATATAAATGTGATCACTTTTCTGCACTACCTAACTTGGGTTAATGGAGTGTTGCTTCAATGTATTTTCTGGCATGTTCTGACTGTATCAATAATGTCTGTGTGGCCTGAACTTCCTATTCAGTACAAATGGGTGAACAGCAATAAGCACTTCAACAAACAGATATTTCTTAAGCTGTCAAACTCACAGCCTGAATAACCTAAAGAGGAATGCAATCGGATCTGCCAACTGTGAACAATGAACACTTTTCTAAAATGTAGAATGGCTTACAAATCAAATAAAACTCAAAAGTTAGGTTGAACTGCAACTCAGTTGTAGTTTATGAAAACATTAATACACAAAAGAATTAAGGCAGCACCAGTGTCTGATACCAACTGCCTGCTTTGCTTTTTTCTCTTTCCCTTTCCTGCTTCATTCATGCATAGCACAACACACTACAGGCATCCAGGGGGAAAGGGCGGCAGGATTCCCTGAATTGTTCCCATTACCTCTCTTCATGTTTGACTGCTAACTCCTGTGCATAGAGAGAGACTTAAAGAGATTTTAGTGTCTTACTAAGAACCTGTAGAAGCAGCAGAGCAAGAAGTAGGTGTTCATTGCTCCATGCAGAGGCCTGACCATACACAGCTACTGCCCCTGTGAGTTTGGCCCTTCCCTTGAGCTTCTACCTATAAGAAATTCTTCCAAAATTCTTGGGTCTGTGCACACTTATGCCTGAATTTGAAAAGATAATGTCATTTCCTTAGTTACTTTTTCTCTGAAATCTCCATTCTTGCAAGCTGCTTTTTCTGTTCCTTCCTCTTTTCCTGCAGTAATTCGGAATTCTCTACTGAACTTTGGACATAATAATGTTACATGCCGCACATTTCCATTCTTCTGTGACAGTATGTGCATACTGAGGCTAGACAGGAAAATGCCCAGGCTCTCCAACCTGGAGCCTCAGACTGCAATGACAGTCCGGTCATTTTCTCTCTGTGTGTGATAGAAACAGACCCCTGCACGCACCTTCTACAGAATAAGGCCATCAATCACAATTGTATCATGTTAGAATTTTTACCCTGACCCACACCCACAGGTAACAGGCAAATATTGATTAAAAATAGAAAAAATTCACAATATATTCTTTTGTTAACTTAGATATTTTTAAGAAAGTTGTCTTACTCTAGGAGAAAGCAATATGACTGTCAGTGAAACAGTATCGGGACAGAAAATAAAGAGCTGAGTTTATTAGTCAAGACTGTCCTGTCTTTCATAGCAATTCATCAAAAACATGCATATTTTGGAAGCCCCAGAATGATAAAAAGGTGTCTTTTCAGTCTTGGAAGAGGAGAGTGTCCTTTCAAGGATACAATGGTGCTTTTCAGAGGACCAGTGACTGTGCAACATGTCTGTCAATGGAAGGCTCATTTCAGAGCAAACCTTGCTCTACCATTTTAACATTACTGATTGATTAAAATTCTTGTTGCACTAAAAAATCTGTAAGTATTTAATATGAGTAAAAAATCAGGGAAAAACCCAGATAAATTGCTTGAGCAACCACTTTCTGAATGGTTTCTGCTGAACCAGACTCCTCCCTTGCTGCAAGTTAAGAGGCGGAGGGAAGAAAACTGTCTGGATTTCAGCATTGAGAGCTTGCTTCTCTGAGTTACCCTAGCTGAAACTGTGACTGGCCAACTGGACTTCAGCCAAAACCACTTCACCTCTCCTTCTCTCCCCCCCCCCACCGTTTTTCCTATTCCACTCCAACAGACAGTTTCCACAGAAACAGAGTAGCACGAATAGTACAGGTTTTGGGTGCCTTTCTGCAGAAGTAAATGTTTTTTTAACAAAAGAGTCTGCATATAGTGTTGACTAATTAACATGTCATTTTGGTGAAAAGCTTTATTAGAGTTTAGATTCAGAGGTTATCTGGATACTAAAAATCCTATTTGGAATTTCTCTCTCAACATTTTAAACCCTGTGTACTAACTCCATGGATTGCCTGACTAACTGGCAGCAGAAACATGAAACTAATATTCTATTTTATCACTCAGTTTAGGGCTTTTTCAGATTTCTTTTTCCCCTATTATTCATTAGCAATGTTGGCAAGTGTCTGACACAAGAAACAGACTCAAGCCAACCACTGTATCAGCCCACTATATGACTTCCACTGTGCCCCACAGCCAAGCTTAGTCTCAGAGCAGAATCCTCCCTAATATTGAACTTATTTCATAATTAAAAGATAATTTTGTACACTGAAAAATACAGTGAAGGTGATTGCTCTAACAACATACTCCATCTTCCCAACTGACCACCAAGCAGGTACCTGAGAGACCAGGTTCACTGAAAGGCATACTCTTAAGTTTCCCACTGAGACAGCCTCCTGACCTCCTTACAGACCTTCCAAGTGCCTGTAAATAATTTCCTTGACAAAAAAAATGATGTCATGCCAGTCACTAAGCTCAATGATTAAAAATTGGCAAGTACCTCTGGCTCCATATAACAGGCAAACTTTGCTGGGATATTTCAGGATTCTGGTCCTCATCCTCAACTGCATAGGAGAGCTTATTTGTGTGGTCCCAGTACGGTGCACTGGCCCAGTGTAAATGCCCAGCTAAACAAGCTGTTGTGAAATGACACTGTGGTGGAATATGTTCCTGTTACCTATTTCCTGTTTGAAATCATGAGCATTTACTGTACTCCTTCTAGACGGTAACGTGAAGTCAGCTGTGCTCCTTTTGCCAAGTAGCCAGGCGGACCCAGGGATTACTTTTGCCAATGCTAATCAGTTTGGACAACTCCGTAAGTGAATGAAGTATCACTAGTATCGCCAGGCAGCAGGAAAGAGAAGGGTGATAGAAAAGCAGAGGATTGCTTGTGTTCTGGATTTTACCATCCACAAACTATGTGAAGAATTAGGCACGTAAAGAGGCAATACTACTACTATGTGGCTACAGCCTAGAAGTTAACCAAACGCGGGTATCAGGATTTTCTGTGTGGATGATGGGGAATGAGATTTTTAAAGCCATTCACCGTTATGAGTAAAAAATACCACAGGTATTGCCATAATCCATTTTCGTTTCATGTCTTTGACATGAATGCTGTGACTTCTAAAGTGCTTTTAGTGACCAGATCCAGTCGTACTGAGGACAACAGCATTTTACCGGGAGCTTAATGGGGGACGAAATTTCACACCAGTAACAGTGATCCAAGGCAGCCCCCCAAAAAATCCCGGAAAACGCAGTGTGACAGCAGGCACAGGCGAGGCAGGCAGGCACACAGAGAGCAGCGCACTCTGCTACCCGGCAGGCCGCCGCTTGAGCAGCATGAGCTGCCGGGATAGCTCGTTTTCGCCCTCCACCTTCGCAGCCTTCCCTCCTCCCTCCTACGTGCGCGGCAGCAGCTTGGCGGGGGGTCGGCGGGGTCCGGGGGGTCCCCGCCCGCCCCTGCTCGGCAGCCGGGCTCCGCCGCGGCCGGCGGGAGAGCCGCGGGAGCAGCCGGCCCTGCTGGGCGCTCGCTGTCAGGCTCTGCGTCCTGTCTCCGCTGCTGGCCTCGTCCCAAATACACGGAGAGGTCTTTCAGCCCGTGGAGGTGAAGGGCCTTCCCGGGGAGTTGCGGGGGGGGGGGGGGGGGGGGGGCAAGAAATACATAAGTATTCCCCCCAGCTCAGAATCAACTTAGAGGTGATAGCCTATTAAAGCACTATAAACATTGATAATTTGTGTTCTCTGAAAACCGTTTTTTGTCATTATTTTGGAAATTTGTATGATTCTTTTTGGACTGTTTTCAACATTCTTCAAAGAACTTCCTCACTGAAATTACGTACCTTGTGCATTAAGTTCTCCATCTCCAAAAAACCCCTGGATTTTTCATAATATTGTACTTTTAGATTTTGCATGGTAATGAATTATCACCTCCACTTTTCACTTCATGCAAGGCTTCAAAATAAGCATTAGAAATGCAAACAACCTACATATGAAAAATACATTAGGCTTTTAATAGTTCTTTCATTTTAATTCTCTGTGGTGCTATTAGTGACAGGTAAAAATGAGACCAGTTAAGTGCAGCTGGTGCAAAGAGGTGTAAAATTACAACTTATCTTCCTGATTGTCTGTGCCCCTGAGAGGCATAAAACTGAAGAAGAGTGAGTGCAGTTATTGCTGCTCTGTTTTACTATTTTTTCATTCTATGGAGTGGGAACAGCTCGACTTTGTACCTTTAGGTTTTTGAGGAGCATCTTCGGGGGAGACTGACTCAACATGCTTCTCACTTGTGTTCTCTTCCTAGCCAGATTTATGCTCCCATCTGCCAGTGTGTGCAATCCTGACTGCCCCTCCTCGGGAGCCTGAGACTGGGAAGACATTATAAGCTTATTACAGCCATAACTATGGTCGCTCATAATTTTTTTCCACAAAACAAACTTCCTTTAGGTTGCATTAAATGAAGTTTCTATGGGAACATACTGATACTCACATTTTAATTGAGATGAAAAAAATGTTTTAATGATACCACCTGACGGGTGTGTTAGACCATTTATAGCAGAGTTTTTTTAATTGTTAAACCAACCAGAGGAAAAAAATAAAGCTGAAGTCGCAGCCATATCACTATTTTCTTACATTTTACACTATACTTCTGTATGTAAAAGGAGCGCTTGACTAATGGAAAGAGAAAGCGGTGATGAGTGCGTGCCCTTTGCCGGCCTGCACTTGGAAACCATGTTAGGGGTAGACCATAACAGAGGATGACTGAGCATGCCATCTTTTAAGTACTGATGGTCTCTGCTTGCCAGAATGGCTCAGTTTTATCTCAGAAGCAGAACTAGAGAGTCCCTCCGTCCAGACCCTGAACCATAGGAAGGATGGTCTCAAAGATTTTGTTTGTAGATTCTCAGACATAGGCAAATAGTCACTTAATATGTCAGAGATTGCTTACTGGTATTGAGAAAGCAGTAATAAACTTTGCTGAATATATTAGAAAACTTGAGAAATGCATAGTAATGATATTATTAGAGATTTTCCTTGTGGTAGCACCTGCAGGTCCTTCAAAATGCTGGTTCTTCACTGCATGAGGCACTTCATACCACTCCAAATTCTATTCAATCCAAGCTAATCATAATGGATGACAGATGAACATAGTCAACAGGGAGACCTAACTGTAGGGTAATTATCATACCAAGCACAGGTTGTAACATACAAGCTACTTAATGACTGACAAGGATGTTGTAGACAGGGATGTACTTAATGTAGGAATTCGGAGGAGGAAAAATAAGTATTTTAGGGAAATTCTCCCACGCAAGATGAAAGAAGCAAAAAGTTACATGAGAAAAAAAGTCAGACCGATGCGTAGAAGTCTTGCTGAAGGATCCCCCAGCCAGATAATAGGCATTTGCCTGGGAGAGGTGGAGGAACTAGTTTTCGACATCTACATACCGCGGCTACAGTAATTGGTCAGATGACAGCAATGTTCAAAGGATGCATAGGTCTTTTTGTATTTCTCCTATCACCAAGACAGGTGGGAGTTGGACAATAGTAGTCCTACCTCTGGATTCCTCAGTGATGCTACAGTCTTCAGAGGTACCATGCTCTGCCTTGTGGATCGCTAATGTCTATTGCTGTTTCCAGTCCACTGTTGACCTGTTCACAGGAGCACATGAAACCCATTCCTGATATCCCTACTGGTTTCTAGTAGGTTATTTAAATTCCAAGTGTGAAGGGCGGATGGGGGTAAACGAAAACTCTGTGATAAAGACAAAGCTTTGATCCCCTAGTACTTGATTAAATAAATCGCTATGGATCCATCTCCACCCAGAACTAAGGATAGCCACAAATTGGTGCTCCTTCCTTTCTAACTGCAACATGCATTTCCTCGATGTGGTCTTTTATAAGCCAGCCATAGAGCAATGCACGTGTACCTGGGATTTTTTAAATCCAAACCAAAGTACTCCATTGTGTTACCTCCCCTCTTGGAGTAGAACAAGAAAGTAAGTACAAGGGATGAGAAAATAAGTTACCCATATATGCATAGCAGTTGTAAGTGTCATCACATATGAGTGTGATGAACAGAATACAACTAGAGAATGAAAAGCATGAGAAGTTAAAGAGTGGTGTTAATAGCTTGGCAAAGAGAAAGTCCGAGGCTGGCTAGGATTAAGATAGGACCCAAAGGGTCTTAAAGACAAACAATACGTGTTGAAGTTAACAAAAAGATGTTCTTTGCACCACTGCTTAAAATAGAAAGGAGGGTAGAAGATGACATTTTGACAATGTCAGGAACGACTCATAGTACAGATCCCGGCCTGGTTTTATTTAGTTTTAAAATGGTAGCATGATTTGCATAGATAGGGTATAGGTTTTGAAACGTTGCTGAAACGTGCCAGTGTCCTGGGACTAATGTTCAATTAGCGCAATCCGTTTGGTACATTAGGGGAGCTCAGGAAGGCCACTTCCTCATGCACATGACTCCCTGCTTTGGCTATGGCTGTATTTTGGAAATTCAACTTTTTCTATAAAGTTGCCGTTCTTTTGTAAATTCTCATCCGCTTCCCCTAGATGCCTCAAACTGGTTTTTACTGTCAAAGGAAGGCTCAGCAGGCCAGAGCTGACAGAAGTGTGGGCAAGAGCAGCCCCTCGGTGGGTACCCCCACCAACCCCCCGCACCCACCTCGCCCTCGCTGGAAGCAGCCGGGGCCGCCGCTCCCCGACACCCACCCGTGCGGGTGGCCCCGCCTGGAAAGCCTTTAATTACAAACGATTAAGCTGTGGCAAGGCGCCCTGCTAAAGGCACCTCGCCGCGAGGCCACCTGCCTCCTTCCGCGTTAGCACCCGGCCCGGCGGCCAGCGCCGGGGCCTTTCCCTCCGGGAGGCGCGGCCGAACCCCGCACCGCAAAGCGGCGGCTCTGCGGGAGTCGGCCGGGCCGCGGAGGCGCCGCCGCCGCCGCCGACAAATGGCTGCGGCGGGTGGGAGCGCTCCCCGCCGGCTGGGCCGGGCCGGGCCGCTGCGGCGGGGCCGGCCGGGGGCGGGCGCAGGCAGGAGGCCGCCTCCGCACACGCGGAGCCGGGGCGGGCCCGCGCCGCTCGCTTTCGCTGCCGCCGCCGCCGCCTCCTTCCCCGCGGCGCTGGCGCCCGGCCCGTCCTCCCGTGCCGGCGTGCGGGTAAGTGGCACCCCCCTCCCCGGCTCCTGCCTGGCGGCGGGCGGAGGCGCGCCCTCCCCCGGCAGCCGCGGCCGCACAGGGCTCCGCGGCAGGCGGCACCCGCGGCCTCCGCGGCGGGGACCGGCTCCGAGCCCCCGCTCCCGGCCCCCCGCTCCCAGCCTGGCCGCGGGGCCGAGGCGGCGGGCGGGGGGAGTCCAGCCTCGGAGCAACTTCCCCCCCCCCGCCTCCCGGCTTGCGGCGGGGGTCTCCCCGGCCCGCTCCGGGGCTCCCGCGGCGGGCGAGCGGCAGCCGCATGGTGCCGTGACCCCAGCGGCTGCCGCCCTTTGCTCCCGCCTCCTCGCCGCTCCTCCCGCCTGCCCCAGCCCCTTCGCTCGTTCTCGCCCTGCCCCGGCCGCCTCGGGGCCGGTAGCGGCAGCGCCGGGCCGCGGGACCCGCCGCCGCTCTTCCGGCCCGTCCCTCTGCCTGCTGCGGCTGCCCGACCCGCTCCCCCTGCGCGACGTCGCCGCGGAGGCGCCGAGGCTCCGCTGGCTCCCCAGCCCCCACGGCGGGGAGACGCTTCTCGCACCCGGGCGGGTTCCCCGCTGCTCCCCGCCTGCAGGGGTTGCTTTCGGGCGCTGCTGTATCGTCGCGCCCTCCTGCCTCATCGGTCGCCTTTCCATCCGATCTGCCTCGTCTCGTGAGAAACCGGCTCGGCACCCAGCGCTGGCGTGCTCCTGCTCTTTTATTTATTAAGTGGGAGGTACCCCGTAGCACCCACCCCCCCCGGTCCCCCAGCTTGTGTGTCTGCCTGGCAGGAACCACACCAGAAATAATCGCTCAGCGTTTCTTGCTGGGGAGAATCAAGCCCTTTATTTGCAGTAGTAAATTCAGTCTCAGCTGAAACATGGTTTCTGTTGAAATTGCTGCGGAGTTGCTGTTAATGCAAATCTTGGCTTTTATGGAAACACCTGTTTGCTAGGGAAAGGACCGAGATGGTTGAGCAGCTGTCAAAAAATAATAGGTGCCTCTCACTAGCAATCTGCACAAGTGACAGAGTGTGTGCCCCGCTCACTTCAACTTGCTCCTTCAAGTAATTATCCTGCAGAAATTTTCCCAGATGATGGCCACCATTTGGCGCAGGGTAGTACTTTGTTGTATGTGAGTCATTCCTCTGCTGTGAGCATAGGCCGTATCTGATAGCTTTGGGGTATTTGTGGCCAATGTTCAATTCTTCAAACGGTTTGTGTTGTTCAATAACTAGGCATAATTTTATTTTAGAAACGTGAGATTTGTTTTGTTACCTCCTTTGGCAGGTGTCTCAGAGGATTTCAGTGAGCCAAGTGGTGTTTTATTTGCCATGCAAAGACACAAGCCATCTAGAAGCCTTTTCCACATCAGTGCTTTATAACCCAGGCTCCATAAATTTGGGAACGCAGGAGAAGAATCTGGAAATGCTGGTGAATCGCTTCTCTTGGGTATGATTTTTTTCTTATTTTTAAAGAAGGATTTTATGTACCTTGTTTTTATAAACAAGGTATTTCACAAACTGAAATTGGTGCTTCCTGCTTGAAGGTACGTTGATTTGCTGATTGTTCCGCTTTCTTCTGCGTGTGTTTTGTCACTCCTCTCTTCAGGCATCATATACACTTTTTTATAAGTTTCTCCTTATTTCCCTTTTGTCCATTCTTTTTTTTAGTGTCCATTTTCAGTTATTCTCATGAGCAAAACATTTCAGGTGTTTCTAAAACAGTTGTTCCTGCCTCTTCACCCTAAGTTTGTGACCTACAATGGAACGTCCAGGCAATGAAATCAGCAGTGGCTAACAGCTAACTAGTAACAGTTAGTAAACAACCCAGCAAGTGATGATTATCGAGTTAGTAATGAGTCCTCCTTTAAAAATGTACCCTTTAAAATTAAATAGAATATGCTGTCTAGTGACTGGAGAGATAATACAGGATGATGTGTGTAGCTCTCAAATACCGCTCTGTGCCTAAGTTAATTTCTTAGTAGCAGTTGAATCCTATTAATTCAGAAACTTGCCTGTTGTTGTGGGCAAAACTGTCTTGACTCGGGGAATTTGATTTGATTTATTGCCAGTTAACATAAACTTTTAATTACTGATTTGGCTAGTGAGATACAAAGAAGACAACCAGTTAAACAAACACTTGGGGAAGACTCCTTTCCTCTCCCTTCCTTTCACTCCAGACACGTCCCCTCCCCTGCTTTCTTTGTCTCCCCTCCCCTGGTTGTCCCCACAGGTTCCACTCTGTCCCTGGGGTGAGACAGTGCTGGTGCAGGAGCTTGGGGTTGGTGCACGGAGGTTTCTTTCTGCTGCTCCTTCTTCCTCATTTCTTCTGCTCCCACGTGGGCCCCTCCACGGGCCACAGGCCCCTCAAGGGTGTGCCTGCCCCACTGTGGGCACCTTCAGAGGCTGCAGTCCTCTCAGGGGTGTCCCTGCTCTGGTGTGGAGAGCCTCCTTCCAGGAGTGCATCTCCAGCCGCGTCCCCAGCAATGCCCCCTTCCCCATGCCTCCCGCTGTGTCTTTTTTAGCGTGCTGTCACACGCCTCCTCTCGTGCTTCCCGTTGTGCTTTCTGCCACCGGCAGCATCCTCCTTTCTTAAATAAGTGGGAGCAGAGGCACTGTGTGCTGATCTGATGAGTTGGAGTTTTGGTGGGCGGTGGGTTTTGTCCATTACAGAGCCAGCTGGAACTGGCCATGACCATCACAGGGCAGGTGATGACCTCCTCCCATGCAGTCACCCGCTACCAAAACCTGCAGTTTATCCCCAACACACCCGTGTGCCAGTTGGGTGATGCTGAGAGAAAGGTCCTGTCATTGCCTAATTATAGGAACTCTGGTCTCCTTTCACAGATGTAGAAATAAACCCACGCTTCTCTGCTGTAGCGTGCTAAATAGCAATGTTGTGTTACGTCACTAGGTTGGTAACACTTTTACAATTCTATTTGTTATTAACTTGTCTGAGTAGTGTCTGCTCCTATGTAATTACTGATACCTGGGTTCAGAGGCAGCTGGTTTCTGTAATGATCACATTCATACATGTTTTCATAGTTGGGGTTTTCCACCTGAAATTTCCTCAAAGAGTTAGTTTTCCTCTGTTTTTCAGATCTGAAGGTACTAGTTCTGCTGATGCAAAGGTGGCAGCTCAAGTTGCCAGGGAAGAGTAGGAGCTCTGCTCCACCAGCGTGAGTAGTCATGTTCTTCTTGGAGATCTTTTCACTTCTTTGTTGTTTTGTTTGCCCCACTCATTCAACGATTTTGTTATCTCATCCCTCTTACCTTTTGGTCTGAAATGCTGCCACCTTGACTTCCGTGTGGGATTGTGTATGTTAGAAGAGATGAGATTTCAGGTTTGGGGGAACCGAGCCATCCTCTCTCAATCCTTGCAAGGTGGAATCTTGGTAGAACAAGGAATAATCGAGAGTAGTGATGTTTAACAGAAGGCTTGGGAACAAAAAGTTTCTTAGGCACTAAATTGCTGTTGGCAGCAGAGCCTGTGTGCACAGGGCTGGGTGCAGCTGTGGTAAGAGTTGGCAAGAGTGACAGTGGTGGTAAGTGGTCAGTGTAGTATTGAATCCTGCTCTTCCGTAGCCTAACATGCATGCTGCCTTGGGTGGGTATAAGTCCCCGTAACATCTCCCTTCTCTCTTCCCAAGTACATATTGTTTCTAGCTGTACAAAATCTTTAAATGATGTTTAACTTAAAAATGCAGAAAGTTATGTGGTTTTCCTGAACTGTTGCAGGGTGCAGAGACCTTGGAGTGAAGAGACTATGTATTGATATTGCTCTTAAACAGACAGGAAATAAGCCATTCTTCTTGCTTCTCAGGGCTTTCTATCCTACACTGTGCCTTAAACATGGAAACTGTAGAAATGAATAGTGTATCCTTGAAACGTCCTCACTCTGAGGATGATGTGACTAATGCAGATGAAATTAAAAGACAGAAGATCTCAGAGGAGTCTGAGACAGGGAACGACTCTGGGCAGAGCGTTGAGACTGTAACAGGACAACCTGACAAATCTCTGCTTGAGGACACGAAAAATGAAATAATCCCCAATGAGGAAAGTGAGGAGCAGGAAGATGAAGAACTAGAGGACAGTGATGAAGATGGAGATCCAGAGAGCTTTGCAGACATGATGAAGCATGGACTGACAGAAAGTGATGTTGGCATAACTAAATTTGTTAGCTCTCATAAAGGGTTTTCTGGAATCTTAAAAGAGAGGTAACTCTTTGTCTTGTTATGTATGTTAATTCCTTGTGTTAAGCACCTGTTCTCCATTTTCCTTTTATGAGTCACAGGACGCAACTGGATTATGTGCGGCCTCTTTGGAGGTTCATCACTTTCTTCTCCTAGTGCTGAGTCTGAAAGAAAGGTTTAATTTGGGACTCTTCTAAATTTCCCCCCCCCTTCTTTCCTGTCAAATGGAGCTCTGGAAAAGGAAGCTGTGTATGGACAGAAACATGATTACACTGACCTTTGCTATTTCTCTTGCTCTCTGGCAGTAGCATACAGCATAAAACCTTATGCAGTACGCCCACCTTTTGTACCACCATTCAGTGCTGATACAAGATGCACTGTGGAATGGTGTTGAAACCATTGCTCTTTGGTTTTTCTCTGCCTTTTTTTAGGCTAATGTCTTTAAACACGTGTATTGTCAGATTGTCCGTTAGGCTTTAAATCATAGTCTGGTCAGTTGTAATGTCATTTACAAAACATAAGAAGGAATTTTATAACTCAGGGTGTGGAATTTCACATTATATACTTAATAAGGTATTTGGGTTTTAGTAGCTTTTTTTAATGAAACTTCCAGGTTTTTTTAATTAAATAACCTCTTTGAATAAAACAGAATGCAAACACAAAAACTCACTGAAGTGAGAATCATTATTGCCCTGACGTAGCAAGGCAGTTAAGGGTGCTTTGTTTACACACCAAGAAGTCCCTGTTTTTAAATACTGGCTTCATATATAGATCATTTTACATAATAAAGTGATATGTACATATTATATATGTACTTAATCTTCATATGCAGCATTAAGCAGCTAGCATAATCCTTCACTGGGGAACACAGTCTGTGCTGAACCTCCTTCTGGGAAATCAGCCAGTTTTGAACCAAGGAGGCCAAAGGTAGCCGGATGGTAGAAACATTCGTTGGCTCATGGTTTTTCTTTGATCCTAATACCTATAATACCTATCCTTAATTTAGTTCTGGCGTTTTTATGGTACCAGTCACTAGCATGTCTAGACAGCTACAGATAATAGGAGAGAGGACACATAACACTCCTGAGGAAGGAATTCTACCAATATGATGTATGGCTGCACCAAGGTATGGCAAACAGGGGCTCGGGGGAGATGCAGTAGAAACATTTCCATGGTGAAGTTTTATTCGTCTTTCAACATTCATAGACTAAGATTTTTTTTTTTCTTTTTCTTTTTTTTTCCTTTAGAAGCAAATGCTACTTAAAAATCATTTAGCCATTGCAACATAGACTGTCTGTGCTCTGTTAAAGTCAGGGCGTTTTTGTTATTGGACATAGTGACTTGATTGAAAATGTCACAGTCAAATTCTTTGTTGCTGTCATAGAGTATGCAGAGCAACTGTTTATTTGGAGGATGTTCTTTATAATTGAATGCATGTAACAGAGCTGAATTTGTCCCGCTTTCCTTAGGTTGGCTAACATGCACTTTATTCTATAGCTTACTTGAAATGACAGAATTAATGCATGTGTGTTCACATTGTAGCAGTGCGGTAGAGTCTTAATTGCTAGTAATGACTGGTATTAAGGATATGCATTACTGATCTCTGCAAGCTAGTGAGAAAATGACTCAGAATAACTACAGCAGGTGTTTGGTTATCTGCAAAGAAGTCTGCTGTGTTTAGATATGCCAGACCTTCTGTGTTCTCATGGTATCCTTCTGAGGGATGGGAATAGGTACAGCTTTCTCACAGTTGAATTTTCTTTTATGTAAATTGAGTTATGTGAATTTGGAATTCTTGAGTGAATTCTGCTAACAAAAAGCTTCTTGGGAAAGGACTTTATGTGATGTCGGATTTTTTTTTTTTTTTTATTACAAATTTAATGCATGTTTCTTCCTATCAGATATTCGGACTTTGTTGTCCATGAAATAGGCAAAGATGGACGTGTGAGCCATTTAGATGACTTTTCTGTTCCAGTGGATGATGAGGTAAATTTTGAGGTAAAGATTTGGTAATGGCTATGTTCCTTAAGCAAAAACATTAAAAGGCTGAAAGATGTTCTGTGAGGGTTATTGAATGTTTGTTTTTCCACCCCCAAATATGTATTAGGACCCATCAGAAGAAACATTTACAGTTTTGTCAGATGAAGACAAGCAGCGTTTAGAGGAGCTCCAGCTTCTTAAGAATAAGGAAACTAGTGTGGCCATAGAGGTAAAATTAATAAATTATATGAAGGGGTGGGGTGGGATGAGAGAGTGAGTGAAGGTATGTGACGTACTTTCTAATGCATCTAAGGTATAAGAGCAGTTTGAACGTGATGCAACAGGTAATAACCAAAATGTTTACAGTTTAGGGTTTAATTCTGTGAAGCCTTACAGATACACTCAAATTCATGCACATGAGTTGTTGTTTTGATTTTGGTGGGACTGTACACCAATACATGTCAAATACATGTCTTAATTTCTGTGGCGTTAAAATTTTCTTGCAGTATTTTTGTTTTTTGTCTAGTATTTTATAGAATAATTATGTAAGAAGGGTTAAATAAAACATCCGTCCTGATGAAAGACTATTTCAAGGTCAGTGTTTAGTGATTTAATAGAAAAGAAGATAAATATGCTCTTCTGTAACAAGCAAAATGAGAAGGTACAAAATGAAATGAAAACTTTGTATTTTTAAACATCCAAATACTCCATATGCTTGAAGAATAACTGTTGAGCTAAACTTGGGACACAGAGATGAGTGGGATTAAATTTGGTATTTTCAAATATGCATTCACACATTAAATAATCTTATCTAGCCATTTTTTTTTTCTTTACTGCATATAGAAAAACTTTGTTTTGTCAGAGTTTCATTAGAAGAGGGAATTTTATTAAGCACAGAAGAAAGGAATAGATCTTGAGAATTTTCTTTTGTAAGTATTGAGGCTGGGGGTTGTAGCAGAGTTGTTTATTATTTTTCAAACTAATTTTAATAAGTAGGCCGGACTTTTAAAAGTACACCTATTCAGTACTTTAGTGCAATTTGGTAGGTTTTCTTTAAGCATGCAAAATATTTAAGTCTGAGAGAATCCCTCCCATTTTGTATTACTTTATGTGGTTTCTACATGTGTGTGTATTAACACAGGTAATTGAAGACACCAAAGAAAAAAGAACAGTTATCCATCAGGCTGTGAAGTCCTTGTTTCCTGGACTGGAGACTAAAACAGAAGATCGAGATGGAAAAAAATACATTATTGCTTATCATGCTGCTGGGAAGAAAGCACTGGCAAGTGAGTTTCAGTATCACAGCAGTTGGTTAAAGTAAATGCTAAAATTATCCCCAAACCAAAAATCATTAGTAAATACTTCAAGTGGGTGGAGTGTACTTCGTAATGTAATCTGCCTTTGCTTTTTCCTCTTTGAAACGGATGCTGTGCACCTAAAATGACTAGGAACAGAAGGAGTGTCTCAAGTTTAAATTTCTACTTGTTTTTCTTTCCAAATCATTCGTCGAATAAAACCATGTTAGAAGTGAGAGGATTTTTTGCTATTTCAGTGGGAATAGGCAAAATAGGGGCTTTATTTTCAGTATTGGAGCTTAGCTTTCATGAACTTATCTGGACGTCTAAGAGCGCATTGTGGAAGTAAGAGGTTGTAGTTGAAATGCATACATTACACTGTCAGTCAGTGTAATCTTGAACATCTTGAAAATCCATTACAAAATTCTCAATGACGTGAATAGAGACAAGCACCTATTTGCTTTCTCAGAGTTATATTTTTTTAATGAACATAATATATTTACCATGATCTTTAAGGCTACTTCTGCTGCCAGGGCTAATTACATTTGCAGAAAATTGTCTTTATGCATTATAAATCACAGTTACTATTTTGGAATAATCAAAGTAATGAAGGATTTTCAAAATGAAGTGTTATCCACCTTAACCTTGCCAAACACTGTTTTGGTTACTGGGGATAAATTCATGTGTTCTACATCTTTTAATGTTACTACAAATTTATTGCTACTAAGTGAGAAGATTGTCTACATGCAGAATGTTGCACGTTTAATGCAAGGTATTAATATTTTATTTAAACTAATTGCATTCCTATGTCACTTCAACCTACTACAAGTGACAGTATGTAAACCTAGCCCTTTTATTTTGAAGATGAAGGAGATGGAGGAAGGTTAAGGAGATAATTTAAAATTGGAACTAACACCATCTCCACATTCAATTTAGTTACTATTTTTTAAGGCTTGTTCTAAGCAAATATGGCAATGTTTTACTTTAATTGGTACAATTACAATATGTTTATGTATCTTGTTTAACCATGTTCAGAAAATTTGTATGTTTGCATGCTTTTTGCATGGAGTATGTATACTTACCAGCACAAAATTCTCCTCAGACAGTTTTGTTCTCTGTTGGTTCGTACTGGTTTTACCTCCACCTTTTCCTTCTGCTGCTTCTATTCTTTAACCATTGTTCCAGGGAAGTGATTGTTATTGAGCTGACCAATCTGATTTAAGAGATACTGTATAAAAGAATTTAAGTATTGGAAAATACAGTGAAAAGAATTTAGTGATGTGTCTCTAGGATTAAAACATTATTTGGAGCACCATCTTGTGATGCAGAGAAGCATCATCCATTCAAACTTGGATTCCTAAGCTGTGATGGTACAAACACCTGTGCATGTTGGTGGAGATGTGTGCAGTTTCAGTGAGTGTGTGTAAATGCTTATGAATGTAGGATTTAAGAGTGCAAGTTCTTCTAGTCAGGATTATATTTATCTTTTGTGTTTATATAGCCACTAATGCATCTTAGTCCTGAGTGGGTTCCCCAGGCAAGAAACATTTCAGAAGTGTAGAATATTCAAAGATTAGCTGAGATACCTGATTACTTTTGTTGATAATGTAAAAGGCTACCAAACATCCTTTGCCTAAAATTTAAAATTAGAAGCTGCTTTGTGTCTATAGTAAGTTTACACTCAAAATACTTAAAATACTGCCTTACTAAATTGTCAGTAAACTGTTTCATCGTTGTCCACAAATGAAGTTTGTTGCATCTCCGATTGAAGCTTTCCATATGTTCACTGTTTGCCTCTGCACGATTCCATTGCATAACTGTCTAAATTGCTGTCATCCACCACCTAACTGTTGGATGCTCCCTAAAGCATAAACAATCCCATAACCATAAACCTGCATGTTCACCTCTAAAAACCCTTTGACAGTCTAAAAATTAAATGCTACTCTCTTGTGCTCTTTATGCTATGCATTGGGACAGAGGTCAGAACTGCAACAGGTAAGAGATGTTGACATTTCATGCTAACAAAATGAAATGCCAACCATTATGACCTCCTAAACAGCAACAAGACTGGCCAAACTAGTAACAATTAATTCATTAACACACACACATACACACACACACCCCCAATAAGTTATGCTTAAAATTCCCTGCAACAGCCAAAAATTGGGCTTGTGCTACCTCTTTTTCCTAGTGCAGTACAGGCAGTAGTCATTAAGTGCAGAGAACGTCTACCAGTAATAAGTGATGTGAATTAACAGTTTTGACAATACTGTTTGACATCCATGGTAAATTTTCCATTGACTTCATTAAGCTGAGCCTTTGCCCTTCAGCATTGTATTTCAGACACTACTATCTGTATTTATACAACCTTAAAAGTATATATCATACATTCCAATATTAAAAAAGAGCTTCCGGCCCTCGAGCTGCAGCAAAAGGTTTGGAAAAAGTGCTTAGAAATACGATTTCACTGTCAAAAATGTAACAACTCTGAAACATAGCAATAGGGAGTGCAAACTGTCCTCTGGTCCATCTACCCAGTTGAATACTTTGAAGTAGTGGTTGAGGAATGGTTAAATATTGGTACTGTAACTGCAGCCTCCCAGTAGACAGCATGACGGGCAGTGTGGTGGATAGGCATGTGGCTTGTGATGCCCAAAGCATGAGGAGCCCATTGGTAGGTATAGTATCTATAGAGTCCTTTTAGTCTAGCCCAGATTAGGGCTCACTTTTTGAAGGGTATTGAAATGACTGCGTGTAAGATGGATTAAATTTAAAGAACGATTCCAGCTGAAGAAGACTTTCCTTGTGAATCACGCTCTGTCTTCCTCTCTTCCCTTCTAATTACCAAGTTCTTCATGAAGGACCTTGCTCTTCAAGCTGAATGCAGTGTTTCCTTGACTGTGTTTAAGAGCAGTGGTAGCTAAGAAGGGAGGCCAGCAGGAGCATGAGGTCTCTTAACAGGCTTTGGACCATGCTGCTCAGTTTAGGCTTTAGGAAACTCCATGGGGGGGGACTTTGCTTAGAAACTGATGGTACAAGGCAAGTGTTGCAATAATTTTTAAGTGAATAAAAACTATGTGTATAGTATTTTATACTGTAGCATCCAAAACTGTTTTTGCAGAAGTGTGTGTATGGATGGCAGCTTCTCAAAAAAGCAAGAATTATCTTTTACCAGAAAGTTTCCTGAAAATTAAACATATTCACTGGCTGTGTGGGCTATCTGGCTTTATTAAACTAACAGGAGCAAAAAGAGCAAAATTTCCCAAGAACTTCTTTCCTGCATTGGTGTTTATATACTGGAACAGGACTGGCTTTTTTCAGTTAGCTTTTGCTGTTAACGAAAGACACTTAAGCCCTTTTTGTACAAAACCAGGAATGTCTGCTTGGTGGCTACCAAGAGATAACGGACTTCTGATTTAAACCAAAACCAAATCCTTAGTTTTCTTCTTACAAAACAGGAGTTGGTAAACAAAGCACCTCAAAATTGATTGCTAAACCTGTGTAGAATCAGTCTGCCTTCCCAGTAATGCCATCAACAGTGGATGATTGTAAAAGGAAAGTTTTCTCTCTGGAGGCTTTTTTGTGCAGCAAAAGCTTGACAAATACATTGACAGTTTTCTTCCCTCTCCAGAAAACACCTAATTGTACAGAATTGTAAATCAGTTGTAAGTCTGCAGGAGCTGAAGTTATTTTGCCCTCTGGCCTTCCCTAAACACTGCACAGTATCTGGCTTGAATTATTTGTTAATGCCTCTATTATGCCAGATTTCTCTCTTCCACAGGATTTAAAAAAAACTTCACCTTAAAGTAATTTTTATGAGTATATTTTTTTTAGTCTTTTGTAGAGATACGACCTATGCTTTTGCATGACACACAAAAAATCCTACAGAAGTAAAGAATATGTTAGTACTATAAGTAATAATTGTAGTCTTCCCACAAACAGGCCTCCAATGGTCCTCATCTGTTAATTATAGAAGGCCCTAGATGAAATGTGGAGTGGCTTTTATTGTTGAAAGTCAGTGTAATAATAATGTTTTTGAGAAATTCAATCAGGCAATATGGCAGTTAAATGATTAGGGTATATTTTTAATAATTTCGTGACGAAGGAACTGTCACCATTTCATTCAAGATTTTCTAGGTGACAGAATTGATTAAAGAAAAGCATACAGCCCAGTGGAAAGGGAAAAGGTCTTTTTCAATGTGCTTTGCAGTTCTTTTTCTTTTTTTTTTTTTTTAAAGCAGATGGAAATTAGCAGAAATTGAGTCTTACACATTTGTTTTAAATGTAGCTGCAATGGCAAAGATACTAATTACGTTTAAAAAAAATGACACTTTACAAATTTTCACCTTTCTTTTTTAAAGATCCAAGAAAACACTCTTGGCCAAAATCTAGGGGAAGCTACTGCCACTTTGTACTGTACAAGGAGAACAAGGATACTATGGATGCCATTAATGTCCTATCCAAATTTTTAAGGTAAGGCTGTTGTTTCTGCCAGCCTGGATAGCATGCAGTCCTCCCCCTTGTCCTGGTTTCAGCTAGGATGGAGTTAATTTTCTTCCTAGTAGCTGGTATAGTGTTGTGTTTTGGATTTAGTATGAGAAGAATGTTGATAACACACTGATGTTTTCAGTCGTTGCTCAGTAGTGTTTAGTCTAAAGTCAAGGATTTTTCAGCTCATACCCAGCCAGTGAGAAAGCTGGAGGGGCACAAGAAGTTGGCACAGGACACAGCCAGGGCAGCTGACACAAACTGGCCAACGGGGTATTCCATACCATGGGATGTCATGCCCAGTGTATAAACTGGGGGGAGTGGGGGGCTGGCGGTGTGGGGACAGATCGCTGCTTGGGAACTAACTGGGCATCAGTCAGTGAGTGGTGAGCAGTTGCATTGTGCATCATTTGTTTTGTCTATTCCAATTCTATTATTTTTATTGTCATTCTATTATATTATCATTACTATTTTCTTCCTTTCTATCCTATTAAACTGTCTTTATCTCAACCCACAAGTTTTACTTTTTTTTTTTTTTGTTCTGTCCCCCATCCCACTAGGTGGAGGGGGAGTGAGTGAGCGGCTGCGTGGTCCTTAGTTGTTGGCTGGGGTTAAAACCCTGTATATTTCATGTTACTGTGAATGTTATGCTTCAGAATTGTGTAAGAGCAACACAAGTGATCACTATTGCCTAATTTGTAGCCAGTGTTTAACAGTGTTAAAAAAAAAAAAGTTATTTTAGAATATCAAATTTGAAACTTGTAAGTTTTGGAAGGATGTGAGAATGGAACAGAATGATCCCAAGAAATTTAAAAGACTGTACTCTACTACTTCAATGGAAAAAGGTCCACAATTGAAGTTGGCTGATGTGAGAAAGGCTTGGCAGCTCAAAGCCTTAATGTGCGTAACCTGAATTAAAAGCCAGTTTTTTCCCAGTGTGTGAATATATGCAAGTATGTTATGAACCTGTCAGATATTGTTGTGATAATATGCTGATCAGTTCCTAAGCAGTTACAGTTGATAAACTGTTGTTCCATGTATTAATTTCTCCATGGCAACACAGTCTTAGTTCCTTTCACCCCATCAAGTGCAGCAACAAAAAGATTTGCCAAAGGCGTGATGTGAACACAGTGAATTGCAGGGGAAGGACTACTTTAAAATTGGGTCAATTCAGTGATCTACTTATAGGGAAACTTCACTACTTCCCTTCTTTTCCCTTCACCCTTCCTGTCCAAAAATAAATGTTTGTAATCTAGGCTCTTAACCAGTATACTACTAGTATTTGTATTTGAGAACAGAATGGTAGGAGCATAGTTTGGTGGAAGAATTTATGTAATGGCAATCCTGCTACCCCCTGGTGCCCATAGCTGGAATAACTGGAAATATTCCCTGTGTTAACACAGGCTGTAAAGTACAAAGTCGAAAAAGGAAAGGAAATTTTCCACTCAAGGAAAGAAATTGATCAAATTTTAAATTAACTTCTCATATTCTCACATAATGTGTGTGCATGGTATTCAAACAGACATGTTATTTGAAGTTTAAGGAAGAAATGAACATGTTTGGGTTTTGGTATTTTTTAGTGGAATTAGTGGTGGCTGCATGTTTGTGCATTGAGTGGATGTATATAAAGAAGTACTTCAAAGCTTATATTCTGAAAGCACAGTTGTGGCAAAAGTGAATCTGTCTACGTATATTTTTTTCTGTGTTTTATGTACTTATAGATGAGATTAGAAAATGTCACATGTCAAATTGTAGCCAGTTCTGAGGAATATATGTATATTTTCTATTTTTAATACTGACGATTAATAATTCTAGGTAATTATAGTGAAAATTATGTTTGATCTGTGGCTATTTTAATATATATAATATCTGTTACTGTTGCTTTTAAGAGTGAAGCCAAACATATTTTCCTACATGGGAACTAAAGATAAAAGGGCTATAACAGTTCAAGAGATCGCTGTTCTTAGGTAAGTGAAAGTACACTGGAGTATTTGCTCTCGTACCATGACAGCTTGAATATCTTGCTAAATACCTTGAAGACTCAGTATGCATGTGATGCAAATGGCAGATTCAGGTCCTGATCTTGTAAAGCACATGTATTAATGAAGATGCTATAATCCTTTTTTATTCCATGGTGATTGCTAGTATTTTCAGTCAGTGGTTCTCCGAGTCATAGGCTGGATACATTTATTTGGCTGAAGCAGTGGGCCAAATTGCCTACATGCTCTTACTTTGCATGGCTCCCATGCAACAGCAGAAAAACAGAATGACACAGTGAAAATTATGTCCTATTTCCTTCCTGACTTTTGTTTCCCCCTTCCTCCAGCTGGAATCCTATTTTCTTTCTCACTGAACACTCTGAACAGCTCCAGAGAAGGCTAACCACTGTCTTTGCTCATCTGTGAGTAGCCAGAAGAGGCAAAAATTTATGAGGAATTTTTCCTGCCTTAACCTACTCTCATAAGTCATCTACTAAGAGAAAACAAATTTTATTTTCCTCATATTCCAAGATAATTATATGGTTTCTGGGCACTTGAAATTAGTGTTACATCCATAACCAAGAACGATGGATGCCTCACAGTCATATATTACAATATCTGTTTAGCTAGCTGGAATATTCTGCCTGGACTACTGTTTACGACTCTTTGAAAACCACACTCCTCAGGTGAGGAATTCCAAGGTTTGAGAGCCAGAAATTTGATCAAATCCTTGTTAAAAGGGGGGCATTCACTACTTAACTGTTCATATTTTTCCTCCCAGTGGTTTGCATGTGCATACGTTGGCACACATAAAAGGAATTAGTGATTTATGAATTGTGAGAAGCCCCAGATTCTTGTTGCTGCAAGGCAGGTCTGCAAAGTGATGACAATTAACCAGACTTGTGGTGTAGCCATCTCAGGTGCTGTTCCTTTGCTTTTAACATGATCGCATTTAATGTTGTGTCCAAGAGCTTCAGTGTTTTGTAAGCATTGCCTGCGGAGGAGAGTACTGATTTGTGGTGTCTGTTCAGTAGTGCCACGGTACCGGACTCTCCTGCGCAGCATTGGAGAAGGATGGCGCAGGAGAGGAGACATTACCATTTATCAGCCCGGTCTGAGCTGGGTATGCTGGCCGTGCTAGTTGGCAAACTTGTCTATCCTGGTATAAATTTTAGTGGAAGTGTCAAAGAGCAAAGAACAGGGTATGGTCCCAAAAGTACTAGCAACAAAAATGACATATACCGGTGACAGACTGGATTTCATGTTTCTTCATCTGCAGTAAGCTTACACAGTGGCTAATTACTTAAGTCCGTGGTTATGACTGCTAACTGGAGTGTATTCATTGTGTCCTTACTCAAATAAAGCAGACTTCAGCTTGTGGGGTACAGTATACATCAATATTGCAATGTACTCTTTGTTGAGTGCATACTGTAACATAGATCTGAAAAGACAGTACTAACAGTCTTTGTCACAGTATACATTTTTCTCTTGTATAAGTAGCCTTAAGAATTACCTGTTCTTTTCTTTTAGGTATTTCATTAAAATACTTCAAAAAGGCAACAATAGAAAATTGGGGAAACTGGACTTGCTGCTTTTTGTTTTGAAATGATGGAATTTCTATATTTGTTTAACTGTGTTTTTCTAGGCATAGGTTTGGTCACTGTTTTCTGTTTCTTTTTAGAATCACTGCACAAAGACTTGCTCATTTGAATAAATGTTTGATGAACTTCAAATTAGGAAATTTTAGTTACAAGAACCATCCACTGAAATTAGGAGAACTGCAAGGGAACCATTTCACTGTTGTTCTCAGGTAGTATGTTAGTATGTATTCAGACAGTTCTGTTAGAATTTTTTTTTTCTCTTTAAATAGTTAAAGGATATCAGTGCATCTTGTGTTACAAAAAAGAAGAAAAGTCCTTCTGTTGACAGGAGTCCATTGAATTTGATAAGCGCTATATAATGTTGATGTTGAGCTTTAGTATTATGGGGATCACAAAATAGAGTAAGCCCTTAAGCTGTCTGTAACTCTTTTTTTTTTTTTTTTTTTTTTTTTTTAATACTAGAAACATAACAGGAACTGATGACCAGATAGAGCAAGCAATGCACTCTCTCAGGGAAATTGGATTCATTAATTACTATGGAATGCAAAGATTTGGAACCACAGCTGTTCCTACATATCAAATTGGCAGGTATGTGTTGTTTTCTTTTTTTTTTTTTTTTTTTTTTTTTTTTTTTTAGATTTTATTTTTATCTCTGTATAATTTCTAATGTATTTTGGGGAATGTTTTTCTGGCATATTGCATGTGCCAGTTTTAATTTTAGACTTAAGAAAGAACTTGTTTCTGAACTTGCTTCAGCATGTATCTTGCATAATACCACTACTTTTAATATTCCATAAATCTAAATACTAATACTTCTTTTTTTGCATAAGTTGGCTAAATCTCCTTAAAATATATGTAGTCAGTTCTTAATAAACTTTACTGTTTGAATCTTAGAGCTATTCTACAGAACAACTGGAATGAAGTAATGGATTTGATATTAAAACCACGACCAGGAGGTAAGGACTGAAAAATGATATATCAAGTGTTTCTGCCTCTCCTCTTCCAAGAACTCTATGTTCAGGAAAAACACTTTTAGATTTTGATTCTTTTAATTTGAAAGGACGTTTGTGAGGACAGCTTTGCACATGCTAAACTTCAGCCAGTTTAGCAATGGAGAAGCAATCTTCGGACTCTCTGCTTCTCTTTCCTTGCTGTGCAGTTTATTGCATTGGGGGTGAAAAGGGACCCGAATACTTACACACAGAGCCTGCTCAGACTTCATGTGGAGCCTTCCAGCCTCAACTATTCTGTGATTCTGTTAATCTGTGTAATTACTGTGACTGAAACTTTAATTTTTCAATTGTTTTAACAAAAGGTGAGATGGATGCTGTTTTGGTGTGTAGTTAAAATATTTTTGTTTTACATCCTTCTTCTAGCTGAAAAGGGATACTTGGTAAAATGCAGAGAAGAATGGGCAAAGACTAAAGATCCAGCAGCAGCCCTCAAGAAACTACCTGTAAAAAGGTGCGTGGAAGGACAGCTTCTACGTGGACTCTTAAAGTATGGAATGAAGAACATAATCTCTGCATTTGGCATAGTGAGTGTAAAAGTGCTGTGGGGTATTTACTTGAATAAACATTGTTTTGATGGTATCATGATGAATTTGAAATAGACTCATAGATGCTTGATGAATAGAAGGTTAAGTGTAAAATCTTTCCATTTATCCTGTCTTTTTGCTTGAAGTACTGCTGCATGGTAACTGATGACATCTGTAATTAATGTGTGCATAATGAGCTTTCCAATTTATACAACAAACTCTGGTATGTTGGAAGCAATACAGTTATACTTAGTAACCATGTATAATACAGATCCGAGAATTGTGCAAAGGTTCAGTATCAGAGTTCTTCTGTTGCTTTAAAAGTATAAATCAAACTGATAGTGTGCTATTGAATCAGCTTGGCATAGAGATGGTGGATTCACTGTCATTTTTGAGTACTGTAATCAAGATCAAGTCTTTGGAGAAAATACCTCATCACCAGCAAACTACTGGTCCATTGTAGGAGCTGAGGAATAATTTCTTGTTTATGAAGAAGATAATTAGAGTAACACTGTGCTTTCACATCTGCAAAGTTTACTTACGATTTCAGGAGATTGAGTATGAATTCAGTGTTTTGTAATAGCCCCAGGTGTTTGATGAGCTGCTGAATAAAAAAAAAAACCCAACTTTTTTTTTCTTCTTTTTTTTCTTAATTTAAGTACAGGTTTTTTTGTGTGGATTTCAAATGTACAAAAGCATTATTTCTTCACATACCTTTTTCCCAAATAATGAACAAAAATCAAATCTGTATATGAAGAAATTGTGTTAGTCTTGTTGCTGGAGAAGGTAACATTTCAAATATATGCCGTTTTGGTTATGATTGAGAAAAAAAACCTAAAAATACCTCTTTCTGAAGTTTCACTTCTTTTTTTTCTTTACCTCTAGATACCAAGAAATAATCGTTTAATGTATATTCATAGCTACCAGAGTTATGTGTGGAATAATATGGTGAGCAAGAGAATAGAAGAATACGGGCTTAGAGCTGTACCAGGAGATCTCACACTTAAAGGAGGTAAAAACAGACAAAAAAAAAGTTTTGCTGTGTAGTTCAAATTCCTAGGAAAACAAGGCACATATCTGTTTATGTGATACTGCGTACATATTTTCTTTTTCCCTCTCACCCATTTTGGTCCAGTGATTTCTGAATCCATTGGCCAGTTTTAGTCAAATTTTGCAAGGAATTGTAAGTTAGGTATTACATGTCCATGAGCTGTTGGTTTGCTTGTTTTCCCAAATAGCTGGATAGGGAAGAGAGACAATGAAGGACTGATTGTTCTCAAGAATGAACTCAAACCTAGTTGAGCTATGGAGAACTATGGAAGGATGTTATGAATGTTTTAACCACAAAAGTTTTTGTTCGCGTTAGTGTCTTGTAAAGCAGAAGCTCCACTCAGTTAAAAATTTCTTCACTTGGATTTGCTCTGGCATTTCCCTGGGGTGAGAATATCCGCAGTATTTCTCCTTCATGTATGCCTGGTAAGGGGATTATCCATCTAGCAGTCCTTGTTTCATTCAACTTTAAAAAGTCACTGGAAACCAGGCTGTGATTCTGCTGGTAACTGTGACAGCCTTGAAGACTGTTACTTCTTTTCTTGGAAATGTTGTCTATTAAGGGGAGATAAAATACCATAGTTATCCCTCTCAAAGTAGGCTTTGTTGCAATCAAATGGTTCATTTTAAATTTAGCTAATGTTAACTGTCACAGACATCCATACTGGCAACTCTTCATTTTTCTGTCCTGATTGTAGCCACAGCTGTTCATATCGAAGAAGGAGATGTTGATAACTACACTATCCATGATGTAGTGATGCCGTTACCTGGATTTGATGTTATTTATCCAAAGCATAAAAGTAAGTCTGACTGTTAACTTATGTACTTACTCTGAAAATGAAAGTCTGCTTTAAGATTGTTCTTAAAAGGAAGATTAGATCTACGCAACCTTGATGGCCATTAAAACAATACACTGTTTCAGATCTGATACGTTACTGTCAGCCTCTTCCATTTTGATTATAATAGTCTCCATTTGTAACTTGTTTCACTTAACATCAGTCTGTTTCATATTTCTTTTTAGCTCATAGCTTTTCCAAAGAAAGAGATTTTTTTACTGAGGCAAAATTATTTATCTCAGCACAAATGGAAAAAAATGGTGAAACGTTAATTGAAAAGTGTATGCATTTGATCTTTAAATTAGAAAACAAACCAAACTTCTGGAATTTGTAACCCAAGCGAATGCTTGGAAGTTAGCAAAAAGAAACAGATCTGTTTAATTAAATATTAACCAACATGAATGTTTTAAAAAAATATTTTAAAAAGCATATCTTTCATCTCCTGTTTATACAGTATCTTGGATCTAAATTGTTTTTAATCGAATAGGTTGAGTGATCTATAATTAATTGCATGGAGCAAGATGTTACTATTAAGGGATAGAGTTGTAGAATCATTTCAGTTGGAAAGGACCTCAGGAGGCCATCTGGTCCAACCTTTTGGTCAAAGCAAGGGTAGTGCTCTATTTGGGCCAGCTTGCTCAGAGCTTTGTCTGAAACTTTCAAGAACAAATAGTCTCTAAGTCTTCTCTTCTCTAAGCTAAAGAAGCCCAGTTCTCTTCGACTCTCCTTACAGCACATGGGCTACACTCCCTGGCCACTGAGGTTGTCCTGCATTGGAGTCATTCAAGTTCATCAGCATCTACTTTGTACTGGGTGCACTATTCTAAGTGCAGTCTCATTAGTGCCCAGTAAAGGGCAGTAATTGTTTTTCTTTGTGTAGCTACTGGCTAAGCTCCTAATGATATTAGCTTTTGTTCCTGCCAGAGCACTCTGTTAAGTCTTCTTTCCACTGGGAGTCCCAGGTGACTGTCGGCAGAGTTGCTCCCTAGCCTGGACCATTGCAAGGAGTTAATCACTCTCAGGTACAGGACTTTGTCCTTGCTGAATTTCATGAGGTTTCTCTTGGCCCGTTCCTCTAGCCTGCCTAAGTCCCTCTGAATGGCAGTCCTGCCTTGAGTGTATCGACTGCCACCCCAGCTTGATTTGTCCACAGACTTGTTGGGGGGAATTCCAGCTCCTCCTCCACGTATGCTGATAAAGGTAACAGGACGCATCCCAGTTCCTTGAGGAACTCTGCTTGTAACGAGCTTCTAGGTAGAGCTCAAACCAGTAGTGGCTATCCTTTGAGACGATGAGCCAGACAGTTCTTTACCCACCTAGCAAGTCCACCCACTGTAATGTTCTAATCTTGGATACAAGGATGCTGTGGGAACATGTCAACAGCCTTGCTAAAGGCAAGGTAGGCAACAGTCACTGCTCTCCCCTCATCTACAGGTGTAATAATTTCATCATAGAAGGCAGTAAGGTTGGTGGGTTTTTTGGTTTTTCTTTTCGTTTTTCCCTCTTTGGTAAAACCATGCTCACCACTGTTCTCATTGTGTGCCCAGAAACGTGTTCCAAGAGGATGAGCACCATTATTTTTCCTAGGGACCAAAGTGAGTCTGACTGGTCTGTAATTCCCTAGATCAGACTTCTTGCCCTTTCTGAAGGTGAGTGCAACACTTGGTTTTCTGCAGTCGCCTGGGACCTCCCCAGATCAACACGATCTTTCAGAGATGATAGAGAAAACCTTTACCATGATGTGAGCCAGCTCTTTCAGCCTGTATCTTCTTCCAGTACTGGTAGTCCCTCTCTTTCCTGAACCTTGCCTCTAGGAACAGTGGCCTGGGAGAGCTTGGTGGTCAAGACTGAGGCAAAGGAGGCGCTGGGACCGTCAGCCTTATGTCTGTCTCTAGACCAGCTGCCCCATTTAGCAGCAGGCCAACATTTTCCTTGTTGTATTCTTTCATTCCTGATGTTGCAGCTTAACTCTGTTGCTCTTGATGTCTGTTGCTGATTTCAACTCCAGCTGAGCTTTGGCTTTCCAAACACCATCCCTACGTGCCTGGACAATGTTTGTATAATCCTTCTTCGTAGCTGGCCCTAGCTTTCACCTACTGTATGTGTCCTTACATATGAGCTTAGTCATGAGTTCCCTACATAGCCAAACCAGACTCCCAATACGTATGCTTGTTTTCCTCAATATTGGGTTGAACTGCTCTTGTACTTGGTCATCCTTAAAAGACCAGTCAAGTCTCTTGAGACTGTCTGCCTGTCAGAGCTAAGTCCCAGAGCTAGGATCCCATTTATCACCCACCTCTGAGACACTTGGAAGGTAAAGATCTTTGTGATGAGCTGTGGCTCTGAACCACACTGAGTTAAAAGATTGGAAAGAAAAGCTGCAATTTTTTACATTCAATATATTTATACTGGGGTTTGCCCACAGTAAGCCTAACTTATTCCTGTTTAAAATTCCCAACTGCATGAAGTAATGCTGGCAAATGTACTGCAGATGAAAGGCACCAGACAGCATTTAGGTGCAGTATATTCTTGCATTTCCATTGTCTTCCCCAGGTATGCATGCACAAGCCCTTACTTGAAGATACAAGACTTACAGAATTACTCCTGTTGGCAGTGTACTTAAGGGTCCCTACCGGCTAATTTCTTCAGAGGGCGCTCTTAACTCATTTCACTCTGCTGTTGTTTCAAAGAGAACAATGGGTAGTCTGGTCCCTTTTATTTTTTTTCTCCTCTGTATACCTGAGACTAGTCTTGTGAAGTTTAGATAATTGGAAAGCATGTATGAGATGTCAGCAAAATATTTTGTAAATTTTGTTTTCAGCTGAAATTTTGATTTGCTAAGATTATTTCTTAGTTACTGGCCTCTACTAATCAGGTTGTGGAAGCAAACAATGTAGGTAATAAGATTTGCAATAAGTAATTTTAAACTTATGTAACATTTACCCCATATATGCTGAAACTACTAAATATAAGGGAAGGAATGATCCATGAAAACGGGCTGTTTCAATCAGCCTCTCATATTAAATATTTTCTTCTCTTGCAGTTGGTGAGGCCTACAAGGAAATGCTAGTAGCTGACAATCTTGATATCAACAACATGAGGCATAAAATCAGAGATTATTCACTTTCTGGAGCCTACAGAAAGATTATCATTCGACCTCAGAATGTGAACTGGTAAGTAGGAGAATAAAGGAAATTACACTTGAATTGGCAACATTGAGTATATGTGAGATGACTAAGTACAAGAACCACTAGATTGACCTGCGGGACATACATGTAGACCGAAGCATAGATAGGGAGGAACCTCTGTGCATTTCCCTCATGTTTTTTATGTAGTTGAAGTTGAACCTTAACCTTATTTCTTCCTTGGTTGTCTGGTTCTGTGATGCATGAGTGTCAAGACATCTATCTAGTTGTTGGACTCCTTGCAAGGGCTTGCCCGAACACTTCATAGATAATTATTTACGTTGAAACCATGATAGATAATATTCAAAACAGGGGGTTTTGTAGTCTTGCTGTGAGAAACGTGGTTTCCAATTATCTGTCTGTCAATCAGAAAGATTTGTATCACTTAAACCTACTAAATCACTGTTGTTAGAGATACAACCTAGTTGTCACAGGGCAACTGAATAAATACCTTTTAAACAGGTGACTGTACAAAGGTGCAGAAAGACTTGCTCGCTAATGCATAGGAAAAAAATATAGCAGGTTTAGGAGGGAGACAAAAGAAACAAATGTTTACACTTTATTTTAATTAGTGCTGATGTTTAAAGCCTATCTACTTCCTATTACTTTTTCAGCCTCATCATTACATACAGATTTTCTGTTAAATGAATGGCAGAAAGAGTAGAATATGTATTTAAGCCCTTTCAAAGACGTTTAGATGGCTTTCTTCAAAATGAAGGCTTCCCCCGCCCCCCTGCCCAAGTATTCTTAGAGTTGACACCATTCTTCCCATAATTTCATAAACTGTACTTCTTGCATAGCTGGAAATCCTGACAGCCTGCAAGGGAAAACAGATGAGTTGTGCATAGAAAGTTCTCACTAGTTTGGTTTTTTTAATAATCTTCATCAAACAGAGACAAGTCTTGTACATAAAGCTTTACCAGTTATTGCACCGTAAATGCTGCCTTACCTTATTTTATTAGAAAATAAATTCCATTTCAGTTGTAACTGCCAAATTATAATAATAAATATTATTATAATAAATATAAATTTATATAAAGCAATAAACCACAATTTTTATTCTAAATTATTTAAAAAATAATTTTAAAATCTTATGTATATTACAAAGGGAGGTTGTTGCATATGATGATCCCAGAATCCCATTATTTACTACGGATTTGGATAAGCTGGAAGGAAAACCATTACCAGTTCTTCCTACAGGTAAGGTGATTTTTCTGCTGATGTTTGCAAAATAGAAGTTTGATCTGGCTGTTGCTTTGAACTGCTACATATTGAAAGCTCTTTTAAGGAAGAGCTTTAATTTACCTAGACTGTTAAGCAATGGTATTAAAGATCTCCAAAGTTAGGTGTCTAAATAAGTACCCTTATTTCTCAAGAGTGGAAGCAATTCTTCCAGCAGTCTGTATTGACTGTTACATTTTCTTAGAAGCATCTGTAAAATTGTGTAAATGTTTAGAAATAAATGTCTGTGAAATGCATGAAGGTGAAATTAAGCCACAAATTGTCTATATGCTTGAGCATGTATTATTTGTGCTGAACACAAGAGACAACTTAAATACTTAACGGAATTCAATAGAGATTTTTTTATGTAACTCTGGTTACAATGTCTTTTGACACTGCTTTCCAGATAAAGTAAAGAGAGGCTAGGAATTCAGTTTTGAAAGAACAAAAGTTTATTTTGCTTTTAAAAGGAAGAAGGCCTCCAAAACACCACCTCCTGCTGAGAGAAAAATGTTAAAGAGAAGTTGTTTTATGAAATTTTGCAGTGGATTGTAAAATTGGAGTATGGTGGTGGCAGTTGCTTTGCTTTATGGGTTGGGGGGGGTTGGTCGTGAGAAATTTTAGTTGAGTTTAGGTGGCATCCAGAATAAGCATTATTTATGCACTTAACAACTTTTTCTTACTTTGTGTCTCCTCTTACCCCTTATGACAGATGGTAAATTCAGGGCACTAAAGATGGAGTTCTCCCTTCCCCCATCCACTTACGCTACCATGGCGATTCGAGAAGTTTTGAAAATGGACACGAGCATAAAAAACCAGACACAACTGAATACTACCTGGTTACGCTGAGTAAACTGCAAAAAAGACTTAGATTTTAACATATATAAAGTGTTTTCCTATTTACATGTTCTGTACAAATCTTTAAAGATTGGTAGTAAGAGATTTGTATTTTTTTAAGTTTTTATTAGTGCTAGCATTTAACTTCAGTAGTCATTTGCAAGATGATGGCTGTATTATAGAACTTAGTGACTGGTGCTTTTTAATGAATGAGTGAGTTGCTTGAGCTGTAACATGGGTGCATCTTTAAGAAACAGGCTTATAATGGTTTTGCAGGTGGAGGAATGTTTAGCTTGCTCTTTTTTTTTTTTGGCAAGCACTGAATGTTTTCATGAGTTCAGCACACCTTGAAGTCTCTTCAAATACATTAAATCACAGCTTAGGAACATGAGTTACAGCAAAACTGATGTATCGATGAACATTTATGTTGCAGGAGTTTTCGCTGGTAGCATTTGCACCGACGCGGTAGAGGACTCTGCTAGCAAGGCTTTTTATGTGCTGTACAGATGCACAGCTGTTTTAATTAGCTGGTCTTTTCATCGAGAAAATACTTGTACGTATTTTCCAGCGTTACTAATACCTGTACCAAAGAACAGGTACCGAAAATAAATGAACCTAAAAGGCGAAGCGTGTTATCAGTCAACGACTTCCTCCACCCCTCTCATCTGTCCGTTGCCGGCAGGGGCTGAGCCCGGCTTCTGGTAGAAAACGAAATACTACAAAGCTGTTCTAAAAAGAGTTCGCGTGTTCAGGAAATAAAAAGCGTGCGTTGCTTAAAATCGCGTACAAAGGAGCCGGTCACCACGGCTGCAGGCCGCGCGGGCGGGGAGGCCCTCGGCGCCGCCGTCAGGTACCTCAGGCGAGGAGCAGCACGAAGGGGCGGCGCCTCCTGAGCGGGCGGGAACGAGTTCCGACGCCGGCCCAGCCGGACGCCTGGCGCATGCGCGCTGCCGGCGGAGGGTAGCCGGCGCGGCGCGACCCGTCCGGGCGATAGGCGGCGGCGGCGGCGGGGTGGGGGTGGTAGTAGCAGTGCGCGTGCGCCCTGCCCTCTGCCGGCGGCCCCGCCCCGGGCGGCGCTGCGCGCGCGCTCCGCCGCCCGCGGGTGTGCGGGCTGCCGACGCGGCAGGGGCGGGGCTGCGGCGGGGGAGGGGGCCGCGCTCCTGTCAGCGGCGCCGCGCTCCTGTCAGTCAGCGGGGGCCGGGCGGCCGGCGGCTTCCCGGGGCCGCGGGCGCGTCCCCCGGAGCGGGGAGGGCAGGGCTAGGGCGCCGAGGGGACCCGGCCCAGCGGCCGTCCCTCCGGCGGGGGGAAGCCCAGCGGGTAGCGGCGGGCCCGGCCGAGCTGCGCTGCCCGCGCCCGCTGGGCGCCGTCCGGCCTGCGAAGGAACGCGCCGCCTCGGGGGCAGAGCCCGGTGTGGGGGAAGAAGGGCCCGCCGAGGCCTCGAGGGGCTCTGCGGGGTGGTGGCCGGTGCCGGGCGGTGGGGCGGCAGGGGCCCTCGCCCAGAGGCTCCCCGGGCCCCGCAGAGCCTCCTGACGCTCCCTGAAGCGGGCCGGCCCTGTGGCGAAGGTGGGTGCAGAGCTGCTGCCCGCTTGAGCGGGGAGGTGGTCGGAGGATGCTGCCCGGTGTCCCGCTCCTGTCTGCGCCTGCGTCCTGGTCCTGAGAGGAGCACCCCTTGGTTAGCAGTCTTCTGCGGCGTTGTTGGTTTCCCTTGCTGCCGACAGCACGGTGCTTTTTACTACTCTGTTTTCTTTATTCACTTCTTCCTCAGCGACACCCTTGGTCTCCCAGTTTGCTCCTCCTGGTGCTCTCTAATGCTTCTCCAGCTTCGGCTCATCAGCGGCACCGTTTTCTCGCGCTTTCCTGTTGTCTGCTTCATAGGCTTTTTCGCTTAATTAAAGCTTGTGGCAGATAAAGTGCAAGTGTATAAATTTCATTTTTAAATACTGTTTTGAAAGTGACAGTAAAAAGTTGAGAATTGAACTAGCCAAACGCTCGTCATTGTTGCCTTTTTTTTTGTTGTTGTTTCACCGTACGTGATCATCCTCTCAATTTCAGGTCTGGTTTTCTCTGGATGCTGCCAAATGTGTGGATCAGCAAGTGCCTCTTCTGTTAACACTGTGTGGGTTTTCTTATAAATATTTCAGTGGCGCATTTGCTTCACAAATCATTGCAAGACCTGAGTGGATACTTTGCCAATAATACGTCAGTCATCAATTGATAGCTCTGGAACATTCCTAAACTGTATGAAAAGGTAAAGCGGAACATTGTCACCTTCCTTTGTATTTTACGAAAGTATTTTTCGGAAGTATTTTTCCAGTATTTTTCATTAGGTTTTCTGTATTACATATGTAGAAACTATGTAAATGTTGAACTGTTTTTAATAAAATTCACACTATTGAGGAAGGAAGAAATTAAAAAGACGTATTTCTCTTCAGTAACTAACGTATGATAAATCACCAGTTGGATGTGTAACCAAGATTTTATCATATCTCAGCTAAGACTGAGGCCAGCAAATTGTCTCACTTAAAGCAGTATATTTCTTGAGTGTCTTATTTAAGTTTCAATTTAAGTTGAACTGCCCAGCTTTTCACGGAGTTTTGTGTCCTCAGTAGATCAATGGTTCTGCTGTGTTAGCGGTGACTAATTAGAAACTGTGTGATCAGTATTGCAGAGAAAGAAAACATGGCAACCGTTGCTGTTGGAAAGAAAGAAGTCACTAAAGATCTAGATCATTGTGATATCCCATACTATGTTTCTGAATTTGTGGAAAGAGAAGTTGGAAATGACTATGATTCTCTGAGGAAGCTAGACAACCTTATTGATAAGCTATCTGAAAATAAAAAGCAGTTAGAAGAACAGGTAAGTGTGTTTTGTTTTTTTTTTTCTTTCTGAATATGCTGTATGACTGATTAAGTATATTTAACTAAATTAAAGTAATGTATTAATATCTCAAATGATACTAGTCTACATAATGCCGTGTTTTTATGTCAGACTTAATACTTCTCTGTGAATGTAGGTACTTACAGTTTCATCAGAAGTCCCTAAAAGAATTCAGAATGCCTTAAAGAATGCAGAAGATTCTAAAAAGTCTCTGAGTAGGCTTCTAGAGGAAGAAACTCTTCTATCTGAGTCAATCAGTAGCCACTTACTGAAAGCTCAGCCATGGATGGAGGATCTCGATGTACTGATTAGTCAAGTAGAAGAGATTGAACGACACCTGGCCTATCTTAAATGGATTTCACGAATAGAAGAGTTAAGGTAAAGTTTCTGAGTACTACATACATGTTCTGAGACTGGTAACCTAGTTTGTCCCATCATTAAAACGTTTTAGATTTGAGAAAGTTTTATCTTCATTTTTCAATACACAAGTGATTCTTTTCCGTTATCTTTAATGAATTTTTGGCCTTGACTTTTCTTGTGCTCCACAGTGATAGAATTCAGCAATATCTGATGACCAACAATGTTTTAGATTTGAGAAAGTTTTATCTTCATTTTTCAATACACAAGTGATTCTTTTCCGCTATCTTTAATGAATTTTTGGCCTTGACTTTTCTTGTGCTCTACAGTGATAGAATTCAGCAATATCTGATGACCAACAATGTTCCAGAGGCAGCCAGTACTCTAGCATTCATGGCAGAACTGGATATTAAACTTCAGGAGTCATCTTGTTCTCATCTTCTTGCTTTTGTGAGATCCACTGTTAAATTCTGGCATAAAATTCTTAAGGACAAATTGTCGAGGTAAGGGATGTGCTGTCACTCCCTCGTCTTTGTGTTGTACTGTTAAGTTTGTGTTACAGTGCTTGTTTTGCCTTGCAGTGACTTTGAAGAGGTACTAACCCAGCTCCGCTGGCCATTTGTGGGACCACCACAGTCTCAGGCACTTGGCCTTGCTGTGCCAGCCAGTGCTCCTGACGTATACAACAATTTGGAGATGTTGTTTTCTCAGCTTCTGAAATTGCAAACCTCGTATCCTTTTAAATAGTTGTGGTGTATTTTAGTAAGAATAATAAACGTCAGAGATGCACGTGCTCAAGAAGAATTATTTAAAATTTTGTTCTCCCTAAAGACAGAAGACAATTGAATTTACGTTACTTTGTATTAATGTTAGAATGGGGTTTTTTGGGGTTTTTTTTTGTTGTTGTTTAGAAAATGCCAGGTGCCAAAGTTGTCCTTTTGGCAGTAGCAACTTTGTAACTCCCAAGTCATCAGATCTGGTGATTTCATGGTAGCTGGCAGTTCAGCTTTCATGAGCATCAGGCCTTATATACTTCAGCAAGATTATCAATGTTAATAAAAAAATGGTGATGTATGTTTTATTTTACACAGTTAATGCTTTTCTTTTCATAGCCTTATTTGAAATCAGCCTTAATTATTTTAATATGTCCCATCTCAGAAGGAAAAGAGGGAAAGCTAAAGATACTTGTCTCGGGAGGACACTGCAAAAAGGGGAGACAACAGAAGGGTTTTCATTGTGCAGTGATAGTAGCCTGCCTTTGAGGTTAATCAGAAGGCACTATTGCTCATCCTGTTCCATTTTTTTGTGAATTAAATAAAGCACAGCTAAACTGCAATCAAGCAATCCTTCCTGGAGTGATTGTGGCCACCTTTTTTGTTCGTTTGGGTTTTGGGTTTGTTGGTTTGTTTGTTTGTTTATCAAAGTTGGAGTGGGAAGATAAAAGTCATTCTGCACAACCCTGAGTTGGTAACAATTTTGGTCTGGCAGACTGGATCACTTAGTTACATGAAAATGGGAAATCATGTATTTATTGCATTTATTAATCTCGTGAGTCTTTTGTCCTCCTTTAACAAATGTGAATAAGCGTGTCTCTTGGACAGCCACTGTGTTTGGTACTGATAATGGTGGTTTTCTGTGTTCTTTTTTTACTTATACTGAGTTTCCTAAATCAAACTGACTTAAGTGAGTTGTATTGTCATTGAATAAATAATCCTTAGCAGCCTGAGTTGTATTAAATATTTTATAAACTGAAATATTTTGAGTATCCCTCATATTTGAGGAATTGTATTGACTGCATAATACTGCCTTCAGCCAATGAGGTAGAACTAAGAAATGTTCATTTTTATAAACCCATTCTATTGAAATGATGATGTTGGGAGAATTCAACACTTAAATTCGTCCTTAACTATCAAACTTAGAGATGAACTGTTAACCAAACCTAAACAATTGCCAGAAAAGTACTCTTTACCCCCATCACCACCCATTATCCTTCCGATACAGATCATGCTGAATCCTCTTCAGAAAAGATTCAAGTATCATTTCACTGGAAATAAACAAACCAATGTTTTAAACAAGGTATGGGAGAAAGCAGTTTGATATTTTTATTTTAATTGCTTTTTAAAGCAACAGATAGATTGCTGTATTTAAATTGTATAGCTTTAACGCTTTTCTGTCTGAAATGTAAGATTCTTCAAAACTGTGCAGTTCTTGTGCCTACCTAAGTGTGGACAGACATCAAGATAGCACTTGGAGACCTTTCAGAGGCACAAGCATTTTCTCTGGGCTAGGCAATATTTCTCCCTTGCTCAGATCCTTTATAAAGCATTACTGCAGTCTTAGACTGACTCCCATAATTTCAGAAGTTTTGATTAATTTCCTCTGTCTCCTTCCGAATAGTTTTGCACTGTTCCTTATTGCTTGAGCTCAAAGGCTGTACAGAGCTGTGACTTTGATTTTTGGCACTGTGTACCAATATAACTGAAAATGTTGGTTTTTGCTGTTAGTATATAAAATGTGATTAGTCTAAGTGCACTGTTATGTAATTAGTTTTCTGGGTTAAAGTTTTTAACTGACGTACAGCAAGAGAAGTCCAGTTTACCAGTTGGAACCTGACTCACTTTTTGTATGAATTATCTTCAAAGACTGAGGATTTTTTTATCTGAGAATTATCACTGGAACAGGTTTCAATGCGTTAATGCGGCTGTAATGTATCTGGAGCAGAGTTTGAGAGCTGTTTGGTAACAGTTTAGTTGCACAAGTCTGTGTGCTTGTGTCAACAATTGGGTAACTGTAAATATATTTGCAATCTTGACAGGTGCTACTATTAACGTTATGTATATTAGTGGGGAAGAGGGTTTTTAAGACATGAACAAAATTATTTCATAAGCAAACAGGAAAATTATGTTCAAGAGATGAAATTTTTGAACAACAATAGGTGAACAACTATTTTTCTGAAAAACTTGTGAAGAAACGTTTACAGGTAATCTAGTGTCAGATCAGAAAGATATTCCAACAGATCCTTGCTCAAATTTGGGTTCGATTTCTTGTTTTGTTTTGTTTTGTAGTAACTTGGGTAATGGAATAAAGAAAATACCCATGTAAAATATTTGAAAGACAGCAACCTGGAAGGGATTACAAGTATTTCAGAGGACAGGCTTGGAGTTCACAATGATCTTGGCAATTTGGGGAGGCAGTGTCAAAAAAACCCAAAGCAAATGTGATGAAATTCAGTAGCCAGGTGAAAAGTACTATAGAAATGAGAAACAGACGTGCAAAGTGTGGAGAATGTGATTGCAGTTCAACAGAAGGTTCTTTGGCTATTGGGAGTGAGGTGGACGGGAACTACTTCTGCTTGCACTAACACTGAAAGAAGTGTTCATCAAAAGCTACAGCCTGTATTTTTAGATGTTGAAACTGAAAAAGCTTGAAGGCATTAAATTGTTAAATGAGAAGGTAATAGATTCCCCACTTCCAGGGGGAAAGTGGGGTTGAGGTTGGGTACAATGGCAGTAAGAATGGAGCTACTGTGAAGAGTTTTCTCAGGAGTGCATCCTTTTTGCTGTACCAAGAAATAAAGACCACACAGAAGAACAGGAGGAAGTATATGAAGCAGAAAAGAGGACCTCAAGAGTGAGAAGGTGGTAGAGAGGGGGGAGATAAAAAATGGAGCTTTTGCTTGAGAAGAAACAGAATAATTGGTGCATTTAAGACAATTCAAATCCAGAAATACTTCTCTGATACTGCTTTTATGAAAATCAAAGTTAAGCAAAACACAGTGAAAGACTTGTGTGATCAGGGATCAAGAGAAGGCAGGGGAAGAGACCAGTATTTTTATAAGTTTGTCTTAAAATATTAGTAGTACTTGAATAGTTGTTATTTGGATGCATTTAATATTTTCTTTTCTTTTTTAAATAAGCCTGAGTGGTATTTAACACAAGTACTTATGTGGATTGGAAATCATGCAAAGTTCCTTGATGACAAAATCCAGCCAATACTGGACAAGGCAGGATCTTCAGTGAATGCTGGGGTAAGTATTTGGATGGTTTCATATATATATGAACACGTAAGTTAACTTCTGATAGATATTTGTGTAAGCCTACTTCCACTGATTTCACTAAGTATGTGATGAGACTTAACTCGGTCTAGTAGCAGTTTGTTATGTACATGTTTGGACATATTAATACTTCCTATCTCTGATACTTTATTCACTGTTTTCTTTCAAAAGCTTGAATTCTCTCGTGCTCTAGTAATGCTGATTTTGGAGAAGCTGGCTGCTGATATTCCATGCCTGTTGTATGATGATGCACTCTTTTGTCACCTTGTGGATGAGGTACTTCTATTTGAGAGAGAGTTATACAGCGTTCATGGTTATCTCAGCAGCTTTCCCAGTTGCATGCATATTCTTTCAGAAGAATCCTGCTTCCAAAGGTGGCTAACAGTGGAAAAAAAATGTAAGACTTCCAGTGGATTTTGTTGGCCTTTATATTGCACAATCAGAAAGTATGTGTATACTTACACAAATAGCTTTCTCAAACAGGATAAGTCACTTGGACAGGGCTACTACATAAGACACACGTATTTTTGTACTCTGTGATTATTTTGACTAAGAATTGGTTAGACTCTAATAGCGCTACTGTAGTTTGTAGGACTCTTGCCCCTAAACTGTGGGGAATCCAGTAGGCTTATTTTTAGACAAGTGTTACATCTATGTGTGTGCAGACAAGGATGGACTTTAAATTGAAATAGGGGAAGGGTATTAACTTGTGAGAAATGAAGACGAAGTATATTGGAAAGGAGCAAGCCAACTATTAAACAAAACAAAACCCCCAATTAACTCTGGCATAGTTAGTTGTTAACAGCATTGCAAATGCAGTATACTGAAGCTGGTTTTGTATGAGCCAGTCATCAGTAGTATTTATAACCTTGAAAATGTAAAATTTAACTTACTAGAGATAAGACTTTTATGTTTATATATTTTAGAGGGGTTTTTGTTGTTTTTTTTTTTTTTTTTTTTTTAATTAAAATCTTGCACAAAATTTGTAAATTGTTTTATCTCAGTTGCTCTCCAGAAAATGGACTCAATGCTTTCATCAGAGGCTGCATGGATATCACAATACAAAGATATCACTGATGTAGATGAAATGAAAGTCCCAGACTGTGCTGAAACTTTTATGACTCTGTTGTTAGTTATAACAGGTAATTATTAATCTACAGGCATTGCTCTTGTTTGTAATGAATAGTGAAAAAACTTCAGCCAACAGATTTCTCTACTAAATATCCATTGTCAGCAGTAGTCACCAAATAATGTTGCAAAGTTGTGATGTTTGCAATTTAATAAAATCTTTCCTGTTAGTTTTGTATTTTGGACACTAACTCAAGCATGAATAATCTTGAGCTAGTGACATGTTTACAAAACAATAATTAAAAAAATACATTTGATATTTATCATGTTAAAACTCCTTCATACTTAGAGAATATGATTTGTTACAATGCAGTAATAAAAAAATCCTACTATTCCTTTTGAATCTGTGACAATTTAGAAGCTATTAAGTAACATCTTCTTTCTTGGAACAGAATATAAGAGCAGGTGAGTTTTCAGGAGACACTTAATTGCATATTCAATGGCTTTATCTTACTCTGAGTACACTTTAGGGGCCACACTGGATAGTATGGTATAATCACATATTGCTTAAAGTATTAGAATAGAAAATGCTAGTGGAATCAGGAGGGGGAAGAATGTCAGGTTTTTACATGTTTAGCTTTTGCATTGAGTATTTTCCCTGAAATTGTTAATGTCAGCTGTTTTAAATACCGTATGATGTCCTCACAGGTGTAAGGTTGTGTAGTAAGATGACTGTAATGTTTCTTTTTAAAAAGCTTTTATTCAGTGTTGCAAAACCTAAAAACATTTTATTAATGTCTTTCCAGACAGGTATAAGAATCTTCCAACAGCTTCCAGAAAACTACAGTTCCTGGGCCTACAGAAGGAGTTAGTTGATGATTTCAGGATACGATTAACTCAAGTAATGAAGGAAGAGACTAGAGCCTCCTTAGGCTTCCGATACTGTGCAATCCTTAATGCTGTGAACTATATAGCAACAGTGTTGGCAGACTGGGCTGACAATGTAGTAAGTAATTATTTTACTTAAAAAAATTTTTTACAAATGGACTTTGGATGTTTCTTTCATAACAAACACTTTATTTTCAGTAGTATTTATCTAAATGTATTCAGAAGAATTACTGAAAAAATAGAATGAGATGTAAATTCAGATTTCATAAAAGATGTATAAGGACAGATTATTGTTTGAGATCTAAGCTATATTGATTATAATGCAAAGAGAGCCTGAGGAATGGAATAATCTGAACAGACAAAAAAGTAGTCTGCTTTACACGTTTGGTTTTGTAAAAAAATAGTGAGTTCACTTTGGAGATCTCTGAGCCAGTGTTAACAGCATTGATGTTGAAGTGCGTGCAGCAGCCTATGCATGATGCTTGAACTACTCCCATGGCAGGTTAGGTTAAATGGATTCAGCATGGCTATCTGTGTTGCCACACGGTTTAGGTGTTGCTCAGAAAAGCCACTCGCTGGTAACTGGGAATTAATTATTTTGCTATATAATAGCCTGGTGGCAGCATAGCTGTTCTGTAGCATTTCAACTTTTCTATGGTTATTGGTATAAAAGGTCAAAATAACCTGTTGCATGTCAAGTCTGTAGAAATGGGTATTGTGTGCAAGACGAGCAGCCTCCAAATTCTTTTTGTCTTCACAGGAAACTGTGTCTCTAGCAGAGGATAATCTTGAGCAGCCTTCATGTTGTATAGCTGCGTCTACCTAAGCGGCTTGATCTGCTTAAAAGCAAAACCAACAAGTTGTTACCACTATGTCACATTAAACTCGATCCATTTTCTTGCTGTTGTCAGCCCAGCAAACTTATGATTTAATGAATGATTATTTCTAAAAGTAATTACAACTAAAGACTAGTTTACTTTTGCAAACATTAAAAAGGTCAAAATTAGGATGGGGGTTTTTTTAAGCATTCTGGTGTCAGTCTTAAAATATCTTTTTAGTATTTCTCTAGATCTATTCCCATTACTTATCTACTGTTGTATCTGAAATCTGTATCAGTTCCATCACTAGGATTATAAACCACCATGTTTTGTTTTCCACTAAATTAGGACTATGGGGAAAGATAAAGTGGTTTTAAAATCTTAAAATTTTAAGTTTTTAAATTTGTCAGCAGAGTGTTTTCTAGAACCATGCCTATTAAAGTACCAATGAAAAGTTCAAATGGTAAGATTATTTTTTGTAGTATTCATATCTGGTTTTGTTTCTCTAGTTCTTCTTGCAGCTACAGCAGGCCGAACTGGAGGTTCGTGCAGAAAGTAACGCTGTCAGTAAACTACAGCTAGGGCAGCTGGCTTCAATGGAGAGTTCTGTCTTTGATGAAATGATTAACCTCCTGGAACGCCTGAAACATGACATGCTGACTCGTCAGGTAGATCATGTCTTCAGGGAGGTCAAAGATGCTGCAAAGCTGTACAAAAAAGAGAGGTGAGTTTGTTTACTCTCTTCCCATATTACAGCATTATTTCCTGTTAAAAATACTGAGGTAAAGGCAGGAACAGCTAATAGGCAAAATTATTTTCCTGAATAGGAATGGCACAGGGTAGTAAGTTTTGGAAAATGCTTTTAACACCATTCAAGACTATTTCAATGCTGTTCTCTGAAGTAGTTCCACGATTAGTGGGCGTGTTATGTTAAAAACCCTAGGAAAAATTCTGGATCACTCTAGTTTGGACAAGAATAATATTCTTCGCAGTAGTATTAAAGAGTTAATATGAAATGGTCTGTAATGACTTTTCTCTTCGCAGACTTATAGGGCTTCTTGAATGTTTGCTCCTGAGTACAGTTTCTGAAGTGCTTCATAAAAGGAATGCAACTACTCGATGATTTTCCAGATTAGATGGCATTTCTCTGAACAGCACGTTCAGAGATTGATAACTAAAGCTCGAGTTTAACATTAAATGAAGTTTAAACATAGCATTAGACTGTGATTACTTTTAGATTTGAAATGGGAAAGAAGTCTCTCTGAACCGTTGTAAATGGGTAAGATTTTTTTTAAAGGATAATTTTAACTTCAGTTGTAATATGAATAATTTCACTATAATGACTTCAATGTGATAATTTCTTTCAGGTGGTTATCTTTACCATCTCAAGCAGAGCAAGCAGTAATGTCTTTATCAAGCACAGCTTGCCCAATGTTGTTGACCCTACGAGACCGCTTGCTACAGCTAGAACAGCAGCTCTGTCACTCACTGTTCAAAATTTTCTGGCAAATGCTTGCAGAGAAAGTGGATATATACATATATCAGGAAGTAGGTATCAGCAAAATGTGACCTATCCAATACAATATAGGTGTGACTGGCTTAAACAGTAGATGCACCTCTTTGTTTGCAGATAATTATGGCAAATCATTTCAACGAAGGAGGAGCAGCACAACTCCAGTTTGACATGAGTAGAAATCTGTTCCCTTTATTTTCACACTACTGCAAGAGGCCAGAGAACTACTTCAAGCAGTAAGTAGGCAAACTTCTGATCTGTTGGTATTTCTAAAGTGAATGTCCAGATGAATACATGTGTTTTATGTGTCACCAAGGTTTTTTTCACAGTTAGTTTTGATCCACACTTAAAATATGTGGATCATTTATGCTTCCAGTTTTTACAACTAGGAAAGTTTTGACTCTGTAGCATGTACTCAGCAACGGACTGTGGCATGTGTTCTGGAGTATTTTGTGCAGTCAGGATGTGTAGATAAATTAACTTATGGAAGGAATGTAAGTAGCACAGACTTCCAAAACTGGAGCCAAAGAAAATACTCAAAGATATAGTTAAAACACAATAAATGTTATTTATTGTTAGAAGAAAGACTACTTTAAGCTATGTTCCTGCTCAGAATTGCCTTGCATAGCAGTCTAGTTGCTTTCATTGATGAAAAGAAGCTACCTTCTTTGTGGTTAGTCTTTTTTAAATAGCCCAGTCTTGTAAAGAGTCCAGTGCTAAACTCCTAGGTTAATTGGGGCAGAAATCTTAAAATATTAAAATCAGTATGGAGCATGGCATTCAGTTTTGAACACTTGAAGGCAAAGATTAAAAATACCAATATATAAAGTGGAACATAGCATCTTCAGGTTTAAGATTTTTTTAGCACATCACTTTTGTAAAGGTAATTGATACATACGTATTATTCCCAGAGTAAGAGGACACAGATGTACAAAGGAACTGTAAAAAATAATGCATAATGGGTACATCGCTATGTATTGTATTTAGACTAGAAACAGTGTGACAAAGACAGGGTATCTGTTTGCTCCCTAATGATACTAATTTTCAGATTCTAGCAACTGTCAAACTGTACTCTTAAAATATACTGAATAAGAAGTTTCTAATTATCTTAGGGGAAAAGGTAGTTAGGGAAACCCAGACAGATTAAGTGGTAAATTCTATTCTGTATTTTTAATAATGGTGGAAAAACTTCAGCAGCGAAAGCCAGGCCGAGCACTAAAAGGCAAAGTATTGATGCTTATGAAATGCACATACGTAACATAAAAGACTTATACAGTGAGAACAAGTATACTGTATACCATTTGCCTTGATCTAAGCAGTACTTTCCAGTTCAGTACTTCTGATCCTTTTCAGAAGTCCGTGGAGGTTTTTTTGTTAATCACTGAGTGAACAAAATTAAGTGTCTCTCATGGGTGCTTCTCGTATTAATCCATGTAACTTTTTCCCTCTAGCATAAAAGAAGCCTGCATTATCCTGAACCTGAATATTGGCTCTGCCTTACTTCTGAAGGATGTACTGCAGTCAGCTTCAGAAAATGAAACAACATTAAAGCCAAACCAGCCATCTGCAATAGCAGCACTAAATGAACTTGGAGTTTATAAATTAGCTCAAAAGGATGTTGAGATTCTTCTCAATTTGAGAGCTAGTTGGCCAAATACAGGAAAATAAAGACTGCTTCAGAAATGGTTAATAACTTGATCTAGATTACTTATTTCAAACAAAAGCAAAGCAAATATGTTTTAATATACTTGAGTTGTTTTTTTCAATGCTGAATGACTGGTTTAATCTGATCTTATGCCTTATTGTATACAGTTTTAAAAAAAAAAAAAATTTCAAAATGCTGCTGACTTGGTTTTGAACTGCGCAGATCTTATTTTCCATAGCCACCTTGCCATTGCATTTAGAAGCTAAAAATGTCTTCATCTCTAATGAATATGTCTGCCTTGTCAATCTTGTGTGCTGTAACATTATTCCAAGCAATACAGAGTATTTACAGTGTAAATACACCTGTGTACAATACAGACAACTACTCCTTATGCAGTGGTCCACCTTCACTTAAACACAGATGTTTTACATCTCTAAATGGCAGGTAATGAATGGATGTTCTGTATTAAAATGCGTATATACAGAACATAGAAGGAAGGAATATGTCACTTCATTTTCTTTATTCATACTAATTCAATTTTTTTCCTTGCTGTACCAGAGTCTCTCCTATTATTTTTTTTTAAGTTTCTCCTTAAAAATTGCATAAATACTGTGTTAAAAGTTTGAAAATAGCATTTTACTTGCAATTGCTACCTTTCTTCAACTGTGGACATTTCCTTTAAAAAAACCAAGCCCCAAAACCAACTTAGGATCCTAACAGCTTAACTCTTAATTTTATTGAATTGGTAATGAGCCAACAGGTAACAACCCCTTACTGTAAGCTATAAAATGATGGAGGGAACTCCAAATCACTGTTTTAGTTGCCTAAGAGATCTCTACCTTTTTTTAACCATCTAATTGTATTAAGAAAAGCAATTCTCAAAAGATAGACTTCCAGTGCCTGGTAAACATGAACAAGTTCTTGTCATTTTCTAGCCGATTGCTCAAATAGGGCAGTGAGGGAAATGAGAAAAAGAGAGTACTGCTTAAAATCAGCTATCCACAGCTGACAAACCAGAAGCATTGAGCAAGGTGCCTATTTTTAATATATATAGCAGACCGCTGCTTAAACTAGTATACAGCCCAGCTCTCCAGCATCTTTTTCTTCCTAAGACAGAAAAAAAAAGAATTCTAGTTAGATAACAATGAGGGTAATTAGTTCCAGTTACCTTTCAGTGATTGCAACAGTTAACAAAAAATTGCCCCTAGAACCATACCTTGGCTATGAGAAATTATTGTAACTCTGAGCTTGTTTCACCTACAGCTGTGGTACCACCTCTGGCAAAGAGGCCAACACTGCTTTGCTATTTCACATTTCTGGATCAGTATTGGAACCCCTGGGCTACCTGATGATCATCTGTCTGACCTGAGGGGTAGGTGATCTGAGAGGTCTGCTTCAAGAGCATCCTCGAACTGACACAGTGGAGGAAAATGCCGAGTTTGGTTCAGGTTACGGCAAGCCAAACAAGGTCAGGCAGTAACTGACCTTTCAAAATCTCGGAATGCAAAGTAAAGGGGTTAAGCTTAAACCAGCAAGTCCTTTAATTATATGCTTTTGTAAATAAAAAATAAATCTCAGTACAGTATCTCCTGTGCATATCTATCTGTCCCCCTCCCCAAAAGAAAAAAAAAACCCTTTCGATTAAACTTACACTTCTTCTTTGAATACATCCAGTGTGATATTCACATCATCTCCAAGCTGCAGATCCTCAGTGCTCAGTCCCAAAGTTTTAAGAGCTAAAGTTAAGGAAAGAGAATTTCCCATGCAAGTCTTGGGAAGATTAATTTAACATCTTAAACTGGCCTAGGTCTAATAAGAAGTAAACATAGGTAATTTTTTTAACTTTCCAAGTTCCAGGTTGTGTATTGGCAGCTGGGCAGATGCTTTTCAAGCACACATATGCGTAGGTTTGAAACTATTTTGATAATTCTGTGCAAGCACACACACAAACACACACACGCACGGACAACCACTTCAGTATGACCCGCCGCTCGGGTGAGACGCACCTTCTCTGTACTGCGCTGGCGTTATGTGGCCTTGGCCTACGACATCCAGCAAGCCGAACATGGCGGCCAGGTTGGCCTCGTCCATGAGGTACGGGTACTCCCCCTCGGCTCGTTTCCCAGCCTTCACCCTTTCCAGCATCAGGATCAGGAACTCGCGTGGTCTTTCTGCAACAAAGTAAGATTGCCCACAGAGGCGGGGCCCTCAGCTAGCGAACGAACGAAGGCCGCCCACCCCGTTTTTCACGGTGGCGGGCGGGGAGAGGTAACGGCCCTACAGGTCTCGGGGCTGAGGCGAAGGGGGGGTGCCCCCTGCCCTGCTCTGGCCCCCGGGGCGCGGTGCCGCACCGGGGCGGTGGTAGAGCAGCAGCGCGCCGAGGCGGTGGAGCAGCTCGGGGATCCGGTGGCGCTGCAGGTAGTCGCGGGCCTCCTGCTCGCCCGCCGCCATCCCGCGTTGCTGGGAGACCGCGCGCGCGCCGCCGGCCGTTAACCGTCCCCGCCCCGCCGCGAGGCAGCGTGAGGTGAGGCCGGCGGGGAGAGCGGAGGTGGGAGGGAAGGGCCAGGGCAGGAGCCCTGAGGAGAGGAGTCCTCGAGGGGGACAAAAGCGAACAGAAAACGGCCGGGGACCGGGACGGGTGGCGCAGCTGCTCGCCAGCGCTGGCGGGGTGCCCCTTCAGTCGGCTCAGGGCGCCAGGCGGAGTAAATCGGATTACTGAGACTTGACTGACTGCGCAGCCCCTGCTTCAGTGGGTAGGAAGTGGGAAGCAAAAATTAATTTGCCTAGATGTCAGCACGTTAGCACTAGAACACAGAATCATCGCTTCCAGCCAAGTTACTAGTGAGTACGGCAGTTGCATTACTTCATGGGGAAAGCAAATTGGTTTTGACACGCTATTGTTTTTAAGATTCATGCAAGTCTTCTCACTGTCAGCCACATTTCCTTCCATATGCGGTAACGCGGTCTACAGCTTTTGCTCTTCCCCATATACCGTCCGCTACCTGGACTGGACTCCCTTGCTAAAGGTGGTCTTGGCTAACCCTTGTAAATGCGGGCGGACAGCAAAACGTTCAGCTGCCACCTAGTGGAACGTGGTCATGTGTGCTCAGTGATGGTACGATAAGCAAAATCGATGATGAGCAGCTAACAGTAAGAAAGGTTACATTTTTAAATCATTACTGACGTTTGCAGCGTAGCCTGTGCAAACAAAGAACCTTTTTATTGTACTACCCAATGTGAGTAGGAGAAAGATAATCAACTGTCCCACTAAAAAAAAATTCAAGCAAACCTACAACGACATAACCATCTGCCACCAAATAAAAATAGACAATGATAAATGAGCATATAGTAAAAGAAAAATGGTATTCCTGGGAAAAGTCTAGCACTATATATATTTAACTATTTGCCAAAAATAAAATATCACAAGGCATTAATAGAATTCACCTTTTTTTCTCAGAGAAAGAGTGGGAAAAATGCAGCATCCAAAACGTCAGAGACATTGTACAGCCATGCTCTGCCTGTATTCTTTAGCATTTTAAACTGATTGTGCTACCTGCTTCAAGTCTTAATTAGGGCTAGAGGAGTTGCAGGTTTGTAACAGTTACCTCCCTTGACAGCTACCTGGCAGTGATGGAAACCACCTTTTCCTAATGAATAAAATTCATAGTTACTGAGCCCATTCCTGCATTTGACTTTTCCAAGCCTTTCAACAGACTTTGCAAAAAAGTACTACTGATTTTTTTTTTTTTTACTAAAAAGGAATGATAGGAGAAAGTGTAGCTTGAAGCATGGAGAATTACAAACGGGAGACTGAGCTGGCCAGCAGTGGAGAAATAAAGACATGTGAAAATGAGAACCTAAGGATAGGAAGATTGACAGGAAAGGAAGGAGCAAGTGAAAGACTGGAGAGAAAAGTAGGTCAGTCAGTGAGTGGTTGGGACAGAGAAAACAGCATTTGGCAAACGAATTTTCTCCTTTAGTGGTCAACAAAGATAACCAGTTATAAAAAATGTATGTTGAAGGCTGATATTTTAGCAATAAACACAGGAATTACAGATTGAAGTGTGTTTCTCTGAGGAATGGTTCAAAAACATCACTAAGCAGAGCAAATCCAGATTTGATTTACAACTAGGAATATTTTTTTTTTAAAAAACCCTCTATTTCACTGTTAAGAAAGCACAATTTATTTCCTTGAAAAAATTTTCTGATAATGAAACATGTATTTATTATTTAAATAATTATTATCCTCAGTTCATATGATGATAGTAGCAGCTATATATACACAAGCCCTAAAAGGATGATAGTTTAGGACAATTTGTGAGAAGCTCACACGGACTATTTTAAGAGAAGCTGAACTTCTGGTGACTGAGAAAAACAGGATTTGCCGAACATCTCAAAGTTTTATGGTTCTGTTATAGAGATACTGCTAATTGAGTTTTAATCAAGAACTAAAGAATCAAATCTGTTTTCATGTGTTTAAAGTGGTTAGGTTATATAAATTGAATTTGGTTGAAAGACTTAATACCTGTTGTGACAGAAGCTGAGTCTTTTGCAGAATATCGTTAGTAACGTAAGCCTTTTATCTAATTACATAGGACTAAATACACTACCAGGAGTCTTAAGGGTTGTCATGAAGAGGAACAGGGACTGCAGGTCAGATATGAACCTGGTTGCAGAACAAGCACTTGTCTTGCTGAAGAAAACAGGCAGATGGACATGTTCTTCCAAATGGGAGTGTTAGAAGACTGAAGTCTCGGGCTGTGGGAAGAGACAGGAGCAATAAGGGCTGGGAAAGATGCCTAGGTCTGCCATATGCTTACAGTGAACGTGCTGAGTAGCAGCTCCTTTAATGCTTTACCCGCCTCTGCTCCTTCTCAACATGGACATTAGAGAGCACTCAGTGTTAGGGAGCATAGGGCAGGGCTGTAAGGATTGGATCCTGCCATTTCTGTAACTGCTGTGGAAGAGCTCCACTGCACCCTTCCATTGTGTATCTTCAAGGACTTCCAAGATACAGGTGAGTTCCTTGCCAGGGAATTTTGCACTATACATTTATAAGGGAAAGTGCTTAACAGCAGAAATATTAAGTTTCTGGGTATTAATTATCTCAGCAGACAGAACTGTGTTTTTTTGTTTCATTTTGGTTTTTTGTTTTTACTGTATAGAACGACAGAATAATTTAGGTTGGAATGGACCTCTGGAGATCATGTGGTCAAGCCCCCTCCCTCCTCAAACTGGGCTAATTTCAAAGTTGAGATCATAGCCTTGCCCAGCCCAGTTTTTACTGTCTCCAAGATGGAGATTTCACAAGATTGCTTGGTTCCTATTCCAGTGCTCAACTACATTGCAAAGAATTTTTGCCTTCTGTCTAATCAGAATTCTCCTTGTGCTACCTTACGTCTATTGCTTCTTGCCATTCTGTTGTGCACCACCAGGAAGAGTCTGGCTTAATCTTTTCTACAATCACCCACCTTGTAGCTGAAGATAGCACTCAGACCCCTCTTCACTCGTCTTAAAACTGAACAAAACATTTTTTTAAGAATATCCTTATACATCATTTGCTTCAGCTACTGTCATCTTGGTAGCGCTCCACTGGACTCACTTCAGTATGCATGCTGCATCTTGTACCGTGGAGGCCCAAACTGGACACAGTTCTGCAGACGCAGTGTCACAAGTGCCAAAACAGAGGGTGACAATCAGTTCCCTCTGACTGCTGTCTACATTCTTACTGCTGCGGCTCAGGCCGTGGTTAGCTTTCAGCACCCCAGGGGTCCCTTACTGGCTCACATTCAGCTTGTCCACCGTCCCCTTTTCCTGCAAAGTTGCTTTTTTGCCAGTCAGCACCCAGCTTGTTCAATGACATGGGGTTATGCCTCCCTCAGAGGTGTAGGACTCGGCATTTGTCTTTGATGAACCTAATGAGGTTCCTGTGAGCCCAGTTTTCTAGCCTGTTGAGCTTCCTCTGAAGGACAACCCTGCCCCTACTATATCAATCCCCTCCCTACCTCTAATTTGTTGTTATCCATGAATCTCCAACCCATCCCAACATCCAGGATGGTAATGAAACCCTTCAGCATTATTTGGCTCAGTATTAACCCCTGAGGCATGTTACAAGTAACAACCAACCAACCAGACTTAAAACGGCTGACCTCAGCCCTCCAAGCACTGCTGTCAAGATGATTTTCCACCCACCTCATAGTCCACACCTTGAATCTGTATCTCTCCAATTTATTGTAAGAATACAAAAGCAGATGGTTTCAAAAGCCTTGCTAAGGTCAAAGCAAACAACATTCACTGCTCTCTGGTCAGTACCTGAAGGCAGTCGTTTAATCACAGAAGGCAAGCAGGTTGGTCAGGCGTAGTTTCCCCTTGGTAAATCCATGTTGTCTGGACACGGCTTCTAGGAGAATTTGTTCCATCATCTGCCTGGGATTGCAGTTGGGCTGAGCAGCCTATAGTTCCCTGGGTCTTTCTTGAAAATGGGCATTGCGTTTGCCTTTTCCAGTCCTTAGAAACCCTGTACCCTGTTCACCAGGATCTTTCAAGGATGATAGCAGCCTTGTAATGATACCAGCCTGCATCCTTGAATGGAGCCCAGCTTTTCACATAGACTGGTATAGGTCCAGGTGAAGTAGTCCTTAACTCAGGCTTCCTTTGATGTGGGTAGTACCTCACTCCCCAGACCCTGGCCAAAGATCTGAGCACAGATGTCTCCAGTTAAAACCTGAAGCAAAGGCGGCACCGAGTGTACCTCAGTTGTTTCCATGTCCTTTGCCACTAGGTTACTCACCCCATGTAGTGGGGCACACATTTTACTTAAGCTTTCCTTCCATGTTAATATACAGAAGGTGTCCTTCACATCCCTCATTTAATTCCAACTCCAGCTAAGCTTTGGCTTTCCTAGTTCTGCTTCAGCATGCCTAGGCAGCATTTCTATATGCCTCCAGGGTAGCCCACCTCTGCTTCCACAGTCTGTGTACTCACCTTTTGCATTTGAGTTCAGTCAGGAGTTCCCCATTCAGCCATGGTGGCCTTATGTCTGCTCAACTTCCTGCATATCAGAATGGACTGTTCTTGTGCTTCATCAGCTAGCTGCCCTGGGCCCTTCAGGGCAGTCTTCTGTGCAATTCTGCCAACAAAACGTATGCAGGAGACAATGTCTGCTCTCCTAAATGCCAGGGTTGCATTTCGACTGTTTATCTTTCTTCCTTGCTTCCCTCAGAATCTTAAGCTTTGCTGTCTTGTAGTCACTGCTGCCAAGGCTGCCACCAATGTCAGTGTTCCCAGCCAGCCCTTCCTTATGTGTGAGTAGCATGTCTAGCATAGCCAGACTTCGCTTGTTGAGCACTTCTGTCAAGAAATTGTCCTTGATGTACTACAGAAATAGCCTGGATCACTTGTGCCTCCACCATGTTGCCATCCCAGTCCCCTCCATGAGAACAAGAGTGACTGTAAGGCTAAGCTGTTAATGTTGTTTTTCTCAGTCAACTGCAAAACAAAGACTAAACCTGCCATCAAAAATCATATACTGGTAAAAATTTAATATCAGGAATTAGAAAAATACTTCCAGTTACTGTTTCTTAGTCAAAGATAAGTTAAAAATATGTCACAAAAAGGCTGGTTTAATATCAGGAGATTTGGCTCTCTCACAGAACTGGCCGCTGACTGAAAACCCACGAAACTGACTTCTTAGAACTACAGTGGGACTCTTGCTGAAGGCAAAACAAAAAAAGAAGTTTCTTAGCAGGAGCCTTCATTCTTTGAGATATGTAGCATATTTGTCTGTTTAAGTGTGGCTCTGAGCCCATAGCTCTTAAGGCCACAGATGCTTTTATTCTAGCAGTATCTGTAGAGCAAGTTCACACTACACAGGGTAGCAGAGATCAGAGATCCATCTCCCTCGCCTTAGTTTCTCTGACACCCACAGTCCAAAGAGAGACATTTTGAACAACAGAAAGGCTGGGCATGCAGTTAGGAAGCAAAAGTAAGTGTGGATTATGCATCTACAAAGACTCGTGTTACTGATTGAGTAACCTGGGTTTTTTCCTGTCTTTGACCATTAAGTCCACATGTGTACTCTAACAGTAGTCACTTCAGTCAGTACCCTGTAAAAGCAAGGTTACCAGGAAGAGGTCTTGGAGCGCTTCCTAATGTCAGCATTGCTCTACCAAATCCAACAATTCTGGATGCATCAACATTTGGTGAAGGTGAATGTCAATGTAGGTGGTCTCCCACAGGTGTCAAGAATAGACATGCTCTTCATATAAGCTACAGTACTGCACATGCTATAATAGAGAATGTGCTGATTACTGGGTATAGTAGAGAGAGAAAATAATGCCGTCTAGTCTGTTACACAGATAGCCATCCTTAGTGTAAAGATGTTCACAATTCCTCAAAAGGAAAGATTAGCATTCTTGGAAAACATGTTAGGAGCTTGGTTCTGTGAATGTAAAAAGGCAAGACTTAGAGTGGACAGTAAGTTTTCTGCCTCATCCTATGCTGTCTTAGAAACAAAGCAGGTAAATTGATTCAAAGGAAACTCTGTAGTATATCTCCGGGAGAGATTTGGAAAAAAATCCAGTGAAATATCTCTCTAGGACAGACATTGTAGAGTGAGAAACGCCAATGACAAGATCTTGGGTGTCACCAGTTCTGAGTGAGAATTACTGCTACCAAAAAAGCTGGTTAATGAATAACATAAAGACTGAGCCATGAAGAGGGTTCGGTATTAGGAAAATACCCTAAGAAGGCGCCAGGGAGCATTTCTGAGAAAATGACCCTACAAGATGAGTCCTTGAGAGAGGAGTTATTGCTTTCATCATTATTGCTTTCTTCACATCTGGATCATAGGACAGGAGGTCTGTAGTCCAGCTTCCTGCTCAAAGCAGGGTCAGCTCTGAGGTCACACCAGGTTGCTCAGAGCTTTATCCAGTTTGGGTTTGAAAACCTCGAAAGTTGGAGTTTGCACCCACCTCTCTTAAGCAACTTGTTCTAACACTTGACTGTCTCCATGGCAGGAAGGTTTTACCTTGTTTGCATCCAGTCTGAACCTCCCTTTTATCAACTAAAGTGGATTGTTTCTCATCTTCCCACCGTGCAGCACTGCAGGGCCTGGTTCTGATCTCCTAGTGACCTCCTCAAAGGTATCGGCAGGCTAATATTATATCCCCTTAAGTCAGAGCAAGTGGTGAGTTGGAGCCAGAGGTTCATATCAGTGCTGACCCACTTGCTTCGTGCTTCAATTTCCTTTTCCCTTTTCTTTTCCTTTCTTGGCAACCTCATAAGGGATTTTGAAGGCCAGTCTGGGCCCAAAGGCCCTGGACAGAAGCTTGAGATTGAGAAGCTAGTATCTTTCGGGCTTCATTGACATTTAAGTGCAGATGAAAGGAGTTTGGGATTGGAAGATCAGCAGTGGAAGTCATGGGAGTGAGTGGTCCAATAATATGCTAGGGGCAAAGTAAAACAGGCATTAGACAATTGTCTGTTAGCAATGAAAGGCCCAACATGGAGTCTGTTATGTACTCCAGGAGCAAACATGCACTTGGCTTGTTTTAGGTTAAAGAGCACAAATGGAGCATTTCCCTTTGAATGTTTTTTTTTCTTTGGAAGCATCCACACTCAGGGTGTGAAGCTGTAGGCCTTGGAAGCACTCTGCAAAGTAACACAAGTGAAAACCAGCTTTCTGCACCTTCTTGGTGTCTCCTTGATAATGAAGCAGCAAGTACAGTGTGTTGGTATTACTGTTCAGGCTTCATAGTCCAAACACAGATCCTAAAGAGAATTAACAAGGAAGGAGTAACTCAAGGCAAGATTAAAACAAACAAACAAAATCCCAACAGAACAAAACAAACCCCAAAACACACCACAAAACCCACCAACTGATTATGGGTCAAAATAAGATAGAACTAAAGAAAAAGGAAGGCAAATAGTTGCAAATTAAGAATAGAGCTGACCAGAAGGGAAGTTTCTTGCATAGGCTGTTGAGAGTATCTGCAGAACTAAGGTGACAGGCCTATATATGCTGCATCTCTGGTGGGCAAGACTAAAGGGTTGAGCCCAAGTAGTCCTTTTCCTATGACCTGTCTACTCACCTGTGACACAGCTCTCCAAATCAGCACTGAGTAAATTTGCCACTAGGAAGGGATGATGGTTTCTTTTCTGCAGTGATGCTTACTCTGTCTCCTCCTCTGCCTCCGTAGCAGCCAGGCTGGAGATAGCTGACACAGACACGGGACTCACAGGGTTGCACTCATGAGTTCCTCAGGCCATTCACTGTAGTCACACCAACAGGCCTTTATACCTGTAGCATTCTGTAAATATACGCTGTTCATGCTAGACAATTTTCTGAAAAACTAGTCTCTTGTGCTGTCATATCAACCATGTTAGTAACTGCTCCAAGTAAATCAAACCCAGATTCAATTTCAGAGCCAAATCTTTCAGGTTTGGGAAGTCTGCAAAGGTGCAGCTGAATGTTGTGCACCATCTCGAATTGCTACTGGTGTCCTTACCCTCAAATCAAGTTCTCCTGGATCCTGATTGTTATTTCTGGCACGCTTCCCTTTGCCCTTCTGAAGGGAGAGCAGATTACAGACTAGATCTAAATATTTCTGCACATCACCCATAAACAACAAAAAACCACACACAAAAGAATCCTGCCCATGTACTTTGTGATGCATTACAAAATGAGAACAAGAGTATGCATACTATCTACCATGGATTCTCCAGTCGAAGGGCAAACAGGGACCTGCTGCTGAATTATCAGCTTTATCTTTCCTCTACTTAGGAAAGTATGTTTTAGAAGAGGTCTGCACTTATTTGAGTAGTAGCTTTCAAGAGATACTCAAGGTGCAAAACAGCATAAAAATTTGCATGAAATAAACATTCTTGTGTTCTGAAGTCTGAATCTGTTGTATGAATCTCCTCCAAATATTTCTGGAATCAGTATTTGGCATTTCTTCCAATTGGGAATCCTGACAGATTTGGAAGAGTAAAACAGATACTGGTTGGTTGCACACAGCAATGACTTTCTTTTAAAATAAATAGGTCTGTGGTAAAAACAGAAGTGTAAAAACTAGAATGCAATGAATAAAAAAGTTACAGTGTGATCTGCTGCCCTCTGAAACTGGTGGCATTTAGAGCATGTTGGATAATAGAAGCAAAAGAGTACTCCTACAAGCAAAATACTTGTATAACCAAAAAAAGGGTGGGGGAAACCAACTCCAAATAGACAACAGCTTGTAAATCACTCTAACGAACCTGCAAGTGCTAAAAAATTACATGGACTCGTATTTGGAAAATAAATTCAGTGGTTTTTGCCCTTTGCTGGCCATGGGCAATGATGGCAAGCAACTAATAACTCATGGCTGCAATATTCCATTTTTTGGCTGTATCTTTGATTCCTAATGGCTGCTAGAAATAGCAAAGCATCTTACAAACACAGTTGTCACTCTTCAGCCATAAATGAGGACCACTCTATCAGATGAAACTTTCCTATCTACTGTTACTTCATGATATTCGGTTTTTCTATACTGGAAAAGATAAAACTCAAGACTAAAAAAAAAAAAGTTTTCAAAATATAAGCAACTCAGACCAAGGCACAAACTGGACAGTAAAGAGGAAGTTCAGGATTAGCTTTTGTGACAGGTAACAGAACACGCAAGACACTAGACAAAAAGATGTTTACCTAGAAGTTAAAATGTTCCTCCTTCGATTACCGTTTCCTGTAATGCAGGCCAGCTTTCTATCTCCTCTGCCAGTTCTGAATGTATGCATACAAAAATGCAGTTTGCAGTCCAAATTTCTTGCTTTCAAAAAAGATCATACTGCAATTGTGAGCATCTTCCCTACAGTATCTCCAAGACCGAGTTTCCAGATACTTCATAAAAGGAGCATAAAAATGTACATTTTCCCCAGATTTGCAGAAGAGGTTTGCTGCGAGAGAAAAAACCTGCAATCTTCTCTGCAGAGCTGACAAGCCAATGAACAATTTAAGTCTCACTTGATCTGTAATTGGAACAGGCTTTACATAGAACAAGAATCTTAATGCCTAGATAAAAGTTGCATTTTTTCTATTAACAATGATAAAGAGACTGGTTATAAATTTGTACTGCCCACTGCACTGAGAATTCCTAAATCTAGCAGCTGTAGCAAAGTTAATTCTTACACTGATAAGGAATGAGAAAATGCATTCAGCTAAGCAAAGGAATTTAAAAATGATTTATCAGTGCAAAAACCTCAGTAGCTGATTGTCACACCTGTCCTGACATGTAAGTACAGAAATATTTTAGACACAAATGCCAAAAATAATCCCAGAGCATTTCAGCCCAGTACAGAGAACTGGGCAGATCTTTTGAACTACTAATGGAATTCCGAGTGCTGGCTATCTGCACAGTGTATTTCAGCCTCTGGGAAGAAAAAAGGCAGTCTTGCAATACATACCATTTTTGCTTTGCAAAGACAAATAATGACAAAACCCATCTGTTTCTTACAAACATATAAATTATTTTATTTACAAAGCCATGTTACAAAAAAAAAAAAAAAAAAAAAAAAAAAAAAAAAAAAGCAAAAAACAAAAAATACAATCGCTCACTAGAGAATATCTCCAGGCCCGGTGTTGAACCATGGCAGTATCAATCAGATACAAGTTTGTTCTGTTTTTCCTTTTTTAAACTGTAAGCCATAGAATTTACTATTTACACCTACTTTAGACATTTATTCTGCTTACAATTATCACAAGCATGGAATGAATTCTATTTGATACTGCTAATACATAAAGGTGCAGGACAAAGAATGAAAATACTTAGTGTTACAAAATATGGATTGTAGAAAAGAAATTGGCTGTACAAGTATGGCATTTTTTTTTTCTTAGAATGATTGGACATGCTTTCGTCAAAAGTCTTCTGGAAAAGGTTCTAAAATCTGTAGTAGGAAAGCACAATATAGCAGGTGCAAATTCATTTCTGTGCAACAACAGTTATTTAATATATCCCATGACTGACCAGCTATGCAAAACCCACAGAGTTTTGTTAAAGTGCCATGGGTCAACAGCATAACAAAATATAAGGTGTAAATAGAAAAATTTCTTTTTTTCTTCTTTTTTTTAAAACAATAGTTCACTGAGAATCAGCAATAATAGAATATGCTGTATAAACTATTCTCTACAAAGGTCGATCAGCACTATTTACAATTGTTACATCAATACAAAAGAAGGCATACAAGTTATCCAAGTCGCTTTTTATGGCTGACGGGCCTATGCATTGCGTATGTGTAACAACCAAAGCTTCTGAGCCTCTATTGCTGGAAACAAATCACAAGATTTTCAGGCAAATGGGAAGAAAAAGAACTACCAAGTGAATGCTACGCTAATAATGCATTATAGGCTGGTCCAGTTTGTATCCATTTTTTCAAATGTTTACTTCCATGTCATTTTTCAGGCTGAAATTTTTGATACATATAATTAAATAATGATTCTTTGATGATGAAAGAACACTGTGGGATTTTACTTCGTGCTTCACTTTCCTGAAATGCTGTCAAGTGTAAGCCAGTTGAAAAAAAATTTAAGCAGCATTCGAAGGACAGGCTCCATATTCCAGCTTTCCAATTAAAAGATGCATGGAAAAAGCTAAAGCTTCCTAAAACTACAAAATTGCTCCTTCAGTCATTGATTAGCATTATTTCTCAGAAGCAACCACTGAATCTCACAACCACTGTTTTCCCTCAACAACTAGAAATAGCAGTTCATTGATTACAGAGGATGACTTTGTTACTGAGATTTTTAAACTCCTGCAGTTTTTAAACTCAAAATAAATTAAAAAAATCAACATAGTACTGCTCCTAAAACTGAACAAGACAAAAATTGTGCAAAAATAACAAAGATATGTACACATTTTTCAGTCTGAAGAAATGTACAATAAAAACATAATTCAAAGAACATTTTAAAAATATAAACATTGCTTAAACTTTCCTAAGTTTCATACTGTTTCTGAAACTATACCAGTCAGTTAGCTCTGAAGTATAGCAAAACATAAATTATTACAAAATTAACACTATAAAAATTTATTTTAAGAATATTTCTAAACTTTTTTTCAAAGGGTCTAGCCTTGTTTATAATTGCTTAAACATTTTTTAGTCTTAAAATTTGCCGTAAGCCTTCTTTTTTTAAAAAAGAAAGTAGTAATAATCTCCCTATTTGCAGTCTCTCGCCTTTCCCCAAGATGTAAATAAACCAGCATATAAGTGCACTTTTAACACTGTAGAAATAAAAATTAACTCCTCTGTACTATTGTTCCAGTACCTAGTATTGGCTTCCTGATTATAAAATCTATATTTTATTAAAAAATTATTCAGTAATCCTATAAGAAACACTGTCAGTGCAATTCTATTAATGCAAGCCAATCCGCTCAACTCCTGTCCTCGCAAACCCAAACTGTTTACTGAAGTTATCAAGTGCTATGATCTTATGGGTCTAGAAATCCACCACAATACGGGGATTTTACATGTTGAGCCCCCTGATAACATTAATTACAGTTTGGTGCAAAAATCCGCTATGCATTGATTGAAGTATAGATTCCTTAAGAGCCTGATCCTGGAAGAGGCTGAACACTCAGAATTCCCACTGAAATTATTAAATGCTGTAGGTACAGAGCACCAGTCAGGATTAGTCCCTAAAGTTGCAGTGCCCCAGCTGTTTGCAAATTACTAAGAAATGCACTCAATTTTTATCCATAGGACAAGCTTAAATACAGAATTACTGTAATTTTTATTTAATGAAAAAATCTGGAGATCCTTTAAATAAATTCAAATCATGATCTGGATTTTTTTTGGAATGTCCACTGTGTTCTGGTAAAGAAACAAAGGGAGCATTGCAATGCTAACAGCTTTAAAAGGCATGAAACATAACCAAGCAGAATGCACAGATCAGTGGCAAATACAAGTGAAAAACTAAACAAATCACTATTACAGTTTTCTGTAAATTTAATTCTCTTTAAAACCACAAATTCATAAAAGGTTAAATCCATCTGCAGGACATAGAAAAGAAAAACCCTGTGGAGTAGGGCTGCTGAGAGCTAGAGATTATAGGCTGGTTCCTTTTCCTTGTTATGGAAGAGTCCTTATTCTACCAGTCCGGTTTGATGTCTTCTAAAAGAGAAACCAGAGCCAGGTTCAAAATCACAAAATGTCTTTCAGTATGTAATACTTTAATAACATCTGTGTCTGACAGAACTCAAAGCAGGAATTTATTTCAAGTCCCTGAACTAAATTCCCTCCCTGTTCACTGGTTACATTAGACCTTTAAGAAAAGGAATGCTTTGAATAAACTGTATTTCCTTTTGGGACCATCTGATTTTACTAAGCTTTGGTAAATCTCATGTTCATTAACTTGGTGTATCATTACAAGTAAAAAGCAGCAATTAGACAACAACTCTGAAGTATCTCTTCCTCTACACAGCATGTTTTCATGCACAAGGAATCCCCACACAGCATACATGTCACCTTCCCTTAATAAAATGATCTAGTTACTCAGTATTTAAAAACCACCACATACTGAGGTCTTGAAGTGTTAACACATTCAGGCACCTAAAAGCACTATGAAGACAAAAACACTTGATTAGTTATAAGCCTAGAACAAGGATAAAATATGGAGAAAACAAGGTTTTGATATGTAATTTGTGTTAACCGGCACAAATTATTTGACTGTAAAACTACCATTCCATTAATGTTTCTTAAAAAACAAGTAGTTTTTATAGGGAAAAGTAGTATTTTTTTTATTACAGCAACAACGGTTGGAAAAACAGGCATGCTTTTACATATACAAGCCCCTGTTCAGGTCTCAAGTAGATGCAGCAACATTAAAATGAAACATGAATTGAGAACAATTCGTCTGAGTTTAACGTGACTGAGTTTAATGCAATGGGAGATAGCAGACGGGCCCACAACAGTTACCCTTACAATCCACCGGTCCCCCACAGGACTAGCTGAGAGTACAGCGTACTTCAACAACTGTCGCGAATGACTGAAAGAGACTACTTGTGTGAAATCAAAACCACCACGGGGCACCTTTATCTCACAACTCGATAATGAGAAACACCCAGTTACTGGTGGCAGGGGACTTTCACAGCACTGCCGCTTGTCGTCTCAGCTCCGACTGGACGCCTTTGGAAGGTGAGCAGGGAAGCCAGCTTTCTCAGTAGGACTGCACACTGGCGATGGCAGCTTTAAACAAGACTGGGTTTACAGCCTACTGCAATTTCCAGAATGCCTCATCCTCACCCAGTCACTCAACCCCGTGTTAAGGACCCCTCTCCCGTCTCTTGAGAAACAACATCTTCTCCTCCCTTCTAACTCCTCCTCTGCCCCAGCAGACAACCCCAACAGGTTGCCTGACCACGTAACACAGTAGGGACAGTCAAGAGTAACTGCTCTATACTTACATTTAGCTTGACAGCTGCAATTCTACTTCAAACTGCATTGTTAAGAGTCTGTTGCTCTGACTTGTATTTGTGAAAACTTGCCTGATTTTTCCAACTACAAACCCCAGTGAGTAGCAGAGATTGTCTCTGCCTACAGACCTTGCTTCACTTGGACTCCCTGATTATCATGGTTGTAACACCACTAACATTAAAAACAAGAGAGCTCAGGTTTCCCCAGTAGTATCTTTACTGACACAGCATATACTTGCAGATCCACTTACTGTTACCTAATTAATAACACCTTTATAAAGAAATACTATAGCACAGTTTAAGACTAAAATTTTATTTAGAGACTATTGAGTTACTAGATTGGAGATGAAAGTTGTCAACAAAGCACCTCAGATTTATTTTGACAGTGAAAAGCATTTATTAGGTAGGTAACCATTATTCATGGTTCCAAATTCTAAAATCCTGTGTTACAGTTTAAAAAAAAAAAAGTTTAATGAAACTTAATACATCTTGATTTTATTTTGTATTTGCCTTCTGAGCTCCATATTCAACTATCAAACTGACAGAAACATATTTTTAACAATAAAGAGTTTGTGGGGCTTAAAACAAGCAAACACTTCTATTTTTGATAAAGTTACAGAAACAGGCCCTGAAAAGCTCAGCAGTAGCCTTTGTTTACATAGGGCTGCCATAGAATTAATGTTTTGCGCTGTTAGGTTTTCCCCATGGGATCTAGGCAACAGAACCCAACAAGCTCTGCTCCCTGGTAGCGTGTATTTTATACTAACACAGGAGCAGGAGGCTAAAGCAAAACCAGTTTTGCAGTTCACAACAGCTTTATCCCATGTTTGTTACTGGCAGTTGGATGACAGTGTCTCACACAGAAAAAATGCTAGTCCCTAGAAGTATGAAGAAACTTTCCACTTTTTTCCCTTCAGAGTAGTTCTTCCATACGTATACTGCTCTGCATTCAGCACCAAGAGAAAAAATAAATAAATTACTGTTTGGTGGTTCATCTCAAGATGTGAGTGATTCAGAGTATTTTTAATGGGGATACAGTTGTGGGTTATCATTACTACAATCATTACTATTCTTTTGCTGTGTCTACACAGCAGAAACTAAGCAGCACAACCATTTGGAATAACTACTCCTGTATAATCTAGCCAGAATATGTAACAGAATTCTAAAATACTGACTGGTTTTACAGAAAAATCCTCTGGAATTTTTGTTTACTTGTGACTACACCTTGCTGAGGTGGGAAACCTTTTCATACCAAGGATCTTGAAAACAATTCTTGGTAACTACTCAACTTGGAGAGTCAAACAGTAGGGGCTGTATTAAAAAAAATAAACTAGTCTATCAGTCCTCCAGACAGATGAGGGCTGGATCACAGGTCAAGCAGCTGTCCTCACAAAAAAGCTGAGTTACAGAATTTATTATAAGTATCTGACCAGCAGTCTGTGTGATAAACAGGTATGGTGGGAGCGCTAAGGACTTCTCACAGTCTAAGAGGAACTCGGATTATACTTAGCTTAGTTATGCTTTCAGATTAGTTTCTCTGAATAGTCAAATGCCCTGTCTTCGCTGTCCTGTTTCTGTCCTCCCTTTGCTGCATTCACTTTGGGCCTATTTTTAAATGCTGTCCTTCCTGTGCCTGTTTGGGGACTCTGCTGTGCCATCTCACTCAGCAGGGGAAGTTGGACAGAAATACCACATCAGCTTAGATGATCCTGCACTGACAGTTTCTGCTGCTGCTGCGTTTGTATCACCAAAGCAACAGCCAGTGAGCAGCACATAAGCCAACCTGAGGTGTATTACAGGTGGTGAAAAAAAGCAGAAAACTTGTTATTCATAAACCTCGGAGGGTAAAATAGCTGGAAAAGAAATTAAGTGAGAGGAGAAATCTATTATTAGTTCACCAAAAGACAGCTTCTATAAAGAATTCTATTCATAAAGAAATCGTATTTTAAGGTTTTACAGTATAAAATATTTCAAAACTGCTTACAAACTACTTAAGTACACTTTTTTTTAAAGCAACTTACTTGTCTGTTGTGTACTGGGTTTGATGTACTCGAAGGACTGGATTGTGACAAAGCTACACTGCTATTTTTTCCAATCTGAAAGACATTAATTGAGCAGTATTGAGAGGCACATTTCTCAGTTGAATGCAGATGCTGGTAATGGCCTTCCCTTTCCTGTGTAAAGTGGCACTAATTGCTTTGCATTTGGAACACAGGTATTTTGCTATTGCAAAAGATACACTTCATATAGAATCATAATTATCTCTCAGGGCTTGGATACTTTAAATAAACTCTTAAAAGGCACATAAATACTATTACAGGTCAGAAAACAACGTTAAGAAACAGTTACTGAGGGAATATAGATTGTAAACCCCCACTTCTCTAGACCAAAATACTAGTTTCTGTAGTTACTGGAGTCAGTGCAGCTAGTCAGCAACTGAGAGCACAGAGTGCTCAAGGTGACAGACTCCTGCCCAGGGCACTTGCCTGACTCCAGGGGAGTTTAAAGCAAGGCCAAGCACCATAGCATGCCCTAAGTTATTCCATTTTCTTCCATATTTTTTATTGCTCAATAAAGCAAATATTAACCAGAAGAATCAAACTCCAGAGGTTTAAATTTGAAATTGTATCAATTTACTGTGCCACAGAATTTCTTTGGGAATGAGCACAAATTGATAGTACACATACATATATCTTAAAGTACTTAGTTAAAATATTTCATTATTCAATCTGCACATTTCAATGCTTGAGAGATTACAGCACTCTGCAAGAGCAGTCTGTCTTCCGTTTTTCTACAATGACCCATAACCATAGTGTAGGTATTTCTGTTGTGATACAAAAGGGGCGACAGCTGTTGAGTCAGAGGAGTAGTTTCTCAGGGGTTACAAGGCTGATAAAAATTAACCATGGACACATGCCTACGAATGGCAGATGACTGGAGTTTGAACAGTTATTCACAAGGTCAATGGACTTCAAGTAATGTCAACTTTAGTCATTTCATGGAGAGGCAGCAAGGACCTGTCTTCTGAACAGTGAGAAATGCAGTTGCAAGTTTCTTACTGAATAGATGGCACTGTGGCATTGGCTGGCAGGGCTTTCACTAACATCAGTTTTCTCCTTCCCTTCTGCAACGTCATTTGTTGTTCTGCCATTGCGTGTATACAGTCAAAAGTAGCCTTTATCTCCCTTTCCATATCTGCCCTTCCTCACTCAGTGACTGTTTAAAAGTGTTCTCTGTTCACATTCTATCCAAAAGAAATATTTAAGATTTTTATTTACAGCCAATTCTGAAGGCAGCTCCTGTGGTGCCCGAAGATTAAAAGGGTAGGCCTCTGCCTATCCTGTTCCCTTTACTTGTTGTTTCACATGCCACAGCTGTTCTCTAGGTAGTAACATGTGAATCTTGACTAAAGATGCGCGACCTCGTAAAATCTTTCCTAGCTTTTCAGAACATCGTAACACACCTGTAAACCCTTCTTCTCTACATCCACCCTTCTAGCATTCATAAAACCCTTCCGCAATAAAATACATGTCCATCTTTTAAATGGAAAAATAGCCACTAGGAAATCGACTTGCTGAGATCCTAGAATGATGAGAGGGAATATTATACCTATTTAGGCTTTCATTCATTCAGCGCTCCTACAACTAACACAAAGCAAGCAGCAACACAGCTTGCAGCACTGCGGTCGGCTTGGAGCTGCTTTACTATCCTGTTGTCATTCAGAGCTGGAAGGGCAGTGTTCCAGGCCAGAAGGGTAATAATTCAGATAGACTGAACAGCACTCAGTGAAAATAAGAAAGAAAGATTCCCAGTTGTGTTGGGTCTTTAATGATGGGAACACCATTTCAAAAGGATTAGGATGAGGCCAAAACTCAATCCCCTTTCCCCCCCTCCCTCTTTTAAAAATAAAGTATACATCGAAACCCAATGGTTAAGACTTTCAGTTACTATCTATCCAGGCCAGACTTGAATTCAAATTAGAAAAAAAACCAACCCCTGAGCCTATCACCAGTCACTTGCACTGTTTTCTGTGTTCTTAGTTTCTTAATTTAATTTGCCCTATTACATCAGGGAACAGGAACAAAATTTTAAGTTATACTGATATTTTGTTTTGTGGAATTTTTACTGTGATTGCATTTCTAGAACACAGCAAGTCAAAACAGCACAGCTTAAAAGTGATTTCAAGTATTGTATTCTCCAGAGCTTTAATATTCACATGTAGAGTATGTAATATTCTTTGACCCATATGCTTAAGTGGGTACAAATTTCATTTATTTATAGCACAAATAAACAGTAGGAAATGTCTATTTTGTATTGCATACAATGTGGTATCCTTGTCACAAAGACAATTAGCTGCCAGCCAGACATCTGAAATACAATCAACTCCACTTCACCTCCTATTTTTGATTACTAGTGTAGCTCCAAAGACCAGCAATATAAGAGGAAAGTGTGACCAACTTTTACATATATACACACACATAGAAGCATGTATACATCTATATATGTATGCACCTGTACATGTATATAAAAACATTATGTTTAAAAATCTGTATATCATTACAGTCATTACATATATTTAACCTTTTACTTAAGGAAAAAATATTAGTGTGAATTACATATTTACAAATATTCAGAAAAGACCTCTGATTGATTCTTTGTGGTTTATTTACTTCCATTACTGTGCAACATGCTGAAATACATCACAAACTGGAATAGGAGTGTCCCACAGGAACAGATTTAAATCACTAGGGGAGTCAGAATTTGAACTCAGAACCTCCTGCATATATCTGTAAGACTTCCTCAGACTGCACTAGCTACAGATACAGTCTATGTACTGTGGAAAGACGATACAATCCATTTCCTACTACTGATGTTTGTACCAAAGTAACAATTTGTACTTACTTTTCCCTCCCATTTGAGATTGTGTATCTCAGGGCAATTTAATCTTTTTGGGCACACACATATTTCAAAAATCAGATGTGTGACAGAATGAAGAATTTGCAGCATCCTTCACTGACTTCAGTGACTTAAAGATTAGTTCTGATCGCAGGACAAATTTAAAAGGCTTAAAATAGAAGGAAGATACCACTATCCATTTTTAAAAGCCAAACAAGTCATCTCAGTTGCACCTCTTCTGGAAGTAAGAAAGAGAAAACAAACCTGCTAAGCCATTCTTTGAGACCTTCATTCTGTCTGCTATACCAGTTTTATAACTCATTTATTCCTTTCTTCCACTCCCGTTTCTGTCTGCTATTACCTATCAATTGCCTTGCCCAAGACCTGACCCTCTCCATTTCCAAATTCTATTTTATGTGCAATATCCTTAGGAAATGAGAGTTTTTGCCTAAGCTACCTTCTCTGGATTTTCTGTGGTAATCTATTTTCTCTGGTTTTGTCTTCCAGATGCCAGGGCCAAGCTTTGTTTTCTGTGTACTGCACAGCACTGGACATGGTAGCAGAATGAAATAGTATATCATTATAAAGATTGTATTGGCAGTTTTTCCACCAATTTTTACTTCACACATACTTTTTTCAGTGATGCTATATAAGGACAGAGAAGTCTAGTGACAATTAAGTAAGAGTGTGTAACCTTATCTGTTGCACTGACTTCAATATTCTGAACACATGCACACTATAAAAGATAACCAAATGTCCACTAAAGGTCATCTTGTTAAGATCTTTATCTCTTAACTTTTACAGTTTCAAACAGGAAACAGCATCTGAGGTCAGGCATCTCAGACTCTCCCCAGGGGAAAGGTAGATGTAAGTGTTTTACATAAGAGAAATGAGGAGACTTGCATAACATTAAGAAATGAATCAGCAACAAGTTTGGGGAAAGAAACAAAGAGAAATGCTGACTCTTTTCTTCCTGTTTTAATGCCACAATTTATTTCAGAAAGATGAGAATTAAGATAAAAAATTAATTTCTAAAAATTATTTATCCATTCTGGACATTCAATTTTACTTTCAGAGATACAAATGGCTACTTTATTAATTGAATAAAAAAAAAATCTCATAAAAATATTTTAAGAAAGTTTTTTTTTTAATTCTGAAAACATCTTTCTATGATTGCTACAAAACAAATACAAATTTGTTTCTGTATTAACCTAGAAAGTAAGTTGTGTGATGAAAAACAATCTGAAGCAAACATAGTATTTTCTTTTCAGAATGCATGAAATATTTCAAGTAAGTCAGACATGACCTGCAAAAAAATAACTGGAAGAGTCCCTTACCTGCCGAGAGATGGAGCTGCTTGTAGGATCTGGCACCGCAGAAATAAGGTTGGCAGTGCTCTTTCTATGAACACTATTCATACCAGGCATTTTAGTGATTTTACAGGCTTTGCTACTAGAACTAGAGTTTTTACGTTTTTTTCCTTCTGATTTGTCAAAAGAAAGGGGTAGAGAAGACACTGCATTATGTGCTCCCAGGGAGTGGTCCCCTGAGTGGTGCACAAGAGAAGATACAGACAGATTAGAAGAGTCAATACTGCTTACTACCATGCTCATATGTTTCACTGAGTCTGCTGAACTACTTGATAATGAAGTCCGTCCTGAGGGCTCCGATTTGGCACTGAGTGGGCTTGTTCCGTTATTTGTATTGTGCACAGACATACTGTTATAGGAAGATGTAGCCTGATAGGAGTTCAAAGTAGAACTGGGGTTCAGGACACAGTTCTTTTTGTGGGACCCTGAAAATGAAGATGAGGAAGTTGTCTGTAAAGATAACGAGGATGATGACGACGATGATGACGACGACTGCGGCTTTTTCTTTTTGTTACTTGAAGACTCATCACTTCGAGATGACAGGTCTTTCACTTTTGAGGATTTGCTGGTTTTTGTTTTGGATGGCTTGTGGGATGGGGAAGGGATGACTGCTGGCACTGGTGACACAGCTGATGGCGCCTTAAAAGTTGAGTCCATGATACTTAGGCTTGCAGCCACATGAGGAAAAGCTGTAGTGTGTGACATAATTGAATTTGTATCTGATGTTGTCACAAAGGCTGCATTTGATAACATGGCTGATGTCATTATGTAAGAAGAAGAAGTGATTCTTGAACTGATAGGTGTTGAAGGAATATACACCGCACTGGGGTTGCTGAAAGGCTGTAAGACTGATGCTGGAAAAGGAGTGGAGACATGCGCTGCTGGAGAAGGCATGGGACTATCTGCCGCAGGAGGAATTTTCCTAAACAGAGAAGAAAAGAAAAAAAAAAAAAAAGGCAGCAGAGAGTTAGATACATAAAAAAATTCCATCTGAACAATGCAGATAGGAAACAATTTCTGGGAAGGACCAACTTATTAAAAAAGGCAAACCTAATTCACTGTAATTTTGATTCCTATTCTACCAATCACATATATTTTAATATTCACAGTTCAAAATCAGCTCTGCATTCCTGCAACAGCTTAAAAATGCTTTTACTTGTGATTTTTTTCCCCCCTCTTTTTAAACTTGCAATTCCATTCTGATGTTCTTTAGGATTTAATACAAACAGCAAAATGCAAACCACATGTGTTTTAATATTGTAAAGATTCAGGAAAGCTGGATTATGAAGTAATATTCCTAAAAATCAATTTTGAAATAAGGCACATTAAATCTGTGAAGGCACTGGAGACCTAACAGAAGATGATTAGGTAAAGAACTATGCAGCGTAATTTTCTCTATAAAATTCTGTTATGGCACATGAGCCCTAAACTGTGTAACTCAGTTAAACCAGAACTGAGCTCCACCTCAGCACAAGTGCCCCATGTAGCAACTAAGTTACAGCGTTACAATTTAATCACTTTATTACAAATTTAATTTCCATTATTCCTCTCCTGTTTTACCAAACAATTAAAAAATGCAAATTAAATGCCTGATGGTGGGATCTACAAACATTCTAATCACTATGTTTCATTCATTGCAAATGTTTGCTTGAAAGTTCAAGTTGTGGAACAGTTTCAATATCAACCTAAACTCACAGGTTAGATTTGATGAGCGTAGTAAATGAGCCAGTTTGGGGGGGTTGTGAAGCACTTAATCACTGAGCTTAAAGAGGAAAGCTCATCCCTTTCCAAATGCAGTGCTATTCCCAACAGCTCATTTGGGAGCTGGTTAGACGAGATTAACTAGGTAAGTTACTGATTAATTTCACTGATATTGAAAAATTGACAAAATATTAAACAGTGCTTGATAAGCTTTATAACTAGTTGAATACTATTCTGAGAATATGATCTAGTAATATTACCTGTGAAATTAGTAGAACACATTCAAATTCCTTTCTATTCAGCCATCATCTTCTATTATTTTATCTAGTCCACTGTTAACAAAGAACCAGACTTCCATAATGTCTCTTGGAAAATTATCATCTGAGCTTTTCTCATTATTTAGACTAAAATCTAATTCACAGTTTAATCCTATTTCTCTTTGTTAAGAAGCTGTACATCACCATAACTCTGCCCTTGTTATCCTCGCTACTGACACCTTTTCAGTTTTTAAAGGCTTACTCTTGCCCTCAAAGAAGTATGATAAAAGAGCAGCACTGGCTGTGCTGTTTTATCATAAATGAAATCCTAATTACAAGTGTTCTCTCCTGGTATTCTTCCTATGGAGACTCTCAGACAGAACACTGTTTATGCTACAATTACATAAGGGATTACATACAGTCCGTGCCACCAGAAGTAAGGAAGTCCTACTGCCTGTGACTTGCTACGCAAACAAAGCTGCTTCTCAGATCCATTCCTCAGGGTTTTTTTTAAAGAAGGGCCAATAATTCTTACCCACCTTTGTAAGGTACTTTGAGAACAAGGGATAAAAAGTACTTTGTAAATGTTATTATTGTTCTCAACATATGACCTTGCATCCCTTTACCCTTTATCTCAACTGGATAAGCCACAGCTACAGAGCTGCACTAGCACTGGTTATAAAAGAACAGCTTTACGCATACCCCTGCTTGGGGAAGACAGAAAAAGATCAGTCCAGAGGAGGGTTGAGGACAGTAGAAGAATACAACAGGGGTTAAGCACTGCGAGCTTCCTGTGTTATACAGACAAGTAAGTATGGATGGAATTTATTAAAATATTAGAGATTACAGAAAACAGCTAGAATTTGGGAAAACATTTACAATTGGATTTAGTGGGAGCAGGATGAGGCCTGTTTATTTCTTGTATCATATAGCTACTACAGAGGTTATTTTTGTTTTTCATGATAGTAGTGATACTAGTGACACGTTTTCTTAGATGCCTGAGTATCTTTTCTCCTGACAAACAAAGTCAATAGATAACAAGTTTTAATCTTCCTATTTAAGGAAACCAAATTAGTTTTATTCGTGGAAGGCAAGAAACACTAGTTAACAGCCAAATTGACAAAGTAGAAGAGAGGAACCCCTTGCAGGTCAAACATGATCTGCCTCTAAACAGACATAAAACTGGCCCTTTTACGGCAAACCCAACCATTTCCAAACTATGTCTCCCAGCACAGTAGCACTGTTACCATCAAGTTACCAGGTTAGTCAGACAAGCCAAGCTTTAGTGTTTCAAAAAAATATTTAAATAAAAATCAAACCTTGTTTATCTAATGGCTGGCATCCAATGAATATAACACAGTCCTGATAATAAACAGTGACATGAAACACTGCACTTTAGTGTCATTACATTGGAAGAAGAATGCATATTCTGTAGCAGAATACCCCCCCCAAAAATCAAGCCTATCTGCAGATGCCATGAGCTGTTCAAGAATTTTTTATTTTTTTTTTAAAGAATTAGCATCTTTTTTAGAAGTGCAGTCTATTTTAATGTATCTATGTAGCCAAAGCGTATAGTGCTTGGAACTTGCATATGTGATATAGAGGTGCTTCAATAGTGAGTAATAATCAGAATTTTAAGACCCCAAAGACAGTAACGGCACTATGGACTAAAAAACTATCATATTCCTTCTTACGCACAGGCAATGTATACCAAGTTCCTTATCTTACAACATATGAGTCTTAAAGCGCAAAGTCTGAATGGGCGATACGAGTGCATGATACAGGTATAAAAGTCTATGCAAAATCTAACCTGTGTGTTATAAAATTATATGATACCAAAACATATCTCCAAACCCAGAAAACACTGAGCTTTAATGCTTTTAAGTAATATTAACAGAACTACTGAATTGTTCCTCCCCAGATTCAGAGGGACTAAAAAAAAAATTCCAAAATCTGGAAGAAGTTTACATCAGAATAGGAGATTGTCCTGTTGTGCTGCATATTCCTTAACAGAGAAGAGAAAATTTGTACTCGTATTACTGCTATGCCTTAATACAGAAGTAATTTTACAAACGCTTCCCATGGAGTGTTTAATTTAGAAGTTCCACAGATTAAAAATGTTAAAGTACCCACCAAGTGTAAAAATCCCACTTACTTCCACATCTGTGAGTTCAAGTGTTTTTCTACCATGGAGTTTAGTGCGAATCGAAAATGGTCCCATCTTCGGTCAAAGACGTAGTACCCTCTTCCCATTAAGCGACTGCCATATGAGCAAAACTGAAAGAAAAGATATTTCAACATTGTTTATAAAAAAATGTTTCTACATTATAAAATAATTATAATTTATATACCAAGGAACCTTTGTAATTTGTATCATGCATATAAAACACCTTTAAAAAGGTGTTTTTCACTATCTGCAGCATAAATACTTTTTGCATGATATATGAAATATGTGCATAATGTTTAATTTTAGTGTAAAGTACACTTCATACTTCACTAACAAGTCAGTTTACTATCAGGTACCTATCAGGTCTTACAGGGAAAGAATATAAATGCTGGGGTACTGCTAAGGAAGCAATTCAGGCTAATAACACTGCCTCAGGAAGGCAGTTACACCGTTCTGTGCACATTAAATCACGTAATCGTGTAACAGGAATAAAAATAACTGAAGAGGAAAAAGGTGCAATGGGAGCATCTTTAGTATCTGTTTAATAAACAAACAAACCAGTGACATTTTAGTAAAAAAATAAATTACTGTCCATGGCACCTGTGCTACAACAGAACACCAGATACACTCTTCACAGTGTATGAAAATCATCTAGAGGAGTAGTAAATATTTTGAGAATTCTGCAGAGCTCAGGAGTATTTGCACTGCTTCATCTGGAGCACATCCTGAAAAGTCCTACTACACTGAAATGGTATGATCAGGAATCTACCCTTTCTTCGGTTCAGCCTTACTGATCTCACATTACGTAGAGAACTGCCGCAACACCTATTTGTGGGAGAGAAACCTGTTATAAATCATCCTCAGAAAATAAGACAACTCTTCATCATGCAGGGACCAAGTCACACAAATTCTGGCTGAGAGCAGAAGCTACTGATGCAGTAGAAAAGCATCTGTTTAAAATCCTTTTCAGCTTAATGGACAGCGAGTGGTGACTGTAACTGCTCATCTTAAGTCTGTTTCATGACAAGGTTAAACAGGTTAATTAAAACCACACCTAAGTTGATAAACTAGCTTCACCTCCCAGTGACACAGATCAGTTACCACTAAGAGGTAGTTTAAGAAGCTGCTGCCTTTTCCCCATCAACTACTAAGGCCTAGCTGGGAAAGGGACTTTGTAAGGAAAACAGTCTACTTCAATATGAAATTTAGCAAGTTAGCATGAACTGTGCTGAAGGCAATTTAAACCATTTTTTCTGACTTCATGTTGATACGGACTAAGAACAGTTGCGCTATCAGTAACTGCTTCAGCTGAGAGATGCTAAGATTTCAAAGAACAGATAAGTCAGTGGGATTTGCCTTGGTACAAAACTAGGATCCCAAAAAATGGCTATTGACAGCCATGCCTCACTCATGATGCCTGTACAAGAACTGGCTGCACTTAGATTATTTTTTAAACTGTGTGGAGGCACATGCAGTGAGCCTGTAGTTTTTAATTCACAGAGAAGGAGTCAGCAAAACCAAAGTAGAATACAAGAGTACCAATGAAGCAGGAGGTTCCTGCATTTCATAATATTATATGGACTATAATAATTCTTATTCTCTGTGTAAGAACCAAATACAGAATTACATCTGACAGTCGTTTTGTGTTCAGCTCATACATCTTCCTGATGTCTGACAATAACAAGTTCTCCTTTGCTCTAGGGAACATAAACAATGCTACAGTTATCACAGTGTTCGTTTTATTCTGCCTATCATATGGAAAACACACAAGCAAAGTCTTCGTTAATTTTATTCCTTGGCTCAGTTTTGATGAGAACCAACTGCTTACAAGTTCAGGAGTTCTCCCACTGCTTCTTGGTTTGTACAGTGTAAACAAATTCACACTGCAGAGATAACGCCACAAGGCAGCTCTTACTACTTACAGTGAAATTTCTCAGTAACATGGGAGAAAGACAAAAACAGCTGCCAGAGAAGCACATACTTAAGCCACCACCAGAGCGGATGGGCTATGCCATGCTCTAGACTTTCCATTTTTAGATGAATGAAGCAAGCCCATATACACTCACATAAATGATATTTAATTACTGCTTCAAACCAGACTACAAACAAAAATCAACAGACTACTACAAAAATCAACAAAGCACTGTAATAGCCCTTTGCTGCCATATGATTTTCAGAGCTATAACCAATTGCAAGGTACAGTTTCCTAAGAACTATGACAACAAAGAGATTATCTGTTCATGTCACATTTAAAACAATGCAACTTTCCTCAGTTTAACAGAATTACACCTGAGCTTGCAGTGTACTGAGAGGAAAATCTAAAACTAGAACTTCTGATTTTCTGCTGCTCATCTTGTCCTGCAACCTGTTTGTCACATGCACTGACCAGTCTTCTCCTCCTACCTTATCTCACCCATGCCATTTTCTGTTAAATGTATTTGTTCTCTTTAGAATACAGTTTTCAGAATGTAAGGTAATTATTCCTTACATTTTTACTAAACTACTTCTTTTTTCTCCCCTCTCCAATTACATAAGAATAATGGCAAGGCATGCCAGAGACAGACACATACCCCAAGAGGTCTGGGATGGTGTCCAGAAAAATGACAGTCTAATTTCTCAGATTCTTCAGCTCCATCCGCTTCTCCTTCATCACTGGACAATCTGCTCGTTAAATCTCCTCCCATGGAAGGCAGTGGCAGTTCTGGTACGTACCCACTGTGGTTTGAAGAACTGTTGCTGTTTATGCTATTTGCAGATGACGGTCTAGAAGGAGAATATACATTTAAATTCATCTGTGTTCAAAGGCTCTGTAAACCTACCTGCCGAAGTCAAGCATCAAAGTAAATTATACCAGAAATGATCACATAATGAAGGACAGTAAAAGATACAGAACAGCTGACATTTGGTCTTGTCAGAAATATATCACGGTTTATCATCATGTTAATGTTAGCAGAAGTGCCTTTGTATTGCCTGAAATTTTAAATTTGCCATGAAGTTGCATTTCAGATCTTGAGAGAGGCAAAGTATATTAAAAATGCAAACAAAAATCAGATGTGTAAAATCTTCTTACATTGCGCCATTACTCTACTTGCTTAATCCCAAGGGTGCAGTTATGAAATTTTATTTCATACCACAACCCTACTCAAATTAGTGTAGTAAATATAGTAAATGTTTAGCTGACACCCTCTACAGCTAGATTAGTAAGGGAAGTAACTGGGAGGACCTCTTACAGCATGTAGGTTTTCTTTACCTTTGTCTAAAATCCAATAAAACAAAGTGGGAATGCCTTTGCACCGCACAGCATGATGGTACCTTGCCTTTCAAAAGTAGCTTGGAAACAAATTAGATTAGAAGTGGGGGTGGAAGAGGATTCTTAATTATAGTCTGTGCAACCAAGTACGTATGTGGACCACTGAAGTTGGAGGAGATGTCCACGTTGAGCAAAATCTGAAGAAGATCATCTTCAATCTCACGAATTTATGCCATCAGGACAGAGCAGTCACTAAGACTGTGGATAGGTGCCCTCTTCTGAACTGAGCAGGGATTGCTCACTGATGTCTATCAGCTAGAAATAACTGCTGCAGTTGCTGTTGCAAGGGATAGATTGTGCAAGTGCTCCTTAGCCCTCAGGAAAAGTCAACCAGGTCAAGCCAAGTCATCACCAGTGAAACCAGCAAGCTTTGCCTCAGCAGAGCAGGGAGCACTCAACCTCTTGAAGCAGCAGAGCTAGAGGCTTGCTGGCTCCCTGCGGAGAGGTAGCAAGGCTTTGCTCTGGCACGGCTGCTTGCAAAAACAGACAGGATGACAGAACAGAGGCACTGCAGCAGAAACAGAAGTGTAGACTGCACAAACACAATGTATGACTGCTAAAATCATCCTCCTCATGTACCACTATCTTTGCAACCTCTTTAGCTGACTGTCACTGAATTGCATTCCAGTTTTGCTTCTTTGACTATAATACCTACCAAACCCAATGTCTGCCTGTCCCTCTGTGTTTCTCTCTATGTAAGGACTGTGTAAGGTCACTCCTTTTACAAGAATTATGCAGACTTGTCACCAATTTATCTATGGGTATTCTTTTGTTGTCCTTTCACTCAAACCCTGTAAGGCCCACCTCTACCACTGTATGAATAAAATTTCATTATGGCTTGATGAACACACAGAAAACATTGGAAATGGCTGTCTCTGTAAGACTTGAGACAGCAAATACAAGTTATCTCTCTGCAATAGGGACTATCAGTACAAAAGCCCCCAAATGGGCACCAAATCCTGAGCAACGCTTCTGCAAAGAAAAGAAATATGAAACAATATGAACAAAACCAACTAGTTCAGTTCTATCTACTCCAGCCAAAACTAGTACCAAAAAAAACCCCAAACAAACAAAACATATGGGAAGTTTACCAGAGGACAATCAGAATTCAGTAGGATCCAATACCTCATAATAGTTTTAATAAAGGGATGTCTTTAGATGTTTGCATTGTCTTTCTGAAAACTGTTTTTGTCCTAAGAAACATCTCCAAAATGAGAAAAAGACATGCAATGGATAGTTGCAAATCAATAGTTTTAAGAACTAGCTGCTTACATTGTCATTTACATTAAATTACATCTTTTTTTTACAAGACATTCCAGTGATGTAATTGGTGAAGTATTTGCAAAGAAAAATTCTACATAAATGTGCAGAATTTCACCACTGATACCTACCCTGATTCATGTAGACTTTTATTCCCAAACGTGCCAGAATTACTTGAATGTAAACTTTCCTAATTATTACTGACCATTTTAGCCAAAAAATGCAGTTATTCTGCGATCCTGAGCTGAGGGTGGACACCACTCCTTACCTCATTCCCAACGAGACCACAGGCTACCATGGACAGATTTAGGTTAATATAAGCATAGTCTATCTTCTACTGCTAGCAGAAACTCTTATATTAATATGTTTTATCATGCAATAGCCTAAAGAAGTACCGAATGCTTATAAAATAAGCTGTATGAAAGACTACGACGTTTCTTACAGCACCTTCAGAATGCAACATTCCACACTGGAGAATTGCTTACCTTGGAAGTACAGAATTTGGTGGTCTAGATTTTGCAGGAGATGTTACTTTAGATTCTTGCCCAGAGTTCACTGAAGATCCTGACAGGGAGTCTTGTGCTGGTGTGGGCTGGCTCTGATAGCTTTCTCTTGCAGATGGTGGATGCTCTTTGTCTTTTGCAACTTCTTTTTCCCTGGATCGAGCTTTGTGTTCAGCTAGAAGGATGTCAAACTGTTTTTTACGGCCTGGAACTGCTCGTCGATGATTAAGTGAATGAGTCTAAAAATAGGGTGGTTAAAAAGCATTTGTGTGTGCATGACATTGTTTATGAGTCCTCTATACTTCCGATACACCACAACTCTAAAAGATACAATCTACTTTAAACAACTTAAGCCACAGTTATGGAAATAAAGCTGTTATTCCATATTATCTTTGATAATTTATGAAGTCATTCTTAAGAAATGCCAACATCAAGGCTAAAATTACTTTTTGCAACAATTTTCATATAATAGCCTATTGACTTACCTTTTCCAAGACAGAAAATATAATGCTAATAATTTTAAGATATTAAGAAGTAACATCATTGTAGCTCTTAACTTACAATGAAAAATTGATTTCATTGGATTGAAAAATATGAATACATTTTAAAGCAAATTTAACTGATCATCTCTACTGACAGGTAGCACATACACATACAATGCTAGTTATAAATGTCTTACATTGCTGCTACTTTTTGACATGAGACTTATTACTATCACAAGGGCAGCGTCCAAGTAATTTATTATACAAAAATCATCTTAATTTTTTTACTAAGAAATGATGATACTTCAACATTGTTGCACACATGAACCAAAAAAGGAGCATTTAAAGTAACACTTGTGCTTCTAAATGAAACATTAATGCTTTTTGCATAACAAAATGGCAAGGAAAAAAAAAATCTTTTTAGAAATATCAGTGGAATAATGCAGATGCTCTGATTCAAAGAAACAGAATTACTCAAAAGAATTACCTGAAGACAGCGTCTGAATACCATACCCATTGTCTGTAAGACAGGAGCAGGTATGACCTCTCAAACTACTGTGGTAGGATTTAAACTATAACAAAGCATCTGATATTTTATCTTCTAAGAAAAATACCTTGCAGGTGAGCGATCTTGTGCAAGGTTTCTTTGTTTCAGGATCCAGTACTCCACAGTGTTTATTTGGGTCAAATTCTCTTTCTGTTTGATGGGGGAGGGGATAGGTAGAAAAAGGAGAAAAAATAGATTATTACAGAAATTTTAACCAGAGTAGCTATAATTTTTGCTTGATAGAACTTAATTCAACCAAGCTCAGCCTGAACCACTGATCCCAACCCCAGCACCCCATAATAGTGCCACATGCATCACTTGTACAGTTGTGCATTTTTTTGTCCTTACATGTTTCAAACTATTTAGAGCAGGATTTTAGTCACAGACTTCATAGAAATAAGTCTGCTTACAGAGCTGCGCTCAGCCAAGTGGCCCAAACACAGGACCAAGCCAGATACCCACGAGTTCAATTCCCTCACTTACACTGGCTGCCTCTGAGGCTGTGAAATTCAGCATTTGCAAATCTAGCTTCTGAGTTTGGCTAAGACACATATAGACTAAATATTACGAGCGCTTTGAACACCATTTCTTTGACATACTCGGAAACTCTGAAAAACAACTTGTGGTGTCTCAAAAGTAAATACAAGATTACTAGTGGCATTTTAAAAACAAAATTCATCTAAATCTGTCCAAAAATAACGTGCATGTTAGTTCTTATTTCCCTAAGTGAAGGGAGGCATGGAGTTTAAAGTTTGCAGAGATTATTAAAAAAAGGCATTTACATGAGTTGTACTAATGATTAACATTAAAAGTGCGTTAATATTTAATATGCTGTATTTACATATTTCGCTTTCATTAATATTTTAGTATTTATGTACCACAGATAGCGCCACCTCCTTTAGGTTACATAAATATAATTTCAGGGTTTGCACTACAGAGCTGTATCAAAACTCTGGACATACACTTTTTAGTTTATGCCACCAAAAAAATCTACCATTATCTTTATATACCTTGACATTGTATGTTTTAATTGGCAGACTGGTTTTCTTTTGTTTGCTAGTGGAATATAAACTATTTGCCAAAGCCTATTTTAAATATACAGTGGTGTTACATTCAGATATAATAAACATCCTGTACTCAAATACAACATTTAATCTGAGGATCTAAAAACCCTTTATAAACAAACAAATCAGAGCTAAGATGAAGACAGCAGTTCACAGCTATATTACAATGTTATGGCAGCATCACAGCAAGAACAGCTTTATGTTCTTCTATCGAAGAAGAAATGTGATGCCAAGTAGCCTACATCAGACGAGAACTGTCATCCAGATATCACAATTATTAGAAGTTTTATGTACTCTGCTATATGGACTTAAAAATGATAAAGGAAACATTAAATGATTATGTTATTGACCTATTAGCAGAGACATACCAAAAAGTGAGCTTGGAAAAAACAGCTGGCACTTATTTTTGGTGACATCTACAAAGGGACTGAAATCCGTCACAAGTAGTTATAGTTTCTGTGGCCTTTACAGCACAACAGAAACAGAAAAGCAGCTGTGTATGACTAAATATAATAAACATTTTTTTCTACTTAATGGATCAAAACGCGTGTTCATGAACTAAAGGAGTTAATTACTCCTGGTTTTTGAGTGTATGATGTTCCTATCATAGTTTTCTGGATCACCCATCTAAATAACTTCAATGCAAATTAAAAACCAAACTAAACAGACTATATGGATTTATAAATATGCCTTCAAATGAAAAATCCTGAGGGTAATTACAAGGCTGTGGAGCATGTTCTGAAAGTCACCAAGCAAGGACTGTTTTAGACCAACAGGGAAACATACTTCAAAAATCAAAAGTGCTCCCTTCGGAAGCATCCAGATTGCTACTAGTCAGTAAGAGCGTCCCAACCAAGCAAGACTTCCAGGACCAAAAATAGCAAAGCCAGTTATTAGGAAAACATATAGAGGTAGAATCAACATGGAGAATTATAGTCAGAAAAAGTGGAAGCCTCTGCCATCTACCAAAGAACAAAATAACACGTTTAGTATTTTCTGTTTCTCAAGGAAAGCAAACAGGGAACCACTTCTCCTGGCTGAAGCATGCATGGCTGTTCCAGAGAAATCATGAACATCTAATTGCCAGCTACAGATGTGCCTGGTTTGGGCAACACATTAAATGAAGATATCACCTTCTTATCAATAATGACATGCAGCTTCTGACTACCTCTGTATTAGGAAATGTGTAGCATGAGAATCCCTGGACTCCTGTGCACAGGCACAGCTTCAGAAAGCTGTTTCTCCAGAATGGATTCCACTTCTTCATGTTCAGTGGACGAAGTAAAGATCATTCATTTTAACCTCACCGAAAGAAGAGGAAAGGCCAAGACTGAATTGTCTCAAACTCCTGTTTGCAACACAAGAGAGATTCTTGGTGTAACTGGGCATCTGCATTCTTTAACTTGACCCCAAAGAGAACAAAAACTAAGGAAGATTTAGGAAAAAAAGTTGGGGTTTTTTTCAGTTTGCTACTAGTGAACCCTGATCCACTTATGCTGGGCAGCTACAGACTGTCTTTTGTGGTTCCACAAGCTGCTTCCTCTCTCTCACCAATGACAGTGCTCCTGAAAAGAGGGCAGGTTCATTCATCACCCAAACAACCACGAGCTCTCAGCAGAGAAAAAAACCACCAAACTTCAGCCACAGTCAGGGAAATGGTGTGAGAGAGTGGAGGTTGCTAAAAAGGAAAGGACATGTATGTAAACTGGCCAGACCTATTAAGGAGCTTCAAAAATTAACAGCTGTACAGTTCCACAGCAGTGGACTGAAGGAAACCTTATATCCCCTAGCCACTGTCTCATTCTTTTAATGTGAAATGAATTAAATTTATGGGATATCTAAAATAATCATCTCATTGACCTTCCAAGATCTTTTTCTCAGCCTTTGCACAGTCCTGTATGGTAATGGAGAGGAATCCATCATAGTGACACACAATCTACAGGCAATTCATCTACAGTGCTCTCAGGACTTCTCCTATTTGCATCTTCGCTAAATTACTGTGTTGCTGCATCAATACATGAAGCAGTAGAAGCAAGACTGAACAGATTCTAAATCTGATAATGACAGAGAAGCTTTAAAAAAAAGTATCAATTCTGTGGATTTGTTAACCATATAAAAATAAACTAATGCCTACTGGAGTACTCAAACAGTCCCGTGCAGAAATTTCCACCAGTGAAACATTCCCTAGCCTAGAAGACACTGGAAGTGACAGCTTAGAGACAGAATAGTGATGGAGTCACCTCCACAGAAAAAGCAAGCAAGTCGACAGACGGCCCTACAGAAATGATTCTACTTTATGAACATGTTTCAGCAAGCACTTGTACAAAAAAGGTACAAGTATCAGCTACAGCCCTGTGGTGGTATGTGGTGACACGAGGAAAACAAGTATCTCAGAAAGCATCAGTTTCAATTGCCCAAGTAGGAATTCAGAATTGATTAGCTAAATTAAGCATCTAAACCATTGAAGGAAATAATAGGTTAAAAACCCCCAATATTTTAAATTAGCTGCTAAATATAGAGAGCTTTTATTAGAATAACAAATTGGATCTTAGCACGTGAAATGTAAGGTTTAAAAGCCTAATCAGCTACTTTCTCGTAATAGTTTTTAATTTTGTAGAAGGCTATAAATGAACAATGGTTCTGTTTTCTTATATGCCACCTTTAACTAGTTAAGAAAGCAATCAGTGTACTGAATCCTTTAAGGCAATGGCGTTGTTCCATACCCCACACAGCCCTAGCAAACACCTCGCACTGGTCTGGAATCAAGCCAAGGTAGCAGTACCATAGGCTAACTGCCAAATTTGAGAAAATGAAAATAAAAAAGCAACCTGATATTCAGTCAAAAAATGGGGCACGCTCTTTAACTGGAAATGAAAGCATTTATCTTGTACAACTTATACTTGGTTCATAACTAGTGAACGTTTAGAAATCATGTGAACTATCTTTCTGCCAAACTGACGATCTAATGAGGATCGTGCTGCCATCAGCAAAATTAGCCTTTCAGTACACACAAGAAGTTCCTGCCCAAATCACAAAGTACTGCCAGCTGATGAATAGACCCTGCACAGCTTCTGAAGCCATAAACTCAGTTACTTTTGCTTACAAAAAAACCCCAAAACACCCAAACAAAAAAAAAAATCCCTCAAAACACTTTGTTTCCTTTCATTCAGAACACAAACAGGTTTTCAGCTCTAGGAGGCAAATTCTCTACTTGCTGCCCAACAGCTGGCATGGGTCACTTCTGGGGAACTCCATGGAAAATAATTCCTCCTCCCAATGGATGGCAACCTTTCTAATGAAGCCTCTGCCCTCCCACGATGGGGCGTTCTGTGCTTCGGTGGCAGATTTGCAAGGGGACCTACACCCTCAATACTGTCCTGCCTAAGGCCATCCAGGGCATTTCCACATTTAATGTCGCTCCCTCAACCCCACCATCTTGTGTTCCCGAGAAAGATCAAGATCCCCACACTACAAACTTCTTCACTCATATGTGAATTGCAGGGGGAGAGGGATAGAAGGGAACTGTGGCTTTTAAGATTTCCCCAGCATTTCCCGTACCTTCTTAGAATTTTCTAATATTTAAAACCAACAAAGAAGATTCTTTAAAAAAATCGTGACTTGGTGGATAATCCAATGTCTTAAACCTCAACTGTTCCAGCTTGATCATGACTATACAAAGTCACCCAACCAAGGCACATTTTCTTTTGTTGTGAACAGACCCCATTTACATAATGGATTGAGGAAGCCACCTGCCTTTCTGTTTTAATGTATTTACTTCCTTAAAAATTTATATTTGGCCTATTGACCAGTTGAGAAACACATTAAACACTAATTTCAAGCTAAACAGAATGTGTACTTTGAAAATATTTTACACATGCTAGGAGTGTGAAAGCTTTCTTTTTCATATATGCAAACTGGCATCTTGCAGTAAAAAAATTAAACCAAAAACAGGCTACAGCATTTTATTAGTATATTATTTCTGAGCTGTAGAAATATTAATGAAGAAAGGCAGACTACCTCAAAAGACGCACTACAACATCACTCACCTGAAAGTCTTTTGTAAGGCTTGTTACTGCTTTTAGTGCCATTTTGGTGTTTCTTGTCTATTGATGGAGCTACAATTCCTTTGCCGTTCAGAATCTTCTCTGGTGATGGTGGCACTGACTTGGATGTCAAACCAGATTTAACCAAAGTTGGAGCAGGTATGGTGGATGAAGAGGCTGAGGAGGAGGTGATGGTGGTAGTGGTTGCAGAATTCATTTTAACGTTGGCACCATCTGCCTTCACTAGGTTAGGAATTTTCTCTAGACTGACTACTGGAACAGGAACGCTGCAAAACCAAAGAAAAATCTTCAAGTTGTATTTTCTGTACCAAAGATTTACAGTCACTTAATCCCCTTCCACAGATACAAAAATTTCGATGCAAGTGACACAGTATCTTCAGACCAGACTAAAATGAAATACTTAGTACCATTATTGACTATTTTTGTTCAATCAAATGTTTACAAAACCAGGCATCTGTAAAGCCTGGCAATGTAGAGGATTATGAAAATGAACCTTTTTTTTTTTTTTTTTTTAAGATCCAGTCCCCTACTATTCATAAACAAAGTAAATCTTTGGTACTAAGTAAAACATACCGCCTTACATATGGCCTCATGCCTTTAACACAAGCACATATCAGATATGTGTATGCTGTACTAAACTCCCCATGATAACAAAGTAGTTTACTAACAATATTAATGTTTTTAAACAAACACAAAAATAATTCATTTGCCTAGATGTGTCCGAGTGGCATACAAGTTCTGGAAACAAGGAGAAAAGAGATTTCAAGCACAGAGATATTAATAGCAGTCCCTTTAAAAGCATTTAAATCCTTGATGAATTGAGCATTACTAAAATGTATTTTTAATAAAATCTTATGAACTTAAAAATAAAAATTCCCAATATAATTATTAGCTTAGTTGGCCCTTTTCAGACTAAAGTTTGCAATAACTAACTTCTCCTAACTTAACTACCACCACAGCTTATTTGTAACACTAGTAAATGTTATCTTCTCAATTTGGCAGCAAAAAAGATAGAGACAAATGATTTTCAATTTCAACATTATTTTAACATTTCTGGCTCCTGTGTGCATGAGGAAATATCCAACAACATGAGCTGCTTTGGTAAAAAGCAACCCAACAACTCCAAAATCGGATGTCTTGTGACTACCAATTGGTATATAATATATAAATTATACATCCCTCCTTACTGCAACAAATGCAGAGAAAAAAATATTAATTTAAAAAACTAAAATTCTCAGAGCTTTAGGCCCAGGTTTAACTGAAGGCTGCAAATGAAAACATCTCACTTACTCTGTTCTTCCCATACAGTGCCTGAAGAGTTGCTTTTGCCAAATAGTTCACTATCTGCCTTGTAAGCAAATTCACACACACATCATGCAAAAATGACAATTTTCAGACTATTATTCCACACTGAGCAAACAACAGAAACACAAGTTTTCTTAAATACAAATGCAATGATGATGTTTAAAAGGTAAACCAAATTCCTAATCTAGAAGCGTGAGAGTCTCCTTAACAGTATTACTATCTTTTCATTTCTGAATTGCACAGAACTAAGCTAACCTCTGTAATTTTAATCCCCAGCATAAAGGTGACAGTTGAGAAGGCTGTCCCACACAGGAAAAGCTTCTTAAAACACAGAGATTCTTTAATCTATTATTATCTTAAAGGTTTAACTTGATGTACACGCTTAAAGGTAAAATGAAATGTATTTATAGAGCGCAAAATTACCCCTTAGCAAACTGTACTCAAAGAACAAGCTGTTTCTTGCATATCACTGCAGTGGTTCTGCATGGTAGTGCAGAGCTTCTACAAGTGCATTAGTCATGTGACTCTTGTTAAACACACAACCGCTGTTAAATCAGTATATATTCTGAAGTACGCTGGCATAACGCTGGCATATTGCAATTCAGGTAAGAAGAGTTTCTTGCCAGAGACCACACTGTTGTCAGTATCCCAAGACAGGCAACATTTGCCTGTCTGCACGTTGCTGTACAGTTCAGCAGCATTCAGAAGTCTCACATAATTTCAGTCTTCTGTGTCTGAAAAATGGCACTGTCGCTGCATTCTTCCTACAGAAGGAATGGTTAATAGGTGTGGAGTTTCTACAATCAGAAAAAGATGACTTTGAGATGACATTGTCCATGGGACATCCTTCGGAAACACCGGAAGGAGGGTCCAAAATAACTGAAGTCGTGACCTTCCTGGGCTACTTACTACAAAACCTCTGTTTCTCCGTAGCTGCTGAAGATGTTAAGCAGAAACTACAGCTTGTGTGGCTGAAGTGGACTCTCCCATACTGGAAAGTTGCTAATCTTTGTTCTAAGGGTATTTTAACATAGAAAAATGTAGGAACCATAACATAAACAATATGCATATAAAACTAAAAAGAAGATTTAGACACCAAGACATATTCTGGAGCTGGAATTAAACTATATGAGACTTCCATATGCTGTGGTACCACAAATACAGCAGTCAGCTAGTCAGAATACAGATCCAACTGCAGTAAATGTAGAGTGCTGGTCAGTAACTACGCAAAAAATGTAACTTATTCACAAAACCAGAATTGCATTAAGTAATTCAATGAAGGCAAACACGGAGCTATGAAAGAGAGGATTTGAGCATCTACTTTTTTTAAACTGCTCTGAATTCATTAAGTTAAATGACAGACAAAAATTACAGTATCTCAGAGTAGGAATTAATTTTTTTTTGCTTTTAAGCAGATGGCAATTACATTTTCTGAAAAGAGAAGAATTTTTTTTACTCTAGATCACATAGTTTTACTAGATAAAAACTATGTAAAAAACATATGAACAAATCTTCATGCCTAGTTTCTAAGATCTATATTAATTCAAAGTACTGATATACAGTGAGAGGGTCAAGTGTATTATCTGGTCTAGTAGTAAAATACTGATAAAAAAATATGAAAAAAGTTTTTCTGTTTTGCAGTCCTCAGAACCTCAAATCCTAGGGACATACGGATGGATCGCTGTGATCATATGGATGAAAAAAGCCCAGGGGAGGGAACATTTTCACTTAGTTTTGTTACAGATCAACAAGTCAACCTTCATTATGCATTTCATTGCAATGCAGAAGAAAAAAGAAGAACACTCCAGTATTTGAAGACAAACATTCTATGGGACTCCTGGAAGTCTACAGTAAATTATTTGAGATTTTAGAAGCTAGAGATGATAATTACACTTTTTTTGGGTTTTTTTTTTTTTTTTAAGTAAATGGGTACTGCATTCAACATTAAGGAGCTCTAGTTTCATCTTAGCATAACACATAAAGATGAATCGATAACCAAATGGCAAACTGGAAGCTCCACAGCACCAGTGACCATGGTCAACTACTAAGGACTAAAAAGGTAAATAAATCACAAATGTTTATATTTATATTTGATATTTAAAGAAAGTTCTTTTCCCAAACTGACTTTTTTGAGTGAAAATTGAGGATTTCTTTAAAAAGTTTGTTTGAAAAATAAAAAATAAGGTTTTAAATCTTATTTACTATATTTAAAAACATAATTTTTGAATGAAGAGCCTGTTTAGACTTATTAAAGACAACTGCTGAAAGGGACAGTTAGAAAAACACATGCAACAAACAAAAAAACAAGGAAGGGCACAGACAACCAGTAAAAATGAGAAAAATGGAGTACAGACAATTGCCAAAGATAGGTGAGAAAAATCATTATTCAGTAAAGACAAGTTTACTTATTTTTACAAAAGAAATTCTAATAATAATAGCAGCATCTACCTAAAGGACAGTAGAATAGTTATTAGCGATGGAAAAGTGACAGAAGTGTTCAGTATTTTTTCTATACTAAGAAGGAAGCATGATAATGGACTCCAATCAGATAAAAATGTTTTTTTGATTCCCTCAGTAAGTGTAAAGTGCCAGCTGAAAAATCATTTCTGTTACATAAGCAAATCTGGATAATGTGGCCATAAGTTCCAAAAAAGTTGGAGAGATATTGGGCCTCAGCATATTAATTTCTAATTGAATCTTGGAATATTTGGCAACTTAGAGAAGCTGAGTGCTGCTGTTGCATCCACCATGAAAACCCAAACCAGAGTGTCTTGGAAGAAATAATGAAAAAGCTAATAAAAATAAACTGATAAACAATTAGTTCACATGGTTTTGCTGAACAAAGAAATCTGGTTTCATTTTTTGATGAAGTTACCAGTTAAGCTGACAAAGATATTTGTGAAAATGTTCCGACTTTTGAAAGGCATTATAAAACAAAAATAAGAACAGTTTAAAAGCAAATGTTGAACAACATAAAATTAAGATCTAGTTTTTTAGAGATTTATGATTCAAAAAGGGTGCTTGCTAGGGGGACTTTTTAGCCATCATTACCAAGTCTGACATGACTGAAAACTTCACTGATCTTTAGAAATAAATATCAGATTACTGGCGATAACATTTGCTGATGGAATCAGGATCGAGGGAAAATAAATAATGAAGAGACAAAGGCAGTTATAAAAAGTAGCATGGAGTGTTTGGTAAAACTCATTAATACAAAAAGATATTTTAATACAAGCAAATGTAAAGTTACACATGAAAAAACAAGCTATTCAGTCTGCAGTGAAATATGGGGAAACAACATACTGGAAAATAGTGACAAAAATATTTAGTGGTTACAGTGGGTAAGCAATATGAGCTTTTAGTGTATTGTTATGCTTATATTAAAAAAGGGATATGGCAAGTAAGATTAAGAAGCAAATTTAGTTTTCACACATCCCTGGTTTATACTGATACTGGGATATGGCTTCCAGTGTTGCTGACCAGTGGTTCAATACCAATGTTGATGAATTAGAAGGGAACCAGAAAAAAGCTACAAAAATAACTGAGGGCTACACAAAGTGCTTGATCATGACAGGCTTCAAAAGCTCTTTCTCTCTTTCAGATAAGATAAATTATTTCCTTCTGTTTTCTCATGTTCTTGGTCAGGCAGCTGGACTAGATGATCATCGTAAGTCCCTTCCAACTGAAATTATTCTGTCTTGTTCTATTCTGTTCTAACTACTCATTCAGCAGAACCTGTGACAAACTCCCAATACATGAGTGAATTTCCCTCCTAAGTATCTTGTGGCAATTTTTTTTAAGTTCCAAGCCATTGCTTGTCAACTGTCATTCCCAAGCAAGAAGAATAATTATAGTATGTAATACTCCTTGTACCTGGAGCTCCTTATTACCTCTGTTTTCCTTTCTTCAGGCTTTTAAAAATTATTTTTTCCCAACTGTTAAGTAATTTCGCTGAGGGTTTTTTTGGTCATTCATAACTATATTAATTCTAAAATCTCAGCCACTCATTCAACTCTCTTCAAGTTTGTGAGAAAAGAAATTCACAAACATTTAAAAACATAAAACATTGCTCTATTCTACATTGCTGGGGTTGCCTCTACAGTGTAATTAAGTATTTGTGATTTAGTGTTAGAATATGTGGTCCAAGTTTACTCTGCTGAATTTTGTTTCCAAGTCCATGCTGCATTAGGAATACCCTTAAATCTTGACTAACTTCAATTTCTCAACCTCAGTATGAGTAATGGTATTTCATTTCCTAACACAAAGAAATAAAGACTAAGAGATGATTAAAAAAATAATCCTTTGGAAAGTGACATTATAAATTCTAAATTATTACCCATAAGTATACCTTTGTGATCCTATTTCTGTTTACAGAAAGAGTGTCAGTTTTCTACATGTTGATAAAACCCGCATAATTTTAATGTCATCTTCTTAACTTTCAGAACTTCTGGCAGGCAATGGCTAATCCTCATGGAGAGAGATCAAGGAGACTTGCTGCAGCTGGTCTCTCAGGGCTAGCTTACTTTATCACTTTACCCCAATTTTACACTGCCTCAGGATCACGGATGGGTGGAAATGAACACCCTGTAGCATCACAGCACCAAAATCCTCCATGCCAGCACTCAGAAGTTGCGCTGAGGCATGGCAAGCAAAGTGCCATCCTTTGGGCAGGTCAGCAGTGAGAGAGAGAGTTCCTCGCCAGAGGAATGCCTTTTATGAAGGGTGTCTGGGCTAGTCACATTAATTATGATTGCTTGTTCATTATTATTGTTATTACCACCAATCATCTTATTCTTTGCCTTTTTCTCTCTGTTTTCTACCCTTTTGCTATACCTCTTACCATCTCACCTGCAAGCTTCAGAAAATGATGGTTTGCATTTATCTTGTGCACAGCATAGCGGTGCTCCAGCACTGCTCCAGTCTCTAAGTACTGCTGTATTAATAGCAACGATGTTAGAGAGATACAGGGGAAAAAAATCAGAGCTCACAGATATTTCTGGATGATGTATTCACAATAATCCTTCATATTCCAACTACAAGAAAGGAAGTATTAAAACAGTGGCTACAAAAATGAAACAGTTCCAGATCTCTTTCATCTGATCATTCTGATCATGCTTTTTAAAGCATTAGGTGAGGGGCAACCTGAGCATCTGCAGCACATCTTACAACAACACAGGATGTGAAGAAGAGAAAGAGCTACTCAGTCAGTGTTTAAGATGATGACTCAACCAAAACTATAATGACTTAAATAACAGAAGAGTTGGGTCTACATGCAGGCAGGCATGACAACAGACAGATCTACTGGGCCATGCTGTTGCAGAGGCCATTGCTGAAATAGTACTACTAATTGTAACAGCTAAAATTTAAAAGAGATGCTGTATGAAAGAATCAGGTAAGCACAACAAAGGTTATTCCAGGTCTGGGAAGCAGTCATTACAAGTGATACAATTCCTGAATTAAGCTAATTTGATAAGTGTCCGGAAGAACCTATGTCAAGTAAGTATTTGTGGTATGAGACTACAATGTAACAGACAAAAGCACTGAATAACTGGAAGCTTTTGAGGATGATAAACCACAACACGTTTGGATACATGATGAATCTTATCTGCATTTTTGAGACAAATGTATTTGTGTCAACTGAATATTTCTTTCTAAAAGGTAAGTGGATGAAATTCTATGGCTTGTACAGACAGCTGAATGGAACATATAATCTTAAAAAAGAAGAAATTTTACGAATAATTTCTCCTTTAAGAAAATCAGACCTGATGAATATTTTCTAAAATTCTAAATAAAAATTATAATCCACTAATGGAATATGAACAAACATTTTCTTCTGTAACAGCTGTCAGTTCTCTATAACCTGTGATGATTATCAGACTGATTTTATTCTTTAACAGGTCATGTAATCTAAGGCACTTAACACTAAATTTTGTAAGACAGTTTCATTGATCTCCACTTTAGACTGTTTGTGATTTGTTACGTGATAATTAAAATATCTAACTACTGTATGCCCTACTTTTCACCACTGGCAAACAAAACCACAGTATTATCTCCCAGGAAAGCTGCAAGAATCAGATAATTCACAGGTACAACTACTGACATATTCACTGCCAAAGTATTAACAGAGCAGCACAACAGTTTTAAACAGCTAAATCTACCTTGCTAATCATCAGTAAATGTTTGGGATGTTCCCAATAAAGGGAAAAGGGATTGGTTGAAATGCTCAGTTATTTTGTTCTCTTCCAGCTTTTGCTGACTGACGGAATGCCATCTGTTGCCAGAATGGAAGATATTGTTTATAGATTCAGTTACTATGCTGAAATGTGGATATGTAAGTTGCTGTCTGTAACACTAGGATGAGAAACAGGTTTACAGTCAATAGTGTTAATACTCTAAAGTCCTTTCCGATTTTCTTTTAATTAGACTTAAAAAAGAAATAAAAATCCTCTCTTGTATAAAATTTCTCTCCAACATTCAGAAGAAAAGGTCACTATTCAGTCAATAATATTTTTTTTTTTTGACATAGTAAATGAGGCGTTTACTCCTTAACTAGAATAGCCTCTTTCTCATCTGTGTGTATGTGTGTGTGTGTAACCTAAACATCCAGATTTTCTACTTTCAGAATTATGTACCATAATTGTCCACAATGCTCACCATGCTTATAGAGATGGTGGGTTCAGATTTATAGAAAGATTAGATATTGATCATTTGTTCCAGTGCAAGATAAATTCTACAGCTAGGCAGAAGCTGCTCTCTTTGAAATCATACCAACTACTGCATATTTCAGGCAGAAAACACGAGCTATTACTTTAAAATAATGTGAGTTTATGCTTTGTCTCATGAGTAAATGGTTTGCATTAGATTATTTACTGCTTTAAGGCAGTTGCATCCAGAAACGCTACTAAAAATCATGACCTTATTATGCTAGGTATTACATACAAAAGGGAAGGATCTTTACACAGTAAGTAGATAAAACTTAAGAAAAAGGAAGTCCTACTATCTCAAGTTTACAGACACAGAACTGAGACCAAGGAGACTAAGTCGTAACAGTAGCCTGTGCGGAACCAGGAACTGAACCCAGATCTCTTGAGTCACCAACCTAGTGACCTAATCACAAAGCATCTTTTCTGTAGATAACTAAAGGCAAAACAGTCTCTTATGGGATAAAACAGTGACCCAGTTCTGCTCTCATTTACATTTTTGCAACTCTGTTGCTATCATCACAGTCACGGGAGGATGGGCCTGGCAGTCTCAAAGCCTATATGTGTATATATATCACAGTACATGATGTAAGACTCCCCCAAAATAGTGATTTTTGCAGCCAGAATTTTCTTCTGTCTTCTTATAAGGCATCAAACATTATCAAAATACACAATGAGCCCCAAGAGCAGCTGCCGTTGAAGATAAATTACTAAAACCAGTAAGTTTTCATGAACATCAGTTAAGCTAATATTAAGAACTCTTCCAAAATTATCCTACAATTTAAAAGCATCATTTCTAAGGGCTGATACTGTAATGGAAGATGGACCTTAAAGATAGCAAACTGGGTCAATATCTAACTTGCTATGTGCATCTTAGAAAAGCAGACATTTGATGGAACGTCACAAAAGTAATCCAGTCTTTTTTCCTCTTCCTATATATATATATATTTAATTTAAAAACATCCCAGTTTCCTCCCTTAGGAAATGTAGAACCTTCAGCAGTAAACTTAGGTAAGATGAGCATACAGATTTTTTTGATGACTGTGAAATAGATACACTTATTTTTTGAACACCAAAATCTTCAGTAACTATTATTTTAGTACTTACCATGGTTTATCCCGTGATACTTTTGAAGGAAAGACTGTGTGCTGTTTGCTACTGGAGGTAAGTAGATTGTCTTTGGGCGTTTTGAATGGCTTTGAGTTGCTGCTGACAGGGTTATGGCCGCTGATACAGGATTTCGGTTTCATCTGTACTAGGGATGCCCTGGAATTGCAGGCTGGAGAAGCTGGAGAAGGGGAGGGTTTACACATTGAACCGTGTCTTCGTTCTGTAATGGAAAAATAATAAACTTTACAGCATTTCATAGGCTAAAAGAAAAAAATAAAAAAGAAGTCAGGGAAGAGGAAATTGTTCCTCACTATGCTAGTTACAAAGATTTCATCACTCCAAAGAATACCAGTTTATTACTGTTGTGAATGTAATCAAGCCAAATGATAATTAAACAAAATCAACTCTGTGAAGTGCTCTGAAAAATGTAAAAAATAGTAAAATAAATGCTAATACACTCCCAGAAAATTTAACCAAGAAATGTCAAACCATTTTTTAAGCAATAAGCAACCACCAGCATCTGTGTGAGGTACACCAGGTGTCCCAGCTCTTTCATGTAAAGAAGGAAGAGGAGAGTATGTAACAACAGCTCAGATGACTCTGCGAAATACTCTGTGACAGACATGAGATTCCTTCTGTAAAGGTTTATGAAGAATTCATGTGACCCGGTTATTGGGCAGTTTACTTTATCACTATCTTGTTTCAAGTTTAATGGGAAGCTATAAGGAAAACAACCAGAAGACCGAGAAGTAGCTATAATAAGGTCTCCTGCTCCCAGCCCTTCCAGAGAGGCAGGTTCTGCCTGGCTCGTAGCTTGGAGGTTATCTCCAAGCACCAGTCAAGGTAAAAGCTTATTTTTTCCCACACAGAGCAAATGGCAAGTGCAAAAAAGCAGGAAGTTTATATATCGGTTACAAACATTGCATCTAGAGGTCAGGCCCTTGTGCAAGCACTGTTCACACTCACAGAGGAGCCCTCTGAAGTACTGCAAAAAGCAAGGCCTTGCTGACCCCGCAACAGGGGAATAGGCTCCAGGACAGACTTCAGAAAATTGATTGGGGCTGGTTATTATTACTATTTTTTAAAAGCTACATGTCCTATCCCTGATATTGTTGAATTAAAAAGATTGCTTTAAGAAGGTATTTGACCATTCTTTACAAATTATATACTTCTCCAGGGGAGAAGTGCCAGTGCTTGGCCAGCCAGCTGGATCACAGTGTGCTGCAAGCAATGGGCTTGGTGCTGTGAACTTAAGCACAACTACAAAATATTACAAGAGACAGGAGCTGTTTTTTCCTGACAGGTGCTATAAATCCTTAACAGTCCTGTTCCCCCATTTGCGGGAACACCCTTTCCCCAAGCCCTTCACCCCGCAGCGAGCCAGCCCTGGTGCTCCCCAGCCAGAAGCAGTGGGCAGCACAGGCCGGCTGGGGGAAGAGGAATTTTCCAGTCAGCTGCAGCTGACTCCAGCTTGCTGGCACCCCGGCACCAAAAGCCTCCACCGTAGGGATCAGCCAGGTACCCCTGTTATTGACACAGTAATCAAACGCAGCAAGCATAATGTAATTACAGACAGAAAACTTTGGACAAGCTGGAGCTTCTCCTTCAGTACGCAGCAAATTTCCCTTGTCTAAAGCCTTCAGCACTTAACTTGAAGAGTCCAAGTGGGTGCTACTCTTTGAGCTTGCACAGCATCGTCCCGTCAGCCAGAAGCAGGTTAAGGAAGCAACAGCAACCTGCTGCTGCAAGGGAAGGTTTTGTATTTACATCGTGAACCTTGCGCTCGCTAGTTTGATATTTCAAGGATAACTAAGAAAAATTTTCCCACAGAGAATCAAAACATGACAATTTGTCTGGCATCCTCACAAGTAAAAACTTGCCAGTAGCCGAAGGATTCATCCATGATTAATTTGAAATAGGCGAATACCTCAAGAACAAAGAGAAATGCTTAAAAAAAATATTGAAGAGTATTCTGAACTGTTTCTATTATATCTCCAATGACTAAATAAAGGCATTTTCTATTAAAGATCAAGCACTTCCATATCTTCATATTCAGAGCTTTAATTACAAATGCTGAAATTCTCTCCAGATTCTCCTGCAACTAAAGAACGAAACAGTCTTACATTTTTTGAAATACAAAAAGTACATTCCCTCACCACCCCCCCAGATGCCAGTCGGCATTTGCCAGTTTTCACCCCACCACACATCTCAGTGTGCAGCCTCTGCCTTCAAAAGTCCTTTGCAGGATGCAGTTAATTTACATTCATTTCACCTCACATTTGTGGCAACAACTGTATAAGCTATGCATCTGCCTCTGAAATGCAGAGTTGCATTCACAGAGTATTTATTTCATTAAGTAATAGTAATTGTTTCAAGATTCACCAACCTTCTCAGCAACTACTTAATTTGAATTAGCTTAATAAACAGTTGCAACTTTCCCATTAATTACTTGAGGACTGATGAAAAGGAACTGCTATGTAACCAACAAAACCAAGCTGTATATAAAGTGCAATTTGGGAAACCCCCCACATTTTCCATACACAAATTATATAAATTCAGGATTAATTACTCCAATCTTCACCACAACTACAGGTTTTCTCAAGACTGACTGACTGCCACTGTAAACTGTGTCTTCAATATCACCCCTATGGATATATTTGGAAGTAAAATATACTACTCTGTTATTAAAATTAATCTTCCGGAAAGACGGACATTCAAGATACTAACCACCTAAAATTATATGTTAAAATCATCTAAGTATCACATGCCATAGTAAGTTATTTTTTAACAGTCTCTTTACACCGGATTTTTATTCAAGCTAAGCATTTGGTGCTTTTTCCTAGACAAATTAATTTCTCAATTTATTAATTCCCAAAAGCAAACCAGTACCTTAACTTTGGATTCTTTATTGTAACATAGAAAATGGTGGAAGAGGCACTGTTGTGACAGGACAATGTAAAAAGTGCATCCCTCTATTTTAAGTAAATGTTTACTTAAAAGATAGGGAAGGAAAAGATTACAGATTACTTATTTTACCTGAATGTGTCAGATTGGTGGGCAGTGTTGTGATCAGAACCAACTGCTATATTTGGTGTTTCCTTTTATCTCCTCAAACTGCCCTCTTCCCCCAAAACATGGCTACAGAAAACCTTCCATGTTTTAAACAGACCCTGATACGTATTTGAGAATTAGCAGCACTACCCAGCTTCTTTTGAAATTTCCTAGAAGCAAAATGGGAATTACGACCACTGTAAAGCCATACAGGAGGAAGAATGTAAATAGCCAGTGCCACACAACCATTGGTGTTCTCGGACACTTCTTGGACAGGTAAAATCTGCACATTTACTCACGAAAGCGAACGTCACTTTAGTGTCAGCAGGAGAAGATGGCAGCAACACCTTGCAGGTAGGGCCACAGTGGAAAGTGGGAAGAGTAACTCCTTCCAAGGGGGCAGAAAACTACTTTTTTTTGAGCTGGGCAAGCATGGTTGCGGGAGGCTGGACTTGCCAAAGGCATGAAACCTCATAGACAAAATTCAATGGTGGGGGCATAATTCATAACTAAATGTTGATATATTGTCAAGAACTATTAGGTTGCCTCTCGCTTCCTTCTTCCTTACTACATCTACGGTAGTGAATCAGCTTTAGACATTGGTAATAAGTTTCAAAGAGAAATAATGGGAATACATGACAAAGCAAGCAGGCTGTCAGCTCTCAAAATCAACTGCTTAAACCAGGGTGGTGGTGCTCTTCTATCAAACTGAGTTTCCTGGTCACATCTGTTTTTTTAAAATTTCTACTAATTTGTCTATTCATATTTTCATATCTACAAGGAATTACACATTATATAGAAATCTGTTATTATATAGCCTATGTAATAAATTAGTATGTGAATAAAAGACATTTGCACATTAAATAGTTATAAAATCAGATATGCACATACTAACACATTCAGGAGTCAACCAGCCATCTGTGTAAAAATTTCTACGCTCATTTGCAGTTCATGTGTAGACAGATTAGATCTAGCAGGGCAGGTGAACTTGTACACGCACAGCTGTGGACGTGGCTGTCCCTGTTTACATACAGAAGTGGCACAGTCACTGGACATAAATGAACCTAAAGTAGAATGAAAATTTTTGCCCCTAAAAATGAAAAAATCCTGCAAGGCAACTAGAAAACCAGTTATCACTCATAAGATACTAACCTAAATTCTACATGCGTTTCAGTTTCTGCAGAAGCCTGCAATGCTATGAATGTGTGCTCAAGTTTAAAACATGAAAGAGAACTTTTCTGATTCATTTAAATATTTCCAAATGGATATTTACACTCCACATAAATAACAACACATATTCTGTTTTGCTTCTAAATACCAGTTGCTGTCAAATCCAAGAGCAGAGAGAACACAATCAAAGTTACAATCCTCTTTACCACATTAATCCTTCTGCAACCTCTCAGCTGTCTCAGCGCAGCCACTGCAGCAAGTGACAAGCAGCATGTGACTTCTGCTGTCAAACAGTTAATGTATTAATGACATTAATCTCAGAGGAAAGTTTAACACTCTCTCACTGAATGAACTGCACTGTCTAAATAATCAATTTCAGATCAATACCTGTTATTTTTTCTAGTTAGTGGCAAGAGTCTAAAAGCCCAATGCTACATATTGTCTTAATGCACATTGCAAACTCTGCATCAGTAGCATTGCAAACGATCTTAAACTATTCCAGGAGATTCTCCACGTCCTATGGAAACATGGATCTAGTCCAACTTTCTCAGCCAAATCTGAATTGTTTGTAGATGTGAAGTCCTTATGTTGTTGGAGACTTAACAGTCCCTGAATCTCCAGAGCTTCTCTCCCATGCCCTTGTACTCCATTTCTAATCCTCCTTCCTGCATCCTACACAATGCAGCCCCCTACCTTTCCCCAAGACCTCTGCTGCAGCTGCCAAAGTCCTCTAGGTCTGCCTTTGAATCTGTAATTCCACTGGATCCTCTCTGACGGGTCACCAGGGAATACTAGCAGCTGTTTTGCAGGAAACGCCACATCTCCTTCTAATCATAAGCAAAAAAGCAAAGCAATAGAGAGGCAACATGAGCTCCAGAGCCACAAGCACAGCGTGTGGGAAAGAGGCAAAACCACATTCTGAGTACAAAGTCTCTTCTCGAATTTTTGCCTCGACTCTCTCACACAAGATCAAGCAGTCACTTAGCTCACAGCAAACTTTACAGACATTGACACAACAGTTAATATGTTGCCAGTAAAATAAGTCAACCATATGTTTCCAGGTGGACTGCAGTAGTTTTGGACACCAAAAGATCTTTTAATATATATCCTGAAACTGCAGATGTCTCTAATTTGGACTACAAACAAAAAACATTTAGTATATCCCACCTACATCCATCCTTACCCAACATGTGCTGCTCAAAATTGATCAAATCAAGTGAACAGTTTTTGCCCAGTTAGTGACTTCTCCATCGGTGAGACGCAGGAGATTGCAAAGGAAAAAAGTCACGATCCAGCTTGAGCGTAGAGGAAGATATGCTTTTGGTCTTTTGAGTATTTTTTTGCAGGTAGTTGAAACAAAACAAAACAAAAAAATCCCTCTAACGTTGTCAGAAGAGAGACACTAGAACTTTGTCAGCACCAGTCATTTTGAAACATTACTCTCATTTAGCACGATCCAACTTCCTGCGTACAAGAGGCCTAAAGCAAAAATCAATTTTAGGTTGACCCACGAATAACTCTGAGACCCAGCGTTATGGATTATAGCTTGGTATTACACTTGGTAAAAACAAACAAAATATAATTGCTAAAACCCAGAAAGAAAGTTATTTACTGTTAGTAAACATTTACAGAATAATAAAACTCTTTTTAAGCTTGTATTCATCACAACCCTTGAGTTCATAGCCCTTTTACTTAAAATAGCATAAAGTAACTGATCTGACTGCCCTTAACACAATATGAATACTGTTTGTTATTCCCCATTTACAGTATTTAAGCAGATGGTAAGGAAATTCAGTATCTCATCCACAATGTAACTCTCTTCCAGTAACATATCACAGTCTTGTTGATGAAGATGTTACTTATGGTAACTCCATACACCACCTATGCACAAATTACAGTTTTTCTATTTTCTAGTATAACCTGAGGTGTTTTGTTGCACAGTCCTTCACTATGCAAAGTTGAGCAATGTATACTTACAATTTCAGTAAATAGTAAGTGAAACCTGCCACCTTGGACTGATCCTGGTTCAAAGTTTGCAAATGTACTTGGTATTAATTCTAATAAAACCAAAACAGAAGAAAACCACACATGCCCGAAAAGCAACCGCCAGTGACCAGAAAACTGAACAACTAGACTGCTTGCAGAAATGTGTCATCCTGCAGTAACTGGCAGCTGGTTCATAACAAGAGTTCATAAACACCTTGTAAGCACTTTCATTTTGCAGCCACAGTCTGAAAAAACCTAACAAAACCCAGTACGTGAGGTTAAGCAAAAATAAACTTGGATTTGATGCTAGCAAACTACAGCATAACGTTGCAAGACCGAAGGATAACTTTACCAGCTTTTTTGACAAAACACTATTCCAAGTCCAGCTGAAAAAGTTTGGAAATAATATCCACAAACCGTTCCACCCTTCTTGCGCTGCGCACTGGAAAGGAAACAGCACAGTCGGTTTCATTTTGATACTTCTTGTAAACTGACAAAGGAAATAAACTGCCAGCTCAAACCCCCGGACTGATCCACTGCATAAAATGCAGCTCGACAATCGCAAGCTCCATTCCAGGTCAAATGACATAATTGGGAAATTATCAAGTGCTAAAATAACCACCGTTCTGCTGGTGTTTATTTACAATAAACACAAGCTTCGCTTTCTGACATAAACCCACTAAAACGATTCTCCATTTCACAAAGTCTACCAGTGAGTAGGATCTGCAAAATTATGCAAAACCTCTTGCTAGAAGAAGAAATGTAAACTGAGCCACTTACAGAGAGGAGCAGGCTGCCAACTTAATCTGATTCTACGACGACTGTAAACATGTACTTTTGGAACGTGAAACGATTCACATTGCCACAGATGCCGTCAGAGAAACACAGCAACGTGATTAGGTATTCTGCACACGGTAAAAAATCAGGCAGATGACCTGCCGCAGCAAATACCAGATCAGCACTTGCACACACCAACTGTTTTGACTACAGGCACTTGTTAAGCACCAAGTTTCAGGTCCTACCAGTTGGACACCAGAACTGATCGTGCGCCAAGAACAACAAGCACTGAAAACGGCTGCGGGGTTTTTTTTCTTCTTTTGTAATTGTTGATACAACTCAAGTAACTGCAGAAATGAACCGAAGTGAAAATTAAAAGCGGCAAAAAAAAATAAAAAATAGTGTGTATTTAGAGGAAGACACTGCATTTCTTCTTTCTTGATTCAGGTAAGGAGGGTGTTTGTGTTTAACACAATAGGATGAATCTGCTGTTTTCCTGAAAATCTTTTATTTATGGGATAACTTGGGATTTGCCAGGGTAATTATAAGAGAGAGGAGGAATAATCCCTAGAATATCACTAAATTACATGTAAATGGCCAAATCTCTTAAAAATGGCCAAATTCCATAAAAAGCCACATAGTCAGCATTTCCCAGAACACTTCCATTCCTCTTTGGTATAAAGCATTTAAACAAACAAACAAACAAACAAACAAACACACTCCCCCCCCCCCCCCCCCCCCCAAACGGTGAAATGGAACCCTATCAGGGAAAAAAATAATGCTTCAAATAGTGCGATTAATTACACTAAATGTAAAATTAAGCTGCTGGGTACTTGTCTGCTTCTCTTGCAAGGACTCTGAGATCTAAAGACAAAGCTCCAAGGTATCCCTGACATATCAGAGAGACAGGAAAACAATGCAAGAGTGAATACCTTGCCCTGGTGACAATGTTAAGTCTTCACATCACTGGAAGACCTAGATTTAACTCCAGTGTCAAGGCCTGTTTCTTCAGCTATAAAAGAGGATATTAATGATTTATGGTATTAACTTGATTTTAAAGAGAGTTGGAGATTTAAGTAGGAATTCATCACTTCTAATGACACAATTCCACACGTGTAATCAGCATTTGCCACCTGACACTGCTGTTGCAGAAAAACCGACAATCTTCAACTATGTCATACGTATTTCTCAGCTCAGCAAGGCAAATGTCCAGGCAAAAAAATAAAAAACAGAACAAGTGGATCCCAGATACACACTTTTTTGAGTGACACTCTACCAAAGAAAAGCAAGGAGAGTTTATGCACAGAAATTTCCCGTTCTGCTGGAAGAGATGCTCTGGTAATCCAGCATGAATCTAGTGAGACATCCTGATGTGTCTGGGAGTGTTTGAGGTAAATACCATCTCATACCTCATGCCTGGTGCTTATACCACAAGGACAGCCCTCACCATCCTTTTGCACCAGGTTCCTCTGCACTGGTATCTTATTACATGCTGACCAGTGGTAATGGTATTTCCACCGTTTTTGTTCTCAGAGCAAGGAAATGTATTATCAGCCCTAAACTAAGGGCGGGTACATCAGGTGAGATGCTAAAATATTTCTAGCAATCAAGCAATGGTACTTTCCTTCAAGCAAAGGTAAGCACCGCCAACAAATCAGAATTTTGTGGGTGATTTTATAAGTGAAATCTTTTATTTGGCTATTTGTTGGATAAAAGAAAAACGTATCTTTACATTTAACACTGAAATATAACAAGAGGAGCAGTACTCTAGTTTACTAAATGCACAAATTTAAAGCCACCTATTCATTTCTCCGAACACACGACTTAAATAATTTTACTCCAGACACACCGTTGCAAATAGAGGAAAATTTAGTATTGCCATTCTCTCACACCTCATATTGTGTAACAAACCTGTTTCCACAGGCAGATCTTTCACATTCAAGGTCATCTGATGATACAGATTTTTATTTATTTACTTATCAGGTAAAATATTTCACTGTTTCTCTATCTCCATCTTTAATGATATTCACAAAACAATAACAAAAAAAGTAATTTATGTACATTATTATTTTAGGAAATCATCGGATGTTTCCCCTCATCTATCATAAAACTGTTACAGAAAACTGGTACTTCTTTATTGCTTTACTTAATCCAAACAGCTATAACAGCATTTTTCACAGATAAGAAAATATAAGCCATAGAAGAGTGAGATGGGCCTATTGAGGTGGTTTGGCAAAAAAACTATGCTGTATTACGCCTCTGAGAAAACAAGCTATCGTTTTTAGAAGACTTATGTTCTTGATGTGTTTTTGTGCATAATATCATGTCAGATTTTATTCAATATCAAGATGACACATCACCAGTTCATTTTATCATTCCTTAGAAGAAACTTGTATAAGAACTGTAACTTTACTGAAATTAGCCCAGAATAATAGCTTTGCAGGACTTTTATATAATCTATTGTTTAAATCTCCTGGCTTTTTCAGCTCTAACTGTTATTTGGAATCCAAAACCAGCATCTGGTGAAACAATATATTTCTTAACACGCTGTTTTATAAGCGGAGAAATAAAGAAAAACATTTTTCTAAAAATTCGTGGGTCTGATCCCTAAATTTGCTCCATCTCTGTTACTCTGAGCTTCTCCGTCCCCCAGCACCCTCACTGTTTCATCCCCTATCCACAGTCCTTTGACCCCCTGCAAAAGAGACAGGATAAGCTCTGTCTGGTCTGTAGGTACACGTGACAACTGTCAGTACAAGTGTGCTACTGCCAATGAAATACTGTTCTTTGGGTGCACGTTAAGGTGTCTCTTCACAGTTTCCGATTTTCACAAGATTGCTGAAACTTCGTATTTTTGAACCAAATTAGCAAAGAGTTAAAAATCCTGTAACAAAATTGGTATAATCACATAAACCTTATTGCTATTACTATTATTACTACTACTATCATTATTACAATAATTATCATCTTTTAGGAAACTCAAAATTTATATATGAAATTTTTTTACATGCTTTCCTGTGTTTGCCACTCCTCATCGATATTCCCAGGCATCAAATTAATTCCCTTGGAACATTGTGACATCTTTTGAAAATCCAGGTAACCAAACAGATCTGCCCAATTAAGGACACTGTTTTGCTTTGAAAATTGAATGAGCTTATTTTTAGAGTTTCAATTCACTTTATCAAACCCTGCTACAAAAGCAGTGTAACTGTCGGTGCAGAGTATTTCCTCATTCCAGACGTTTTAAATAAATCAGCTCACACATCTTTCAGGCACATTATCTGCCATAGGTAATAAAATCTATTATTTAGAATGCTGCAGGAACACCCACAACTGATAACCCCCTAATACAGAGCCTCCAAAGTGAATGTGCAAAATAATTCCTGAAGAGGTCACTTGTTCATGTTTCCCTCACTACATACAATAGCTCTTACAAACAAGAAACCAAAAACTCTCAACCTTCTACAGAACAAAACTGAACAGACAACACTGAAAGACATACCCAAATACAAAAGTGGGTTTGTAGGACATTTTTTTAGCTGTTCCTCTCCCTTAATAATCTCTTCAGTTCTATATTTACATGCAACTTAAGATCTAAAAGGACGGTTTTTACTTTAACTTGCATCATTTATGACTTCTAACTGTGCAAACTAAAGAAACTCAGACCTAACCGCACATGAATCAAATAGATGCAAATCAACCTCTGAGAGTCCAACTGACAACTACTTCGTATTCTGCCTCTGAATGCGCCTCTTAACCATTCTTCACTGCAATGAACTTCACATGCTACATATTACTTGTTCTGGATAAACTATTTACCTGTTCATAATACTAACAGCTTTCCCATTGCTGCCCTGAATGGGAGAGAATGTTGTATGTCTACAATTTTCAATGTCCTACCTATATAAAAGATTTCTTTCAAATGGGTCTCTACTCAGTTTTTTCCAAGCTACTATATAATCAATAACAAATGGAGACTTCCAAAATTTGCTGAAGCATGGTCAGTTGGTCAGTGTTTCAGATGCTGTGTGAAGAAAGGCATTTTCCAAGGCCGCATAGCAATTAGAGTGCAGATCTGAATTTAAGGCATTCCAAGCTTATTCGCCCACTCATGTTGCCTCTGTCATGTATTAATGTGTCAGGAATGGTACAGGGGAAAGAGACAGATGATTTCCATGACAACTACCTACTAAGGTGCATGAACTGCACAATGTATCACAGCTGTGAAAGCACAGCTGTGCAAATTCAGCTTTCCCTCCTACCACTTCCAATGTCTTGAACAACCTGTCATCCAGTGCAGGTGGTTCCAACTTTCTACGCATCTTCTCAGAAGCACACACATACTACATTTTAGAAAAACTTTTAGGAAAAAAAGAAATGTGTAGACACTCACCAGCTGAAGACCTGGGATATTTTTCCTAGGAGGCGCTCTAATTACCTTCTGTAATTACTTACATCGGGTCATGGAGGAAAAAAAAAAAATCAATTCTCATTAAAACAAGGCATAGCTCAACTCAGAAAAATTTTTGCAAGTTTTAATATGGACAGTAAGCAAACAAACCAAGATCAACTGAAGTCCAACTTGCAAGCAAGTACACACGGAGGAATCAGTTTTACCTGAAGACATTTAACTACA